>NC_142467.1:67050000-68300000 GCF_049115385.1 Moschus berezovskii | reverse complement strand
AAAGGGCCTGTCAGGAACAGCATCAGAGGCACAGAGAACAGCATGTGCAAAGGCGCCAAGATGGGACCCAGTGTGGTGGGTTTGAGGAGTGGCACAGAGGCAGACATGAAGTCACAGAGTCTCATAGGCTACTGCTGGGGTTGGGGCAGGAAGGAGGAGTCTGACTTGTACTTTTATTAACAGGAGAGCAGCAGGGAGGTGGCTGGACAAGCTGGGTGGACAATGGTGGTAACTTGGGCTGGGGTGGTGACTATGGAGGGGTGAGCAAGGGCTGCAATCTGGGTGTAGTTTGCAGGTTTTGGGGGGGATGGAGCAGCCATCAGGCAAGAGAGGAAGGTGGCAAGAGGGCAGACAGATGTGGGGAACCATCAGGATCTCAGCATGGACAGCCAAGTCTGAGGCACCATGGGTCTGGAGTTTAGGGCCGGGGTCGGGACTGAATGGACAGAGAGGCCTTGGACCCTGCAGAGCTGGTTTCAAATCATGGTGCAAGGGCTACAGGAGAAGGTGTCCTCGGGTGTGAGGTGCCCAGGATGGAGCCCCTGACTCCATGGTCACCGCCCTGTGCCCCCCAACAACAACCAGGTGAGCTACGCGCCCCACTTGGGAAAGCTGCAGATGTTTACCCTGAGGAATGTGCCCAGCCTGCTGGGTGCCCTGCTGTTCCCCAGGGCACAGGATTCCCTTCTGGCTGTACTGCGGCTCTTTGCCTGGTACATACAGCAACAGCTTCAAGAGGTGAGGGTGGAGGTAGGGGAGCCAGGGGGGGCCAGGTGGTGGGGCCCCCCGGCCCTGAGGTCTCCCAGCTGGGTCTGTCCACAGGAGCGGGGTCCGTCCACAGGAGCGGGGCCTGTCCATGCCCAGCTGGCCGGTAGCACCCGGCCTCTGCCTGCTGTGCTTCCTGGTGTCCGAGCCGGTGGTGCTGCTGCTCTTCAGTGATGGGATGGTGCAGGGGAGCAAGGGGCCCCCTCAAATGGGCCTGGTGTGTTGCATGTTTTTGGGAGAAAGCCTGAGGAAGTGGTTGGTTCCTGGTGGAGCCAGGAACTGAGACTTATGACTCCCAAGCATAAAACTGGAAATAAAATGTGTTTGAATGATGGCAGAATGTCACTGGGGATCATGGTCCCATGTGGTCACCGGTAGCACCTGGCAAAATGCCATCTCATTGCAGAATCAGTTGTAGGTTTTCCTGAGCGATTCTGGCAATCTCTGAGAAATTGTAGCCGCTCTTAAAACAGAATTCCAACGCAGTAGTATACAATCCTTACTATCATTTTAGAAAAATTAGTATGACTTTATTTTACAGTAAAAACCCCATCTCTGTTTAGACCAGAGTGCCCTGACCTGGGCTGGGTCTCAGAGGGCAGGATTGGCTTCAAATGGCCATGCCCAGCGGTGGGGAGAGCTGGCACCAGTGAGGAGCTGCTGTTCCCCAGGACACAGGCTTGAGTAGGAGGTCTCACTGGGTGGTTATGGGCAGGGGGTCCCATCTGAGCCTTGGTCTCTCTGTCTATATGGCACAGCCCTGGTTCCTAGCCTGGAGTCCCCACGGGTGGGGCAGCCACTGAAACTCAGGTCAGGGTGCCCTCAGTCTCCTGTCCACTTGCCCCCTGAGGGCCGGGGCCCCTTCTCCCTTCCACCCCAGCTTCTCCCCACATTGGCAGGTCAGCGGCAGCAGAGATCAGGAACAACTTGTGCGGAGCGGGGGTGGTGAGGAGCTGCTGCTCACAGTCTGGGAACGGGGCCAGCCTGGCACCTCCTACCCACTGGGCATCCTGCGGGGCTGTGGCTGTACCCCAGGCGCCCACCAGCGCCTTCAGCATGCCATCATTAAGCTACAGAGCATCTAGCGATCCCAAGGGTCAGAGTGGACCTCTGCATGTTGATACCCAGGACACAGGGTCCATTTCTGCTCCCATTGTTCTCCTTTCCCCGCTGAGGGACGTCCTTGGGGACAGCATAGGGAACATGCAGGGGGTGGGGAGCCTCGCCTCACCTCTTGGAGTGACTGTTCAACCCAGACTTGTGTCCGGGGTTTGTTCTTTTTTCATTAAAGGAGACTTGACTCTGCATCCTGCCCCATCTGCCTCTCTTTGGGGCATTTGAGGAGCTTTGGCAAGGGGGCACCCAAACCTGGCATGATCTGAGCCCACTGCTCTCTGTGACACAGATAGATGGGCCAGATTTTCACCAACACAGAAATCCTTACCAGAGTGGGGTTCTGCCACGACCAAAACTCTCAAGTATGGAACACTGCTTAACGGATGGGCAGGGAGGACACGGATGGGGAAGCTGGGAAATTGGTGACCTCTGTCATGCCAGGGCAAGACGTTTGGCACTTTTGCCCTGGGGAGGACCAGAGTGGGGTGGGGCATGTGTGCTTCTAGAGCTGGAGGCTCTGGTTGACGGACAGCTGGCCATTATGTGCGAGAAGATAGTGTCAGAAAGATGAGTTCGGGAAAGAGCTAGCCGGCGAGCCAACAGAAACGAGAGAACTCAGAGGCTTGAGTCTGGCTGGTCTGGAAAAAACAATTGCTTCCTGAACCCAAATTGTAGGAGGCAGTATTCCTCAACCCATCAGGCTCCCTGTGCTGGGTCAGGATCAGGTCGAGTGAAGCAAATCCCAAGGCTTTTTGTTTCTAAGATTATTTTTGATGTGGACCATTTTTAAGGTCTCTGTTGCATGTGTTACAATATTGTTTCTGTTTTATGTTTGGGTTTCTTGGCCATGAGGCATGTGGGATCTTAGCTCCCCAACCAGGGAGGTTCCAGTCCCAAGGTTTTGAACAAAGATTCTGAGCCCTTTGATGACATCCTTGCCACCTGGCATGGCTGCCTGTGGAGGTTCAAGCCCATCTGCTGTGTTCAGTGGGAAGATGTCTCAGGGGCTGGAGATGTGGGCCAGGCAGAGCTGCAACCCTCATTCAGGTGACCCTTCACAGCCCTGGGAAGGATCCCAGGGCCCACAGGCACCCACCTGCAGGCAGGGCACAGGGGCAACTGAAGAGGGATGAGACCTGCACCAGGTCACTGAGCAGGTCAGAGCTGGGAACCTGAGCCCACCCCCCGGCAGGCTTTTCCCTTTGAACTGCCTGCTTGGAAAGAATCAGTGCAGAGACCCAGGCTCAGTTCCTGGGTGGGAAGACTCCTTGGAGAAGGGAATGGCAATCCACTCCAGTACTCTTGCCTGGAGAATTCCACAGACAGAGGAGCCTGCTGCTGCTGCTAAGTTGCTTCAGTCGTGTCTGACTCTGTGTGACCCCATAGACGGCGGCCCACCAGGCTCCCCCGTCCCTGGGATTCTCCAGCAAGAACACTGGAGTGGGTTGCCATTTCCTTCTCCAATGCATGAAAGTGAAAAGTGAAAGTGAAGTTGCTCAGTCGTGTTCAACTCTTAGCAACCCCATGGACTGCAGCCTACCAGGCTCCTCCGTCCATGGGACTTTCCAGGCAAGCGTACTGGAGTGGCTTGCCATTGCCTTCTCCACAGAGGAGCATGGTGGGCTACAATCCACCGGGTCACAAAAAGTGAGACACGACTGAGCAATACACACACAACTGCTATCAATTTCCAAATTGCAACCTGACAGATGAAGCTAAATCCCCAGGGCTGATGCCTCTCATCTCTGGTCCTCTTCCTTCCTGGGGAGGAGGTCCCAGCAAGGTTCTCTGGATCTTTCTATCCATTTTCAGGCACTTATGCTCCTGTGGCTTCCCTGGTGGCTCAGCTGTTAAAGACTCTGCCCACAGTGCGGAAGACCTGCATTCAATCCCTGGGTTGGGAAGATCCCGTGGAGAAGGGAATGGCTACCCATTCCAGTATTCTGACCTGGAGAATTCCATGGACTGTACAGTCCATGGGGTTTCGAAGAGTCAGACATGACTGAGAGACTTTCAGTATGTTCCTATGGAAAAAATTAAACCATCAGTGTTGCTCTTTCTCTGAACCCTGTGACTGGGTGCACTCCTGCCCCTGGGTGGAAAGACCCACCTGGTGATTTTGTGGAAGAATGGGGTAAAGGGAGGGAACGAAGGGGCTGGGGGTACATCACGGGGGGGTCACAGGCCTGAGTGTGGTAAGACCCGGGAAGAGAAACTGTTCTGCATAAAAGAGGGAGAGTTTAGAATCTCCCTGGACTCCCTGGAGAATCCGGAGGAATGGGGTGTGAGCAGAGAAGTACACAAACCGTGTGTGAATTGTGGGTTTGTTCTTTTTTAACTTTTCTACTATTATTACTACTGAGGTAACATAACATGAAATTCACCATTTTAAAGTGTACAGTTCCATGGCACTGAGTGCATTCACAGTGTTATACAGTCGCCACCCCTGTCTAGTTCCAGAGAGTCCATCACTCCAGAAGAACACCTGTCCTCATCAGCAGTCACTCCTCACCCCCTCCACTTCCCCAGCCCCTGACAACCAAGAACCCACTCTCTGTGCCTGTGGATCTGCCTGGAGATGCACATTTCTCATTTTCTGTTCTGGACATTTCCCATCAAAAGAATCACATGTTGTGTGGCCTTTTGTGTTTGGCTTCTCTACCAAGTATCATATTTCTTTTTTTTAATTTTAAAAAATATTTATTTATTTGGTCTTGCAGCATAGCATGTGGGATCTTAGATCTCAGACCAGGGATGGAACCCGTTCCCTCTACAGTGCAAACCTGCACTCTTAACCACTGGACCTCCAGGGAAGTCCTGAGCATGGTGTTTTCAAGGTCCATCCACACTGCCGTGTGTCAGAACGCCACTCTTTTTCCTGGCTAATACTCTAATGTATAAATGGATGTTTCAAGTCACTTAGTTTGGGGGTGATGCATTACCCAGCAATAGCTAACTAATACACATGCCAAAACATGAAAAGGACCCAGCTCCTTTTCTGCCCAGAACATTTGTTTCTGGGAGTGGGGGGGGGGGGGAGGCAAAACATCCACGGTCCATTTAACTGTGCATCTTGCAAAATGACCTACCTAGAGTATTTATTTCCATCTGTTTGTGGGCGTAAGAACAGCAACAATCTGTGAGAATCGCCCACACCCTGAGCCTACAATGGTGGTTTATTAAAAATAAACCAACCACGGAATATATTAATTTCATAACCTCCCAGGCCGATTCTTATTTCTAGGTATGAGAACTTCGAGAGATGGCAAAGTGCCCACACCACTCTCACGCTGAAAATTTCTGGAATCTTCTTTAGAGAGGTTAACTGTGTGTCTTAAGAAATAAAATTATTAGAAGAATTATTAGCCTCACCTTTGGGGGCATTTACAACGGGCTGAAGCTTCATGAAATGGAAATGAATTCATTCCAGGGATGACCAGGCCTTTTTTTTTTTTTTTTAAGAAACCACGGAAAGCCTATTTAAACCTGAAGAGTGAGGGAAATTTTGGCTTCACTCAATTCTACCCTTTTGGCCTAATCTAAAGCCTCGGTAGAACCCAGCCTCTGGACTACCTCATCATTGGTCTGTGTGAGCATGTGTCACGATGCCTCCTCCAATCACCAGCAAGTGAGGCGGGACCAGGGCTATAGCATCCCGGGCAGGCAGGTTGGCTGGTGCCATGGCAACCTGGTGTGCTATCACAAAGCCTCGCAGGCTCCAGGTCCTGACTGCGGGCACCTGGTTCCCCATCTACTCTAATTCTCAAAGCTCACCTGAGTGCTGGGGGCTTTCCTCTCCCCCATTTAACAGATGAGAAAACTGAGGCACATGGGTTGCTAGGAGAACAGCTGTAAGTAGGTCAAACTGAATAATATCAGACCACCTCACTGAAGAGTTTAAAAATTCCTAATGACTCCGGGGAATCATGCTGAGCAAAAATCAAAAACAAAAACAATGTCAAACATACTTACAGTCTCACAATCTAAGATTATGTTTATATAGCACTTTTGAAATTATATCCTTTTTGAAATGGAGGACATTTGAGTGGTTGCCAAGGTTAGGGAAATAGGCCACTGTGGTGGTGTATACATGTGCCTACTCTACTGATACAATTGTAGACAACTAAATACACACATACACAAATGCAAGAAAAACTGAGGAACTTGGAAATCTGATTTAGATATAAATGTATCCTGGTTGAGGTACTGACTGTCATTTTGCAAATGCAAACTTTGGGGGAGACTGGGCAGAATGTATAAGGGATCAGCATTATTTCTTATAACTCCAGGGGAATCTACAATGATCTCAATAAAAATTTCCATTAAAAACTCTGTTTCGGACTTCCCTGGCAGTGCAGTGGTTAAGACTCCTCGCTTCCATTGCAGGGGTGCAGGTTTGATCCCTGATCCGGGAACTAAGATCCCACATGCCAGTGTAGCTCGACGAAAATTAAAAATAAAACAAAACCAAAATGTTCTGTTCCTTGGTTCCTCAATAAATTAAACATAGAATTACCAAATAATTCAGCAATTTTATTCCTAGATCTCTGTGCAACTAAGCCTGTATGCTTCAACTACTGAAGCCAGTACTCAGCAATGAAGACCTAGCACAGCCAAAAAGTTTTCTTTTTTAACATAAAAACATTTAATTAAAAAATTCATTCCTCAAGGATGAATGGATAACAAAAGGTGGTCCATATATACACTAGAATATTCTTCAGTCATAAAAGGAGAGAAGCCCTGACACTCCCTACACTGTGGATGAAACTTGAGAACACGATGCTCAGCGAGGGAAGCAGACACACGAGGACACACAGGGTGTGATTCCACTGATGGCAAATGTCCAGAACAGGCCGATCCACAGACACAGATCCTGGTTGTCAGGGGCTGGGAGTGGGGAGTGACTGCTAATGGAGGTGGGATTTCTTTTTGGGGTGATGAGAATATTCTGGAAAGAGATAGGGGTGATGGATGGCTCCCACCCACAGGTTCCAGGGGCCAAATTGTGAATATACTCAATGTACACTTCAAACTGGTAAATTTTGTTATGTTTACCACAATTGAAAAAAAATCCTGCTGCCCACATGGCACCCAGACTAATTATAGCATAACTGGGGGGACTCAGACTTTGGTATTTTTTAAACCTCCTCATCCACACTGAGGGTCTGTGTTGGGAACCACTGGTTAGAATACATGAACAAGACACGAGAGCCAGATCTCCAGGGAGTATGTGCCGGATGCAGACTGAAACCAACTGACTTGTAAACAATAACAATACACTCAAGCAAAGGGAAATGCTGCTCAGAGAGTTACTGTTAAGAAATCAGCCTTACCGTGAGGACTCCCCTGGTGGTCCAGTGACCAAGACTCTGCACTCCCAATGGAGGGGGCCCAGGTTTGATTCCTGGTTAGGTAACTAGATCCCACATGTCTGAACTTTTTTTTTTTTTTAAAGTTATTGTTAACAATTTTAAGTTCTGATGGTGACATTGTGCCCACCTGTGTTACTCAGTAAGCATCCTGGCCTGTGGACAAATGCAGTTTGCTACAGAGCCTGGTGGGGGTGGGGCAGGTGGAGAGAAACAGCCAAGAATTGCTGGGAAATTTGAGAATTGGTTATTTGCTGAAGCTGGGTCCTTTGGATTGACCCCTCTCTGCTTGGATTTACATGTGACATTTCCAACACTAAAAAGTTTTACGAGTCAAGCATAAGTCATTTTAGCTGGGACATGAATCCATCTTAAGGGTTGCTTGAAATAAACCAAAATCAGATGTTCCAACTCTGCAAGCGGAACCCTCCATGTGGGTGGGTATGTGGGGAGATTCCAGGACACAGCCTGTTCAGGGCCAATTTGGTCCAATCCCTGAGAAATGGGATGAACGGTTCTCACTGGGGGAGGGGAGGTTCCTGCCCCCAGGGGAGACTTTAGAAGATTTTCATAGTCAGAACTGGGAAAGGGGAGTTTCTGACATCAAATGGGGGACAGGGATGCTGGTCAACCCCCGCAGTGTCCAGGACGCTCCTCAGAGGATAATCCAGGCCCCAAATGACCACAGTGCCTAGGGGGAGAACTTACATTAGTTATCTGGAAAAATAAACTCCAAGCCCTACTCACACTGGACACCAGGGTAAATTCCCAATGGTCAGATGGTGTGAACCAGATGGCCGCCAGCGTCTGTGTCACCTCCTTTCCCACTCAGGTGTGTATTTAAATGTGCGCAGTTTCTCAGGACCTCAGGTGGTCAGGCGGTTAGGGATCTGGCTAGGGTAAAGAAAAAACCCTCAGTTTTATTTGGGTAGGGGGGAGCGGTCCCTGTAGTGTATTCAGTCAGCAAACGTTTAGGGAGGGCCCACTGCGTGCCAGCGCTGAGTTGCTGAGCGATGGATGGTGGACTGTGGAAGGGGACCGGCTTGTGTCCTGAGGAGCCCACAGGCCTGGGCCAAGGGCAGTTACGCCCACTTTACATAAATAATAAGGAGCGGGCTCTGCAGCTGTATCGGGCAGAGTGTCATGCGCGGCTCCGACCACACGGTGGCGACAGAGGACGGGCAGTTCTGGTCCCTCCCAGCCGCTGGAGGGGGCCCGGCTGGGGATGGCGCAAGGGGTTAGTAGCAGCAAAAGTGCTTGGGACTTTCTGGCTTCCTGCGGCTTCCGCCCCGGAGCAAACCCGCTCCTGGAATGGCAAGGATCAAGGCGCTCAGTCCATATCCATAAATGTGTGTGGAATTAATTCTGCTACAGGTTCACGAACCTGCCAGTCCCCAGCCCACATCCTGGTGTTGTCAGTCCCTAAGTCGTGTCCCACCCTCTTGGAACCCGTGGACTGCAGCACACCAGGCTCCCTTGTCCCTGGCTATCTCCCTGAGTTTGCTCAAATTCACGTCCAATTGAGTGGTGATGCCATCCAACCATCTTATCTTCTGCTGTCCCCTACTCCTCCTGTCCTCAATCTTTCCCAGCCTCAGGGTCTTTTCCAATGAGCTGGCTCTTCGCATCAAGTGGCCAAACAATAGGTTTGACTCTACAGACCTTTGTTAACAAAGTGAGGTCTCTGCTTTTTAATATGTTGTCCACATCCTGTTAGGCTGCTCTGCATCTTTAAAGTCAGGGTGGAATTTAGGAACCACAGGAGGGACCTCTCCAGCATATATGTATCTCCCTGCAAATCAATGGGTTCTCATCCCCCCTCATACCTCATAGAGTTACCACATGAAGCAAATAAAAACATAGTAGGTTCTGTTAAATCTGAATTTCAGGTAAATAACTGAATGATCATCAGGTAGAAGGGTGTCTCAGGCAATATTGGAGACAGATTTTGACTAAAAGCATGATCCCCTGTGTATTAGAAGTTCAAGTTCACTGGGCGTCCTCTATCTTATAGGATGCATTATTTCAGCTCTGGCCTCTGGCTTCGGTGTCCCTTGGACATGCCCTCATTCTCATGGGGTGTTTTGAGGATTTCCTTACTTTCTGGCACCGCAAGATGTCTAGGCTCATTTTGTAGTTTCCCTGCACAGGGCATAGGATCAGCCAAGGTGCTGGGGCAGTTTTTAACACAGCTGTGTGAGTTTCCTATATTGAAACAAAGCACCACACATGTGGGGGCTTAAAGCAACACAAATTTATTCTCCCTAACAGTCCTGGAGAGCAAAAGTCCTCAGATTCACATGTGGGCAGGGCTGTCCCCTCCGGAGGCTCCGGGGAGCACCGGCTCCCACCTGTTCCAGCTTTAGAGGCGCCGCATCCCTGGTTTGGGGCCCCTCCCTCCATCCTCACAGCCAGCAGTGCAAAACTCCAGTCTTTCTGCCTCTGACACTCCCCCTCTCTCTTATAAGGACCTTGTGATGACACTTGGCTCTCCCTGGGGAATCCAGGGTTGTCCGCATTTCAGGGGCCTTAATCCCACCTGCAGAGTCCCCTCTGCCACATGAGGTGACACGTCCACAGTCTCTGGGATCAGGATGTAATGTCTTTGGGATTATTATGCTGCCGACCACATCAGCCCACAGGTTTTCCCTCCCCCATGGCTTTGTCACCTTGGGGCCACTCAGATCAGGACCTCCACTCCCTGTTACTCTCATCACAATATCTGGGCACACTGGCCTTCCTGTTTCTCTGCTTTAAAAGAGTCTACATAGTAAACAGGTCCCCTAGATGCTATCTCAATTTAAATTAAAGCCAAACAGCATTTAAGATTCAATCTCTTGGTTGCACAAGTCACATTTCAGATGCTGGGTCACCCATGTGGCTGATGGCTCCTGTACCAGTCGGTATTGGTCTACAACAGTCCCATCATAACAAGATGCCCTATGGGACAATCCTGGACTGGAACGTTCCAGAGAGATGTGGCCCACAGAGGAACCTCTGGCCACCTGGGGCTATTTACATTTGAATTCTCTTGGCTGAAGTCCAGTATGGGCTGGTGTGTCTTTCTCCTTGTAAAGGGGGAAGGTCCAAGGGTGAGGAAGACCGTGGCAAAAATGGGGACCCAGTAAAAGTCCTGACACAGGTGGGAGAGATTAAAGGAGGAATTCCAAGGCCTGGCTCCAATTCACCTTTTCAACTGTCTCCCACTGTTCTCACCTGTCCCTCTGACCAACCACTCTATGTTCCCTGGATGTGTCCTGGGATCTCATCACCTCCAAGCCTTTGCCATGCTATCTGCACCTGACTGTGCCATCCAGTCAACCCCTCAGTCTAGCCCACCTACCATATCAGTTTCCCAGGGCGACTTTAAAAAATTACCTAAAAGTGGGCGGGTTAAGACAATAGGTATATGTTCTTCGTGTTCTGGAGGCCAGAAGTCAGGGATCAAGGTGTGGCAGGACCGTGATTCCTCTGAAGACTCCAGTGCGGGTGGTGGGCGGTCCTTCCTGCCTCTTCATGCTTCTGGGGACTCCAGGCGTCCTGGGCTTGTGGCTGCATCAACTCCAGTCTCACCTCCAGTGTCACACAGCTTCTCCCCAGGACTGTGATCCTCTGTGTCTCTTACAAACACGTTAGATTTAGGGCCACCCTAATGCAGGATGAAGGTTTTTCTGAAAGCTCAGAGGGTAAAGAATCCATCTGTGATGCAGGAGACACAGGAGACATGGGTTCGATCCCTGGGTTGGGAAGATCCCCTGGAGGAGGAAATGGCAACCCACTCCAGTATTCTTGCCTGGAGAATTCCATGGACAGAGGAGCCTCCAGCGTCACACAGCTTCTTCCTGTGACTCCTGTCTGTGACTCCTGCTGTCTTATCAGGACACTCTCTTACAGGGCCACCCTGATGCAGGATGATCTCAAGATTCTTGACTATAGCTGCAAAGACCGGTCTGTCAGCTCCCACCCATAGGTTCCAGGGCTGTATCTTTTGGGGGCCATGTACCAGTGCACTCCAAGACTGGAGCCTCACCAGTTCTGAGAGTGTGGACCTAGGTGTTTCCCCATTTACAGATGGGGACATTCCAGCAGGACTGGACAAACCCTGGGTGCACAGGGTCTGTCCTGAGACCCACCTGGTTTCCACAGCTGGGGTGACTACTCCCAACTGGAGGGTCCGAGGTGGCTGCCACTTGCTCTTGGGGGTGCCCTGTCCATCTCTGGCTACTTCCTCTCTGTCCCTGTTGCCCCTTCAGATGCTCCTGTCATCCCAAACTTTTGGCCGTCTCCTGAAAGCCCTCCAGGCTGCTCTGCTCTGTCTTCCTAGTTTCCCTAGTGGGCTGCGTTCTCCAGTTCCCTCGGTGCCTGTTCCGAGCCAGCAGCCTGTGGTCACCTGGCCCCTGGGCTTGTCCCTGGAGCAGTCCTGGGCCCCTCCCTGTCAGTACATCCTATCCTCAACTCACTCCACCTCTGGAGCTCTGGTGGTCCCCGCTAGCGGCCCACAGTACAATCTGTGGTCCCCCAGTCCTCGCTTCTGGGTTAGTCCCAGTCCTGAAGAACCATGTCTGGCAGCCCCAGAGTCCTCTGTTCCCAACTAGATGCCTGGGGGACAACACATGAGGCTTATCACTCAGATGTTCCTTGGGCCCAGGAGACCTCAGGACCCCTCCTGGGAGGAAGATCTGCCCCTCCTCTATACAGTATCCTCTGGCTGGGCACAGGAGTGCCATGGCAGCAGGCAGTGCCCCAGGAAGCAACCAGTACCACCACTCCCCCACATGGCTCACAGCTGTCCCCATGGTTGGCTTTCCCCTAGGAGGTGGGGTCCTGAGGATAAGAGGACCTGGCTGGACCACCTCTCTGTAGAGCCCCGATAAGATGCCAACAGTACCTGGCTTGTGGAAAAGCCTAGAAGCGGGATATCCTGAGCCCTAACGCTTTGTCCTGGAAGACTAGGTGGGTGGGGCTGGATCTGAGCCCCCACCCCCATCCCTCCCCCATGCCCACCCATCCCACACCAGGCCAAGGTCTCACGTGTAGTAAAAAGACTTTATTAAGAAGGCTTTGAAGTCAAAAAATAAAACTCTTGATACAATTTTCTGAACCCTTAGGTCAGCTCAGCAAATATATAATCAGTAATTTAGCTGTGTAAGATTAAAGGTCCGTTACTTTATTTAAAATAAAATATATTTTAGTCTTAAAATTTATTCCATAAAGTACATATTTCCCTATAAATTCCCTACATATACACAAGAGGTAAAAAGTAAAAGTTTAAAAAAAAAAAAAAACAACAAAAATTAAAAACTGTCAACAGAAACCACAGCAGAAAGGGATTAATAATTAAAAAAAAGTTAGAAAGTTCCGGACGCCCCTCGCCCCCTCCCCCCCACCCCCCCTCCGGCCTGCGTGCGGCTTACATACTACAGGGTAACCATATGATACCCCCAAAGGGAGCCATCCTCCTCCTGGGAAGTTTCTGCAGAGGTTGAGACCGTGGGAAAACAAACACTGTCAAATTGATATCCGCTACATACAAAAGAAGTACAACCCAGAGTTGTAAAAATCGTGTTTTGTTTTTTCTTAAAAAGATCACCCTGGGCTGGGGGCGGGGGGGGGGGGGGAGGAGGGGGGAGGGAGTATCTTAAATAAAAAGTGCAAGCAGGCAAGCAGGCCTTTTCTCTCTGGTTTATTTTAACCTGTCCACTCAATACTGTTATTTGTTAAGAACTGAGGTGCCGCTTGGCCGCGTCGTCTCCACGCCTGGGACCGAAGAGTTAAAGCTCGTCTGTAAACACTGGCCACGCAGCCTGCCGCCCGCCCCCTCCTCCCCTCCAGGCCCTGCGCACCCACCCTGCGCCCACTGATGGCCCCGGGGGGTGGGGTGGGGTGACCGCGGGTGCGCGAGGGGCCCAGCTAGGAAAAGATATGAATGGCCTGGGTGGCGGGAGTGCGGCAGGCCGGGCACTCCGGCTCGCTCTTGCCGCAGATGCGGACGGCGCAGTCCATGCAGAAGAGGTTGTGGCCGCAGGGCACCAACGCGGCCATCACCTCACCCTCGGCACACACCACGCACTCCCGCGCCAGGGCCGCAGGCGCCGGGGCCGCTGGGGGCTTTCGGCCGCTCTCGGGGGTGTTGGACTCCAGCGCCGAGCACGAGGAGGCCGAGGAGCTGCTGGGCAGCGAGGTGGCTGTGGAGAAGCTGGCACTGCTTGAGAAGGACGTCAGGGAGCCCTGTGGGGGCCGCCAGGGCAGGGCGCCCACTGGGTCCGGTGTAGGCCGGCGGGCCAGCGGGAGCTCCAGGCCCAGGCCACCGGGCTCGGGCAGCGTGGGCGAGTGGCGTGGTGTGCCGGTCCCGCTGCTGCGGCGGGCACCCGGGGCTGGAGGCACGGGGGCTCCATTGACCGCCGAGCAGCCGCCGAAGGCCGGCAGCGGGGTGGCCCGCTCAAAAGGCGCCCAGATGGTGGCCGCGGTAGGCACGGTCAGGTCCAGCGCCAGGAAATCGAAGCCAAAGTCGCAGTCCTCGGGGGCGGGTGGCCCCGTGGGGGCCCCAGGACCGTCCCCGCCGAAGGTGAAGCCCCCGTTGCCAGAAGCGCTGTAGGGGCTGGCGGGGCCGGCGTCCGGCACCGGCACAGGCATTGGCGGACCCCCACGGCTGCCTGTGTAGAAGGACTCAGGGCCTCCCGGGGCGCCCAGCGCAGTGTCCCCACGAAGGCTGGCTGTGGGTGCTGGGGGCCTGCGGCCCGGGTTGGGGGCTTTGGCCCAGAGGCCCGCAGCCGCCCCGAGCAGGTCCAAGCAGACATCTGTGCCGTTGGAGTGGAAGTCGCTGTCGGGGCTGGCGTCGGTGAAGGCCCCTGTGCGCAGTGTGATATGGGCTTCGATCTCCTCGCGCGCCCGGTCCACGTTCTCGGGCATGCCCGTCACGGCAAACACCGGCTCCTTGTCGCGCCCAGGCGTCACGATGTACGTATGCGTCCGTTGCTGGATGCGCTTGATGGTGGCGCCCTTGGGCCCCACCACCAGCCCTACCACGCGGTAGGGCACGCGCACCTGGATCGTGGTCTGTCCGGGCAGGTTGGGTGGGCCCTGTGCAGTACCCGGCAGCCCGCCCGCCTTGCTCCGCGTGGCCCGGATCACGGAGAAGTGCTCGGCGGCCGACAGGATCTCACGCTTGGCCATCTCCACGTCCTCCTTGCGGCCGGTCACGATAAAGACCGGCTCCTCCCCTCGCACCGGAGTCTTGATGTACGTATTTGTCTTGGCTCGAAGAGCCTTGATCTTGCACCCTGGGGGTGGGGGAGGGGGAGACATGGTGAGGGCGTGGACCCCTCCCCAGGACAGCCCCTCCAGGGCCGCAGCTGCATGGGACAGCCGGTGACCTGGGTGGGAGCCCCTACCTTCCAGCTGTAACATCAGACTGCCGCTCTACATGTCCTTCTTCCTCTATAGAGACAATGGTCACTGGATTCAGGGCTACCCCAACCTGTCATGACCGCACTCTAACTACATCTGCCAAGACTTGCTCAGTAAGGTCACATTCTGACATTCCAGGTGGACATGGATTTGGGGGGACACCTTTCAACCTACAACAGGGCCTCTCTTTGCCTTTTTGACAATCCCTCTGCTATGGGGCAGGGGTGTGTAGGACCAGAGGGGACAGAGGCCCAAGGATGGAGGGAGGGACACAGAGTGTCCCTGAGATTACAGTCATGTGAAAACAGAGCCCAGGGCTGGAGGGAGGTGGCCACAAGCCCCAGGATGCCAAAGTTTGTGAGCACCACTGGAAGCCAGGAGGCCAGAGAAGATCCTCCCCTGGAACCTCTGAAGAAGCACGCCCCCTGCCGACACCCCGATTTCAGATTCCCACCCTGCAGAACTGTGAGCGTTCTGTCCCAGTTTCAAGCCATTCGGTCCACTGTACTGGACAGAGGACACTAACTCAGACTCTCTGACACCAACTCCCAGACTGCCTGGAGGGGAACCTGAGGCCCGAGTGGTGGGAATGTCTGGTCATATGACCCTCCCCCAACAGCAGATCCTGCACCCCAGGTAAAAACACCTCCACAGGCCCCCAGTGGTCCCAGTCACTGAGGGGAAGCTGGAGACATGCCCTGGGGGTTCATCACTGCTGCCCAGGTGGGCTGAGGGTTGACCCTGCAGAAAAGGGCCAGGACATCTGTTGAGGAAAGGATCAGTCATGCAGGGTCCTTGACTTGGCACCACACCCAGCATCTGGCAGCCCTCCCAGGGCTAAGGGGAAGCTACCCCCGAGGAATCTAAATGCCAGGTGTGGTTTCACTGGGCCCCTGACACCCCACCCCCACCCCAGGGCCTTCTGAGACATTTTGACCTGGGGCCCAGGAGACTGGGAGTCCCCCCACCCTCTAAGCACTGGGAAGCCAGAAGGACACAGGAATATTGTTTCCTAGTGGCTCTGAGTGGAGTTAACAGTGTGGCTAAGTTCTCAACAAGAAAAGATACAAAGTTAGCCCGCAAGCCTTCTGCTCTGATTAAGTCAGACTGATGGAGCCTGGGTACCGGGGCAGGTGCCCCTAACTCACAGCTGAATAAAGCGGGGCAAGTGAGCAGGGGTCTGCCATCTCTCAGCCTTGACTCCTGGTCCCTGGCCATTTCCTCCATGCCCACTCGGGGTCCTCCCCTTGGTGGCTGCCCAGCCTTTCTGGCAACTCCAAAGGCACCCTGATCCATGGCTGCCTCCATGCCTGCCCTGATGGTCTCCTCCCTACCTAGCTGCTGGGAAGGGCCTCTCCTGCAGTCCCCTTGCACCTGACCTTTCCCATCTGCAACGTCACTCTCATATCCTCTGCCTTCTTTGCATCACATCGCAGCATGGCCTGCCCTCCTCCGGGCACGCCCACCCTGACTATACTGGGTCAGGCCCCAATACACACTTCTCAGACCTTATGTCTAACTTCCTGAACTCTCTGAGACTCGGGGACTGTGATGTAAGGCTGGTGCACTGGGGATACCATGGGCATCTGAGGGACCATTTCATGCCTCAATTTCCTCATCTGTCAAATGAGAGCAGAAACAGACCCAGCCTCATAGATTTGGGGCAGGATCTGATGGGCCAGGGACTGGAGCCTGCCATTGTGAGGGAGCCTCAAGGAGGGGGTTGAACCCTGTAACTTCCTGTTCATGGGACCCCATCCTGCCCTGACCTGAGAGCAGCCTCGGGTGGAACCCTCAGTGGCCAAACAGAGCCCAGCTCACCACTCCCACTTCAGCTGTGATAGCCACTGGCCCCCCCAACCCCACCTACACCAAGACCCCTAGAGGTGGCAGAGCTTGGGGACATGGAACTGCACAAGACAGGAAACTGGGGCTCCAGGAGTTACCCTGGGGGCTACTGCCAACTGGTGGGCACAGCAGAAATGCAGATTCCTACACCCTGCCCCTACCAGGATTCCAACTCAGAGAACTGGGGAGGGAGGGTAACTTCCCCTGGCCCTAGCAAGCCCCATAGCTGCCAGACCTGCCCTCAGAGAGGCAGGGCCTTGGGTCCCCACAGGCAGCCTAGTTGCAGGCAGTCCTGCTTCCTGCTGCTCACATGAGCCTGGACCAGGATCCAGGCCACCCCTGCACTGAGTGTACTAGGCATTCAAGGAACCAGGCCCCAACGGAGCCCATGCAGGTGACCACAGACCACACTTATCCAGGGAACCTCAAGGCCACGTGGGGAGCCAAGGGCACCACCCTGGGAAGGAGACTGCGTGCTGGGGGAGCGCTCCTGGTTAAGGGGACAGTGGGGACAGCGTTCCACAGGCAGGTGGGTGCTGGGACAACCCAGCGGGGTGCTGTCCCAGAGCAAGGCTGAGTCACAGTCGGATGTCTGGGGACAAAGCTGGCTACCGTGTGAAACAGGGACTCGTTGTGCAAGCAGGGAAGGCTTCAACCCCCAACCTGGGCCTGGGGATGGCTCTCTTCCTATGCTCCCTACTCTGAGTGGGTAGATAACATCAAGGCATGGCCCCCCATCACCCTAGGATTATCCCACAGAGATGGGGCCACACACAGGCAGAGAATAGCAAGCAGAGGCCCCTCTCACTGAGGGACAATGAAGGGGACCCTAGGTGGCTGGCAGGTCACTTGTTCCTGACCATGACCTAGTGGGCTGCAGGCCAGGCCTGGTGCTTAAGACCCAATCCCAACATCCCAGTCATGGCCACATTGCAAACTCTAGCAAGGGGAGCCAGGCAGGAGGGCACTGGGGTGGATGGGGGCGGTTTCAGAAGGAACTGGGCCAAGGTCAATGGCAGCAGATGTGTGCCAGCCCTGTCCACTTCTGACGACAGGCTGGGGTGACACCCCCCAACTGATCCTTCTGCGTTTCCACTTTCTTATTTGTGGAAAGGGGTCAGCTCCTGACACACCCAACCCTGGAGCCAGTTCTCTCCCAGCTCACCTTTTCTTCCCGCAGTGCAAAAAGAGCCTGAGACTAGAGTACAAATTCCAGCCCTACCAGCTGGCTCTGGCTGCACTTCCACCTTTGCCGCTTTACCCTCCTGGCCTGGAGGTGGCAGGTCCTCTCTAGGGGATACTGTCGGGCAGGCTGAGGCCCCCACTCAGTGGGTCCTCTCAGTCCCTCAGGCCTCTCAGCCTCAGGGACCAGGAAGCACCACAGGGGTCACGGTCCCTATCCCTTGCCCAGAAGTGGCACAGACCTAGGGGGGAGAAGACTGAGGCTCACAGAGCAGCGTGGGGTTGTCAAGTAAAGGGAAGGCCCAGGTCTGTGGCTCTGGTTGCCAGAGGAGGCTGGACAGATACGCACCCCCTCCACGAATTCCAGGGAAGGGGTGGCCTTGGACCAGGGGTCAGACAGAAGAGTAAGTTCAGGGCAGGCCACAACCCCTGCACTCGGGCCAGCAGAGCAGGAAAAAGGGATAGGCTCCATGTTCAGGAACCCACAGGTAGATGGGGCGGGGTGGGGGACTGTGACCAGAAAAAGGGCATAGTGTCTTCCAGGCTGTGCTTGAGGACTGGTGAGGGAAGATGGGAGCCACAGATACTTCAAGAGTGGGGAGCAAGGGCTGTTGAAGCTGCTGACCTGTCCTGGCACGCATGCTCCACCCCGAGGCCCTGCACCCAACTTATTATGGGGCGGCGACTGTGTGCCAGCCGGGACTGGGCGGAGAACCAGCATCTTTCATAAGAATTTTCATTGAGGTGCTCACCCCCACCCCCCATCACAGAGAGGAGCCACCCTAGATGTGGGGAGAGCTCTGGAGGTCCCTGCTTTGCTGCCTGCCATCAGTGGGAACCCAGATGAACACCTGGTAAGCGGGTACCAGAGGCACAAGTAAGAGACAGACGGCTCAGATGAGACCAGGGCTTGGGTCCCTCTTCCTGCTGCTCACACCCCCCAGGTGCTGCCGCATGCATCCACAGGGGGCTTGCCCTCATGCTTCACCATCCACGGATCAGCCTAGTGACCTTGGGCGGCATCCCCAGCCTCAGTCTCCACATCTGCCCACAACGAGCTTCTGGACACTTGGGGCGTGGGGCGGCTGTCTTCTTCCAGGTCCCAGTACGGTTACAGGGGACAGGGCAGGGAGGGGAAGTGTTCAGTTGGGGTCTCTTGGTGCCTGCCCATAGCCAAGGACCCCCTTAGGGCAGTCCCCCAACCTAGCACCACACCTGACCCTCCTCATGTCCACATGTAGGGTGGACAAGTGAATGACTGAATGTACCTGCAGCTGAAGCAGCAGGCTTGCTGGCCCCAAGGCCCCACCCACCCAGAACTAGTAGAGGGTGGTGTCCAGGCATCCCTGTGGTCCTCTGCCCGTGGTAGTTAGGGTGACAAGTCATCTTGCAACTCAAGCCCCCCACACCCTTCTCTAGCTCCCGTGACCGAGGTCCCAGAGGCAGGGTCCCCCAGTCCCATCTCAAGCTCTGCCCAGGCCCCACCCCAAGTTCCAGAACCTGGCTGACCAACAGGGAGGCCAGAGCCCAGAGGTGCGGGCAAGAGAAAGTTGAGGCTGGTGGGCAAGCAGCTAACAGGGTGGGTGGGTGTGTGCTGGGCCGGGCACTGCCCACCACCCTCTGGCCCGCCCGCCCCGCAGCTCCAGGGCCAATGAGCGACCGCCGGCCTGATGTCACCCAGCCTGGCTCTCTAACAAAGAGAACAATGGGGCGGCTGCAAAGACCTCTGACAATGCCGCTTCGGGACCCCCACACTCTGGCCAGAGGAGGGCTGTCGGGCTGGATCCCCCCAGGTGGCTTTCACAGGCACCCCAGATCCCTGACTGGGGGCTGACAGCCGGGACAGATACTCGCTCATCCTGTCCTGCTCCCCCACCCCCAGCAGGGTGCCCAGGCAGGCAAGTCCTGAGGTGTACCCTCTTTGTGCCACTAAATCTCTCTCCTGACCCTGCCAGAATGCCCTCGCCCCTAGCCACCCTCACGCGCGAGCGAACCGCCCTGGGCCATTTCTGGGTGTGGAGAGGGCACTGCCCGGTCAGACCCCTTATCCCCGGGATGGAACCTCCGGGAGCCCAGGGCCCAGGCAGTGAGCTGCACGCAGGGTGCTCTCCAGGCTGGAGGAGCCCAGACAAAGGCGGCAGCGGGGCCGGAGCGCCGAGGGGAGGAGCGCCGGCCGCGCCCAACTTTCTCCCGCGGCCAGCGGCAGGACAAAGGCGCACAGGCGGCCACCGAGGCCCGAGCCCACGCGGGGCGTGGCCGGGATCTGCTGTGCAGCCGTGGGCTGGGCTGGGCGGCCCCTCTGGGGGCGAGTCGCGCGGGGACCCCTGGGGCGGCACCCCCGACGGCGGCCACTCACCCTGGCGACCCACGATCTCGGCGACGTGCTCGGAGCTGGGCACGGGCACGCACTCGGTCATGTTCACGCTCTTCTTGCGGCTGCCGATCACGCTCATCTGCTCGGCCAGCAGCGTCGGGGGGCCCAGCGCCGCGGGGTGGGGCGCGAAGCCTGCGAACACGTCGGGCGGCGACGGCCGAGGCGGCGGCGGGGGGCTCACGTCCGGCTCCAGCAGCGGCAGCGGGCCGGGGGCCACGGCCACTCCGGGAGCCCCCGTCTCAGGCCCGTCGGGGGGCGCCGGCTCCGCCGCGGCCCCGCCGTCTGCGCCCCCACTCGCTGCACCCGCTCCGTCTCCGCCGCCCGCGGTCGTCCCCTCCTCGTCCTGGTCGCCTGCGCCCCCCAGCCCCAGCCCGGAGAGCTGGTCCAAGGCCAGGCGCAGCGCGGCGGCCGCGTCGTCGGGCTCGGGCGGCGGCCGGGGCGCGGGCGCGGCCTCATCGGCACCCTCGGGCGGGGGCGGTGGCGGCGGCGGCGGGGGACCCGGGCTGGGGTCCCCGCAGACCGGCGCCCCGGGTCCGCCGCCGCGAGCGCCCCCGCCGCCGTCGGGCTGTCCGGTGGAGCTAGGCATGGCGGCGCTAGCGCTCGGGCCCGCGCTCCCGCCTCCCGGCCGCCGGCCGCCCCCGCCGCCGCCGCCGCCCGCGCCGCCGCCCTCCGCCTCTGGGAGCCCGGCCGCCGGCCGCCGGCATCCAGCAGCGGGGCGGGGCGGCGGCGGGGCTGCTCGGGCGCGGGCGGCGGCGGCGCGGCGCGGCTCTGCTTGCTTCTCGGCGGCGGCGGCTAGTCGGCGGCGGCGGCGGCGGCGGCGCGGACGCTCCTTCCCTCCGCCCTCCCGCCGCCTCCCTCGGGCCGCCGGCCGCCCCGCCCCGGCCCCGCCCCCGTGACGCGGCCTCCGCCAACAATGGGGCGCCGGGTAGGGCGCACGCGCGGGGCGGGCGGGGCGGTCACGTGGCGCGGACATCCCTGCCGCGGGCGCTCCGGCGGGCTGGGCGCGCTGGCACGTGCGGGTGCGGTCGCAGGTAGGTGCCCGCGGTTGCCCGGGCCCAGGGTGCGCGAGGGCGTCCGGCCCCTTCCTCGCCTCTGCGCCGGAGTCCCGGGCTCCCCACTCCTAGACCCCTAGCGCCCCGGCCGGGCTCGGTACTCCAGACCCCTTCCTCTCCGCGGTCCCCATGCACACCTGGCCTCTGGGCACCCCCGGGAGGTCACGGGCACCCACATCCCCTGAGTGGTGGTGTTTCCGGTCGTGGTCTGGTTTCCACAGGCCAGAGCCCTCGGACGTGAGCGCCGCTGGGTAAAATTCTCGAGAGCGGCCCCGCGTGCCCACGCCTAAGGCCATCCTGTCCTAGTGGCCTCCAGCAGCCCTTCGGGGCCTTCTTTTTGCCTTTGGGGCGAAAGAGCCTTCTGGTTTCCCTTTACAGGTAAGTAGATGGGCTGGGATTGGCCCGCCGAGTCGCTAAGGGGACCTTGGCCTCAGTCCCTGGCTGGACACCGCGGAACCTCAGGACAGTTGCATGGGCTCTTTGGGTGGGAGAGGGGACAGCCTGCCCCTTTGCCCAACACTGGTCTCTCCCTTGGATCTGCTGCCATCCTCACCGGACTTGGGTTCCTGCCTCGAATTCCATGGAGTCCCTCAGCCGTAGCTGCTCCCATGACTAGATAGTCCTTCACCTGGTCTCTTCTCTTCATGGACTCTTGCTCTCCGGGCAGGTGCCCCCTACTCCTCGAAGTCCTCAGCTCCCTGCCTCTTCCTCATGCCTTTCCCGACCCCCAGGCTGCATTCCACCCAGTTTCTCTCTTGGGGTCTGAGAGGAACTTTTTTCCTTTTCTGTTTGAATGCTGTCAAGTATTGATTACTTCATCCTGACTTATGTCTGTCCCCTCCCTCCTAGGACCGGGCTCCTGGAGGCAGGCACTGGAGCTACAGAACAGCTGGGCTCCCAAGAAGCACTCGGTGTGTGACTCTGGCACTCCCTCGCAGACCTCCCTCTGTTCTAGCCACAGGCTTTGTCCTGTCTCCTCACCCTAAGTTCTGCTGGCTGTAGCTGGTGTTCAGGGCACAGGGGGACCTGCCCTGGCTCACCTGGCCAGCCTCAAGTCCCCCTGGGGGCAGGGTGGGGGGGGCCTTGGTGCCTACTCATCCTTACCCCCAGCTGGGACCCCACCCAGGGTGGCATGCTGGAGGCTGAGAAAGGGGCTCGGGTGGGGTGAGGAGAGGTCAGGAATGGAGGAGACAGTGTTTGAGCTGGGGCAAAGAGTGGTATCCAGCCCTTACTGGTGACAGACGGGGAACAGGCCAGAGTGACTCGTCCTGTGGGTGGTCAACACGTGTGCATGCACACACGTGTTCTTCAGACAGGCTCGGACTGGTGAGAGTTAACAGCACAGTAGCAGGAGTTCAACATTAGCAGGCACTCTCCCAGAAAGTCAAGCAAAGAGACAAAAGGTGGGGGAAGAGAAAATAGAGGAAAGGGAAAGTGGACGGAAGTTGTCCAGGAAATAATGGAAGGGATAGTGGAGCCAGAGCCTCCAAATAGCTAGGACCCCACAATTTGTTCTGGGGACTCAGGTGTCCTGGGACCACTAGGGCTTTCAGATCACATTCCAAAGTATCAGGAAGAAAGCCGAGGTTCCTAGGGAAAGTGATGACTGACCCCAAGGTCCATATCAAGAGGGAGGAGGAATCAGGATGTTTCAGGCTGGCAGGTCATCACAGATTAGCTTAGTATACTGCAGGATGCACTCCAGCAAAGCAAGGGAGTAAGTAAATGAAGAAACAGGTGCTGCTCCATGAAGGTGAGTTATGTGGGGCTGGATGACATATGAGGGGTTTGACTGAGGCCACTGAGGGTGTGAGGGGAACCGATCATCAGAAGCAAAGACTACGATTTTAAAAGAAGGCTGTCAGGCAAGAAATGGACAAGAATGAAGAGAGAAAAGGGGGAGCGGGGACTCTAGGGCCTTGATTTCAACATGCAGTTGGAGACACCTGAACAATGACCTGTTGTATGTACATGTGGATTTGTTCATGATGGCCCTGTGGTGATGTGCTTTAAAAGTCCTTTTAATAAAAAATAAATAAAAGTCCTTTTAGAATTGCAAACCACCAATCTCTTAAGTGATTTTCATGCTGAAGTATTTAGGGGCAGGGGGTGGTGTCTCCTTTGAAATATACCAGAAATAAGATGAAGGGAGGGATGGACAGAAAGATGAATGGGGGTTGGGGGAAGCTACAAATGAAATGGCAGTTCTGGACCCCTGGGCAGGGTATTCCCCTTGGCACTGTGGACATTTGTGGCTGGGTCTTTCTTGATAGCTCAGAGGTAAAGAATCCACCTTCCACTGCAGATGTGGGTTTGATCTGTGAGTGAGGAAGATATCCTGGAGGAGATAGCAACCCACCCCAGTATTTTTGCCTGGGAAATTGCATGGGCAGAGGATCCTGGGGGGCTACAGTCCATGGGGTTGCTAAGAGTTGAACACGACTGAGCAACTAACCAACAGCATCCTCAGGGAATGGGGGGGGTGTGCTTTGGGGTATGGAGCAGCCTTCCTGGCCCTACCCACTTTATGCCTAGAGTCACCTCTGCTCTACTCCCTGGAGTAGTTTTCTGTGGCGCCATCTCTCCAGCCTCCACCCCTGAATCACAGGGTGTTCATCTCCCTGTGTGGCTATGTCCTCACTTTTTATAAGGGCACCAGGCACTGGGTTCAGGGTCACTCTACTCTTGTGTGACTTCATCTTAATAGTGACGTCTGCAAAGATCCTAGTTCCACACAAGGTCCTGCTCACAGATTTAGGGGCTGGGATCCGGATGTATCTTTTGGGGGGACAATGCAATGCACCAGACCTCCCTGGGTGCAGAATCACCAAGCTGAGAACCGCTAACCCCCACACACCCACGCATCTGGCGTGGGGGGCCTGGATGGTCACTTAAAATGCTCTCAACCCTGCTCTTAAGTCTAGTAGAACACCAGAATGAAACTGTTGCAAAGGGTCCCTGATGGGTCAGCTGACACCCAAATTGGCAAGGATGAATTTCTCTACTTGGTCTACTGAATCAAACGCTCATCTTTTCCAGAAATATCTGTGTAGACACACCCAGAAATGTTTTACCAGCTATCTGGGTGCCCTTCAGCCTGGTCAAGTTGACTCCTAAAATTAACATCATGGCGTGGTTATGTCTGGCTTCTCACTGACCAGCGTGTTCTCAGGACCCGTCCACACCCATGGTAGCAAGTGTCAGGGCTTCTCTGATTTTTGTGGCTGAGTGATGCTCCTGTGTCTGGAAGAGCTGGATTTTTGTATTCACCAGTGGATAGACACTTTGGCCATCATTTGTTTAAAAAAATTATTTATGGCCATGCTGGCTGTTCATTGCCGCAAAGGCTTTTCTCTAGTTGCAGAGTGGTGACTACTCTCTAGTTGTGATTGAGGGTTTCTCATTGCGGTGGCTTCTCTTGTTGTGGAGCATGGGCTCCAGAATATGCCAGCTTCAGTTCTGGCACAGGGGCTTAGTTGCTGGGACATGTGGCATCTTCCAGGATCAGGGATCAAACCCATGTCTTGCACATTGGCAGAGGAATTCTTTACCACTGAGCAATCAGGAAAGCCCTGGCAGTCACTTTTTGAGAAGCCGCACCCGATCTTACATAGTGTGTGTCACCCCCCCGACCCCCCCCAACTCCACCGAGGATCAGCACCCCTATTCTGGACAGCATGGAGATGTTCTGTTAATCTGTCTAGTCATGGCCCCCAGCCCCATGTGGCCAGGGCAGCTGAGGAATGCACTGCCTAAGCTGTCACCAATTTCTATATCCATGGCCACATGTGACTGGTGGGGGTCCCACTGCTTCCTCTGACCAGAAAGTCCCAAACTGTTGCCAGGCATCACTCTCCCAAGTCAACCCCGGCCCATGAACCTGGGGGAATCCTGAGGTGATAGGTTTCCAGGGCTTCTGTAACAACTGCTTATCCCCTGAAGGGATGGCAGCGACAAGGCACAAGAGGCTACAGTGAGCTGGAGGAAGCTGAGGTTGCAGGGGCCGGCCACATGGCCAGGCAGGAGCTGCCTCCGCTGAACAGGAAACTTATCTTCAGGGTAACATCCCCCAGTCACCCTGGGGCCTGTGGACACATCACCTCACAGGGCAGAGAAAACTATGTAGGAGGGATTAAGCTAAGGCCCCTGAAATGGGGATGACCCTGGATTCCATGGGGTCCCAGTGTTAACACAGGATCCTTATAAGAGAGGGACAGGAGATGCTGCACTGCTGTGAGGATGGAGGGAGAGGCCGCAAGCTGGGGATGCGGTACCTCTAGGAGCTGGAAAAGGCAGGAGCCGGTGCTCCCCTGAAGTCTCTGGTGGGACCAGCCCTGCCCACGCCTATAAGAGCCACAGAGTAGGAGTGAGGAGGGCCCAGGCCACCAAAGCCCTGACCAGTTGTGGATGTGGACAGAAGCTCTGGGGGTCCACGCTAAGTGGCTGGGCAGCAGAGGAACCAGGGTTCTCCCAGCTCCTGAACCTGGCTTTGGGTCGGGAGAAAAGCCAGCCATGACCACTCCACCAGGGGTGGAGGGGCTGCTGGAGTGGGGTGGGTGTGACCAGCTCTCTTGCTCACACTGCTGGGGCATAATCATCAGGAGACCCCGCCTAGGGCCACAGGGAAGCCACCCACCATCCTTCCCACTCTCTGGCCCAGGGAGATGATGAATTTGAGGGAGGCTCCCGGCACGTGGACACAAACCCCCCAGATTTGGACTGACACAAAGCCCTAGGCCATACTTGCCTGACACGCTTTATTCAACGCCACCCACAGAAGCCTCCCGCAGCCTCCTGGCTCCCCTCAGGGCTGCAGCGGAGGGGCTTTCCTGGGGCCTGTGGCTACCTGGGCAGTGGTGCTGCTGCCTCCATGGGGCAGTGCCCAGTCCTCGAGGCTTTGTGCTTTGACTGAACTTGGGAGGATGGGGTCAGCCAGCCTCCCAGGCTGGTGTCCTCAGAAGGAGCTGGCAGTGTGACCCGGTCCCTGGAGGTTCCCAGTGCCACCACCACCCCGCCAGCAGGCCACCACAGCCCAGGGAGTCCGGACAAACGAAGCAGTGACCCGGGCCTCTCCTGACAGTCATGGCTGCAAGTGCGGCAGGCATGGGACAGGTCTGGCATTCACAGGCCACACCGGCCATGGCTCAAGCCTCCAGACTGATAGACGGGCTGCAGTGAGGGTGCTAGCCAGGATCCACTCAGGCAGCAGGGTCTCCCTTTGCCCAGGCTCTCAGACTGTTGGGAGTGGGGCAACACGACTCTGCTCGCCTTGTTCTGTGGAGGCCGCCGCCCAGGCAGGCAGGATATGTACCTGGTGAGACCCAGGCCCAAGGGTGGCCTGGCCCGAGTCTGGCTGTGAGCAGTTAGTTCTCCGTCCATGGTGCTGACCACTGGGCTAGGCTGGGTTGGAAACAGCAAGGTCTTCCGGTGCCGAGGCCCAAGTTCCCATCCATGTGCGTCCAACAGAAGGTTCGAAGCAATGGAGACGTCTGGCCCCCGGGGGACCGCGAGTTTATTGCGGGTGCGCTGCACCCGGCCAGTGGGCCTGGGGAGCCACCCTGTACTGCCTCTGGGGGCGCTGACATGTAGCTTGGGACATCACCCCTCATGGGCACAAGTCGGAGGCGAGACTGTTCCACACAGATTTCTCCAGTCCTGGGGAGCCTCGCAGGCAGCCTGGTGGCAGTTGTCCTGTATAAGGAGCTCAGGGCAGTGGCCATGGGGACCAGGTTGGCCTGAGTGCGGCGTGGAGCAACCACCTGAGCAGGGGCCTCCTGTGGACGGGCCAGGCCCTTCAGAGAAGCAGATGTGGGGGGTCCGTCAGGCGAGGGGCTGTCCTTCAGCCGAGTTCCTGTGGCCCGGGGGAGGGGGCACGCCAGGGCAGGGTGAGGGCCGAGTCTGAGGTGGCCCCCTGCGGGCGGGCTGGCAGACGGGGCCCCTGCAGAGACAGATTGGCTGGCATGAGTGTCTGGCCAGCCCAGCGCTGCCGCCACAGGCACAAAAGGCCTCAGGCCTGGTGGCACCTGCTCTAGACGTGCTCCATCTCCGGGTCCTGGTCGGGCTCCTCCTCCTCCTCCTCCTCGTCCTCGTCCTCGTCAGCGCCCGCCCTGTCCAATGGTGCCTCACCGTCCCGGGCCAGCTCCTCCACGTGGGCCAGCATGTCGGCCATCAGTGCCTCCTCCAGCCGCTTGCGGACTTGCTGCACCAGCTCTTCCTGCTTCCTGGGGACACAGGGACCCAGTGGCCAGGGTTTCCCAGTCTCAGACAGACCCCAGCCCCATGCTGTCCCACCTGTACCTGCTGCTGCCCCTCCCCAAACCAGCTCTGCCGAGAGGGCCGCTGTCAACCTGGGCCCACAACCCCTGGGCCCTCCCTGCCTCCTCCATGCCTGCCCCCTCTCTACGTGGACGAGACTTCCTACCAATACCAGCCCATCCTTGGTGCCCCCACACTGATGGCCAAGAGCGCCCCCTCCAGGCAGGACCAGGGCCACAGTCACACCTGGGCACTGTGGTCCCCACCTTGCTGACTCTATTTCTCCAAGTGGTGCTTTAAACGTCGCCCAGACTCTCACACAGCTGCGTCTTGGCCTATGACTTCTGTCACCTCCTGCCCACTTCCTCCACGTGAGGCCTGTGTGTGTGTGGTCTAAGCAGCGGTCCTCATCTCTCAAGGGGCTCCCCTCTCGCCAGCCCCCAGCACTCCAGGTGCAGCTGTTCTGCCTTGCAGTCTCCTGCCCACCCCCAGAGCCCCTTGAGGGGCTCACAGCCCAGCACAGAGAAGCTGCTGCATGGCCAAAACACCTGGCCTCTCTGGAGCACATAGCCTGTGGGGAGGGAGGAGGAAGGGGCAACTACCTGATGTCCTCATCAGTCACCATAAAGGCCTTGCAGAGCGGCTGGGCCGTGTTGAGCCACACCCCAGGGTTCTTCTCCACAGCGGCCGAGAGCTGCCCGGTGATGGGCGTGGTGCTGGTGTGCAGGGCACTGGCGATGGCCGACAGCAGCGTCTCATCTGTGCAGCCGGGACCCACTCCTGCTGGACATGGGGGACGGTCACTAGCCTTGTCCCCTCAGCCCTTCCACAGGTTTGTGCTGAACCTCTGTGGGTGGGCAGCCCGCGGTGACACAGCAGCACAAGCTGCCCTCGCAGTGACAGCAAGGAAACCTGACCCCCAGGGCTTCTCAGGACCAGTGACTGTCCCGTCCCCAGGTGCACCCTGGCTGGCCCCAGGCTGGGGGAGCCTGAGCCTTGTCCCTCCTCTCTGTCCCCTGCTCCCCCGCGGCAGGTCACCTTGCAGACCCTTGGGGAGGTCCATGGTCTTCACCAGCTCCTCCGCGATGTCAAAGGCATTCAGGCCGCTCAGCTTCTTCTCCCAGAAAAGCTGTGACCAGACACATATCAGGCGAAGGGATTCCCAGGCCACCCGCCCCCACAGCAGGCAACATGCGGGCTGGGCTGGGGTCTCAGCGTGACCTCTGACTCCACACTTGCTGGGGGTGTTTGCACCCCAGGGCAGAGAAACCCTAACCCTGTTTCCAGCAGAATGAACACCCCATACATCTGACTTGCTGCTGGATGGTCTGTAGTCCCTTCATCCCAGGGTTGGGGGTCAGGAGGCCCAGTCTCCACCTGGGGTGTGCCCGGGCCTGAGGCCCTGGGCACACAGTGAGCTCGCACCCTCGGGCTTTACCTTGAGACCTGGGAAGGGTGTCTAAGGGGTGAAGACTGAAATGGGAGAGGGGGAACACAAGAGGCTTTTGACCTGTTACCCGGAGGGCTGCAGCCCACATGGCACCAAGGGCACTGCCCACAGTGGGACCCCTGCCCTGCGGGTCTCCCAAGTGTCTCCCCTGTGCCAGCCATGGACTCCCAACCCGGGCCAGCACCCCCACACCCCGCTATCTACTGGGCATTTGTAAACACATGTGAAAATGTGATAAATCTTGGTTTTTGGAAAACAGTTCACAACACTGCATATGTGAAACACCATTGACCTGCTCGTGACAGTGGCGGCCCAGGAGGCCCCTTGTGTGTGTGGGGGTGGGTTGGGGGGAGACTGCTTCCCGTGGGACTGCACTCCAGGATGACGGCTCCTGATCACAATGCTGGGGGCTCTGGGCCAACCAACTGGGCTCTGAAGAGTGGACTGAGCTCCAGAGACCACCTGACCCAGAGCCAGGCCTGCTGCCGCAAGCAATCAAGATCTGTGTGCGGCCTCACCTGCCGGGGCTGCTCCACAGCCTTCTGGGGATCGCTCTTCACCTTGTTGCTGGGGTGGTTGGTGATCTTGGTCACTGGCTGCTTGAAGATGGATGCTGTCTGCCTGACCGGGAGGGCCGTGTTCAGGTCAGGCTTGCCCTATGGAGATGGGATGGGGCAGGTCCTCAGAGGGCCTTCCTGTCAGTGAGGAAGCTGTGCTCCAGGGCTTCAGGGTTCCCAGCAACCCCCCTAGCACCCCTGGACCAGAGGCAATGCTATGCCCAGGCTCGGGCTGATGTGCTACCCTTGGTGAGCTTGGCCAGGGGCTGTGGACACACACCTGCCCCCTTCTGCATCATGGCCCCGTTCTCTGCAGAGCATGGGCCGGGCGCCCTTAGCCACCTCTGTCCTGCAATCAGGGCAGGGGACCAAGTCCCTGAACACTTGTTTATTGGAGACTTGTAGACACTCCAGGAGCCAGGTGCCCAAGCACAGACCACAGCTGGGCCTCTCCTGGGCAGGTGATGGGCAGGTTCCGATTTTCCTTCTACTTTTCCATAGCCGCTGAGTCTCCCCCAAGGAGCAGCCACGCATCTAACTCCAGGACGGGGGGTGGTGGTGGTGGGGTGAGCTCCCCCCTGTCCCCAGCAGCAGCTCCCACGGGCTCACCTTGACCTGGCTTGGGGAGTCGTAGCGCACCCGCTGCCGGCCCTTGTTCACCTTGCTCATTAGCATCTTGCCCGTGCGGAAGTCAAAGGTGCTCAAGTCCATGGAGCCGCCCAGGTAGCGCGCCAGCTGAGGCTTGCTTCGGAACTTCTTCCCGCTTGGGCTGCGGACACATAGGGGTCAGCGGAGGCCAGGCACCTGTTCCCCAGCACAACAGATGCCAAGGCCAAGAGTGGGGACAGACGCCCCCGCCTATGGCAGGATGGGGCCAGCCCAGGGAGCCTGGCTGACATTTCTGGAACATTCCGGAAGCAGACCGTGTTGTTGGGAAGCCTGAGCCCTGGCTGTGAGGCTCCGCACCTTGCGCAGCCCATGGACCGGGTCAGGCCTCACCTCGCCTCTCAGAGCTCACTCCGCAGGTGACCAGCATGGGACCCTGCACCAGCAGTAAGGACTGGTCATTGGGGACAAGGATGGGTGCGGCCGCTTTGAGACAGTCCAGCAGTTCCTCTAATGGTTACAGAGCAAGTCCACCTCTAAGTATCAAAGAACCAAGACACATGTCCACAAAAACACTGACACCTCATCACTCATGGAAGCTGACTTACACTGACCAAGGGAAATGGCCTGGATGTCCCCCAACCAGGGAACCTCACTCCGCCATGAAAATCCCAAGAACTAGTGAGTTGTACACATGAAACCTCCAGCAGGCCTGGCACTTATCCAGAACATCCTTGTTACTCTCCATCCCTGCCACTCTCCATCTGAGGCTGATGAGGGCTGCATTTTGTAGACCTCCCCTGAAGGCCTTTAGTCTGAGCTCATGCCAGTGCACACCTGCCCCCTCCAGGTGTCCCTGAGTACTGCAGACCAGTGACAAAAGCGGGTAGCATGGAACCCATGCTGAATATCAGCTGGGCAATGCCAGCTCTGCCCTCCACACCTCCCTCTCCAGGGTTCCAAGGCCACCGGGGACACTTCTGGAAGATCCACTTTTCCCTTACTCCCTCCTGCTGGCTGACGTAAATGGAGTTCACGTCCTGACTCCAGCTTTATGGGCAGAGGCAGGACCTCGACAAGCCCTCGCCCCCACCCACTGCTGTCCTGCTCACACAAGGCCAGGGAAACAGAAACCCAGGCTGCAGATCTAGGGCTGGGGAGCAGGGGTATTGAGGTCTAGGGCTGTTTCTGGAAGAGCAGAAAGGTCTAACTGACCATGGTGGTAGCTGCACTATGTGTGATCGGTATGCTTTACATGGGTGACAGTACAGATGTCTCCTACCTCAGTAAAGCTGTCACAACGGTGAAAGTGAGGCCAAGTAGGTGGGGGCTGCCAGCAGCTGGAGAGCTAATGGATGCGGGTCTCTTCTGGGTGACATGAACGTTTCAGAACTATAGTGGTGATGGCTGCACCATGTGTGTGAATGTCCTAAAAACTGCTGAGCTGGACACTTTGAAAAACTGAATCGTGCAAAACATGAACTATATATCCCTTTTAAAAACCATTTTTGCACACTTGTGTTGGGACATAAAGATGTCCGAGGTATTTTATCCAACAAAACAAAAAATCTTCTAGATTTGGTGAAACCTGATGTACAGAACAAGAGTGGCCTTTCTACAGAACAAGGCCCACCTCGGGGAGCAGATGGACAGCCAGAAGCCAGATGGAGGGCCCCCTGAAGCACTGGGGTGTTGTGGAGGTGGGAGCCAGTGCCCAGTGTGGACATAGGGCTGTGGGAGGGGTGAGGAGTGGGCAACAACCCCAGGCCTATAAGGGGGCTTGTGACCCAAGATGCCTGGTGAAGTCTGAAGAGCAAGACACAGCTGGCTCCACCCAAGCCAAGCTTGCTGTTCAGGGAAGGGGGCCAACCTGCTGAGGACCACCTGCTTTTCTAAGTGTATTCCCACCTTTAAACTGAGCTCCAAAAATCCTCTCTGTTCCACTCACCCCAAACAGTGACTCTAACTGCCAAGTCCTCAACTTCCTGCCTGGACTGTAAATGACAGCCACAGCTGTAGCCAGCTGCTTCATCCTCATCTCCCAGTCCTCAGGGCCCGGTTGCCAAGCTGGAGGCGGGTGTGTGTGTATAATCTTTTTCCAAGTATGTGAGGTGACACCACCTCTCCTTGCAAAGAACACACTGTCTCCCCACCACTCTGTGGACCAGGACACCAAGGTTCCATGTGCCCAGGGGCCGCGCTAGGATCCAAGGGCAGCTATGTCCAACTCAATGGTCCTGAGAGCTGCCTTCCCTCTGCGAGAAGAGTACCAGGGAAATCCACGTGCTCCTCCTGGGCACTTGGCTCCACATCGGGGTCTGAGAAGGCCAAGAACCCATATCCCAGAGAACACTGCGGGTTTCCTAACACAGCCCCCAGACCTCCCACTTCCTGGGACCAGGCAGATCACTCAGACCAGAGGCCTAGCAGAGGCACTGGACCCCACACCCCCATCCTGTCTCAGGCGCTCACCTCTCATGGGAGCTGTCCAGTCCCACTCTGGAGGCTTTCCCTACCACCAAATCCCAGTGCTCAGGAGCAGGTCCTTGGAGTGGGGTGCCACTGTCAGAGGCCCTGAGAGGCTCCCAGGAAGGGAGCAGGTGGGGACGAGACCTAAGATGATGACAGTACAGGGCGTTTCAGCCACTCTGGCCATGGTTCAGCTCCAGAGCCTCCTCATAGGCTCCTCCCACCGCCTGGACACTCCTCCTGGCTCAGCTCTGGACCACCTATTCAGACAAGCCCTCACTGACCCACCCCCAGCTCAGCTAGGCACCCCGTCATTTACCCCTCACAGACCCCTGCATCTCTGTGTGTGTCATCACCTGTAACTATGAAAGCAATGGGGCACTTGATGACTGAGGCACCAGCTGTCATCCAGGAGAGGAGACCCAGGTCTCGTTCCCAGCTGAATGGCCAGCAGTTGCTACAAAGGCGTCTACTAAATTAACAATGGATTAAAGGCACAGAGACCTGCCTCAGTCTTTGGATATAAAGGAAGAAGTAAGCACACAAGTGTGCTTGGAATTAAATGAGGGCACGTGGTTCCTAGTCAAAGGCCACTTCAGGCACCTGGGAAGACAGAACCAGGATTCAAGTTTTCTAAAGAGCCAGCCATGCAGTCAGATACAGTGACGGCGAATATACATTCAGGTCCCTAAGAGATGCTGATTGTAACCCCACTATCTCCTGCTTGACCTTTCCAGACGACAGCCAATCACAGTGTACACTGGAAGGCCACCAGCGCTTTTCCTACGTGAGAACCTGAGCTTGTCCCGGGCGAACTGCCATCCCTTTCCTGCTCACTTCCCTCACTCCTCCCAAAAGGCGGCTAGCAAAGGCCCAGGACCTGCTGCACACTCACCACCTGGCAGGCATTCAACACGTGGCAGGTGTCCTGCCTGCCTGCCTCCAGGGTCCTGAAGCAAAGGGGAGGGAGCCATCAAAGCCGGCTCAGAAACAAAGCATCTTCACCCATCAGAAAAAAAAAAAAAAGGAACAGAAAAGCAAACCGCAGGTGGTTCACGGTCTGGGGCTGGGCTTCCAGCCTCTTACTGATTGTGTCACAGAAGTGTGGGTCCGTGCTACCTTATCCAGGCCAAGGGCAGGTCTCCCTCCAGTATGGGTATGGGGGTTCACAAACGCCGCGTCCCCGGTCTGGCGACTTCAAGGGCCACTACCCACGGTGCCCAAGGACAGAAGGGCGGATCTTAAAAGACACGCAGCTCTGGAGCCCAGTAGCCCTGGTAAGGGGCCAGGAACCTGCATCCCTAGGCAGCCTTCCCTGGTCCCCCAGAACCAATACTGCTTCCGGAAACCCTGTCTCCCCACCCGCCCAGGCTGCGCCCGGCCCGGGAGAGCCCCACGCGGATCAAAGGGACAGACCAGCCCCCACCCCTGCCTCCCAGCGGCATCTGGCTCGAGCCGGGGTGTCCCTTGCCCAGCCGGCCGCTTAGCTGCGGCCGCCGAACAAAGGCCTCCGCGCGCCCGGGACCGGTTCCAGGGCCATGCGGCCGCGTGGGAAGCGCAAGCGCACTGAGACAGTGCCTCGCCGGGTACGCAGGCGCACCGGACTCGGCCCAGCCGGGCACGCACGCGCAATGGGCAAAGAGCCCGCCGCGCGCCGGCACGCACGCACGCATGCACGCACAACGCACGCGCGGGGCCCAGGCTGCGGCCCCGGTCCGGGCGCCCAGGCCGCCGCAGAGGCCGCTGGGAGGTGCCCGTTGGGGCCCTGCCCGGCCGGCACGTTCATTCACCTATAGTAAAAGACATCCCTGTGGCCGGCCGACAGCCCCGACCTTCTGGGCACTTCTTCCCTCTCCCAGCCCTGCGGGAGCGCCGGGCACTCCCACCTCTTCCGCTCCATCGCGCCCGGGTCCTCGGCCCGCCGCCGCCGCTGCCGCCCGGAGCCCCGCTCGCCGCCGCCGCCTTAGCTGCCTCCGCCGCTGCCGCCGCCACTTGCCGCGGCTGTTCCGGCCCGCAGGCCCCCACCCTCCGCCCCCAGCCGGGCGCGCGCCGGCTTTGCCGCCCTCTCGGCCCCCTCCCCGCGCTCGCCAGCCCCCGCTCGGGGGGCCCGCTCCGCCCGCGCGCGCGGGGCCCCGTGCTGCGCAGGCGCCGCGCAGGCCCCTCCCGGACCGCGGCCTCCGGCCCCGCCCCTTAACGGCGGCGCCAATCAGCGTCCGTCCTGGAGGCGGGGCCTGCGGCGGCGCGCGGCTTGTCTGCTATGCGCGTGCGCTTTGGGCGGTCCAAGAGTTCCTCTTAGCGTCAGGAATCCGATTCCCTCCTTGAGTGGTCTTGTTCCCGAACCTCCTCCGTGGTCCCTCTGGTGTTTTGGGATGCCAGTCCAGTGCCGGATCGCCATCCTGCTGCTCCCCTAGTCTTGTCATTGGCATCCACGTCTAGGCGCATTGTAGGTGACCACCCACCTCCAGACCCCAAGGCCCACCCGACGCCTTCATGACACCTCAGAACCCAGGCACCAGCCCCTTCTTGGGCCTCCTTGGTCTACCGCCTTCTGTTTCCGTGGGACCTTCCTCGGAAATCTCCCGTCCCTCTTATGTCCCCTCACACTCCCCTGGGCGCTCCCCTGGTTCCGCTGCTCCCCCAGGGCTGAGCCTGGACGGTCTAGGGCAGGTATTTCAGAAAAGACTTCTGAGTGAGTGGCCGAAGCTGTCTGTGGTCAGTGCCAGGAGTGAGCTGGGCTTCCCGTCAGGTTTTTTCGGGCTTCCGACCCCTGGGGGATGGGAGGATGCGGGTGGGAAGGGTCTGGGCTCCCCCGAGGGCAACCAGCTGGGTCCGCACGCCCTCAACTCCCTGCGAGTGCAGCCCTGGGTCTCCCGGTCCCTGCTCTGGTTGGAGGCAGGGCCTGGGCGGAACCCCAAAGATCGCGGCGGACAGGTGCCACTTGTTTATTTAAAGTCCCCGGGTAAGTGCAACTTATTCGTTACGTCCCTTCCTCTTCTGGGTTCCCTAAGGCGGGCAACTGGGCTGTTCTCCCACAAAGGGCAGGGTGGCCGGGCAGGCACCTTGATGGGCGAGCGGTCATCCCGTTACAAACCTGGTTTTCAGCACTGGATGCTCGTGTGCAGTTCAGGCCCAAACCCAGCCTCGAGGACCCTGACCTTGCAGGAAGGACAGTGCTGGTCACTGTTGTATTTTCTCCCAGCGTGTGTGACTTCATTTTTCAAAATCGTAGTTGCACGGTGAAGACGCTTAAAGGAAAAAGTTGTCATCCTTCCTGCCGCAGGAGCCCCTATCCCTGCTTTTACTTCTCTTGGGTGCACGTCAGCTGGAATTACTAGGTCACCTGGTGATCCTGTGTTCTTAATTTTTTGTTTTTATTTTTTGAGGAGGGCAAAACATTGTTTTGAACTTTTTATTTGTATACGATTTTCAAAGGTTGCTTTGCTTTCGCAGTCATTGCCAAGTATCGGCTGTATTCCCCTTGTGCAGTACATCTTTGAGCCTGTCTATACCCAGCAGTTTGTACCTCCCACTCCCCCGCCCGTATTATTGCTCCTGCCCCCGCTGGCAACCACTAGTTTGTTCTCTCTTTATATATGTGAGTCTACTTCTTTATTCACTAGTTTGCTGTATTTTTAGATTTCTCTGATGTGAGATAGCATACAGTAACTTTCTTCATCTGACTTAATTTTATTTTTTATGGCTGAGTAATATTCCATTGTATTGAAACATACACACAGAGACATCCATATATACCACATCTTCATTATCCATTCATCCGTCAGTGGACATTTAGGTTGCTTCCATGCCTTGGCTATTGTAAATAGCCAGAGCAGTAAATAGTGCTGCACTGAACACTGGGGTGCTTGTATATTTTTGAATTACTATTTTTATTTTTGTTTTCTTCTTTGATATATACCCAGGAGTGGAATTGCTGGATCTTATGATGGTAGTACTATTTTTAGTTTTCAGAGGAACCTCCCGGCTGTTTTCCACAGTGGCTGCACCAATTTACATCCCTACCAACAAGGCAGTAGAGTTCTGTTTTCTCCATATCCTCACCAGCATGTGTTATTATTGATAAACTTTTTGATGATAACCGTTTTGACAGTTGTGAGGTGATACCTCATTGTGGTTTTGATTGGTGTTTCTCTGATGATTGATCATGCTGAGCATTTTTTCATGTGCCTACTGGCCCTTTGTTTAGTTTTTGGAGGGGCAGCCAGGCTCTTGTCCACTGTGGCTGCGCCCTTTCTGTTTCCCACTAGGAGTGAACAAAGGCTCTGATCTTTCCACACATTCCAGTGTTAGTCTGCGGGTTTTGACAGTCGCACACGACAGGTGTGTGGTGTCAGATCACAGCATCTGACATCCAGAACCAGGCCTGCCAGCCTCTTGCCTCTCAGGGAAGCTGACCCCAGAGCATAGATAGTGGGCCTGTGGGTGCTACTTGGTCTAAGCCAGGCCCCTGGGATTGTCCTTGAGGGACTACCCTGAGGCCAGACCAGGAGGGTGGCTGACCCAGGGTGCCAGTGGCAGATGCAGAGGGGAAAGGCCAGGAACACTGAATGAGAGGGACAGGGGCTGGCCAACTCTTCTCCTGTTTGGGTGGGTGCCGGCTCTTTGAAATAAACTCTGTTTGTCTTGGCCTACTGGCCCAGTCCCTGAGCAGACACTCTCTCCTGCCCATCTCCACAAGGTGAAAGGTAGAAATCAAACCAGGAGGCTTAAATCACATGAGGACCTTGGAAAGCCTTTCAGAGGCAGGGTCTCGCTCCCTTGCATCTGCTACCATGGAGGGGCTGTCCCAAGTGTTGTGGGGTATGGAGTAGCATCCCTGCCCCCCAATCCTGACTCATGCCAGGAGGACCCCCCAGTCATGACAACTACAGACATCCCCAGCCAAGGGTTCCTGCAAGCTGATACAAGGTATGCATGGCACTCACCTCAGGAGAAAATTTAGTGAGCACCAAAAATGTCAAGATTAATGGCACTTAAAACGGTAACCCACTCCAGTATTCTTGCCTGGAGAATCCCATGGACGGAGAAACCTGGTAGGCTACAGTCCACGGGGTCGCAAAAAGTCAGACACGACTGAGCGACGGAACAGAACGGAACGGAATGTACTCTTTTAACATTTCAAAATTTAAAAATCCATGATGAACAAAATGTCAAAATTTTTTACTGAAGTATAGTTGATTTATAGTGTTGTGTTTATGCTGCACAGCACAGCTACATGTAGTTATACTGCACACTCAGTTATATGTAGATATATTCTTTTCCATGATGGTTTATCACAGGATGTTGAATAGAGTTCTGTCTGCTATACAGTAGGATCTTGTTTATCCATCCCATATACAATATTTTGCATCTGTTTGTCCCAAAAACTCCCAGTCCTTCCCTCCCCACTTCCTCTCCCCCTCAGCAACCACAAGTCTGTTCTCTATGTCTAGGAGTCTGTTACTGTTTCAAAGATATGTTCATTTGTGTCATATTTTAGATTCCACATATTAAGTGACATCATATGGTATTTGTCTTTCTCTTTCTGACTTACTTTGCTTGTTATGCTCATCTCTGGTTGCATCCATGTAGCTGCAAGCGGTATTATTTCATTCTTTTTGATGGCTAATGTTCCGTTTTGTGTGTGTGTGTGTATCACATCTTCTTTCTTCATTCCTCTGTTGATGGACACCTAGGTTGCTTCCACGTCTTGGCTGTTGTAAATAGTGCTGCTATGAACATAGGATGCATGTATCTTTTTGAATTATAGTTTTTGGTATACACCCAGGAATGGGATTACTGGATCATATGGCAACTTTTTTTTTTTTGGCCACACCATGGGCTTGTGGGATTTTAGATCCCCAACCAGGGATAAGATCTGGGCCCGTGGTAGTGAAAACAGAGTCCTAACCACTGGACCACCAGGGAAGTTCCTGTTTTTAGTTTTATAAGGAACCTCCATACTGTTTTCCATAGTGGCTGCACCAATTTACAGTCCCACCAATTTACAGTCCCACAGTAGGAGGGTTCCTGTTTCTCCACATCCTCTCCAGCATTTATTAGCTGTCGATTTTTCTAATGATGACTATTCTGACTGGTGTGAAGTGGTACCTCACCGTGCTTTTTTTTTTTTCATTTCTCTAATAATTAGTGATGTTGAACATTTTTTCATGTGCTTATTGGCCATCTTTGGAGAAATATCTATTTAGGACTTCTGCCTATTTTTCAACTGGATTGTTTCTTTTGTTATTGAATTGTAGGAAATGTTTATATACAAAATGTCAAAATTTTAAATCCAGATCGAACAGTGCTATTTTAAAGTCTGAGACAAAATGAGGAAGATATGCCCTTTATATGTGTTTTTATATAGTTTTTGATGGTTTATTTTCCTCTCCCAAAAATTAAAGTGGTTGAAAAAGATAGCCTAAATATTGTACTTAATCCAAACCTGCATTTATTAGAATTTGACTTTTTTGGCTTTCACAGGAGCAAACTCTGATATTTTCATTAAAACTATTAACCATCATGAGAATACATAAAAACTCACGTATGGCGGGTTCACATTTCCATTTGTCTCAGGCTTTGATGGGGGCCTATGGGACTGTCCACACCTGTGAGTTAGAAATTATTAAAAAAAAAATTAAGTGTAACTTGTCTCACAATCCATCACTTATAGGTACTCAAGTGATGGCTATTAAATACAGAGATTTAGGTGATGTGTGAAATCACATTACTCCACAGTTATAATGGCAGATGACAGGAACAGAATGTCTCTCACTCTTCCCTCACAGCTCAGTTGGTAAAGAATCCGCCTGCAATGCAGGAGATCCCGGTTTGATTCCTGGGTCAGGAAGATCCTCTGGAGAAGGGATAGGCTACCCACTCCCATATTCTTGGGCTTCTCTTGTGGCTCAGCTGGTAAAGATCTGCCTGCAATGCGGGAGACCTGGGTTTGATCCCTGGGTTGGGAAGATCCCCTGGAGAAGGGAGAGGCTACCCACTCCAGTATTCTGGCCTAGAGAATTCCATGGACTGTATAGTCCATGTGGTCTCAAAGAGTCGGACACACTGAGTGACTTTCACTTTTCAATAGACTGGTTGAGCTTCCTAGGTAGCACTAGGGGTAAAGAACCCACCTGCCAATGCAGGAGACATAAGAGATGCAGCTTTGATCCCTGGGTTGGGAAGATCTCCTGGCGGAATGCACGGCAGCCCACTCCAGTATTCTTGCCTGGAAAATCCTCATGGACAAGGAGCCTGGTGGGCTGCAGCCCCTGGGATCACAGTGGGACACCACAAAAGCAACTGAGTGTGCATGCAGCAGCTCATTAATAAATGTTGGTACCAGGCAGCTGTTTAAAACCTGAGGATGCGGTGTGGGTTCTAATTGAAGTATAGCTGATTTATAATGTGGTGGTTTCAGGTGTGTAGCACAGTGAGTGTTATACACATGCATGTATATATTCTTTTTCATTATGGTTTATTATATAATAAAGTGTTGAATATAGTCCCCTGTGCTATACAGTAGGTCCTTGTTTATTTCATATATAGTAGTGTGTGTATCAGAGAAGGCGATGGCACCCCGCTCCAGTACTCTTGCCTGGAAAATCCCATGGACGGAGGATCCTAGTAGGCTGCAGTCCATGGGGTCGCTAGGAGTCAGACACGACTGAGCGGCTTCACTTTCACTTTTCACTTGCATGCATTGGAGAAGGAAATGCAACCCACTCCAGTGTTCTTGCCTGGAGAATCCCAGGGACGGGAGAGCCTGGTGGACTGCCGTCTGTGGGGTCGCCCAGAGTTGGACACGACCGACACGACTTAGCAGCAGCAGCAGCAGTGTGTGTATGTTAATCCCAAACTCTTAATTTATTCCTCCCTCCCACCCTTTCTCTTTTGGTAACCATAAAGTTTGTTTTCTATGTCTGTTAGCCTATTTCTTAATAAGTTTTCTGTATTATTTTTTAAAGATTCCACATATAAGCAATATTATAGATTTGTACTTCTCTGTCTTGTTTATTTTACTCAGTATGAAAATCTCTAGGCCCATCCATGTTGCTGCATTATTTCATCCATTTTATGGCTGAGTAATATTCCACTGGGTATGTATACCACATTACCCACTCATCTGTTGATGGACATGTAGGTTGCTTCCATGTCTTGGCTATTGTGAATAGTGCTGCTATGAACATTGGGATCCATGCATCTTTTCAAATGAGTGTTTTCACCTTTTCCAGATATATGCCCAGGAGTGGGACTGCAGGATCACATGGTAGTTCCACTTTTAGTTTCTTAAGGAACCTCCGTAACCATTCTCCACCATGGCTGAACCCGTTCACATTCCCACCATCAGTGTGGGAGGGTTGCCTTTTCTCCACACCTCTCCAGCAGTTATTATCTGTAGACTTTTTGATGATGAAGCTGTGCTCTTTCTGAAGTGTCCTGGCCTCCAGGAAATAAACAGTAGGTGAAAAAGGCTGGTGCAGAAAAAGTATGTAGCACACGCCACTCCTTGTGTTAAAATGTATGAAGTTGCTGTGGGCTGAAAGTATGTGTCAGTGTGTCTCCCTGAAATGTGTGTGTATATTGACACCCCAACCCCCCAGTGTGGCTGCATCTGCAGACGGGCCCCCAAGAATGCTGTCAAGGTTAAATGAGGTCATAAGGGTGCGGCCCTGATCCCCTAGAAGCAGCGTGTCCAGAGAGTCCGCAGAGAGCGCCCCTGCTCTCAGATCAAGGAAAGGCCACATGAGGACGTGGTGAGGAGGCAGCTGAACCAGGAACAAAATCTCCAGAAGCGAGCTCAGGCTCAGGCTGCAGCCTCCAGAACCAGACAAGGTTCACTGCAGCCTCGGCGGCTGGGCCTCTGTTCTGTGGTAGCAGTGCAGGCAGAGTCATGAGGTGGCTGTTTTCACAGAGAGGATGTTTCTAGCCTCCTCTGGGACTTGGCAGGTGTCACACAGTCCATCCTCCTGCACCTGTTCCTGTTTGTATCTGTGCCTATACAGATAGGTTCTCAGGTGCCTCCCTTCAAGACACAGTCTCCCGCTGAACGAGATGTGGAGGCGATGGCCTGAGACTTCTGAGTGGCTTGTAAAAGGCAACTCCCCCAACCTCGCCCACCATGTGGTGAGGAGGCTCAAGTCACACCTGAGAGGCCCACATGGGCAGGAGCCATGTGAGGGGGCCTCCTGGAAGCCCCAACACCTGCCCACCCCCACCCCCACCATGAAGCTGATGCCTCTGCTGCAACTTCGTGAGCGACCCTCAGCAGCACCCCTCAGATCACTCTCCAACTCTCACTGTGAGGTAATGTTTGTCCTAAGCCACCAAGTCAGGAGTAACATTTAGGCAGCAAGAGATAAAAACACCATGCAAGTATCACCCACCACACATCTGAAATGATCAAACCGTGTCTGCCAGCCCCTGGGAAGCCCAGACCTGTGCAGTTCTGGCGCTGAAGGGATCCCCAGGTCACCGCACCCCAGCATGAGCACGTGCAGGCGGGCAGGTTTCAGAGAGGTTTAATGCCGTGTGTGTGTCCACACACGAAAGCTATTTCCCCCCAAAGAGGAAATGAACTCGCGCCAGGGACTTCCTAGAGTCCATGCAGAGAGCCTGGGCAGCTCCAGATGCAGACGGCAGGAGGCAGCACAGCAGACACCTGGAGGGGGAAGAGAGCAGGCTGAGCAGACGCCGCTGCCAGGTGCTTTCCCATCTGTGAGATGGGCATCCCTCCACCCCGACCGGGTCCAGGCAGGCTGAAGCTCCAGGATGGAGCCCTGGGGGGCCACGCCCACCCCACAGACCCAGGTTGCCATCCTGTAGCTCTGTACTACCAGGCAAGGGGCTTGTGCAGGCCCCTGCTCTCAGGTAGGGTTGTCCAGGTGAGCCCCCGACACCTGCTGCCCCAGCCCAGGACCTGCAGGCAGTCCTGCTCCTCTGCCGCTCAGGGATCCCAGGCTACCCCCACTGACTGCTGCTGAAACTCACCAGAGGGGCCTGAGGCTGTGAATTTAGTCATCCTTCTTGAACTTGCCGTTGATGTAGGGCACCCAGTCCAGAATCAGCCGCCAGTCAGTGGCCCATACCAGCCCCACGGCACCCACGGTGCCCCACAGGCTCACCGTGGGGACCCTGCAAGGACAGCAGGGGTCAGGCCTCAGCGCCCCTCCCACACAGCTGTTCATCAGGTGTCCGCCTTGCACCTGGCCCTGCCCCACGTATGGGCAGGACACATCCTGCTGATGACCCCGAGGCAAGGCCATTCCCATCTGCTTTCATATCAAGATCTGCTTAAGGTTTTATTTGAGGAATTCTGCTAAGAAAAGCCCAAGCCCAAACTTGTAACCATAAGGATAGAAAAAGCTTGCAGGTAGGCACATTAACGAATGGAGTTTACAGCAGCTCCATCCCTGAGACAGCCAATGGACTGAGGTGAGAGTCATCAGGGACCCGTCTTACTGATGAGACCATGGCACAGAGAGGGCAAGTCATGTCCCTGAGACACACAGCCTGCTGGGTGCAGAGCCAAAGCAGGGGCTCCAAGACCACCACACCCCACGTTTACATTCAGCAATGGGCATGGTCAAGGACGTCCCTAACAGTCCCACCTCCTGGCTTGTATACCCCTCCCTTTGAGTGTCAGCAGGACCCAGTCACACCTCTAACGAATAAAATATGGAGAGGAGAAAATCACTGCGGATGGTTACTGCAGGCATGAAATTAAGACACTTGATCCTTGGAAGGAAAGCTATGACAAACCTAGACAGCATATTAAAAAGCAGAGCCCTCACTTTGCCAACAAAGGTCCATATAGTCAAACCTATGGTTTTTCCAGTAGTCATGTATGGATGTGAGCGTTGGACCACAGAGAAGGCTGAGTGCCGAAGAATTGATGCTTTTGAACTGTGGTGCTAGAGAAGACTCTGAGAGTCCCTTGGAATGCAAGATCAAACCAGTCAATTCTAAAGGAAATCAACCCTGAACATTCGTTGGAAAGACTGACTTTGGCCATCTGATGTGAAGAGTTGACTCATTGGAAGAGACCCTGATGCTGGGAAAGGTTGAAAGCAAAAGAAGGGGGCAGGCAAGGATGAGATGGTTTCATCACCACCTCAATGGACATGAGTTTGATCAAACGCCAGAAAACAGGAGAACAGAGGAGCCTGGGTGTGCTGCAGTCCATGGGGTTGCAAAGAGTTTCCGACTTAGTGACTGAACAACAGAATCAGAGTCACCTGCCCTCGACCCCACAGTCCTGGCCACTGGCCTTGGGGCCTGTGGATGCTCACAGAGGGAGGTGGCAACGAACCTGACCTCCAAAGGGCACCCAAGGTGATGCTGCTGAGTCCCTCGTGGGCCTTCCTTACACCCTCACCACCTCTCCTCCACTTTCTCACAGGAAGACACCAGGGCTCCGAGAGGGGCTAAGAGCAGGGTGCCCCAGCTGGTGAGCAAGTATGCTCCGAATCTGAGACACAACCGCACAGTGCCTCCTGTAGGTGAGTCCTGCTTCCCGGCCTCCGGAAGCCAGTGTAGAGTGCAAGGCTGCATCCATCCCCTTTAATATTTTACATCAATCTCATGTCACGGATCATACCGTTTTAGTTTTTTCTTGTCCAGGGACTACAGCGTCAGCCTGAAAGGTTCTGTTTATCGCTGTCTCTGGCACCCAACGCAGTGCTAGGTGAGAGCACACACTGGTGCTCAGTGGGTGCTGCCAACTGAATGAAACCCTGGATGAGGGTGTCGCTGCTCTGATCAAGGCAGATAGGGACAGATAGACGGTGCTCGAGGGCTCGAGCTGCTCAGGGGGAGGGGCGGTAGGGGTCTCCGGAGGTCCCACCCGACGCCAGGGACCGCCTTTCGGTATGAGTTGCCCCAATTATAAAGCGCCACTGTCACTGTCCATCCGAAGGTCCCTAGCAGCGCCGACGTCCAGTGACAGTCCCCACTTGTCACTCTCCCTCCTAGGGCTCGAGGACACGACTGCCGAGTACAGACCCGTTTCTCAGCGCCCCACGTTGTGGGTTCCCCAATCCCGCTGCCACGTGGGGCCACACCCATTCCACCCGTCTTCCACGGGGAGCAGGGACAGATACAGATGGCTTCACAGCAACGTTAGGCAGAAGCAAAGCCAGGAGTGCACAGGGTCAGTTTCCAGGCTCCAGGAGCTGAGCGGGGGCGCTGGACGCGGACCGGGTGGGTGGGCACCATCGCGGCCCCCAGGTGGAGCGGGTCGGGAGCCCGCCACTCGAGTGAGCGCGGGGAGACCACGCAGCCATTCCGTGCCTCAGTTTCCCCACCTGGGATCCGGAAGGACAAGGGGCTCGGTGGCGGGGGGCTACGTCCTCACCAGTTTCTGGCCAGCTGGCGGTAGCGCGGGCCCAGGAACCTGGTCAGCATCGCGGCGCCTTCCCTGCTCAGGGTGACCCCGGCCCTGCGGGTTCGGGCGCACTGCGCCGGCGCGCTAGCCGCAGCGCGCAGGCCCGCAGGGAGGCCCCGCCCCGTCCCCTCCAGGAAGAGCTGGCAGTGGGAGACCCGGAGACCGCCGCCGCTGCGCACGCAGATTCGCAAGCTATTTACACTAACTTCCGGGAAAGGTCTGAAGAACTCGGACTGGAATGGGCGGGCCCTGGAGGCCGGGCCTTGTGATCACGTGATGCGCAAAGCTGGCGCGGCCTCTGGCTGTCAGAACGTCCGGAAGGAGCGCAACACGCAATCCGCGGCGTTTTGTGAGTTTGTGTCCCAGTTAGGTGCTAGAACTTTACTTTTAGTTAAAGAAACTCAGACCTGACGGGGAAGGGACTCGTCCAGAGTCGCACAGAGAGGAAGGGTGGCGATTTGAACTCTTTCGGAGGAATTGGGCGTGGTCACTGGACTCACTGCCTGTGACACCTTGGTCGGATGATAGTGATTCCTCTAGCCTCGGTTTGCTGGCACTAAGTTGTGTGTTGCTCGGAGGCGGGTCCAAAATTGTTTGCACGTTTCGTTTAGGAGATATCCCTCATTCCAGCAGCAGAGGGAGTCCTGGCTCCTCGGGCTGTGTGCATTCAGAATACCACCTTTTAGCTGGTGGACCCAGGACAGGTGAGTCCTCGTCATTCTGGGGCTCCAGCGGCGAATGTAGGCTTGGAGATGCGGACTGGACACCGTGGAGTTTGTCTGGCCAGCCCATCCCATCCTCCTGGGATCCGCCCTTGGCACCTCCTGAGACTATAGCCTCAAACCTGCCCCTGGCCGCTGACCATAGGGTTGGTTAGAAACCACGGTCTGGGCACGACGGATGCTCGTTGCTACCGAGTTGAACATAGTTCCTCTGCCTTTCCAGATGCCCTAGGATTTCTAACGTTGGGATCAGAGAGGACCTGAAATAGGCTCTGTCCTTGATGGAAAACCTAAAAAGTGGGATGAAGGGGCCACCCTGAAGATTGTAGAATCCGAGACAGAGATTAGAAGCCTGAAAAGATGAGCAGATGTGGGCATAGAGGCCTTGGGGCTGCAGGTCCTGGATCCAGCGGTTTCTAAAGCTCTGCCACGTTGCTCCTTGTGCTTAATGCACTTCAGCTCAGGGGGAAGAATGCTTTTTTATTTCAAGTGATAAACAAAAATCAGATTAAGAGGAAATAAGTAAGCCATGTTGGGTGGCTTCAGGCTCAGCTGCATCCAGGAGTCTAGCAATATCGTTACATGCTTTCTCTCCGTCTTTCAACTCCTGCTTTCCTATATGTTGCCTGTACTGGTGAAGGCTCTCTGAGCAGAGATACTCAGAAACTCCTGGTTGACACAGAAACTCTGGGTTGACATTCCAGCAGCCCTTGTAGGAAGACAGCACCTCTTTCCCAATAATCTCAGGAAATGCCCCAAAGCTGCAGGAAATGCCCCAAAGCTGGTCCTTACTAGCATGTTGTGGAAACAGAAGAGCTGGTCCTTCTCATTTGAGGATGTGGACTAAAATTGGAGGAGGATCCCCAAAATAGAATACCAGGATTCTGTGACCAGAGAGATGGTGGATAAGCAAGAATGATTGCCCACCCCCAGCCACCCCTGGGTTCCATGTAGGGTCTCCATTTAGCCCTCAGGAAACCGAACTCTGTCTCATGTTAAATTCACATTACATACAATTAACCACTTTAAAGTGTAGAATTCAGTGGCCTTTAGTATATGATTGTGTACCCACCACTTCTAATTCTGTAATATTGTCATCACCCCAAAAGCAATCCCATCTCCATCACCGTCCCCCGCCCCATCCTCCTGCCCCCAGCCCTGACAACCAGGACCCCACTCTCTGTCTGTAGATCTCTCTCTTCTGGACATTTCCCATCTGTGGAATCACACCCTGTATGTCCTTTTGTGTCTTCTCTCACTGAGCATCGTGTTCTCAGGGTCTGTCCACGTGGTAGCAAGTGTCAGGGCTTCAGCCCTTTTCAGGACTGAGTGATGCTCCCACGTGTGGAGGGACCACATTGTGTGCACCCATCATCTGTTGGATTCTTTTAAAAATTTTTTACAATTTTACTGAGGTACACTTGGGTCATAGATACACCTAAAACATACAACTTGGACCTGTGTATTTACCCCTTGACGTATTGAGGTCCGGGTCAGCCTGTGACTCTACTGACCTTACTCACCACCCCCCTGTCAAACCGGGGTTGAGGGTGGAATTGTGCTCCTGAGGACTTGTTCAAGTCTTGACACCACCCCCCTCCACCTGTGAACAGGACCTTATGTGGAAATAAGGTGTCTGCAGAAGTGATTGGTGAAGATGAGGTCACGCTGGAGATTTTGTAGTCCTAATGCAATGGCAGGTAAGAGGGGTAACTGGACACAGACCCACAGGGAGAGGCCACCTGAAAATGGAGGTGGCAATTGGGGTGATGTGTCTGCAAACCAAGGCACACCCCGGGTCCCTGGAAGCTGGTAAGAGGCAGGAAGGACCCTCCTGGGAGGGCCAGGAGGGAGCATGACTGCCACACCTGAAGCCCCCTGCCCCTATCCCTCCCAGGCCCACACGGAGCTGTTTCAGCTGCCCTGGGAGCCACGCATGCGCACATGGGAAGTGATGCCATCCCTGGAACACGTATGCCCGGTGCCATCCTTGGCAGGGTATGCTCAGACACCCCAGCGGGCATCACCTTGCTTATCCCCCTTTTCATCCATAAGCACACAACAGCTGAAAGATCAAGGGAGAGTCAAGTATTGTCATAAAATGTCATTTATTGCTACAGTGCTGTTATGTACAGGACAGGTTGCCAAATTGACTCTTAAAGAGGATTGCTATTAAAAATCCCAAAGAATCCAGCCAGCTGTGTTGAGTTGTATAAAATTATTTTACTTAAAATTTTCTTTTGTTTTAAAAAAGTCAGTTATCCTGAGGCACTCAGAGCACAATTTTCCTGTAACTGTGATTCTTCCCCCTCCCTCAAGGCTTTTTCCCTGGGCTGGGTTAATCTCATTTTATATATATATATAACATATAAAACTTAAATTATATATGTGATACAGAGTTCAGAAATCTGTGGGCCTCAGGGAGCTGCAGAGGGAAACTGAGGCAGCTTCCCCAAAGAGAGAAGACCCACAGACCGGGGGGGTCACCAAGGAGTGTGACTTGGTCTTGGGGGGAAAGCCCAGGGGAACCCCAGGAGTCCAGAGGTGGGCCCCCCAAGCTTGGATATCCCACCCATCCTGGTCTTGGGGTTTCCTCAAGCTTCTCATGGGACACCCAGCCACGGGGGCATTCCAGTCTTGGGGGCCAGGCAGCCCAAGTGCTTGGGAATGAAGGTGGGAGTCTTAGGGTAGATGCCTGGGATGCTGGTGGTGTGGGGTGCCCACAGCCAACCTGGGGGTCCATAAGGCCTCTGTGCAGTAGAGAAGGGAGGGCAGGTGAGACCCCACTGGGCCTGACTCCATGCCTAGGTGACACAGAGTGACCATCTTGGACTTTCAGTTTAAGCCTGGGATGGTCCCAGCAGTCCAGGTTGAATCGGCTCCCTTGAACACAGGTGAGAAGGGTACCTGGGGAGGCTTGGGAGCTGGCACTTAGAGCCTGAGGGCAGCCCACCCTCCAGGTTGCAGACACGCAGACCAGGGGCCTTTCTAGGCAATGACCCTTTACACCATTCCCCCCAGATCAGGACAACCACTTGGGGAGCGGGGGTTTCTGTGCTAGAGTTTGAAGCAGGGGCTCAGGTCCCCTGGCCTAATAAAGATGTGCAGGCCCTGAGCCCAGGAATGCTGGTTCTCACAAAGTCCTATCTTGGAGAGGTCCACAGGCTCGGGGCTCAAGTGTGGGGCTGGCAGGGGTGGGGGGTGGGAGGGACAGATCTGTTTACAGGGGAGGAACCTTGACCTTCTGATTGGGGATCATCCCTGTCTCCACTGAAATTCCCCATCAGGGTGAGGCCCACCCACCATTTCACAGAGAGCAAATCTTAGAGAACAGGCCCCCCACGTTAGAACCGGAACAAGATGGCAGCAACCACCCCTGGGACCAGTAGCTCCTGGAGAGGATGGGAGACCTCAGGTCTACATGAGGTTTTTATTTTTTTGCCATGCTCCACTGCACGTGGGATCTTAGTTACCAGACCAGGGATGGAACCTATGTCCCTGAATTGGGAGCATGGAATTTTAACCACTGGACTGCCAGGGAAGTCCTGGGGTCTTTTTAATACAATTTTAAATTATCTGGTTGATAATGAAATGCAATGCTCATTTCTAGAAACAGCAGCAGAAATAGCAAGAGACAAGAGACTTTTATACAAAAAAATTTGTTGCTTACAAAACATATGCAAAAAAGCTAAAAAAAAAAAAAAAAAGGCATTCTAATTTTCTTCTACGTTATATATATATATATATATATAAAAAATCTCGTAACTAAGGTTCATTTTCCTTAAAAACAAAAACGATTAGGCTTAGGCACGATTTGCTGCTGGCTCCGCACAGCTTCTCCCTCCCGTGAGCAGCATGTTTGACCTCACGTTTAACTTAAGGCATCTTTTTTTTCTTTTCTGACAAAGTGTATATATTTCTGGCTTGCTTTCAGGTTCTACTGCCAAAAACAAACAAACAAAAATGCTCCTTTGGGCCCAGGCCTGGGCGGCAGGGTCTAGACGCAGTTTCAGGATCCATCTGGCAGGAGACCTGGTGGCCGGGCCCGGGGTGATGCTGGCTCGAGGTTAACCTCGGGAGACGTGGGGTGGGGATCTGGCGTCTGGCGTGACCGTCTCAGGTAAGACCGAGGTGGGGTCACTTGTCCGGGCGACATTCCTGTCACAGGTGCCCGGCGGGGTTGTGGGCCTCGCCCAGGCCAGGGTGGGCAGTCGACAGCACCATCTGGGGGTCTCCAACCACGCCCGATACTTTCTCCTCTTCCCGGCGCTTCAAGCAGGCTGCTTTGGGGTTCAGGTTACGCTCTGAGAGGAAGGGAGAGCACTGTGGGAGAGGGTTCCCCAGGGAGCGAGGAAGAAGTGCGCCTCCGTTTCTCCGCGGGGCGCGCAGTGGGTAGAGCGCTGGTGGGCAGGGCGGGGGCGGGGTCCGCAAAGTGGGCGGAGCGCCGCCGGTGGGGAGGGCGGGGCGGGGCGGCCGGGCGCCTACCTCGCACCTGCTGCTCCAGGCCCAGAATGACCTGCACGGCCTGTTGCAGGATGAGCAGCTTGGTCTGCGCCTTGTCCGACTTGAGGTGCAGCTGGCACATGCGCCCCAGCTCCCGGAAGGCCTCGTTAATGTCCCGCACGCGCACCCGCTCCCGCGCGTTATTGGCCATGCGCCTCTCCCGGTCCCTCAGGTCTTTCTCCTCCAGGGACAGCACCTCCTCCGTACTGCTGAGTCACAGCACCGGGGGCCCCATTAGTCCCGGGCGGGGTCGTGGGGAGGGCACCCGTTGGCTTTGTGGGCGCACGCCCTGGGCCAAACTCCAGGGGCACCCTGTGCCTGGCTGCAGGCAGGGCCTCGACCCCCACCCCAGGGTAGACTGGGAGCTGGAGTGCAGTCTTTGCCCCCTACCTGCTCCCCGTGCCCAGGATGGCCCAGGAAGCAGGGGAGGCCCCGTAACCCCTCCAGAGATGACGACCTTCCCCTTCAGAGCAGTTGTTTGCTGAATGATGGAGCTGGGTCTAGCTGGACCACCTCAGGCACAAGGGGCCTGGGACCCGACCCTTCACCCTGGGCCCCCAAGGAATGTCTCTCCCCATGTTGGCTGCCTGATAGCCACCCTGAGTCCTGTCCACAGGCCCCAGGAGCCTGGTATTTGCACTGTGAAAGCTGTATGGTGGATGTGGTGTGGAGCCCTCCCCAGTCTGTAACAGGGGCTCAGTTCGCCACCCGGAGACCACGTGGTCCACACCCACCTCAGGCCCCCGCTGTGCAGCAGGGGCACTGCACAAGCCATCTCTGCCTGTTTCCCAGCACAGGGCCAATCTCACTCAGGACACCCGCCTTGTGGCCTGGGACCCTGTTCTACCTGCCCACCCCGCCCCCTCAGGCCTAAGTGACCCCTGTGGGGTGGCGGCAGTGGCCGGAGCCCAGGACAAGCGCGCAGACCAAACTGACAGTCAGGCCTCAGGTCCCCTTTCTTCCCTCAGGTCCCGGCAGGCAGGGGCCATGGGGGAAGAAAGGCCTGGGCCATAGCCCTGGCATCCAGTGCTCCAGTGCTTGGGCACAAGTGCGAGGTGAGGAGGGCGGCTGGGGGAGGGGGAGCATGGGAGGCAGAGAGCAAAGAGGCAGGCGCAGGGGGGCAGGGGGAGGGGGACACACACACACAGCGCGACACACACACACAGTGCGACACCCACATCGCCACGGAGACGTGGAAACCTCAGCTGAGGGGACAGAGGGCAACAGGCCATAGCCCTAGCTCCAGTCCAAGCGACAGCACTGCAGGGAAGAAAGGGTTAACAGGGCAGCAAGGGTAGGGTGGGCGAGTTTAGGAGGCAGCTGTGGGGGGGAGTCACAGGGGGTCCCTTCCTGAGATCCTCGCTCAGCCTTTGGGATGGCGGTGAACCCCCCTGCAGGTGGGCCTGATGGGCTCTCATGGCCACAGAGTGCCTGCTCAGAGTGACAGAGAAGCCTATGGGACCCAGGGGACGACAGGTGCTGCCAGCCCAGCTCTTGGCTTTGTGAGAAGGAAGGGCTGGGCAGGTGGGGGGATTTCTGGGGTCTGGGGACACAGTTCTGCACCCAAGTGCCCAGGTCTCGAGGGCTAGGGATCTGGAGTCTGTTTTTCCCATCTCAGAAGGGACAATGAGGCCAAGCCAGACAGAGGGCCAAGGTCAGGAGCAGGGTATGGTCACTGGGGGAGTGGTCACTGCAGTGACAGTCACTTTCAGGGAGGGGGGTCACTGTCAGGGGAAGGTAACTGGGGGCGATGGTCACAGCAGGGAAGTGGTCACTGAGGGAGGGATGGTCACTGCAGGAGAAGGAAAGTCAGCAGGGGGTGATGTCACAGCAGCAGAGAGGTCTCTGCAGCAAGTCACGAGATGACATCACTGCAGGGGGGAGCTCATAGCAGGGAAGATCAAGGCAGGGGAGGTGGGCTCCAGGAAAGGGGGGCGAGCGAGGGCAGCGGAGGGGAGGGAGCGCGCCCCCACTGACCTCGCACCTGCTGCTCCAGGTTCAGGATGACCGACACGGCCTGGTGCAGGATGAGCAGTTTGGTCTGGGGCTTCTCACTGTTGAGGTGCAGCTGGCACATGCGCCCCAGCTCCTTAAAAGCCTCATTGATGTCTCGGACCCGCAGCCGCTCCCGTGCGTTATTGGCCACCCGGCGCTCCTTCTCCCGCTCAGCCTTCTGCTCTGGGGGGAGAAGGTCGTCCTCGTCCTCGTCTGGGCTATGGGGCCGGGGGCCAGAGGAAGACAGTGAGGCAGGGCTGGGCATGGACCCGCTGCTGCCATGGGAGTGGGCATCCCAGGCGTGTGCGCGTGCGCCCGCGGGAGGCCCTGTGCAGGTGTGTGGTGGGCCTGTGGGAGTAGGGGAGAGTGGCACCTGGTCCGGGTACGTGGAGCCTTGAGGTCCTTCTTCTCATCCTCGGCTGTGTCAGCCGCCACGTTCTCTTCGTCCTCTTGCTCTTCCCGCTTGATGTCAGTGGTGCCTGAGGCAGTGCCACGCCCGAGATCTGCAAGAGGCAGGGGTCAGCGGGCCATGCGAAAGCCCCCGGAGAGCTGGTGCCCAGCCCCACACGGGCATCTGTTCCCAGACCCTGAGGACCGAAAGGCCTTGGGAATGAAGTGCACAAAAACGTTATGGCCACTCAGGGCCGGAGAAGTCTCCTAAAACACTGAAGCGCTGTCCTTGAAACAGAAATCGATAAACTTGAATATATCCAACTTGAGAACATCTCATCACCAAGAAAATAAGCAGCTGGGCCACAGAACAGAGACTCCTCACCCACAAGCGGAGAAAGGGAGGAGTCTCAGTGAGGGGAGGGCAGAGCGTCTAGGGAGCAGGCAGGGCACTTGGGCACTGCAGCTGCTCCATCACCCCGAATGGAGGAAACGCTGTGAGTCTTAGCACTGGTCCTGGGTGTGACCTCTTGGAAAAACCCTCTGGCCTGACCTAGAAAAAGTGGCAACACACACACCCAGAAATCCCAACCCACACCAGGAGACACTGCTCAGGAGATTCTGGAAAGTGCCAGCACAAGTGCCCAGGGTGAGGAGGGGCCTAGTGCCCTGTGAGGCCAGGGTGGTCCTTGCATGGGTGAGAAGGCCACCCAGCACGATGGCGACATAAACCAACCTGCGGCTGTGGCTTGAAGCCACTGTGGGTCCCAGGAAGGTCTGGGCTGTCCTGTAGGAAGGGATGACCCATTGGGAAAAGACTAACTCGGGCCTCTTGGCACTGCTGGCACCAGGCTGGGCGTCCTGGGCCCTGTGGGGGCTGGGTAGCATCCCTGCCAGACACCCCTCCCTACCCAGGGTGAGACCCTGGGTGTCGAGGGATGAAATCTAGACATCCAAGAAGCACAAATCAGAGCCAGGCTGGTTCTGGGGCTAAGGGTGTGCAGGAAGGTATGAAGGTTGTGTGGTGGGGGCCTTGTCAAGTCTGCATAGCATACTATGTCACCTGACAACCGGGCTGGGACCCTCCACTCCAACATGTGCCAAGGACGCCTAGATGCCACCTCCAGACTGGAACCCCACCTCATCTTCCACGTCTTCACATCCCTCAGAGCCCCTGGAAGTTGCCCCTCATGGCCTCTACCCAGGCTGGTCCCCAGCAGCCACCCACACCCTCCTTCCTGGAGGAGCAGTCTCTTCTGCCCCCAGTCTGTCCTCCCAGCAGCAGCCACCAGAGGGCACCTGTGAACACCTGAGCAAAATCCCAGGCCCTCCTCTGTCCACAGCCCTCCAGGCTCCCACCTACTCCGAGGTAAAAGCCCAAGTCCTCCCATGGCCCACAAGGCCCTGAGCCACCTGCCTTCCTTCCCCTCCTCCCTCTCTCCCCCTCCTCACTTGGCTCCAGCTGTTCCTCCAACATGCCAGACACAGTCCTGCCCTAGGGCCTTTGCACATACTCACCCTGGCACCTGCCTGCTCAAATCCTAACTTTAAAACTGCAGACTCTACAGGGCCCCTCTCCCCACCCACCAACTTTCCCCCCAGCATGTGTCCCGACACGCTCACCTCACCTTCCGACTTCCACACAAATCATCCCCTTTCTCTGCTCAATCTGTTTTGTTCCCCAGCTCCAGAAGCAGCAGTGTCCCCACCCCAGTCCTGTGGGACCCCAGGGCCAGGCCCAGCAGGGCTTCTCTGGTGAGGCTGAAGATGGCACTGATGTGTAGAGTACATTCCTCTGCCCCCTCCTTAGTATCCTGGGGCCTCAGTTTCCTCAACTGGAAATGGGGGTAGAGAGTCATAAGCCCACGCAGGAAGGTCTGGCAGGTGGTTCTGAGCCCCCTTTTCCAGAGGAGGAACAAGGGGTCAGCGCACTGGTGGGCCCTCAGCACAGGCAACGTTACTGGGACTCACCGCCGTAGGAGTCAGGTGGCCGTGAGAGGTCAGGGAGGGTCACATGGTTGTGCACGAGGCCACTGCTGCCAGACAGGCCATCCTCCGAATGGCTGCTTCCCACCTGTGGATGAGGGGGTTCATCAGCTCTGGCCTGGCCTGTGCAGCCCACCCTCCTCCCAGGTCTGCCCTCACCAGCACTTACCAGGCCTGCATGCCGCCCACCCAGTGGCATGACAGGGCCAGCGAAGCCTGAGGTCAGTGCCCCATGGCCAGGCAGCAGCCCGTGCACATCGCCTGCGGTGCCCACGGCGTGGCTGCGGAGCACGTGGATGGCCTCATCCAGATGATCCTCCACTTTGCTCTGCTGCAAGAAGGGTGGTGAAGGGCTGGGAACAGCCGCCAGCGACCCTGCTGACCACTCCTTGGACCTCATCCCCAGTAAATTAGTTGAGACGTCCATTCTGGTCAAGGGGCACCTGTCCTGTCACACATGCTGCTGTTTCCACCTCACCTGGGGCTCTTACAGGACATGGTTTCAACGTCCTGTGAGACGTCACGACCACGGCAGAAATGAAATACTGAGCCAACCTGCCTCCCCCATCAATGGATGGACCTCCCCAGGCCCCCACCATCCTTGGAACAGGTGTTCCTTGCTGTCCCTGTGCACCGACCCCACACTCCCACCATGGCGCACCCTCCCCAGCCCCCAGGACGCTTACCAGGCCATGGAGACCCCCATCGTAGCTGGGTGATAAGGCACCGGGGGCTCCTGGTCGGGGCCACTGCGATGTCCCTGGAAGGGGCAGGAGACATGCACATGAATGGGCACAGGTTTGAGGTGTGTGCCACGCAGCCTGACACAGGAAGAAGCAAGGCTGGACCGGGAGTCCTAGGCTACAATGCTCAGACTGGCCACATGGGGGCTCCCATGCCCGCAGGTTGGTCTAAGGGCCTGAGTCTGGATCTGGGCCCAGCTGACCTGGCAGCTCCTAGTCTGGGGTGTGCACCCAGTGGGTAGGTCACATCTTTGCACCTCAATTACCACTTCTATGAAACCCATGGGGAAGGAGGCTCCTCCCAGTCCCTCCACACCTAAGCCCCAAGAACACCATACAGGCCTATGCGTACTGTTAAAACTGCCCACACGCTCCAGAGCCCTTGGTCCTCTCTCTTCAGACCCGAACCCCGTTCCAGAGCACAGCATGAGGCATACAGTGGGTGTCTAACTAACAACCGTAGGGGTGAATAAACGCCAACATGTCCATGTCTGTTCTGGCTCTTGGGCACCCCAGGCCTCTGCTGGGTCCCTCTGCCTCTGCAGTGCTTGCAGTGCATGGAGCACTCCCTCCCAGCTTTGGCCTGTTTTGTGACCTGAGATCCCCCTCCTCCAGGCTGCCCTCCTTGACAGCCTGGGAGACAACTGACAGCCTGGGAGACAACCGTGGGAACATGAGCTGAGGCAGCTGGTTGGTCCAGCTCCCCACCCAACTGGGGCTGCAGTCACCAGCCCCGACCCCCTCCCCCAACACCCTGCACAGACCTGCCAGGCCCTGTGGGGAGCCCACGGGGGTGGAGGGGCTGGAGGAGAAGTTATTGCTTGAGTGATCCGGGGAGTAGATCTGTGATGGGACAAGGAGAAACAGAGCCACCAGGTGGCCTGTTAGGGCCAGCTTCTCGGGGTCACTGCTCAGCCACCCACCACGTCCCACGCCTCACCGAGGCCAGCGCCTTGCCAAGGGCATCTCCGGAGCTGCTGGATGTGGTCCCACGGGAGCCTGTGAGTGGAGAGATGTGAGGTCCTGGCCGACAGAGGCTACCGCACAGATGCCCTGGCCTGGCCCTGGGCAGCCCAGCTAGTCAGGGTCTGCTGCCGTCCAGAACCTGCCTCTGCAGGGCTCTGGGGCCAGGTGGGCTGCAGGGCTCTGCGTGAGCAGCACACTTTGGGGGCCTCAGTTTCCCCAGTGGGGCCCCCTAATGAAAGAGCCACTTAAAAACAGCTGAGGAGCCAACGGTAACAATGATCACCAGGACCACAGTGAAAATAATGATAATGATGCCAATGATGCTAATCTTGAGCCCATGGGGGTGGGGAACGAGGGGCTGTACCCAGGAGGCTGTCGGCCCCGCTGACGGGGGGCGTGTGGCTGGAGATGCTGCTGTAGGTGCCTGCGGGGCCTGAGAAGGTGGATGCGGCTGGAAGCCCGCCGTTCACCTCTGCTCCGTGCAGCTGGTAGCCCTGCGGGGCATGAAGGACGGGTCAGAGGGGTCACACTAGGGCACTGTCCCCCACCTGCCAAGGGCCACCCACATAGCTTACCATGCGCTCATGCTGGTGCAGACTGCCAAACCCGCTACTGCCCCCCACAGAGCTGCCACTGCCTGCCTGGAGGGGCAGGGGGGACGAGCCCCCGCCCAGCATAGGCCCAAAGCCTGCCTGGCCTGGGGCGCTCCAGAGCTCGGCGGAGGGGTGGAGGCTGCCATCTGCAGAGAGGGGAATGGTAAGGTGGGTGGGCACAGGGACCCCCGGCCTGCTCCAGGCAGCCTGGGTGAGCCCCCATACCTGCCATGTAGAAGGGGGCGGGGTAGGAGCTGCCGGGCGTCTTGGCGGATGGGTAGGCTGTGGGGTCCCTGCCGTAGTCGTCCCCTGAGCTGGGGGGGTACACCTGCAGGGGCCGCGGGCATGGTCAGGCAGGAAGGACTGGGGCTTAACTCTGTCTGCCCTCCACCCCACCCTCCTGTACACTGCACAGCTCCAAACCCTCTCTCCAAAACTGCAGTGGCCAGTGTCTGGGGCTTGCTGGTGTCATCACCTATCTGCACTTCCTTATTCACCCAACCTCCTGCCCACTCTGCAGTCCCAGACCTGAGGCCTGCGTAGATTAGACCCCTCACCCCCACCCAGAATACCTTTCCTCTCCTTAATCAAGTAAGCTCCTATTGACCCATCAAAGCCCAGCAGTGTTGGAACCTCCCTCAGATCAGCCCTGATCACAGGAGACCTGGGCGCCTCAGAGGCAGGGCCCCGGGTAAACCTTCTGCCCCAGCTGCTCCAAAGAAGTAAGATGGCAAAGGCCTTCTAGGATTAGCACTAACCCTGATCGGCTGGCACTGTCTGGAGAATGCTGGGATCTACTGGCAACGTCTGCCCCAGCAGTGGAGCAGAAAGCAGGGAGCAAGTGATGAGTCAGGGGGGATGGAGTGGGCTCAGGGGCCTCTCACTCTGATGTTTCAGATGTGACATCATGAGATGAGGCTTAAAAACAACCTCCACTTGCCTATCCCCCAACCCTAGGCTGCAGGATTTCAACCTCAGATGGTAACCCTGAGCCTGGAGTGGGCTGGGTCAGCCTCAGGGGCTGTGCTGGTGGCCAGTGAGGGAGGTGGGCAGAGAGAGAAGTGGCTGATCCAGGGAACCCGGCAAACTGCCTTTTCTCCCAGCGTGATTAAGTCGCAGGAGCTCAGCACTGGGAGCCACTGACGGCTCGGCACCATCTGTTGGGCCTGGCTCCCTGCCAACCACAGGCAGAGGGGCAAGGATGCAGGGTGGCTCCAAGCCAGGCACAGGGAGCGGGAAACCCTCTGAACTGCCCCCATGATGCCCACCAGTTCCCGCTCCCAGGACCCCTGTTCAAGCCCTTTCTGAGGAGCCTCAGTCACAGGAGACCACTTAAAACACAAGGGACCCAGGCTAGACCCAAGGAAGGACTTCCCAACTCCCTCAGAGCTGGGGCCTCAGGGCAGAAGACCCCTGAGCCCCTGGGGCTTTCACCAGAACCCACATGGGGCTGTCCCACCCTGGGGGGTGTCACAGAGGCACTCAACCCATGGGGCCCATCTGTCCCACGACTCACGGAGGACGGGAGGCCAGGCGGCACCTTCCGGACCTTCTTGGGCTGCGAGTCTGTCGGGACAGGAGGAGTGAGAACCCCGGCCCGGCTCCCACCCTCACCCTGACCCTTCCCACCAGACGTGCCCGTCACCAGGGGTGGGAGACAGCATCCCCCACCACCCACAGCTCAGAGAGGGGACCTGGGGGCTTTTCTCTACTAATAGAACTCAAGCCTCTGTCCATGCACAGAACCCGGGGGGCGGGCATGTGGACTTCATAGGACACGACCGTCGGGCCTCAAGGGGACTGCCGCCCTGGCCCACTCACCCAGGCTGCTGTCCGTTGCTCTCCGTCGAGGGTGCCCAGAGTAGGAATAATACTGGGACCCGCCCTTGATGCCCGACGGGGACAGAGGCCCTGGGCTGCTGAGGGTCAGCTCACTGGGGAGGAAGCCCACCTGAAGGAGGGAGGGGAGTTGTCGCGAGTCAACCCCCACCGCCCCAGCCAATTCTGGCTAAAACAAGAAGTGCAAAGGCCAAGGCCAGGTCCTGGGGTGGGTGACCTGGGGAGGAGCTCCCTGGCTAGCACCTGTGGAGTGTCTCTGATCAAGGCGTGAATGCAAAAGACAGAGAAACACTGTCAAACCTGAAGACGAAGCGCGGTCTGGGCACTAACACACATAATTGCGCCTAGGGAATCAGCTCGGTTTATTTTGTATGTATCCCTCCACTCTGCTTTTTTAAGGCAAACAGTTTAAACTCACAGACACTGGTATAAAATGGGACTCTTCCCTGGAGAGCAGCCGTGACTGGGGCTGAAGGCCCACAGCTGCAGCCTCAGCCTTCCCGTCTATAAAACGGGCACGCCAGCCGCTACACAGCTCAACGGTCATTGTGGGGACTGACCGGGCCAGGGAGGTCTCCCTGGGCAGGGGTCCTGGCGCCCAGCAGGCATCCTGTGGCTGTGATCGCTGCCACGCAGACTGCAGCCTGCTGAGCACATGGGTGGTGCCATCTGCAGCAGGGGCAGGGGAGGGGCCGAGAGAAGCGACCAGGACAGGAGGCCACGGGGACCGCTATGCTGGGTCGCTGCTGCATCAGCCTTGCAACAGGGGTGACGACCTTACCCAGGCTGGAAGCTGTGGGCTGGACCACAGGGCTGGGCTGGCCTCAGGTTCCCTGTCTGCCACTTGGGGCTGGGTGGGTGGGTGTCTCCTGAAGCCCCTTCAGCTGTGTAGGGGGCCCGCAGGCTGGACCCAGCCTCTCCTCCACACACACCCGGCCTGGTCCAGGGCCCTGGCCTGTTTTAGCTGCTGCTGGCGAGTGACCAGCACTCGGCTCAGCCAAAGCAGCTTCACAGATCAGGAGGAAATCGGGATGAATTTGTTTACAATTAAAACTGGAGAATATGAGGTGCTGACGAGAGGTCAGGTGCTCCCTCGTTCCCGCCCGCCTATACCACCCCCAGTCTGGAGAGCGGGCTTCTCTAGACTCTGCAGTCCCACGCCCTCCCCGCAGACACTGCCTCACCTGAGTCAGGCTGCTGACCCCAGCGTCTCTCCCGAAGGCAGCGTATGCACCCCGCTCGCTGCCCTTGCCTGGGGAAAGGAAGGAGGGTCACCTGGAGCTGCCTGCACACTGCAGGGACTCCACAAGTGCACAACACTGAGAAACGTGGCGGGACACTGCTCTCCCTGCAGGGTAGCGAGGGCCCCAGGGACAAGCGGGGGTCCAGCCAGATGCTGCCCCTAGACAACCTGCAGAGTACCTTGCAGACATGCCAGGCCCCCTTGTCTCACCCCCGAGTTGGGACAGCACCAGTTTGCCGCACCCCTCCGAGCTTTGGTTTCCTCTGTTCAAGGTCATGAGGTGTCAACTCCCCAGAGTGCTGGGTTCCCAGGGGACAGGCTGGGGTTCCCACTGCTGCCTCAGTTCAGCACCCAGGGCCCGGGCTCCTTCACCAGCCTCTAGCCAGGGTTACCTAATGAGTGAGCAAGTGACGTCCCTGAGGACGCTAAGTCAGGTGACTTGGTGAAGGCACCCTCTCTCTACGTGGGTGGGCAGGCCCCTGATGTGGGGGGACAACCTGTCAGAGAGAACTGCTTGTGTGAGTGGACTGCTGCAGCTACACAAACACCTGGATCCAGCCTCGTCTGAAGCTGTCCCTGGGTCAATCAGTACCCGAGCCATTCAAGTCTGTTTCTGGCTTCTGCTGAGCACCAGCTTTGACTGAGGGTGGACCATACCCAGCCCTACTGCGAGTAAGGAATCAGAATGTTTGACTGACTAACATGATTTATTCTCAAATTGCAGGGGGAATCTCCTTTCTATTTTAAAAAGACAATTCCAAGTAGACTTCAGAACAAACGCCGTTTAGGGGGCAGACAGAGGGACCATGCTCCTACCAATATGCAGACACTCTACAGGACGCACCCAGCAGCTCAACCTCCCATGGCCCCTCCAGGCAGGCAACAATGGACCCATGTGGGGACAAACCAACTAAGGCCTGGAGACCAGAGGGACTTGCCCCACAGTCCAGAGAGCAAACTTCCTTCCTCCCAGGCAGGTGGCTGTGGGAAGCAGCGCTGGCCAGCCCAGCCAGGGCTCCGGGCGCCCGCCCCTCCACCCCCCATAGAGTATGGGGCAGGCACTGAATCGGGGTATCCTGAAAAGAAAGATGAGGAGATGAGGAAGGAAACAGAGGTTCTGGGATGGGACCCGCAGTGACCAGAGCCCTGTGGGTATACAGCAGGTGCCTAAGCCATGCACCAGGCCCCTGCATCAGGGCAGGACCACCAGGGCTTGTCAAGGAGCCGGACCAGGTTGGGGGCCACACTGGAAGACTGACCCCACCCCCAGGGCCCTGGCACTCACTGCCCACGCCCCACCACGGCCACACCTGCCCCAGTCCACAGGTGAGAAAACCAGGGCCCAGGGAGGTGAGACCTCGCCCACATCGCTGCTAGTTCCCTGGGCATGTCCTGGGCTCCCTGTTGCCCTCTGAGCTCCATGGCCACAGGAGCATATGGTGGGCGTGGACACAGCTGGGCTCTGGGCCCTGCTGACCAGGCCAGGCCGTGAGAACTGCCCATGCTGGAAGAGGCTGAGGAAGGAACTGCGAGGGGAATCCTCTGTCGTGGCAGGTGCCCCTGGGTCAGGCCCCACCTCCCAGGCTGGGAGAGGCACACAGATGTCCGCTGGATACAGCAGGTGCTGGACGCTGCTCTCCCCAAGCCCCTTCCCAGGGCTGCACCCAGGCCACTCACCCATCTGGCTCCTTCAGCATATCCAGCCACACAGGGCTTGACCCCAAAGCCGCCCAGCCCTGGCTGCCCCCTGGCTGGTCTGCTGGGAACCCCCAGTTCACCCACCTCCCCAGTGCCTGTCAATCCTGCCATGACCCTTGGCCTGGGAACCACCCCCCACTTCCCAGCCCCTCTCAACTCCCAGAGATGCCAACTCCACCATCAGCCCCAGTGCTTCCCTCAGGACAGGGAGACCGGGGTTCATGGGGGACAAGGGTCCTGGGGGCTGAGTCCCTTCTTGGTGAGCAAGATGGGGATGGGCCTTTGGGTCTGGGATGCTGGAGAGTAATCACTGCCAGTTCTCGGAAGGCTCTGTGACAACCCCATCTGGACGGTCAGGAAGCCAGGGCTCAGGGTGGGGGACCCTCGTCCGGATCCTGATCCCCACAGTCAGGACGTGGGCGCTCCAGGGAGGGCAGACAGGCCTCAGCCAGGTCCTGAAGTGGTCAGGACTTCACTTCCTAGCTGCACTTGGAGGGTCCCCAGCCATGTCCTCTCTCTGGATGGATATCTGGAAGCCCTGGCACTCAAATACACTGACCACCCCCCAGACCAAGTGCGCGTGCAGGGAGACATGGGGGGCATGGGTGCCACACGTGCAGACACTCACCTCCAAGCCCAGGACCCAGGAATGTGGAAGAAGGGAGGCTGCTGTGAGACTCACCGAAGTGGGCGCCGTCACTATAGGTCTGCAGAGAGACAGCAGGGGTGAGGGAGGCACCCCCGGCTTCAGGGCTGGGAGACAGGCTTGGGGAGGCGCCTGGGTCAGGACATGACCCTGCAACACAGAGCCCAGAGCCCCTGCAGCCCAGGCTGGCATCCAGCCTCACTGCCCTAGGCCCATCTCCCCATGCAACACGACCCCAGGGAGGGAAACCAAGGATCTCGGCCTCTAGCGGCCCCTCACCCGGCCAGGGTCGAAGGAGGAACTGTCTTGCTCACTGGTGCCCCATGAGCCCGAGCTTGGCCGGTCCTCGAGACCTGTAGGGCAGGAAGGCAGGGTCAAGGGCCTCACCTGCCCACTCCACACCAGCTCCCACCCCTGGCCAGAGATGAGGGATGGGGTGCCCTTACTCAACCTGGGATACTTTCCAGGCCATTCTGACCCACCCTGGAGCTTATACAGATGAACCCACCCTACTCTGCCCACAAAGACATCACCACCAGTGGCAAGCACCCTGGGTATGCAGGTACCAAGAAGACCAATTCCACTCATCTGGGACTGGCCCCCATCCTGCCAAGAAAGATGGAGTCCTTGACCGGTCTCTGGGCCTCTCAGGGGGCAAGCGGGGGGGAACAAGGGATGAGCTCTCATCTCCCCTTTCCCATAGCTGCCAACTCAAAAGGTGGGGCCGTGCCTTTGTTGAAAGGAGCAGCAGCAGCAGCCACCACTGACTCCCCGCCAAGCACACAGGCTGGCGCCTGGGAAAGTGGAATCCAATCCAGAAGACAGGAGCTTACCCCACTCACCCAGCCCAAAGTGTGGCAGGGGTTAACCACAGTTGGGACTGGGGACAAGGACCATGGATGGAGCAGGGAGCAGGGTGGGGTCCTTATCTCCCTGAACACTCGCCAGGCACGGCCCAGGACTCTCCCCACCTCCTTCAGGGGCAGACAGCACGTGCTTGCACTTTTCATGGGGGAGGGGTGGGTTATCTCCAACACTGCCCATCGGGGGCCACAGGGCTCAGGGCCCGGAAGAGCAAAAATGAGCAGTCCTGGGCCCCTCCACCTGTGTCTCAGTTTCTTTCCTCAGTAAGTGGGGTCATGAACACATCCCACTTTGCAGGACTGGGGGTGTCCACATCTGACACTGAGTCAAAGCTCCCCAAGCTAGGCTGGCCGAGAGATGGGGGGAGGGCCGTGCCCAGCACTGCAGGCTGTGCCAGGGGACAACCCCTCCCCCTGCCCTGACCCTGCATGGTGGACATCAAGAACACCCTAGCTGGAACCTTCACCCAGCCCTCCTTTGCTTGTCTGTACCAGAAACTTACTTCAAACTGCAGCCTCCTATTTTGGTGCCTTTGTGTTAATCATCTCCCCTGGAGAACTGGTGCTTAACTGCTGTCTAATTTGCATAATTGTGCATATCAATATTCTGGTCTGATGAATATTCATATAGCTCACTTAAGATTTTGTTTTCTAATCAAAAATTTCCAGTGTGATTATGATGGCGGGCTAAGACCTGCCATGGTGGGCAGTGGGTCATATAGGGAGCTCCCATGGTCTCCATGAATCCATCTGGCATTTACTGCCAGGTTTGGGGTGTCTGTTCCCCAAGGTTCTGGGCCTTCACTTGGACTACAGGAACTAGAGCAATTGGTGGTGGGGGGTGACCTCGAGTACAGGGCCAGCACTTGAGCCTGTTTCCTTCCACACCCGCTTAACTGTCGTCCCCTTGCCCTCTGGCATAGCCCCTCTCCTAGATGAACTTATTCTGCTCTGGGTCCCCCACTCCCGTGGGCATTCACAACAGGCCCCAGGAACTTCGAGCAAGAGCAGGAGGCCAGGTCCAAGGCCACATCCAAGCCTCCCTGCACCCCAAGGCCTGGCAGGGCTGAGGGGTGCTCCTGGAACCTGACACCCAGGGACCTGGCCAACACAGGCCCCACAAGATTCAGGCAGAGGCAACCAGGCCCTGCTCTTCCTTTTCAGGTAAAAATCTCCTCCCCCAGCCCCAGCCTCGCCCCCCCCCACCCCGCCTCCTAGAAACGACAAAACTAGGGATGACCCCTCCCCGAAGACTCCCGTTAAGTTATTCCCCCCCCACTGGTTAATTACACATTTTAATAACCCATCATGAATATTCATAACACATCCCTTGTTCATGTTCCAATTAATATGTACTAATAGAATAAGACTTCACAGTCTGAGTGTATTTTCTTTAAACAAGCGCACTCTTTTTTTTTTTTTTTAAACAAAGTTGGAAATGAAGTGGTGGTGGGGCTGCACCCAGAAAAATCACCTCTTTGCTCAGTCCTGGTCCACCACCCCAGCAAGAGGCGAGAGATGGACGGACCAGAAGGCTGGGGGGTTAGGTGCGGCACAGAGGGACTTGCCCAGCCCGCACCCCAGCTGGCTGCCCCCTTGGCCAGGTGACATGGGGGGAGGGCTCCTCTGAAGGGCCTCGGTACCTTGATTCCTCCATAGCAAGTCTGCCGACTGGGACCTTGGACCAAGTCCAGCCCTTGCCTCCTTTTGTCAATAAAGCTTTATTAGTACAAGGTCACAGGCATTTGTTCCCGCACTGTCTACAATGGTGTTTGCCATTGTAGATTAGTTGCACATAATGTCTGGCTCTTTATCAGAAAGAGCTCTTTATCAGCTGACCTGAGCATGGAGATTCCTGGAGCCAGTCCCCCTGTATAAAGCAGCCAGACCAGTGGACTTTGGTACCTGGAGTGTAGGGAAGATGGTCACGGCACCTGAGCAGGGCCCTGCAGTGCCCCCATCTAAAACCTGCAGCTGTACAGCCATGGTCGCTGTCAGAGGTTCTATCCTGTGGTCCCAGGCCTCAGGTCCCAGGCTAAATCCAAGGAGCTATCCTCTCCCCACCTCACTCTTAACGCTCACTCTGCAATTCGACCCTGGCTCAGCCAAGGTATGTCCCCTGGGTCAAGCCACCACCCTACACCAGTGTCCCCCCAGGTTCCCTGCCCATACACCACCATGGGCAGGCTGGCTCTCCTCCCTCCCTCCAGCCTCTCCCAGGGCTCCCCACTGCCCTCAGCGTAGAGACCAGACTCCTCCCTGACCACAGTTTTCTCCCAGCTCACTGCTACCCGACCCTCAGCAGGTGAGCAGATCTCGACCCCACCCAAGGTCTGCCCGGGTGGTTCCCACACCTGATGATCCTATGTCCCCCGACAGGCAGATTGCCATGCCGGCCCCCTCTGTCCCCAGCGATGCCTGCCCAGGGCTAGCCCCTAAACAACCTCCACAGACACCTGTGGCCCCTTCGTTGATCTGATAGCTACTGAACCCATCAAAACGTCATCTGGTGTGCCATCCTCCTGCGGTCACGTGTGGTGACTACTTGCCTGCAACGCGGCCTCCAGGACTGGGGAAAAGCTCCCACCGCCACCAGGGGCTAATTAACACACACTCAGATGGACATAACTGGCTAGCAACTGCTGCACTGGACATATGAACCAACCAAATAAAAACTAAATAATAACGATATAAACCACCACACACACCATGATCACACCTGAGAAAAAATTAACAGCACCTAAAGGGCTCCCACACTGCCCCCAAGCAAGCAGATTTGAGGCTAAAGAGAAAGTCAGTGGGGAACACCCCACCACTTCCAAACCAAGGCTTCACTCCAACCCAACCTCTCATGAAGCCCTGGAGAGGAAACCCGTAACCCCAGGGGCTTCCCCAGTGGAAGGAGCTGGCCCTCAGGTGGAGAAGAGGGTCCCACAAACAGATGGTAATGCAGAGAAACGGGGTCCCTCAGGCACAGAAGTTGCCCCGCCCCTCCTGTGAATTTCGGATTCGTGACAAAGCGACAGCAGAAAGACGCCCTTCTGTTCCAGTCTCACGGGCCAGGTGGGAGGGTCTCGACTCCACCCCACCACCAAACCTAAGCTCAGAATCCCAGTCAGGAATTCCCTGCAAAAAAAGGCATAGGGCAAAACAAAACCAGAACACAGAAGACAGCCATGTTCACGGATTTAGGATCAATCCCAGGAAACAGAAGAGTATCTAAGACTACCACTGTTGTGCGTGCGTTCCCAAGGAAACTGCAGAGCTTGTGGGTTCCCTGGAATGGATGGAAGAAGCTAAGGCTTCTGGGAGAGAGGAAAGAGGAGAAACTAATAATTTTGCAGCAAATTCGCAAAAGCAGCATCAGAGGCAGGGAGGTGGAAGTGACAGTGCAGAAGAGGTGATCAAACACAAGGGCGGGCTCTGGAGATGCCCCCAAACACCAGGGAAGGGGGCATTCTGAGGCCCCCGGCGTCCAGGGAGAACAAGGGAAAAAACACCCAAACTCAAAAACACCGAGTCAAAAACAACCTAGGTGCTCAAAGGGAAAAGTGAGGAGCTGGAAGAATGCACACACCTCTTGGACACCACGTGCTCGCAGCCCCATGCAGTAACACAATCCATAGGACGGAAGCTCAGTGAGGTGTATAGCGGCCTCCCTGGGGAGTACCAGCCCCAATCCCATACCCAACCCACTGCTGCTCACATGAGGCAGGTGCCCAGGTGCCGCTCACCAGAAAAGCAGGAGCAAGGTGACATCACCTGCGGCTCCTCCCTGTAGAACATCCAAAAGGAAGCGCTCCAGGCAGGAGGGTAATCCCAGCACAGGCCACTCCAGTCAGGAGGAAGTGATGAGCGGGCACCTTTGACCCACACATTAAACAGAATTTAAGACACTATCCCACCAAGAGTGGGCACCAGAGTGCACAGGTGCTGCACTGCCCGGGGAACTCCCCATGGTTTCTCCCAAGGAACCCTTGAGCAGCTGCCATCATCCCCACTTCAAAGATGAGGAGACTGAGATCGCCTAAGTGGCAGAATTAATATAACAAGGACACGTGTTTCCCAGCTGGATACGAACACACAGGACAGGATTTGAAAAGAGCAATGATGTTTTAAAAAAGTGGCAATGTATTCAAACCAAACAGGAGGACTGGGGAAGGTCCCTTTCCCGCAGGGCACGAAGATGTGATTACACTTCTGGGGAGGAAACAGCCTGATCAGGAGGACCCCCACCGGCAGTGTTGCAAACCAGCACAGGCTGCCAAGTAAGTACACCAGACCCGGGTGCAAGGAAGAAAACCTACTATCAGTGTGTGAAAAGCGTGAAAGGGACACAGACTCGACTTTTCTGAAACCTGAAAAGTGCTCTGGAACAAGTGACTCGGGAAGACAATCAGATGCACATAGACATACCAAGTAACACCAATGAAATGGAGGGACCAAAACATTTATACACAAATCTGAATTCAAGGCACAAGCTCTCGCTGGAGTGGAAGGTGGGTTTTTGCTGACAGTGGGCAGGACCCACAGAGAATATCCCACGTCCTGTGTCCTTGACATTGGACAAATGAAAAGCCTGACTGAGATGAGCAGGAGACGAAGCTCTCACAGCTCTGGGTCAAAGTGCCCCTCAAGGCCTCGGGAAGAATGCCAGAGGGCCGTTTCTGGAAAGCAGGGAGACCCTGGACCGCCCCAACAGGGGCAGCAGCCCAAGCCGTGGTTACTCGCTGCGTCACTGACCCAGAAATGAGCCAACCGAGGAACAAACCCTCCACCCCTCAACCTGGAAAACTGGAAATCTCCAAAAGAACTTGACCAGAAGGGAAATTTTTTTTTTAATATTATCAAGAATCTACATTTAAAAAATAATGAAAATACACATTATTGAAACCAATGAGATATGGCCACAGTGATCCTTGGAGGGAAATTTATAACCCTCAAGAGAACAGAGGTAAACAAATGAGACTTCGATTCAAAAGTAAAAAGAAAAACTTAACAGAAAAAGAGGACTTAAAATAGAAATAGTGGGGAATTCCCTGATGGTCTGGTTAGGACTCCAAGCTTCCGTTGCCAAAGACCTGGGCTCGATCCCTGGTTGGGGAACTAAGATCCCACAAGCAATGCAGCATGGCCAAAAAAGAAAGAGAGAAAGTAAAACAATACAGAAATGGTGCAGAGGAAAGCAATCAACTGATAAACATCAATTCCACAATGAAGTAGACTCCTTGGAAGAAAAGTCAATAAACAGATACAAGGAGACCTTCTTGGTGGTCCAGTGGTCAAGACCATGCCTTCCAATTTGGAAAGACTCTGCCACCAAAGGGAAGGTGGGTTTAATCCCTCGTCAGGGAACAAAGACCCCGTATGCTTCGGGGCAACTAGGCCCACGTGCCACAATTACTGAGTTCATGCACCTCAACTAGAGAGCCTATGTGCCACAACTACTTAGCCCACATGCCACAATGAAAAATCCCACGTGCTGCAAGTAAGACCTGTAATGCAGCCAAATAAATAAATATTAAAAAAAAAAAAAAAAGCCTGAACCCCACATGACATGCAAAATGCAAACCTGAGGCTGGCAGATGTGGTCTGGCAGTTAAAACAAGGATATAGACCAAACCCTAATTCAGGGTGCTTCAGGGAAAGAAAAACCATTAATTTCTGGACAGAGTCAGGAGGTGGGGAAGGAGGACAACAGGGGCCATCCTGAGACGCCCAACACACCACGATGATGCCAATCACTCACGTGGACAGCTGTATAGGACCAGAAGGAAATGCCCAGAATGTGATAAACACAGTCAGAGAGGTCTATCTCGAATCAACAGCCAGGATCAGGCCCAGTCCTGCTGACAACAGCCAAATAGCACACGCCCGTGTGGTTCCAGAAACTGGCGGATGGGAAAAGGCACATGGCATCCTCACCAGGATGGAGGAAGCTGGGTGCCTGCAGGTGGTTTACTTGGAAAACCAAGCCAAGGGAAGAACCTAATTAGGGGATGTCAGGAGGCAACCAGGTAGAAAATATGATGAAAAAGATCCCCAAACAACAGTTGTTCAGTTGCAAGTTATGTGACCCCATGAACTAAAGCACGCCAGTCTTCCCTGTCATTCACTATCTCCCAGAGTTTACTCAAACTCACATTAACTGATTCAGTGATGCCATCCAACCATCTCATTCTCTGTCGTCCCCTTCTCCTCCTGCCTTCACTCTTTCCCAGCATCAGGGCCTTTTCCAGTAAGTCAGCTCTCCAACCACAGTATAGAAAGTCCTAAAACATCTAGAAACAACCCTCACTGCAGAAGTATGTGGCCAAATTAAGAAAAAACAAAGACTATAAAGTGATTAAGTGCCTTATAATTTCAGTTTTCCAAGTTTATCTCAAAAGCTTAATATTAAGGGTTGACACTTAAGGGAGCAGACAACAGGTTCTTACAATGTAAAAATGCAACACCATAAAGACAAACAGTTCTTCCTAAACTTATCTATGAAGTTAACATAAAATCCAAATCCTGACAGGTTTTTTTCCTTTGAAGGGATGTGGGATGGGAGGAGACATAATTATTCTAAAGATCAAAGAAAAGAATCAGCATATGTCAAAATATGTGGGTGGAGGACCTGGAAAACAAAAATTGAGGTAAGACTATAAAAAACACCACAAAGCTATAGTAACTAACACTGGGTAGTACTGAAGTAAAATATTTATATTTTTACAGGAAAGTAGAAATATAAGGCAAAAATTCATGGCTAAATGGCAATTTAGGAAATTCTCTGAGGCATACTGAACCACCGAGAAAGATTTTCTTGAGTTTATTCTGTTCTAGAACTTCCTAAATTAAATGCTTACTCCACTTCTTTCCATTGCATCTGAAGACTGTCAGAGACTATGATTCCTCTCCAAGTACAGCTTTGGCTACACCTGTTTCTTGTGTTTACATTATTGCTGATTTCTGTCTAGCCTGGCTGTGTTTTACTTTCCTCTTGAACTCAAGAGGCAGACAAAAAGCAATTTTGTTATTTCCAAGTAGTTAGCCTTTTTGTTTATTTCTGCATTTTTTTGTCTTTTATTTGCAGTTTTACTGCATTGTTCTCAAGGAATATGAGGAATTATATTTTGGTCACTTTTTTTTGTTACATCCTTTTATTATGCCTGGTATGTGATCAGTTTTTATAAGAAGTGTGATCCCTATTTACAGGGCATGGCCTTTGAAGGATAAGTGCTTCTAAATGAAGGTGTCTTTCAGGCCTCATTCCAGGCTTTTCATTAGTATCTCCAGGTCCAGGGCCCAAGAGTATATGTTTGGAGCAGTACCACAGGTTAGCAGGATGTGTGCCATTGGCCAGGAACTGCTCTGTGAGTTCAATCTTGATCACTCCATCGTTGAGGTTCTCTACCTCCCACTTATTTTGCACTTCTTTGCTCTCACAAAAGCTGTAAAGGCATCCTTTTCTGCCCTCCAGTGTCTTTTCCTGTATATTCCTCAATTTGATGGAACAGGCACATTCATGACCGTCACATCTGCCCTGCAGAATGGACTGTCATCTAATTCTTAAAAATTTCTCAGAAATGGCACCAAGGCTAGAACAAATGGAAAGACTCAACAACATAAAAATGAAACCTGTAAACCACGGAGAGGAATTGAAAATCGACATCATCAACAACAGTTATAAATGAAAACTTAAGGAAAAAACTGCAACACAGATCACAAAAGACTAATATCTTTCCTATAGAAAAAGCTCCTGCAAATCAGTAAGACCAGTATAGGGCAGGGGCACAGGACACTACAAAGAGAATACAGCATTGGGTGGTTAGCTGGGATGGTTACTAAACTCTCTAAGTTTCAGCTTCATCCTAAGTATAACGGGGGAGATGACTGCACCTGTCTCACCACCCCGGGAGTACTGAGGACTCGGAATGAATGATCTAGGGTTGGTTCCTGGAGTACAGTGCTTGAGAAATGCTGATCTAAGTTGCTGACAAGTGTTAACTATTGCTGTTTTTTAAAAGTTCATCAGGCAGCCATAAAAAGGAACAAACTGTTGATCCAATAACTTGGGGGTCTCCAAGGAAGTATGCTCAGTGGAAAAAGCTGACCCCAGAAGGCTCCGTGCTATGTGGTTCCATGTACGCAACATCCTCAACACAGCAAAGTTGGGAAGATGGAGAAGAGGAAATCAAGGGCTGCCAGGGTGAGGTGGGGGCAGGGGTGGTGAGGGGCTGCAGGTGGGAGATCATGGGGCGATGGAACAGTCCTGAAGAGACCGTCGGGGTGGCTTCATGGTGCTACACGTGGGATACAACTGCACAGAGCTACAGACACACAAATGGTACGCGCAAGACTCAGGAATAAACTAAACACTGAATAAACTCTATGGCTTGTACCACGGTCAGTCTCCTGATTCCGTGTCATATGAGAGAAGACTGGGAAGGGGTAGGCTGGAGAGAGGCTTGGGGCTGCCCTGCACATTTCTTTGCAACTTCCTGTGAATATATTGTGATTTCAAAATAAAAAGCTGACTAAATCCAAGTAAAAAAGGGAGAAGGGCTCAAGACAGTGATCAGAAATTCATCAAAAAATACCCCATCTGACCAATATGCTTTTGGAAAGATAATCGCTCACTAGCAAGTTAACGCCCGCTGAAGAGGAGGATTTGGAAGAGGTGGGGAAGAGCCGGCCCTGGGATGCCAGAAGGACATCCTCACCATGGACACAGGTCCACAGCCAGCGGTTCTGGTCTGGAGCTTAGGCTGAGGCTGTAACCGCACATCTGTGCTGACCCAGGGTGGACGCTGACTTGCCTGCCTGTGAGATTTGTACCAAGAATGTGTTACGAACATTTAGAAACACACAAACCAGGAGAGCTGCAGAGACATGACAACAGAAAAGCCCTTCCTCTGGGGTTAGCCAGTGCCTCCTGATGATTCCAGGTAGGGGGCCCTTGACCCTATAGTTTTTGGCACAGGAGGTGCTGCCACTGAGACCACTGTGCCTTGGGCTTTCCCAAAAGGAGGGGGTGGAAAAACTATTCTCATTCTACAGCCTCTCATCTAACACAAGCAAGCCTCCACGTCAGGTTAGCGTGTCTTCAATGCCTCTGACAGAATCTCTAGAAAGAGATGGCACAAACTGGCAGGGCAGCTGCCCAGCCCACACACCGAGACCCCCTCACTGGAGACCCCTCCCCACGGCCCAGGCAGCTGCTCTTCTGGTGCAAAGCACCTTTTCGGAGCAGGTCTAGGAAAATGCAAGTGACCTTGAAGGAATTCTAAGCAGACACTGAGCCAAGGATGTACAGAGCGGGAAGGGAGGACTGGGCTGGCAGGACCCCCTGAAGCTCTCATCGCCTTAAGGTGACCCTGCCCGTCTGGAGGGCAGTGACCCAGGATCAGAAAGCAGGGAGCTTCCCCAAGCCCCGTCCTGCAGTTGGACCACCAACACTCATCCCTGGTCTCTTCCTGGGGTCTCCAGTTCCACCAGGGAAGGAGCAGGGGAGAGCCCCTCAAAGGGGCCAGTCTCTGTTCCTGAGGCTCTCGTGTCTGGAGCAGGACCCCCCTTCACTGTGAGCTGAAGGCAGACATGGAGACAGCCCCATGCCTCAGGTCTTAAAGCACTTTCACACCCAAGGACTCATTGAATCAGCCGACAGGAAGACTCGTTTTATAAATGAGGAAACTGAGGCATGCAGGCACGTCACCTGGGTCAGGTGACACAGCCTGCTCTGTGTCTGACAGGACAGCAAGGAGGGGGCCCCTGAGCTCAGGTCTTAGGGCTCCCGGCCCCGTGTCCCCTCCCTCACTCCTGGCAGCACTAATGGCTTGAAACGAACTGGAGGCCTCTGGGGCTAGTCCAGCCACACCACACCCTCGCGGGCAAGAAAGCTTAGCCCTGACACACACGGGGCCAAGACCAGACCCTCCCCATCCAACATGGTCAGGTGGGGCTATAACTGAAATGGGCCTGCAGGAACCACGGAAAATCAACCTGAAAAACCCACAGGGGGCCCCCCAGACTGGGCCAGGTGTGGGGTATCTTGGAGGACTTTCCTTGGGGGCTCCTGGCCCCAAGTGAACCCTGGAAAAGGGAAGAGAGTCAGGAAGAGGCCTGGGGGAAGGTGAGGGAGCCACCTCACCTTCCTGAGGAGGAAGGACAGTGCCACCTCCTCCAGGAAGCCTCCCAGGGCCCGGCCTTCTGCTTGAAGCAGGAAAGCAGCAGCACCCCCAGCTCCTGAGGGTTGTTTGAGGAGCAGGGTGGCCGGTGGGGATTTCCACACTTCTGGAGGACGCCAGCCAGCCCTGAGGCCACTTCCTCCGGCAGAGAGGAAGGCCAGTGCCGGGCAGCAGCAGACAATACCATCCCCCATTTAGGGGGTAGGGGTGAGTGAGTACAAACCACCCTTGAAACCCCTCCACCTCCAGCCAGCTCCCCCCAGCCACCCCGATGGAATCTGGAAACGACAGAAACTTCTATTGTGACCCCAGAGACGTGAAAGGACACAGCCTCCATCCCAGGGCCCCAGAAAGAGACTGAAGTCCACATAGAGCGCCAGCCTTCCCAAGGACACGACCCCCAGCCCTCCTCCCCAAAACACACTGAGCTCGTTTCTCTGCCCGCAGCCCTCCAGGGCTCCAACCTCCCTAGGGGAAAAGCCTGAGTCCTCCCCTGAGCCCACCAGGCTCTGCATGACTTGCCTACTTTTCCTCCCTCTACTCCTCCAGCACCCCAGGAACTGTCCTGCCCCAAGGGCTCGGCATTCACAAGCCTCAGTTCAGACATCTCCCTGGAGATGGCCCTTCTGCCCGGCTGCAGGATAGCTTCCCCCCAGCACTCTGCTGCCTAACCCCTGCTGTAAGCTACTTGTGGCCTGTCTATCCTCCCTGTCCACCCTCTGTACTCGGTGCCACAGGGGTGACCAGCTCATCCAGGAGTGCCAGGGACAATCCCGTGCGAACACTCAAACCCCCAGATCTAGAGCACACCAAGCCAGTCACTCACTCTAAAGCCTAGTCTCGTATACAAAAAGTGCCAAATACACACTTGACCAAGAACAGCCAGGAGCTGGGCAGGATGTGGAGAGCTGGGACTCCACACCACACCCCTTCTGGCCTCAGGTTCCCCCCTGGGGAGGGACTGGAGACCCAGAACCCACTGGGGCCAGGGAGACCTTGGAGGCCCAAATGCCCACCTTAGCCTGGACAGCAACTCTGCGCTAACCACTGGACTCCCTCCCCTAGCCCCATGGCAGGTCACAAGACCATGACAACGGCTGGCTCTCCAGCTTCCCTCAGGCCCACTGTCACCTCATCCCACGCCTACCTGGGAGCCTGGAAATACTGCCCCAGGCCCCTCATCCCCATACCACCTGGTGGGCTTGAGCACTGCTCCCAGAAACCTCCTCCCTTGGTGCCTGGCCCACCAGACCTACCCAACAGTGGCGGTCCCGGACTGCCTGGCTCACCCCCCAAGCAGCGATCTCCTCCCTCAAACACAAAGCCGGGAGGCAGCGGGATCCTCCTACCTGAGCTTCCGAACTGGGTCCCAGCCAGGGAGGCGGGCCGGCTCTTCCCGTTGGCCACAGGCAGCGGGAACATCTGCAGGGAGGGAAGGAGAGGGGTAAGTGGGGATCACGGTTCTGCCGGGGTCCTGTCCCTCTGGGACCCCCACCCCCAGGGAGCACCTCCCAGATCAGTCACCAGTGGGATTTGAAAACTCCTGTTTACCACTTTCCAGAAATGAATTAACCTATGGAGCACTTAATATAATCCCTACTCTTAGAAAGGATACACTTTTAAGTTCCAGCTTTAAATAAAAGAGATCATTTATACCTCAGGTGGATCCCTAGGCATTGGTATTCCAGCCTCCAACCCTGACCTTCCCTGACCAGCCTGGCTTCCACCTCTCCTTGTGTCCCTGACCCCGCGAGTGGCAGGGTGAGGGGAGGACACCCCAGGCTCCACTGCTGGGGCGGGGAGCAGCCCCACATGTTGGGCTCTGCTCCGAGGCTGTACCCCTCCCTGCCAGTGACTGGGCAGTTCTCCCAAGGGTGGGGGCACCCAGTGTGGGAACACCACCCCCCAACCCCCACCAGCCTCCCCACTCACTCACCCAAACCCATGGTGTTAAGTCCCTCAAGATTAAACAGCTTAGCAGCATTAACTGGGAAAACCCAACACCAACAAACCCTTGTGCCATAGAAAAAACAAAATGCAGTCCTGCCCTGCCCCAAGGGTCTGAGTTCAGAGGTTCTTTCTGGGCCCCAAGTGACTCAGATTGGCCTGAATCAAGGCTTAGAACTGGGGAGCGGCTGATGGCCCCCCAATCCCTCCCTGGCCAACCAGGTGGTGAGAGTCTGTGACTGTTGGGGGTAGCATCACGTGCCTGGGGAGGGACCAGGAAGGGGGTTTCTGCCTGCACACCCCATTCTACAGAAGGGGAACTGAGGCCAAAGACAAAGCTGGCAGGGTGAGTGCAGAGGCTCATGGAAGGAAAGCACCCAGGCTGGATGTGGGTTCTTGGGGTTTGTGTCCTCTCTGGGGGTGGTGTGGTGCTCCCTAGACCCAGGGCCCTGTCCTCAAGGTGGGCCCCTTTCCCCCTGGGGACCCTAGGCCTGCGCTGGGGGAGGGGCAGGCCTGGGGGGGTCATCAGTCAAGACCCCCCGGAGGAGCAGGGGCTCAATTCCGTTTCTGTTTCATCCTCCAGGGTGCCGGGGGGCCGCTGACGTGGCACTTGCCACAGGGGGCACTGGGCCATGTCCTGTAGGCAATTCAAGTCTTGTGATCAGCCCAGACAGGCCCCCGCACTGCTCAGAGCCTCAATGCTTCCTTCTGTGAAATGGGACTCAGGGCTCAGGACGCGTGGGCAGTTGTGAAACCCAAGCGCACGTGGGCATGCACAGGGCTCAGAGGAGTACAGTCGGACCACCGTGCCAGCGCCTGTCCACAGCACCCTCCCCAGCCCCCAGTTGTTCCAGGCCATCATCAGGCTGGGGACCACCTCAGGCCCACCTGGGCGCTCAGAGCCCACATGCGCTCAGGACCACCCATCTAACAGGAAGCCCCGGACCAGGAGGACATGGATCTTTAACAGCTTGGGGCAGCTTTCTTCTCTGGTGTTTAAGTGACAGTTATCTCATTTCCTTCACATGGACCTGCCCCAGAGATACGCTTCCCCTTGAAATCTTTTGTTTTAATCGAAATTAGGTTGTTTTAAGAAAACAAATTAAGTCAACTTCTATGGGGCAGGTGGGAGGCAGAGCTGTGAGCCACAACTGGGGATGTCTCTGGGCCTCTCTCCCCATGATGACAAGGAGGGTGAAAAAGATCCAGTTCTGGGTTTCCCCGGAGGATAGACACTGGGCACCTTTCCCACTCCATCTCAGTTTCCTTATCCATGAAGCAGGTTGCTGGCTCTGAGCTGGTGGGGGAGGGGGTGGTCTAGACCCTCCAGACAGAAAGGGGAGGTGGGCAAGTGGTTGGGGCTGTCGGGCGGCAGGGGGAAGGGGCCACCCCCTCCCCTGACCCCTAAGCTGGTCTGTTCCAGCCCAATAGTCTGTGACTTGTCAGTTTAACAAAAAAACAACTGAGTAGCACCCCTGGTTACTCACCCGGGGAGGAAAAAATAAAACGGGGCTTAAAAATACCAGCCTGGCCCTTCCGGAGCCGCGGCCGCTCTGTCCCAGGGGCTGTTTTTCCGCAGGGTGGCTTCAGCTTGGGGACTTCTGTTTTTGACAGACCTCAGTGGCCTAGGCCTCGTACCCGCAGATGATCAAATTCAGACCGAAAGAATCAAACCAAAATGGTGCTCAGTGGGGCAGGGAGAGGGGCAGGATTTAGGAAGTCCACATACAGTCCCCAGGTTTACTTCTGTCACAGGCAGCCCACCTTACAGAAGGGCAAACCAAGGCCCCCACTCCTCCAAGGGAAGCTCTAGCTTCCAGCCCCTACCCCTAGGCCTGTCTGAGCTATGTGACCTCTGGAAGCCAGCACCCTCTCTGAACCGCCATCCACCTGGCCAGGGAATGGGCTGTGGCTGGTGGAGCATACCGCCTGGGAAGTGTAGGGACATCCTCTGCCACACCCCACACTCCCATCCCCCCAGATTCCTGTGCATTGCTCTCAAGGTCTCCAGTCACTTGTGGCCCCAGCTCCTGGTGACACTGCGCACTGGCTCTCATGTGAGTAAATAAATGAACAGTTACACGTCCGCTGTGTGTGTCCTCTCTCCACTCACAGATGGTCCCACACAGGGCACTGAAGCATTGGGCACTCCCATTTTTTGCATTGACAGTGCTGTGAATAACCCTGATCACACCATCCTATAGGTCAGAAGCAAGATCACTGTCAAGATCTCTGCATGCCCAAAGCAAGCTGGGGTCTCAGGGCCGAGCCTCCACAAGGACGAACTGAGGGCCCTGGGCAGCCGTGCCCTTACTCTGGGCTTTACATCTGTAAAGGAGTGGGCTGGACCCACTCTGTGCCAAGGCATACAGTTGGGTGACAGGTGCCCTGAAGCAGCACCCTGCTGTAGGGGTGTCAACCCATCCATTGGTAGCTCCCCAAATCCCCCCAGCCCCAGCTGGGGTCCTTTGACCCAAACAAGTTTGAAGTCCAGATACTGGGGGTGTTTTTGGCAGAGGGTTCTTCCTGTGGTCCTGGGACTGTGGAGAGCTGGGCGGAGAGGAAGGGTGGGTAGGGTCGCTCACCATGCTAAAGTCCAGGAGGTCACTGAGCTCCTTGTCCGTGCCTACAGGCGCCATTCTTTGCGACTGGTTCATTCTCCAGCGGCAAGGAGGTGCCGGGGTCAGCTCCTTAGGCCTAGAGACAGCCCTGCGTGGTGGCCACCACGGGTGCAGGAAGAGAGGAGGAGGAAGGAGAGAAGAGACATGAGCGAGGACGGCCGAGGTGGACAGATGGGGAGGCTGTTTAAGAGCCCCTCTAAATAGTCCCAGGCTCTGGGTCCTTCGCAGCCAGGATTCCGGGATTGGGGACCCTAGAGACCCCACCCCAGGGCCACGGGGGAGTTTGAACAACGGGGTTCGGGCAGCACAGAGCAGATCCCCTGAACTCCCTCAGCGACCACCAAGGAATCAAGTTGCAAATGTTACACTGGATGCGGGGCGGAGTGGTCCCTTCCCAAATCGGTCAGAACCCGCCCCTTTCCCCGCCACCTCTCCTATTTCCTCCCACCCGCACGCTTCCCACCAGCCCCGGCCCCGCCCCCGCGAAGAGGGAGGGGCGACCCGGCCCCGCCCCAAGGGAAACTTGGTGACCCCCCCCAACAGCTGTCAGAGCCCGTTGAAGGCCTGGTCACCCCCAAATTCAAAGCAAAATAAATCCACTAGTAAGACTGCGAAGCCCCCTTCCTGTCCCACGACTACACTGGCAGCGGGGGTGCCCCGTGCAGGGACCGACCCACAAAGCTTCCCACCACGAAAAACAACCGAACTCTGAAAAGAGAAACACCACCCTAGGTTGTTTTATTGTCACGATGTATCCGGCAATTATTTTTAAGCAACTCTGAAAATACCTCTTGCTCTGGGGGAATGAGGTCCCAAGACCCGAGTCTCCCCCACCTCACAAGGTCCCTGGGGCTCCATTCTAGAATGAGGGGGAATCCACCTGCCAGGCACCATCCCACACCCAGAAGAGACAGGAGAGCAGGTCCCCGTCCCACAGTCAGGCAGCGAAGCCCCTCCAGGGTTTCCTCCCGGGCCCCCAGGGGGGCGGGGGCGGCAAGCAGAAACCGTGGGGGCCACGAGGGAAGCTCGGGTTCCGAGGTCAAGGGAGACCCGATTTCAGAAGTGGAGAAACCCCCTCTTTGTTTGCCAACTAGAGAAGGGTGTGAAACGGATGCCCGGGCGCACCCCCTCCCCCGCGAAGCTTTTTCTTTTCTGGAGGGCGTGTGAAACTGACTTTTTTTTTTTTGAGGAGTACGAAACCGCACTCCTTCGTGGGGTGGCTGAAACCGATTTAAAAGCAGACCTGAGGGGGGGCTGAAACATGCTTCTCTGGGGGAGCTAAGATACTTCCAGGGTGTCACGAGGACTTTTGGGGGCTCAAAGCCACTTTGGGAGAAGAGGGGCAGGACCGTCCTCGGGGGGGGCGGGTAGGGGGCCCGGGAAACCAATCCCCACCCCAACCCCCGCAGCCAGTGCGGGCGACGCGGCGCGGCCCAGGAGCCCTTTGAAGCTTGGGGCGCACCCGCCGCCCGCGCCCGCGGAGCACATAGCAGATGTGTCCCCCGGCCCGAGCCCATAGGCGCGGCACACCTTCCCCACAGACAAAAGGACGCTCCTTCTGCCTCGTTCGCTCCCCTCCAAACTCCGCCGCCGGCCGGGCCCCCGGGGAAGGGGGCGCCCGCGGCCCCCGCGCCGCTGCCCCGCCGCAAAGTTGGGCGGCTCCGCGTCACCCCCGCCCAGCTCCGCAAACTTTCCCGAAGTGCCGGTCGGCTGGGGCGCGCGGGCCCGAGCGCGCTCTCCACGTCGTCGGCCCCCTCCGGCGCGCAAAGTTGGAGAACAATGACTCCGGCCGCGCCGCCCCCAGCCCAGCCCGCCCCCGCCCGGCGTCCCCGGCTCCCGGCGCCCCGGCGCCGCGCGAAGAGGCCCAATCCGCCGGGCAACGAACGGCGGAGGGTCCCAGCGCGCTCACCTGCTCGGTGCGGCCCGGCCCGCAACGCGCAGGGGGCGGTGGCATGAACAGCCCCCCCGGACAAAGAGGCGTCGCGGCCCCGAGGGGCGCGCGTGGGTGGCGGCGCGTGGTCCGGGTCCCCGTGTGTCCGACCCACGGGCCCTGCGCGCGGCCCTGGAGTTGGCGGAGACGCGTGCGAGGAGCCCACGGTGCCCTCCTGCCGCGTCGCTGGGTTCGGTCCGGCCCGCTACGCCTGCGGCCGCTGCCTCATCTTCCTGCGGCGGGAGACATGTTCCGCCCCCTGCCCCGCGCCTCGCCCCGCCCCCTCAAGGCCCCGCCCAGAGCGCCCCGCCCCGTCGCTTCTCGTGGATCCCTCCGCCACCGCCCGCTCTCCCGGCCGCCGCCGCCCGCCCAAACGCGCACGCTAGACGCGGCTGCGGACCCGCGGGGCCCGGCGCTTGGAACGGGAGCGCCGGGGATCTGGACAACGGCGGGGGCGCGGGGGAAGGAACTATCTTTTAGCGCGGAGGCGCACGAGAGCTGGGCGTATACTTGTGACGCAAACGGGAAGGGCCGTGAGATGGAACGATAAGGCGGAGAGGCCGGGGCCAATCGGAGGTAGCAAAAGCATGATTGGCAAGGCTGCCAGCAGTTCGTGGCTAGGCCCCGCCCCCTCCCCGCCCACTTCGCTCGGCCTAGCGAAGAGGCGGGTCTCTCCAAGCTGAAGGCCGCGAGAAGCTGTAGGGGGCGGGGGACAGCTGGTGTTTTATTCTCGGGTTTGCATGGCCGCCCGCACAGTCTCTTCAGCTTGGTCATATCTGAGTTTCTAGGTCTGGCCTCTAGTGCTGGGTTTTGCGAGCGGGCATCCTATGGCCGGAGTGAATGAATCAGACCCATTTTACCCTTGTGGCCACGGCTGCTAACTCCGTTTCAGGGTCTGAGAGCTCCACGTGGAACCCACTCTATGCTTCTGACTTGCTGTTTGCCTTTGGCTGCCTGAGACTCAGTTTACTCATCTGTTAAATAGGATCTGGGCCTGAGTTTGAGCTGGACTGGGACCTCACAGTCTCAGTTGCGGTTCTGGGGTCGCAAAGAGTCGGATACGACTGAGCGACTGAACTGAACTGAGACCTCACAAAGCTTTCAGACTCTCTGTGAGTTCACTTAGATCCCAAGTTCACCCCACAGCCAGGAGCTCTTGAGCTTTTGGGAATCGTAGACCCTACAGAATGGGAATAATTACAAAGGAAAATTAACACACTCTAATACGATTTGTGGCCCCCACCCCACCCTGTTTTGCAGGGATAAAATCACAGTCCCTTCCAGGCTGGGAAGAAGACAGTGTACCCCTGGCCCAAGGGACTCCAGCCACAGTGGCCTCCAGAAACTTCCAGGCTCACTCTCATCTCCAGGCCATTGCCCTGGCTGTGCCCTCTGCCTGAAAGGCTCTTCCACCCCATCTGGAGCCCCAGACCCCACAGTTCAGGGCGGTCAGGGAGGCCCTAGATCCAGGGAGCAGGACTGAAAGTAAGGGAGAAAAGTGGGATCCCTGGGGGAAGGGGAGACAACTCCAGGAAAGGCGGGAAGCTCAGGCGGCTCCTAATAAAGCCTCTTCCTGCTACATGGGGACCAGGCTGACCCCCACCTTGACCCTCAGAGCCAAAGTGCTGCCATGTGCCACAGGTCTCAGGAGGGGACTGAGGGTTTGGGGGGGTCTGGGTTCAAATCCCTCATCCCTCCTGGCATCACTTGGGCAAGCTCTTGCCGCTCTCTGGGCCTCAGTTTCCCCATCAGGAAAATGGGAGAGTGTAGTGATGGTCATTGTGTAGGTGCCAAGGGCATGTGCCTCCATCCTGTGGGCTCTCCCCACTGGAATACCCAAGTCTCTGGAGTGAGGGCTCCCAGACCACAGCCTTTCCCTAGACCAACCCCGATCCCACAAGTCCAGGGTCTGCTCTGGCTTGCCCCTAGCCTGGGGGGCTTTCTTGAGGATCAGGTTGGGGCTGAAATCCCTCTGGACCCCCAACTGACTCAGGGTGGGCCATCACCCTTTTCCCTGACCGTGCTAAGGGTCTAACCTGTACAGACAGAACTGGGGCCAGTATTCCTGGAGTTGACACACCCCCTGAAGTGGGTAAATGATCCATTAACAGGTCATGCAATTATTGAGAGCACCAACGGTATGCCAGGCTTGGTGCTGGGTGTTGGATCACAGTGGTGACTATGAGCTGTCTAGTCCCTTTCCTCCAAGGCAAGATGAACTGTCAGAGGCCCGCTATTTTAGTCCCAAATGTGCTGCTTCTATCCATGTGTTCAGCTGTTAGGTCCTCATGCCTGAGTGATTAAACCCATGAACCCATTGTACAGATGAAGAAACTGAGGTTCAGAGAGCTCCTCCCTGGGGTCCAGTCCACCCTGGGGCTTACACCTGCCAGGAGGCTCTCCCAGCACCCATAGGCCACCATTGTCTTCCCTGGGGAGGCTCAGTCTGAGTCTGAGTCACCGGGTGGAGCAGCCCATGGGGGACCACCACCCCTCCTTGGATGCCGCCTCTGCCCAGCCCTGAGGCCCGGGTGTGCCCTACAGGGCACTGGCACAGAACCAGGCAGCCAGCAGCTGGTGCCAGGGGCCCCTCAAGGGCAGCCCACAGCCCGCCCACCCCCGCCTGTCTGACTGAGGCCTTTGTTCTCCCCTGGTGCCCGCCAGGGGCCTGGGGCCAGGCAGGAGCAAGGAACGTGCCTCCCCCAGTGCGGGTTTCCTCCCTCCACCCAAGTCACACCTACTGTGTGCTGTCCCAGCTGGGAACTTCGGGAGGAAGACAACCCCATCTCTGGTTGGGAAAACTCATGCCGAGGACAGAATCCCACTAGTGAGTGGGGTCGCTGGGGCAGAACACAGGAATGGTGATGGAAACTTCCAGAAGACAGTAGATGGGCACACCGCAGTTAACCATGGATTTAGGACTTGGGGACCACTCTTCTGACATCATTTTCATTTGTCTCCAGAGTGGGCACCTTCTCCTGGGTGTGAACGGACCCCCCAAACGCACTCTCCCACTCCCACCCCACCCAGCCCCACCCTGCTGTTCCTTAGCCCAGGAGGAAGGGAGGGGCCCTTATCCGTCAAGCCAGACCCCACAGACAAACCTCAGGTCATGGTCTCTAACTGGGGGGGTACGAGTGGCGGGGGGGGGGGGGACAACTGCTTAGAGCTGGGGTCTTGGTGGGCCATTGACCCCCCGGAGGGGCCTGGCCTGGCTTGTCCATGCTCTCCGTGACTCCTCCCACACAGGTCTGGTTGGGGTTCCCTCACTCATTCATTCATTCATTCATTCTCCCTGGCTTCTGGGAGGGAGGGCTCTGCAGGGTGTGCTGCTTGGGCCTGGCGCCAGGGGCTCTCCCTGGATATGGGGCGGGGGGGCTTCTTACCCTCTGCAGAGGAGGGAGGAAGTGCTGACCATGGTGGGCACAAAGCGGATGATGGACGGAGCAGCAGCTCTGCTGGCCATGCTCCCACCCCCCAGCCTGCCTTCCTTGGTGCTCAGAGCCAGGGGCATAAGGAGGGGAGGGGACCCAGTGACTGGACTCGGTTTGTCCTGGGGAGTCAGTGGGCCAGGAGGGTGCCTGGAGCCCCAGCCACTTGCTTTCCAATGTTGGGTTATCAGAAGAGTTTGCTCTTCTCTGGGGTGGGTTCCCTGGGGCAACGACACTTGGGTGTGACCAGAAGGATGAATGGTCAGTGGGCAAAGAACAAGGAACCTGGGGGGCAGGGGATTGTGTGGTGTACTTTAGGACTCCATGAGGCTGGAGCCCAGAGAATTGGAGCAGTGACGCCAAAGTCAGGGGCACCGGGTCTGCATTGCAGGTGCACTATGGAGTCATGGTGGGGGTCTGAGCAGGAGAGGGACGTGGTCCCCATGGCTACATTTGGAGGTGGATTCAAAGGGTTGATTCTGGGGGTAATGAATGAGCTGGGTGGACTGGGGGTATGTTCGAGGGGTGATGGAAGTCTTCCCTGGGGGTGGGGGTGAGAAGGCAGCCATCCATGGGCGCTGAGTGTGGGCTGGGGACCTGGGTTTGTGAATAGTGGTACCCTTTTTGGAGCAGGGGTATCTGAGGGCCCAGGAAGTCCACATTCCCGCCCTGCCCAGGCCCCAGGGGACAGAGCCTTGGCTTGGCCACGAGGAACTTAAAGAGTGAATGAATGAGTGCCCACCCTAATCTAAACCCCAGCCCCAAGTTGAGCCCCAATTCTGCTCTGAGCCCCTATTCTAGACTGAACCCTGGGCCCAGGCTGAGCCCCCAACCCTGGACCAAGCCTGCCTGCCCTGCACCTCTCCCACCCGGCCCCCACACTACCCCCTCTCCCTGCCCTGTACCCGTCCACCCCCAGGGCTGGTGCCACCTGTCCAGGGCAGCCCTTCCCCTTCCTGGCAGGGTGCCCACAGCTCCTGACTCAGGGCCCCCGGGGGCCTGTCCCACCACATTCCAGGGGAGCTTGTGCAAACATGGGGCACCTCCCGACCAGCCCCTGGGCATTATCCAGCCCTGTTCCCCCGGGGGTGGACGGGGTGAGGGGGGCAGGGCAGGGGACAAGAAACCTTGCCAGATTCCCACTGCCCACGCCTGTGGCCCCATGACCTCTGCCTTGGAGGCATGGGGGTTCCTGAGCTACCTGCGGGAGGCAGCGGGAACCACCCATTGTTCAGACACAGAAACTAAGGCTCCAGCCCCTGCCTGAGGCGGGCCAGCCTCCTACACCTGGCGCACATGCCTGCCCAAGCTCCTTCACCTGTTCATGTGTGTGCGTGTGTTAGTCACTCAGTCATGTCCAACTGTTTGCGACCCCATTGACTGTAGCCTGCCAGGCTCCTCTGTCCATGGAATTCTCCAGGCAAGAATACTGGAGTGTGTTGCCATTCCCTTCTACAGAAGATCTTCCCTACCAGGATCAAACCCAGTTCTCCCACATTGCAGGCAGATTCTTCACCATCTGAGCCACCAGGGAAGCCCTCACCTGTTCCTTGGTGCCTTTCAGAATCGAGAGCGTCCGGGCGATTAGCACCTTGCCAGGCTAAGGTGTGTTGGTTTCACTTAAGGATTCTGGGGGAAGTCACGGGGGCAATGTGGTCTTCTTGGAGATAGGGGAGCTGAACCTGAAATGCTGAGGTGGTCCCAGGCTGGCGAGGGTGCTCAGGAAGAGGGCATGGGGCTGGGAGTGGCCTGGGGGGTCAAAGCCATTCCGTGGTGTGTGCTGGGGGCCCTGGAGAGCACTTGGCAGTGAACAGCACCCACCCCAGTCCTGGCCACCCTGTGTGGGGCCAGGACCCCACACCGGTCTCTCTATCCCCCTTTTCCACCATAAATTACTAGGCCTTTGCCCTGCCTGTGCCCTCCTTTTGGGTCACCCTTTCTCTCACTGTGCCTGGCTCTCTCCTTCTCATCCTTTGGCACTGTTTCCGTGTTGCCTCCTCCAGGAAGCCTCCTTGGCCTGCAAAGCAGGCCAGGCCCCTTTCCCCTCTTATAACTCCTGTCACCATTCATCTTTTTGCCATTTCTGTCACCCTATCACTCAAACCAGATCAGGGGCCCCCAAGGGCGAGGCCCAGGCTTTCTTGCTTATTGTTGCCCCATGAGGCTCAGAGCATCCTGGGGACAGTGCAGGCCTGGGGAGTGGCAGAGAGGCAGCTGAGGTCCAGTGGGGCTCCTGGTTCTTGGGGATAGACATGGAGCCAGGCAGGTGGATGTCTAGGGGAGCACACAGCCCATGGGCTGTGCTCCCAGCCCCTTGGCCCCGCTTGCCAACAGATCAAGTCCCACCTCCCACTCCCCACCATGAGTCTTAGCTGTAAGACCCCAGGGTGCATGGCTGGATGTGTCATCTTGGAGTTCTACACCCCAGGACCCTCTGAGGGCTGTGTCCCTATGTGGGTGTTTACAAAGGGCAGGTCGATAGGGTCACCATCAACACGATGCAGTTTTTCTGCTGAGCATCTCCTGGGATCCCCACTGGTGCTGCACAGGTGGCAGAGATGTTAGGGGGAGGGGCATCTATTAATCAGCTGAGCTCCCTGTGCTCCAGGGATGGAAGGAAACTGAAAAGTTTGGCTGCCCACTTCCCCCCACCTCCTTGCCTTCCTTAGGGGTGGAAAAGGCACAAAGGCCACAGCTACAAAAGGACAAAAATCTTCCAATGTGACTCTGTAGATATGCTTCTGACATGTAACAAACCCACAGACAAGATGGGACTTCCCAGGTAGTGCAGTGGTAAAGAACCTACCCACCAATGTGAAAGACACAAGAGATGAGGGTTTGATCCTGGGGTTGGGAAGATCCCCTGGAGTAAGACGTGACAACCTGCTCCAGTATTCTTGCATGGAAAATTCCATGGACAGGGGAGCCAGGCAGGCTATAGTCCATAGGGTCACAGAGAGTCAGACACGACTGAGTGACTTAGTGCACACACACACACTGGTGAGATGTGACATATGGAGAGAAACTATTTTCAACCTAGTTACAGAATAAGGATTTATGTCCTTCACATACAAAGAGTTGCTACAAATCAATAAAAAAACACCAAAATGGAAAACTGGTCAAAGAAAGGAACAATTAGTTCACATGTGAAGCCACACAAATGGCTGCTGGAGAGACAGAAAAAGAAGCTTAAAGTCACTCATGATGAAAGAAATGTAAACACATATGCAAATAAGAAACCACGTTTTGTTCTGATAGTTGGCAAAATGGTAAAAGATTGGTTACATCCTGCAATAGTGAAGGTAAGTGTGGAGGTCCTCTGAGGGGGTGATTATTAATATAGAAGCTCTGCATCCCTTTGGACTCCCTAATTCCAGCCCTAACACTCAGAAATCTATTAAAAATGATAGTGCAAGCAGGGGTGTTCATTAGAATGTGGTTTGTGGCAGCTATTACTCGGAAACAGCACATACCAATCACCAGGGATGAGAGAGAAGATCCCAGCCGTGACTAAACAGGGAAAACTGAACTGCTTGATGGGGTAGGGGAGTGTTGCATGCATGTTCTGAGCCAAGGACATCTGAGGTGGACTGTTCAGATTAAATACAAGTTTGGGACCCACAGCACCATTTTGGGAGCACAGTTTGTGTGAAGCAAAAATGTGTGTATCGAAAAAACACAGGAGGAGGAAATGCCCCAAGGGTTCAGCGGTTACTCTGGGTGCGGAGTTGGGGGGGGGACTTTCAGTTCTTATTTTATATTTATATTCATGAGGTGGGATGAACTTAGAGGTTGGATTGTGTTTTCGATGTGAGTGTGTATGTTCTGGTATTTTTTTTTAATTATAAGAAAATTTAGTTTGTCAATCCCTGGTTGAGGTTGGGTCTCTGAAGAGCCATGGGAGGGGGTGGGGTGGGTTTCCACAGGGGAGATCAAGATTCCTTTCAGGAACTGGGTTCACTGGGAGTTCCTTGGAGGGGGCAGGCTTCCAGCTGCCCCTTGGGTCCTCTGGGGAAAACCCCTGGTGCCCCGGGGAGGGCCCCCCTGGGTGACCTTGAGCCTGAGCCAAGTACAGGGAGCAGTGCAGAGAGAGTCTGACGTGGGTACTTCCTCACTCAGAGCCCAAGTTCTCATCAGTTCAAGGGGACTGCAGATCCTACCACCCACCAGGGGCCAGGTTGGGCCCCTGGTCGCAGGGCAGGTGTTGGGGGAACGCTGAGGGGCGGCCCCTTCCCCAGGGACAGGGACAGCCCCGGGCACTGCCCAGAGGAACTGGGTTGTGCGGGTCACAGAACTGCCCCTTTAAAGGTATCAGTTTCCCCAGGTTTGCGTGGAAACTGGAGAAGCGTGGAGGGCTTGCCTTGGACCCAGAACCACCAGGTTCTTGGTTTCTCACGTTTGGCCTTCCCTTGACTCTGTTGTGTGGGCGGGGCTTGGCCCCTCAGTGCTCCTAAGCTTCCTTCCACCCCCTGCCAGCCTAGGTGGCTCCTAACCCCTCGGTGCATCACCTATAAGGTCTGCACACAGGCACAAAGCATAAGAAATTCACTCCCCAGCTCCTAATTCCTTCCCCTAGGGGTCTGGCTGTGTCAGGCTGGCAGTGACACTTGCAGTCAGGGCTGGGGTCCAGGAGGAATCCAGAGCAGGAGCAAACTGAGGTCACCTACAGGGTGTGCACCAGTCAGTTCCCCCCCAGCCCCTCCAGCCGTGCTGGCGTCCCCCTCCCTGCTCCTTGGACATCGTGACTCATGCTGACCTCAGGGCCTTTGCACGGTTGGCCTCTTGGCCTAGAGCACCTCTCTCCCTCACTCTCTCCTCAGCCCATCCATCCCCACGACTGTCAGCTTTGCTTGCTCAATGTCCCCTCCCAGTTCCTGCAGGGCAAACGCCCTCCATCCCCACCAGGCTCTCCCCAGAGTCCAGCCCACACGGTGGAGAGGCTGGGGAAGACAGTGGCCCCCATTTCACAGGTGAGAAAATCGAGACTCAGAGGGAGAGGTCTGAGGTCAGACAGGGAGAGGCACTGAGAAGCCCCCCCACCCCTGCCTCAGCCCCTCTCCACCAGGGCAAAGGCATTTCCTTCTGCTCAGGGGGCTGTGGGGTCCTAGGGCAGCTGGTGGGGCACCTAACGGGTCTTGGGGCCTGTGTGTGTGGCAGCGGCAGCTGGGCTCCTGGGGCCCAACCCCCACTCGGAGTGCGAGTGGGAGGTGGGGGAGGGGGAGCCGCAGCTGGCGCCTGGCCCTGTGCCAGTTAGGAACCCCCGTGGGGTGGGGCTGCCCCGACCGTCTCTCTCTCTTGGTCTCTGTCTCTATATCTCCCTCTGCTTATCTGCCTCTGTCTCTTCTCTTTCTGTTTCTCTCTTTGCCTCTGTCTCTCCATCTCCCTCTGTGCGTGTCTCTGTCTTTCTCGGCCTCTGCCTGTCTGTGTTTCTTTGTCTGTCTCTCACTGGAGCTGGGGGACTAGCCCCATTTCAGATCATTAGGATCCCCCCTTTACCTCCACCTGCTGGGTGTAATCATGTGAACTGAAGGACCCCTACCTCTGCACGCCCACTGTGGTCTCTATCCCTCCCGAGACGGGAGCCTGGGACACCCTTCTTGTGGGCTGGGGGACCCTGGGCAAGTTTCCCAGCTGCAAAGTCTGTGGGCACCCTCTCTGGGCCAGGGGTGGGATGGGCCACAGTCAGTCTGGGAAAAAACAGTCACTAAGGAGCCACTTTACAGGCATCTGAATCTGTCCTGGGGGGGGGTCCCCTACCTTAGTGACCAGAGAGAGTCCTGGGGAGGGGATACAGAGGCCAGAAGTGATCCTGCACGGGAGTGGGGTGGGGTGGGGAGAGGCCCAGCCAATGCAAAGGCCCTGATGCCTGGGGCAACCCTCAACCAAGTTCCTGGGTTCCCAACCCTAGGTCATGAAGCAGACTGATCTGCCCACCGCCCCACGTGAAGACCCCTCCCCTACCCCGGAAGTGTGCAGGCAGCCAGGAGGGCAGTGGAGGTGAGCAGGGAGCAGGATGACTGCCTTCCCAGGGCCGACTGCCCTGTCTCTACATCCCCCCAAGTCTGCCAGTACAGCCATCCCCTGAAACCTCCCTGACAATAGACTCCAACACCGCGGAAATATCCCCAGGGGGCTGTGGCTTGATCACCCCTTGATTTGCATTTTTGCATATTAATGAGGGTAGAGCTGCTAATTCTGCCATATTGTTTTAAAGGTGCAGAAACACTGGTACTGCTGAGGAGTGAGGAGGGGGTATTCCTCACTAGGAGTGAGAGGGGGGCCTGGGTCCCCAGATACAGGATCCCTGTCCCTTCGTTTCAACCGTTGCCCCTTGGGTCACAGGGGCGGAGGGGCGGGGTCCCCCAGTCTCTGTGTCTCTGCTCTTGAAATTGGGGCATCAACCTTGGGGGCAGCAGGGCAATGGGGAGTCTGAAATTTTCTGTCGGGAGCTCTATCCTGAGCATCCCATGGTGGGAAAATTGAGAACTTGGGATCAGACTCTGCCGTAAAATCTTTGGATTCCGTCATAGACTCTGGATCCAGCATCATCTCCATCTCCTGAGTTCAGGCCGGAAACCCCACTCCCCCCACCATTCCCCGCAGCCCCGGTGGGGTGGCGGGGCGTTCTGACCCCACTTGTGGCCCTAGGCTCTCTCAGCCCAGCCTCAGGATTCCTTCCAGCTCCCCCTTGCCCAGCTGGGACCTTTGCACATGCTGCTCCCCCGCCAGGTGCTCCTCCTTTCCCTTCAAGTTCACCTCTTCTGTGGCAATCCAGGCCACCCTGCCCACGCGCCTGTTTAGCCCTGTCACCTCCAGGTCCCCATCTCGAAACTGGGAAACCGAGGCACAGCCTGGAGAGGCCGCCTGCTCGGGTCACACAGGGTCCCCCCTCAGACCACTCCCCTCCCATTCGCCTCGGGGGTGGGGGCTGGACCCTGGGGGCTTGGGGTCCTTGCGGCGGTTCAGGCCAGAGGTGCGCACTTGGGCGCGTGCTGCCACCTGGTGGTGCCCTGAGGTGGGTCTGAGGTTTTCCTCTGGCCTCGGAGCCCCCACTCCAAGGAGCACATCGCGCGCTGGGGGACCCAGGAAGCCCCCGGGTGCAGCGATACCGAGGCAGGCCAGAGTCCCCGGGCCTGGGGACGCGGGCAGCAATGGGCAGGATGGAGAGGGTTCAATGATGAGGAAGGAAATGGAGGCCCGACCCGGCTGCCCTGTCCTGACCCTCTCCAGACGCCTCCCGTCAGGCCTGTGACTACTCCAAACCTTCCCGTTCCATTGTCACCCTAATCTGAACATTTTATGTCCACACAGATCCCTCGCCTGACCCGGTGCAAGGTGTGAGCGCGGGGCTGGGGAGACTCTACGCTGCCCGGGACAAACGCACTGGGGGGCCCGGGGCCAGTGTCCACCAGGGGGCGCCCGCCGCCCAGAAACCCGCGGAGGCCTGCTGCGCGCGGTGGCCTGCGCACGCGCGTGCCCGGTGCCTGTGGGCTCTGAGTGCTCGTTGTGCTTGCGATGTCCACGCGTACCCGGTTGGGATCTCGCACGTGTGAGCTCACTGTGCTCGCGTGTACGCAGCTCTCAGCTGTGCTCACGAGCTCGGTCCTACCGGCACGCTGGTGTGTTCATGTGCTCGAACGGTTTACGTTGCCCTGCAACAGCTCTGTTGGGTACCGTGTACTCAGGACCTGGCGCGTCCGGGGACAGGTGGGCACAGTTTTGTTTGCACGTGTGAGGCTTGTTTGTCCACGCGTATGCACATGGGATTGCCATAACCAAACGTCCACATTTCCTTTGTGCATCGATCTGTCTGCCTGTCTTCGAGCGGGGTCCTACCTGCACGTCTCCATGTACTGCCCGGCATAACTGCAGATGCGCAAGTTCTGGCAAACAAGTGTCCACATATTCTGGCATGTTTATTGCGTGTTTACACATGTGCCTGCTCGCGTGTGCACTGTGATGGGGCACACACATATACACGTGTGCTCGGGGATGTTAATGTATATCTCCATGTTAGGGCTTCCCTGGTGGCTGGCTCAGACAGTAAGAAATCTGCCCGCAATGCAGGAGACCCAGATTCGATCCCAGGGTAGGGAAGATCCCCTGGAGGAGAATCCTCATGGAGAATCCCATGGACAGAGGAGCCTGGAGGGCTACAGTCCATGGGGTCACAGAGTCAGACACAACTGAGCAACTAACACACACATGCATGCACCTGTGCTTACAGCCACAGCCCACATTCAAGTCCCCCCTCAGAGACACTGCTCCCAGCAGGACCCCTTTCCACCAGTCAGCTGTCAGAACGTCTCTAACAGGTCCTCCCTGAGGTCCTGACATGCATTTTGCCCACTCCCTGCTCTCCTGTTCTTGCCTCTCTGGCCTCCACCCAATCTCCTCCTGCTGGTGGTCACAGGCTCCATGTCACCTGCAGGTGCCACGTGTCACCTACAAGGAGACAGGGAGCTTCTGGTTGTGTTGACATCTTGCCTTTGCTGTGGCCGTTCTTTCTGCCCCAACTTCCCCAGGACCCTGCTGACATGTCCCCAGCTCAGTGTCACCTCCAGCCAGTGCTGCCCTCCACCAGGTCCCCCAGCTTGTTTCTTTCCTTTGTTGTCCTAATCTGGGTCTTGGCTATTGCCTGTCCCCCATGAGGAGTCATGCTCTGTGATGTCACCCCTGATTTCTGGCATCCCAGGGACACCTTCCTGAGAAACTGGCAGAAGGACATGACCCACAGTCCCCTTGATTATGGGAATCTATGCCGTCCTCTGACAATCCATCCACTGTCAGCCAGCCCTGGAGAAGCTCCACCATGGCGGAGCCTGCCTGATATCCAGCCTCCCCCGCGTCCTCTCTGCTCACATCACTCTCCCTTATGGTTCCCTCTCCACTCATCAAACTTCTGTTCATCCTGTAGGGCCCTATTCCATTGGTCCCTCTTCTAGGATACCTCACCTGGTCTCCTGGGGGTGAATGGACAAGAGGCTGCCATGGAGGCAGGGTGATCGTGGGTGGTCCAGGCCAAGTGTACAGACAAAAGCCCATCAGTACATCCAAAGCGGACTCCCGGGAGGGGTGAATGCCACTTCCTGGGTGCCCTGCAGTGGTTGGCAGAGCTGATAAGCTGCCCAGGAGGTTCTGATATGAGCAGTGTATCCTACTGTGTTTCTCCCCCGTGCCTCTGTCCTTCTCTCTGCCTGTCTGTCCCCTCCCTCTATCCCTACCTCCCTCTCCTCCTTCCCTCTGTCCCTTGGTCACCCCTGACCTGGCCATACCCCAGCCCCAGGGGGCCATCTCCTTGGCAACAGTGGCCATGGGGTCAGTGGCTGGATCAATCTCCTCTCACCCGGATAGCCCCGACCCTGGACCTGGAAGGTGACAAGGAAGTGGGGTCAGGCCTGGGGTCTGGGCTGGAGGGATGTTGTGGGATTAGGACAGGGGTCCCTCATCCAGGGCAGCGGTGGCGAGGTGTGGAGAGGGAGAGAGGGTCCTTGGTGGTGTGGTCAGCAGAGGAAGAGGTCAAGTGAGCCCTGGGCACATACTGACTCCAAGATTTGCCCAGGCCTGTTCTTTCCAGCACGAGTCACTACGTGCAAGGACCTGGAGGAAGGTTCAGTCATTGTCCCAGTTTGCAGCTAATAACAAGGATGCCTGACTGGGCCCTGGTCACAGCTGGCCCTGAAAACCAGGGCTGTGTCCACAGCACGCTGGACAAGTCCACATTCCTGAGTTGGCTGCCATCACAGCTTCTGGAAGATTCCATTACTGCTACTGAGCAGTCCGCCGTCACTGCTTCTAGAATATTCCCCCATCACTACTTCTAGAATACCCCACTGTCACAGCTTCTAGAATATTCCATCATTACTGCTTCAAGAATATTCCCCCCATCACCACATCTAGAATAGCCCACTGTCACAGGTTCTAGAATATCCCACCATTACTGTTTCAAGGATATTCCTCCGTCACCACTTCTAGAATAGCCCAGTTACAGCTTCTAGAATAGTTCACCATTAGTGCTTCTAGAATATACCCCCCTCATCACCACTTCTAGAACATTCTACCATCACTGCTCTGAAGAGTCTACCCCCAGGGGCCTTTAGGTTTTTCCCCTTTGGGATCAGACCATGGAAGTTTACCAAACACTCCAGAAGGAATGGGCTCTCTCCCTTCCTCAGCGGCTGTGGGGACGGCTTAGCAGAGCAGCCACAGGGATGAGGGCCACAGGGGGCCCTGGGCGCAGGTCGATGAACCTGGCCTGTGAGAACATTGATCACTAAATGCGTTTGTATAGATCCTGGGACAGGTAGCCCTGGCCCCGGGGGAAGCGAGGCAGGGCCAAGGGAGCCGTGGAGGGCAGGGGGGGCACTCCGCAGGCTGACTGGGGACGCCAGGGGTGCAGTACAGCACAGAAGATAACCTCATTCGTGTCCTCCTCTTTTCGAGCCTCACTTTCCCCATCCGGGAGGTGACGATGTGGAGGGGGTTTGCGGTGGGCCTCCTGGGCCCCTCTATCCAGAGGAGGCACCTCCAGCTCAGAGAGGTCAGGCTGCCGGCCCAGAACCACACAGCCTCAGGGGTGGGGGGTTCTGCGATGCGCTCTGTTGATGCAAAAGACTTTCTTTACCCAGGGCCTTCCCACCCTGCGGCAGGCACTAGGGGGCAGCTGGGAACCCCCTCCCCGCCGGCCGGGACTGCTGGCCCTTTAAGAGACTCGTTTTGGCGCGGCCTCGGGGTTATCGATTGCAGCCTTGGAAACACGATTAGATTATCCCGGCTGGGAACGGCAGCCTGGCGGGGGCCGCGTTGGGGGAAGCAGGCTTCTTGTAAACGACTCCCCGAAGGGCACTGGGGCTGGGTCTCCGGGGCTCGATGCTGGGGGCTTCCCAGGTGCCGGCGGCCCTGTGCTCCGGATACTAGGGGTGGATAATCGATTCCTCTGTTTTGTGAGTAGGAAACTGGGCTGCACAGAGGGGTGCGCCTTTGTCCAGCACATTTATTGAGCGCCTCATGTATGCGAGGAGCGTGAATTCAATAGTCACTATATAAAAAAACGTCATTAAGTAGTGTTATTATCATAAATAATCATCCCTGCTGTCCTATGAAGCTTTTGTCTGAGTCCACTCTGATCACTGAGACAACTGGTATGGGGTGGGGGAGCCTATGATCCCATCTTACAGATGGGGAAACTGAGGCCTGAGCTTTTGCAAGCCTGAGGGGCTGAGCCAGAACACGCAGCTTCCCTCCTCCCCACGAATCGCCCCCCTCCCCCACCCCCTCTGATTCCTGGGGCACCTCCCAGGTGAGTCACTTATAAAGTGAAGAGACTGGTTTGTGGGGACAAGCCCTTCCACCAACCCTACTTTGTACTGCAACCCCAAAGGCCTCTGGGAGACATTTGAGCTTGGTGGGTTGGTCTGAAGGCAGATTTACAACCCCCTCCCCAAATGTGGGCTGAAAGCTTGGGGAGGATTGATGGGTCACCGAGTCTGTGCCTGGGGCGCCCCCCCATCACCAAATTCTGAAGCCTGGGGAGAAAGCTCCACTCATCCAAGCCTGCCCACTTGCGTGAGCAGGAAGCATGAAAGGCCCACCCCTCACACACTCCTCTGTGCCTGCCAGACCACGAGTGACTTCCTTGACCACCTACTGTGTGCACAGGTGCAACTCCCACCCCCCTCACCTGAGCGCACCTGCAGGACTTGCAGTAAGAGTGGATCCCTGCGCACACCCGCGTTCACCCCGGAGGCGCCCTGAAGCCCAGCTCCAAATGCTCCTACGCGAACGTTTGTCAATTGACTAAATAATAGTACTTAGCAATAATGGTAACTGTGCTTGTGCTTAGTCACTCAGTCATGTCCAACTGTAGCTCTTCTGTCAGAGCCCGTCAGGCTCTTCTGTCCATGGGGCTTCTCCAGGCACGAATACTGGAGTGGGTTGCCACACCCTCCTCCAGGGGATCTTCCCAACCAGGGGATCAAGCAGCAAATTAAATAACAACAGTTTAGACAGGATCTAGTTTATTTTTTAAAAAATTTATTTAATTATTTGGCTGGGTTGGGTCTTAGTTGCAGCACGTGGGATCTAGTTCCCAGGCCCCCTGCATTGGGAGGGTGGAGTCTTAGCCACTGGACCACCGGAAAGTCCTTGGATGTCACTTCTTGATTACCCTCCCAGCCTCATCATTCCGAAAACCTCTATTATCCAATCATTCCCAGCATTTATTAAGTGCCAACTGTATGCCCCAGCTACCCCCTTCAACCCCTCAACATCCCCGTGAGGCTGGAAATATGACAAACCTGGTCTGCAAAGTAGGAGATGGGATCAGGGAGGTGGGGGGGCTTTTTCATAGAGCTGAGAGATGAGATTCTAAACCCAGAGCCATCTGTGCCTGGCCCTCAGTTTGTCTGTGAGGAAAGGGGGTGATCATCTTGTCCTGAGGTTCTGAATGTGGGGACACTGTGGCCCAGAGCCAGGGAGAGGCCCAGGTGTCTCCCCGAGCTCTGAGGAAGAGCCGAGGGACAGTTCAGGAAAAAGTGGGGTGAGCCAGGTGTGGGCTACAACCAGATGCTGTGACCTTGGGACCACCCACAGGGAAGCGCCTGATCCTGTGGGAAGGGTCTCAGGAGCAGGAGGTCCAGGGAAGGGAGCATGCCCCTGCCCTCCCACAGCGGGAGGGGACCCCAGAGCAACCAGCCAGAAGGGGCCTACACACACACACACACACACACACACACACACACAGAGCAGGCACTTAATAGATGCAGGTGGGGGACTTCCCTGGTGGTCCCATGGCTAAGACTCCAAGCTCCCAAGGCAGGGACCCTGTTCCATCCCTGGTGAGGGAACTAGATCCCTAACTAAGACCCAGTGCAGCCAAATAAATAAATAAATATTTAAAAATTATTTTTTAAAATAAATTAGAAATGTAGGGTCAAGGCCCAGGGGTGACCATGGAAAGGACTGCCTGGGGGCTGGGCCATAGGAGGGGTGAGGGGCCCAGGAGGTGTCCTCCTGGAGTCACCCCTGCAAAGTGCAGTGTGGGCCTCTCCCAGCCACCTTCCCTATCCCCTTTCTTAAACCTGTGTCTCTCTGCATCTCTGTCTCCCCCGTCCCTCTGTCTCTCTGCCCCTCTCTCTGCTTCCCTGTCTCTGGGCTTGGCTGCAGTCACCTCTCCCTACCTCTCAGCTCCGGCTCACCCCTTCCCCAGGCCTTCCCAGGTGCCCTAGGCCGTGGCCTTTCCGGGTGCCCAGCCCCCAGCCATGAAGAGCCTCTGGGGCATGAAGAGCCTCTGGGGGCAGGAAAGGACAGCCCACAACCTCTCAGCCACAATGACTTGAGAAGCTCCACAGACACCCCCCGCCCCTCCCAGAGCCGGGTCTGAGGCTGCTTGGCCTTGTGGCCTTGGCCCAGCCCCTGCCCTCTCTGGACAGTGTTACCCAGCTGTAAACTCCCAAAGGGCTGGGATTCCAGGAAGTCAGAGACTGGATCGGCCCTTACTCGAATGCAGGCTGGGAGAGTCTGTTGTCTGGCTGTGTCCTTCAGTCTGGGGTCCCAGGCAACCATGGTGAGCAGACACCAGATGGTGGGAGAGGAGAGAATGAATGAATCCACCAGTCCCTCAGGTATGATGCCTCCCTCGGGCCCTCCACTCACATCCTGCTGGGGCAGTGGCAGTCAGGGGTGCTGGACCAGAGGAGGGCCAGCACCCCTGGGGCTGGGTGTCCCCCTCACTGCCTCTGGGCCTGGGCTTGGGGTGGTCCTATCCCACAGATCCACCCCAGGTGCTGCTGGCTGAGGTGAGCAGGGTGGCCTGGGTCCGGAGTGGGCAGCAGCGAGGCAGGAGGTGGGACAAGGAGGGAGACTGGGACACCGTCCAGGCTGGGCTACAGGGACCCGTGGGCTGTGGGGAGGTCTGCGGTCTTTTTGTTGAGTTCACTGGGGAACCCCAGGAGGCATTAGAATGATGGAGGCGTGAGGCTGTCTGGGCGCGGGGAGAGAAGGAACTCTGGGGATAGGAGGAGGCCAGGAGGCTGGGATGAGGCTGCTCTGAGGCCATGTGAATGTCTGAACTGGGGAAGGATGGCAAGACAGCACGATCGGCCTTCCTGCCCAGCCCCTGACACCCAGAGGAATGGGGTCCCAGGAAGGAGCCCAGGGCCAGGAAGGGGTGTGGGGCAATGGCCATGGCCCTGCTGGCCCCTCAGAAGCAGTAATTAAGGGCTCCCGGCGTCCCCGCGGCGTGATGTATGTGCGCCTTAACTAATCATTTATTAGGTCACTGATGGTTCGTCAATATTAATTCATTTATTTAAACAACTCGGCTCCGTAATGAAGATGTTGCCTGAGAGGGGACGCCGGTGGGTGGTGGGGCCGGGGTTGCAGGCAAGGTGCTCAGGCCTAGGTCTAGGGGTCTCTGGGGCCCCGGGAGCTGATGTACAGGTGACATGTCCTAGCAGCTCAGAAGTTACACCAACATGCCTGTGCCGGTGAGGAGACCAAGGCTGGAGCAAGAGGGGAGCTGCCTGGAGGCCCTGTAGTGATTGGGGAGGGTGGGGAGAACTCAGGCTGACCCCTCAGGACATGCTGACCCCCCAGGACATGCCACTCCTCTCCAGCCCTCCTTCTGCAGCCCCACCAGCCAGCCATGCGCTAAAATGCTCAAGGCTGGCTTGCTCCCTGTATGTACTGTGCCCTCTGCCTGGTGCATCCTTCCCTTACTCCTGGCCTGCCTGTAGACTTGGACTTGTTGGGGGAACATTCAAGAACAAAAATCAGATCACACGCCTCTTCGCTCTGCTCAAGAGCAGTGTGTGGCTCTCCAGTACCCTGCAGAGGAAATTCAGATGCATCTGTCTCCGCTGACTCCTGCTGACCCTCCTCACCCAAAGACATCCCCGTCACGTCTCTAGCACCCATGACCCTGTCCTGGTGATTTGTTTATCTGTTTGTCCTCTCTTTTCCCTGCCAGCCTCACCTCACTGAAGGAAGGGAACTTGTCTGTCCCAGAGTGTGGGTGACAGGCAGCAAATGTCAACCCCCCCCCCCACAGCAGACACTTTGGGGGCTCAGGTCGTGGCGCTGGGGCCCCTGTCACTTCAACACAGCTGCAGCTGTCCGTCCCCAGTGAGCCTTGGGGCCCCTCTGTGCTCTGGAGGGACCAGAGGTGAGGGGTGATGTCCCTCCACACCCTGATGGATAAGTCCTGTCATTTGTCCTTGAAGGAAAGTTATGACCAACCTAGATAGCATATTAAAAAGCAGAGACATTACTTTGCCAACCAGGGTCTGTCTAGTCAAGGCTATGGTTTATCCAGTGGTCATGTATGGATGTGAGAGTTGGACTGTGAAGAAAGCTGATCACTGAAGAATTAATGTTTTTGAACTGTGGTGTTGGAGAAGACTCTTGAGAGTCCCTTGGACTGCAAGGAGATCCACCCAGTCCATTCTAAAGGAGATCAGTCCTGGGTGTTCATTGGAAGGACTGATGCTAAAGCTGAAGCTCCAATACTTTGGACACCTCATGCGAAGAGTTGACTCACTGGAAAAGATTCTGATGCTGGAGGGATTGGGGGCAGGAGGAGAAGGGGACGACAGAGAATGAGATGGCTGGATGGCATCACTGACTCGACGGACATGAGTTTGCGTGAACTCCAGGAGTTGGTGATGGACAGGGAGGCCTGGCGTGCTGTGATTCATGGGGTCGCAAAGAGTCGGACACGACTGAGCGACTAAACTGAACTGAACTGAACTGAGTGACCACTCTGGGCCGTGTCCCTCCAGCTCCCTCCCAGGAGGCCTCCTGCATAACCCACCCTCATTCAGCTGGTCTTGGGCTCAGCTTCTGGGGCCCCCAACTCTGAGACTCTGTGATTGCAGTCTCTGAAACAGGTCCAGGGACAGGAAATCCAGATCACAATGCTCTCCAAATCCCTTGCTCCGGACTCTGCTATTGTGGAAAAAAAAAAAAAGAATAAGGTAATTATTGAAATCTGCATGGAGATGGCAAAGACACAAGAATGATGGTGTAGGAGGTGTACAGACTCCAGGGTACCCGTCTTATTGCTCATCCCATTCTCTGGCATTCTGGGATCTCAGAACTCTGGGTTGCGGGGATTTGGGGATATCAGGATCTCGGGATTCTGGGATTTTCAGGGTTTGCTGCTTTATTCTCTTCCAGGGAGGTGTGGCAGCTGCAGAGGGAGGCGGGCAACTCGCCCCTGAGGAATTTTTAGGTCCCTGCTGGCCTGGGGAAGATTTTATTCCCTCTTCTTCCACCAAGAGCCTGGTGGTGTGTGTGTGTGCTTAGTTCTGTCAGACTCTTTAGTGACCCCATGGACTGCAGCCCACCAGGCTCCTCTGTCCATGGGATTTCCCTGGCAAGAATATTGGAGTGAGTTGCCATTTCCTCCTATAGGGGATCTTCCCTACCGGGGATTGAATTTGGGTCTCCTGCATTGCAGGCAGATTCTTTACCACTGAGCCATCTGGGAAGCTCGCCAAACTCACCTGGCTGACCTATTTGGCCAGAGGGACCTGAGTGTGTCATGGACATGATCATTGTCTCCTTTCTCCAGAAGGGGACACTGAGGCACCGTGTGGCTAGGTTACACAACAGGTGAGTGTCAAAGCCAGGATTCGAAATCCTGGTCTCCATCTCTCTCACCCAAGATACTTCTTTTTCTTAAAAGATTTATTTATTTGACTGCACTGGGTCATAATTGCGGCATGTGGGCTCTTTTGCTGCAGCATGCAGGATCTAGTTCCCTAACCAGGGATCAAACCCAGGCCCCCTGCATTGGAAACATGGAGTCTTAGCCACTTGACCACCAAGGAAGTCTCCCGCTCAAGACTTTTCTAACAGTCATTCATCCAGGGCCCGCTCCTGCTCTACAACCTCCCTGCTGCCCACGGGGCCATGTCTTGGGGCCTACACCCTCCCTGTCTTGGCACCTACAGACCCTCTCTGTCTGTTGCTCGCTCTGAAGGCTGAGTTCCAGTCTAGCAACCCCACCACCCCCTCACCGCTGAGCCCGGGACTGTGTGAGATTTCAGCTGGTCCCCTCAGTGGGCCTGTCCGAGGGGCCCTGGGGAGGCCAGCCTTCAGCTCCCTCCACCCTCCCAGCTGTGGCCTCTATCTTGGTTCTGGTCTAGCCTCTGATGGCTGCACTGCCCGTTATACAGATGGGGAAACTGAGGTTCAGCCAAAGCAGGAGGCCTCCCTGGCAGGCACACATGGCAACAATAACAATGAGAATATCTCACTGCGGGGGTGTGGTGAGAACTGGTCAGCTCATTCATTCACTCACACCCCCCAGGGTGCACCTCTCTGATCCCTGGGTGACCTGGGGCCCCAGCTGGTGAGTCCAGATGGGGTGGAGAGAGAGCTGGACATAGTCATTCCCAGCCCCGTGGAGGTTGGGGTGGGAGAAAGAGATCTGGGGGTAGGGCAGGGGGTCATGGAGAGGCTGAGAGCCAGACCTGGGGGAGGACTTGAAGGATGAGGAAGTGAAGAGGAAGGGAATTCCTGGTAGGAAGACCAGCGCTTGCAGAAGTGCAGAGGTCTGGAAAGCCCTCCGTTTCTTAGAAATCTTGCCTGGCAGTGGCGAAATGTATGCTTGTGCTCAGTCTCTTCAGTCATGTCTGACTCTTTGTAACCCCATGGACTGTAGCCTGCCAGACTCCTCTGTCCATGGGATTCTCCAGGCAAGAACACTGGAGTGGGTTGCCATGCCCTCCTCCAGGGCATCTTCCCAACAGCGAGGCTCAGATTGCAGCCAATGTTCCAGGACTGGTTGAGGGCTCTGCTCTCTTGCAGGAGGAGGGCTTGCGGTGGGGTGGGGGAAGCTCAAGCCGGAGGGCACGGCCCCTGATTTGCCTCCCAGATTTATAACTCCACCCTGGGTGCAAGTGGGAGCTAGAAGCTCCACTGAGAATCAGCGACATTATGAGCATTAATTGAACACCTACTGTGTACAGCCTTTGGCCTCATGCTCAGAGGTGACAGCACAGGGCTGGAGCTGGCATGCAAGGGGCGGTGGTTCCGCCCACATCATGTCCAGACGGCTAGGCCCACCTCCCAGGCCAGCAGAGTCTCCCATGGTGCACCCAGGAGGGTCTTCACTGCCTTGGTGAACAGCTGGAACAGCTGGGACTTGCAGGGCCAGGAGCAGACCGGTCGTGTGTGGCAGAACAGCGCTGGTCCACGTCTGGGGTCTCCACGGCACCCGAGGAAACTCCTAACCACTCGGACAGTGCACAAGGTGGGTGGTCAGGGCATTAAAGTTAACTTCCTTTTAAACAGACTTAATTAGTGTTCTCCAGTCCCACATAAATTAATCGTGGCCGGCCACGGAGGCTGGAGAGCCCGATCGATGGGCCGCTGGACGGCAGCGAGGAATCCTCTGGCTCATCCGTCAAGTCGCTCTGGCTGATAACGGCTCACGGCTTTATCTTCTCCAACCAGGCCCAGGCGGCCAGGGGAGTCTGGGCGGGGGTGGCCCCTCTCTGGGTCTCCGTTTCCACATCTGTGAAGTGGGGCGATGCTCAGATGAGGGGAGGCAGGCAAGGAGCCTGCAAAGGAAGGAGTAAGGTAATAGCAACACCCCAGTGGGCCATGGGACCATCCTGGGGCTAAGTATCACTTAATTTAATCCTGGTGAAGGGCTACAAGACTCCAGTTTTTGAATGTGTCAGCTGAGGGCAGAAGAAGCCATGTAAACTGGTCATCAAGCTCCAGGATGTAGTTTAACCATGTCTCAAGGTATCTCCTGCTCCAAGGGCTGGGACTTTGGGGGTGGTCACCTGAGGCATTGATTATGCACTGGTTGTATTGGGAGAGGGGCAGGGAGGGTTGGAGAGTCCCCCAGGAGACTCTGTATCCCAAACTCAGATGAGGAAAGAGGGCACCCCAAGTCTTCTTGGAGTCAGTGCTCTTGAACAGAATGGAGGGATCCTAGGATGTGAAGGGTGCTGGCAGCTCCTTTGCCTACTAAGGTCAAACGGCCAGGCAGGGGTCCCCAGGAGCCCTCTCAATGGGAACCGAGGCCCTACATTCCTGCATGTCTACATAAATGTATCATGAAAACCTCCTGGGCACCAACCCCGGGTCTGGGCAGTGGGAACATTATGGTAAGGATGTGGGAAGTGACCTCTTTCCGAGGTAGAGACAAACAAATGAATGTCTACTTAGAAAACCATGGAGGGTTCAGGGAGGGCTTCCTGGAAATGGGGCATTGGGGTGAGACCTGGCGGAAGGGCTAGGGAGGAGGGGTGGCTGAGGGCAGATCGCAGGTGGAGACTGTGGGAGGTGTGAAGAGGTTCCAGAAAAACCATAAACCTGGAGCCATTCTGGAGTTGGGAGGAAGACAGTGACGTGGGGCATCTGGTGAGGGCCTGGCGTTGTAGCTGGAAACTTCCCTGGGGGCTCAGACGGTAAAGCAGTAAAGAGTCTGCCTACAATACGGGAGACCCAGGATAGCGGGAGGCCCAGGTTAGCGGGAGACTCCGGTTCCGTCTCTGGGTCGGGAAGATCGCCCTGGAGAGGGAAATAGCAACTCACTCCAGTACTCTTGACTTCCCTGGTAGCTCAGACGGTAAAGCGTCTGCCTACAATGAGGGAGACCTGGGTTCAATCCCTGGATCAGGAAGATCCTCTGCAGAAGGAAATGGCAACACACTCCAGTACTCTTGCCTGGAAAATCCCATGGGCAGAGGAGCATGGTAGGCTACAGTCAGTCCATGGGGTCGCAAAGAGTCGGAAAATCCCATGGAAGGAGGATCCTGGTAGGCTACAGCCCACGGGGTCGCAAACAGTCGGACACGACTGAGACTTCACTTTTCACTTGGCTTTGCGGCGCACCGCATTGACGCGGGGCGTGGCCTCTGTGGGCGTGGCCGCTATGGGGCGTGGTCTGGCAGGGTCACCCCTCTCTGAGCGCAGAGCTTCGCTAGCAGTATTTCCTGACAGGGGAAGAATTTGGACTAAACTGAGACCCCAAAGACTTGTCTAGAAGTTGGGGAGGCTCGCGGCAGACAGCTGGACACGGGCTGCTAGGCCTGTGGGGTAGAGTGGGGCCCGAAGGGGGAACGGGGTGGGGAGGGGATGGAGTCTAAGGGGTATTGGAGGCTCTGCCTGAGGGGCAGGGAGGGCTCCCCAAGGAGAGGACTTTTTTTTGGTGGTGAGGCCAACGCATGTGGAATCTTAATTCCCCGACCAGGGATTGAACCCATGCGTCCTGCAATGGAAGCGCAGACTCCTAACCACTGAACCACTAGGGAAGTCCCGCAAGGGGAGGACTTTGAGGAAGGAGAAGGGACTGGCTGGGTGACAAGAAGACTGGGTTCTGCATGTGTGCGTAAGGCCCTGAGGGGGGTACAGCAAAGAAACTTGCTGTGTGGGGGCAGAGTGGGGGGTGGGGAGCTGAAGACCCCTAAAACCCCGGTGGAAAAGTGGGCAGGGCAGTCAAGGATATGGGTTTTACTGAGAAGGGAGGAAACCATGAGGAGCTCGGGGGCGGGGTAGCTCGGGGGACGGCGGGGGGGTGGAGCTTTCAGCAGGTGAGGGGCTACAATGCAGTTGTCTTTTTGGAAATCCTTCTAGTTCCCCGTGGAGTTTGTCCCAGGAAGGAAGAAAGAAGGGTGGAGGTGGGGGACTGAGGTCCAGGCAGGAAACAGGGGTGCCATGGCCTATAGGGGTACAAAGGTGGAGAGAGGTGGCCAGATTAGGATTCATTCTAAGAGGGGGTTGGAGACCCCCCCGAGGACCCCCCACACCCCCCACCAGGGAGAGGCATGACTAGGGGGGTGGCTCCCTGTCCCTACTCCTCACCGCCGCCAGAGACTAGACAGAAGGTTTCGATCTCAGTGGCTGGGGGCTGCCTGGGATTATTATTCATAAACATATTTCAGGCCCAGCCACTGAGCTGTGATCCCAGCCCTGTGTGTCTGCTGGCTGTGTCTGCTGTGCTGTGAGCTTGGCCAGGTTTGGAAGCAAGCTGCTTCTCCTGGCCCAGCATCAAACAGCCACCTAGGCAGGCGGGTTCTCCACCTGGCTGGCCTCAGTCCATCCTTCTGTGCAGTGGGGCTTTACGTGGACTGGCCTGGAAAAGAGGTTGTTAATGGGGCTCTGCCAGCAGGGGAGGGAGGCTAGGAGTGACCCTCCCTCCCCACCCCCGCCCCCACCATGAGCTCCACCCTGGGGAGACTGCAGACAAAGTCCCAGCCAGGGGAAGGGGTCAGCATAGGGAGTCCCCTTCAAGCTTCAGCTTCCCCATCTGGATCTGGTTGTTGTCGTTCAGTCACTTAGTCATGCCTGACTCTTTGTGACCCCGTGGACTGCAGCACGCCAGCTCCTTCACCAACTCCTGAGTTTGCTCAAACTCAAGTCCATTGAGTTGGTGATGCCATCCAACCATCTCATCCTCTGTTGCCCCCTTCTCCTGCCTTCAACCTTGCCCAGCATTAGTCTTTTCCAATGAGTTGGCTCTTTGCATCAGGTGGCCAGAGTCACCAAGCAAACAATACCAAGAATAATACATGTCCAGTGCAGTTGAGAGGGGCTTCTCAGCAAACCCTGTTATTTGGGCCAACTGACCTTCCTCTCTGAGCCTGGCGAGAAGAAATCTTGGCGGATAGAGAAAAACGATGCCTTTGGAAAATGATGGTCAAGGTGCAGCTGGCTAAGTGGGGTCCTGGGCAGACACACCCAGTGACAGCCAGCCTTGCATCCATGTCCCACCCGACTGCTCTGCTAGAGGCCTGAGGCCAGCCACTGGGCTCTCTGAGCCTCAGTTTTTCCCCCTGTGAAATGGGCATGGTTTGTGCCAAGAGGCTGGCTTCTGAAGGTTAGAGCCATGTACTGGGTGTGAGGGAACAGGTGACCCATGTAAAATGAGCTCCACCTCCATTAGAACCTCACCTCCTGGAGGGGAGGTCAGGTTCCCTCCCCTGGTGTGTCCCCAGAGCCATTAGGCAGGCAGTCAGGGAGGGGCTGAAGGGAGGGGCTGCTCCTTCCCTTTAGGGGACCAGCGTCTCTCTAAACTCCCTAAATGTACAGTAGGTCTGTGTACCTGTAAGCCTCAGTCTTCCCAGCTCTGAAATGGTCATGCTGACTGGCCTGCCCCATTTGAGCTGGGCCCCCGGCTCTGTGCTGTTTGCACCCCCAGAAGGACAGGGAGCTCACCTCCTCCCCAGAGCCTGCAGTGGAAGTTTGATGTGCGTCAGGCTGGGGCCCGGGGATTGGTCTGGGGGAGGCAATTCTGAGAAAAGATGGAGATAGTTCTGAGAAACCCCAAGACCCTGAGGGACTCCTTCCCCTTCTCAGAAATGCTCCCCCCACCACGCGGGAAGATGCCTGAGCAGGAGATGCCGTCAGCCAGATGCGGGCAGGGGGCTTGGACCACTGTAGACGCCGGCCCCTGACAGTCCCCCCTCTCCCCGTGCCACTCCCCATCTTCCCCATCTCCAGTCAGAGCCCTCTACACAGGCCAGTGTCTCCCACCTCCTGCCTATCCCCAGGGGGCTGCCATCCTTCCTCTCCAGGCCCTGGGCCCACCACCTCCCCCCAGCCCAGTCCCTCAAGGTTCTGAGCTGATGGCCCTCTGCCCTGCCCTCAGCCCCTCCCTCCCTGGGTCCACTCATCACTTTGGGCTGACAACCCCGTGAGCCCAGAATTCATGTCCACTCAGCACAAATCTGGGACTGCTTCCGCCCTGCCTGCCCTGCCCGCTGTCCCCTCCCCATCCTACAGAGGGGGTGGCACACTGAACTACAGCCTGTCCTCCCCAATGCTCCCCGGCTGCCCTGGCCCGGGGTCATGCAAGACACAGGTGACCCTCCAAAGTTCGAAACCTCTCTGGGTGCCACCCCCAGGAAGCAGACTCAATCCTGGGCCACCCCTCCGCCTTGGTGTCTCATTGGCAGCCCGCCACCCTGATGTCAGGCTGGGAGTGAACGCCATAGGCTCCAGGCTGACCAGCTTGTTTATTGTGCTCAGCTGGGGTCCCTCCCAGGGCCCCCTGGGAGGCGAGATGCTGATCCTTGCCCAAGTGCTCACACCTGTGTCCTTAACCCGGCCCAGGCGGCCCAGAAGGAAGGTGGGGCTCTGGTGGGCAGCAATGGTGGGCTGAGATACAAGGGGGGGCCTTGCCCCAGTGTTGGGAGAAACTGGTCAGAAAAGGAGGAATATTCCTTGGCCAGAGAGCCCCCCAATCCTCCCATCCCCACCCCCACCTGAAAACCAGTTCTTCCAGGATCCAGAGCACTGGGTGGGGGGTGGGAGAGGGGATTAGACTCAGGCCCGCAGCCCCCCATGGGTGTCCCTGAGCCCCATTGGAGGGGTCTCTGTGGGGCAACCCTCTCTATTAAGGCTCTACCCCCTCTCCCCTCAGGATGTCGCATCCCTAACTTCTGGGCATGCCAGCACCCCCTTGGAAATCACTGATAGGTCCCTTTAGCTTTCGAAATCCCCAACCTCCAATTTCTGCCATAGATATCAAAGGTTTCACATAGATCAGAATGGTTCTAAGAAGCAGACAGGAAAAAAAAATGAGAAATAAGTTTTGGAGGCAGAGGAACTGGAGTCCTCAGGCATGGGGGGAGAGGAGGTGAGGGGTAGTTGAGGTGGGATCTTCCCCGGATCCCTGGGAAGTTACACAGTCATCGCCCCCTGGCTCTGCAGTCCCACCCCCAGGGCAGCCACAGCCTCAGGTTGCCCTTCTGGATTCTTTAAAATCGAGGTAAAATTGACTTCAGGTAAAGCTAACTATTTTGCAGTGAACAATTCACTAGTTTTCAGTACATTCACAATGGTGAGCAAACATCATCTCTGGTTCCAGAATATTGCACAACCCCAATAGAAGGCAGCTCCCATCAGCAGCCACCCCTACCTGCTGCCATCCTAGCCCCTGACAACTACTACTCCTCTGGGTCTGTGGATCGGCCTGTTCTGGACATTTCCCATCAGTGGAATCATACCCTGTGTGTCTTTCTGTGTCTGCTTCTTTCACTGAGCATTGTGTTCTGAGGGTCTATCGACGTGGTAGCGAGTGTCAGGGCTTCTCTGCTTTTGACAGCTGAGGGATGCTTTTGTATGTGGAGGGACCACAATTGTTTATCTGTCATCTGCTGATGGTCACTTCTGTTGCTTTCACCTTTGGCTGCTATGAACAAAGGTCCCCAAATTTCTCTTTGAGTCCCTGCCTTCAGTTCTGGGTGTACCCCTGGCAATGGGACTGTTGGATCTCATGGTAATTCTGTTTCTTTTCAGGAACCACCAAGTTGTTTTCCACGGGGGCTGCCCCATCACAGCTCCTGAATTTCACCTTCATCCTCTGGAGAGAAATGTCCACCTGGGAAAGTGGGGCTGTGAAACCAAGAGGCTTGAGGAGGTGGATGCCCAGCCCAGCTCAGCCAGACCATCGTTCAGACCCTCACTCCCCCTTTGACCTCAGCTTCCCCATCTGACAAGCAGGCAGATGGGGTCAGACCGGGGCTTCAAATCTTTACATACAGCAGCAGAACAATGTTTTTTCAGACAATCGCTTTGCAGAAGGCTACCTGGTGGCTCAGATGGTATAGCATCTGCCTCCAATGCAGAAGACCTGGGTTTGATCCCTGGGCCAGAAAGTTCCCTGGAGAAGGAAATGGCAACCCACTTCAGTATTCTTGCCTGGAGAATCTCATGGACAGAGGAGCCTGGCAAGCTATAGTCCATGGGTCACAAAGAGTTGGACACATAGAGCGACTAAGACTTTCACACTTTCCTTGGTTTGGGTGGATGAAAGTGGGGTCATCTGCTCCAGGTGGCGGTGCTGCTTGAGGACGTATGAGTTTCCTGTTGTTGCTGTCATAAACACCACAAACTTAGCACTTTAAACCACACGCATTGATTCAGTCCTGGAGGTCAGAACTCTGACATGGGTCTCACAGGCATGGGCAGGGCTGCTCCCTCTGGAGACTCCAAGGGAGCAATGGCTCTGGCCTTTTCCAGCTTCTAGAGGCACCACATGCCTGCCTCACGGCCCCTCCCTCCATCCTCACAGCCAGCAATTCAGCATCTCTCTCTGCCTCTGACCCGCCCCCCTCCCTCTTATAAGGACCCTGTGATGACACTGCGTCCCCCAGAATCTGGGGTCATCCCCATCTCAGGGACCTTAATTTAATTCCTCATTCAAAGTCCCCTCTGCCCCATGAGGTAACGTGTCCTTGGGGCCTGGCTGTTAGGGGTGGATGTCTTTGGGGGCCACTATTCAGACCATCACAGAGGACACCCCCTGCCCTGCATTCAACTTCCCTCATCCCGTGCCTACCTTGCAACCAGGACACCATTCATAGCCTCTGAGACTGCAGGAACATTTTGTGCCCCTGGGATTAGATGATCTCCAACTTCTTCCCATCACTCACTTACTCAACAAGCATTTATCGAGTACTGGCTGTGTACCAGGGCTCTCCAGCAGGGCCAGCTTTGCAGGCAGGGGACCTATGCAGTCTCCCAGGCCTCCACGCTTGGTCTGATGCTCTGTTGCCACCGTCTTGAGATTCTTGATCATTTGATCTCTGACCTTGTGTTTGGTAAGTGACGTCCATGGGGACCATGGAGCGAGGCATGAGCTCAGGACGCACACACGGACCACTAGCCCCCCAGTTCCTGTGGCCCCACTTGCACCACCAGCCTCTGCAGCATTGGTGGAGTATTTCCATGTCCAGAAGAAAACACCCAGTGTGAGATGAAAACACCCAGGTTTGGGGCTGTTTCATCTGTTCTGATGAGAACAAAACATGCATGCACAGTCTATGAAATCCGGTGTGTCTGGTGTGATTCCGGTGTGAAATCCAGTGTGTCTTTGGTGTCTTCGGTGTGGTATCTGTAGGTGTGATTCTGCACCTACAGGACATGCAATCTGTATCTGTGTGTACAATCTGTGTTGCACACAATATATGGCCATGTTCCTGTTGACCATTCACACCTGTAATTTTTCTTTATTTAAAAGACACCTACAAGACACCAAGATTTACTGTATAGTACAGGGAACTATAGTCAATATCTTATAATAACCTATAATGGAAAATAATTTCAAAAATAATATGCATATGTGTATAACTGAATTACCTTGCTGTGGACCTGAAACACTGTGAGTCAATTATGCTTGAATAAAATATATATATTAAGAAAAAACAAAAATTAAGTAATTATTGATATATTTTTAAAAAAGACACTGAATCGCAAGTGGAAAAAACCATGACAAGTAGAGAGAGAGAGAGACTCCGAGGGAGAAAGGAGAAAGCTATGTGTTTTAGCACCTTGAATAACACTTGATTTCTTGCTTTCAGAACGGGTGGTCTTGCATTTTCATTTTGCAGCAAAGCCCCACCTGTTATGCTTTGGGTCCTGCATTCTGGGCCCTGGAGATGGCTGTGAACAGATAGGGTCTAGCGGGAGGGACACTCAAGGAATAAGTGAACATTTCGAACGTAAGGTAGACAAGATAGTGACAGGAGGTGGGGAGGAGATTGGGGAGGAAAGGGAACTGTGGTTATGTATTTGTTACGTCTGTGAAATGCCTACTGTGTATTAGTGGTGATGGTAATTTGATTTCAAATTGTCTGATTAAAAGAGGGTCCCACTTCATTCTCCCAGCCCAGCTGCCCTGCAAGTGTCCCCATGGTGCCAAGCACACAGCCTTCTATTTTCTCAGCAACAGAGGAAAGGATTCCTCCTTACTACCTCTAACTGAAAAATCCCAGGGAAGGACTTCTATTGGCCAGTTTGGGTCACTTGCCCATCTCTGGACCAATCACCACAGTCATGAGGAGGAGACACTACACAATTGGCTGGCTCCAATGAAGTACTCGTGCTAGCCAAGACATGGTTTTAGAAGGTTCCCTGAGATTGGGAAGAGACAAGCCTGGACACAGATATTTTTAGGCTGAGGTGGTAAGGGCTGGGGTGAGGGAGGCCACAGAAGAAGGTATGATCAAAAGCTATGCTGGGGACCCAGATGAGGATTCACAAAGGATGGGGCATTGGAGCTGGGGCTTTGAGGAAAGAGTCAGAATTTGTCTGGCGATGAAAGTGGAGGGCAGAGGAAACACCATCAGTGAGAAAGAAAGTTCAGTTCAGTTCAGTTCAGTCGCTCAGTCGTGTCCGACTCTTTGCGACCCCATGAATCACAGCACACCAGGCCTCCCTGTCCATCACCAACTCCCGGAGTTCACTCAAACTCATATCCATCGAGTCGGTGATGCAATCCAGCCATCTCATTCTCTGTCGTCCCCTTCTCCTCCTGCCCCCAATCCCTCCCAGCATCAGAGTCTTTTCCAGTGAGTCAACTCGTTGCATGAGGTGGCCAAAGTATTGGAGTTTCAGCTTTCGCATCAGTCCTTCCAATGAACACCCAGGATTGATCTCCTCTAGAATGGACTGGTTGGATCTCCTTGCAGTCCAAGGGACTCTCAAGAGTCTTCTCAAGCACCACAGTTCAAAAGCATCAATTCTTCGGTGGTCAGCTTTCTTCACAGTCCAACTCTCACATCCATACATGACCACGGGAAAAACCATAGCCTTGACTAGATGGACCTTTGTTGGCAAAGTAATGTCTCTGCTTTTTAATATGCTATCTAGGTTGGTCATAACTTTCCTTCCAAGGAGTAAGTGTCTTTTAATTTCCTGGCTGCAATCAGCATCCGCAGTGATTTTGGAGCCCAAAAAAATAAAGTCTGACACTGTTTCCACTGTTTCCCCATCTATTTCCCATGAAGTGATGGGACCAGATGCCCTGATCTTTGTTTTCTGAATGTTGAGCTTCAAGCCAACCTTTTCACTCTCCTCTTTCACTTTCATCAAGAGGCTTTTTAGTTCCTCCTCACTTTCTGCCATAAGGGTGGTGTCATCTGCATATCTGAGATTATTGATATTTCTCCCAGCAATCTTGATTCCAGCTTGTGCTTCTTCCAGCCCAGCGTTCTTCATGATGTACTCTGCATATAAGTTAAATAAGCAGGGTGACAATATACAACCTTGACGTACTCCTTTTCCTATTTGGAACCAGTCTGTTGTTCCATATCCAGTTCTAACTGTTGCTTCCTGACCTGCATACAGCTTTCTCAAGAGGCAGGTCAGGTGGTCTGATATTCCCATCTCTTTCAGAATGTTCCACAGTTTATTGTGATCCACACAGTCAAAGGTTTTGGCACAGTCAATGAAAGCATGGCTATAAAAGGCCGCAGTGATGGAGGTGGGCTGAAGAGCCTTCCAAGACAAGTCAGGAGAGTGGGACCTTTGCCCCACCAATGAAGAGGCAAAGAAAATGTTTAGATCCAGGGTCTAAACTGGATCTGTGAGTGAGAAAGAGCCCCCTGAGGTCAATGTTGGGAGTGGCCTAGACCAAAAATCAGCAAACTATGGCCTGAGTGCCAAATGTGGCCCTGGGCCTGTTTCAGTAAAGTTTTGTTGGCACATAGCCATGCCCATTCATTTCTACATCACCTATGGTGCTTTCACTACCAGAGTACAGCTGAGCTGTCCTGAGAGAGACCAGCTGACCCAGAAGGCTGAACTTATTTACTCATGGCCCTTTGCAGCCTGGTGCAGAGGAGTGAGAGCAGAGTTGGGGGCCCAGGAAGAGATGAGGCTGTGGGGAAACTGAAGAGGGGGCCCTTCCCAGGGAGATCAGGAGGCAGGATGGAGGATGTGGGAAGGCCTGAACGTGGAGGTGGAGGAGGCTGAGTGGACAGCGTCTTTAGCTGGGAGGTGGGTGGCCTGCTGGGCCATCAGTGATGGGGACACAAGAAGGACCTTGAGGCCAGTGAAGCTGGCTAAACTGGGAGCCTGGGGCAGTGGAGTTGGCTCTCAGGGGAGGAATGCAGTGACCCATGGGCCTAGAACCTTCCATGGGGCCCAGAAGGCTTGGGCCAAGTTCCCCAGTGGGCCCTGTGGCCCTGCGGGCTGCCTTCAAAGGGGCCCCTGTGTTGCCAGAGGTCACCTGGTGACTGAAGGACAGAAGGAGTCCCCCCAGCTGAAAGTCCTGAGGGAACGGAGCTGCGCTGCCCACAAGGCAGTCGTCCATCATGTGTGGAAGTCCTCCTGGTGGCCACCTGGCTAGTCTAGAGGGAACTGCAGAGTCGGGAAAATTTCCCTGAGAGAAAGCCCCAGAGCCACTGTCCAGGTCATTTCTGGGGTGTGTGGGGACACTGGAAGTGACCAGGGGAGAGCTGTCCATGCTGTGAGGGGAGGGTGGCCTGTGACTGAGCTGAGCTCAGGCAGAGCTACAGAGGACAACCAGAGGCCTGAGGGCTTCATTCCACACAGAATGGGGCCCTTGAGCCTACATGAAAGGCCTGTTGGCCAGGACAGCTCCCTATGCAGGCGTATGACTCTGGCGCTGGGCTGGGCCCCTGTGGCCTCCCGTGCTCCCCAAGCCCCCACCTGGCACAGACCCTGGTGTTCCGAGGATGTCCGGAAGGATGGGCCATGGGGAAGGCCAGGCGATCAATAGCTCCATCAGCAGCGGGGGCGGGAGGAAGCCAGGCCCCGGGTGGCTGCCTGCTGTCCCCCACCCCACCCTCCAGGAAGGCGGATAAGACTCAGGGACCCTCTTGAGAGAAGCCGGGCACCCGCCTGCCACCCGGCACCCCTATCTGCCGCGGAAGGACCCAGTTCCTGAATTGCTTGGATGGGCCGCATCGCAGGCCTCCACCGAAGCCTTTAATAGCCTGGGCCTAATGTTTTATTGTTGGTTTTAAAAGTGTAATTAGTTCAAGTGTAAACAGAAAAAACCTGCTTAATTAAGAATTTTTAAACAGGGGCATAAAAGCGCTGGCGGAAACACTGTGAACCCCTAACTGCTTTCATAAAATCGATCGAGAAGAGGCTCCCAGCACATGGGGCCGGGTGGGGCGGGGGCAGAGGGGGCTGTGGGCGAGCCTCCGGACTGATGTCTTTCACCCGACCAGGCACAGGCCCCAGGGACCTGCCGGTTTACGATCGGGGTCTGGGGACCCGTACCTAATGATTTTTACGCATTAGTGGAGATGAGAGTTGGCTAAGACCAGACTGTTTAAGAAGCCTTTATGGGTGTCTTAGAGCTGAGTCCCATGACCCTGGGGCCGCCTGGGTGGTGAGGACCCCCACCCCCACCACGGAGGTCCTCTTCCTGAACCCTTCTTGGGTCGGTGGCCCGGTCGTCCTCTCCTCGTGGACCACACACACAGGACGGTGGACGGGGGAGCTCGGTGGTCACTGGCTCACCTCTCGGCCTATCAGGCCAGTCCCCTGCAGGTATGGACACCCACCCTCCGCATCAAGTGCATTGGCTTACCGCAGGATGCTGGCAGCGCCTGCCTTCCACAGGGGTGGGTGGTGTCCACAGAGGCGCTTCAGGCTTGGAAGGAGCCAGGGTTCAAGGAGAGATCATCTGGACCCGGCTGCCGGGAAGGGGCTGGGTGGGACTGTCTCCCTTCACCCAGAGGCCATATGGGCCCCAGGCTAGGCCCGGCACCTCGCCCAGTTGCAGAGTTTGTCTACTTGAGAAGCAGGGGGAAATTCCAGAGAGCCAAGCGGTTGATGGCACCATGCAGGGGTATAGACTGGAGCCTGTGGGCAGGGATCCTGAAGGTCTCGGGACCAGCCTGGCAGGGCGTGGAGTGCAGGCTGTGGTCCAGCCCCAGTGCTCTCTCTTTGAAGGGGTCCCCTCCTCCCTCACCCTCTCCCCCACAGCGACTTTCTGAGAATACCTTTGTGCCCTGAGACCCTCCTCAGTCTGCCCAGTCTTGTTCCCCAGAGATGGAGATGGGGGTTGAGAGCCAGCCAGAGCCAAAGGCCTCGCTGGACAGGAACTGCTTGGATTCTGTTGCTACTGTGGCTCCAACCCATGTGGCCAGAATGCTGCCCTACTGGACTGGCCTGGAGACCCAGGCTGACCCAGCCCCATGTGACCCAGGAGTCAGATCCAGTAATTTCTGGCTTCGATACCTGAGCTTGGATCTGCTGAGCCACATGGAGACCACCTGGGAGGGCTCAGAAGAAAAGCCTCCCTTTCCAGAGCAGAGAGGCCACCTGCAGGAGGCCTGGGCTCCTGTGTCTCTGGAATCTGGGCAGGAAGGAGCCCAACGGACACCGCTCAGGTGATCAGAGAGGCTGAGATGGCTGCCTAAAGCAGCCCAGCAGCTTGGGGTGGGGGGACCGAGAATCTTGGGGCCTCTTTTCCTGAGGGACAGGGACCAGGTGGATCCCCTTTGACCCCCTGCCCGCCTGCCCAGTGGTATTGGGGGTATCTGAGCTGAGCCCATCAGTCTGGGGGTGCACCGTGTACATCATAACGATATTAATACATGAAGGGAGGCCGGGGCCCAGCACGGAGGCTGCCACCCGGGGCCTGCCTGCTCGCAGCCGCAGCCACGAAGGCAGATCAATAACTGGCGAGGCAGACAGACTGGGGATTTCTCTCCTCTAATTGGGAGGTGTCAGCGGGGGAGAGGGGGCAGAGCCCAGATGCGCAGGTGTGGCCGGCCCCTCTGCGGCCAGCGCTCAGGGTCTCAGCCCCGCCCATGGCGCTCTCATTCGTGAGTCCCCTCTGCCTCTCTCCCCGTGTCTCTGCGTCTCTTTATCTCTCCTTTCCTGTTGGTCTCTGCTTCTCTGGGTAAGTCTTTGTGGGTCTCTGTCTCTCTTTTATTTTTAAATATTTATGTACGTATTTTTATTTGTTGGCCATATAGCATGTGGGACCTTAGTTCCCCGACCAGGGATTGAACCCACAGCCCCTGAACTGAACGTGCAGAGCCACAGCCACCTGCCACCAGGAGGCCCTTCTCGCCTCTCTTTTAGTCTTCATTTCTCCCTCTGTCTGTCCCTCTCAGCGTCTGTCTCTCCTTGTCCCTCTCTGTCTCTCAATCTCTGTCCTTCTTTGTATCTCTCTTTCTTTCTCCCCTCGCAGAATCTAAACTAGAATCTGAAATCTCTCCCAGAAAGCACACTCAGGAGCCCTAGTCCAGATTGGGGTGAGTCGGGCTCACCTCCCCATGGACCCGGGCCTCCCACTCTGGCCCTGGTTGAATGTCCTTCATCTGCAGAGGGTTTGTTCAAGTTTGAACAAGTTCCCCTCCTGTAAAAGCCACGAGACCTCCATGGGAAAATCCCTTTCTGGCCGTGACCTGCATTCCTGGCGATCATCATGGGGCCTGGTACATCACGCCCCTTCTGTTTGGACCCTTGTCCTTTACAAGGTGGGGGTCTGTGCTACAGATGAGCAGATCCATCAGCTCCCCATCCTTTCCACACTTTGTGCATGTTTGAATCTTCCTCTTAGTGGGGCCCTGACTGAGTTCTCAACCCTCTGGAACCTCAGGGCTCTGTCTGCAAAGTGGAGGTGAATTTCAGAAAATGACTCCCATTCCCTGTGATGAGCAGGGTTCCCTCAGCAGGCTGATGCTTGTGGGTGTGAGGAACAGGAAGCTGGATTCCAGGGGCATCAATAATAGAACTGTGGAGTGGATCTACAGGCTAAAAGTCAAAGATGGCAGTTGCAGGTAAGGCTTGATCCAGCAGTATAGCTTAGTTACCAAAATCCCAAAGATGATGGCCAGAAGCCTCTTTCCTCCTTCAAGCTCAGTGGGAGAGAGAGAAAAAGGAAAGGAGAGAGAGGGAGAGGGAGGGAGGCACATCCCTCATGGTCCCTGAAGAATTTCAAGGCTTGGATTGAATCATTTAAGTCACAGGACCACCCGGCCTTAATCCCCAGGGATGGAAATAGGTGCCACTGAAAAGGGAGAAGGACGATACAGATGTGAGCAGCCAATGCTGGTGCATAGAACTTCTTCCTCTGGGAGAGGCTGGGGGAGTCCAACCCACCAATGGTCACCTCCAACTTCTTTCCACCTCCAGCTCCAATGCCCCCTCCTCCAGGCAGCCTTCCTTGACTGCCCCTCCCTGAATTTCCCCAGATTGAAACCCTGCTTCTGGCCTGGCCCTGGGCTGTGCTTGTCCAGCTATGTCCCTTGCCCCTTAAGGCCATGGGTCTCATGGCCTCTCTGCCCCTCTGCCCATATTGTCTACATGTCCTTCTAATAAATCCTGCCTCCCTCTGCTGCCCCTGCCCAACCTGTTTCCCCTCCTGTAGGAATATCTTGGGGCTTTTCAGGTGGTGCTAGTGGTAAAGAACCCGCCTGCCAATGCAGGAGACATAAGACATTGATCCCTGGGTCGGGAAGATCCCCTGGAGGAGGGTATAGCAACCCACTTCAGTATTCTTGCCTGGAGAATCCCATGGACAGAGGACCTGATGGGCTACAGTCCACGGGGTCGCAGAGTCCGACATGACTGAAGCAACTTAGCACAGCACAGCACACAGGAGTATCTTGATCGGGGAGGATCTGGGAGGTGGAACAGGAGTGCTATCAGCCAGTGTCTCAGCTAGAAAGGGAAAAAAACAATTCTCTGGTGAGATCTGAATTTCAGAGAAGCAGCACATACTTTTTTCGTGCAAGTTTTAATATACACTCTTGCCTGCAGGCATGTCCTGGCTTCAGGGGACCACAGGGGCTGTGCCTTCCAGCTCCCCACATGCTGGGGTGGGTGCGAGGAAGCCTCCCCCAGGGCATCTGAGGAGGGGGGCCTGGATCCCCGCAGTTGTCATCAGCACTCTGCACCCAGGACCCACTTATGCTAAATAGTCACTGTTCAGCAGAACGCACATGTGACTGGGTCGCCTGATTTTATCTGGGGACCCTGGTACTGGGACAGGCTCTGCAGGGCCTGGCTGATCTTCGGAGCATTTATTAAGCACCTACTGTGGGGCTTAGACACCCCCCTCAGAGTGGGGGCTGGGCCGGGAGATCTGAGAAACTTTGTGACCGAGCCTCTGGAAGCCCCCAACCCAGCCAGGCCTGGCCACTGCATCCCTCCCAAGGCTCAATCGGATCGCGCAGATCGATGCCTTCCCTCACGGTGTGGTGTTCGCAGGAGCTGCAGCCCTGATCGAAGCGGGCAGGGAAGCAGACGGGGAGGGCGGGGAGCAGTGGTGTGGGATGGGGGATGGACGGAGCGCATGCGCATGTGTGTGTGTGCCCGTTACATGTACGCAGCTGAGGGTGCACGTGTGCCCACATCTGTGTGGGAGCATCAGTGTGTCTGCTGGCCAGTGGCTGGTGTAGACATCCAGCCAGCCTGTGCTCCGGTGTGGCTGTTGGTGTGGTCTGTGTAGACATGTGTGAACACTTGCATGCGTGTGGTGGACCCTCTGACCTTGTCTTCTGTGCTAGTGGCCTAACCGTGTTGAAGAGGTCCCCAGGGCCACTGGTGGTGAGGGTCAGCAGGGACCCTCAGGAAGCCAGAGTCAAGGGTGTCGAGTGTCCTGGGTTGCCGGCTCTCCCAGGGCTTCCTGCCTTGGCTGCCCATGTGTGGACACCAGGTCGGTGGTTCCAGGTGTCCACCTCCTCTTTCCAGCTGGACAGGAGAGGATGAGACCACTGGGTCCTCCGGGCAGACACTTGGCCACCATCCCTCTAAAGCCATTTCATAAATTCCCAGTGGGGGAGGGCCGGAGGTCTGGGGGGATCCAGAGACAGAAAAAGAGAGAAGGGCGAGGGGTGGGGACAGAAAGGCACTAAGAGATGCGCAGAGAGTGGCAGTTCACACTGTCTCTCTCTCTCTGTCAACTTGACTCCCCCAGGCCTGCAGGATAACAGATCCTTACACAGAAACAGGACTAAATGAAGAAGCCCCCTGGGGCACTCACTCCTGGGATGATCTGAAGGGCAGAGCTTTCTCCTTCCCTCAGAGGCCCCAGCTGGCATGCTGGCCTGCAGAGCTGGGGGGTCAACATTCCCACAGCTGGTGGATGGACCCCACCGTGGGTGCTCTGCCCAGCAGTTTCCCCTACCTACACCCTTCTGCTCACAGCAGCTGGAGGGACTGACATGCCAATTAGCTTGTGCCACTCTCCTGCTAAGATGCTCACTGACTCCTTATTGCTCTTATGATCAGATGCAGACTCCTCAAGGTGGCCATGTCAGAGGTGGGTCCTGCTGTCCATCCCCATTTCAGAGAGATAAATGCTGAGGCTTGGAATGAAAAAGGGACTCAGCCAAACTTCTGAGTTCTGGCTCAGCTGGGAGAACAGAAGCAGTGGCTGGGTCTGAAATGCTACAAGAGGGAGGTTGGACACGAGACAGGAGCCCAAAATGGGGAAGGACCTGCTCAGTCTCTGGAACACAAATGCCGTACCCATAATATCCCAACATGAACACACAGGCATGTTCGTCCAAAAGAGACTCACTCAGGTCCTAGTGACTCTTAGTCACCAACAGTTAGGACAAAATTTCAGTTCCTGCTTCCAGGCTGCAAGTTCAAGGGGAGATGTATCTGCATGTGCTGAGAAGTGACAGTGAGGGAAGAGGCAAACAGTGAGGGAAGAGGCAAACAGTGTAGACCCAAAGTCAACAAGTGAGGTTCCATACTTCAGTTCAATTCAGTTCAGTCGCTCAGTTGTGTCCGACTCTCCGCGACCCCATGAACCACAGCACGCCAGGCCTCCCTGTCCATCACCAACTCCCGGAGTTCACTCAAACTCATGTCCACAGAGTCGGTGATGCCATCCAGCCATCTCATTCTCCGTCGTCCCCTTCTCCTCCCGCCCCCAACCTTTCCCAGCATCAGAGTCTTTTCCAGTGAGGCAACTCGCCGCATGAGGTGGCCAAAGTATTAGGGGCTATTAAGTGCAGAAATCAAAAGTACTACAAAGACCAGCCATCACCCCAGAAAGGCAATCTTCATCTGGACCCCCACTTGCCCAGAAGTCACAATCCACTCTTCAACTCTGTTTCAATAGAACATCAAATCTGTGATATAGTTTTTTTTTGTTTTCTGTCTTTTTTTTTGGCCACACTGCATGGCTTGCAGGATTTCAGTTCACTGACCAGGGATGGAACCTGGGCCCTGTCAGTGAAAGCTCTGAATCCTAACTGCTGGCCACCAGGGAACTCCCTGAGATATCATTTCATATATTAAAATAACATAATCTTTATTTTCATTTGTTGATCAGTCATTCAGTCCTGTTCAACTCTTTGTGACTCCATGGACTGCAGGATGCCAGGCTTCTCTGTCCTTCATTATCTCCTGGAGTTTGCTCAAGCTCATGTCCATTGCAGAGAAGGCAATGGCAACCCACTCTAGTACTCTTGCCTGGAAAATCCCATGGGTGGAGGAGCCTGGTAGGCTGCAGTTCATGGGGTCGCTAAGAGTCAGACACGACTGAACGACTTCACTTTCACTTTTCACTTTCATGCATTGGAGAAGGAAATGGCAACCCACTCCAGTGTTCTTGCCTGGAGAATCCCAGGGATGGGGGAGCCTGGTGGGCTGCCATCTATGGGGTCACACAGAGTCGGACACGACTGAAGTGACTCAGCAGCAGCAGCAGCATGTCCATTGAGTCGGTGATGCCATCCAACCAGCTCATCCTCTGTCATCCCCTTCTCCTCCTGCCTTCAATGTTTCCCAGCATCAAGGTCTTTTCCAGTGAATCAGCTCTTTGCATCAGGTGGCCAAAGTATTGGGGCTTCAGCTTCAGTCCTTCCAGTGAATATTCAGGATTGATTTCCTTTAGGATTGACTGGTTTGATCTCCTTGTAGTCCAAGGGACTCTTAAGAGTCTTCTCCAGCACCACAGTTCAAAGGCATCAATTTTTTGGTGCTCAGTCATTTAAGACAATCCTGATAAAAAGGAGAGAAAATGAAAGAAAAGTTACCCCATCCATCTGTCACAGGTTGAATATAGCATTGCTGTTCCCCACCCAAATTCATGTTTACCGCAACCTCAGAATGCGACCTTCTTTGGAAATAGGGTCTTTGCGGATGGAATGAGTTAGGGTCTTGAGATTCTTTCCAGACCCGACCGAGGAAGTGCTGTCATGGGGGTTGACATTCACCATAACAAGGACCAAAAGGTTCGTGCAAGGAGCCCAAGAGCTAGGATGACTATCAAAGGCTGCTGGTCAAGCTGAACAGGTTTCTGGCCAGACCAAGCACCTCCATCTTCAGTCAAGTACTGAAGAGATTGTTTGTGAGCTGCACCAGCCATCCACCTTGGTCCCTTTTCCAGATGATAGAGAAGATGAAGTTTCCGGGCTGGACAGGGAAAACAGCTGTGGTCGTGAGGGCTGTAACTGATGATGTGTGTGTCTAGGAGGTGCCCAAACTGAAGGTGTGTGCTCTATGCCCAGAGTTGCATCCTCAAGGCCGGGGCAAGATCCTTGCCTTTGGCCCGCTGGCCTGCACTCCCCCATGGGCTGTGGCCCTGTCTTCCTCTCTGGTCCCCCCAGGCTGAGAGGGGTACAGGCATTTCAGCAAGGCCCCAGGAACCCCGCAGAGACACACCAAACCCTCTACACACTCCAAGGGGCAGAAGCTTGAGCACACCAGAGGCTGATGAACCAGTCTCGGCTACACAAACTAACCCCAGATTTGACCTTGTTATTGAAAAGATCTGTGATGTTAAAAAAAAAGAAAGAGTCTTGAGATGACATCATTCTGGATTTAGGGTGTGAGAGAAAAAGACAGAGAAACATACAAGGAATAAGGTGATGTGAAGAGGAGGAGCAGAGACTGGAGTTATGCAGCCATAAGACAAGGGCTGCCAGCAACACCAGGAGTTGGGGAGAGAGGCTGGGTTTTTCCTGAAGAACCTCCAAAAGGAATCAGCCCTCTGACATCAGGATCTCGGAGCAGGCCTCCAGAACTGGGAGAGAATAAATACTGTTGCTGTAAGCGACCAAGTTTGTGCGACTTTGTTACATGGACCGGAGAATACTCACACTTCTTCCTACTGCTACAGCATCTGCTCTGAAACATTTGTGTGTGACCTTTCACCCTTTTTCCTGTTGATAAGAATCTTTTCTTCCTGTGTGTAATTCATCCAAGGCACTGCTCTCTTGTCAGTTTACAAGAGTATGTGAACGTTTTCCTAACAGCAGTCGTCACCTTAAATACTGGGACACAGATATATCACCATGTATTTATTCATTAAAGATTTATTTATTTTTGGCTGTGTTGGGTCTTTGTTGCTGCAGGTGAGTTTTCTCTAGTTTCAGCAACTTGGGGCTACTCTCCGGTTGCACTGATTGGGCTTGTCATTGCAGCGGCTTCTCCTGATGTGGAGCATGGGGTTAATAGTTGTGCACGGGCTTAATTGCTCCTCTGCATATGGAATCTTCCTGGAGCAGGGACCAAACCTGTGTCCCTTGCATTGGCAGGTGGATTCTTAACCACTGGACCACCAGGGAAGCCCTATCATCATTTGTTGAGCAAATTGTCTTGTTTTGAACACTTAGGCGGTTTCCAATTTTTTTCTGTTGGAGACAGGACAGCTGTGAGCATCCTTGAATTTAGACACTTGAACACACCATGGAGTTTTCCTTCAGGACACTCTCAGTGTAAAGGAGTTGCTTGTCAGAGAACATGAGACAAATATTAAGGCCCTGATGATACATTTTCTCAAATCATCTCCAAAATACCATTACCAAATGCACATCCTTCACTTGTGTCCCTGCAGGTACGTTTGCCATCATCTATGCCAGCCATGGGAGTTATTTTTTGACCCTTGAAATGTTGAGGTATCCTGATCAGCAATTCCACTTCTAGATATTCACCCGAAAGAACTGGAAAGAACTACTGAAACAAGTACAAACATATTCACAGCGGCAGGATTCACAGGAGCCATCGGTGGGAACAATGTAAGTGTCCACTGATGGATGATGGACAAACGCAATGTGGTCCATCTGTGCAGTGGAATATTACTCAGCCTTAGAAAGGATAGAGATTCTGACGCCTGCTACAACCTGGATGAACCTTGAGGACATGATGCTCGGTGAGAGAAGCAGACACAGAAAGCTGATTCCACTCACAGGAGGGCCCTGGAGGAGTCAGATCCACAGAGACTGAAGCAGATGGTGGGGCCAGGGACTGGGGAAGGAGTAGGAGGAGTCAGTGTCTCATGGGAACAGAGCTTCAGTTTGGGAAGATGATGGTGGGGATGGTTGCATGACAATGTGAATGTGCTTAATGCCACTGAGCTGTGCACTCAGAAATGGTTAAGATGGTGAGTTTTATGTCATGTAGATTTTACCACAATACAAAAACATTTTTAATGGGGAAAAAATGAGGTAAAATGTATTTGCAGTGAAATGCACAGATCTTGGTCTGTAGTTTGATGCATTTTAACAAATGACCACTCGTTATGCGAACAGAATCCTACCACATCGGAACGCTGTGGTTCTAATTCGTGAATTTTGGTTTTTCACGTTATTGGTTATTTGCATTTCCTCTTATGGGAATTTCCTCATTGTGGTTTTTGCCCATTGCATCAGGGTGGGCTGCTGCCAAGAACCAGAATAAACCTGAACAACCCTAGAAAGGAGGCTGCTCAGTCTAGACACTGCACATCCCTAAGGCCCGTTTGAACCAGGGGTTCAGGGAAAATCATGCAGTAAGAGAGCATCAACCAAGACATGTGTGGGTGACACACACGCTTGCACAATCCCAGCCTGTGTCTGCAAGGAGACCCCTGACCCCAGTAATGCACATCCCTTGGGAATGGGACTGAGATGGTGGTCTTTTTGCTCTGTTCTATCTGCCATGGCTAAAAATATCATTTGCACTGCATATAATAAAGTAAACATGCTCAGAATTTAAAACGTACTGGGACTTCCCTGGCTTTCCAGTGGTTATCCATGCTTTCACCGCAAGGGGCATGGGTTCCATTCCTGGCTGGGAAGCTAAGTCCAACAAGCCACATGGCACATACAAAAAAAAAAGGAGAAAAAAGAAATAAAATGTACTGCTGGTGTGCCATTGTCCCCAAGAGCAGAGCATCTTCCTGAGCCCAGATCTGAAGACTATTTTCTGGTTGAAACATCCACTTCATCTCCCCTGCCTCACGCCCACCACTCAGATTCCATCTCCGGGTCTTTGAGTCTCATCCTTCCCTGGGCAGAGGACTGAGGGTCCCTTCCCAGCTCTGAGTCACCCTGAAGGGCCAGCTAAATGTTGATGGGAAGATGGGGAGGCAGACATACGGATGGGGACACAGGTGAGTGGATAGACAACTCAGAACATAGAAGGGTGGTGGAGGCTAGATGAGAGAAAACACAGGAAGGTCTTAGAAAAGGGCCTGGCACATAGGCAGTCAATTAAGTGTGACCATGTGATGGGATGGGGAAGGGAGTTCACAGGCAGACAGTGGAATGGATGAATGTCTAGGTGGTAGGAGGATGGATGGATGAATGAAGCCATAATGGGCAAGTGAATATGTAGGCAGACTAGGTATGTGAATAAGTGCTGACATCAATATGGCAACAAATGGTTGGGTAGATGGAGGAATGGACAGATGGAAGGATAGGGGGATGATGGATGATGGATGACAGATAAATCTATGGGCCTAAGGATGGATGATGGGTGATGTATTAATAGATGAACGGATGAATGGACAGATGGGTGGATGGATGGATGGATACAAGAGCATATTATAGATGGTGAAGGTAAGCCTGACTGGCTGGCTGGGTAGATGAATGAATGGATTGATGAGTCTGGATGGATGAATGAGTGGATGGGCCTATGGATGGATAATGAGTGATGTATTAGTAGATGAATGGACGGATGGATAGAAAAGCATATTATAGATGGTGCATATAAGGATGACTGGATGGATGGATGAGTCTACGGATAGATGGAAGAATGGATGGGCCTATGGATGGATGATGGATGATATATTAATAGATGAATGGATGCATGGGCAGATGGATGGATGGATACAAGAACATATTATAGATGGTGAATGAATGGATGGATAGATAAATGAATGGGTGGGTGAGTCTGTGGGTGGATGATGGATATATGGGAGGATGCATGAATGAATGAATGATGGATGGATGGATAACTAGGTGATTGAGTGGATGGATGAAGGAATGAATAAGTCTATGGTTGGGTGGATGGATGAAAGAATGGATAGAGGAATGATTAAAGTATGAGCAGTAGATGGATGGATGGATGGATGGTGAATGGATGGGTGGATGGGTGGATGGATGGATAGTGAATGGATGGATGGATGGTGGATGGATGGTGGATGGGTGGATGGTGGATGGATGGTGGATGGATGGATGGATGGATGGGTGGATGGATGGATGGATAGTGAATGGATGGATGGATGGTGGATGGATGGATGGTGAATGGATGGATGGATGGATGGATGGGTGGATGGATGGATGGATAGTGAATGGATGGATGGATGGTGGATGGATGGTGGATGGGTGGATGGTGGATGGATGGTGGATGGATGGATGCTAGATGGATGGATGGATAGTGAATGGATGGATGGATGGTGGATAGATGGACGGGTGGGGGATGGATGGATGGATGATGGATGGATGGGTGGTGGATAGTGGATGGATGGAAGGGTGGATGGATGGTGGATGGATGGATGGGTGGGGATGGATGGGTGGGTGACCATACACATGGATGGATGACCAGATGGACAAATGGATATGTGGACACTGTCCCCATTGAGTCCCACATCCAACAGGGCTGCAGGCCACCACTTCCAGGCCTGGTTGGTTCTCAGGGGCTTCACTTTCTGCCTTGGATGTAGCCTTCTGCTACCCTCTGGGCCTCAGTTTCTCCCCACATTTGGGGAAGGGACAATGCTGCTCGCTCTCCCACCACCCCCATTCCTCCTCCCAGGGAGGACCGGTCCAGGGTCAACGAATGAGGAACAAGATGCAGAAAGGTGATTAGTCTGTGGAGAGGGGAGGAGTGTTAATACCTTGAGGACACAGGGGACACGCTGTCAGCTCCCACCAATTAGTGGCCTAAACCTGTGTGGCTGCTCTCCATGCTGCGGCCGAGTTGATTACTCTAATTAATTTTGCATCGACCCGCATGGATCTGCCAGGGAGCGCTGATTGGCCTGGGAGATAGATGCTGCTGGCTGGTCCATGGCCCCCATGGTCCCCGGTTCCCCACACTCCCTGCCACTTGGCTGGTCCCTCAATGTCTGGTCTGCAAGGTCAAATGCTGCCCCGCCCCCGCGCCAGCCTCTAGCATCTAGCCCACCACCTAGGACACACCTGGATCTGCAGAATGGGTGGGAGGCACAGCCGGGAGCCTCTTGCCCTGTAACAGTGGTTGTGGGGAGCTGGAAGCAACTTCCAGGGCTGACGAGAGACCCCTCAGCTGGCCTGGCCTCTGAGGGCTGCCCAATGGGAGAGCGTATTCGGGGGGTGAGGGAGCTATGTGCAGCTAAGGAAGCTTCTCCCTGCCTCAGCTTAGGGCAACAGCCAGACTCACCTTTCCCCAAGCATGGGGGCACTTCCTGCAATCCAGGGCTTTAGTTTCTTGTTCCAATGCACTCAGATGATTAAAGCCTCTGCCTACAATGCTGGAGACCCAGGTTCAGTTCTTGGTTCAGGAAGATCTCCTGGAGAAAGTAATGGCAACTCACTCCAGTATTCCTGCCTGGAAAATCCCATGGATGGGGGAGCCTGGTAGGCTACAGTCCATGGGATCGCAAAGAGTCGGACACAACAGAGTGACTTCACTTTCACTTTTTTTTCCCCAATGCTTACAACGACACAGCCCTGGAGATCAGAGGCCTCACAGGACTAAATCCAGGTGTGGGCAGGGCTGGTCCCTCCAGAGGCTCCTGGGGAGCACTAGCTCCCCCCTTTTCAAGCTTCTAAACATGCCCACATCCTTGACTCATGGCCCCTCCCTCCATCACAACCAGCAACCCAGCATCTCCCATCTCTCTCTGCCTCTGACCCTCCCACCTCCCGCTTAAAAGGACCCTGTGATGACACTGGGCCCCCAGGAAATCCAGGGTCATCCCCATCTCAGGGGCCTTAACTTAATCCTTCCTGCCAAGTCCCCTCTTCTGTATGAGGCGACACATCCACAGATCCTGGGACCAGACAGGAACATCTTTGGGGCCATTATTCTGCAGACCACAGGGAGGTGTCCCAAAGCAGTCCGGAGCTCCAGTCAGAAGCTGGACACAGTCATACCTGAAGGGGCTGTTTTGTCTTTTTAATACACGTAATGTTATTTATTCACTTTCAGTTGTTCAGGTCTTTGTTGCTGTGTGCGGGATTTCTCTAATTGTGGAGAGCGGGTGCTCCTCTCTAAACTCCTCATTGCAGTGGCTTCTCTTGTGGAACACAGGCTCTAGAGCACAGGCTCAACAGTCGTGATCCATGGGCTTAGTTGCTCCGAAGCATGTGGGATCTTCCCAGACCAGGGACTAAACCCATGTCTCCTGCATTGGCAGGTGGATTTTTAACCACTGAGCCACCAGGGAAGCCCTGAAGGGACGTTTAAGTTGTTGGGATGAACAGGAAGCCAAGACAGGGACATATGTGGCCCAGAGATCTACTCCAGGAAACAGAAGACAAACGTTCTGTATAATCTCAAAGAAAAGAAAGAAGTCAGTGACTTTATAGAAAAGAGATGAAAGATGAAATGCTAAGATGAGAGACTCAGATCAAAAGAAGGCTGGCAGAGCAAAGCCTGTCAATTAATGACAGCACAGAACTATCGTCACATGTGGTACAGATCAGAATCAACATTACAGTGATTCAAACTCATGTGGCCACTAGTTTGATCAACTATGCCAGAAGGCAGAGGGGAAAAAATAGATAAGACAGAGCACTGGTGTTCCCAAACAGAACCATATTCCACAACGTAACAGAAGAAAACTTTCCTCAGGTAAATAAAGGTCTGAATCTACAGCCCCCCAAAAAGGTTTCCATTTTTGAGGCAAAATTAAAGTAAAACAATCAACACCAACAATTCTGTGCATGTCAAGGCTTAAAGGGAACACACAGAAAGATAACTGTCAGGAACTTAAAAGTGCCAAGGATATTAAAGACACCAAGTTGTCACATAAAGGAAATAGTGTTAGAAAGACAAGGAAATAATGGGTAGATGCCTCGTAACAGGCTTTAACCTATCTCTCCTAGTACTTGTTGAAAAGAATACACAGATAAATAAGGAAGGGAAGGATCAGTGTGGTTTAAATGATGAGATCAAGCTAATAGACATATCAGACTCTCCTGGGACAGAGGACAGAATTCTTTTAAAGGCCCTGGATCACAAGCCAGCCACCTAATGGAGGGTGGGGTGGACTGGGAGATTGGGATTGACAGAATACACTGTTGATACTATGTATACAATAGATAACTAATGAGAACCTACTATGTAGCACAGGAAATTCTACTTGATGCTCTGCGGTGACCAAAAATGGGAAGGAAATCAAAAAAAGAGGGGAGAACCAGTCCATTCCAAAGGAGATCAATCCTGGGTGTTCATTGGAAGGACTGATGCTGAAGCTGAAACTCCAAAACTTTGGCCACCTCATGTGACGAGTTGACTCACTGGAAAAGACTCTGATGCTGGGAAGGATTGGGGCCGGAAGGAGAAGGGGATGACAGAGAATGAGATGGCTGGATGGCATCACCGACCTGATGGACATGAGTTTGAGTGAACTCTGGGAGTTGGTGATGGACAGGGAGGCCTGGCGTGCTGTGATTCTTGGGGTCGCAAAGAGTCAGACACGACTGAGCGACTGAACTGAACTGAACTGATGTCTCTATATAGCTGACTTTACTTTGCCGTACAGCAAAAGAGAATGAAAAAGTTGACTTCAAACACAACATTCAGAAAACTAAGATCACAGCATCTGGTCCCATCACTTCATGGGAAATAGATGGGGAAACAGTGGAAACAGTGGCAGATTTTATTTTGGGGGGTTCCAAAATCACTGCAGATGGTGACTGCAGCCATGAAATTAAAAGACACTTACCCCTTGGAAGGAAAGTTATGACCAACCTAGACAACATATTAAAAAGCAGAGACATTACTTTGCCAACAAACCTACGTCTAGTCAAGGCTATGGTTTTTCCAGTGGTCATGAATGGATGTGAGAGTTGGACTATTAAGAAAGCTGAGTGTGAAAAATTGATGCTTTTGAACTGTGGTGTTGGAGAAGACTCTTGAGAGTCCCTTGGACTGCAAGGAGATACAACCAGTTCATTCTAAAGGAGATCAGTCCTTGTTGTTCATTGGAAGGACTGATATTGTAGCTGAAATTCCAATACTTTGGCCACCTGATGCAAAGAACTGACTCATTTGAAAAGACCCTGATGCTGGGAAAGATTGAAGGAGGTAGGAGGAGAAGGGGACAACAGAGAATGAGATGGTTGGATGGCATCACCGACTCAATGGACATGAGTTTGAGTGAACTCTGGGAGTTGGTGATGGACAGGGAGGCCTGGCATGCTGCAGTCCATGGGGTCGCAAAGAGTCAGACACAACTGAGTGACTGAACTGAACTGAATTGAACAGTAGAAACTAGGCTTCCCTGGTGACTCAGACAGTAAGGGGTCTGCCGTACGATGTGAGAGACCTGGGTTTGATCCCTGGGTTGGGAAGAATCCTTGGAGAAGGAAATAGCAACCCACTCCAGTGCTCTTGCCTGGAAAATACTACGGATGGAGGAGCCTGGCTGGCTACAGTCCATGGGGTCGCAAAGAGTCAGACATGACCGAGTAACTAACACACACACAGTAGAAACTAACACATTTTGAAGCGACTATACTCTGACAAAAATTAATTTTAAAAAATAGTAAGGATGTTGGGCTTCCCTGATGGTCCATTGGTTAGGAATCTGCTTGCCAATGCAGGGGACATGGGTTGTATTCCTGGTCCAGGAAGATCCCATATGCCGTGAGGAAATTAAGCCCATGCTTGACAACAAGAGAAGCCATCGCAATGAGAAGCCCACACACTGCAACTAAAGAAAAGCCCATGTAGCATCAAAGACTCAGAGCAGCCAAAAATAAGAAGTAGGTTTATAAAACTATGTTAAGGATGTAGATCTTGTCAAGAAGAGGAAGACTTAGAGATAACATTTTAGACTAGTGTTTACTTTTGAGTTTATTGAAACTCTTACAAGCTGACATGAAATTATCACCTGATAACCTTCTACAGCAAAGATTAAGTTTAAATGTTCACAAACTTGAACCTATTAGAAGGAATGCAAGGCTCATCCGAAATTCTATAAAGCAAGATACCTGTAAATGTGTATGTAGGTATATAAAATATTAAATATATCCATGTATTTTTTTAAAAAAGTCAGGCACCTAGTGAGCCCTGAAGAAATCCTGATTCATTCCTTACAGTGGAAAGAACACTGCCATATTTGTCAACCACAATAACTGTTAGCCACTCAGTTGTGTCCGACTCTGTGACCCCATGAACTGCAGCCCGCCAGGCTCTTCTGTCTGTGGGATTCTCCAGGCAAGAAAACTGGAGTGGGTTGCCGTGCCCTTCTCCAGGGGATCTTCCCGACCCAGGGACTGAACTTGGTTCTCCTGTATTGCAGGCAGATTCTTTACAGCCTGAGCTACCAGTACCAAAGTATGAAAAGCTACTAATTTTGTGATCAAAACAATTCGAGTCCTTGAGAAACAATGCTAACAAAACTTTCCTCTCCAAAAATCTATGGGTGGTAGCCAGGTACAAATCTAATGCCTTAAATGCTTTTGTAGCTAAAGGAAAAGACAGTGAATGTAAATAAAGCCAGCATCTCAAGAAGGCAACAACCCTAAAACAGAGCTAATAAAAACAGAGGAGCAAATTAATAAAGATAAAAGCTGAAATTAACTAGTTAGAAAAGGGGAACACAGCAGAATTAATAAATAAACCCCATGGCTGCTTCCCTGAAAATAAAAAAGAAAAGAAAATACTCTAAAATAGGTAAACCAACTGGTGGAATCAAGAAAGTCAGAAGAAACACAAATGAGAATTAGGAATGAGAGAAAGGCTGTGAAACCATAAATACTGAGGCTATTTGGATGCACAAAGATAAAACAGTAGAGAAAACTGGGATAAAATGGATAATTTTCTAGAAAAAGCATAAATTACATAAATTGACCCCAAAAGCAGCAGAACATTTAAGGAAAAACATGAAAAGGTTTTGCCTCAAAGTGATGCCATGGGTCTCTACCCAAAATAGTTGAAAAGGAGATGTTCAAACAAATACTCATTCATGAATATTTATAGCAGCACAGTTCACACCAATTGTCCATCCACAGATGATGGATAAACGCCATATGGTTCCTCCACACACAGGAGCATCCCTCAGCCCTGACACTTGCTACCATGTAGACGGACCCTGGGAACACGATGCTCAGTGAGAGAAGCAGACACAGGACATACGGGGTGTGATTCCACTGATGGGAAACATCCAGAACAGGAGGATTCACAGACACAGAGAGTGGTTTCTCGTTGTCAGGGGCTGGGGAGGGGGTGGGGTGACTGCTGACAGGGACGGTTTTTGACTGAGGTATGTTGATACTGAAATGAGTAATAATAAATATGCATTTGGTCTTTGTCTCTGTTCCTGGCTCAGAGCTCATCAAATGCTGGAATTTCCTAAATGACAAGAGATATAAAGGGGTCTTTAGTTATTCACAATAAGTCCCTTCAAGCACAGTGACAGACGTAATTTTTTTAGGCTCCAAAATCACTGTGGATGGTGACTACAGCCATGAAATTAAAAGATGCTTGCTCCCTGGAAAAAAAGCTATGAGAAACCTAGAGACTGCATCAAAAAGCAGAGACACCACTTTGCAACCAAAGGTTCATATAGTCAAAGCTATGGTCTTTTCCAGTAGTCATGTATGGATGTCAGAGCTGGACCAAAAAGAAGGCTGAATACCAAAGAATTGATGCCTTCAAACTGTGGGGCTGGGGAAGATACTTGAGAGTCCCTTGGACAGCAAGGAGATCAAACCAGTCAATCCTAAAGGAAATCAACCCTAAATATTCATTGTAAGGACTGATACTGAACCTCCAATACTATGGCCACCCGATGGAAAAGAAAAGACCCTGATGCTGGGAAAGACTGAAGGCAGGAGGAGAAGGGGACGACAGAGGATGAGATGGTTGGATGGCATCACTGACTCAATGGATAGGAGTTTGAGCAAACTCTGGAAGATAGTGAAGGACAGCATGCATGGACTGCATGCTGCAGTCCACGGGGTTGCAAAGAGTCAGACATGACTGAGGGACTGAACAACGACCCGCAGACCCCAACACTAAACCTGCCAAAGATACAATGAAAAAGGAATCCACAGACTGCCCCCATCTCCATGAAAGCAAAAAGAACAAAATCAAGTCTTCTCCAGGTAAATCTAGAGATACTGGAATAAAACAATGTCATCATCAGCGATTAAGGCAGGTTCCAGGATGGCAGAAGCTAGTCGGTGTCGGAAAGTCTATTCAGATAAAAATATACTTTGTTGTCCTAATAGATTGGAGCAGATGAACCAAAGGCTTATCAGGAGATGCCACTAATATTCGCCAGAGATTCTAGGTAAAACAGGAAAATAACACTCTTTATTTTTTTTTTGCTTTAATGGAAGTTAGGTATTTATTTTACTTTTAAATTTTTATTGGCGTATAGTTGCTTTCAGTTCAGTTCAGTTCAGTTCAGTCACTCAGTCGTGTCCGACTCTCTGCGACCCCATGAATCACAGCACGCCAGGCCTCCCTGTCCATCACCAACTCCCGGAGTTCACTCAAATTCATGTCCACAGAGTCGGTGATGCCATCCAGCCATCTCATTCTGTGTTAATTTCTGTTGTACAGCAAAGTGAATCAGCTATATGTACACATATATCCCCTATTTTGGGATTCCTTCCCATTTAGTTCACTGCAGAGCCCTGAGTAGACTGCCTTGTGCTATACAGCAGGCTCTCAAAAAGTCAACAGTGTGTCTGTGTCAACTCCAATCTCCTGTTCCAACCAAGCCCCCCTTTCCTCTTGGTGTCCATATGTTTGTTCTCCGTGTCTGTGTCTCTATTCTGCTTTGCAAATAAGTTCTTCTATATCATTTTCCTAGATTCCACATATATGGGTTAGTATATGATATTTGTTTTTCTCTTTCTGACTTAACTTCACTCTATATGACAGTTTCTAGGTTATCTTAGGAAATTCCAACATACTATGAGCTCTGAATCAGAAACAGAGATGAAGATCAAATAACACAATCAACATATCTCTACAAGTGACCCAGTTTTGTTCTTTTTATGGCTGAGTAATAGTCCATTATAATATGTATACCACATCTTCTTTAACCATTCACCTACTGATGGGCATTTAGGTTGTTTCCATGTCTTAGCTACTGTAAATAGTGCTGCTATGAACATAGGGGTACATGTGTCTTTTTGAATTATAGTTTGATCCCCGAGTTGGGAAGATTCCCTGGAGAAGGGAAAGGCCACCCACTCCAGTATTCTGGCCTGGAGAATGCTGTGGACTGTATGGTGTATGGGGTCACAAAGAGTCAGACACGACTGTGTGACTTTCACTCACTCATTCACTTTCTCTGGATATAGGCTCAGGAGTGGGATTGCTGGGTCATATGGTAACTCTATTTTTAGTTTTACGGTGACTCTATCTTTAACATGAATGAATAAATGGACAGGACTTCTGGTATCGTTGTTAAACCTGTGAAACTGTCACAGAAGTCTCCAAGAAACAGTGTACCACTACCATCTTCTACCATTTTCACTGGGGACCCACATGTGCCTTGACCAGGGGCAGGGGTTCACGGAGGTACAGGGAGATGGGCAAGAGAGCCATACTAAACCCCAGAACCTGCACCGATCTCCCCACATCCCTGAAGCCTGCGCCTCAAGAGGGCTGAGTGGAATGGTGAGGACCTTCAGATGGCTCATGCCAGCTTCTCTTTTCCATGAAGCCTTCTAGTAAATCCCTTCTATGGACAGTAATTTATCAGCATCACCAGGGCAGGTTGACCACACCGTGGAGGTGCTGGCAAGCTCCATAAGGCAGAATAACAAAATAGCCCAGGTTCATGATGGTAGGACAGGTTGCACTTGAATCACTGCCCTATCTGATTCCACACAGGGCCCTAGGGGGATCCTGGGCACAAGGCCTTTGTGTCCCCCCTTTCTTTGATTGCAGGAAATAGCCTGCACTCAGCCTCCATGACCTTCCTTGAGTTCTAAGGCAGATTCGAGCAGTTGCTAATTAGGGAAGGAAGGGGATGCAAGACCAGCGAGAAACAAAGTCAGGAACAGCCTTGGGGCAAGGTCTTGGTTCCCCAACAGTGGCTACACACAACAATACCCTTGAGCTATTTTGCAGATACTGAAACCCCCTCCAGGTAGAAGTGTTATTCATTCAGTCCTGTCTGACTCTTGGCGACCTATGGACTGTAGCTTGCCAGGCTTCTCTGTCCATGGGATTCTTGAGGCAAGAATACTGGAGTGGGTTGCCATTTCCTGCACCAGGGGATCTTCCCAACCCAGGAATCAAACCTGGGTCTCCTGAATTGCAGGCAGATTCTTTTCTGTCTGAGCCATCAGAGAAGCTAATAATTAATAGTGGTATGCAGCCCACCAACATGTAGACCCCAGACTAGCTGGACCTGAAGGTTGATGATGCTGACTCCTACTTACCTCAACAGCAGCCCATGAGAAGAATGACCACAAGCTGAACATGCCCTCTTTGAACAATGACTATAAAACTTCTCACTACCTTCCCCAAGTGGGGACATACGATTTTGAGGGGATTAGCCCACTGTGGCCCCCTTTGCCTGGCAAAGTAAAAAGGCTATCCTTTTCTACTTCACCCAAAATTCTGTCTTCGAGATTTGATTTGGTGCAGGTGTACAGAGAGGCTGAGCTTTTGGCATCAACCGGGACTGTAAAACCAGTGTGATTTCTTAAGCTGAAATGGGAAAGGAATTCACCTGTTGCTCTTTTCAGAGGGTGTCACTGTATCATGGAAACCCCAAGAGAGTTTATGAAGTGTCACCGAGGTGTTCACAGCAGTTACAATGTGAATATGCAAAAGCAACAGTAGCTTTCCGTGGATGGGTGACAACTCGTGAGAACACAGATTGGGAAAAAAGAATCCATTCACCACAGTGTGCATGCTAAGACATTTCAGTCATGTTCCACTCTTTTCAACCCCATGGACTATAGCCCGTCAGGCTTCTCTGTCCATGGGATTCTCCAGGCAAGAATATTGGAGTGTATTGTCATGCTCTCCTCCAGGGGATCTTCCCGACCCAGGGATGGAACCATGTCTCTTATATCTCCTGCATCGGCAGTCAGGTTTTTTTTTTTTTACCACTAGAGCCACCTGGAAAGCCCTATTCATGACAGCAATGAGAACAAAAACTCAAGAAGCTCATAGACACTTCAGACATATGCAGGACTTAGAAAAACACACACACACAAACCTATCGAAGGACAATTAACATGGAATATATGAAGAGACGCTTCAATTCTGAAGGAAAAGACCCAAGAATATGAAAAATGTCAATTTCCTCCATATCCATCCATACAACGTTATTTCAATACAGATCAAAATTCTAATCAGATTCCTTTCCCCAGGGTGAAGGAGAACTGAATAAAATTATTCAAAAGTTCATATGGCAGAACACACTGCTGGCTTGGGAGTTGCCAGGGTTTTAAGAGCCCAGTAGTCGGGGGCGGGGGACTACATATTTTAGCAAAAAATTGAAATGCATTGTGAAACAACAATACTTACAAAGTCAGGCTATCATTGGCCTAAAAGCTGATCAAAGTATATACTGGGCTTCCCAGGTGGCACAGTGGTAAAGAATCCACCTATAATTCAGGAGACACGGGAGACGTGGGCTGGACACTTGGCTCAGGAAGATCCCCTGGAGCAGGGCATGGCAACCCATTCCAGTAGTCTTATCTGGAGAATCACATGGACAGAGGAGCCTGGAAGGTTAGTTCATAGGGTTGCAAAGAGTCGGACATGACAGAGCTGCCACGCGTGCATAATTGAGGTGCCTTTTCATTTTTGGCCATGGAGGCTGCTGTCAGCAGAGCTGTTACAGTTACAGGTAGAATGATATGGGCTTTCTTTTTCCTTTTTAAATGTTTATTTATTCATCTGGCTGCACCAGGTCTTAGTTGTAATATGTGGGGTCTTTAATTGTGTCGTGTTAGATGTAGTTCCCTGACCAGAGATGAAACCCAGGCCCCCTGCTTTGGGAGTACAGACGTTAGCCACTGGACCACCAGGGAGGTCCCATGATATGGGTTTTCTATTTCTCTCCTTACACCAAAGGAAGCACATTCCTGGGTTAGAGGGGATGCTGTCTAAAATGTCTCACAGCTCTATCTGGCCCCAGATCTTCAGTCCTTCCTTGGAGGGAACTTTGTAGTAATGGTGGAGGGGTACATACACCCCTCCATCGCAGGGCTCAATCCTTTGACTTGAAGTGGCCATTAGCAACTTCAACCCAAGCAGAGACTTGAAATCACCTTGACAGTGTCTACCCTGTGCTCAGATATGTGAGTCACCCCTTTCTGGGTGACCAAAGACCCAAAACTTAGGGACTTACAACAACATCCATTTTTAAATTTTTAAAAATATTTATTTGTTTGGTTGCACCTCCCAGCATGCAGCTGCTGAGTTTCCCTGACAAGGGACCGAACCCACATTCAGGGGAGAGGACTGTCCCAGGGTGTGACTCACTTGGGAACTGACCTAAGGTGTATTGGCAACACCCGGTGACACTCTGGCCCCAGAAGTGTGATGAGCAAGGGGATGAGTCACTTCAGCTGTCCAGACTATCCCACCTATATCCGCTGATAGCTAGCCAACTCCAGACAAGATCAACAAGTGACCTCCCCAATCACACACAGAATACATTGTTACATATTGTAGTATACCATACATCACTTTGCCAACAAAAGTCCATATAGTGAAAGCTGTGGTTTTCCCAGTAGTCACCTACGGATGTAAGAGTTGGACCATAAAGAAGGCTGAGCACTGAATATTTGATGCTTTTGAATTGTGGTACTAGAAAAGACTCTTGAGAGTTCCTTGGACCGAAGAAGATCAAACAACTCAATCCAAAAGGAAATCAACTCTGAACATTCATTGGAAAGACTGATGCTGAAGCTGGAGCTCCAATAGTTTGGCCACCTGATGCGAAGAGCCAACTCATTAGAAAAGACCCTGATGCTGGGAAAGAGTGAAGGCAAAAGGAAAAGTGGGTGGCAGAGGATGAAATGGTTAGAAAGTATCACTGACTCAATGGACATGAATTTGAGCAAACTGTGGGAGACAGTGAAGGACAGGGAAGCCTGGCATGCTGCAGTCCATGGAGTTGCAAAGAGTTGGACACAATTTAGCGACCTAACAATAGCAACAACTGCTATTATTCATGTGGCTATATCCCAGTGAGGTATTATGAGTGTTTGTTATGCAGCATCATAGCATTTGATGACTGATACAGTCTCACTAATTAGCTTCTCTGCAGGAGAGGCCTGAAGCAGGCAGATTGAGAAACTGGGACATTCCTAATAAAGAGTGATGTTTCATGAATGGATAAAGAATGTGGTACATCTATACAGTGGAATATTACTTAACTATAAAAAAGAATGGAATTATGTCACTTGCTGCAACATGGTTGAACCTAGAGATTTTCACCCTAAGTGATGAAAGGCAGAAAGAGAAAGACAAACATGATTTATCACTTATATGTAGAATCTAAAATATGACACATATCATATGATGTTGCTTAAATGTGGAATCTAAAAAATGGTTGCTGTTGTTCAGTCGTGGTACAAAGGAACTTATTTATAAAACAGAAATAGGACTTCCCTGTTAGTCCAGGTGGTTATGAATTCACCTTGCAATGCAGGGAACATGGGTTTGATCCCTGGTCTGGGAAGATTCCACATGCCACAGAACAAACAAGCTGATATGCCACAACTACTGAGCCCTTAAGCCACATCTACGGAGGCTGTGTGTTGCAAGTATTTAAGTCCACATGCCCTAGAGCCTGTGCTCCACAACAAGAGAATCACCACAATGCAAAGCCCACACACAGCAATTAGAGAGTAGTCCCCACTTGCCACAACTAAAGAAAGCCTGTGTGCAGCAACAAAGACCCAGCACAGCCAAAAATAATTTTTTTAAAAAAAGTAGAAACAGTCCAAATGCCCATCAACGGATGATAGTTAAACAATATTGTCCCTCCACGCACCAGAATGTTACTTGACCACAAAAAAGAGAGAAGCACTCGTTACAACAAAGATGGACCCCAAGAACACGATACTCAGTGAGAGAAATAGACACAGAAGGACACACAGGATGTGATTCCATTGATAGGAAACATCCAGAACAAGCAGATCCACAGACAGAGATTGGGGTTCATGGCTGTCAGGGGCTGGGGCAATGACTACTTATGGGAAAGGGGTTTCTTCTGAAATTTGATAGTGAACTTAATTGAACAGCTCCTGAATATGCTAGAAACCACTGGATTGCACACTTCAAAATGTTTAATTTTATGATATGTGAATTTTACCTCAATCTTTAAAACGAGGATAAGAAATTCAGTTATGTTGGCAGGCACAATACAGTTATCAAAACTTATAGAAAAGATGGGTATCTACTGGCCTGAAAATATTCTCAATATTAACATTAAGTTGGGGGGGAGACAAAAAAAAAAACAGCATTTTGATTCCCTGGTTACTAAATGAGTACTTCATATCCACAAGGATATCTGCATGAAAAAACCCTGAACTATTATGGATCAGGATAAGAGAGGTCTAAACCTGATGTGGACTCCTGCATAGGGTTCTAAAACAGCAAAAGGATATTACAAGAAAACTGGTGAAATCCAAACCAAGTCTATAAGACATAAATTAGCATCAATTTCCCATTTATAACAAGCATACATCGGTGACAAGATGTTTCCATGAGGGTAGAGGGTGGGGGTCTCTGTCTTGTTCCAACTTTTCTATATGTCTAAAATGATCCTACAATACAAAATCTCTTTCTTTGTGTTTGCTGAAACCTGGGAAAATTTTTTTAAAGGGAGAGAACAGTTGTTTCAGTTCTAAGGAATGAAACTACCAATAATTAGCTTTTCTCTGTTCTTTTAATATTTTCTAATTATTTCCCACCCTGGCAACATATTATTATTTTTTTAATCAGAAGGAGGTCCTAATCTTTAGTGCCGGTCACAGTGTTTGAAGCCATTCTTGCAAAATTCTTTAATATTTATGTATCATTAGTTTCCAGGAATGTATGCATCTGTATGGGAGAAATCTGGAAAGGTTTCTCTCTGGAACTGCGAGATGGATATTTTTGGTAGTGGTGGTGGATGATCTTTATTTGACTACATTTTCACCACCACAGACTCGCAGTGTTTGTGTAATAAAAAATAATAATGGGATTTATTTTTCTACCCACGAACTTCCCCCATGGTCTCCTGTGTATTTTCCCAATGACCTTTCCCAATACCCGCAGTAATTGATTCTCAATCAGATATTCAAATAGGTGCTTGGAGGGAAGACAGTGATTCGGCAACTTTGATGATAAAGAATTTTTCCTTGGCCCCTCTCCCATCCTGCCGACTGCTACTTGCCTCCTACCCACTCCCACCCCCTCGACCCCCACTTTCCCAGCTCAGCCCCAACTTTGTGCCCCCTCCACCGCCTTGCAAATATCTTTTGGTTTTAAGGGTTCCCCAGGGAAGCCTTGTTCTAAATGAGGTGTAAAAATCTAAGCGGCACACACACACACAAAAAAAAAAAATAGCGAGAGGTTGGAATCAATACCCTCTTCACAGCTGCATCGATTAACAACCATATTCTTCATTTATTAATTATGAAGGGGGATTTCAGAGCCTCCTTCTCCTTCTCTGACTGTGACATGGCGGCCCCCCCAACCCCACTTCCGGTGGCTGCCCCTCCCCCTCAAGGCTGCCCTGGGTCTGGGGGTCTCTGGTCCCCTGACTCTGCATCCCCTAGGCCTGGGAAAAGAGGAGGAAGGCAAACACCTGCCCCCACCTGCGGGTCCAGCCAGAAACCGAGTGCTTGAGAATTAGCCTTGCAGCAAATTTATTCTATTCCTTGGCTCCTTTGCTGTTTGGTCTCTTTGTCTCCCCCACTAGAACATAAGCTCGGTGAGGGACCTCACCAGGTTTGTCCCTGCCCTATTTCAATAGAGGTTTGCTGAGTGATAATGCAGGTGGAGCCTGAAGAGAGTAGGCTGTTTGGATGGGGGCAGTAAGCATCAGTCCTTTGTCTGGGCTGAACCTGATTGTCACACCAGGGCAAGATAACCTCGGTCTGGGGACTCATGGGACAGAGGCCAGGTCAGACCCACCTTTATCCCTGAGGGGCAGCATCAAGATAGCCCAGAAGTGACCAGAAAAAATGCCTGTGATGGACGAATTTATAAATAGATGGGTGGATGAGTGGATGGACAGGTGGAAGGAAGGTAGATGAATCAGTGGATACATAGGAAGGATTGGATGGGGGATGAGTAGGAGGATTGACGAATGAATGAGTGTAAATGGATGGTGGGTAGGTGGGTAGATGGATGTGTAAATTGGGTGGAAGTTGGATGGATGGGAGGAAGGATGAGTGGATAGCCCAAAGGATAGATAAATGGTGGCATGAATAGAGGGATGAATAGATAAATGCATGGGTAGGCAGGTGAATGGTTTGGTGGATGAATGGATGGATGGATGGTTGGCTAGGTGGGTGAGTGGATGGGCAGATGAATGAATATGCATGTAATATGTGGGAGAATGGACAGAGAAATGGGTGGATGGGTGGATGAGTGAGTGAGTGGATGGACAGAAAGCTAGGTAAGTTGTTGGATGAATGGGTGGAATATATAGGTGAATTGCTAGGTGGGTGGGTGGGTGGACGGATGGATCAGTGGATGGATGAATGGGTCGGTGAATGGATGGATGGATGAATGGGTGGGATAGATGGGTGAATCAATAGGCAGATAGTTGGATAGATGGATGAATGAATGAATGAATGGATGGATTGATGGATGGACATTGGGTATATTGGGACATATACATATATATATATAGGGACATACATATTGGGACATTGGGTATATTGGTGAATGTATGGCTTATTGACTACATGGGTGGATGGATAAAGAAACACATGGATGCATTTATGGTTGGATGAGTTGGTGAGTGCATGCAATATGAGTGAAACGTTTGGTCAATGTGTGGATGGATGAATGGCTAGGTGGGTGAATGGATGGGCAGAAGAGCAAATGGGGTGTGATGTGTGGGAGAATGGATAGACAAATAGATGGATGGGTAGATGGACAGATGGATGGCTAGAAGAATAGGTAAATGGATGGATGAATGGGTACAAGGATGGGCGGGTGAATCAATGACCATGTGGGTAGACGGACTGATGGATGGATAGAAAGATGGAAGAGTCACTGGATGAATGGATACGTTGGTGAACATGTGGCTTTTTTACTGTCTGAGTGAATGGATGTTGGATGAATGTCTTGGTAAAAAAGATGGATGGGTGGGTGATTTGAGTAAATCAATGGGCAGGTGGATGGATGAACACTCGGGTGGGCACATGGGTGGATAAACCAAAGTGCTTAGGTGGGATTATTCTGCACAGGTTACTTCCTTTCCAAGTATTTCTTGTACCTGCACAGGTGCTGTAGGAGGAAACGCCCTGAGGGCTCAGGAGCAACCAGCGGGTTCTCAGCAGAGGATAGCACAGGGGTTGCGGGGCTGGGGAGACCTACAGGAAAGAGTAACAAGCAGCAGAAGTAGTCACTGCACTTGGAGCTGGCGGCAGGCCAGGCCTGGGAGGGGAAGTGCAGGCAGGATTCCAGACAAGGAGGGATGCTCAGAGAGGTGGGGAGCCGGAGACCTAGCCTCTGCTCTTCCAGCCCCGTCTGCCTAGTCCTTCTACCCGAGGGACCCCCTGACAACCAGGTGGCACTCCCCGCCCCCCACCTTCCGGGACGCCCCTCGACTCTGTGCACAGGGTACTTTCCCTTGCCCTGTTTGTGCCCCCCAGCCCTCATCTTCTCCAGGCGGATGGCGGCAAGAAAGGGGGCGGTCCTGCGCGGGGTGTTGGGGTGCACAGCTGCGGCAGCGGGAGCTAACTGCGGGCACCGGATGGTGGGGAGGGGCGCGTCTGCCCGAGGTCGATGGGAGTGGGGGGCCCGGGCTACAGTTTACACTGAATCCACGAAAATCACCGAAGCTTGAAAAGTGCTCAATACGCCATCGATCTCTCTCGGCTGATCAGCGCGGCCGCCGCAGCGGGCTGCGAACAGGGGCAAGGTACACACCGCCTCCCAGCTCAGAGGCCCGCACACCGCCCCCACTCGCCCCCAGCCTGGGGAGAACAGCCCCCCAGAGCACATGCACACCCCCAAGTCTTTCCCCGGCTGTTGTGGGTGACACGGAATTAGAAAACCTGGCCGGCCCCCTGCGGGCTGTGGGACCCTCCTGCGTTTCTGACCAGCCTCTCTGGCCTCAGTTATACCGTCTCGGTGAAGTGGGTGTTGCCACACTTACTCCGACGGGAATTCCTGGCTTCCTCACGTCTATCTATGAGTTCTGCATCTCTTCCCGTGTTTGGTCTTTGGGGTGTGTCTCCATTCCTTCTCAGCTCAGGGGAGAGGAAACAGTGCAAAGGCTTAGAGGCCGGAGGCCACGTGGGGCGTTTGGAGAACTGCAAGGGCAGGCGACTGGGACCTGTCTCTGGAAGATGGGTGGGTGGCGGGTGTTTGTGGAAGCTTTGGTGTTTAACTCTGGAGGATGTGGGGTAGCCTGAATGGTTCAGCATCTTTCCCCTCAAAGCTATGCCTCGGTTCTGACATGGCCTCCCCTGCCCCACCCCCAGGGGCCATTGGTCACCACTTCCTCTCCTGACCCCACACTGGCTCCCGGGGGAACTTTCAAGCCCAGCTCCGAACCCCTCCTCCCCATCAGCCCTCGCATATCTCCAAAGGGCAGTCTGACCTGTCCCACTCCTCGTCTAGCCCCATGCCAACCAGCCTGCATTGCTAGGGTCATTTATGCTCTCTCATCCCTTCTGGACTTTGTCCTTCTGCCTGGAGGTGTGTCCCCACCGAGTGCACCGGCTAAACCTTTCCTTACCCTCCAAGACCTCACCCCAGGTCTCCCAGGCAGATATCCCCCCCACCCCTGGGGCCTCCTTTGGACTGTCTGGTTCTGTGTACCATGGCCATGACTGTGGGAGGTTGCTGGGGGAATTTGTAGCAGAGAGTGGGTTGGGGACTTTGGGGACATGAAGCCAGAATCTTCCTCCAACAGCCAAGGAAACCGAGTCCCACCTAGGCGTCCTGCCTATTCAGCTTCCTCTTGCCTTTGAACCCAGTCCCCAGCCCACTCGCAGAGTGGGCCCACACCACTGGTTCCCAAGGAGAGAGAAAAGGAAAAAAAAAATAGAGGAGAGAAAAGTGAAGTAGTTTCCCTTCCCTCACTCTTTCACCAAATGCCCCCCTGTTTTCTGGTCTCTTCCATGAGTTCCCCCTCATCTACTCTGAGTCTCAGCCCCCTGGGACCCCCATCTGACCTCTCCACACCCCTGCATCCTTCTCCCCAAAGGTCAAGCAGCTAATTTCATTCCTGTGTATCCCTCACACTTCAATGATTAATAATTGAAGAAAATGTATTTCTTCAGGGGCCCAGAATAAATCAGAAATTAGCCTAGCATTCACATTCTACTGGAGGGCTGGGGACACCCTGGGGTGGGGGAGGTGGGGAGGAAGAGCTGAGAGAGGGGGTGTGGACTTCTGAGGGCCTAGTAGCCCTGAGAATACACAACAGTCATCTCAAAACCATCATCATAACAGCATCAACAAGAACCATTCACGGAAAACTTACTCTGCATCCAGAGGCACTGTGCTTGTGAAAGAAAGAAGCTCCTTGTCCCCATTTTACAGACAAGGAAATGGAGACCCAAACAGGGGTGTGTCTTTTAAAAGATCTTTTGGGGGGTGTGGACTATTTTAGAGTCTTTATTGAATTTGTTACAGTATTGTCTCTGTGGTTTATGTTCTGGTTTTTAGGTTATGAGGCATGTGGGATCTTAGCTCCTTGACCGGGGCTTGAACCCACACACCCTGCATTGGAAGGGGAAGTCTTAAAACCACTGGACTGCCAGGGACGTCCCAGGGAGATGTGTCTTGCCCAGAGTCACACTGCTTGGGATTCAGACTCAGGTGGGTCCTATGCCACACCTGGCGCTCTGTCCAAGACAGGGTATCTTCCCTTCAACTGGAGTCTGAGGCTCAGGCCCATGTGGGGCTGGCCTGACTCCATATGGTGTCTCTTCACTGCCCCAGGACCTGCCATGTGGGGACTGATGAGGTCACAAGTCACCAAGGTACACCCATGTTCACAGCACCATGATTCACAGCAGCCACATGTGGAAACATCCCAAGTGTGCATCAACAGATGATGGATAAACCAAACATGGCTCATCCTTACGGCAGAATTGTTATGTATTAATGCTGCTCAGCCATAATAGAAATGAAGCACTGACACTCACTGCAACATGGATGAACCTTGAGGATGTGATGTTCAGTGAGAGAAGCAGACACAGAAAGACAAATACTGTCTGATTCTACTCACAGGAGGTCCCTAGAGGAGTCAGATCCACAGAGACAGGAAGTAGATGATGGGGCCAGGGGCTAGGGGAGGAGATGGGGAGTCAGTGTTTCATGTGGGCAGAGCTTCAGTTTTACAAGATGAAAAGATTTCTGGAGCTGGATGGTGGGGATGGTTGAACAACAGTGTGAATGTACTTAATGCCACTGAACTGTGTACTTAAATTGGTCAATTTTGTTATGTATATTTTACCCGCAATTAAAAATTTTTCTTAGAAGAAGGAACCAAGCGCTGACACACACTGCAACATGGATGAACCTTGAAATTGTGATGCTCAGAGAAAGAAGCTGGACACAAAGGGCCACGTAGTGTGTGATTCCATTTCTATGAAATGTCCACAATAGGCAAGTTCACAAACACAGAAAGTGAATGGGTGGTGATCAGGGGCTGTGGAGGGGCGGAGGGAGGGGTGACGGCTAATGGGGATGGGGTTTTATTTAGGGGTGATGAAAATGTTTCAGAGCAACAAAATTGTAATGACTATACAACAGTGTGTACAAATTAAATACCACTGAGTTGGACACTTTAACATGGTTAATTTCATATTATAAGAATATCACCTCAACGGAAAAGAAAACTATATGGTGAGGGCTGCCCATGCCCACCTCTGAGCATCTGTCTGTTTTAATGACATTGACTCCCTCCCATGAGGTGGAGTAACAAACTTGAAATGTTTTTTATTCAGTTTTAGATCATGTGGCAGTGTGCGTCTGTTAAATATTAAAAAATATTTGTTTATTTGGCTGTGAAGGGCCTCAAGTAGTATCTTCCATCTTCGTTGTGGCATGCAGGATCTTTAGTTGGGGCATGTGAACTTAGTTGGGGCATGTGAACTCTTAGTTGGGGCATGTGAACTCTCATTTGCAGCAGGTGGGATCTAGTTCCCCACCAGGGATTGAGAGCACAGAGTCTCATCCTCTGGAGCACCTGGGAAATCTCTATTAGCCATGTTCTGATCCCCGACTCATTTCAGCCCATTCCACTTACCCTGTGCTATGCTGCCAAAAGAACACATGCTGGGACTAGACTTGCTGCCCAAGGAAAGGTATTGATAAAAACATGCCACCTCCTTGGGTGGAATGCTGGGTGGACATTAAAGGTGATGGAGGAGGAGAAATTTGTTTCAAACTTTAAACTTTTTATTTTTTATTGGGGTATAGCTGATTAACAACGTTGTGGTGGTTTCATGCCAACAGCAAAGGGACTCAGCCGTCCATATAAATGTATCCATTCTCCCCCTAACTCCATCCCATTCGGGCTGGCACATAACAGTGAGTATGTGCTGCACAGCAGGTCCTGCTGGTTATCCATTTTGAATATAGCAGTGTGTACAAGACTTTCCTAAACTCCCTAACTATTCCATTCCCCTGGCAACCATAAGTTTGTTCTCTAAGTCTGTGAGTCTCTGTTTTGTAAGTAAGTTCATTTATATCATTTCTTTTTAGATTCTACATAAAAGAGATGTCATATGATATTTCTTCTCTGTCTGACTTATTTCACTCAATATGACACCCTCTAGGTCCATCCATTTTGCTGCAAATGGCATTATTTCATGCTTTATATTGGCTGAGTAATATTCCATTGTATATATGTACCACAGTTTCTTTCTTCAGTCCTCTGTTGAAGGACATTTAGGTTGCTTCCATGTCTTTGCTATTGTAAACAGTGCTGCAATGAACATTGGGGTGCATGTATCCTTTCGGATCCTGTTTTTCTATGAGGAAAAATTTTAATAACCTGGGAAGATGGCCAAGTGATGAAATGAAAGACACTGACCACGTGAGGTCACATGAGCCCATTTTGGTAATACCTTGGGCTTCTGTCAGCATTTCCCCGGGTTCAAGTCCAAAGCCAGTTGCATGGAGCAAAGTCCTGAGACCGTGGAGAGGGCCACCCCCTCATATCCACTTGCTTCTTTGCCCACCTCGTGAATCAAATAATGTTCATCCATAGTCATGTCCACCCAGCACCTTAGAGTGTGTACTTATTTGGAAATGCAATCTTTGCAGTTGTAATTAGTTCTGTTCTGTTCAGTCGCTCAGTCGTGTCCGACTCTTTGCGACCCCGTGGACTGTAGCCTACCAGGCTTCTCTTTCCATGGGATTTTCCAGGCAAGAATGCTGGAGTGGGTTACCATTTCCTTCTCCAGGGGATCTTCCCGACCCAGGGATCGAACCCGGGTCTCCCGCATTGGAGGCAGACGCTTTAACCTCTGAGCCACCAGGGAAGCCCTGTAATTAGTTAAGATGAGGTTATCCTGAATTAGGGTGGCCCTTAAATCCAACAGCTGGGATCCTTATGAAAAAAAGGAGAGACACACAGAGACACAGAGAGAAGACAGACTTGTGAAGACAGAGGCAGAGCCTGGCCAGGGTGGGTGGGGTGACTACAAGCCAAAGGATGCCAAGATTGCCAACAACAGAGTCCCTTGGATTGCAAGGAGATCAAACTAGTCAATCCTAAAGGAAACCAACCCTGAATATTCATTGAACGGACTAATGCTGAAGCTGAAACTCCAACAGTTTGATCACCTAATGTGAAGAGCAGACTCATTGGAAAAGACTCTGATGCTGGGAAAGATTGAAGGCAAAAAGAGAAGGTGGCAGCAGAGGATGAGATGGTTAGATGGCATCGCCAACTCAGTGGACATAAATTTGAGCAAACTCCGGGAGATAACAAAACACAGGGAAGCCTGGCGTGCTGCAGTTCATGGGGTCACAAAGAGTTGGACACAACTGAGCAACTAAACAACAACCAGCGGCTGGAATGGCCTGTAAGGACCCTCTTAAAGGAGTGAGCACGGCTCTGTGACACCTTGATCTCAAAAGGGGAGAAGAGCTTTTCTCCTCCAGACATGCTGGCCTCGTATTTCCTGCTTCCTCATCTGTAAAATGGGGATGTGTTACACAATGCACAGGATTTTGAAGAGCCAATGTGCTTATACGTACAGTGCACTTAGCACAGCCTAGCTTGCTGTCAATACTCAATAAATACTGTGAAAAAGATGACTGAGGCAGGGACAGGCAAGGAGGAGGAATGGGGACGGCCCTGATTCTATAACAGCTGCCAATGACCTTCCCTTTCTGGGCCTTGTTGTCCCCATCTGAGAACAAAACACCGCTGATATTAGCTGTGAAACAAAGAGGTTTGTGGGACACCTCACAGAGCCAGACCAGGCAGGGTCTACTTCACCCCTTGGTACAGATGGGGACCCTGAGGCTGTGGCCCATCTGCCCCCGGGCCACTCAGGGTAGTGGAGACACGATGTTATGGGTAGTGGGGACACGGTGCTACCTCGGAGAATCTGGCCCTTGCATGCACCTCCGGGGTGAAGCTGGGCACCAACTGGCTCCCTTGGCCAGGATGTTGAAAGCACTGAATGAACATGAGTTGCTACTGCTGCTATTGTTGTTATTATTATTATTGAAAGCAGCAGGAGGGGAGGAGGTGGCGGATGGCGGGGTGCCCCTCCCCATAAACTCTTTCCCGAGCTTATTAAGCGCCTCGGGCCGCGGCGATCGATGGCCACTGGGCGCCGGCTGCAGTATCCCTCCCGGCCTCGGGCCGCGCATGCGCGCGGGTGCCGGATTGATCGCGACAGCCTCGGATCCATCTCTCTCCGGCCCCGCCCCTCCTCCCGGCCCGCGTTGCCAGGCAACCGCGGCTCGGCGCGCTCCCATTGGCCGGCGGCGCGCCCGGGTCCCGGGCGGCGCGTGGTCAGTTGGTCAGCGTGGCCGGGGGCCTGGCTCCGGGCGCGGGTCGATGCCGCCTCCCATCTGACCTTTCCCGGCTTGGGGAGGGGGATGCAGGCGGGAAGGGGGCCAAGGGAGGATGGAGCAACCGGCCCGTCTTGGAAAAAAGTTTATTGACCCGTGTGTTATCTCGGGGACGCACGTCTTCCTGAGGTGGGGGCGACTGAACAGCCAGGGTAGGGGGTGAGGCGGCGGTAGGAACCTTCCCCAGCGCTCCCTTGGCTCCAGGATGCTCCGGACTGCATCGGTGAGCTCTACCCTCCCTGGCTTGGCTGGGCCCATTCCCTAACTGGGGAAACCAAGACTGGTAAGAGCTCAATACTTGCCTGAGTCACAGGGGATAGGATGAAGATGGGCCTGCTACCCAGAAAGTGTGGCTCTGGGGCGTCGGATTCTCTCTGCCACATCAGTCTGACCACTAGACACCCACCCCCAAAGGAGATAGAAACATTTATCCAGTGCTCATTGGGTCCTACGTGATCACTCCCCCTGTAAGGAAAAACGATGACTTAAACTAAAATGTAATGTTAAAATTAAGGACTTGGGGATGCTGTGTGTTCTTCCTGTTTAAAGGATACCCGACTTTCGCAGAAGTCTAGGGAGGCCCAGATTGAAGAGTATGGACTTCAGAAAAGACGCTGTTTATTTTGAAGGGGTTGGGAGAGTGTGAGGTGTCCTAAACCTCCCAGTTTAAAAAAAAATCCCCAAACACCCAACAGTCAATTGGGTTTGTTAAAATGCACAACTGGATTTTGTCAAAGGAAGGTTTATTATAAAAATAAAGACGTTGTTTATAATAAAATGGTAGGGTTCTTGACATGGAGCAAAAAATATTTCTTAGAGGCTGAAAAACAGGATTGAATTATTTGCTTCAAATGTGGTTTGTTAAAAAATTTAAATATACATAATAGTTTTAATATGCATCCTGGACCAAACCCAGTGCTGAGAGGTTTATTTAAATGATCTTAACTAATTCCCCACGCAACACACACAGCTGCAAATCAGTGTGGTTTTGCGGGAGTGGGGGTACTCTAAATTCAGTTCTATAACCACTTTAAAGGGAACAGAAAAGGACAAAACTACTGGCTTCAGGCTCTCCCACCTAAAATCAGCTGTGGTCTTTCTGTTCAGGCCTCCCCAGCCTTTCTGCCGCATGTAGACACACTTTACAAGGCTGTCAGCCTCCCCTGGCTTTGCATTTATTTTATTTTTCGCATCATACTTCACCCAGTCTCCTTCCCTGGCCTTTGCGTTTCTAACTCTAAGCAACTGAGGAAGGTTGCATTGACCAGTGGAGTGTGTGGGGGTTATTTTTGAAAGCAGATGCTGGAATTCAATTTTTATTTTAACCTGGTTATTGAGTGGAGTGGGGGAGGGAAGTGGAGGTTGGCCAATTCATGTGCAAGATGAAAAAGCTGGATTTTATCAAAGGCTGGGCTGTTTTGACAATGGCTGATTGGGCTTGTGATATGTGAGTGGTTCCTTGGCAGTCGAGAATGTGTGTGTGCATGTGTGTGTGCAAATCTGGGTGCACTTGAGTGTGTAAATGTGCAAGCATTTGCATAGCTGTGTGCACATATGAATAGGTGTGCGTGTGTGTGTGTGCACTGTGTGAGGAGGTAAGGAGAGGGAGGAGGCAGAGGCTGTTCTGTGCATGTGACTGTATATTCTTTGAGTGTGTCCGTGGGTGTCAGTGGGTATGTGTGTGTGATATGGATGCACGCATGCATGTATTTGTGTGTGTGTGTGAGCATGTGTATCATGTGTAAGAGTGTGTGCAGGTGTACTTATGTAGGAGTGTGTGAGAAGATACGTGTGCAAATGCATGCCTGTGTGCATGTATGAGCAGTTACAGGTTACACAGGTGTGTGTGCTTGCACTATATGCTTTGCACCTCTGCCCCTCTAGCTTTCCTCGCTTGCCCGAGCTCAACTCCCCACTTTCTGAGGCTGGTCTGTCTCTACCTGGCCTCCGTGCCTTCCTTTATGAGGTTCCTGCTGCAGGGACATGGGTCCATCCCTCTACACAGCTGACCCTTCTCGGGAGCCCTGGGATTCACCACTCAGGACAACAGGCAGCGAGGCATTCATTCCATAAAGGTTCACCTCCCCTGGGAGCTCTCTGAGGGCAAGGGCCTGCGTCCGAAGCATGGCTTGGCCCTTGGTCCCCAGAGCCCAGGACAAGACGACCGGACACAAGAACATGACCTGGAAGATGTGACTGGAGACTAGTGGTCTGGTCTGTCGGTGCCAGCACCCTGCACTGTGGGCGTAGTGGATGCCTCCTTGGTGGATGGGAAACTGAAGCCCAGACAACAGGCCCCACCCCAGGATGTGCCTCCCGCCTCACCAAGTCCCAACACCACTGGGTGTCAGCAGTCCTAGAACACTGTCCCTGCTGGACGCAGCCGGGTGCATGGATTTCCGAAGCCATCTCTTCATTTGGCAGCTTTATGAACCCAGTTCCATGGATCAAGTGATTGACGTGTTTGCTTATTGGCTACTCCTGCCCTCTTGGGACCTCAAGCAGGTGCGCCCACCTCCATCTCTATCAGCCCAGGAGGACAGGGGACCAGGACCCGCTTGCAGACCCATCACACACACACACAATTGCTCACAGTTACATACTTTTGGTGACTGTGTCCATTTGAGTGGATCTTTCCAAAAGGCAATGTGCCAATATCCAACATAAAATTTTAAAGCAAAATTGAAAATGACAGTTTGGTGAAGACAAGGACTTTTATCTGTCCCCTTCCTCCCCGCCCCAGGTCCTAAACACCTTAAAACCATGCCCAGAACATGATAGATGCTCAGTAAATAGTAAACAAATTCCCCTGGCCTGTGTTCTCACTGCTAGAAGTGTATACCACAGGGGCACACACAGTGTGGCCATATTCAAGAGCCCATTCTCAGCGCCTTGCATTGTTCCAGCAAAAATCTGGAACCAGCCTGAACAGCCAGGGATAAAGTGAAAGTCGCTCATTCATGCCTGACTCTGGGTGACCTCATGGACTGTAGCCTGCCAGACTCTTCTGTCCATGGAATTCTCCAGGCAGGAATACTGGACTGGGTTGCCATTCCTTCTCCAGGGGAATCATCTCAACCCAGGGATAGAACCCAGGTCTCCTGCAATGGGCAGATTCTTTACTATCTTAGCCACCAGGGAATACAGCCAGGGATAAGATGCTGTTGAAATCACCTACAGAGCGCCTGCAGCTCTGAGCACGACAAGGCTGTTCAAAGGCGAGTGTCCCCCAGGCAGCAGCACTGAATGTTCCTAAGATGTATTTGGTGCAAAGGCTGGCTGCCCCCAAAGAAGCTAGCAACTTATGTCCATGCAAAATCCTGCATGAGGTTGTTGAAGACAGCATTATTCTCAATTGCCCAATCCCGTAACAAATGATGCCCTCCAGCAGGTGGACAGATCAACCAGATGATGTGGACTCCGCACTAAGGAGAAAGGTGCCATCAAGCCCCAGAAAGACAGGAAGAAACCTTAAACGCACATGAAATGGAAGGAGCCGTCTGAAAATGTTCCACACTGTGGTTCCAGCTCTGAGACATTCTGGAAGAGGCAGGGCTCTGCAGACCGTAGAAGGATCAGTGGTTGTGGGGAAGGGGCATGGATGGGTGGGGCCAGGGGGGGTTTAGAGCAGTGAAACCATTCTGTTCTGTATGATGGGTGAACAATATCCTGCTGTCAAAGCCCACAGGACTTAACTACACAAAGAGTGAGGCTTCATGTAAGTTGTTGCTATTCAGTCACTCAGTAGTGTCCAACTCTGCGACCCCGTGGACTGCAGCATTCCAGGCTTCCCTGTGCTTCACCATCTCCTGGAGCATGCTCAAATTCATGTCCATTGAATTGGTGATGTCATCCAAGCATCTCATCCTCTGTTGTCCCTTTCTCATCTTGCCTTCAACCTTTCCCAGCATCAGGGTCTTTTCCAATGAGTCGGTTCTTCGCATCAGGTGGCCAAAGTATTGGAGTTCAGCATCAGTCCTTCCAGTGAGTATTCAAGGTTAATTTCCTTTCAGATTGACTGGTTTGATCTCCTTGTAGAGACTCTCCACTGTCAAGAGTCTTCTCCAGTGCCACAATTTGAAAGCATCAATTCTTCGGTGCTCAGCCTTCTTAATGGTCCAAGTCTCACATCCATACATGACTACTGGAAACACCATAGCTTTGACTACATGGACATTTGTCAGCAAAGTGATGTCTTTGCTGTTTAATACACTGTCTAGTTTTGTCATGTAAGTTACGGATTTTAATGTGCCTTAGCAAAGGACCTCAAACCAAGTGGCTTAAACAACAGAAATGATGATTCCCTCACAGCTTCCGGAGGCTGGAAGTCCAAGATCAGGGTGTGGGTGGGGCTGGTTCCTTCTGAGGCCATGGAGTTGTGTCTGATCCAGGCTCCTCTCCAGCTCTGCGAGTCACTGGCAATCCTTGGTGACCTTGGCTTCTGGAAGCATCCCTCCCCTGATCTCAGCCTTCATCTTCACGTGGCCTTTTCCCTGTGTGTGTGTTTCTATGTCCAAACGTCCTCTTCTTAAAAGGACATTTTAAATACCTATTTGAAATACCTTGAAATGCCTATCTCAACTCAATCATCTGCAAAGACCCTGTTACCTAACAAGGTCACATTCACAGGTACTGAGGGTTAGAACTTCACTCTTTCTCACAAGGGACACAATTCAACTGATAACAATTACTTGTAGTGTATTAATGTTGGTTCATTAATTGCAGCAAGTGTACCAAACCGCTGCTAATAGCAAAGGATGCTCAGTGTGAGTATGTGCATGTGTGGTGGGGGTGTGCATAGGAATTTCCTATACACTGTTCATTTTTCCTGAATCTGAGACTATTCTAAAAAAGCAGAGACTAGGGCTTCCCTGGTGGCTTAGTATTGAGAATCCACCTTGCAAGGCAGGGGACCCCAGTTCGATCCCTGGTCCAGGAAGATTCCACGTGCCACATACCAACCAAGCCCACATGATGCAAGTACTGAAGCTTGCATGCCCTAGAGCCCATGCTCCACAACAAGAGATGGCACCACATTGAGAAGCCCATGCAACCCACTAGAGAGCAGCCCCTGCTCTCCGCATCTAGAGAAACCCACCGACAGTAACAAAGACCCAGTGCATCCATAAATGAATAAATATTTTTTAAAAGCAGAGTCTATCATTAAAAAGAAGCTAGGTGCCAAACAGTGAGTAGAGATGCTCACAATTGAGTACAGAAACCAGGTTATGTCTATGGGGGGTGGGCTCCCACTCATCCTAATAGAAGGACCTCTGAACAGGGGCTGCCACGCTGCCAGGATGGGGCCAGGCCCTGCCTGATCCAGCCCCTCATAAGCCCATCCTCCTCTTACCACCAGGCCTTTGAATATGCTGGTCCCACTACCTGGAATGCTGTTTCCACTTCACTTAATTAACTCCTGCTCTACCTAGAGCTTTCAGGGCAAACGTCCCCTTCTCAAGGAGGCCCCAGGCAGCCTGTCCAACCTGCTGGTCCCCCTCCTGTTCAGCCTCCCTGAGTCTGGGTCATGCTTTAAGGTCTGCCAGCCCCAGATTGAGGTGCCCTGACCGCTGTCTCCCGTCCGGTGCTGGCACACAGTGGGTACAGTAAAGAACCTCTGAGTGATTAAAATAAATGGAGACTCCACAGCCTCCTGCATCAGGAACTCAGCAAGTGGGATCACTGTTTCAAGGGTTATTAGCAGCTGTCTGGAGTCTCTCCTCCCTGAGCCCCCAAGCCTGAGGGGGGACAGAGGCCCCTTTAAGGGTCCACCATCACCCGGCACCCACCCACCTGCTCAAGCAGGCCATTAAGCGATTTTTTTCCTCCACTTACAGCTAGCGGCATCGACAGCGATGCTCAATATCTGAGGGGCCGCTGGCCTTGGAAGAGAGATTGCAGCCGCCTCGATAAAATATTCCCTCTTGTCAGTGCCTCCCCCACCCCACCAAAGCCGCGCGTCTGATCCCCTCCCTTAATGACTTTGTTCTCTCCCCTCCAGGAGGATGAGAAGCTGTCCCCCAGAATCCCTGGCCTCAGGCTTTCAAGGATGAGAAGATGACCCCCCCCCCAGGCTTTCAAGCTCAGCTCAAGAGTTGGGGGTAGTGGTGGAAGAAGACCCATTCTCATCTCCCTCATCTGTCCAGATTCTGGTGGGGTCACCTCCCCCAAGAAGCCCTCCCAGACAATGTGAGCCCAGGCTCCAGATTCTTGCAACCCTGTTGAGCTCATGCTTTGAGATGGGGGAGGGTAAGGTACACAGTGGGACTGGGGCTTGAGTGGGGTCACCCAACAGTGTCTGCATGCCACCATTCTCAACTGTCCCTCTGCTCAGCAGAGAGGGAGGCAGAGCCTGGTACTCTCAGCCCTGTGGGAACAGCATGAGGAGCTGGGTAAGGTAGGGTGGGGGCACCAGAGCTACAGAGCAGGGAGGGGCCTAAAGAGTGCAGGGCTGGAGGAAACCCCCTCAGGATGTGACAGCAGCAACTGGCGGGCAGACAACCCGATATGACTGGCCTCATCCAGTCTGCCTGGGAAGCGGGGATTTGGGTCTGAACCCCCGTGGCAGGGGAGGAAACTCAGATGGCTAGGTTGTGAGTTCTTCCCTCTTCACACGGAAGACCTCTAGTTTTAGCTTCAGCACCAAGAACAGTTCCTTCCTCCTCTCCAGATGGGAGGGTCTTCATTGATCAGAGCACTCAGAGCCCAGGACCCCTAGAGTCATGTCTCACAGGACCCCCTTGGGCCTCCCTGTCTTCAGTAAAATGAGGACGGTGCCTCGCCCTCAAGGGGTGGGGGAGTAGGGGGCAGCAGATGGCAATGCTGGAGTGAATGAGGAAATAAATGATTCCAACATTTCCAATCTGACTCAACCTCTTGTTCAAGAAAAGGGCGAATGAGAAGACGAGGGTGTGATTCTTCCCTTCCTCCCTAGCCAGATTCCAGAATCTTCTTTCCAGGCCTAAGGGCGGGCAAATGGGCAGAAAGAGGTGGGAAGGGAGAAAGGTCTCTGGGGTGGGGGTGGGGCTGCTGCCCACAGAGACAAGCCCTTTTCATTGTCCAAGTACTGATCCGCTAAGCTGGGCAGTGCTGAAGTCCCCGAGGGCCAGCTCTGGTCTGGATCTCAGGAAGCTTCCCCCTAGCTGATGGGGAGGGAGGAGAAGGGGTGGATGAGTGAGCCACAGTGAGAACCCCAGGGATTGGGAGTCCCTGAGGAAAAGTGAGGATGCTGGTGTCAGGAGGCCAGGGAAGGGCACTGAGGGTTCTATCTGGGAGGGGAGGGCAAGTTGTATAGAGTAGGGGGCATTGGGACTGGGTTCTGCAGATAGAGTAGGAGTTTCCTAGGGTGAGCAGAGGGATAAACTGAAGTTAAGGCAGGGGGGTGAGTGAATGTGAATCATTTGGGGAGGGTTGGGGGAACTCAGCTGGGGAGGATGCCCCCCCAGAGAGGAGGATGGGGTGGCCTGGGAACCCACGGGTGCCTCGGCCAGGACTAGAAGCAGGTGGGGGCTGAGGGGGGCCACTGAGGGTGGGGGGATCAAAGTTGCACCTTCTCCCCACTAGCCAGACATCAAACCCAGCCTCCCTGTCTTCCAGGTTATTAATTTTTCAGAGAAGAAAATGCTTTTTGTATTTTTTTTCAGGCTAAATATTGATAATGGGCTTAATGTGCCTTTCTTGCTTTTGTGTGTTGAGAGGGCTTTTCCATCGGCTGCTGCAGAGGCTGCAACAGACCCTACACACACACACACACACACACACACACACACATGCTCGCGCACGCACACACACACCCGCCACAACCTCCCATCAACAGACACGCTCAGCTGCGGAGGCCCAGGTGTCAGCAGAGACTGCTAGGAATGGGGCGGGGGTGTTTTGATTGCTGCAAGGGGGGTTGGCGCAGCCCCATACCCGCCTGGAGCTCCCCACCTCTGCCTGCACAAAGCCAGATGCCTGCCCGCCCCACAGTGGGTCGATGCGCCCTGCCAGGGGAGCTGGTGTTTCCAGCGGCTCCAGGCTGAGAGACATCTTCGGGTTGTTTGAAATTTGCCTGCCTTCCTCTCATGGTGATCAGGAAGCAGGAAGGTACGGAGGCCCATTCATTTGTCCATCCATCCACCCATCCATCCTTCCTTTCATCCATCCATCCGTTCACTCACTCACTCACTCGAATGTCACCCGGTCACTAGGTACCTACTATATGTCAGGCTGGGTGCTGGGGACACAGCCACCAGCAGGTAGCCTTTTACCCCTGCCTTTTTGGAATTCAGTCTGGTGGAAGAGAACGGTACTAACTCAAAAACTCCAGGAAAAAAAAGATATCACTAGAAATTGTGACAAGACCGCTGTGACAGACACAGGGGTATGTAAAGAAGGGAGGGGGCTTCCTTAGCACCGTGACACCAGCTGAGTCCTGATGGACTAGGAAGGTCGACCTCTGAGAAGAGGGGCAACGGGGTGCTAGGCCCTCCTCAGAGCCTGTGCAGGGCCCTGAGGAAGCAGAACCTGCTCTCAGTGGTTCTGAAACACAAGCATGTATCATGGTCCCATGGAAGGCTCAGTGATGCCAACCCAGGCTGCCCCTGCTCTGGGGCACTGAAAGCACTGCACCAGGGGAGGAGCCAGTGACTGGTGAGATCCAGACAAGGGCCGAACCTACTGTAACAGACTGATGGGGAGCCCTGGGGCTAGACATCCTCTCTCCCGGCTTATCCTCTCTGTGCTCTGGGCTGGGGTGTGTTCACCTCAACCTCCAGGCCTCAGTTTCCCTACAGGAAAAACAAACATGGTGAGCATACAACTAGGAGGGGACAAACCTACGTGACCTGGATTAAACACTTAGTGCGGAGCCTGGCACACAGAAGGTGCTCAATAAATGTGAGCACCAGTGATAATTGTGTGTGTGATCGATGAAGGAGCAGGAGACCTTCCCTGAGCTGGTGCCCAGTCAAAACGCAGAAAGCAAGAGCAGGTCACACCATGTATCGGTTAGCTACTGCTGTATAACAAAATTTCACAAATTTACCAGCTTCAGACAGCACACACCTGTGATCTCAAGGTCTGCAAATCAGGAGTCTGGGTACAGCTTCACTGGGTCATCTGCTCTGGTCCTACAGGCCACAGTCAAGGTGTCGGCCAGGCTAAGTTCCTTTTCAAAGCTCACATGAGTGCTGGCAGAATTCAATTCTTATGGTTGTAGGACTGTAATCTGGGTTGTTCCCCCTCCCACTCTGGCTTTCAGTAATGGGTACACTAGCTGTTTCCCAATTCCTGCTCCCCTCCAGGAACCCCTTACAACCTGGCAGCTCAGGGACTTCCCTGGTGGTCCAGTGGTTAAGACTTTGCACTTCCACTGCAGGGGGGCACAAGTTCAAACCCTGGTTGGGGAACTAAGATCCCACATGGTATGCAGTGTGGCCAAAATTTAAAAAGTCAAAAAACAAAGAAACCCAAACACACCAGGGCAGCTCACTCCTTCAAGGCCAACAGGAGAATCTGCTGGGACAGGGGCTAACATAATCACAGGTAGACATCCATCACATTTGTGTTCTACTGGCTGTATGTCAGCCATACTCAAGGGAAGAGATTATATGGGACTTAACACCTGCGTTAGATCTCTGCTAAGCATATATTCACATGCACACAGGTCCAGGTCCAGGCTTTGCAATGGCCACAAAAGTGGCTGTGGCCATAGATAATGTTCATGCCAGCAATTGTTTCTTTTTTTGCATTGTCTTCTGGGGAGCTCAGCTCCAGTACTATGGCCCACCTGTGCCAAGGGTTTAGAGCCACCTGCTGTGGGTTTTGTGGACTAACTTCTCTTCCAGCCGTTGCTTCTCTTGAGCTTATTTCTAACTTATTTTCTCCAGCTGCCTTGCCTCTCTGCAACCCTCTCCAACTCAACTTTCTGGACCCCAAACAGGCTGAGAAGCACCACAGTTCCACTCTGCTCAGAATCAAAGCACCATTCTAAGGACTGTACCTGAATTCTCTCCTTCTATCATCCCTAAAACTCCCTCTTGCAGATGAGGGGATGGTTTCACAGAGAGGGTGTGACAGCCAGCCCAAGGACACCAGTTAAGAAGAGGAACAGAGAATCCAGATTAGAAGCCAGGCTCAATTCTAGGGGGCCGGCTGGGTTTGAGATCTTGGGCTGTACGCAGGAACCAGGCACCTTTGATGAAAACGACCACAGAGTCTGGTCTGTGAAGCAACCTTGGAGTGGGGTGAACCAGAAGCAAGGCTGCCCTCGGTCACCCCCTCCATGATCCTGAACCCAGAGCTGGACTGTGGGGTTGCCCCAGCATAAATAACCTTCCACAAATGCACCTCCACCCACACATCGATCTGTGGGTGGGACAGAAATGCTGCTTCAGGGAAACAGTCGCTCAGGGCACCAGCCTTCTGGGGACCATCCTCCAGCCTCTGGACAAGGGCCAGAAACCATGTCCCTCCCAGAGCCCCCCAAAGGGAAGATGAAGGTCCTGGGGCCAAGGCAGGCTTCTTGCTCACACCACATCCTCCTGAACTGCCTAGAGCCAGCCACCACTGAAGTGGCATTGAGCAGACCTCCTGGGCAGGAGTTCCTCCCTCCTGTGCACCCCTGGCCTGAGCAGAGCGATGGGGACACCAGGGCTCTCCATACCTTCTGTTTGTGACATCCGGAGATGCCCAGGCTGGGGAGAGAGACAGTAGACAAGAGAGAGGGCAGCACATGTGTTGGGCAGAGAGGAGACGAGGCAGGACAAGACGGGACCTCTTGGGGTGCAGTCCTTAGACACCCTGGCCCCCTTTCCAGGCCTGCTTCTCTGCAGGTTTGTGCAGCCCCAGGTTCCAAACTCAGACCTGAATATGCCTCCAGCCACCCTCAAAACAAAGGCTCTGCACTTCTCTTGCATCAGTTCACAGAAATTCCCCATCAGATGGGGAAACTGAGGCATGGTGAAATGGGTGTGTTTCCCAGATCCCATCAGTGGGGACTGAAGCTCACATGCCCAGTAGTTGCTGAGGTAGCTGGGGTGCTGCCTACCTGTCAATGGGGAGAGGTCATCCCGGCCTTGTCCCCCAACCGGGACTGGGGCAACCGTGAGCTGAGGCCCACACTCTGATGATGCCCAGTGATGCCAGATCCTGGTCCTGACTCCTGCCCCTCCCTGAAAGGAGCCGGAAAAAGCACCCTGCCCTGGGAAGTTCCAAGGAACAGAAAATCAGGGGCTTGGGACACAGAACCCACACAGGAAACCAGGGCTGGCTAACTGGAGGCACCTAAATCCACCATGTGGGCCGGGCACCACCTCCCCAGAGCCTCCTGTGAAGTGGGGCTGGGGTCTGGCCGGGCCTGTGGGGGTTGGGGGTGGGGAGGAGGAGCCTCTGGCCTCGGCCAGCCCCTCACCCTTCTCTCCTGCCTCATCCCAGGATCAATGTGGCGTCAATGCCTGGCTCAGTCCTCCTGGCCCTGCTTCAGGGCTCTCAGCCCCCGCCTACACCTGGTTTTCTCTCGCTCAGACTCCTCTGAGTGGCCGCACCAGTCAGAAGCACCTCCTGGATGACCCCGAGCTCATACCATGTATGCTTTGTGTTCATTCCACAGACAAGCAAACTGAGGCTCTGACAGGATCCATGATGTGGGGAAGAGAACCCTGGGGTTCAAATCCAGAACTCACCCTTGACCTTGTGGGGGTGACCCCTGGTACTAAGGATCCTGAGCAGTGAGCACTCACAGGGGCTTGGCGAGGGCTGGGGTCAGTGGCCTCAGTGAACAGTCAGCGTGAGGCTCATTCTTCCTACCTGTGAAATGGCCAGTCCTCTGCAGGGCCGAATCAGCTACGGAGGGTCTTAGCTGGCTTGACGCACATGGTCCACCTGCTCCGTCCCTATGCTGCTTCTGGGACCTCCAGAGGGCTTTTCCCTGGCAGCTGAGAAGCCGGTTTCCACCTCCCCAACTGGAAGACAACCAAGGGGTCGACCAGATGACCTTCAGCCCTCCCCAACCTTTCCCCCTCCCATCGCTGCTGTGGTTTCTGGGGAGCTCTTGTCTGGGATACTCCTGACAGGAGCATCTCCCCCTCCCCTCTAGGTGGAGGGTGAGCAGGTGAGGAGGGGGCTGGAGGGGGGTTCTCCCCCAAATTTCCCAGGAAGACATGCCACTGGGGGCCTGGCTTCCTACCTCACCGATCCACAGGGAGTTCAATAATAATGGAAATGTTGTGTTGCATGTGTGTGTGTGTGTGTGTTAGGTAAGGAGTTAGCCATGGGTTCCTACGCAGCCAAAGTCAGGGATTTATTATGGAGACAATTACATGGGAGCCGGTGGGGACTGCTGAGGGCCAGGGTGCTTGTTAGGGAGGTGGGTTAACCAGCAGTTACAGCTGTTAGCGCCAGAGGGGAGAAGAGCGGGGGAAGGATGGGGGAGCGGGGAGGGAGGTGGAGGAGGGAAGAACGGGGAAGGCAGGAGGGAGGTGAAGAAGGAAAGGATGGGGAGAAATAGGAGGAAGCTGGAAAAGAGGAGAAGGTGGGAGAGGGGAGGGGGGCCTCAAGACCCCCTCTTTCCTTCCTGGCAGAAGGAACTGAGCCCCTTCATGTGGGATGTCTGGGTCAGGCTCTGCTCTCCCCACCCCACTCCTGGGCTCCTCAAAAGTCAAGTTGGAGAGAGTTTGGAGGAGGGACAGCAGTGATCTTTTCTGGAAGAGCCCAGTTGACGCCTCCTTTCTTGGTTCCTTGACCGACTGATCAGATATGGGGCCACCCAGTAGGATGGAGGAACCCTACAAACTTGAGTCCCAGAGGCCAGGCTGCCTTTTTGCAGGTTCCAGAATAGGGAATGCCCCCAAAGTACAGGCCGGATTGTCCCAGTCTCCTCGCCATTGCCCCCCAAGTGCCAGGGTTTGAGGGAGTCCTGGATTCCCAGGGATTGTCTGAAGGACTCCCCGCACCCCAAAAGTTCTTCTGGGACTTCAGCACTGCAGCCAAGGCCCACTCTATCCCCAGCTGGACACACTGATGTGTCCACAACAGAGCGCACTGCGCACACACTGGGACTCGGGCCCAGGGTTGGCTCATGGGCTGGGGGCCTTGGGCAAGCCCCAGACCAGCCTTCTGCCTCAGTTTCCTCATCTGAAAAATGGGGATGTTAGCCTTGCTCCCTCAGAGTCTCACCTCCCCAGTGGGAGGCAGGCATTGTGGAGGATAGTCAGGCAGGTAGAACCAGGTTCTGCTGGGCACATGACTCCCCCAGAGTTGGGGCCCCCCACTCCCACATCTGGGGAGGGAGGGAGGAGGCAGCAGATGACAGAGGGGAGGAGAAAATAGTTTGCTTCCAGCCCGGTGGTCCCATGTGACTCACCTGCTGGGCTCAGGAACAAATAGCTCTTACCCCCCACCTCGCTTCCCTGGGGGGAGGGGAGCCATTCAACCCCCAATATATCCAAGAGGATGTGTCTTTGTGTAGACTGGGGCTGGAGGGATTGTTCTAAAGGCCACTGGGACCCCTGCCTGCTGGCCTCCCAACACAGGACAGAAAGCCCAACCCCAATTAGCCTGGCCTTCAAGGCCCAGTTTTGACATCCACCCCCCTCCTGTCAGATCCCAGCTTATCTCCTTGACTTACTTAACAAATATTTCCTTGATGAAGGCCTGAGAGCTAATGCCAGCCTCCTGCCACTGCTCCATTCCCTTCTGCCCCAAATTATTATAAGGGGTCTTTTCATCCCTAGACTAACCTTACCTGACTCAAACTCCTGCACATCCTACAAAACCCAGCCTCCAGGTCTTCTCCTCCAGGAAGTTTGCTCCCTACCCCCAGTCCTGACCTCAGGCGCCTGAGTGACTGTGCAGTCTTTGTCTCCCCTTTCCAAGTACAGAAGCTAACCTGGAGGGTTGGGCTGCCCAGAGGGATTTGTTAAATCAGGTGAACGCCAGTTCCCCTCCTCCATCCCTGACTTGTAGATTCTGCTCTGTGGGACTGCAGCCGTCTCAGCATCTCAGTGTCCCTCTGAAGTCTCCTCAGCTGAGTTTCCTCAGCCAAAGGGGTGCAGGCAAAGGACACAGACCTGGATGGCAGAAAGGAGGAAGGGGGCGGATAGCCGTGGGGAATGGGGCGGAGCCCCCCTGCCTCCCTTCCCCCTTCCTGGCAGGGCGGAAAGGGCACAGGTGTGTTCAGATAAATGGCACATTAATGGGGCGCCAGGCCAGGGCGAGGCTCCCTTGCCGGATGCCGAGGGTTACCCACGGGGCGGGGCCTAGCACCCTCCCAGAGTGGAAGGGCCGGAGTCCTCCCTGCTGGCTGGGGCCTCCTTCTCCGCGTCTGGAAAGTGGGCGCTCTCCCAGGCAGGTGCTTCCCACCCCAGCATCTGTCGTTCTGTCCTGGGCTCTGGGGACCCAGGGCAGGACCCTCCAGGGGATCGAAGCTGGCATGCTAGGGCTCACCAGAGGCAGGGCCATGACTGGACTCCTGCAGAGTGGCTCCCGAAGGCACCCCCAGGAGCAACCCCGCTGCAGCCCGGCCGGGATACCCGAGCCTGGGGCTTCCCGGAACCCACCCACTGCGCCCCGCGCCACCCGCCGCTCTGGGATCCACTGGCCGGCTTTCTGCAAGGAAGAAAGCGTTGTGGGTTAAATATATACACATTTACATCTTTAGTCGTCAAAGGAGAGACCCTTCCGGGAAGGGCCAGAGGGCGCCCAGAGACGCCCAGGGACGTGGGGACGGGGACCCCTCGCTCCCCTGTCAGGACCCAAGCTTGGCCGCGGGGGTGGCCCGGCCCCTCCGGAGCGGGCGCGGAATGCGGGTTTCGTTGCTGCGGGGAAATCGGCGGCCTGAGGTGCCCGGGCCCAAGCGGTCAGCGGAGGCGGGTAGCGGGGCGCCCTCTCCACCACCCTCTGGAGGCAGCCGCCCGCGCCCTGCCTGGTTTAGCCTCAGTTTCCCTGACTGCTAACCGCAGAACAGGCTCCAGGTTTCCTCACTACCAGGGTTTTGGGGGAATGTGATCGCGATGGAGAGGAGTGACCGGGGGTTCGGGCCTGACGGGCGCATTCGTGCCCTCAGTCCCTTCTGGCTGCGTCTCCAACTAGGTCTCTCCGTATTTATGAGCCGGGCGTCCGAAGCTCCGGCCAGTAGCCCAGCTCCCGGACCTGCACGCGATCCCCGGCGCGCAGAGGGAGCGAAGGCAGGAGGAGGAGGCAGCAAGAGCGCGGACCGACCTCGGGAGCCCTGGGAATCCCGAACCCCAGAGGATCACTTTCCAGACCGGGCAGGCTGAGCGGCCACAAGCTACATAATCCGGGCGCCCACGCGCCAGTCGGGGCCTGGTTGCGACCACCCACCCAGAGTCGTAGAGGTGGAGGTGGAACCCTCTCCGTTCTCTGCGCCTGGAACTCCTGGGCCCGCGGAGGCCGAGCTGCTGGGGCAGGGGGAGGAGGACGCGGGGCCCCAGGGAAACCCCAGCCGGCCGCGGACTCCCAGCCCCGGTGCCCCGGTGCCCCGGTGCAAATAAGCGCGGTGTTTGCAGAGAGCGCGGCGGGCGGCGTGGCCCGAGAGCGATGAGGATTCGATGGAGCCGCGCGGCGCGGCGGGGGCAACCGAGCCGGGGCGGGCTCGGGATCGATCGGGCGCAGCTGTCGCCGACACGCCCGCGGGAGCATCCACTCGGCGGGCCAGCGCGACTGGGAGTCCCGCGACCGTGGGCAGGAACCTTGGACCTTCTGTCCGCCAGCGGCGAAACCCCAACGTCGTGGCGCCCCAGATTCGGCGCTGAGAAGTCCCCACACCCAACCTCGGTTCGAGAGTGGGACCTTCGGGGCGCCGTGCGCCCAGCGTGGCCGGGACCCCCGGCCGGAGGGGAACAGTCTAGCACCCTTCCCGCACCCACCCCCCAATCTAAATAAAATCCTCCGACCCGGCCCGAACGAAGGCGCAGAGTCGGGCGGAGCACGCGGGCCCAGTCAGGTGTGCACGGCCAGAATTTGGGGGCGTCTGGGGGTTTGGGGGTCCGTACCTGGGGCTGACAAGGGTCTCTGGCTTGGTCAGGACTGGAGGGAGATGTCGATCGCCACTATTTATTTAAACCTCGGTCTAATAAAATGAAAGAATGCACAGCGGTTGGTGAGTTTCATTTCCATGGGGGACAAATCCAATCACAGAATCAGCCACCAACAGTGGAGGGGCCTAGGGGAAGCCCAGAAAGGGAAAACTATGGAATACCCACCCACCCACATTTTTTAGCTGCCATCGAGAGCTAAAAGGACAAGGAACTCAGCCTGTCCAAGAAGACAGGAGATGGACGGTTCTGATTCCAGCTGTGGTAGAGGTGGGCAGGAACCCCGGAAGAAGGTTGGGTTCCCCCAGAGTGGGAAGGAGATCTGAGCCCCAGCTAACCCTCGAAGTCGCTGGATGGACCCTGCAAGCCCTCATGTTAGCCAGATGTGAGGTTTGCTTCTCAGCTTTTCCCAGGCTGTGAACAGAGAGGGTGGGCATTGATCCAGGCAGCCCAGCCTGGGTTGAGACACCTCCAGGTGCAGACCTGGGTTCCAGGGGTCAAACTCCAATTTTATTGGATGGGATACTGAGGCCAGAGAGCCTCTGCCACTTGGCCAAAGTCTGGGCAGGGTCTAGGATCATGGGTCGCCCTGCCCCCATCCGGCCCACCCTCCCCCAACCTGCAATTTGCCTAATGACTGAAGATCGATCAGGGTCCCAGCCACTGGCCGGTCCGTGGCCAGTTCAATTCTATTTTACTAATTACTAAAAGGCTGCTGGTGGGGGAAGCCCATTCTGGGGTTCCAGGGGGCTCCCCACTCTCCCTCTCTTTGGAAGGTGGCAAATTTTTGCTCAGTCTCCCAGGGGGAACATAGTCTCTGCAAGTGTGGAATCCCTACCTCTGGGGGTGTCGGAGTGTCCAGGCTGATTGGGGGGCTCCATGTGCCTGGGGAACAAGGTTGGTCCCCCCACCAGGAAGCCTCAGCTCAGAGGAGATGTTTAGGGTGTCCCGAGGCAGTGGAGGGAAGGTGCCCCTTCATCTCAAAGTGGCTGGTCTGCCTCTTTCAAAATGGATACTTTCCCTGTTAGAACAGCCACACAAGCTTGTTATGAAATTGAAAATGATAATCAAGCTGGAGGAAATATACAAAGATGGAGGTAAAAGGCTGTATGCTCCTGACCTCTACGGAGCACCACTTAGTTGACTTTGGGGGTAATTCCTCCATCTCTGCTTTCCCACCCATAGAGACCCCACCCCCACAGTGCCCCCACCCCGGGCATTGAGCTTGCTAGGCCTGGGATGCAATCATTTTATGAAGGCTGATTGATTTTTAGATCCTACGATTATTTTTAATTATCTGTGATTGTTGGCAATTGAGACAGTGGGGGCTGGGTGGCTGGAGCTGGGCAGAGCCAGAACCCACCTCCCAGACTTGGAATCTGCATGGAGAGGGGTTAGTCAGTTGCTCAGAACTACCTGTCCCTCTCTGCCGCCTCTGTTTTCCTACCTGGAAGATGGGTGTCCCTGAAATTCTATGTAAATCCTGAGTTGGAAATTCAGTGGACCAGGATCTGGGGGCAGTGTTGGCACTTGGACAAAAGCCCAAACAGCCACAACTGCCACTCTCTACCTTGGACCTGCGGTGGACGCTGAATAGAGGCACAGCTTCCCCTTGGGGCTCGGTGAAGCAAGAATGTGTGCCTGGTAAACAGTAAGTGGCTACTAAATGCTAAGTCCTAAGCACAAGGCACTGGGAGGCAGTGTTTTTTTCAGTGCCCTGTTCAACCCCAGAAAATGGCTCAGGCCATTCTACTGTCTGATCCCCACCCCTCCCCACCCCGCACTGTGCAAGCTGGGGAGGGGCGGTCGGATCATCTTGATCCCTCAACCTCCTTGCACTGGTGCACTGGGAGCCAGCCCACCCCCTCCCCACCATGGTGGACAGCAAAGACTTGCCCAGGCTCTCAGCGGGGGCAGGCAGGAAGGCACCCTCCCCTTCCCTCCCCCCACCCCAGTCAGGGAAAGGGAAACTGAGACACAGGAGCCACCGCACAGACACCAAGTCCAGTGGCAGTTCCCAGAATCAAACCTCCAATCCTGCTGAAGGTGGTGACAGCAACATGCCCAATGGGTTTCATGGAGGGGGAGCTCCCTGACAGGGCCTCTGCAGCCCTCCACCCACGGTTTAGAGTCCTGGCCCTCCCTGCTGAGGTGGGGGTTCCTGGGGGACTCCATCACAGACCTTACTAGCCCTACCCTTCTCCTCCCCCTTTGGGAAAAGGCACTGGTTATCCCCTGGGCAGGAAGAAGGGGTAGGGCTGGTTTGGGGAATCCCTCTTCACCCCACACTCTGCTTGCTCTTCAGTTGGGGGCACTTTTTGAGGTCTGAATTGGCCACTCTGGACTCCCCTTCCTGACCTGCATCTCATTCCCACAAAGGGATCATGGTGGGCTGGGGGAGGTCTCTGAGTGTGGAAGGCTCCCTCATTTATCCCAGTTCCAGGGGTCCCTGGGCCTCACCTGTCTCCAGGTGGTGAGGAAAAAGGAGCACCTTCCCTCCTCTCACCCCAAAGAGAAACCCCAGGGAGAGGGTGGAGTCTGACCAGGGGCTTCCTGGGAAGCAAAGAGGATGTGTATCAGGCCTGCCTGATCTGGAAGGAGACAGAGGTTCTTTCAGGGTCACCCCAAGCTGCTCCCAAGCTGGAGACCGGGGCAAGTAGAAGGACCTGGAAATAGGAGGAGCCTTTGGCATCCCTGAGACCGGGTGCTCCATTGTACAGCTGGGGAAACTGAGGCCCAGTGCCTACACATGGGAGCAGATCCAGACACTTGGAGACACAGGCTGGGAATCAGCCTGAGGACCTTCCTTTCAGCACCCTCCACCCAGGGAGAACTTTGGGAGCGCGATGTGACTCCCGACCTGTGCTAGGACAGAGGGAGGTTTGCGAGCAGAGGGCCCACCTCCTAGGGACCTGCGTGAGTAGGGGGCAACACCTGGATCACAGGCCCCCACTGAGTCCCACTCTGGTGCACTCCCTAAAGATGGACTCACAGGTGCCAGGGAGGAAAGTAACCTTCACGACCCTTGGGAGAGACAGAGAATCTGAGACCCAGAGTCGAGGTCCCCAGCCCCGCCTCGGTTGAGTCTGTCCTCGACCTCCGTCCCCGAGTACCACTGATCCCCAGGGGGCACGGTGGAGGCAGTGGCAGGGTGTCTGGCAGAAGCCCGGAGTCTAGCCCACTCCGGCCAGCCTGGCGCTCCAGGGGGCCAGGGCGGGCGGAGAGCTAGTCGGCGGGAGGCGGCGGCGAGGGGAGCTGGTGGGCGGGGGCGCTGACGTCAGACCCGGGCCCGGGCGCCGGCGGCCGCTCCCCCGCCACATCCTGGTGGCCGCGCTCGCAGCCGGGCCGGGCCGTACGCCGCGCAGCCGGGCAGCCTCGCGCGCAGCCACCGGGGAGCGGGCGGGGGCCATGCGGCGGCCTTGAGCGCGCCGGGCCGGCGCCGAAGAGCGCACGCGGCGGGCGGGCGGCCGAGCCGGCGAGGAGTCCGCGCGCGGCGGCCGAGCATGGAGCTGAGCCTGGAGAGCCTGGGGGGCCTGCACGGCGTGGCCCACGCGCAGGCGGGCGAGCTGCTAAGCCCGAGCCACGCGCGCTCGGCAGCAGCGCAGCACCGCGGCCTGGTGGCGCCCGGGCGCCCCGGCCTAGTGGCCGGCATGGCGAGCCTGCTGGACGGCGGCGGCGGCGGCGGCGGGGGCGCCGGGGGCGCGGGCGGCTCGAGCGGCGCGGGCGGCGGCGCTGACTTCCGCGGGGAGCTGGCGGGTCCGCTGCACCCAGCCATGGGCATGGCCTGCGAGGCGCCGGGTCTGGGCGGCACCTACACGACGCTCACGCCGCTGCAGCACCTGCCCCCGCTCGCAGCGGTGGCGGACAAGTTCCACCAGCATGCGGCAGCCGCGGCCGTAGCCGGGGCGCACGGCGGCCACCCCCATTCGCACCCGCACCCGGCCGCCGCGCCGCCCCCGCCGCCCCCGCCGCAGCGCCTAGCGGCCAGCGTGAGCGGCAGCTTCACCCTCATGCGCGACGAGCGCGCGGCGCTCGCCTCCGTGGGCCACCTCTACGGGCCCTACGGCAAGGAGCTGCCCGCCATGGGGTCGCCGCTGTCGCCGCTGCCCAATGCGCTGCCGCCCGCGCTGCATGGCGCCCCGCAGCCCCCGCCGCCGCCGCCACCCCCGCCGCTGGCCGCCTACGGCGCGCCGGGCCACCTGGCTGGGGACAAGCTGCTGCCGCCCGCCGCCTTCGAGCCGCACGCCGCGCTGCTGGGTCGCGCGGAGGACGCGCTGGCCCGCGGGCTGTCCGGAGGCGGCGGCAGCGGCGGCGGCGCGGGCGGCGGGAGCACCGCCGGGCTGCTGGCGCCGCTGGGCGGGCTGGCGGCGGCTGGAGCGCACGGGTCTCACGCGGGCGGCGGCGGCCCGGCGGCGGGCGGCGGTGGCCCCGGGGCGGGCGCAGCGGCGGAGGAGATCAACACCAAGGAGGTGGCGCAGCGCATCACGGCGGAGCTGAAGCGCTACAGCATCCCGCAGGCCATCTTCGCGCAGCGTATCCTGTGCCGCTCGCAGGGCACGCTCTCCGACCTGCTGCGCAACCCCAAGCCCTGGAGCAAGCTCAAATCGGGCCGTGAGACCTTCCGCAGGATGTGGAAGTGGCTGCAGGAGCCCGAGTTCCAGCGCATGTCGGCGCTGCGCCTGGCAGGTAGGAGCTCAGGGCGCACCGCCCGACCCTAGGGGTCCTGCTCCGGGGGGTTCCCTAACACCAGGCAGTGCGTCGGCGGAGAGCCCCGGCCTCCTCCCCATTTGGTGGCCTGGCACTCCGCCGCCCGCTAGGGACCCCCTTGCAGGAGGTGAGAGCGCGATCTTCGCCCCTGCCCGTCTGTACCGTCACCAAAAGGGGGGAAAGGACTGTGCCGCCGTCCCTCCTCTACGGGAGTCTACACTCCCGCTCAGTCCCTCCAGGAACTGAGAGTGGGGTCTCTGGGTCCTTTCAGACTGCTGGAGGATCCGCAAGTTGCCATCAGTGTCGCTCATTGTGTGTGATGTGTGTGTGTATGTGTGTAGCGGGGTGGGGGGTGTGATCCAGACGTGCCGCCGCTCTCAGCTCGGAGTGCCACCCCCCTCCCTCCGAAAGGCCCCTCGCTGCGCCTCCCGCTCCGGGGGCAGAGTGTAGGAACCGTGCACCGAACACCGACGCCTTCGCAGCCAGAGCCGGGCCCGCGCTCAGCCCCCGGCCCCGGCGCGCGCTTCTTTGTAGCTGGGCCTCGGCGATCGATAGCCCCCTCCCCCCTCCGGCCGCTGGCAAAGGTCACTCGAGAACGGGCGGGGGAGGGGCGGCCCGGGGGACCCGCGGCCCGGAGGCCTTCACACCCCAACGGCCGGCCGCCCTCCCCGCGCGGTTGCTCCTGGCTCGAGTGCGCGCACCGAACCCGCCTCTCTTTTCCATTTTGTGCTTCTCTCATTTCTACTCTCTCTGTCGGGGCAAACTGGTATCTGTTTCTTTGCTCGATCCACGTTCTCCTCCCTGTTTCATTCTTCCTCCTCCTCTCTGTCCTGCTCCCTCTCTACCTCTCTCTGCCGCCTCATCTTACTCCCACTGATGCTCATTGACCCCCTTCTCCCTCCCAGCTGACAACAGCAGGGTCCACACCTGCCCCCAGCCAGCCGGCGCTCAGGACCCCTTCTGCTGAGTAGGGGGTGTGGTGCAGGAGAGCCCCCACTCTCACCGTGGTGGCCTGGCTTTGGTGGGGGGCGCCTTTTACTGGCCACTCCGGGAGGGGCTGCAGCCGCCCCAGCCATGGGGACAATAGCAGCCCCAGGCACCTGATCGATCACTTCAGTGCACAGGGGCGAGCAGGGCTGGCTGGAGCGGGCTAGGGCTCAACCAGCCGCCCCTGGAGCGGGGAGGATGGGAGGGATTTGGCTGTTTCTGCAGCCTTCTGCTATGAAGACTGGGGTGCCAGAGAGGGGTCTGTGTTATTTGCTCCCCTCCCCCGGACAGTCTGGGGGCCCTGCATCTACATGCGTGCCTCAGTTTCCCCTCTGCAGAACAAGGTGATTGAGCCTCAGATAGGCTTCCTTCATCCTCCACATTGGGGAATAAATCCTCCTTTCATGTGGCAGGTGACCAAGTGCGTGGGGAGGTTGCCATGAAATGTTAGAAATGGTGTCAGGAACCTGGACGGTTTCGTTTGAGGACAGGATCCACTCTGTCCTGCCCCACCCCCCTCGTGACACTTGCAGTGACACAGGTGTGTTCACAGGAGACACTCAAGTGCACCAATGCACACTCATGGCCTGCCGTGTGTGCGTGATGCAGGTGACATTAGGGAGCAGGCCAAATGCAGAGTTCTGACACCACAGATACTAAGTGGCCCTTGTCGAATGGGGTCACTGGTGAGGTCTGACTTACCACCACTCTGGCCACCTTTGGCCTCCTCCCCAGCGCATGTATTTCGGGGACATTGTGTCTGACACATGTGTACCCAAAGGACACACATCAGTTTCCTTTTTTTTTATTCCACTGTCACATCATGTAAGAAACAGAACCCATTTGTGGCATTCGAATGGCACATTTCAGGGCCATCCAAAAGATTGATCAGGGCGTCTTAGAATGGCAAACCTCAGGGGAGAAGTCCCCGTGGGGGTGCTGCTGTGGGAGAGCAGCGCCAACCGGCAGGGGAGGGGGGCCGGGAACTAAGGCCGCGCTTGCATCCGGCCGGGCCTCCCTGACTTCTGTGGCGGTAGAGAGCCTCCTGGCCTCTTTGAGCCTCGGTTTCCCCATTTGGACTGGGACTCAGAATAGCGACCGTCTGGGGGCCCCTAGGGGAAATGCAGGGGATGAAGGCAGGGCCTGGCACATCCTCAGGTCCAGGGGACACTGAACCGCGACACCCGGCCTGTTTCCGTTGTTTCCCCAGGCCCCTGCCCACTCTGTGACCCTGCAGCCCGCCTGGTCCGCGCACCGGGCCCTAGGCACCTGCTGCACCTGGGGCGCGCGCAAAACCGCGTCCAGAGCGGGGCTGGGCTTAGAATGTTAGAGGTGGCTGGGCCGTGGGGTAATTAGGAGCCGACCGGTCGAGAGGCCTTTAGTTCCGGTCGCTGCGCAAGTGAAAAGCGGTTAAGTGGCGGCAAATCGCAGCGGTTAGGGGGAGGCGGCCTGGCTCATCCGTCCCCCACGCGCCGCCCCGCACGCGACAGCCTGAGGCGCCTCCAGGCCGCCGACCCGCACAGTCCGACCCCGGCAGGCCGCACTCACCGCCCTTCCTCCTCCCCAGTCCGCATCCCGAGCCCAGCGAACGCCGCCCGCCATCCCGGGACCGGCCGGCAGCTCCGCGCCCCAGTCCCGCCCGCGCGCTTGCGGGCCTCTGTCTCCGGCCTCGCTTCTTGGCCCCGCTGCTGGGGGCGACAGTCGGGGTGTCCTCCCCAAGGTCCTGGACCAGGAGGCGGTCAGGACGGAGAAAGACACACGCAGAGACAGGCAGAAAGACACAGAGGTAGGTAGGGAGAGACAGCGGCAAAGACCAAGTGAGAAAGACAAAAAGCGACAAAGAGGCAGAGAAGGAGACTGGACACGGGAGCCGAGGGCTCCCAACGGCCGCCCCTCAGCTGCGGCCACTCGTCTGGGACCGGACGGCCCCCAGCTCCTCCACCTCTCTCCTTCCCCAGGAATGAGGGACTGTTTAAGCCAGCTCAGATAGTGAACCCACTTTACAGACCACCCGAGCCAGGGCTGAAAGGGACGCACTTGCCGAAGCTGCCAAGCAGGGAGACGTGGAGCCGGCAGTCCTCTGGGGTTGAGGACTGAAGGGGGATTTCTTTCTTTTGAAGCACCCAAGAAATCTGGCCAGGTAGACCTCAGGGTTTCCCACTCCGTTGCTCCCAGACCTGTCTGTTCTTTGTGGCTCAGTTTACCCATCTGTAAAATGTGTGCATTGGGGGAGACAGGCTCTGGGTCTGAATTCTGAGATCTTGGGGACGGCCCATCCTGCAAGGCCCCAACACCATTTCCCTGGTGGGTTCTCACCCTGCTCCACCCCCAGGGTCCTTAGAGCCCCGCAGCTTCCCAGCCGCCACCTCTTCGAAGCCCTCCCTTGGAAGACTCCGTCTCAAACGGTAATTACGGGAGAGGGGCTGGGGGAGGGGCTGACGGACTCCTCTGCGGGGGCGGGGTGGTCGATGAATTCGAATTACCGGCTCTAATTCATCACCGCCGCCTGGTCGATAACTTCGGCCGTCTTCAAATATTGTTTAAATTGCAACTCCGGAGGAAAAGTATTTTTTGTAACTGATCAGAAAAAATATATAAAATATCAGATGGTGGCGATTGAAGGAAGGATCCCCTCCTCCTGGCTCACTAGTCAGCCCTGAACCCAGAATCCCTGAAGGATGAGGGAGACCGCTGGTGGGGGAAACTGAGGCAGGGAGGGAGCCATTTCTGGAGCTGAAGGGGGTGGGCACAGTGAGAGCAGTGACCAGCGGCTGGGATTCTGGGGGGAACAGTAATGGAAGGGGAAAAGACACACCAACTGCCCCTCTTCCCAGACTAGGACAGGCCTGCCCCCACCCATTCTGTATCCTCCATCAGGTGTTGAAAAGCCGGCGGGCAGGTGGGGTGGGGGCTTTCCTAGGCTGAAGAGACTCAACTCAGAGGTCTACTCTGGGAGGACTACTACCATCCCCTATAAATGCTCTGCCCCCCCACCCCCCAAAGGCCAATGTACCTTCTATTAAACTTGACCTTGAACCAACCACAAGGGCCCACACCCCTTACAGACCCTTTAAGAAAGACATCCCAGCTGAGAACTTGGAGAACTGGCCTCACCTGGGTTCTACACTAACTCATCCTGGGCAAGGGTCTGAGTCTCAGTTTCCTCATCTGAGAAATGGACAGAATCAAGTGCCACCTCCGAGGTGCTTGTTGAGGTTTTTCTTATCAATCCGTCCCCGCCCCCACCACCACCAGAACCCCTGAGGACACATTTACAGAACCTGCACCCTGAGGCCACATTGGCTTCTCACCCTCACCTGCTCACACCCACATCTCCTAGTCTGTAGGGAAGACCCGGGTCGCCACTGGCAACCTGTGCTTCGTGGAACCCACAGAGAGTGGGCAGGGGAGCTGGAAGGGGGTCTGGGACCCAGAGGAGACACTGCAGAACCGCCCCCCCCCCAGAAACCGGGAGTAGGGGGAGACTGGGGCTGTGGGTACCAGAGCCTTGTGGGTCTGGGTACGATGCCCAGGGGCCCCACACCAGCCCCCCTTCTAGAACACAAGCCCCAAGTGGGGTGGTGCCAGCTCCCTGCCCAGGTTCCGTGATTCTGGCTGTCAGATGGGGAGGGGGCTGTCTGGGGTGCCCAGAGCCCTCCCTTCCCCTAGGAATGAAGGACTGTTTAAGCCAGTTCAGATAATGAGCCCACTTTACAGACCACCGAGCAAGGGCTGAAAGGAATGCACTTTGCAGAAGCTGCACAAGCAGGGAGATGTGGAGCCAACAGTAAGCGGGGCTTGAGAGGCTCAGGCTCCTATCCCACTCAGGGCCCAGCAGAGACAAAGGCTGGGAGGGGAGCTCAGTGGACTGAGGCTAGGACTAGGAGGAAGGCTCTCCAGGTTACATCCAGGTCCAGCTTACAAACACTTTTGGGTGACGCTTGGGCCAAGAGGGAAGGAATGCACTTTCCTCCTGGCACAGAGTTGGACAGACCCCTGTGCCCACGGGAGCCCCCCCAGGGACCACCAGAGACCCTTGAGAGGGTAGGGGGGTGGAGGGGGGTGGAAGTCAGTCCCAGTGTCCTGCTGAACACAGAGCCACCTGCTTCTGCTCCTCCTGGCTGCTGGCCCTCAGGGAGAATTTGGAGCACTGAATGTCAAGCCTCCCTGGACCCCAGGTCAAGAATTCCTTCCTGCCTGAGAGACTGGTCGGTCACCCCAACGTTACAGAGAAGCACACAGAGGTCCTGGAGCTGGGCTTTGGCTTCTTTATTCTGAAGTCTCCTTAGCTGAAAATCCTCGGGCTCACCAAGACATGGCCATTTTCCCTAGCCTCCCCCAACCCCGACGCCCCGCCCCCTATCAGTCATCACCACTCTAGTCGGAGCAACCCACCTCTGGCCGCCTCCTCCTCCACGCTGTTCTCCAGGCTCCACCCCCTCCCCTGGAGTCCTCTCCGCAGCTGGAGGGGTCTCACCATCCTCTTCTTAATACCATGTCTGGTCGCTCCCCAGATCCCAGAAGTGGAGGCAACTTTCTGTTCTGCCTCCCTGCGGGTGGAAACACCAAGGACAAAGGCTGGGAGGCGGGAAGCCAGAGCTGCTGTAAGGATGGAGGCCGGGCCATTACGGCTGGAGTCTTTGTCTGTCGCAGCGAGCTCGGCTTAACCAGGGCAGCTCAGGCTGGTTTGAATCAAGTTTTTAATTAAATATGGCCCTTGATCAATAAGGAAGGCTGTGCTCCTAGGGGAGGGGAAAAGCTGGTCTGGAGCCAGGACCAGCCTGGGAGACCCATCTGACCCTGGGGTGTCCTGGGGCACCTGCGGCCTCAGTTTCCCCTCCGCCGAATAGGTGTGGATGTGAGTGGGGCCGGTATGCGGATGGGGCTAGGATGTGGGTGGGGTCAGGATGAGCTGGGGCAGGGTCCCTCCTGCCGCTGTTGTCTTGCCCTATGGATTGATGTGGGAGTGGGCACGGGGCTTAGACCTAAAGAGTCACATGCACCAAGCCACAGATTGGCAGAGGGAAACGGCCCAGTAGGGCGTCCATGACTGGCGCCGGCCGCCGGAGAGAAAGGACGGAAGTGTAGACGTGCCCGGGACGCAGTGTAGCGCATGGGGAACTCAAGCGGAGATGCAAAGGAACGGGGATGTGAGGGTAGGTCCTCACGGGACACAAGTAGGCGCCCACGTCCACGCTAGGACAAGAGAGCGCAGTCTCCGGCTCAAGTCGGGTCTGGCAATCGGAGGCAGCACCGGGCGCTGGGGATGTGGGGGAACCCGCTTTTCTCTCCTGAAACCGCTGCGAGCGGCCAGGAATTATTCATGGACCCCCAGCTGGGCCGCCTGACCACTTCTCACTTCCCGCTTCCAGGCAGTTGCTGTCCGACCCTACTCCCTAGTGCTGGGGGGTTGGGAGAAGGTCGCGTCCGCGAGCGGTGACGGGGTGGGCAATTGGGGGCCTGGTGCGGATACAGCAGGGTTCATGCTTCTCTACGGAGCCGAGCGCATCGGAGCGCGCTCTGGGGAGGATGTCAGTGCCTTGGTTCCCACTGCCCCAGGCCGCCGCCGCCCCGCAGTGCCGGCCAAGCCGCCGAGTGCAAAACCCGGTCCGCCCCGTTCCGCCGTTCCGTCCGCGGCGGACGTGGGATCTCCCAAAGTCGAAAGGATCTAGCGTGCACTTGCCTTCCACAGCTCGGCGGGAGGTGGACGCGCGCGGCCCAGCGTAAGGAGACCGGAACACAGACACTGCACACCCGCGGCGTCCCAGCAGGGTCACCGGCGGCGCTCGCATCCCACCACTGGAGGGGAAATCACATCTCACCCAGGGGTAGCCGTATCTGGGTTCGCCTCCCTCCCGGCCCAAGCAGGACAGCGTCGGACTTGGCGCGCTCGGCTGTGCGCTCCCTCGGAACGTCGGGACGCTGCGCCCGGAACGCAAACGGTTCAGCGCGCGGGGACACTCCCAGAGAGGGAGGCCTGGGCTGGCGGCAGCTCGGGCCCGTGACCGTGGACAAGGCGTGTCCCCTGAGCACTTCCGTTTCCCCAAATGGAGACTAGAATCCGCAGCCGGCTGGAGCAGAGAGCGGATAAAGAAAAAAGCTCCTGTGCGCTGGGGAACCTCGACAAAGACCCCGCTCGCTCCCTCCGCCTGCCTTCTGCCTCCCCAGCCGGTTTTTAAAAAGTGCTGTATTTTTTTTTTCAAGCAGAGGATACATTCGCCAAGTCCTCCTTTCTATAAATCCCAGTTTTTATTTCTCCTTCTAAAGAGAGGTGACACTTAATCCAGCACCCCTAATGCACGTTCTTTTCTTTTTCCTCTTGTAAAAAAATACCACCGAAGGACCACCCACCCCCACTCCCCCGGCAGTTCTCCTGACGCGGAACATCCACATCAGGAAAGAGAGCGCCTCGGAGGCCCTTTTGCCAGCTGCGTAATATTCTCTTTGGCCGTTCCCTCCTTTCTTCAACCACCTCCCCGCCCGGTGGACGCCTGGGCGGTTTCAGATGGTTTGCGGTCGGCCCCAGACCGCACGTGCACCGCCACAGTTTCGCTTGTGAGTTTATCCGTGGCTGAGTTTCCCAGTCACTGAGATGCTGGCTTCCCCTACCCCTCCCTTCTCTGCGCTTCCCCCCACCCCTCCCTTTTGTGCGCTGGCCTCTCTACGCTTTTTCTTATCACCGGTTCCTTTCCTGTCATCTTTTTCAAATCCATTTCCAACTGCTGGCCGCTGTGACTGTTAACAGGTTTTTTTTTTTTTTTTTAAATAAAAGCTCTGTGTGCGCACTGATGCGGTTTGCACCCCCCCAAACCTCTCGCAGTGCCTGAATGGGGAGGGGGTTCGAGGCGTGAGAGTTGCCCCTGGTCACCCCCAGCGTCCCCCACCCCCCACCACAGGCGTTGCAACCACCAGATGGAGCCCCCCTCCCCCCCTCCACCAGGGGCAGCCCAGAGTCCAGTGGAAATGCTCATTTCTCTGATAAGTCTTTGAAAGGCTCAGAACTAATTTGAAAATGCGGCCATTAAAATCCCATCAGGGGAAGGAGAGAGGGGAGGGATCGAGGGAGGGAGGGAGGCTGGGCAACAGCCAAGGTGGTTCAGATGCTGGGAGATGGGAGGTGTGGACCTGGCGGGCAGGGGAGGAGAGGACGGAAGGAGCGGGTGTGGAGAGCCGGGAGGCAGCAGAGACACAGGGGACTGCTGAGGCTTCCAGAGGGTCCTCGGTTTCCCTGGAGATGACTCCGATCCATGAGAAACTCTTACTGGGGCCCGCAGGGATGCAGGGTGTGGATAAAGAGGATGGAGGTATGAATGTGCTCAGCTCCCCTCCTAGTGGCTCACTGTGTGAGCTTGGGCAAGTCACTCACTGTCTCTGGCCAGGGGAGGCCAGCGGGGAATGCTCAAGGCAGACAGCCCAGTGGGGACAAGCCACCAGGTGGGTGTACCAATGTGCCCCACATCTGGGGCTGGGCAGCTGGTGGCCGGGGCGGGATGTGTCGCCAAGGAAACCAGTCATCATCCCAGCCGGGGACCTGGCTCCGTATTGAATTGTCTGCTCCAAGAAGCTGAGCTGAGCTCAGAAGGTGGCCGGAAGGAGGGGATAGTGAATCCAGCTCCTGCTCCCACACCCCAACCTGTGCCCAGGTGGATGGACACTGTGGGGTACAGGCTTACGAGGCCGGGGGGCAGGGGGCCGACAAGAGCAACTCTTTGGGGACCTTGAACACAGCACAGAGTGTGACACAGAGGGACTGAGACAACGCTCCTAGGTCGCTGATTTGGGGGCCACCATCTAGCTGTTGTCCTCTCCTGTCAAACCCAGCCTTTCGTGGGGGTGTCACCCTGCTAGTGCGACCCTGGCTCCTGCCTTGTCTCCCTGAGCTTCACTACGCCTTTCCCTCGTTGTCCCTAGATGTCAAGCTCGGCCTCCTATTTCACCTTCCATGCCCAGCTCTGTTCCCACACAGCCAGCTTCAGGTCTTCCCCTACAAATAGCCCACCCACACCTGCCTCCACCCCCGCTGCACAGCGGGGCAGCCATGGGTCTCCCTGTCTCTCAGATTGTTTGACTGGCATGTCATCACATCAGATCGCGTCAGGCGGGGGCTGCATCCATCTTACTCACTGCTTTCCCCAGCAAAGCTATCCAAGCATCACACACAGTAGGTGCTTGATAAGTGTGTGGACAAAGAGCTAGTGAAGGAAGGCATGGCAGCTGCAGGCCCGCCCTGGCCTGCATTTGGACCGCTGTACAGTGGGACCCCCACCTCCATGGACGGATGGGGACATCAGGACCAGGGTTGTAAACCACGCAGTGTATGCGAAGGGCCGCTTGGCCCCTGGCGCCTGCTCAGCGGGAAGGACAGGGTGGCGGTGGCGGAGGGCAGCTAGCAGTCCCTGGACAAGAGCAGATAAGAACTGCCCTAGGGTCTCGGTGGCCCATCCTGCATTCTGTACACTCAGACCCCATGGGCTCAGGGCCACCCACACTGGCTGTCATACCCAGAAGTCACATTATGCCCTTGACTCTTCACACAGCACCCTCCATCTGACGTCCACGCTGTGTCCCCTACACACCCCAGGCCAGCTGCAAGACAAGATCACGCTGAGGTCTGCTGGCCCCTGGGTCTTCCCCTACTGCCCACTGACTGGCCACATCCTCTGAGCCTTCCTGCACTGTCCCTCCCATCCACCTGTCATACCCACGGCTCTGCCTACCATCATAGGTCACTTGCTGTCACTCACACTTGTGGTCTGCTCTGCATGGACAACCCCCCCCCCCAATGCAGCAAAGCACACTGCACACACCAGATCCTCCTCACACCTCTGTCCACCTGGCTGGGCCCTGTGCGTCCTCACACAGGCAAACCCAACAGACAGGGACAGACAGCCCATGTGGTCAGCTGGCTGGGCTAGGGATGGCCCCGGACAGGCATAGCAGGGCCACTCATTCTCCAGGTCACCCTGGTGGACCACAGCGGGCCTCTGGAGGAGGAAATGGAAGGAGGAGGGAGAGGATGAGGGAGGAAGATGCTGAGGAACCAGAAGGGGAGCGGGGGACTGGTGGGAGAAGGGGAAGGAAGGGAGGAGAGAAGGAGATGGGGTGTCTGGGGAGAAGGAGGGGGAAGGCGGCAGGTGTGGGTCAGATGGGAGCTAACAGGTGCAACCCCGGCTCCCCCCAAAGGGGCCCTGATTCTCGCCAGCCACTGAGGGGGTGACTGAATCCAGGGCCCCAGCTTCTCCCTGGCTGACTGCAGACAGGGCACTCCTGGGGTCCCACTGCCTTACCTGGCCCTCCAGAGCAGTGGCCACCAGGTCTCCTTGTGCAGGGTCTTCCAGTCTGGGCTAGTCCCCGACACCCACAGTGGGGAGGGGAGTCAGTCAGTGGACAGACACAGCCGGCCCACAGCCTCTTGTGGGTCCACTCTGTGCTGGACATCAGAGGGCTCCCAGGGGGAAGGAATTGGAGCTCTGCTGAGAGTGAGGGGAAGAGTTTCCTGGGGCAAGGGCCACTGAGCCTGGGCCTTGAGGGATGTGTAGGAGTTCTTTGGCCTCTCCATCCCTCCCCTCTCCAGGAAGATTCTGGGAAGGTGCTGAGGCTTGAGGCATGTCCTGAGGCGGAGAGGCACTTCACAGCTGCACTACGAGTGGGGGCTGGAACCTAGCCTCTCCCCCGCACCCCCATATGGGAGCTGAGAGCCTCAGCTCAGTGCCATCACCCTATTCAGGACTTTCCCGGCTAAACCCGTTCGCAGAGCCTGGCAAGGCAGGGCTCATGACTAAGACCATTTTCCATGTGAGCAAAGAGGCTCAGAGGCGGGCACCCGGCAGTAACCCACGGCGTGGCCAGTCTGACTACCCCCTTGGCTCCTGGAGGTGAGCAACTTCCTAGAACGGCAGGAGGCAGGAGGGACAGAGGTGCTGTGGGAGCAAGCCTCAGAGGGTCTGAAATGAAAGGGAACTTGAGGGTGACCCCCACTCACCTCCTTTTGCCATCGCTGCCCGGATGCCGCCCAGCCTGGCTGACCCTGCTCCCCGAGCCCCGCCCTCTGCTGGGGCGGAGACCGCTGCCTCCTGCCGATGGAAAAGCCCACCCTTAGTCCTCGAGGGGCGCCCTAGGAGCAGGCTAATTTGGAAAGGGGCCTCTTTTGTATCCCCTTGGCTCTCCTCCAGGACTCCCAGGAACCAGCCCCAGACCCTCCTCATCCCTGGGCCCCAAAATGACTGACAGCACCGAGGTGGGGGACCCTGGATGCTCTAAAATCGTGGAATCTGCTCCGAGTATCAGATTCTCCGTCCCTGAGGTCATGGAGGGCGGACAGGAGAGAAAGTTGGAGCCAGAACCCTCATTCCCTGAGAGAATGGGAAATACTGTCAGGGGAAAAGGAAGAAAAAAGCTGAGCAGGGAGAGTTTGCAGAATTAAATTGGAGGGGCGTCAGGATGGACCTCGCAGAGGAGATGAGAGCTTTGCATGGAGACTAGAAGGAGTCACAAAGAAACGTGAGGAAGAGCGATGCAGGCAGAGGTGGCAGCCAGTTGCAAAGGCCTGAGGTTGGACTGTGCCCGGGGTGAAACCAGCGTGGCTGCGAAGCTGTGAGCTGAGTCGGGGCAGCAGGAGGACAGGAGAACAGAGAGACAGTGGGGGTAAGGGGCCGAATGAGATGAGGAGGGGCGGACAGCTGATGGCACACTGAAGTGTTTGAAGGAGGCAGAGGGTCCCAGTTTTGCAGTTGAGACTGAAGCAGGCCTTGTAAAGGAACTGACTCCCAGGGTCCCAGAGAGACAACCCTCCCCCCAAAATCCCACAAGCCAGCCCAGCTAGCTCCTCCTGTGCTGTCATGGCAACCATGGTTAGTGGTATGGGCCTGAGTCTGGAGCCCCTCCCTGTCCCCCCACCACAAGCTGGGAAGCCCTGGTAAGGGGACTGGGCTATGTACTCCCTGTGCTAGTCATATACAAGGTGAGCCCTGTGATGGGGTTTGATGGTACAAGTGAGGATATTGGAGGAGACAGTTTTGGAGGTGATAAAATGGATGGTGTTAGCAGTGTAGGTGGAGGACGTGATGAGAGCAGAGGTGGTGTTGATGGGGTGATGGAGGCAGACTGTGGACTGAGGTGGTGGTGGAGATGAGGTGAGGGCAGAAGAGGCAGCGGAGGTGGAAGCGACGCAGTGGAGGAGATGGTAATGGTGGAGGTGACAGAAGCAGAGGTGATGGAGGGCACGATGAGGTATAAGGGACTCTGATAGGGGAGGAAGAAATGGAGGTGGAAGGGCCCCGGGGGGAGCAGGGGATGGTGGAGGAGGCTTTGTAGGCACACCACAGTCGTGGTCCCCAGGGGAGATCATTGTGGGAGAGGTGGCCCTAGAAGTGGCAGGGCAGTGTCTGGGGGCTGTGGGTGGTAGGCCCGAGGCTGCTCCACCCAGCGGTCCCTCTTCCCCAGGGCTACTTCCTGGTCAGTCCTCACAGCCTCTGTTTTCACTTCTGTGAAAGGGGCCCATTCTCTGTCCTCTCCTCCTCCTAGGGCTGCCTCCAGGGACTGCAGCGGTTTGGGGGCTGGACTGGGGTGATCCTGAGTGCTGGAAGGGATACTGGTGGGCGCAGGAGGCCACTCTGGGCCGCCTCCCCAACCTGCACTGACACCCCGGGGGGGCCAGGGGCCTCCAGGCCGGCGCCACTGGGGGCTGTGGGGGATGAAGCGGTGACAAAAGCTGCTCCCGGTAAACAGCTCCGACTGGAGCCCAGATCGATCCGGGCTGTGAGGAGCTGTAATTAGATTGAACGCCCGGGAAGCGGGGGGAGAGCGGAGCCTCTTTTTGCTGTGATCGACAAAACGCGAAGTTTTTTCACGACTCTGCTGTGGCTGGCCCCTCCCCCAGCCTCCTCGCTGAGGCCCCCACTCGGCTCTGGATTGGAGAAGAGGGAGGTGGGTGAGGAAGAGGCGACCCACTTCTTACCTCCCTCCCATCTGCCAGTCAACCGTGGCTCCTGTCCTGTCCCTGCCAGGACTTGCTGGGTGACTTTGGGCAAGTGGCTTACCTTCTCTGAGTAAGAAAGAATTTCCTTGCCTTATGGAATCATCTTAAGGATGAAAAAAAAACGCACATGGAAGGCCCTGGACGTGTAAAGCTCTTTCAGGCTTTCTGAAAAGTGTTTGTATCTCTGCCCTTCCTATAAACGCATGTTGACTTTGTGAGAACAATTCTAAGTGTAGGTGAATGAAAGCATGCGGGAATGAATGAACTGAAGGTCACAACAGGTGGCAAGAATGTAAAGGCCTGGGCTGCCTTTTGACTCTTCCCTATGTTGCTGCCTGAGATCCAGCTTTTCCTTAAAAGAATGGGGATGTGGCCTCCTCTGGTGAGCTTCACAAGCTAGCCAGTTTGAAGGAGATGAGAGGCCAAGGTGGTTCCTGGTGCTTCCTTTCTGCATTTCTTTCTTTTAAAATTAATGCTTATTTTTAATTGAAGGATAATTGCTTTAAAATATTGCATTGGTTTCTGCCATACAGCAACATGAATCAGCCATAGGTATGCATATGTCCCCCGTCTCCTGAACCTCTCTCCCATCAAAGTTTCTTTATGCAGATAAAACACGAACAAATATTCCCTCTCCCCACTTTGTATACAAAATGCTGCCTGGTACATTGTTCATCTCCTAGGTTTTACCTCATAGAGTACTAGGATTGCTGTCTCCTTTCTTGTACAGCTGTTTGTTCTTCCAGGAATTTATGGTTGCCTATCACAAACTCTCCCACATCCTCCAACAAAATGCAAAACTAACACATGTTAGGACAGCTCCCCTTTCTACTTCTGTTGGTGCGCCGGCTCTGATCCGGGGCTGACCTCATGTCCTTGGTGCCTTTGTCCTGTGTCTTCAGGGCCTCCCTTCTTCATATGGGATACCTCTTTTCCTTTCTTCTAGGTTGAATCACATTTCCTGAATCCCACTTCTTCCTTTTTTTATTTACTTCCTCATGTTGATGAAACATGCCCTCTAATAGCTTTCTGAGAAAAGGGTACACAAAAGTCAACTTTTGGAGGCCTTGAATGTCTGACTATATCTTTAGTCTACTTTCATGCTTGAGTTTGGCTGGGCACACAATTCTAGCTGAATATAAATCTTGCTCAGAATTTTGAAGGCATTGTTCCACTGGCTCCTAGCTTTTGAGAAGCCTAAAGCCACTCTGATTCTTAGTTCTCCAAATGGCATGTGGCTTTCCTCTCTGGGAGCACTTATCTTCTTTTCACCCTGGGTCCCTGACATTTCACAAGGGTGAGCCTCAGGGAGTCTTTTTTCATTTATTGAGCTGAGCATTTCATGAGCTCTTTTAAACTGAATTCTCATGTCCTCCAACCGCTTCTCAGGTGGTGCAGTGGTAAAGAATCTGCTTGTCAAGGCGGGAGATGCAGAGAATCCCATGGACAGAGGAGCCTGTCATGGTGGGCTACAGTCCATGGGGTCATAAAGAGTTGGACATGACTGAGCACACATGCATATGCACATATTATTCTAATCATATTGATATAATTTGTTTGGGCTTCCCTTTCTCTAGCTTTGGATGGCCTCTTGCTCAGATGACAAACCTGCACATTTATCCTCAAACTTTGTTATCATCTTTCCCTCATTTTCCATCTCTGCATCCACTTGTATTTCCAGGGATATTTGCTTTATGTTCCAATTCTTCTTCTTCTTTAAACTTTTTGGCTGTGCAACATGGCTTGTGCAATCTTAGTTCCCCAACCAGGGAATGAACCCGGGCCCTTGACGGTGAAAGCAGATTCCTAACCACTTCCTATATCCCAATCCATACATTGACTTTATTCCTGCTATAATATACTTAAAGTCTAAGAGCATTGTCTGCCCCCTTCATGGCCCTTTCTATTGAACAGCATCCGGTTCTTGTTTCGTGGATACAGTATTTTTCTCTTACCCCTCCCAGAATCTAACTTCTAATTGCACCGGTCTTAGCTATTTCTTCTGAGAGCATCAGCCCCCAGTCCTCCTCCCATTTTTCTCACTTTCTCTTGCTCTCCTTCATTAGAGGCTTTTTCTGAAAAGTCCAGTAACCTCTGCCTGCCACTGTTATTTAATTATGAAACCTGAAACAGCCAATTAGAAGCACTGTGTGTTCCAGGTCAGAAGAAGCCAGAGAAGGAAGTGGTGCATCAGTTCAAAGGGAGGGGGGGACTTGGGGGGGAGAGGGGGAGCTGTCATCACTGAGAAATGAGCCACAGCACAGGGGACATTCATTTATTTTTTACAGATGTGTGTGGACATTGATCGGGCATGTCATCTGGTTCAGACTGTTCCAGAACCAAAAAAAGCCAGCTTAGTATGTGGTCCCAGCAGGCCACCAGGGCTGGCAGTGGAGATCTGCTAGTACAGCCTGTGCCACCAGCCACTCTGGGGGTGACGGAGTTGCTGGGGCAAGCGGTTCATGGAAAGGCAGGATGGGGTGGGTGTCCACCACCCACTGTCCCTGACTAGTGTGTGGACAAGGAATTGAGACCCTGATGGCATTTTTGCTGATGTCGCCAGCTCCCAGGTGGAGGTAGCCAGCTTTGGCTGGTGAAGATCATGTTTTCCACCCACTGACCCCACAGCATTGAGGGGAGGGGCCCGCTTTGGAGCTGGTGCAGGGGGGAGCATGATCATAGGCTACACCCTAGCTCCACCACTCTGAGATGCTGCCACTTCTCCTTTGCAAGCTTCCACCCACCACAGGGGGCTTCCCAAGTGGCTCAGTGGTAAAGAATCTGCCTGCAATGCAGGAGATACAGGCAAACACGAGTTCGATCCCTGGGTCGGGAAGATCCCCTGGAGAAGGAAATGGAAACCCACTCCAGTATTCTTGTCTGGAGAATCCCATGGACAGAGGAGCCTGGAGGGCTACAGTCCATAGTGTCGAGAAGAGTTGGACATGACTGAAGTGACTTAGCACACAAGCACTGACCATAGGGCGGCCACCTATGCCTTCCCCATCATCTGGGCCAAGTGGCTCTGGCAGAGGGAGGGTTGGTCTTACAATTCCCCCCCTCCAGAAGTTCCCTGGGGGACCTGAGGGATGCCAAGCCTTGGTCTCAGCCTGCTGGTGGAGGGAGGCCAGAGTAGGGGCTCAGAGATCAGAATCAGATCAAATGGATGACCATGTTAGCTGGATTCTGGATCCCTAAGCTGATCAGGCCTCAGGTCACCAGGAAGGAGGCATGGATTGTCACCCATCTTCTGAGAACCTAGTTGCCCCATCATTCCAGGGAGATGTTCCTGGGGTTTGTGACCCCACCCCCCACAAAGAGGTATTAATTAACCAGTTCTTTCACTCAGGTCTACACTGAGCCAAATAACTCACATGTAGTGTTTCCGGGTCATTTTCCCAACATCCCCCAGGTGTGGGCTGCAGGAGGGAGGGCAGAAAGCCACCATTAGTTGTACTCTTGAGGTCAGGTTTCTTGGGAGGGGAGGGGCAGTTTGGGGACATGAGACTGGGAGGGGGTCAGAATGCAGAAAGGGTATGGGAGGGCGTGACGACCCGTGCCTGCGGAAGTGTGCTCACACTATGTCCCCTTCTTTGTCTCCCCTACCCCCCCATCTGCCTCCTTTGTCTCTGTTCCCCGCCCACGACTGTCTGCTCCCCTCTCCTTCCATTACTGGTGGTCTCTACTGACCTACCGCCTTCTTTCTGCCTCCTGCTCTCTGTGTCTCCTTGTCTTTTTGGCCCTGTCCCCGTGTCGTCTCTCCATCTCTCGCGTTTCCGGCATTTGTGTTTCCTGATGTCTCGGTGCTCCGGGACACGTGGCCTGTCTTCTCCCGTCCGGCCGCGCGGTGGCGCCACGTCCCTCTCGTCCGCCCGCCCGCCCGCGCTCGCCCGCAGCCTGCAAGCGGAAGGAGCAGGAGCAGCAGAAAGAGCGCGCGCTGCAGCCCAAAAAGCAGCGCCTGGTGTTCACCGACCTGCAGCGGCGCACGCTCATCGCCATCTTCAAGGAGAACAAGCGGCCGTCTAAGGAGATGCAGGTCACCATCTCGCAGCAGCTCGGCCTGGAGCTCAACACCGTCAGCAATTTCTTCATGAACGCGCGGCGCCGCTGCATGAACCGCTGGGCCGAGGAGCCCGGAGCTGCCCCCGGGGGCCCCGCCGGCGCTGCCGCCACCTTCTCCAAGGCCTGAAGCGCCCCGGCTGCGCGCCCTCCCAGCCTCCACGGCCCGGGCGCTGCCCTCCGAACCCACGTCCCCCCCACTCCTACCCTGCCGGCCCGGAGACCCGCCCCAGGGCGCACCTGGAGGGGCTGCCGACCGGGCCCCCACACCCAGGGAAGGGACGCAGCACACCCCCAGCCCAAGTGCACAAAAAGGGTCCCCCCTCCCTCCGTCCCCATCCCCTTCAGGCCAAAGGAAGCCCTCCACCCCCCGAGAGGGAAAGGGGTGACAGAAAGGAGCGCCCCGACTCCCTTTCAATTCAGGACGCCCGGGGGGCCTCGAGGAAAACCAGGGCTCACGTGTCGTCCCGAAAGCGGGTCAAGAAGCACATACTAGAAACAGAAACCGGGTAATTTCAAAAAGGAATTTAAAGAATAGACACTCCTTCGCCAGCTCCCGCCCGCAGGAGGGAGGCAGGAAGGCTTCGTCTCCAGCGGTGCCCCACGGACCCTCCCCTAGAACTCAGCTCTTCCGAAGTCGCCAAAGCCCACGTGGAGCTGGATGCTCACGCCGCCCCCTCCCCCTACCAAGACCACCCCTGGTCCGCCGGCAGAACTGCCCCCACAGCCAAGAACCCAGCCGCCCCTCCCGACGGCCAGGGTTCCTTGTGCCAAGAATTGCCTGCCTTAACGTCTGGGGAGGGGCCTGCCTGCAGCGGCTACCGGTGAGCTCCCATCCCCACCCAGTCCCTGACCGGAAGGGACTGCAGCTCAAACAAGCGGGTAATTCCAGAGGCCTCTGTCCCAGCATCCCTCTGTCCGGGATGCACTTTACCGCTACGCACCTTGATGAATGATGCGGGGAGAGACAGACCCCAGGCAGCGGAAGAAAACACCCAGATTCCACAGAGAAGCGGGCCCCGGGAGGGCAGGGGCGCACCTGAGCTCCTGAGCGCTGGGGTCGCTGCGCCACCCTCGGCTCGGAATCCTCTGGAACTCGCCCCACCTGCCAGCGCTCCGGGCTGCGGCGCTGGGCCTGCAAGGGCGCCCCGTGCTCCTGCCTTTTCTCCAAAGAGAGAAAGAAGAGGATGAACAAGGTGGAATCTGCTTGCTCTGATTTTTGCCAAAAGAAAGAAAGAAAAAAAAAAAGACAAAGGGGAAGGAAGGGTCAAAAATGAAGATAAGCACGCCCCCTCCCCACTCCCCCCTCCTCCAGGTGACCTCCAGGATTGGCCGGCAGCTGGATCCCAAGAGCCTGCTCCCCCTCAGCCGGGGGTTCAAGAGTTGGAGGCTAGAAGGAGCCTCTTCCCCCACCCCAAACCCGGCCGACCCCGCCGCCTCCCACGGAGGTGGCCGTCCCCTCCCACCTTTGAGAATGCAAGAGACACTTCTAGTGAAAAGCCCCTCCCCCTTCCCAGGTAAATGCTACCTCACTCAAATGCTCATGTCTGTGATTGGAAAAATCACGCCTGATACCAAAGATTCCCCCCACCCCACCCCCGAGGACTTGTGCTGGTTGCTAAGATTCCCTCACCCAGGTAGCAGGTGTGAGCGAGCGTCTGCTTTGGGGCCCTGCTCTCCAGGTGCGCCCCCACCCCCGTCCCCCACCAGAGAGCAGAGAGAGATAGAGAGACGAAGAGAGAGAAGAGAACGCGAGAGAGAGGGAGGGAGAGAGGGAGAGGGTGGCGAGGTCGATGAGTGCCTTTTTCTTGAACCAAAGATGTGTGTGATGTTCTCTCGTCCTTATCGACTCGCTGTTCTCCCCGCTTTTCAAGCAAACAACCGGATCTGAGTGATGCTTCTAGAACCTTTGGGTGTTGGGGCAGAGTCCTGAGAGTCCCCGTTTCCCGCTCGGCAACTAACTCTTCCCCCCAGACACACACAGACGCACTCCTGTGCAGATGCCACTCACCGAGCTGGGCGCTGGGGTCTGGGTGGGCTCGGGTCCTCCCTCCAGCTCCTAGGGGCACCTGGACCCCACTGGCCAGAGCACCTACTAGCAGGGTTCAGGGCTTCTCTGCAGGTTAAGTCACTTGCTGGTCCTGCATTCAAGGCCCAAAGGTCAGAGGCCAGGGCCTGGGTCTGTCCCCTGCTGGACACTTAGGAATTGACCTGGGACCCTTCTGGGGATTAATCCCTTAAGCTTCACTGACGCTGGTCACAGATAAGTCCCTCTCAAACACCCTATGACATGTGCACACTTGTGCTTCGGCACACACACCATTTCCCTCCTGACACCCCCCACACACACCTGGCCAGGCCCCCTTCTCCAGTCCCCACTCTGCTCGACCCAATTACCCAGCCGGTTGTCACACACCAAAGACCATTCTCCACCCAGGGAATGACACTTCCAGCACAGATCCTTCGAGCCTTTGACAATTTTCTCTGAAATACCTCAAGATATTTAATGTATAGTTTATGTGATTAAAAAAAATCCTTAGCTAGTTTTTGGAATACGTGACTTGAAGCTTTATACCGTTAAATTATAATTTTGCAGACGATGGTATGTCGTTTCTTTGGTGAGTTCCGTGGGAGACGCGGTGAATGTCAGGGGCGGTCAGAGGCGAAGGGCCGAGGGAGCGTGAGCGAGAGAGTCCAGGAGAGCGCGAGAAAGGACCGGCAGCGTTTACAGATTTCTTATTTCAATGAGTCCTTTAGGAAAGAGAGAGAGAGCGAGCGGGCTACCTTTCTGTTCTCTGGCGTGTTGTTTCTTGTTTTTTGGAGTCATGTCTTATTAGACTATTTATTATTCTATGTGTTCTGTGTTCAAATGTAATTTAAGGAAAAAAAGGAAGAAAAGTGAAAAAAAGACGCAATGGAATTTGATTTGATGCATGACTAATGTACTTTTTCTTGAAGATGATGTACTGGGCGGAAGGGCGGGGGGTGGGGCGGGGCCACGCGGGGGCGGAGCCCCAGGATTCCGCGTTGCATCTTGTGTTTCATGCCCCAAGGGGCGCTGTTCGGTGCTCCATGGCGCTGCTCTATGTTGCTTTCTCCCTATCCAAGGATCTGTGTCCAGCCGGCGGCGCATGGACGTGCCTCAGGTGGAGAAGGCAGGCCACAGGCACTCAACCTGCACGCCCACGTCTCCACCTCCTGGCACCGAGTCCCTCCGGATTCTGGTCCTGGGGCGCCAGTGGGCGTCACTGCCACCTTGGGTCCCCTACTTCCCTGCCCCTGGGGCTGGTCGGGTTTCACATTAGCATGAATTCCCAAGTGTCTTGTTCAGAGGAGTCAGACAATCAGCCAATTTGAGTCATGTCGCCCAGGGTGGTGGGGGGCAGGGGTGTGCCCCAACTTCCCCAGATCCAAAGGACCCTCCTAAAACAACCCCCACCCCCAGGCAGGCACCTGCCCTGCACGGACTCCACCCAGACACCCCAGCCTCCTAGGGTCTGTCCAGGCATGACTTCACCTTTCTGTCTGGCCTGGGAGGTGGGTGGTGCACACCTGTGGAGCTCCCCTTCCAGCCCACAACAGGACCCTAGAGAACAGAGGGTACCCCCAGAAATCATGGAAAGGGGCTCTGGGGCAGTCTCCTGGCCTGGGACTCCACTTCTGCCTCCAGGCCCCATGCTCCCACCAGGGGAGAGCCTAGTTTCTAGGACAGGCCCCAGATAAGGGGGGTGGGGTAGCCAAAGGGGGTCCCTCATACCCTGAAAGTCAGAAGGTCTGAGTTTGGAGGGCTGGGCCTGGCGGTGCGGATTCAACCCACTTGAAATGAGGATGGGGGTGCGTGAAGTGTGTTCTAGGGCCCCTACACAGGCTGGAATTGGGGCCACTCATATTCTTGGCCCAAAGCAGTTACAGTCACACCAACCTATCAGTTCCTGGGCTCCTTCTGCGGCCCCAGCAGACCCCTCTCCCAAATGGCTGGTCTTTGGCAGGGAGGATTCTCTCTGCGAAGGGTGAGGGAGGGTCAAGAGGTCACGTGGCCCTGAGTGTGTAATCACGACTGGACACTAGAGCAGCTTTCGGGGGACACACAATTTGGGTCATCCAAACAGAGACCCCTCCACCTCACCCTCAGGTGACAGACTTAAAAGTTAAAGAAAAAAAAAAATCCTCATCGTTGTGAACCATTGCTGTGCTGGATTTGTTGTTTTGTTTTTCTCCAATAAATTATTTTCTAGTCACTCACCTGGGTTTGTGCATTGGTTGAATGTGGGGGGGGAGGGGCTTGCGCAGGAAGGGGTGGCATAGGGCCCACCCTCTGTGAAGGGAGAAAGGGCTGAGGGAAAGAGTAAGTGGGCCTCTCCACTCTGAACACAGCCCTCCCTGAGATCCCACCCCCACAGGGCTCCACCCTCCATGGAGCCTTTGGGCCACCTGAGTCTCAGGATCCTGTGGGCTCTGCTTCTGAGGCATCACTGTCTACTACCTTCTGAGCACCAAGTGTAAAGTGATTTGCTTGAGGAAAAGAAACCAGGGCACCCTGGTGGAGGGAGAGGCTGGGTGGTGCCAGGGCCTTATAAACTGTGCTGAGACAGGACAACAGGCAGCAGGCAGGAAGCCAGCACTGGTAAGCAGTCTGCTCTGCACCTTCCTCCTTTCTGAGAGCAATAAAGCTTTTATCCCCATTATCTATCCCAGGGTGAAAAAAAAAAAAAAGCAAAACCAAAGCAGCCCTGCTTTCCCTGCAATTCCCCATTACACCACTAGAGGACAGTGTTTTGATTATTTTTCTTTTCTCCCTGAAACCAGAAAAGACTTCCATGGGGCATCACAAAAAGAAGTATAGGAAGAGGGAGCCTCAAGGAGTCCTAGGGTCAGACAAACTGTGATTTATTAGGGAAAGAAGAGCTGGTGGAGCCCTGTCTTCAGGGGACGGCCTCATGCTTGCTGGATGACACTTACTATGCCTGAGCAGTCACTGATGCCCTGGGGGCCAGGGAGGCTGCTCTGCCAGATCAGGTGCAGCTTGGTCCCCACAGGGCTCTGGCAGCCACTCCATAGGCGATGGCTCCCTCTCCACAGGTGAGGGCTCCACCTCCATTGGCTGTTCGCTGATGGATGATCCTTTTGCACTTGGTGGTACAGTTTCCATCACAGCACTAAGGTTTGAGTTGGAAACTGGCAATATACCCTCCCTGTGGGGCTCGTGCTCCTTTTGCCAGACGTACTGCCAGTTCTTCCAGGACAGTTTCCGGATGTTCCAGAGGGATGTCTTCTCCTGTGGCAGGTATGCTGGCTGGCTCTGCAGGGACAGCTGGCTCGAAAGCAGCGTCTGGCTCTCAATAGAGGTCATCTGGCTCTCTAAAGCTGACGGTGGCATCTCGGTTGATGGCAGGCTCTCAGAATATGGCAACTTCTCCTGTAAAGATCCAGATGGCCAGGTTTTGTTGAGAGGCTGGGGGTGAGGAGCAGACTGCCCATCCATGGTCAAGGAGGAGCTCACCTCAGAGGGAGCCTGCATGTCCTCAGAGGACACCTTCCCATGGTGTGAGTGCCTCTTCCTCCCCAGAAATGACATCTTCCGTGGGTACCACAAGGACTCCTTCATGCTCCCAGATGGTTCATCAGGTGGCACTGTGTGATCAACCAGCATGTCACTGTTGACCCCCGGTGACCTCCGCAGAATCGTGCCCTGCGTGATGAGGTCAGCATAGCCCTCCCGATGGGAGAAGGCATAGCTGGAGCGCCGGGCTGGTGACTCCATGTGGATACAGGGCACAGGCTCCACGGTGATGATCTCCTCACTTGTGATTTTCTCTACCTCTTCCTATAGAGCACAAGAGAGAGTGGAAGTCATCAGGCTCCCAAGCCATGTTGATGATGTTTAGATCACCTGCCCCTCCAGTGAGGGCCAATCAGAGTCTTTGGCCACTATCGATTGTCCAGGCTCTTTCCTAGGCAAGTTGATCGAACTAGAGTCCTCCATGAGACCTGACTTTGGACCAACCAGTCAGATTCCTCCCCATGGACCTGACTTTGGACCAGCTAATCAGAGTCCCAGGACATGGGACTTAACTCTGGGCCCGCCACCACTTGCCTTGAGTGCCCTCTGGTGGCAAAGTCAGATGTTATCCTGGGGCAGCCCCATGTTCAGCCTGTGTGCCTGAAGGTGGCAGGTTTGTGGCCATGTCCTAGTTCACCATTCCAAGTCAACGCTGGGGACCATCCCAGCTTCAACTCATCCTTCTAGATTCTGGTACTATGGGCGAGTAAGTCCCATCTCCCCGCTTTTTTCATTGTCGTAAAATACATACGACGTAAGGTGGGCATTTCATCCATTGTCAGGTGCACAGCTCAGTGGCACATTCACACTGTCGTGCAGCCACCCCCATCACCCATCTCTAGAACTTTCTCATCTTCCAAAATGGAAACTCTCTCCCCATGAAACACTGACACCTCCTTCTCTCCCAGCCCCTGGCCAACCATCTGCTTCCTGTCTCTATGGATCTGACTCCTCTAGGGACCTCCTGCGAGTGAGGTCAGACAGTATTTTGTCCTTCTGTGTCTGGTTTCTGTCACTGAGCATCACGTCCTCATGATTCATCCATGCTGTAGCAGGTGTCAGACTCTCCTTCCTTTTAAAGGCTAATATTCCACTGTACGTATATATCACGTTTTGTTTATCTATCATCCACCGATGAACACTGGGTTACCCCAAGTCCCTCTTCTGCCTATCCCATCTCCAAATCACTTCTGTCACCTTGGCTCCCAAGTCCCAGTCACTTCCAGGTGGAAGTCTGGCTATGCTTCCACTGCATCCACCCCAGGAACCATAGCATCTACTTTGGGGCCCTTCTGCCTGTCATTTGGTCCCTCGTGGGGACACTTCTGGCTCTGCTTCTGCCCCATCTCTGCCTCTCTTTCAAGTCCTGATTCCCAGCACAGGCTCTGGCTGTTAGGGTCCTCTGTGTGTGGCGTGGCCCTCTACACCTCACCTTGCGCTGTGGCTTCTTGAGGGCCTGGTAAATGACACGGAAGGCCAGCATAGGCAGGGTGTTCAGTGACACATTCAGCAGAATCACCAGCATGATGGGGGGCTGGGACAGCACGTTGAGGTCAGCGTCTGGCAACAGGGCAGGATCACAGCCGGCCTGGGCTCTGGCCTCACCAGAGCCTGCTCGGTGCCTCTCCCCTCCAACACCCTATCTCTTTCTCCTCCCTTCACCCCAGAGAAAGGAGGTAAAAATTCTAAGCAGACACTGACACTTCCTGCACACACACACACACACACACACCCCTATCTCACCTGCATAGCAAAGAGCCTGAGGTTCAGAGGGGCAGAGAGGGTGCTCCGATGGGCCCCCCCCACTGCCCCATCCCTGCTGGGGGCTCACATAGAAATGGGAAGTTCTTAGGGAAGCGTTTGAAAAGCCACAGGCTCTGGGTGAGGCTGGTCATGACCACGTAGAAGCAGAGGCTGAGGAAAATGGCCAGCCCAGACAGGATGGTCAAGTACTTGGTGATTAGGATGACCTGCACAGGGAAGGGGCGTTAAGGCATGGGGGATAGGGAGGGAACCATGGGGTGAGGCTCCACGGCGAGGATGGAGGCCCAGCTCCCGGGGTCTGTGACGGGGCAGGTCACTGCCAGGAAAGACCTTAGCGCTTGTCCGAGGCCCACCCCACCAGGGGAGGGGTAGGCAGATGGCCACTCCTACCTCCATAATGATGGACAACAGGCTGGACAGGGCCACAACCACCGCAAAGGACTGGTAGTCACTTAAGCTGACAGGCCCGGCTGAGTCCTGGCTGATCCACAGCGTCATGAAGAAGTTGACTAGAGAGGTGGCCGTGCCGTGGGCAATGGCTTGCAGGATGACCCAGTAGTTGAAAAGCTCATCCTTCTGGCCTGCAATGTACAGCTCCGGCAACTCAAGGCTCCGCTCTGCGCTCACATCCTGGCAAGTTCACAGTGGGGAAGCTGGCTCTTCTGACCAGAAGGGGATGGCCCCTACCCCACCCCAGGCCTCAGGAGAACAAACATGTATAGAGAAGGAAAGGGCAAGACCTGGAGCTGCTCACCTGCTCAAAGAGCCCAATATAGAGGACCGGGAGGGTGCTGTACAGCAGGTTGAAGAGTGCCAGGAACCAACCTTCGTACAGAGGCTGTGGTGGGAAGGTGGAGGGTGCAGAGAGGGAAGGGGAGGGAGAATGCACTGAGCCTTCAGAGCCAAATGGCCAGAGATGGAAATGAATCTCTACCTAAGGAGACCCATCCAAGTTTGTTTGTCACCTGGAGAGGATGCCAGGTTACTTGGAAAGTCAAGTGACAATCAAGGTTGGGGCTAAGATCAGGGCTGCATGAAGTGATAAAGACTGGAAGGGAAAAGGCATGGAGAAAGAAAAGGCAACCCACTCCAGTATCCATGAACTGTACAGTCCATGGGGTGGCAAAGAGTCAGATGCAACGGAGTGACTTTCACTTTCACTTTAATGCTTTAAAGTAGCATCTTGGAGTCTGTTTCAAGTGATGACTTTAATACAAAATTTACAAGAGGGAAAATGGCTAGAGAGTGTGTTTTAAATTTTTCTTTTTGCCATGTTGCACATCATGCAGGATATTAGTTCAACCAGGGATCGAACCTGTGTCCCTTGCAGTGGAAGTATGGAGACTTACCCACTGCACTGCCAGAGAAGTCCCTAGATCATTTTTGACTTAGGAAGTCAGTGATGGGTAACAGAGCTGGAAGAGATCTCACAGACAAAGAGACCAAGTCCCTTCCTGAATGCACAAATCCAGACTAGTGAAAAAAGTATCAGCTTCAGTTCCCAGAAAGGCTTTATGTGCATTCTGGGGTTGAGCAAATAAGTAACAACAATAATTTTTTTTTTTACCAGAATCAAGTTTCTCACCATTGGAGATGAGACACAAATGAGCATGTGGAAAAGGCTAAGCTGAGCCTTGTTCTGTGAGGTGACTGGAATCAGAGGTATCAGTGTGAACTCATATACACATATATAGATCAATATAGTACAGGTGTAGATGTGTATCTAAACACAGGTTAGTATGTGTATATCTTCTGCCTCTGTCTACAGAGAGGATATTGGCATCCCACGTGTGATGAGCACACCAAGTGCTTAGACCTTGGTGTCTAACTACCATTCTCTGGTGAAGAGAACTGGCTTTCCTTGAGGGAATGGTTCATTACAGGCTTGGGACAAGGAAAGGACAAAACGAGCCAGGACACTCTTAAAGAGCCAGAAAGTGAGGACACGCTCAGAGAAGAGCAGGCACAGAGCAAAGGGACAAATCGGAGACAAAATGAGCAACAAGGCACAGAATAAAATGAACATATTTGAGTCCACACTGATAAAAGTAAATATTCAAACAAATATATGGGGGGAGAAGGAACATTAATTCCAGTTAATAAACATAGAAAGACTAAACACCGTCCCCTCTGACATCAGGAACAAGACAAGGATGCCTGATTTCACCATGGCTATTCAATACTGCACTGGAAAAGTCCTCACCAGAGCAATTAGGCAAGAAAAAGAAATAGAAAGCATCCAAATTGGAAAGCAAGTGGTAAAGCGGTCTCTTTTTGCAGAGGACGTGATCTACATGCAGAAAATCCCAAAAGACTCACAGGGAAACTACTAAAGCCAATAAAACAAACTCAACAAAGTTGCAGGGCACAGATCAACACACACAAAAAAATGTGTTTCTATACACCAGTGGTGGTGTTGCTGTTTAGTTGCTAAGTCTTATCTGACTCTTTGTAACCCCATGGACTATAGCCCACCAGGCTCCTCAGTCCATGGGATTTTCCAGGCAAGAATACTGGAGTGGGCTGCCATTTTCTTCTCCAGAACATCTTCCTGACCCAGGGATTGAACCTATGTCTCCTGCATTGGCAGGCAGATTATTTACCATCTGAACCACCAGATGGTACCACTTCCTATACAACAGCAACAAGCAATATCAAAAGGGAATTAAGGAAACAATTCCATTTATAGTAGCATCTAAAAGAATAAAATACCTAGCGATAAAAGGTAAAACAAAAATATATATTTATGAAGAGTGGTCTTGTAAAGCTCCCTCTCAAATGTCTGGGTATTGGTGACAGGGAGGCCATTCTGTCTCATAAAAGTCTATTTTAAGACTACAGGGGACATCACTGCCCTACATATGACTACTCTGACACTCTGAAGAGCACATCTAGTGTTCACCATGATACTGTCAAGAATCTTGAAGTCAGGGACCCAGCCCTTACAATCTTACCTTCTCTGAAGTTCAGGTTCTCATTTTTTCCCCTTGAAGAATGTACGTTTGGAGCACCTGTCCTGCCCTTGCTTCAAAGCTCAAATTTGCCAAATATCCCTGAAAATGCTCAGCACAGAGCTGGACACGGAACCAACCCCCCTTTTATGTAGATTGTATACCTCTGTTATACAGAGAAGGAAATGGCAACCCAATCCAGTGTTCTTGCCTGGAGAATCCCAGGGATGGGAGAGCCTGGTGGGCTTCCGTCTATGGGGTCACACAGAGTCGGACACGACTGAAGTGACTTAGCAGCAGCAGCTTACCTCTGTTAATGCAACCAGGTATTGATTGAAGGCTGCTTTGCTCTGTGGCTTCAGGCATGCTCTGCCCCCTGAGGACCTCTGAGTGGGAGCATGCCTGCTGCCTTCCTGGAGGCTATGGGAAGGACACAGCATCCCCCAGAGGGGAGGGAGTTCCCTCCGGCGCACCTGGGCAGTGAAGCCACTGTAGTAGGCAAACCAGATCTGGACCATCATGCTGGCCAGCGTCTTGTAGAGGAAGCAGCGCAGGAACTTGCAGACACGCATGTAGGACCAGTGTCCGTGCACCAGCAGCAGCCGCCGCAGGAAGCAGAACTGGGCCAGCACGTAGTCGCTGTTCTGCACTGCCTGCATGCCCTCCTGACCCGTCACCCCCACGCCGATGTCTGCAGCTGCAGGGGCACATGCAAGCCTGTTGGCCCGGGAACCCCAGCCCGCCGCTCCCACCTGCTGCCAGCCTCCCCCGGCCTGGCTGCCCACCACCCACTCTTGATCATGTTGACATCGTTGGCACCATCCCCGATGGCCAGGGTCACCACATTCTGGTATTTCTTGACCAGCGCCACGATCAGGGCCTTCTGCTTGGGTGTCACACGGCAGCAGATGACTGCCTGGCATCGGGAGGCCAGCTCCACGAAGGCCCGCTCCCGCCGCTCCTCAGCGCTCCGGAGGGTCTTGGAGTCTTCATGCTGGGATGCCAGCCCCGAGTTCCGCAGCTGGATCCCCAGTGTCTGCCATATGAGGGACAGGCGCCTGGCCTGCAGGAAGTCCACCCTCTCCTCTCCTGGTTCCTGCCAGGACTCCAGTGGGTCCACGTTCACGTTCTGGACCAGGGCTCGGGGTTCCTTGCGCAGGGACAGCAGTAGCTGGTCCTGGCTCACGGGTGACAGGGGCGGGTCACTCTGCTGCACTCCTCACTCTCCCCACCTCCCCCCCACCCCGGCGAAGCCCCAACTGTGTCCTCCTCCCAGCCGGACCTCACCACACCCTCCCTTGCTCCAGCCCAGCTGAGAACTATCTCTCGGGGTGGCCGTCACCTTGGCTGGTCCAATGGTGCATCTGAGGGCCTTTCAGTGGAAGCAGCCCCAGCCTCACCCGCAGCTCCTCCCAGGCCCCACCCCCGGGTTCCAGGGCCCCAGCGTCACTCTGACCTAACACTGACCAGGAACTCCCCGTTAATGACCAAGGCCGTCTTGAACTGCAGGGGAAGCTCTTTCTTTTTGCCACCTTGCAGGTTGTTCTTGGTCTCCCAGTAGACCTCGAGGATCCGCCTGCATGGAGGTGGGGGTGGGCGCCCAGCCAGGCCTCAGCCACGTCGGCCACACAGGCTTCCTTACACCCACACCGCAGCCACAAGGAGCCTGACCAGGCAGACCCCAGGGCCATGGCTGTGTCGTGGGTACCCTGTCCCCATCCTGACCCCCCTCCCCCGTCGGGATCATCCACCCCATCCCCACTTCTTACATGATCTCCTTCTCCTCCAGAATGATCATGTTCTCTGAGAGCAGCTTACAGGCAAAACCAATGTTCACCGCTGTCTCTGCAAACCAGCCCAGTTCAGCTGGAGGCCTCCCGCCGCCTGGAGGCCAACCCCACCCACCTTGCCCATCACAACAGCATGCCCCTCCTACTGGCCACAGCGATTGGTTCAGAGGAGGGCATGTGACCACGGCAGCCAATGAGAGTCAGCCCTGAGACTTTCCAGCTCTGTGCACACCGAGGACTCCACTCCTGGCTGGGGCTGGGTGGCTGCAGGGAGGTGAGTCTGGGGCCAAGATCAAGTTACCCTTAGACATTTCAGTGCCTAGGATCCCCACAAAATGATTTAATGTCTGGAGGCAGGGGGGGCTGGCGGAGAAAAGCGTGACTTCTTAAAAAAAAAGGAAAAAATAAATACAGAAATCCAGCCTGTGGGACTTCCCTGGCAGTCCAATGGTTAAGACTCCATGCTGCCAATGCAGTGGGCCCAGGTTCCATCCCTGGTGGGGGAACTGAGATCCCACATGACCAGCAATGTGGCCAAAAAAAAGAAAAAAATTCCACCTTGGAGATTGGTCTTTATACCAGCAGAGCTGTCAGTCTAAATATCTGGAGTGTAGGTGCCTCCCACCCAGTTCAGTTCAGTCGCTCAGTGGTGACTGACTCTTGTGACCCCATGAATCACAGCACGCCAGGCCTCCCTGTCCATCACCAACTCCCGGAGTTCACTCAAACTCATGTCCATTGAGTCAGTAATGCCATTCAGCCACCTCATTCTCTGTTGTCTCCTTCTCCTCCCGCCCCCAATCCTTCCCAGCATCAGACTCTTTTCCAGCAAGTCAACTCTTCGCATGAGGTGGCCAAAGTATTGCAGTTTCAGCTTTAGCATCAGTCCTTCCAATGAACACCCAGGATTGATCTCCTTTAGAAAAGGACTGGTTGGATCTCCTTGCAGTCCAAGGGACTCTCAAGAGTCTTCTCCAGCACCATAGTTCAAAAGCATCAATTCTTCGGCGATCAGCTTTCTTCACAGTCCAACTCTCACATCCATACATGACCATGGGAAAAACCATAGCCTTGACTAGACGGACCTTTGTTGGCAAAGTAATGTCTCTGCTTTTTAATATACTATCTAGGTTGGTCATAACTTTCCTTCCAAGGAGTAAGCGTCTTTTAATTTCATGGCTGCAGTCAGCATCTGCAGTGATTTTGGAGCCCAAAAAAATAAAGTCTGACACTGTTTCCACTGTTTCCCCATCTATTTGCCGTGAAGTGATGGGACCAGATGGCATGATCTTTGTTTTCTGAATGTTGAGCTTCAAGCCAACCTTTTCACTCTCCTCTTTCACTTTCATCAAGAGGCTTTTTAGTTCCTCTTCAGTTTCTGCCATAAGGGTGGTGTCATCTGCATATCTGAGGTTATTGATATTTCTCCCAGCAATCTTGATTCCAGCTTGTGCTTCTTCCAGCCCAGCGTTCCTCATGAGGTACTCTGCATATAAGTTAAATAAGCAGGGTGACAATATACAACCTTGCTGCTGCTGCTGCTGCTGCTGCTGCTAAGTCACTTCAGTCGTGTCCGACTCTGTGTGACCCCATAGACGGCAGCCCACCAAGCTCCCCCGTCCCTGGGATTCTCCAGGCAAGAACACTGGAGTGGGTTGCCATTTCCTCATACTCCTTTCCCTATTTGGAACCAGTCTGTTGTTCCATGTCCAGTTCTAACTGTTGCTTCCTGACCTGCATACAGGTTTCTCAAGAGGCAGGTCAGGTGGTCTGGTATTCCCATCTCTTTCAGAATTTTCCACAGTTTATTGTGATCCACACAGTCAAAAGCTTTGGCATAGTCAATGAAGCAGAAATAGATGGTTTTTTGGAACTCTCTTGCTTTCTCCATGATCCAGCAGATGTTGGCAATTTGATCATAAGTCCTAACGGAGCCCTGCAGGCACCAATGCCCAGTGAAGGGCCCCCCAGAAGCCTCAGGGGGTGGGAGAACCAGGGCTCCACAGCCACAGGACCAACTTGGCCCCTAGGTGGCTGGGCAGCCTTGGGCAGGTGCCCAGTGCTCTCTGAGCCCCGGGAGGTAATCAAGACCCCACCAAACAGCACTGCCAAGGGGGCCAAATCTCCAGGAGGCGCTCAGCATGGCATCAGTCCACCCGAGAGAGGCACCCAGGGTCTCGGTTCTCCCTTTCCAGGGACACACAGTGGTGGGCTACAGTGAACTCAGACAACAGGGAGGGCCTGACGGTGACTCTGGGATGCAGTGAGCCCTCCCCATGCCTCCCCTCTCCCTGCGCTGGGGGCTGCCACCCTAGGACCCACCTTGCTTGTCCCCTGTGAGGACCCACACTTTGATGTTCCCCTGCTTGAGACACTTGATGGTTTCAAGGACACCGTCCTGGAGCCTGTCCTCGATGGCTGTGGCTCCCAGAAGCTGGGGGGGAAGGAGGGAGTGGGCGAGGACAGACTGAGCAGGGATCCAGCTCCCCCGGTAGGGCTGGGGTGTGGTACCCCGCCCCCGGCTCCACCCACCTGAAGGCTCTGCTCCATCTCCTCATATAGCTGGTGCAGGGCCTGGGCGCGGTTCTGCAGCAGGATGCTGGCCTCCTGGTGCCGCTGCCGCCACTCCTCGTACACTTCCTCATCCACCTCTTTGCAGGCCAGGCACAATGTCCGCAGGGTCTCCGTGGCAAAGGACTGGGGCCAGCAGGCAGATGACGCTGGCACCCCTGCCACTCCGGGGAACCCCTGCAGCCCTTATCCCTCTGCCTGGGCCCCCAACCTGCCCCACCCACACAGTCTGTTCTCCGGTGGTGGGGGGAGGCTAGGACCACAGGCCACCCTGCTCCACACCCACTCTGTCTCAACCCATCCCCTCCAGACACCCCACTTGCTCTGTTTTGCCTCCAGATCTCACCCTGCCTGTTCCCCTAGCCAGGAACATCCACCCTATGATTTGTGCTGCAAATTCTAACCGTTAGGCAAGACCCTCAGTGAAGCCCTGCCAGGCCCCTTCCCGATCAGGATTCTGTCCTCCCCACAGCCCTCTCTCTGCCTCACTTCTCACAGAACTGAGGTAGGGGGTGGGACACGGAAAGGATCCTGTGGGACTCTGTCTCCAGGCCCAAGGGAGGACCCAGGGCTCTCTCGCCCCATCGCAGCTCTTCCTTCCTAGGCTTCAACCCTGCCCCAGGTCTTTTGCCCCAACAGGTAGCCCCTCGACTGGCTTCTGCTCCTGACTGACATGGGCTTGGGTGGCTGCATGTGGACATGTCACGTGCCCCAGACAGGCCTGTGTGCCTCCTCTCATGCCTCAGTTTCCCTATCCATACCGTGGGCAGTTGAGCCCAGTCATTCTGCTGAGCTCCTGGGCGCGGGGTCACTGCTGTGACTGCACTTCTTTGGTTCTGGGTCAGGACCCAGACATCTGCTCCCCACCACTCCCTCCCGGCAGAGTGGAGCACTCTGGGAGACCCCTGAGCGGAGGGACAGAGGACATTCTTTCCACAAACAGCCCTGCTGGGCCCTGTGCTGGGTGAGGCTAGGGACCCATGGGTTCAGGACTGGGCCCGCATGGCAGGACAGCCCATGTCAGGGCCAGGGCAGGAAAAGCTCCCTTGAGGTGGGGACCTAGGGCTGAACCTCAAGGGCAGAAGGATGCCGAGCGCCTGAGTGGAGGGAGAACAGGGAATAGCATGTGCAAAGGCCCTGAGGCAACACCAGAAACTGGGGTTCTGGGAAACCCCTTGAGAGCAGGGAGACCAGGTTAGAGATGACAGACAGCAGGAAACAGAAAGATGAAGCTTGGAAAGTGGGGCCAAGGCTTTTGGGCTTCACCTGTGGAGATGAAATGTTTGGGGCAGAGTGGGCTGAGTGTGTCCCGGAACCTAGGCCTGGCTGGAAGAGGGGGGCAGGATCCAGGGCAAAACCCACCCATAGGGTGTCCTTGCCTGACTCAAGATATCCCCTCTGGGCAGTGCAGCTTGGAGCTGGGCTCCATCTTCAGCCCCTGAGTGTGTGTGTGTGTGTGTTGGGCAGAACAGTGTGCAACCTGACCAACTGTACATGGCTTCCCTGAGGCCATTTCTCTGCACACTCTCCTCCCCTGCCCGTGTCTTTGACTCTGCCCCTCCACCCTCCCTTCCCACAGGGACTCACGGCCAAGGCCTCCTCTGTGGCCCATTCTGTCTCGCCCCTCTTTTGCAGGCGCTCATAGATGACTGTGTCAGCCCCTTTGGTGTAGAGGTAGATGGAGCCCTCGGGCTTGCGGACTGTGGAGGAAGAGGCCTGGCTGCCCACATACACTCCCCTCCCCACCTCCCCCCATCCCACCCAGGACCGCGGACACTCACCCAGCACTGACATCCGTTTGCGAATGCTGTTGAAGTCCATCATGGCCAGGACCTGGTACACACACTCCTCCCCCAGCTCCATCAGGGTGACACTGTCCTGCGTGCGTGCCAGGAACACGTAGCCAAAATTTCGGGCTGCTGTGACCAGTGCCTCCTCGTCCGGGGAAGCTGCCTGGTACATTAGCTGGTCTGGTCAGGGAGGGGGCAGGGTGGGGAGGGGTCTGAGAGCTTGACCTTGTTGGAGACCCACCACCCACCTGTCTGCACCTGCTTAGCACAGGGAGGAAAACAGATACAGGAAGTGTCCAACACGTATTTGCAGGACGACAGTTTCTTGGGCCAGCACAACCTCTAAGCCCAATAAAAGAAAGGGGGTGATTGCATCCCAGTCCACAAGTCCTCCTCCTCCCTGTACGATGACAGGCCAGGACACCCTCAGTGGCAGACACTAGGTGGGGTTCAGGCTGGGGACCTGGGAGCTCTCTAATCGGGATGAGGGGGCCCTGGGAGCTAGTGGGAGAGCATCTGGGGAGCCCGGGCCTGGCCACTCCCAGGGTTGGGGGGCACTCACTGTTCTTCTCCTGTACCATCACCGTGTGGCAAATGGCTAGCACGCGCCAGAACTCACGCACCCTCCAGTCCTGGTTGGCCCGCACGGCCTGCAGGAGTTGCGTGTTGCGGAATAGCAGCTTCCCATCAGCAAATTTGTTCCAGAGGAAGGGGTTCTCCTGTGGGGGGTGGGGCACAGGCCAGCCCTGGGTGGGTCACTGCCTGTCCCCCCACCACCCAGGGCTCCGGGGCGGCCAGGGCTCACCTTGCCCGATGTCTCCTCTGGGCCTGGGGAAAGACTCAGCTTTAGGCCTCAGCTCCCAGTCCCCACATGGGGTCCCACAGCACCCCCTCCCCGGGCCAGGCTTCCTAGGGCTGCTGGCTGCAGCTAGACCAGCCAGGCCTGCGCCCTGGACCCAGTGCCCCAAGCCGCCAAAGACCCGAGCCTCAGCTTCTGCTTGGAGAATAGGATGCAGCCATGTGTCCCAGGGCCCCCCTCCAGGGCGGTGGGGTGGAGGGCGTATGTGAGTAGGGTTCAGCCCCATAGAACATGTTTGGTTTGACCTCCTCCTGGTGTCTTTTTAAAACTTGGACTTGGCTATCTACTTTGAAAAATAGGGTGATTTCACAGGAAAACCTGGGTCTGAAGCAGTTCTAGAAACATCAGAGACCAGCCGGGGTTGGTGCTTCTCAGCACGGGCCTGGTGCCCTAACTGAGGGTCAGGTGGCATCAACCCAAGGGCGGGGGCCCAGGTCTGTCATGCGACTGCCCATGAAGCCCAGTATCACCCCGCGGGCCTCTATTGGCTCCTGGTCTAAACTGTGTCTGCTGCTTATCAACTAGACCGGAGACTGGCAAACTATGCCCCCACCTCGGTACCAGTTTCTGTGTGACCTGCAAGGCTATAAATGTTTTTCACATTTCTAGACAGTTGGGAGAAACCTGAAAAGAAGAATATTATCTTGTGCAACACGTGGAAATGCTATGAAATTAAAAATTTGGAGTCTGGGTGAGAGCAGCAGCTGCCTTCTGGGGCCAGAGACCCAGTGGTTTTAAGTGGCCAAAAATACTGACCTGTGGGTCCTTTACAGGAATAGCTGACCAACCCCCAAGTGAGAGGAAGCCCCTTGACAATAGTGGTGGGGCACCAATTGGTGTGGGATGCTGGATGCCGGGACACTGCCATGAGACCCTGGACGCAGGGAGCGGGGCGCAGGGCGCGGGGCGCGGGCGGGGTCCCACCGTAGACAACTCCGTTGATGCAGCACTTCTTGAAGGTCATGATGTTCTGGGTGAGTGTGCCCGTCTTGTCGGAAAAGATGTACTGCACCTGGCCCAGCAGGTCGTTGAGGCTGGTGCTTCGTGCCTTTGCTGGCAGGTCGTGGGGCTTGTAGTACATGTGCTCGTCCCAGTTGATGAAGACGCTGTTCCCCAGGTAGATGAATTCGGCCCTGTGACGCACGCATGCGCACTCGCACGTTGGGTCATCGCCCAGCCCTTGGGCCTGCTGTCCCTCCCCCACCTTCCCTTCCGGCTCAGCAGGGGGCGGGGCCGGGAGGTCCCGGGGCTCACATAATGAACATGGCCATGGGCGCCAGGACGCTGAGCAGGATGAGAAAGCCCCAGAAGATGTAGAAGGACTCCATAGCCACACTGCGCGTGTGCACGGCAGACACGTAGTGGTGATTGGCCTTGAACTCCTTCACCTTGTGCCAGAAGCCAAAGGTCAGGGCCGCGGAAACCACCACCATGGACACAAAGATCTGCGCGCGGAGGAGAGGAGGGGCGCAGCGTGAGGGGGCCCGGGCGGCAGCGAGGCACCTCGGGGACCCGCGCACCCTTAGTGTGAACGGACAAGCACGGGGCGGGGAGCGGGGGTCCCCCAGCACTGCTTTAGGATGTGACAGGGGGTGGGGAGGGGCTGGCAGTCCAGGGGGAGGGCAATTTGCAGGTTTTTTGCCGAGCTTCGCGGCTGCGAAATTAATATTTCGATAATTTTTAAAAAGGTAAAAGTTGATTTAGCCAAAAAATTAAGGATTTTTAAAGGTTAGTGGAGGATAGGTGGGCATCTTGTTATCTCCTGCGGGTTTTGGAAATGCTGCAATCAAATATTGTTTTATAAAATTTTTTTTTCCCCCAGATCGTCATTTGAAGAAAAAATTCTCTGGCCTGTCCAGGGGATCAAGCTGCATATTATTCAGAGGAGGGAAACGGAAGCCTGGAAGATCACAGCCACAGGGCTTCTGTGCGGTGGACCCTTTCGCTCCCCTCCTCCATGGTCCCCCACCCAGGGCAGGGGGTCTAAAAAGCTCACCAGGACCACCAGTCTGTTCATCAGATGGTCTATCTTGGTTCTCTTCAGATGGATCTTGCCACAGTTCTTCATGATCTTTGTGTCAAAACCTGCAAGATTTCCATCCACCCATCCATCTACCACCCACTCATCATCCATCCATCCATTCATCTATATTCATCTATCCACCATCCATTCATCCATCCATCCACCAATCCATCCATTATCCACCAGTCATTCATTCATCCATCCATCCATTTACCATCTGTCCATCCATCCATCCATCCATCCATTTATCCATCCACTCTCCCGTCTGCTCATCCATCCACCCACCCTTCATCTCTCTGTCACCCCCTACCCATCTATCCACCTACTCCACCATCCATCATTCCATCTATTATAAATACCCCCATTTCTCCAGTCAAAACAAAGGTGCTGGCTCAACATGTCCATTCCTGCAGTTTCAGAAATGAGAGTCCAGAGAAACCACGCCAGGAGCCCTTCATCCCATAGCAGCAGACATACGGTGGCCAGACCTGGCCTTGTGACTTCCTGCCAATGACTTCAGGGTTCTCACCCACTCAACCCCTACCCCTGACCTGGACAGAATAGGCCCCAGAGTCCCTGGAGAACAGCTGTACCAGCGTAGATGACCAGTCCATAGCAGGTGTCTGTGTTCCGGACCTTGCAGCCTCGCAGAAGGATGTTGCCACTATCCAGCGGGTATTTCTTGCCCTTCCACTCCAGGCACCCGACGAAGTGGTGCATTCGGCTGTTGGGTTCCTCACACACCACCTTCCCTGTGGGCAACCCAGTGTTCAGGGAGCCATGAGTGTGGTGCAACTCAGCCACCCCTCTTCAATACGGGTTGGAGGTGGGGGACTCAGGGAATGTTCCTGTCACTCTCCAGCCAGGGCCACCTGCATGGGCCCCACACTACCCCAAACTGGCCCCAATGGCACCTCCACCCCCACTATACAACACAGCCTCCTCCTGGATGCTCCAAGCTGGGCATTCCTGGCCTCAGGCCTTTGCGTGTGCTGTCTCCTGTGGCGGTACACACACCTCCTCAGGGAAGCCCTCTTTGATCCTCCAGCCAGATATGGTCCCCCCACATCGAGCCTCTTTCTCCCACTAGTGTCTGATGTCACCAGATGTTTATTCCTGCAGCCACATGGGTAATGTCTGTGAGGGACTTTCTTGGTGGTCCAGTGGCTAAGACTCCCTGCTCCCAGTGCAGAGGGCCCAGGTTCCATCCCTGGTCAGATAACTAGATCCCACACGCCACAACTAAGAGTTACCATGCCACAACTAAAAAGGTCCCACATACCAGCACAGCCAAATAAATCAATCAATATTTTTTAAATGTTTGTAAGGTCCACCAGTGCAGGCACCAGCCTTATCTCAGTTGGGCTGGGGACACCAGGGCCCAGTCCAGCACGTGACACACAGTAAGTGCTGAATACATGTGAAGAGGGAGGGAAGGAAGGGGTGCCCCCATCCAGCGCCCTAAACTACAGGGACCAAACACAGGGCACAGAGTTCCCCAGTAGGCAGTAGGGAAAGGCCTGTCACTATCACCCTGAGAGAGTACAGCCACTGGTCTCACTTCCGTTTGACAAAACCCACCCAGCGTGCAAAGGCTGGCCCAAGGCAGCATCTGGCAGGGAGTGGGCTGGGGGGACACAGGGCTCCTAAGTGACCCCCACCCTTCCTTCTCAGGGGCTGGACCCTGTGTTTCCTGAAGGTAGACATGAGAGCTGTCTAGGGAGGGGTGGGAGAATGACGGAGGAGCCATGGGGCAAGCCCACACCTCTCACTACCCCTCTGAACTGCAGTCTCCCCCTCTGCAAAATGGGCAGGGATGCTGGGCTAGCTGGAGTGAGTCAGGACCCAGACAGAGCTGTCAGGGTGGCAAGGCCTTTCCCCAGATCCGTGAGCACACACACAACCAGTGTCTGGATATCAGGAGCAGAGGGACTGTGCTTGGAGAGAAAGGTTCTGGCATGCTTCAGAACCAATTAGAGTAACTTGCCTTTGCAATGTGACAGGAAAATAATGATAGCAAACAGTAACAATTTAAAAAAATTATCCCCTTGCTGGGTCTCAGCAAACAGTAACTGAACCAATAGGTGTGAAATGTCATACTTTTCTGGCAGAAAATAAACCTGGAGATGTCCCTGTCGGCCTTTCCCAACATGTAGGTGAATTGCTAGCCACTGTACACGGGCTGCCTTGTTTTTTGTTTTGTTTTTTCTTTCTGGTCCCACCACTCGGCTTGTGGGATCTTATTTCCCTGACCAGGGATTGAACCCAGATCCTGGCAGTGAAAGTGCTGAGTCCTAACCAATGGACATCCAAGGAATTCCCATAGGCTGCCTTTCTGAATAAAGAACCAAAAGCATTTGCTTTAAAGTGGTCATGGGTTAAAAATAAAATGTAACACTTGATCAAACACTGTAGCACACTTTGTAATACCAAAGGAAATGCCTCCACTGCTACATTGGTTTAAGGGATTTGATATGGACCTGGAAGAAGTCTGTCTGCTAAAAATTCTCTCAGCCCTAATGGTCTGGGAATAAATAAGACAGGACAACAGAGGGTAATGTGCCCATCTGGATGTCAGAAGTTGCACAACACCCTCCACCCAGCAGGTGGGGAACCTGTGCTCCCACTGCAGTGGGAGAGACAGGGCCCAGAGGGGCTGGATGGGTTTGCCAGCTCCCACCTTGGAAGGAGGCTATCTTCCTTATACTGGTCAGCTCATGGTGCGTGATCATTGGGGCCTGCCTGAACTTCAAGTTGGTCTCCCTGGTGACAAGAAGGGGAGCAAGACAAAACGTGGGACAGACAGTGCCTGGTCAGGGCATGCCCAACCTCTTTCCAGAGCCACTCTGGCATTTTACCTAAGCACCTACTGTGCGCCAGCTGCCAAGCAGGAGGCTGAGGCCCAGAGAGGGAGAGGGTGTTGCCCAAAGTCACATAGTGTATTTGCCAAAGGGCTGAGGCCAGACCCTGGGCCTTCTTGCTTTGGCACCTGGCTCATGGTGGGTGGGGAGATGGGCTTCCAGAAATGTGGTGCGTTTTATTGCCCCAGCTGGCATTCAGGTGTCCGCATGCTGCCAGGGCAAAGGACCACAACATCCAAGTGGGCTGGGTGTGCAGCCCCCAAGTCCCCAAAAGCCCTAGTGATGACCTGGTCTCACCCGTCAATGTCAGCCGTCTCCACATAGCACAAGCTGCTGGGCTCTGTGCTGGCCAGCAAAACCAAGTCAGCCTGGGGTGGAGAGCAGGGTGGGAGATGACAGCCTTGCATGGGGGCAGAGAAGGGGGAGACCAGTGGTGGAGGGAGGAGGCAGCCCTGCCTCCGAACCCCGCCCCCCAACCCAGCTCAAGAAGTAGGAGACGATGACCTTGCCTAGGGGCAGGGTGTGGGGGACCAGCAGGGTGAGGGACGGGGAGGAGGGGGGTACTGCCCTGTCTCCGGAGCTCCCCTCTGCAGCTCACCGGGACAATGCTGTCTTTATGCAGACAGACCAGGTCGCCCACATGTAGATTCTTCCATTTTCTCCACAGAAAGCTGCATGAGTGGGGGTGGCAGGGGTGGGGTGGGGGGTCCTCCCAGCCCCCTCACCCCCACCCTGATTGCCCCCTCCTCCCAGATTCCAAGGCCCTTCAGACCTTCTTGCCCTCCCCTTTGGCTGAACTCTGCTCCATGAGGGTGAACAATTGGATCTTCAGCCCTTGCCCCTTCACAGGGCCCACCCCAAGCCTGGTAGACAGCAGGCATCTAATAAGTGCTGGTCTGGGTTTCCCCTGGCCCCACAGGATGTCCAGGATCTCAGAAGATACTGGATGATCTTCCAGGCACCCCCTGTCTTGAGTGTCCATCCCTCTGCCGTGCTGGGGTTGCCTCCCTTGGATAGATCCCGCACCCAACTGCTGCGGCCTCACCTCTTCCCCATTAGGATCTGGCACGGCCGATTGTTGACGATCTTGTCACTCCTGTGTCGCCCCTGGGCCGATGGGGGTAGGTCAGAGCAGCGATGATTCCCCTCATGCCGCTCAGGCAACAGGACAGACACAGGTGCCCAGCTTGAGAGCCCAAACCCTGCGGTGCCTGTCCAGTGACCCTGCCCCCAGGAGGGTGTTGGCAGCAGAAAGAGGGTGGTTTCCTGCAGGCCGCCCATGTGCACACTTGGATGACCTGCTGAAGGGACACTGGCACCTGCCCCAGTGGCCACAGGGCACAATGGACAACACAGCCCACCGGGGCTGCCTGTGTGGACCTTCCTCCCACTGCACCCAGGAGTCAGGAGGACCCACCTGCCTTCGCCCTGCCCCCACCCTGTCCCTGCTTACAATATCGTCCACCAGGTCTCGGATGGCCCGGATGGTGAGCAGGCAGATGAGCGGGGTGAAGAGAGTGAACCAGGGCAGTGTGGAGATCTCGGGGATGCCCTGACACAGAGGATGGGTCATGCCAGCCAACCCTCTTGGGCACCCTAACCGCCTCCCCTCCCCCCAATCCTGCACCCTCCCACCCACACATCTAGTACCACAACCTCACATCCTGCCATTGCCACCTCCAGGCAACTTCCCTCTGGGCCCTCTCCCTGTCTGGATCTCTTACCCAGCAATGCCTCCTCTTTCTTCCATGCAACCCCCCCAAGTCCTCTCCTCCAAGAAGCCCTCCCAACCCCACGCTTGTTCCCTCCTCAAGGACTTGGCTCTCATGGAATCCCCTCTGTGCAACCTCAGATCTGCCCTCAGCACAGTCTGGGTGGGGGTGGTGGGGGCGGGGGAGGCCACCCCATCACTGGTTCCTATCATGTGCTTTAATGACAGTCATTTCCCCCAGTCCTGAGCCACCTTAAGACAGGTGTCAGGGTCAATACTGGCTCCCCAGTGCCCAGAACAGGACCTGCATTCAGTAGGTGCTCAATAAGTGTTTATTGGCTTGATGGATAAAAGCAGTGTCTCACTTTATTCAGATCAGAATGAGATACTGGGTACAAGCTGGGGTGTTTTGGAAACTTCCCTCACCACACAGGGCCCCATCTCCTACCCACCACTGCTCATCCATTTCCACCCATGACCAGCCTGATGCCAGGAAGTAACCCAGCGGGTCCCTAAAATCTGATCCTTCCTCCTCGCCCTCTGGTACCTGCTGAGGCCAAAGGGGTCAGGAAGCCTCCTCATACCTAGAGGAGCCATCCATGCACTCACATCCTTCAATATATATTGAGAACGTCCTGTGTTCCAGGCCCTGGACTGGGCAGTGAGGACCAAGCCATAAGGGAACTCCCAGTGTGTAGGGGACGGACACTGACCCACTAACCACACAGACAGACACATGGGTCTGCAGAGCCACAAGGGAACCACCCTGGGTCTGCAGAGCCATGTGGGAAGTGCCTGGGGTGGGGATGGGGGCTTCCTGGAGGAGACAGCTCAAGCAGATAGATGGAGTGGAGTGACCATGGGCACTGACTCCTGGGGCTGCCCCCACCTCACCTGGAGGAGGAGGATGATAAGGAAGTAGAGGTTGGAAAAGCGGTGGAACTGCTCGTACAGGTTCAAGGGCAGGAAGGAGAAGACATTGTACTTGGCCGTGTGGATGATGTTCTTCTGGAAGGAGAGCTGGCGTGGGGGTCTGCCTGCCCAGCCCCACCTGGCCTCCACCCACCTGCCCTCCAGCCATGAACGGTGTGAACAGAGCCCCTACTGGGTGCAGGCTTGGTGAGCCGGGTCAGTGACCCCAGGATTCCCTGCAGGTAGGTAGAGCCTGACGGACACACTGTACTGTGAAGGCTGCCTAGGAACATATTTAGGGCAGAGGAGCCACGTGGGGCATCCGTTCTGGACCAGTGACTCTGCGAGGGCAGCCCTACAGTCCTCAGGACCAAGTGGGAGAACCCAGCAAGCAGAGCCCCGGTGGCCACTCTCCCTCACTGGCAGGTCCCCAAAGCCCATGGGAGCGGGGACAGGGGGAGGCCTGCCCACCTTGTACTTCTTTCTCTGCCAACACAGAAAGACCTTCTCCTTGAACTGGTTGTTGTAGGCCCGGTTGTTGGCCTGCACCTCCCAGGTGAACTCTGGAGGATAAACACAGGCTAATGACACCTCGGAGGAGGGCTAATGGGCCCCCGGGGGATCCAGTTGGTAAACAGACTGGAGGGCCCTCGGCCTCTGTACATGGAAGGCACTTGCTCGGGGAGCCCAGGTAGATCTGAGGATCCAGCTACCCTGAGACAACCTCTAGGCTATGGGAGACCTATTCACACCCACTCCTTCTACAGAGGGGTAAACTACAAGGCCCCGGGGATGAGCTCCAAGGTGTCGGAGGCTCCATGCCCGGCCCAGGTGCTCTGGGTCCCAGGCTTCCAAGTCCAGAGTCCACCCTTCAGTCCCAGGGTTTTGAACTATCTGTAACCCCATGAGAATCCCGCAATGGGCCTCCTGTCTCCCCACTTCAGCCACTGCACTTTCTAACGGCCCTTGGCGGAGCACACCTTGTGCCCACACCTTTTCCCCCCACCCTATGCCCATGCTTCGCCCAGACATGCACCTGAGTTCTTCTCCTCGTCAAGGTCTTCTCGGTACGCGAGACTGCCCATGCTGGTAGGGCTGTCGGGCAGAGTGTCCTGAGGTCACACTGGTGGCAATACAGTGCCCACCACTCCAACCTTCTTGGAAAAGTCATTTCCTGCGCCCACCTGCTAAAGTCTCCTCCCCAGAATCTGAAGGTCCAGTCACCAGCTCTGAGTCCTTGCTCACTGCTATGGTCACCTGGCCACTGTTCCCCACCCCACATCCCCGTACGGCCCTCCGTAGTCCAAGCCCCTCATTGCTGCTCCTGGAAAGGCTGCACACATGTCCTTCCACACAGGACAGGAAATCCAGCCTGGTCAGGTGTTCGACCGATTTCTTTGTTGACAGACTAAGTGGGCCCCCAGGGTTCCCTGTCATATCTCGAAAGGGAGTGTATGCAGCCAAGGGGCTGAGAGGTCTGAGTGTTGCCCTGGGGCAGCAACCACCAGACTTCCAGAGCCAGGAGTCTGGTCCCTCCGAGTCCTTCAATGCCCCTGGCAGCTCCCAAATGACCCCCAGCCCCAGCACTCCACACCCCAGGTCCCCCTGTTTCCTCTGCCAGCAGGACCGTTTCCTCTTGACAGGCTGGCTGGAGGCTCCTCACCCATCTGCTCTCAGCTCATATTTCTCCGGCCCAGGCTTGTTCTGGCACCTCCTCTGGGCCTCGCTTCTGCCTGCAGGGTCCCCCATTCCAGCTCTGATCACCCCTTCTCTGCTTCTTCCCCATCTGGGCTGCCTGCTAAAACCGGAACCTCCCAGAGCAGGAACTGCTGGCGTCTGAGTCATTGGTGTCCCCAGGGCCCCGGGGTGGGATGGGGGGAGGGCCTGACTCAGGGCCGGCGCTGATGCTCCCGGGAGCCTGATGAAGGCCAGTGCCCATTCGCCAGATGAGAAAAAGCGAGGCTCAGAATGAGTGAGGCTCAGCCTGTGGGACCAGAGCCACTAGGAACCCCGGCCCGGGCCAGATGGGGTTAGAGGGCTGCTGCTGGTCAGAATTCACGCAGTGTATCTGGAGACAGCAACACGCCTCCTCCAACAAGGGCTTGCTTCCTCCTCACCGCACTCTCGGCTCACCAGAACGTCCACTAACCCCGGGTAAATCCCGAGCATTCCCACAGCGAAGCGACGCAGGATTCGATGCCCAGCCCCCGGAAAATGCACCGGGAGATCTCGGTCCACTCGATACCGTGAGCTCCGGCGCCCGTCCGGACCCTGGCCGCGCGGACCTCTAGGGGGCCACTCCTCTGCCACGGCCTCCCGCCTTCAGGCCCGACGGAGTTCAGAGAGGGTGCGCGGGCCCACGGAGACACACAGCTGTGGAAACGCCGCCGCTCACCTGCGCGGGCCGGGGCTGGCGGGGCCGGACTGCCTGAGGCAGTCCGCTGGAGTTCAAAGCGACGGACTTGGTGGAAGCTGTTAGCCGACTGCCAACCGGCCTGAAACGGGCGGCGCGGGCGCGGGGCGGAGCTGGGCTGGAGGGCGGGGTCTAGGGCCGAAGGCGGGGCCAATACCAAGGTAGGGGCGGGGCCAAAGGCGGGGTCGAGCGAGGCCAAACTGAACAGGGTCAAAAGAGGCGGAGCCGAAGGCGGGGCCCAGTGACCTCGAGGAACGGGGAGAGAGAGGGCGGGGCCAAGGACGGTGCGGGACGTCGAAGGCGTGGCCTGAGCGGAAGGTGAGTCCAAGGGAGAAGGGCGTTACCCAAAGGCAGGGCCAATACCGAAGGCGGGGCGGGGGAGAAGGCGGGGCTGAGAGTCATCCACGCCAAACAGGGCTCAAGGGGGCGGAGCCTACTGTGATCTCGCGCAATGGAGCTAGCGGAGGCGGGACCAAAGGGGAGGGGCCGAAGGCGGTGCCGAGTGAGGCCTTGCCAGTGGGGCTTGATGGAAGAGTCTTAATCTCGGCTTTTGTATTAAGGGGCTATGACAAACCTGTTCAGTTCAGTCGCTCAGTCGTGTCCTGCTCTTTGCACCCCCCATGGACTACAGTACGCCAAGCTTTCCTGTCCATCACCAACTGCCAGAGTTTACTCAAACTCACGTACTTTAAGTCGGTGATGCCATCCAACCATCTCCTCTGTCATCCCCTTCTCCTCCCGCCTTCAATCATTCCCAGCATCAGGGTCTTTTCAAATGAGTCAGTTCTTCGCATCAGGTGGCCAAAGTATTGGAGTTTCAGCTTCAGCATCAGTCATTCCAATGAATATTCAGGACTGATTTCCTTTAGGATGGACCGGTTGGATCTCCTTGCAGTCCGAGGGACTCTCAAGAGTCTTCTCCAACACCACAGTTCAAAAGCATCAATTACTTGGTGCTCAGCCTTCTTTATTGTCCAACTCTCACATCCAAACATGACTACTGGAAAAACCATAGCCTTGACTAGACGGACCTTTGTTGGCAAAGTAATGTCTCTGCTTTTTAATATGCTGTCTAGGTTGGTCACAACTTTTCTTTCAAGAAGTAAGCATCTTTTAATTTCATGGCTGCACTCACCATATGCAGTGATTTTGGAGCCCAAGAAAATAAGGTCTGTCACTGTTTCCATTGTTCCCCATCTATTTGCCATGAAGTGATGGGACCAGTTGCCATGATCCTAGTTTTCTGAATGTTGAGTTTTAAGCCAACTTTTTCATTCTCCTCTTTCACTTTCATCAAGAGGCTCTTTAGTTTTTCTTCGTTTTCTGCCATAAGGGTGGTGTCATCTGCATATCTAAGGTTATTGATATTTCTCCTGGCAATCTTGATTCCAACTTGTGCTTCATCCAGTCCAGCATTTCTCATGATGTACTCTGCATATAAGTTAAATAAGCAGGATGACAATATGCAGCCTTGAGGTACTCCTTTCCCAATTTGGAACCAGTCTGTTGTTCTAAGTCCAGTTCTAACTGTTGCTTCTAGACCTGCATATAGGTTTCTCAAGAGGCAGGTCAGGTGGTCTGGTATTCCCATCTCTTTAAGAATTTTCCACAGTCCGTTGTGAATGACAAACCTAGACAGAATGTAAAAAAAAAAAAAAACAAAACAGAAACATCGCTTTGCTGACAGAAGCCCATATAGTCAAAGCTATGGTTTTTCCAGTGGTCATGTATGGATGTGAGAGCTGAACCATAAGGGCTAAGCCCTGAAGAATTGATGCATTTGAAAAGTGGTGCTGGAGAAGACTTTTGAGAATCCCTTGGACTGCAAGGAGATCAAACCAGTCAGTCCTCAAGGAAATCAACCCTGAATATTCATTGGAAGGACTTATGCTGAAGCTCCAATACTTTGGCCACTTGACGTGAAAAACTGACTCATTGGAAAAGACCCTGATGCTGGGAAATATTGGAGGCAGGAAGAGAGGGGGATGATAGAGGACGAGATGGTTGGATGGCATCACTGACTTAATGGATATGAGTTTGAGCAAGCTCCAGGAGACAGTGAAGGACAGGGAAGCCTGGTGTGCTGCAGTCCATGTGGTCGCTGAGTCAGACAGGTCAGAAGTCAAAGTCTTCTCCAGTACCACTTTTCAAATGCATCAATTCTTCAGGGCTTAGCCTTTATGGTTCAACTCTCACATCCATACATTACTGCTGGAAAAACCGTAGCTTTGACTATACGGACCTCTGTCAGCAAAGTGATGTTTCTGTTTTTTTTACATTCTGTCTAGGTTTGTCATTCACAACAAACTGTGGTCTCAAAGGACACGGGGTCAAGTCCTTTAGTGGCGCAATCTTGTAAAGCTTGCACTCAGTGAGGTGGGTTGGACCTGGTTGAAGTGGGTAGGGCCATAGGGTTGGGGAGAGGCTAGAGGCAGAGGAAGGATGCTGGGGTGTTAAATAATCCGGAATTGAGTCTGAGCCATGGGCCTGGGTTCTCTTTCATTCATCCCATTTCAATTCAATGAGTATCTCCTATGCACAGGTAGAGTGCTGGGCATCTGGCTGGGGAAGGTTGTTAGAACCACTGAGACCCATCCTACCAGGAAGCAGCACAGAGGGTTGCTGCCTGGGGTTTGCCTACTCAGCACCCAGCTAGGGCTCCGGGGGCCTTCCTGGAGGGGGCAGGGGTGGGAGACAGCGATGAGGCTTGGGCAGCATTCAGGCCAGAGGCGGGGTACTTGGGCCAGGGAGGGGCAGTGTGTGTGGGGCACTCCTAAAGGTAGGGTCCTCTTAGGAGGGGCAAGTTTGAGGGTTCAGGGGAGGTGATTAAGCTGTTTTTCATATTCTTTTAAAGAACCTTCTGAAGAACAGAAATTGGGAAGGTACTTTCCAGCTTTGGAGTTAGGCGCTCTGTCTGGTCAACTGTGACCCAACAGTCCAAATGTGCCTGCCTGTCCTGCCTTCCGAACTGACGTTGGGTGAAGGAATGATGGGAGTGGAGACAGCACACAGGAGCTGACCGCCCCATCAGAGCAGCAGCCTCCACCCCCATTTCTTGGGGAGCCCTGCACATCGAGCAGTGTCCCGCTCTTCCAGCCCTATCCAGGGCTTACTGAGAAACACCCTGGGGAGGGGCTTGGACAAATTGCTCCAACAGCCTCCAGGAGACACCACCACCAGGTAGGGCATTTGGTGTTCAGCACTCGCCTCCCCACATGGTGACAGAAGGGAGAGGAGTTTCCCAAGCAGGCAGAATCTGGTTTGCAGAGGCTCTTTGGCCTCTGTGAGCCAGCAGTTTTGGCAAGCTGAAAGCTTTCGTCCCACTCCCAACCTGACCCCCTCCCCTATATCCGGAAGCCCCTCCTCCAGCTGCTAAAGGCCTCCCTGGGTTATTCATGTTCTGGGGAGGGCGAGAGGGATGGAACCCACACAGTAATGTCCTTCAGAGACGTGCTTGCATCCTGTATTTAGAAAACCACCCCTTGTTCAAAAAAAGGGGGGGAAAGTCCATAGGTCACTAGAACATGGGTCATAATGGGTCCCAGAGGCTCAGGATGGTCAGTGGCTGGTGGCAGGGTTCTGACTCTTGGCTGCTGGCTGTAATCACCAGTACTGGGAAGGGTCTGTAAGCGTGGGGCCCTGGGTCAAGGTCCTGACCCGCCCTCCCTCCCTGACTAGGGGTGACAGTGACCTCCACTGTGCATGGAGAGCCACACCTGGCACCAAGAACACCACCAGATGTCACAAGCTCTAAAATCCATACAAACATTTATTCTGCCCCTGCCTGGGGGGGGAGGGGGTCTTGGAATGGGGGGCCTGTAGGGCTTTACAGACAGCCCCCAGGGGAGGGCGGGGCTCTGGCGATAAGACAATGTCCAGAGGCCAGTAGGCCCTAGGGTGTCCAGAAGGCGAGACCTGGGGGGCTAAATGGAGGGGCTGGATTGGTTCCCAGAAGCCCCAGGGTCCAGGTAGGCTGGGGAGGCCAGATCCCACTGTCCAGGCCCAGGCTAGGTGGAACTCCCTGGTCCTGGTGGCCTTTGGGGAGCCGGCTGCGCTCCCAGCTCCACTCCCACCCCCCAGGAGGGAAGGCAGCACCGGGGTCTTGCTCCTCCGGGTGGGGAAGACAACTGTCAAGTCATCAGGTTTAAATTCAAAATAATAAAAATAACAATACAAAATAAAAAGACAAACCCCTGTCACAAACAAACCCTTGACAAGCCTGCCACCCCAGCACCCTCCACCCACAAGAAGGGGCACCAGCAGGGCCTGTTGGGGTGGCAGGCCGGCCCCGCCTGTGGAGTCAGCAGCAGTCTCAGAGAACAGAGGTTAGGGGCAGAGGCGGGGACGGGCACGGGCGTGGAGGGGCTCATGGCTCCAGGGTTGGTCTCGGCGCTGGGCTCTCTGCCGCCAGCTCATCTGGTTCTCTCGGTTTTCTGTGTCTCGGCGACGTGGACAGGGTTAGCTCTCGAGATTTATTGCACTGTTTTGGAAGAGGCCTGGGGTAGAGGACGGGCCGGGGCTGTGGGAGAGGCGGGCGGGCGGGCGGGCAGGCGGCGGTCACCGCTTGGTCTTGGCGTCTTCTCGGATCTTCCAGATCACCAGGTGCATGCAGGCACTGGCATCCTCGCTGGAGCTGTGCCCATCCACTGCAGGCAAACGGGTGTGTCAGGGCCGGGAGCCTGTGGCCCCATAGCCCCCAAGGCCCCCATGTGCCCGTGCCCCAGCACTCACCATTGTCCTGGATGATCTGTCTGAGGTAGTCGGCCATGAGATTCCGCAGGGAGCGCTTGTAGGGAAGGCCCAGGCGATGCGGGAATAACACGGACGTGTCCACCACGGTGCTGTGGATGACCTGCAGGCAGGTGGGCGGGTGGTCAGGGAGGGTCCCAGAGGGCATGCCGGGGGCTGGCCTCAGACTCCACAGCTCCCTCCCTGGATTGAGAACAATGGGCCCCAGCCTCCTCCTGGGAACCTTCTGGGAACCAGGACGGAGGGGACAGGGTACCTTCAAGGCCAGCAGGTCGCTCTCCAGACTGTGACCAATGAGGACGGTGTCTGAACTGAACATGCTAAGCAACACGGCCTGAACATCCCGGAGCGAGATGCTCGTGTCTGCAAGGTCAGCCTCAGTCACTCCTGAAAACCTGGGCGGGAGGACGGAGGTGTTATGGAGCTGGGAGGCCCCAGCCTGGGGCCGGGTGGGGGCTGGGCTGCAGGCAGGGGGCTGGGCTGTGGCGGGGAACGGGCAGAGGGTGCGCACCTGGTGTTATAGTCGACAATCTCGTTGTCTGGCCTGACAAAGGTGTCGTACACAACCTGGAGGTCTGTGTCCACCACCGTGACACGCGTCAGCTCCAGGCCGTACGTGGTATAGGACTGCGGGGCCAGGGGACACGCCTCAGACAGAGGATCCCGACAGCCCTTCCTGCTCCACAGCCCAGAGTCCCTGAGCCCCACAGGTGGCAACTCAGGCCCCGTTTTTAGATACAAAACCCATGCCAGAGGGCTTCCAGGGGCTTCTCTGGGGGGTCAGAGGAAGATAAGAACATGGGTGCCCTCCCCACGCCAGAGCTGAGCCAGGGGCTGTGTTGTGCACCAGGTCCTCAGGCTCAGGTGCTGGCTAGGCTGTGACATGAGCTTGGCGGGGAGGTGGACTCACTGCCAGACACCCTCTTCTTCTGACGCCGGCACAGGCCCGAGGTTCTCAAAGAGGGACTGGGAAGCCCCTCCTGGGCAGCAAGCCCCCTGAGGACTGAGGAAGTCCAGGGCAGCCGGGCCCACTCACCATCTCACAGTCGAGGGCATAGACTCCTGGATGCGCATCTCCTGAAAGCTCTTTCTCAAAAGTCTTCACAAACCCTTCCAAGTTTTCCTTCCGGCCATCCTGCACGTGTTGCTTGGGATGGGAGGAAGGGAAGATCAGGTGGCAGGCTTGGAAGGGCAAGGCTGGGCTCAGGGGCTGGGCGGTGCTGGCAGCAGTCACAGACTGTTCTGTACCCAAGGTCCCCACACCAGGCGGGAAAATAAAGGACAGGAAAAGGGAGGCTTGGGGCCAGCACTCCCCAGGACAAGGAATGACCCAGGACACTCACCTTGGCAACCTGACAGCCGGTAGAGCCTATGGCAGCTGAGCAGCATGTGTACTGAGTCTCCCAGCCACCAGCCACTACAAACAGATGCAGTCAAGCAGGTCCACCCAACGCCCCGGCCCAGTCCACCACACCCCGTCTGCCTGCTGGGCAGGGGCTTCTTCCCAGGCCCCTTCCCTAGGGGGGCGCCATGCCCAACCAGGGCGTGAGGGGCCGAGACACCTAGCAGACCCCATCCCACCCTCACCCAGCACCAGTTCTCCTCACTAGGCAGTGAGGATGAGCTTGGTGTGGCCCCAGGGAGGCTTGCCCACCCAGAGAGGGTCTAGGGCAGCCAGCAGGCAGAACTTAAGGAGCCCTGTGAGTGAGTGGGAAATGGCCATACTGGGGACAAAAGGAAGCAAGCAGCCACAAGACAGGATGAAGCCTTGGTTCCCTTGGACCAAACTGCCCCCGTTCTTCAAAGGCAGCAGAAGTGGAAAGGGCACCTGGTGGGTGGGGCCGGAGACTTTCCTTTTATGAATGCTGTCACAGGAAGGCCTTTGTATTATTTTTTCCATAAAAACCCACAGTGGAAGAAAAGTTACAATCAGAGCAGGTGGTCAGCCCAGCCCAGCCGGGCAGGGGTCTCACCTCGGTTCCGGCGGAGCCGCCCCCAGTGATAGTAACACTCCTCCTCGCGGATGCAACGACCAGAGAAGGACACGAGGTACTCGGCGCCGCAGCGGCAGCAGATCCTGCAGGAGGCTACCAGGTGGGGGTGGGGGTGGGGAGCATCAGGCCAGCCTGCCCGGCCCAGAACTGTGTCCACACCCATTGGCTTTAACACTTCCTGTCCCCAGACAGCCCACTCCCCAGCCCCGCCACCCCAGAGCAGTGATGCAGGAGGTACTCACAATCCTTGGGTTTCTTCTCCTCGGCTGTGAAGATGACGGCGCCACCAGGCTTCTCGGGGTGCGGGAAGGGGTAGCCATTCTCCTTGAGCTGGCCCTCCGTGAGCAGGTACTCCTTGAGGCGGCTGTACAGGGCGGCCCCTGGGGACACGGGAAAGGCGGTCAGCCCAAGGCCACACTGGGGCCACACCAGGGCCCTGGAAAGGGGGCTGAGAGCTGCCGGGGCAGCCCTGCAGGAGCCAGGCTCACCTTTCAGATCCTCCACACGGGGGCTGCTAGGGCGGCTGAGCGAAAAGCTGGTCCTGGCAGCCAACTTGCCCCCCAGCACCACTTCATGGGACACCACCCTCCGGCCGCTGGTTTCTGGAAGAGGGTAGTGAACACAGTTCAGCCTGAGTCCTTCCAAGTGTCTGGCTCCCCAAAGAAGGGAACAGCCTAACCTCCTATGACCTTAACTCTTTGGGGACCAGCAGGCTGCCTGGAAGCCCCTCCCCCTCCCTGGGGTCTTCACCACTCAGAAAAGAAGGACAAGACCTCCACATGGGAGAAGGGGGATGATCTGCAGCAGACAGAAGTGCAGAAGGTGCTAATGCATCCTTTAAGAAGCTTAGGAAGCCCCCTCCTGCCTCAAGCTTTTGAAAAGGCCCCCCCATGAGCAGCAGCCCCACTGCTCACTTAGGAGGACGGTTAACAGTAAGAGGAGGCTCTTTTCAGGGCACAGGGCCAACATTATCCTCCACAGGAGCCAGACAACCAGGGACAGCACAGCCTGTCTGACAGCCTCCTGACAGGAGGGGGGCTGCTGAAGGCCGAGGCCTGGGTCTTCCTGATATGACTTACTGTTGAGACTGGCTCCGGCACCTGGGCCCAGGCCGCGCAGCTTCTTGAGGGTGTTCACAGCCACGTTCAGGTAGATGTTCTTGCTGGGGCTGCGGTCGTAGGCTACTTTCTCCTCGTTGAGTGCCTGTGGGAGGACATGGACTCAGCCCCACCCGGCCCCACCTCCCACCATGCCCCCACTCTCCCACCCTCATCACGCACCTTCTCTATGGCTTCCTGGTTAGAAGAGCAAAATTTGAGGCACTCTTCAATAAACAGGTTGAGATACCGCTGGCGGATGACAGTGGGGACTTTGCCCCCAAATTCTTTTGGGATAATGGGCTTCTTTAAACTCTAGAGAAACAGAGATCAGCAGAGGGTGGCACGCTTGCTCCCACCTGACCCTGGCCTGACCCAGCTCAGGGTTGGCTCAGTTAAAGGGAGACAGCAGGCAGTACCGAGGGCTCACCTGTAAGGATGGGCTGTGCGCCACGCGCTTGGGGGCCACGGTGGTGGTGGTCTTGGACGCCATGCCCGACAATGTGCGTGTCTTCAGGGGCTGGCTGCCTGGCTCGGGGCCGCTGGGGGGCTGACTGCTGCTGGCTGAGAGGGTCCTCTTGGCACCTGTGGGGGCTGTGGGGGGACAGGGGCCGTGAGAGCAGGAGGAAAGCACGCCCATCACCGAGCTGCAAAGCACCAGGCGGCCGCGGCCGTGCAGTGCCAGTAGGACATGCATCTGGGAGCAGAGAGGGAGGGGCCGGGGTCGGGCCCGAGGGCTGTGGAATGACATCAGGCTCTATCGGCTTTCAGGTAAGTCCATCGAGGGGGCAGGGGCGAAAATGGGGTTTCAGAGGCCGGCTCAGGCAAGGTCACCGCCAGGGTGGTGCGGCGAGTGGTGGGGGGTGCAGGGAGCCTCTGCCACATGTTCCGGCCCCCGACTCCAAGGCATGGAAGTGTGAGGGACAAAAGGCCCTGGCTCCTGGGCTGAGCACCAGAGCATGCGGGTCACCCCTGGCCCGCTCATTGTGACCAGCCGGCTGCCTGCAGCTGCCCCAGAGTTCTGCCGCTCCCTTTGATGAGGTCACAAACCAGTCAGAGGAGGGGGCCGCCAGCAGGGCTGTCTCCAAGGGCCCCAGGTGGAGCAGCAGCTGGCAGGGAGGCTGGGGAAGGGGCATGGGGACAGAGTGAGACCCCCAAGGCACGGACAGAGCAATGTGACCGAAGCCTGCCCACACCAGGCTCAGCCATGAGTGAAGTGAGCTCCCCACCAGCCTCGTCTCTAAGGATGCACACTTATCAGTGACAGGAGCGCTTTCAGGGTTCGTAGAGTAGGAGGCGTTGGCAGGTGAGTCCCCCTGAGGCTTGGGGGAACTACCCTGCCACCAGAGTGCAGGCAGTGACACCGCCACAGAACTGTCCTAAGTCATCGGAGATGACCAGACAGCCCAGAGTAAGGTTAGGCTTCTGAATGTGCGCCTCAGGGCCATGGTTCAGTGCTGTCTCCCTTTCTGTCCCCTCATGCCCTGCTGGAGATGGACTGCATGGCCTCTGGAAGCGCTGCCTCAGGCACCCCGGGGGGAAGGCCAGGAATGCCAAGGGCTTCTCCTATGGGAGGCTCTAGCACCAGGAAACCTAAGGAGCCTTCAGACACCTGGAGCCATCTCCTTGGGGCTGGCTCTTGGAGGGGTTTGGAAGCAGCAGCAGGGACACCCAGGGATTTGGTCACACAGCAGGGTCTCCAACCCAGGGAAGCCGAATTCTCTACATCTGGATGAGCCTTCAGGGGCTACACAGCCCTGCTCCCTTTGCATGCCTAAGTCCCACGCTTGTTGGACCACTGGGGTGTAACACATCTTTAAGACAAACCCAAGTCAGAGGACAGTGGCCTCAGGGTGGCAGGGGGGAAACCCAGTCCCAACCCCTACCCCAGATCCACTGGTTTGACTGGAGGGTTGAGGGCCTCCAGAGCCACCCCCTCATTAACACCCTGTGAGGTGCCACACCTGGGTGGGAGCCTCCTAGACCAGACTGGCAGGGGAGGAGTAGAGAGTCACTCTGGGTCTGGGGACAGACAGGGAAGGGAGGAAGCCACCCTCAGATTCCCCAGGGTAGCCCCACCAGGCACCTCCCACTAGCATCGGGGCTGCGTCACAGATAAGCATAGACATCCAGGCAGCACCGCTCAAGGCCACAGCCCAGGACAGAGCAGGAGCCAGGCCGGGGCTCTCCCTGCTGGTGGCAGCATTCCCCAGCCCCTGGGACCCACCTGCAGCCAGGAGGGGGTTGGGGACATGGGCGATCCTCCGCTTCTCTCCTGGGGCCGAGATGTGGACAGAGCTCGGCTTCTCACCCAGCTGCTGGGTGGCCTGGAGCCAGCCGGCTGACTCCCTCTGCGCCTGCTGGGCCCGTCGGTAGCACACCTCCTGGGCGGTCGGGGGCCTGGCAGGGGGCGCAGGGCCTCTCCTCGTGGGCTCCGCCTGGGTGAAGAATTCCAAGCCCAGGACGCTCTGGATCAGAGGCATCCAGAGCAGGCCTTCCAGGGCATCAGGACAGGGGCAGCACTGTGGAATGGGGCAGGCCAGCCCAGGGACCTTCTCCTGGGCGGGCAAGTGCCCTGGAGGGAAGCAGCTGGCCTTCATCTGAGTCTGCTGACCGCCTGGAAAGAACCAGCTGGGTTTCCTCCCAAGTGTGCTCATACCCAGGCAGGAACCAGCTTGGCACTTCAGCACTCAAATTCACCATAACACTCCACTATCCCTGGCCCTGCCCAGCCCTGCCCTGCTGGCTTCTGTGTGCCCAGTCCCCTCAGCCCTTATGTAGGCACAGGCTGTGTGTTCCCACCCACCCGCTAGATTATATCCTGCTCGATCCAATCTTCTCTGAACGGTCCTTCCAGAATGCCCAGCAGGGTGCAGAGGGACTGGTGAGTGGATCACCTCCATTCCTCTTTTCTGCCCCAGCCTTCCGAGTGCGAGCTCACTGACCAGCCCTACGGTGACTGACAACTGATCCTGTCTGTACACTACAAGGGAAGAACTCTAGGCTCAGAAATGTGGAAGCACTTGCCCAGGATCACAGACCACTTCTGAACTGGGGCTGGACAGTGTGACCCTGCTGGAGGGCTGCCCTCACCTGGCTCACCATGGTCCATGCTCTGCCCTCCAGCACTAAGCACACCTTGATGACCAGATGTGGGTCCCAAGAACTGCTCTGCAGGACACGAGCAGAGCTAGAGGTCCCCAGCAGCAAGGGAGCGTGAGGAGGCCCTGCCTCTGTAGATGGCTGCCCATTTCCCCAGGACCCAGAGGCAGACACTTACCTCCTTGCCTTGCTTGGAGAGGTGAGAAATCCTCCTCTTCTGCCCGGGAAACAGCGTGGTCAGGCCTGAATGCCCCTTGTCCTCAGTCTTCTCCTCCTTTGGGGGCTGAGACACAGATCTGTCCCTCAGCGAGCCCACCCTACACCAGCCACAGCTCCTCTCACTCGTTCTGGCCTGGGGTATACCCAGGCCTGAGACAAGAGCAGGTGCTGCTGCTGCTGCTGCTAAGTTACTTCAGTCATGTCCAACTCTGTGTGACCCCACAGATGGAAGCCCACCAGGCTCCCCCGCCCCTGGGATTCTCCAGGCAAGAACACTGGAGTGGGTTGCCATTTCCTTCTCCAATGTGTAAAAGTGAAGTGAAAAGTGAAAGTGAGGTCGCTCAGTCGTGTCCGACCCTTAGCGACCCCAAAGAGCAGGTGGGAAGACACTAACTGGCTGCCCAGCTGGAGGGGGTTATAGGGTTCTCACTCCCCCCAGAACGCGCACAGGCCCTGCCTCCAGGTGAGGACACAGACTTGGCACCTGGGCCCACCTCTCAAGGTCCCCAGAGGGACCAGAGGGTGAGTTCTGCAGACCACCCAGCCCACGCTTCCGCCCACCCAGCACAGGGACTGGTGCAGGTTCACAACTGTGGGAATGAAGGAAGAAATAGGAAAAGCAGATGGCCAGAAACAGGGTGGGGCACTAAGGAGGGGGGATCAGGGTCCCAGTAGGGATCCCCCAGCAGCTGCAGGTTGCCTGTGAGACTGGCTATGCCAGCTTTGTTCAGAGCAAAGCTCCCTCTGGTGGTGAAGTGGGGACACTGCAGCAGGAAACGAGAAAGATGGGAGGCTGGCTGAGTTTTGGGGTCTGAGAAGGAGAGGGGAAAGGAGGGGAGAGGGGGCTGCAAGGAATACAGAAGCAGTGAGAGAGGCAGGGGAGAAGCAGGATCAGGAGCAGGGGAAATGGCAGCCATCGAGGGCTCTGAATTATGAATGAGTTGAGAAGCTGACGCTGAGAAAGCCGTCTCCACTGGGTGCTGTGACTCTGGTCACAGGGGAGTCGGGGAGTTGCCTGGCTCGCCTGCCCTCACCTGCCTGGCCAGGCGGCCCTTGTCCTCAGTCTTGATGGCCGTTGACTCGTTGAAGATGCGCAGGCACTCCTCCATGGGGTCAGAGTCAAAGTCAACCTCCTTCTCCAGGGCCGAGTAGTCCACGTCAGAGCCCGCCCCCGAGGAGGAGGAGGAGGAGGAGGAGAGGGGCGAGGAGGCCTTGAGGCGCTTGGGCGGTCCCCGCGCAGTTGACAGGCCAAGGCTGGAGTCCGAGTCTGAGTCCGAGTCCGAGCTGGAGCTGAGGCTGGGGGGAGCAGGAGGCTGGGTGGCCGGCGCCTTGGGCTGCGGGTCCTCGTCCTCACTCTCATCCCCGAAGAGCTCGGCATGGCTCAGGGTCCGCCTGGGCAGCTTGGGGGCATCCCGGGGGGCGCCCTCATCCAGCGAGCGGGCCTTCCTCTCTGCCAGCTTCCCTGATAGGGTCTTCCCAGCCATCCTATCTGATGGTTGGCGGGCTGCCCCCTGTGTGGGGCTCGGCAGCGGTCCTGGCCGTTCAGGTCGGCCTTTCCCTGAGCTGGCCACCGGAGTGGCTGAGGATGGCTTTTTCTTGGTCCCTTGGGGCCGCTCTGCCTTGTGCCAGGGGCTGCCGGCCTGCGGGCCCCTCCTGTCTGCAGCGGGCTTCTCAGCCGGCCTCCCTCGTGCACCATCCTTACCCTTATCTGTCTTCCGGATGCTGTCCTTGTGGCTGGCGGTGGGTGGCACCCCACTTTTCTTCTTAGGCCTCCCCTCCTTGGGGCTGCTGTGCTCTGGCACAGCCCTGACTGGTGAGCTGGGCTTAGCCAGGGGTGGCCTGCCCGGGCTCCGAGGAGGTGGCCCAAGATCCTCCACGTCACACTGCACCGCCATCTCCTTGGTCTCCCGAAGGCTGCCCTCCTCCAGCTCAGGGCCCTCCCTGGAGCCCGGCTTCCCCAGGGTCTTGCTCTCAGTACCCCCTTGAGCTCTTGGGGGGCTGGTGGTGACGGGTTTGTCACCCGGAGCGACAGCAGCATCATCGTCCGAGTCCGAGAACCTGGCGTCGCAGCTGCCGAAGGGGTCACAGGGCTTCTTGGGTGCAGGTGTGTAGGGCTCGCTGCCACGGGAGCTCCGGGGCCGCTTGGGGGCCCTTTCGTCCTTGGTGCTGGCCCTGCTGAGCAGACGGGCAGAGAAGTTGGACAGGGGGTCATACTCCAGGTCTGTAGATGGCTTAGAGTTGTCCACCACATACTTGCTGCTGGAGACGGGGCGGCCATACCGCCGGGGCTGGCCCACGGCCTTGGGGACATACTCCAGGGCGCCGCCACCCCCTCCACCATGGCCCTGAGCCCGGTCTGGCGAGGCCAGCGAGTACTTGCAGCCAGGCTCAGCGGTGGCAGCCAGTGGGGTGGGCTGATAGCTGGTATCAGGGCTCAAAAGGCCATGGCTGCTGGGGTTGTAATCGAAGGACAGTGGGAAGGCGTCCCCGTCCAGGCTGGTGGCGGGGCAGGCAGCAGGGCCATGAGGTGCCAGGACAGGGGCCTCAGCCGAACCGCACTCCCGGGCTGTCTCCAGGAGCTCCTGGTAGCGCCTCTGCTCCAGCTCCACCTCAGAGCGCACAGCCTCAATGGCCTGGTTGACCAGCTCCAGCTCCAGGATGTCTGAGCGGGAATCAATGCCTCTGCCCAGGGCGCCATTCTCCCTCTGTGCGGGGGGCTTGGGCAGCTCAGGGTTGTACGGGTCATAACCAAGCCCTGAAACAGAGAAGAGAAACAGCCATGAGCAGACTGGTGCAGCAGCGGTCACCTGAGCCGGTGACCGGCCACTGCCTAATCCCAGGCCTTGACCCTTGGGGCCAGCAGGGAAGAGCAGAGAACTGGCCTTCCAGAATCTGCCAGGGCCAGGTCTACGGCTGACCACACAGAAGCTCTGGCGGCAAGTCAAGGATCCTGGAGGGTCCTTCCATGCAGGTCCTGCCACCAAGTGGGGTGTGGGGCGCAGAGGCTGGGGTCCTCCTGACCTGGAACATGGATGTTGAGGTCTGGGGAGCTGGGGAAGGGTGGGCTTCCCACATGGCTCAGCCCACGCTTAAGCCATACCACACAGCTCCCTGAAGCCAGGGAGGCAGGAGGACACTGGCAGAAGACCAGTCAGCCAGCCAGCCAGGGCCAGAAGCACAGGGCACAGAGCCGTCTGACTTGGGGAATAGGGAGCAGAAGGTGGGCATGACACAGCCCACCCAGAGCAGCGGGGAGACATGCACAGCCCTGCCTGGTGACTGTGCCTTTAGGGCTCTGTCCTCCCACAAGCTTTCTCGCCCACAGAAAACTCCACCAGTGGCACATATACCAGTGAGGACATGGAAGGTCCTGAAGTGTCAACTGTGAGGAGGTGGCAGCTGGGGTGTATGCAGGACAACATGGCAAACTTCACAGGGGAAGCGAGGCATGCTATCCCCACAACGATGATGTTCAGACAACACGTGACATTGCGGAAGCACACTGGGGTGGACCGCAGGGCGGGTGTGGGACACACTCATGTCTGCATCAGAACAGGGGTGGTGGGGCAGCTGGCCGGCAAGCAGCTGCTGTTACTGACCCGCCTCCAGGGTGCATTACACAGGAGCAGCCCACCACCACCCAAGATGGCAGGGACTCACAGGAGACTCCCTTATGGACAAAGGTGCAAAGCTTCTCCTAAAATGTGAGCAGGTAAAGCCCAATGCTCCCAGAAGTAACTAGATTCAACTGTTTCAGAATTTAAAATGGTTCCTGGTTAGAGTGTCTCCCAGACACGAGTCTATGCAACTCTGAAGAAAAAGTGACTTGTTCTGATGCTCTGTGTTTGGCCATGCTCCAGGAGCCTCAGGATGGAACCAGCTATGCCCCAACTCTGGGCCTCTGACCTCGAGAACCGCCAGAGAAAACCCTGTGCTCTTCTAAGATACCTGGTGAGTGGGGCTCTTACTGCAGAAGCCCCGGGAAATGCATACACCCCTGAGAGGACGCACAGGAGAACCGGTGCTACTGCAGAACAAGGGCGGGTAGCTGGGCTGTTGGGGACCAGGGCCGGGGTGCAGGTTCCATCACAAACCAACTGTCTGGCTTTTACCCTGGAACCTATTTCTCAGGTGACGCTTAAAAGGACGTGTGTATCTGCGCTTCAGACCACACACACACCCCCAGCTTGCAGGTTATAGACAGGGTGGTAAAACCGAGTCACACAGGCCACAGCGGGACTGGGTGCTGGTGACGGGTCAGAACACACAGCCACTTGCCCCTCTGCCCCAGAAGAGGTTCAAGACAAAGGGACCATCCAGAGGTCCAGAGAGAGGGCCAGAAACCCCAAGGGCAGGATCCAGGGCCCTCCCCACAGCTAACCCTAACCCACAGCAGGTTCACAGGCAAGACCACAGACCCGCCCAGCCACCCATGGCCCACATGAACAGAAAAGCCAGTGCTCTCTCCTCCCCTCCAAGTCTTGGCTGCCCAGCAGAGTGGAGGGCCCAGAACACAAGCTGGGGGGCACTGACGCGGCATGTCCAGCAAGCGGTGGGCTGGGTCCTGCAAGTCTTGGGGGGCCTCCAGCCCCAACCCCCTTCACTCCCTGACCTCCCCGCCTGAGGTTGAGATGGCTCCCAGTAGCAGGGCTCATCTGGGGGAAATGCCTCTCCCCCCGGAGGGAGTCAGGTTCTAATGGATGGAGGTCCTCCCCACTCTGACCAGCTTTGGAACAGGTGGCAAGGTGCCCCAGCAACACAGAACCCACCCCCCCTGGAGTGCCTCATGCCCTTCTCATGCCAAAGTTCAGACCTCTGCACTTTACGGTGTGACAGGAATCCCATCACAAACAAGCCTGCACTTAGGAAGCAAGGAGAGGAAGGAGGTGCCCAAAGGGCCAGGCCACAAGTAAGGAAGAGGGTGGTAGGCTGCCAAGGCCCCAGGGGGCCCACTGGGTACCATGATGGGGTGAGGAGCTCCTGCTCTCTTGTGAGGGCCTGCACTAGCATCAGGGGGCTTCCTGAGGGCAGTACCCCCTCCCCTCCACTTCCAGCAGCCTCCACGGCCCAACACTCAGACTCTGAAAGGAGTAAGCCCCTAGCCAGGCCCAGTCCCCACGATCTGGGCATACCAGAGTCCTGCCAAGATGGGATGTTTCAGTACCAGGGAGGCTCCCTCTCCACACCCCACCAGGCTAAATTGAAAAAAAAGAAACAGTCCTAGGAAAGGGCAGAGGGTCTAGGTCAAGACCCTCCCCACTAAGTCTCAGTGTCCCTGCGGTGACACAAGGCTGCAGGTCTAGGCACATCGAGCACACAGCTGCCGGGGTTTGGCCGCAGCCCCACGGCCCAGAAATGAGTGTGTGGGGCCCAGAGTTTGACCCCCATGCTTCTGCTGAAGCTTCTGGAGGCCTCTGGGGGGAGGCAGGTGGATGAAGAAGGCATTTGTGATGCTACCTATCCCCCACCCCACCCTGCCTCAAGGGACCAGTCCTCAGGGGACCAGGAGGAACTGGAGAAGCTTCCCAAGAAAACCTTTGCCAAGCGACAGGTGACCCTCAAGAGGTGGAGAGGGCCCGTGGCGCCACAGAAGCACCTTCCCGTTAACAGAGAGTTACTCTGGCTGGAAGTCAACGGGCGCTCCTTCGGGGTTTGCACCAGAAAGAATGCCTTTGGTAAACAAGACTAATTGGCTGTTTTTCAGCAAGGGGTCGACTCTCAAGCTGACTGGGAAAGCTCCTGGAAGGCCTGGCTGCAAGGGTTACACTCTCAGGAGAAGTTCCTGCCTCAGACCAAGGGCAAGAAATGGGCTGCCAAGCGGGGCCACCACTGAAGAGATACCCTAGAAGGCCCCTGGGAAGCTCCTGGGCTGTCCCCGTGCCAGTCTTTGTGAGCCAGCCCTCTCCTGGTTCTGGCATCCCGGGGCCGCTCTCCCCATGACCTGGTCCCAATATGCCCTGGTCACCAGCTGCAGGTGACCAGGCATCCAGCATGGCAGAGCCCAGGCCGGCTGTCCCACCTCCAACCAGGAACAGACACTCATGGCCACAGTGCTCAGGGAACAGATCGCCCAGAGCCCACTTTGGGTGGAAGGACAGTGTGGGGTGGCAGCCACCCCAATACCTCTGAGCCCTGTCCTCTGCTCCCCCTACCACCCTCAGTTGAGGAAACACTCCGCAGACACCTGGCCCACAAGCTCCAGCTTTAAGTGCAGTTAATGAGCAGACAAGTGGGCAGGAAGGCCCCATTGGGAGGCAGGGGCCCCAACCCAATCGACTCCAACTCTGAGGTCTTCCCCTTTAATCCTCACGTCCATCCTGCCTGCTTTGGCCCCCCCTCACAGAGGAGGCTGGGACTGGGGCAGTGCCATACCCCAAAAGCCTGGCTCCCCTCCCCAGACCAGAAGACCCAGTGCCACCTGATTCTCTACGGTCCGAAGGACTCTCCACTACCCACCTTCCCCTCAGGCCTCTGCCCCCCCATCAAAAGACGATATGCAGTGCCACCCCCTACTTTGTGCCCTGGTTAGACAACAGTGGGAACTCTTTCACCCCAGGGGATGGTCACAACCCAAGGGGGCAGGCCAAGGGGCCAGGAAGAGACAGACACCATCCCTGCCACATGAGAGATGAGTAGGACAAAAGAACCAGTCAAAGGAGAGCAATGAGACCCACTCCTTCGGCAAGAAGCTGCCCAGGTGGCAGAAGCCTTGAAGGCAGAGAGAGAGGAGGACTGTCAGCTTCCAGACACCAGGCAAACTCCTATTCATCCCTCAAAACCCAGCTCAGCAACCGTTTGTGGCAACCACAGGTGCCAATGGCTCGCTCTCCTGAATTTCGGCCCAGATATGTGCTGCTGGACACTCCTTCCCTCCCAGAGGCCCCCAGGTGATCTACAGATGAGTACTGAATTCAGACAGACCTGAGGGTGCCAGAGTCAGCTCCGGATTTCACAGCTGACTCAAGAGGCTGGGTGGACCATGATTATGTGTGTCTGTGCCGAGCTCAAAGCTAAGATGGCCAAAGCCCACGCCCCCCAGAGTGCTCAGGTCCGCCAGCCATCCGTCCTGCTCCCTACACTTTTCTGGGTTTCCAACCCTGCCTGCCACCTGTGCAGACCACTCAGGGTGGGTTCAGCCTTCACAGAAAGCCTCAGCCATGGACCCATCACCCTAAAACAATTGGCACAGTTTTTGCTGTGAGATCACACTGACAGAAGTTGACCTTCCACACAGGGATGGCTTCGACACCAACAAACCAAGTTCCTGCACAACCACTGTTCAAGTGCAATGCTTTGGTTGAGGGGATTCTGAGGGAGGAGCCAGGGCAGAGGAGGACGGCAGGGCCAGGATACTGTGCAGGACAGCTGGGTGAGACAGGAGAGGTGCACTGCTTGTTGAGGGGCCTACATCATGACCCCACCTTGCAGGAGGGGTGGCCGAGGCTGAGGCGGTGACACTAAGCAGTGGGAGGCTAGGCTCCTCGGACCATGGAGGATGCTGCCCCAACGCCTTCATCTGAGGCTCTACTCCACCTGCAGGGCTGCAAGCCTGCCGTGGCACTTGTGCCTCCCCTCTGCTGGATGCCTTGGGGATGGGGTGCACTCAAGCATCCCGCATAGCCCCCGAGGTCTCCGGGCTGCTGTGCTGTCCTCGCTGATCCAACCCTGGCGCTTGGGCTGCTCTGCCTCTCACCTTGGGTCCCAGAGGAGCTGGGGGGCTGATGTGGCGATTCTCAGGGTGGTGCTCTCTCAGCCCATCCTCAAATACAGAAACAGGCCAGGGCTGGGACACTATTCAGACTCCTCCATCTCGTTTGGCAGCACCGACACTTGGAGCTGGACAAGGTCACATGTGTGCAGGGAAAGGGAACTGTCCTGGGCACTGTGAAGCACTGAGCTGCATCCCTGGACACCCCTTCCCTCCACCCCCCCAGTGCCAGGAGCCCCCTACTTCCTGACAACCACAGATGTGTCCCCAGGAAGGTCAGTATGAACCCAGGCGAGACACTGCTTTGCTGACACTAAGAAGAGAACCCTAAAAATGCCAAAAAATACAGCTCTGGGGGCAGGTGTATCCTTATTCAAATGGCCCGAGCCTGGATCTGGGCAAGAAGGCTGGTCTAGAAAGCTCCCCAGGTACTTCAAGAGGGACCACCAGGTGTGGGAACCAGAAGCACAGGGCAGGCCTCACACCTCGCTGGGGTTTCTGCAACCTCGACAGAAGGACCCAGCTCCCAAGAAGGGCAGGGACAAGTACAGGAAGGACAGACTATGTTCCAGGCTGGGAGGAGGCACAGCAAGCCTGCTGATGTGGGACTGGGGGCATCGCCATATACAAGACGCATCTCCTTTGACTTTCCAACGTTTTCCCGTGTGTTTAAAATGAACATTACTCCGAGTCCAAAAAAAAGCACTCTGAACAGAGACGACTTAGCTGGGATGGGACACTGCCTCTGAAGACAGGGGCTGTACCACCCACTGAACCTAGACCGCCCTCGTCCTGGCTTAAGAAAGGGATTCGTGCTGCTCTGAAAATCCACAGCACCTCTCCTCCACTCTGTCTTCACAGAAAAGTCAAGAACAATGGAACCACCCACCGGATGGCAATGCAGGCTCCTCCCCTGGGAGGTGGCAAGCCTGGGTCCCCTGAGCCTGGTGGCCCAGCTCCCTTGGCTGAGCTGCACCTGTGCACACAGCGCCCCAAGAAGGGTAGGGAGGTGAGACTGATGACCAGGGGTCTTTTCCGGGGTGCTCCTGCTCCCAGGGAACACTGGGTGAAGTCTGGGGACACCTGTGCTTATTAAGACTGGGGGACTCCTGGCATCAAAGAGGTGGGGCCAGGGAGGTTGCTCCACCCTGCACAGAGCCCAGGATATCCCCCTATGGCACCCCCACCAGTTTCTGGTATTCTTCATAGCTCCATCCTCTCCCGACAAAGTCAGAGGCCCGTGACAGGCCTGACCCAAGACCACATCTGGTGGCAAGCTAGGGAAGCCGTGAGGGTAGTCAAGTACCCGGCCAGACCTTCAGATACACAGGTGACATTGCGCTCTGCTGGGCTTTCTCTCCCAGGAAGGATAGGAAAGGGTGTGTATGGCTCACTCAGGAAAAGAAAGCACCAGACAGAGGAACACTTCCCTTCTGTCTCTGAGCACGGCCATCAGGACAACGGGGAGTCATGCCCTCGTGAATCCTGATGGCCCCCAGCCCACGGGGAAGGCAGAGAAGGGCTACTGCCCCTTCGGAAGCATGCACTTCTCTGGCTGCACCCTCCCTTCCCACCTGACTCCTGGCCCTTAGCTTCCCTTAAGAAGCAAGGCTTGTTCTCAGGACACCAGACCACAAGGGTCCCTCAGAGGCCCAATGTGAGACCCAGGGGAGCTGCCACTACCACCAGCTGGGGCCACCCTGCCTTCCAGCATGAGTCAGGGCTTCCTCCAGTCCAGTCTTCGGGAGATTTCAGTGCTCAGGCCCTGCAGCATGGGTGAGGCCGTTCCCCAGGTCTCACTGCTGCCACTCAGCCTCCGGACACAGCACTGAGCCCACACATGATGGGCACCCATGTGCCCAGCAGCAGGAAGTGAGGGGGCAAGGGTCTGACCACCTTGATCCGACCCCATGAGGCGCACTTACCGACCATGTGTACACAGGTGCGTGGCTTCCCCTCTCTGGGCCCGTCTCCTGGACTGTAAAATCGGGACAATTGTCCCTCCCACCGGTTAAGGGTCATGAATAAAGAGCATGCCTGAGGGTGGCAGTAACTGGGCAACCCCAGCGGAGCATGGGTGCAGGGACCCTGGAGCACAGGAGGGCGGATCTAAGGGCCAGAAAGAATGGGATGGGCCCTACATGGGCCTCAGGGGGCCAGCAGACCAAGGCCGGAGGTGCTGGAACCCCTACATCCCACCTGCAGGCAGTCAGTACCATCTCCATCCCTGCCCAGCCCACCCTGGTAGAGCATCTGCTCTTGGGTCATATCAGTCTGCTCACAGGGGGACCCAGACAAAGTCTGGCCTGTGCCTGCAGCCTCTCCAAGCCCCACAGGAAGTGTGTCTGTCAAAGTCCAGAGCAAGGGGGAGCTGAAAGGTGCGGGGGCGGGGGGAGGCACACCTGAGTCCGCCAAAGAGGAGGAAACAGAGCATCAGAGAGGCCCCACAGCAAGACAGAGGCTGAGCTGCAGGAAGAGCCCCCACCCCCACCCCCCCAGAGGAGAAGAGGACTACTTGTTCTCACCTGCAAAAGGAAAATGCAGACACACTGGGGTCAGGGGTAGGCAGCTGCACTTTTTCCTGCGGGAAAGTGAAGCAGACAGGACCACATCACCAAAGGGTTCTCAAAAATGACACTTTGGGAAACTGGCCATTTGTGATGCAGGAAGACATCAAGAGACCAATGAACTTGGAAGAACACACGAAGAGATAAATTAGCGCGCTCAGATGGCTGGAAGTCAACCTGTGGGCCTGCAGACAGTCGCTGTCCAGGGTCTGAAGGAGCTGGCCTGCCCCATCTGTCCTGCCCCTAGACATCAGGAGCTCTTTACAGAACACCACACAGACCGCACCAGCATGCCAAAAGATGGAGTGAGAAACTGCACAGTACAGGGCGACCACCAAGAAGCGTCCCACACTCAGACGTGAAGCGCAGGCACCTGTGGGCACAGCTATCTTCCTTCCTTGAGGGAAGGTTCCCAAGAGCCAGGCCAGTGTCCCACCCAGGTGTGAAGCCTGACCTTGAATGATGGCATCTGGGCGGCTGATACAAGGCCAATGGGCCAAGCAAAATTTAGGGTGGAAATTTGAGACAATTCTACCTTTTTTTCCCCCTTTTTTGAGGGGTGGGGGAAACAGGCCTATGACTTCATACTAGCAAGAGTGCTTCTTAAGTAAAAAAGCTCTGAGATGAAGATCTGTGTCTTAAGCAGAAAAAAAGAGAATACTGAACAAGGAAATCTGGGTCTGATGGAAAGAGGGAGCCAGTCCCTGAGAACAGGGGCCACAACCGGAGCCTGAATTCCCCTAAAAGGAACGACACACATCCTAATGACTTTTCCTGTGATACCCCTCTTTTTGCCCCCGTTCTTCATGTCTCTGCTCAAGGCCCACACCTCCTAAGAAAAACAGTGCCTGCCTCCTGGCAGCTCTCACCTGAACTCTGTGACATTGACAATCACCACGCAGAGAGACGCGCAGCCTCTGAACGTCCTCTCGGAAGTCTGCCCCCAATCCCAACACACACACACACACGCAATCAATCAGGCTTGACTCCCTCCCTGACCCTAGCATGATACACAGGGCTTGACTGCCAGTCGGAGAGCTCCTAAACAAGACCCTCGCGACTCCGCTGTTGTCAACAGGAGCGGCCACGAGCAGAGGAGCGGCCACGAGCAGAGGTGCGGCGGGAGAACGAGCGCGGAAGTAAACAACGGCTGCAACCAACACCCCGGGCCGGGGATGGGAGGCGGGAACGGTTCCCCGGCAGGAGTCCCGAGCTTGTTGACCAGTGCTGGCCGTGCTCTTTTCCCGACCCCCACGCGCTTCACGCTCGCGACACCTCTAGGAGGGCAGGTCCTCTCATTGTTTAGGTTTTACACTCCCGAAAACGCAGGCTCAGAGAACCCGAGACCGGCACTGGGCTCTGGGGTGGGTGGCCCCGGCTTGTAGAAACGTCGCTCGTGAGTGTAGAGGGAGAGAGCTGAGCGGGGAACGGGAAACCGGGGAAGCCCGGGCACTGGGGTCCAACCCGCGACGGGGAACCGAACTCCAAGCGGGCAGGCAGACATTACCTGCTGCGGGGGACACCGCTCCACCTTCGCCGGGCGCGCCCGGGCCCCGGGCCCCGCGGTGCCGGAAGTGGCAGTAGGGCCGCCGGCAGGGTCCCCCGGGAGCCCCAGCCCAATAGGGGCAGTCAATGGCCCGAAAGAAGCCGGTGGAGCGTAGCATGGTCCGTCCCGCGGCGGCGCCCCGGCCCGGAGCCGCCGGGCCCCCGGGCCCCCTCACTGGCGCCGCGGTCTCCGCCGCCCGCGCCTCACGGACCCCGCCACCGCCGCCATCTTGCTCCGAGGTCCCCGAAGGCCCCCGGGATGCTGCCGCAAGGGACCCCGGGAGCGGCTGTCCGAAGTGCGCCTGATCAGAAACGCCTGCTCCCGAGGGGCCGAGACGGATCGCAGACTTCTGGTCTGAGACAGATGGCCCCCAAGGGAGGGATAGAGGACACAGGCTGCCCTGTCTGAGGCCTCAGAGTGCCTCGCCGGCGCCCCCGCCGGGTCCTTTAGCGGCAGCAGCGCCATCTTGAGCCCCAGGCCCCTGCGGCGCCAGGGCTGTCCAAGGCGCGCCTGATTAAAAAAAAAAGCCCCTCACTGTCCTGCTATGGCTTATTTGCATTCAATTTGCGTTTTATTAGCTTGTCTTCCTAAGGCGCCCTCTGCTGGTATATTCGAGTTCTGCAGATGCATCTCAAAGGCACCTGAGTTACCCAGTTCAGGCTCTGAAACAACTCCGCCCCGGTTGACTCGCCGGAAGTGCTTCATTTTTTCCACCTAGACACTTGCGGCATTTAAATCTCCAGATCCACCAGAGGAGACCTGCTCCGATTCATTCATTGGTCTACCTAACATTTGAGCACCTACTGTATATCAAGGCCATGCCCCAAAGTATTTTATCTAGTTACCAGATGATGGGCATTTCAGTGGTTTCTGGTTTTTGTCTATGGTGGACTGTGCTAGTGTGAACATGCGTATATATGTATCTGAGCACCAGTTTTGTTTCAGTACTAGTTTTTCAAATGGTGTAAATGTGTTTGTTGCCCGTTTTAAAAATTGTGGGAGGACTTCCCTGGTGGTCTAGTAGTTAAGACTGCGCTCTCAATGCAGAGGTATGGGTTTGATCCCTGGTTAGGGAACTAAGATCCCAAATGGCTGCATGGTGCGGTCAGAAAAAAAAAAAAATTGGGGGAAATGTCGCAAGAAACTACAGTTTCCAGGCTGTCCACCATCTGGCAATTACCAAGGATCCCCCTGAGCAGGGGATAGTCTTCTTAGGTCACCTCCCATTTCTCCCAGCCCACTTCTCTCCCTACCTCAGCCACCTGGCCCTGCAGACACAGAAGCTTGAGACCCCTCACCCCTCGGGATCTCTAGATGCCTCTCCTCCACTGCCAACAGTGGGGTGGGCTCCTTAAGAAAGCAAATATCCTCACCCTGGTGGAGGTAGTGTCTGCATGTGGACAGACAACAGGAAATCAGTAAGTGAGATATCACAGTATAAGGTGAAAAGTGCTATGGGGTGGGGGGAGTAGAACGGAGTAGGAAGTTCAGTCGCTTAGTCGTGTCCGGCTCTTTGTGACCCCATGGACTGCAGCACGCCAGGCTTCCCTGTCCATCACCAACTCTGGAAGCTTGCTCAAACTTATGTCCATCGGGTTGATGATGCCATCCAACCATTTCATCCTCTGTAGTCCCCGTCTCCTCCTGCCTTCAATCTTTCCCAGAATCAGGGTCTTTTCCAATGAGTCAGTTCTTCGAATCAGGTGGCCAAAGTATTGGAGTTTCAGCTTCAGCATCAGTCCTTCCAGTGAATGGTCAGGACTGATTTCCTTTACGATTGAACAGAGTAGGGGGCTGGGAAAAGGGAATGGTCCATGTAGTCCTATGGGAAAGGTGGGATTTGAGCAGTTCTGAAGAAGGAAACGACGCTGAGCAGACATCTGGTGGAAAGGCATTCCAGGCAGAGGGCACAGTACGGGCAAAGGCCCAGGGGCAGGACTGCATCAAGCTTATCAGAGCAACCTTGGCGAGGAGGAGACCGGTGTTGGAGCAGAATGAGTGAGGGAAGAGGGGAGAGCAGGGAGGGGACTGGGCAGGTCATACAGGGCTTTGTGAGCCTTGGGGAAGACTTGGACTTTTACCCAAGGGAGGTGGGAGCCCTGAGGGCTGTGGGCAGAGAAAGGAAACCTGACTCAGGTGCTCAGGGGCACCCCCTGGTGGCTGTTGTGGGCGGCTGTGGGTGCACCAAGCCGGGAGGCTGAACTGGTTCAGGTGAGCCATGATGTGGGACCAGATGGAGGAAAAAGAGAGGGGAGAAGTGGGTGGACTCTGGATACGTTTTGAAGGTAGAGCTCCAGGGAGATTTCTGGAGGTACTAGATGTGGATGGTGAGCCAAAGCGGGGAGTCAAGGACGACCCCAAAGATTTTGCATGCTTGGAAAGATGAATATGCAGTGGGGGAGGGATAAGAACATACTGGGCCCTAAATTGAGGGTGAGGCTGGCATGAACCAGGGGTTGTCTTTGCACAGGGAGACCTGAACCTGGGGAGGGGGGCTAGGGGTCCCCGAGATCACCTGCCAATGAAGCGTCTAGGAAGCAGAAATCCTCCTGGTGATTCTGGGACACGGGGAGTGCATGCAAGAGAGATTTAAGGGGGCTCTGAGCTTGCGGACCTAGCATTCCAGGAACCCTGCTGCAAAGGAGCAGAGAAACCTGCCAGAGCTGGAGTGGGACAGGGGTCCGGGGAGGGATATCTGCGGGCTTTCGGGCCATATTCCAGTAAGAAAGAGAGCAAGGTGGAAGGGGGTTCCAGAGGGTAAGACGGGGGCCACGTGTCTAGATTGGAGCGACCTTGGTGGTCCCAAGGGCAGGACCTTGGGGAGGGGTTTTAACGGAGCCGGTGTTGCAATGCCGTGGGCGACCACCAGATGGCGGGGCTGCCGCCTTCTCGAGGGCGGGAAGTAGCAAAACCCTTGGGGAGTGTCTGCGCTGCGTGTCACTGCAGCCCCACTGTCCTTCCGTGCTCTAGAGATGGCTGGAATCTGGGGTGCACTTTTCCTAAGAAGGGGATCAGAATGCTCACCAATTTCTCAACACTCCGAAGGCTCCTTCCCCTCCCTTCCATTTGGGAGCCGGCATACAGCAGGCATACGATACAGGAGCGGCCAGACACAGGAGCGGCCAGACGACTGGACACAGGAGCCGGGCGGGGGTGCGGGGTACCCTCGGGAGGAACCCTGTAGAGCAGTGTAGAGAAGTGCGGGCTCCCCGCGCCCGCTGCGCCGGAAAGAGGCGGGCAGCAGACGCCCCCGGACGCCGTGTCACCGCGCCTCAGTTGCCGGGTAACGGAGCGGGAAGGCGGGCTGGGGGCTCAGATGCGCGAGGTGTGGGTGCCTCTAGTCTGCAGCGCGAGCTGAAGAGGGCAGCCCCCTCCTCCGGCTTTAGGGCTAAGGGGCGTTGCCAGGACCGCCAGCAGGTCCGCGGATTCACCAACCCACTGGCTCAGTTCCCGCAAGACGAAGCCGAAGACCCCCACTAGCAAGGGGGACAGAGAGTCCCAGAAGGCCCACCGCCTTGGACCGGCGAAGGGAAAAACCACACAGGCTCCGGAATCGGGTTTAAAAAAGACTTGTTTAATTAAATACCAGGATGAGGCCAGGCAGGACAGGGGGAAGGGAGTCACCTGAAAGCAAAGTCCCTTGGGGCCCTCCCCCTCCCCCCACCTCTAGAGGCCACAGTTAAATGGCTGGAACCAGGTCCCAGTGACCACCGGTCACTTCAGGCCCCCGGACACTGGGGAGGGGCGAGTTCTCAGCTCTCTGGGTCCTCAGACCACAGTCCACCTCTTGTGGATAAGCACTGGCCAGCGCTGGGACAATACGGGGAGGGGGCATCCAGACGGACACAAAGGGAAACAAGGTTAGGCGCCCCGCTCCTCCCCCCCAACCCCGGGCTAAGGCATCTCACCACGGCGCAGCCCCCCTCCCCGGGAGCCTAGGCTTTGCCCCTGGATCCTGCCAGGGCCGGTTTGGGTCCACACTAGTGCCATCCAAACGCCCCAGCCCCCCCACTGGGAGACAGGAAGTTTCTGGAACAGGTTGGGAGGGTACCACAGATCTGCAGCCAAACGCTATGGAATAGGCCTTTTCAAAGTAAGGGACAGGGAGCGTGGGTCCCTTCCCATTCCAAGGCCGGGATCTTCAGTCTCTGTCCAAAATGAAATCCAACCTCAGCCACAGTGGGGGAACTCCAGGAGGGGATGTGGCATTTATCCCTCCCCTACCCTAAGTTCAGACCACGAAGATCCTCCCCCTACACCCACAACCCCTGAGGACAACAGACCACCCACAGGGGCCCAGATCAAGGAAGGGATTGGAGCCTGAAAAAATATTCTACCCGGTCCAAAAAAAATCGAGCTATACTTCCCGCCCCCCTGGGTAGGACCTCAACCGCGGATCCAAGGGCCACCCGGCCGCCACCACCAGGGGGGCAGGATGGAGCCAGGGCCCAGGGCCTCTTCACCCCCATCCGCAGTGCTGGGAAGGGTCCATTTGGCCCAAAGGCTGTTCTGGTCCAAATAGGAGGGACTGATTGTCACATGATGCTGCTCAAGGCCAGTGTCGGGGACTCTTCCCCTGCAGGAAGGAGGCCGGCAATGGCGCCAGCTTCTCCCAGTCTCTCACTCACACACTCGCACAACCACCCAACCAGGGGCAGTGCAGCCCCCACTCCAGCAGACAGAGGACAATAAATAAGCCTGCATTTACTCTTATCCCGTGATATCCACCCCCACAAGTGAGTCTAATTGCTCTTTGGAAGAACCCCCATTTCTCTCCCTCCCTACCCCAAGTCTCAGAAGCAAAATCAGGACCCCTTGTAGAGACCCTACCACTTCCCCCACCTCCACCCCACCCCAGAGGAGGCTGGGGAGCTGAGGGGCCCCTCCCTTGGGCAGTGGGCCAGAGCCTGTGGACACCTGAGATTGAGTACCCGAATGGGGGCGGCCAGGCCGCACCCTGTTTCCCTGAACATCTCCAATGGCTTTCGATGGGGTGAAGGGCTCCCGGGCGGGGTATGGGGGGACAAGAGGCAGCCCACGCGGTAACCCCTAGTTCACCTATGGCTCTGCACACTTCATCCCAACCTGGAGAGAGGGGCCTGGGGGCCAGGTCTGAACGCTGGTTAAGGGGTGCCTATCCCCCCACCTTCCCCCAAGGCCCACATGCCACCCAAAGCAGGAAGGTGGCGAGGGAGAAGGGATGCCTTCTGGCCCCCCACCTAGGGTCCCTGTTCAACAGCTGGGAAGAGTTAACATCATGGCTATATACAGACACGGGGCCATGCTCCTCCCGGAGAGCGACCTCCAAGGCCCAAATGACCCCGGTCCAGTCTCAGGCCCCCTCCTGGTTTTCTCGAGGGGGCAGGGGCAACTCGGGGGGCCTTTAGGGGGACACTGGAAGGGGCCGGTCTGGCAGTCAGTCCGAGCCCCACCAGGGCCCGGGACAGCAGGCGGGTTGCTGGTTCTCCATGCCCAGGCCCAGCGGGGGTGCACTCAGGGCGGCTGGAACAGGGCTCTACAGGCCAGCTGGGGCCGGGCTGGGCACTGGGCTGGGCGCAGGGCTGCCCGCCAGGCTGCAGGGCAGCGAGTCGCTGGGCGAGGTGCTGCGGGCGCCCTGGCGCCGGAGAAGTTCCGGGCGGAAGCCGGGGTGGCGGCGTGCGTGCTTGGTCAGGTGGTCGCTGCGGGTGAAGCGCTTGGAGCAGAGCGGGCAGGGGAAGCGCTTCTCGCCGGTGTGCGTCCGGTGGTGGCGGGCCAGCTCGTCAGAGCGTGCGAACTTCTTGTCGCATCCCGGCCAGTCACAAGCAAAGGGGCGCTCACCTGCGTGGAGGACAGACAGTGGTCAGTGTGTGGGGGGAGAGAGGGCCGTCCCATCAGATCTCAAAGGGTGCTGGTCATTTGTCTCACACCCTCCTCCCCCGCAAAACTTGTTCCAGAGGCTGAATTCTGGGTGTGAATTTAAAACGCGTAAATGTATAAAGAAAATGACCCCAACTCATTTCCCAAACCCTGTGAATATCCCGTCTATTTCCTACGACTAATGGTAATTACTAGCTTTCCCAGGTGGCGCCAGTGAAAGAATCCGCCTGCGAATGCAGAAGACAGTTCGATCCCTGGGTCGGCAAGATTCCCCTTGGAGGACATAGCAACCCACTCCAGTATTCTTGTCTGAAGAATCCCATGGACAGAGGAGCCTGGTGAGCTACAGTCCATGGGGTCTCAAAGACTCGACACGACTGAAGCGACTGAGCACAATGGTAATTACAGACTGCGAGCAGCTGCCACGAGTTGAAAGGAAAACCTAGAGACCCGGTTCTCCCAGGCCTGTCCACCTACCCCTACCCCCAAGACGGCGTCATCTCGGTGACATGTGTCTCCCAATGTACTTGCCACACACGTGCCCGCTCCGATCTTAAGGCAACAGTTACTGCTGTCCCGCCCCCGCGAAACTCCCTCTACCTTTCCTGTGGGGCATTCCGAGGGCTCCCAGGTGCTGGCGATCCCAGCTAAGCCCCTTCCTCTGGGAAATGACCACCAGGGGCGCTGGTGCCGGGCATCATCTGGGCGGTTTCCCGGGCCTGACGCCACCACTGACCCTTGTGGCCCTCTACGAGCAGAGGAACATGTGAAGGGACACCCCCAACCCCGGGCCGCGCTAGCCGGGTGGGAAGGGTCAGAAGGCGCGGCGGGGACTGGCCCTGGGTCCTGGCGCGGGAAGAGGCGGAGCCCGAGGCAGCCCAGGACTTGTCCCGCCCCCGCAGAGCAGAAGGCTAGGGGAGGGGCGGGCCGCCACCGGCAACTTCCTCCGCAGACCCCTCCCACCGCCAGGCCGGCCTCGCCCATCCTGCCCCGGCGGCCGCCGCCATCCCCGCCCGCCCATCCCCTCTCCTCAACCGTGTATCGTCAGCGTGTCCCCAGCCAACTCGGGGGGACCCCCGCCACGCCCGTCCTAGGGGCGGTGAGCTCCCCAGAGTTTGCACTCTCCGGGACCCAGCGCGGCGGGGTTCTTGGGACCCTGGAACCCCCCAGACGTTGTGTGCCCAATGCGCAGGGGTTTTGCGGGCTGTGTTGGGGGAAATAGATGCGGACATGTGGGCAGGGTCTCCCCTCGCGGCACAGAATGGAATCCAGAAGAGGAAGGGGGGACGCCAGCTGGGGGACAAGAAGGGGGGAGCCACAGTGGGGTTAGGGAGGCCCACACCGGGCCCTGGGGACTTTGGTGACCCAGGCTGACCCTGCCTCAGAGAACACGCCCACCGCTGGGGGGAGGTGGCGAGGGAGACAGACTTGAAGGGTGTCCTCTGCCAGGGATCAGAGAAGCGCTCTGATGGGGGAATACAAAGATGACCAGGAGCCAGCGGCAGGGGCCATGGGACAGAGCCGCAGCCGTAGGGGAGGGCTGGAATTTCAGGGTGACCCAGTGACATCTCCGCTCTGGAAGCAAGGCCTGCCTAGGCAGAAAGGCCAGGAGTGAGGAACCGCAGAGGGGCACCGGTAGACCAGAGAGGCTCCTACTATCACTCGCGGCCCAGGAGGCCCAGTAAAACCTCCCCTCCCCCCATCCTTCCTCCTGGCCAGACTCGGGACACCCCCAGCACAGCACAAAAGGGTTCCAGTAGAACCCCTCCCCAAAAGATTTCTTGTGGAATACCTGTCGGTTATGCTTGCAGCTGGGGGAGGTTAGACCCCAGGAAGCTGCGAACCCAGCAGTGCTGGTGCCACCTCCCTGGGGGAGGCGAGTTACGGGCCACAAGAGCAACTGTCCCCAAGACCACAGGTGGCCCCAAATCCCCAAGGCTGTCCCCCACCACCACTCGCCTCCCCTGGAACAATCCAGAGGGCAAAGTCCGCAGCAGCTGGGGGAGGGGTCGGGGCGGGGACCTCCTCAACGGAATCACGGGGCTCAAAACAGTGCGGGAAAGGACCCCCCACCCTACTTGGAACGGACAGGTCCCGAGGGCCGAAGTCTGGGGGAGGGGGAATCTGGCTATGGGGGCGGGGCTGCTGGCTTCCAGGCAGACAGTGACGGGAGGGGGGGGGAGGGACGCCCCTCCGTGGAGCATGCGGCCCTGTCGCCATCTTGCGAGGCGCAGGCGGGGAGGAGCGGAGGGGCTGGAGGGGGCAGGTGGTGCCGGTGGCGGGGAAGAGGGCCCTCCCGCCCGGGTTGGCTCACTTCCCCATTTAGGGCAACGGGGTTGGTTCCGCCTCCCACCCTGCCCTCCTCTTCCCTCCCTCCCTCCCTCCGCCCCGCAGCTCTCCTTCGCCACCACCCGCAGGTTGCAAGAGCGGTGCCGAGGCCCGTAGGGGCCGAACGCACGCAGCCGCCGGGAACACAGCTGCCGCACGTAGCTCGGCGGCGGCAAGGACAGCCGCAGGCCCAGCCGGCCCTGCTCACGTGGTCCCTCTCCCGCCGGGGCCTTGGGTCGCCCCGCCGGCTGGACGCCTGCCAGCCCCGCCTCACGCCGGGCTGCCCGGGAGTGCGGCGCACGTGCACACGTGGGTGGCCGTCCCGGAGCTCAGGCTTCCCGCCCCCACAACGTTAGGCGAATGCCTGCAGGATGCCATGTCCTGCCACCCCCTCAGCCCACTGGCGGGGGTGCAAAGGGAGGTGGGGGGTGGGCGTGTTGTAATATTCGGAAGCTCCGTGCCTGGCTACACCTGGCCTGCCGCTTGTCTCTAGAGTGTACCTGGGCGCTGGAGAAGGATGCGGTGGGCGGGGCTGCGGTGGACGACCCTCTGGCTTGGGCTGGGCTTTGGGGTGAACTCAGGACAGCCAGAAAATGAAGGCCAGGAGGTCCGGGCGACCGGGCGACCGTGCGCTAGGCCTGGCTCAGCCTGTTCCGCCTTTTAAGAGGGCGTGGGGTGGGGCCGGGAAGCCAGTGCCCCACCTCCCCGGGCTGGGGGCCAAGGGTCCGACAGCTAACCTTCTCCTTGACCTCCGGAGGTCATCTCTAATCTAAGGAGGGGAAGGTGCAGCCCACAGCCAACCTTTGCACAAATGCCCACCTGCCAGGTGGACAGCACCGGGGGCGGGGCTCAGGTAAGGCAGCATCCCAGGACAGCTGGAGAAGGCTGGGGCTGCAGCAGGTGGCAGGGTGGGGGGCCGGAAGCAGGGAAGCTTTCCAAAGGAGATGGGGTTGAACAGGCCACAAAGAACCCAAAGGGCAGTACAGAGATGCAGCCAAAAGAATGGAAAATTAATGGTGAAGTCTGGAGAGCCGGGCCCACGGACCCTGTGCGCTGGCCATCCTGAAGGCTTTACAAGGACCAGCAGGCGTGAGGATCCACTCTGTGATCTTAAGTACCCCCCAGATGTTACCCCCTTCCCCCAAACCCAAGACTTCCCGCCTCCCTCCCTCTCTCCCAGTCCCCACTCCTCCTACAGGTTTTCCATCTCAATTGCTCTGCCTGTTGCACCAAAAGCTTATTAGGCCGAGATCTCCCAGGTTCTCACCTTCCCAGGTGGTACCTGGCAGCAGATCCCATCAGAGCCCCCTTCAAACAAAATATCTCCACACCTCCCTGTCTCCAGGCCCTAGCTCTAGCTTGGACTGGTGCGGGCCGGAGCCACCCGCTCAGTGCTCTGCTCTTGGGCTCAGGGTGGAGGCTGAAGTCTTTACCGCAGCCTAGCTGCTCCTCACACCCCTGATTCCTGCTGCCTGGAACCTCTGCCCCTTCCTCCATCCCATGTCTGCTCTATCCTTCAGAGCACACTCTCCTGGCGTACCCCGTCCACTGTCTCCGTTCTCAGCTTTCCTATGCTGGAGCTGAGTCTCTCCTGGATGTGATCTGTGCCCCCAGCCAACACTAAGTCTGAGGGCGCAAGCCTGCCCCGCCCCCGACCCCGAGGGTGCAGTGATACACATGTGCAGAGTCTACAGGGCCCGAGTAGACACAATGACGCTGGAGTGACTGGCTCCAGCAGCAGCTAACCAGCTGCCTAGTGTGCTGGTGCATCATCTGGTTTACCCCCAACCCCCAGGTAGGAGCCACCCCACCCCCCACCCCTGTTAGTTAAAAGGCAGGTCCCCTGCTGCCTCACACCCTGCCTTCCTCCCTGGGAAACCAGGCAGCCCTGGCTTTGCCACACCCCCCACCCAGACTGGCATCTTCAGCGTGGGGGCTGGTGGCCCTCTCAGTGCCTAGGGCTGAGGGGTCACGGCCCCCTCAGGCTCCTAGAGCATGTATGTTCTGGAGCCCTGCTGTTCTGGAAATAGGACTGGGCAAGGGTGGCTCCCTCCCTCTCCGGGAGGCTGGCTCCTCAGGCTGGTATCATGTGCCCCCTCCCAGGCCATCTGGGCCACCTTTATCAGGGAGCCTGGGTGGGTGGTGGTTATCGCCCCCACAATGTTGGGGCACCCTCTCCACCCCAAAAAAATGTTGGTGCATCCGCCCCCAGCTGGGGGTACAGACACTGCGGGGCCAGTCCCTGCTGCTCACTGCACTGCTGCCAAGAGGAGGGGGCTAGATGGAGAGGCAGCCCTGGGCACTCGCATGCCCCACCCCACCTCGGCACTGCCACACTCTGGTCCCCCAGATAAGCCAATAGTCTCCTGAGCCCCACCTGGCCCTAGGGGCACTCATGGCTCTGCAAGGAGTAGAGGTGGGGTCTGCCTCCATACATAGCCCCCATGTCTGCTGCTGCCTCAGTTTCCCCATCTGCTTCCCCTCCTGTTCAGCAAAAAAATACCCCAAGCTGCACCCCCACCCGCCTCGGTCAGCACACAGGGGTTCCCCTAGCCACCTCTTGTCCCCAGTGTCACGGGGCTTCCCTCTGCCTCCCACACCACAGCCTCGTTCCTCAACCCCTCTCCTGGACCCTAATCCCGTCCTCATAAACGGATTTTCCTCTGCAAAGCCGGCCAGTTTCCCCGCCCACCCCCACCCTGCCCTGGGGATTAACCAGACTGCTCACCTGCCCCCTCCCCACCTTCCACCAGAGCCTCTAGCCTCCCAGTCCAACCCCCTGGGCCCCTGCCCCCAACCCCTGCAGCCACGGTGCTGCCCTTCTCCTGAGACACGCCCTTCCAGGCTGCAGTCAACCCACAGCATCCGCCGGAGAAGCTGCTTCCTCCAGGAAGGCTTCATCTCCATCACCACTGCTGTCCCCGCCACCCACAAACGTTCCAGGGGTCCCGGGGGACAGGGATTGGGTCATCCCCACAGTGCCCCTCCCACACACAATCAACGCTCTGCTACTCTTTCTCAGGCGTAACCAGACAGGGGTCTCAACAGGAGAGATCCCGCAAGCCCCAGGGGACACTGTGTGCTGTCTGAGGACATCTGTTATTGTCACAACTAAAGGTGCCCCAGGTGGGGGCCAGGGAGGCTGCTCAACACCCTACAGCAGCCAGGATGCCGGACAGAGAAGACCCGGTCTAGGAGTGAGCAGTGCCAAAGACTAACAGTCCCCCCAACTCCAGATCTGAGCTCCTTGTGGGGAGGGGCCTGAGCCCCCCAGGAGGTGCTGGGCGTTGGGGGCTCTGGGGCAGGAAAACAGTGGGAGATGAGGGAGGTGGGAAGAGCAAGGAGTAGACTGCCAGCTCGCCTCCGCCCCCGCCCCACCTCCCTCCCTCTCCATCTCGGTATCCATGGCAACCGCGTCAACATCTCCTGCAGCTTCCAAGTCTTTCCCTGCCCCACGCGGGAAGCAGGGGAGCTCATTGTAGGCCAGGGACTGCAGGCCAAATGCAGGGGACAGCAGCCATCCCTGCTCCCAGCTGCTTCCATGCAGCTGTGTGGCCCCGAAGAAGACCCCATCACCCCTCCACATCTCCCCACCCAACCCTCTGTGCCAAATGGAGCAGAGACAATGATGGCTCCTGCTGGGCCTGCTTGCTCATCTGTAAAATGGGGCCAGACCAGGAAGGGAGTTCTCTCTACAGAGACAAGAGCTGCTGTCAGGCAGTGATGGGTGAGACAGGACCCCTCCCAAAGACCGTTGGGGCACACTGGCTCCTGAAGCGGACAGCCAGCATCTAATTAAGGCTGCTCATCAGATCTGTCCCCCGGCTTGCCCCTGGCTGTGGGCAACACCACTCTATCGTACAGACCTAAGACAGGCATGACTTCCCCACCCCTGGGGGCTGGAAAAGCCAAGAGGCCTTGATACAGAGGCTTTTGGTAAGGTAAGAGTCTGGTGGTCCTGAGTGCCAGAAAGATGCTGCATTAGCCATCATTAAGCACGAAGGTACTCCAAAGCATCCAAAACAGGAGCCAAGGGAGCCTGGGTGCAGGACTTTGTAGGACTTTGCCTCTCAGTACCTCGGTGCCCACCAGTGCCCAGGAGTTATTATCAAGGGAGCAAGGAATGGAGGAATGGCTCCCTGCCCTCCCCCACCCATCACTGGAACACCCCGACTCGGTCTCCTGGGTCTCAGTTTCTCTTTAAAGCCAGGGATGGCAATACTGACATACACACAGGCACTGGACAAGGAGTCCTTTCTCCTTCACGGGTGTAGGGGGCACTCAACACTGCCTAGGGACTCATGGAAGTCCTTAAAATCCCAGCAAACCCTGGGGAGGTGTCCCTGGGGAGCCACAGTGGGAGGTGGCCTGCCCTAAAACCAAGGCACCAGGGGGTCTGAGCCACTTTCAGGGGTCACACCATCCGTGTCTCTGCCACAATTCCAGGGCCAGCCCCACCTCGGCCCTCCATGTGTCCCTACAACGGGAGCATGTCCACCGAGCCATGTCCATGTGCGCTGACGTGACCCACGTAAGGACCCTCAGGAGAAGGCGGTCAGAGGGCCCTTTATACAGACTAAAAACCCACCAAGAAGAGGAGGTCTTGTGCTATAAAGTGTCAGAACCACCGAGTCCAAGCCCACACCCACCCAGCTTCCCTGCCCTTCCCAACCGAAGGATCACCTCCAATGCTCAACCTCAGGCTGGTAACCACCAACACCTGGCCCCCAGCCTAAGAAAAAATTCTCAGGGTTGAAGGTGGGACTTCATAGGGAGAACTGGGAGGAACTGCAAGAGGAAAAAGAGGGGGGTGCCCGAGTGAAAGGGTGGCCAGAGCCCCTGCCGCCGGGCTGCGCTGTGAGACGTGACAGTATCGCCGAGCCCTCCCCCGCCACCAAGCCTTCTCGGCTCCCGGAGCAGGTGGGAGGGATCCAGTACGTTGGGAAACGGGGGGATAACGTGACGCCCTCAGGGATCCCCCTCCTCCCGAGGCTCAAGTCTTAACCCGCACTCCCAGCCCCGCCTTCCGCCTTATTGAAACACAGCAAAAGGACAGAGAAAACGTGCCGGGCATCCCCCAACCTCGCCGAGCACCAGGCGCTCGGCCGCTCGCCGGGGTGAATCCTCGCGGCCACCTCGGAGGCAGCGCCACGGTGCCTGCTGCCTTTCTACAGATAAGGAAACCAAGGTAGGGGAGGGGACGAGAACCTCAGAACTGAGCGCTTCGACCACGCTGCCCACCGCGCCCATCCGAAACCAACGGAAAACAAAAGAGAAACCAGGCCGAGGGCGAAGGGGACTACCCGGGAGCCCCGATCCCGCCCGCGGACCCCGCAGCAACCCGCACCCGGCGAGCTCCAGCGGCTGCCTCCACGCCCGCCATCCGCTCGCCGCCCGACCGCGTGGCCGCCACGCCCCCCGCGCGCGCCCCACCCACCGAGGCCCCGCCCTCCTGGCCGGCGCGGCGGCTGCCCGGGCGCGCCCCCCTCCCCGCCCCCGACGCGCCACGCAGTTTCGGGGTCCCAGCGGGGGAGGGGGCGCGGGAGGCTGCCCCTGCGCGGGTCCGCCTCGCGATCGGGCTCACCTGTGTGCGTCCGCAGGTGCGACTTGAGGTGGGAGGACTTGTAGTACGCCTTAGCGCAGCCCGGGAAGGGACAGCGGTGGCTCTTGGCGGCGGCGGGCGCGGCGCCGGGGGCGCGGCCAGAGGACGGGGACGAGGCGGCCGAAGAAGAGGAGGCGGGCGAGGCGCCCCCCGGAGCGGCGCTGGGCCCACCGCGCAGGTCGGCCAGGATGCTGGCGGCCAGCAGGTGGGGTGCGGCGGCGGCGGCGCCGGGGCCTGGGCCTAGGACAGCGGGGGCCGGCGGCGGAGGCCCAGGGGGTCCGGGCGGGGCGGCCTCGCGGCGCGGCGCGCGCACATCCAGGCCGGTGGCTGGGCCCGCGCCCTCGGGGCCCGGCCGCCCGCGGTGCACCACGGCACCCGAGGAGATGGCCATGAGCACGTCGGCGGCGAAGTAATCCACGCACGCCACGGCTGCCGACATGCCAAGCAGGGGAGGGCGGCGCGGCCGAGCGGGCGGAGCGGAGGCGGCAGGAGCGGCGCCCGTCCGGCCGGTGGTGGCTGCTCAAGTGCGGGAGGAGGAGGAGGAGGCCGGCGCGCGCCGCCGCCGCCGCCGCCCGCGCTCTGCCCGCCCCGCCCCGCCTGACGCGCCCTGACGCACCGGAGCCCGCGGGGGCGGCCGCGGCCCGCCCCGCCCGGAGGACGCCCCCTCGGGGCGCGCTGCCACGCCCCCCGCCCGGCGCGCCCTCCACCACCCTGCCCTCTGCGCGAGGCCTCCGGGGGCGGATCCCGGGCCGAAGGAACCGCCCCCTGTCGCGCCCACTCTGGCTCCGCAGTACGCCCTCCTCCCTCCCCGAGCGCGCCTTCTCCACGCCGGGCAGCAGGCTGAGGAGCCAGCCCCCTCTGGCGCGCCTTTCCCTCAGTAGCTCCCTCCTGTCCGTCCCCAGAGCACCCCCTCCTCACGCCAGGAAGCTCCGCCCCGTCCCTGGTAGGGTCCCGCCTCCGGAGCGAGCCCCGCCCCATCCCGGCACGCCCCTCCTTCCTTGGGTGGGCCCGCCCCCTAGGGCGAGCCCTTCCCTGCTTGAGGCGCGCCCCGCCTCCTCGCGGGCTCGCCCACCGCGCGCTAGAGCGCGCGGCCGGCGGAGGCCCGCCCCTTCCCCGGACGCTTCCACCCGGTCCGGGGCGCGCCCCAGGTCGGGATGGGGGAGGGGTCCTATCCCCACGTGGCCCGGTGGGGGTGCGGAAGCGACCAGCTCCGCCCCCCGACCACGTGCGCGACCCTTCCCCCTCTCTTCTTCCCCAGCTTGTGGCCCTGCTGGGCCGCACGCCGTTGCGTTTCCTCGCCCTCTCTTATGGGGGACCCCATCGCCCTTCTCGTAGACCCGCAGCTAGACAGGGGAGGGAGGAACTCCTCTCCTGGCTGTGTCGAGCGAGCTTACGCTCGTTTCTCTTTTTGAGCCCCATTTGGGAGTTAGGAAGACCGCCGTCACAAAGGGCGGGCAGGGTTCGGGGTGCTTTGGGGAGAAAGAGTGGCCCAGCCTTTTCAGAATACGGGGGTTGGGAACTTCGCTCCCCGGCGCCGGCCTGGGATCTTTGGGGCGCGAACAGGGAACGTGGTACCTCGCTCCCGAGGACGTCCAGGCTAAACTGTTTAACTTTGTAGTAACGCGGGAAAGCAGACGCCCGGGGTCCGCCTAACCCGCAGGTCTGAAGCAGCAGGCGGCGGAAGTAGGGCGTGGGGGTGGTCCCCTCCATTTCAGCCACGCCCCCGCCCTTTCCTAGGCTGGCCATGGGACGTTGCAGTGGCCGAAGCGACCTCCAGGGGGCCTTCCGCCACGGCTTCCAGTCTTCTCAGTGACCCACCCAGGTCTGGGTGTGGACAGCAGCCGGGGACTCGCCCGACCCCCCTCCCAGGGCAGTATTCTCACACCCTCTCCATCTGTAGCACCCCGTCTCCCTCGCCCTGTGGCTTATATAGCCTGGCTCAGACCCTTGTCCCCAGGCCTGTTGCTGTCCCTCGGGTCCATCTGGTTTAAGCCTGACCATCCTTGGTGGCGCCTCCCTCTCTGAGAGGAAGAGAGGCGTGCTAGAGCTTTGACTTCAGGCTGCAGAGACACTCAGCCCTTTCCTCTAGCAGAGAAGCCCACTCAGGACAACCACTGTCCAGGTGAGCACCCAATGGGCACTGGTGGTCAGCATTCCTGCTGGCCTGCGCCTCCCATGCCTTTGAAATTCAAGCTGGGTGGACCACTTGGGCAGGCATTCACCCTCCCCCATCTCCACAGCCCTCCAGGGCCTCAGCACCCCAGCCCACAGGTGGTCCCCAGGCCCTGAGCCCAGCTTCTCCCATGTCCAGGTAAGGCAGGAAGTGCTCTGCAGGCTGCCCCATGGGCCCCAGCTCACCCCAGCATGTGGGGAAGAAGCAGGACAAGAAGGAGGCAGGGACCCTTTGTCAGTTCCTTCCAGTGGTGTTTATTGGGCCCAGAGCAACATCACCCCCTGTGACCTTGCCAGGGGCCCAGAGTCTAGGGCAAGGCAACTGGGACTCAAACCTGACACGTGGAGGGGCTGGGGGAGTATCCCAGAGCTGGCTTCACCTGGGGCCTGCTGTTCAAGGGGGCACCCAGAGGAAAGTGGGGCAATAACTGAGGGGGGTCTTCTCCCCATGGGCAAGGTGGGGGGTGGAGCCTGTCAGGGCAGTGGTCAGCACTGCCATCCTGGCAGGCCTCGTGGCCCTGGACAAGCCTCAAATGTGCACCCACTCCCAGGGAGAATCAGGGTCTTGGAGCTGTGGTTTTCATCTACCAGCCACCCTGCAGGCAGGAGACCCCAGCGGGGCCCACTCTCGACTCACAGTGTTTCTATTCACACTCTGGGCCCAGGGGAATGTGAGTGTCCCGTGGAGCCTGATGACCCTCCTGACTGTGTGCTCATTTCCACCTTAAGTTCTGTCACTCCGTCCTCACTAATACCCTTCAAGAGTTGTCAGCCCCATTTCATAGATGAAGAAGTCAAGGCTGGGAGAGGATCCAGAAGTGGCCTGGAGCGGCTGCCTGTGCACAGAGCTAAGAGGCAGCGGACCGTCAGTCCTGTCTTTCTCCAGACCTCAGTTTGCTGATCTATAAACGGGGGTCCATCTCAAGCCTTCCCTTCTGGGACCAAGGGGTTCACAGGGGTCTCTCACCAGACCATGGGCCCCACAGAACCATGCTGCACAGGCGGCAGACAGAGGAAGTTACAGAAGGGGAGGAGAAGGCAACATACAGGGGGTCCCTGACAGGTCAGGGTCAGAATCAAGGCTGCTGTACAGATGTGTATGTGTGTGTGTATGTATAGACATGCTGGAAGGGGGATAGTTTTTTTTTTAACTGTGAAGTCTTTATTTTTTTTTAATTAGGGTACAGTTGCTTTACAATGGTGTGTTAGTTTCTGCTGTACAAGGAAGTGAATCAGCCATATGTATACACATATCCCCTCCCTCTTGGGTCTCCCTCCCACCCAAGCCTTTACTTTTTAATAGTACTTTCTCTATAGTTCAAGCTTTTTAATCCATGTGTATCTATTACTTCCATTTTTTGTTTTGATTTTTGGCTGTACCCCACAGCATGTGGGATCTTAGTTCATCAACCAGGGATCAAACCCATGCCTAATCACTGGACCAGCAGCAAAGTCCCCCCAGAAATATTCTTAAGGAAACAAGTATGTCTGTGTATGGCTGCACTGTTGTAATGGGAGAAAAGGAGAATGGACAGATGAACTTGAGTGCTGGTCACTGCATCATGGAGCATGTGGCCATGGGGGCCCAGGACACAGACAGGGTCAGCCACAAGCTCCAGCTCACTGGAAGTCACGTGCCCCCTCACACTGTGAACTCTTGGTGTTTCCACCTGTCTCAGCAGCCTGTTGGTGCAGTGGCCTCTGCCAGCCTGTCCACAGTGGTCACCTCTGCAGGGGCCAGGAGACACAAGAAAAGCAAGGGGACATGGCAGGGAATAGGGGTAGGGGTCCATCTTCTCAGAGCGGCACACTGGGCAGGCAGATGCACCCATTTCTGCCACCTGCCTGGCACCAGGTGTGTGTGTATGTGACCTTCAGCCTCTCCGTGTGGGTCCTTCTTATGTTTCTCAAAGGACCAAAGCCCCCATCCCTCCTGGAGATGAGGTTGCTGTACTTTGATGAGTGTTTTTTTTTTTTAAAGATTCATGTCCATTTTGCCTCGTCTATAACCCATCCGTGTTTATTTCTAACATGTCAGATTATTCACTGCAGTCCGAGGGGTCGTCATACAAAGGAGGAGGTGCAGTGGGCCTCTGGCCAGGCCTAGACAGGCAGTGGGCATGTGGCTGTCTTCCCCCATGGGAGGTGCCAGGCCCCTCTCCCAGCTGCAGCGAGAGACCCAGGGCCCCCATATCCCTTCTCTAGGAGGCAGGAGGGAATGGGATCTGGCCTGCAGGATCAGGGCTCCTTCTCATCCGCCACTCCTCGCTGGCCCGGGATCCTCCCTGAAAAGCATCCACTCCTAGAGTGCCTTTCAGATGGGCAATTGCAATGGGTGTCACCCGTGGGTCTGGCCTCCCCATGACCTTCTGATGGAGGGGGCAAGCCCTCTTCTGTAACGTGGCAGGTTGGGTAGCACTGCTAGGCTTTGGAGAGTACCCAGCCCAGCTCCTCCCAGCTGTGACCGTGACCGCAGCCAGGTCCGTCCACCTTGCCAGTGCATGCTGTGGACACAGACATGGCTCTGACCTGTGTCCCCAGCCCTGGTGTCTGGCAGCACAGAGCTCGCTGTCTAGTTGGGGCATGCCTGTGTCCTGAGACCGTCTTGAGCAGCAGAGAGTCTAGGCCTGAACCCTAGAGCTGCTTCTCTGGGCAGCTTGGCCTGAGCCATCTCCCCCCAAGTGGGGACAGCAACCCCAGCAGCCCAGTGTTGTTGACGTGAAGATCCCCTTGTCACACGGCAGGAGCTTCAAAACTTAAGAAAGGGGGACCCCGACATTAGGCTGGCACCCCCACCTCATGGAATTCCACGGTTAACAGGCTGACCCTGCACCCTGACCATGAACCAGACAGACAAGTGCCTGCCTGGGGGAACACCCAGGCCTCAGATGGGGGTGCAGGGGGCCTTGAGAGGTGGCACCCACCCCAAGGTCCCTGCTTGTCAACCACAGCCACAAGGGGCTGAGGACACTTAACTCCCCCCAACTCTTCTGGAACCTCTGAGGCCCCCAGTTCACATGGAGAACCAGAGGAGGCGGTTCCCACCAGCTCAGTCTGACTGACAGGTGGTCAGTGAAGCAGGGTCGCCAGAGGAAGGGAGGGGAAGATGGATGGTTGGCCCTTGGGGGCTGGGACTCCAGGGCCCACAGGAAGTCCAGTAGGGGCTCCTCAGGGTGAGGGGCCTGTGCACAACCCAGATCCCACCCTCGAGAACCCCACAGCCCCTGGGCAGGCTGTATCCCCTGGGGTCTCTGGGTGTCAGGGCATACCCAGGCGCTAACAGAGCGCCAGAAACCTGCTTCTGGGACCCAGGGGCCAGGTGTCAGGTGAGGTGTGGCAGGCCAGGTGTTGAGGGGAGGACCTGAGGTTCTGGGGAGCCGTGGCGCCTGCTCACCAGGGGGAGAACGCTGCCACTTGTGAACACATGTGTCCTGGGAAATCCACAAAATGGAGAACCGAAAGTTGGCCCCTGTCCCAGGCGGCCTGGCCCATGGGCCGTACCAACTTAAAGGAAGAGGGGAGCATCGTGGAAGCTACCACTGGCATCCTCCCCATCGAGGCCCCTCTGTGGTTCCCCAGAGGCCACAGAGTGAGCCCCTCAGAGGTACCCACTGCAGAAGGGCAGAGCCCACAGTCAAGGCCAGACTGAGGAGCCCCTGGCCTTAGCTTATCCCTTCTGTTCACTGGGCAGGCATGCAGGGGTGTGGGGCTCCTGACAAAAGCTGCTGCCTCAAGCAAGGTCAGCACTGGGGTGCAGGGGAGGCCCTAAAGTCTTAAGTTTTCAGAACCCTTTCTAACAGAACTAGCATTACACAAAAGGCGTGCAAACCATTGACTACTTCTTAGACAGTTTTCTCTTGACTTTCCTGAGGGGACATGGGGCCTCTGGACACCCAGTAGAGAAGTCAGCAGGGTTCAGGCTAGCTGGGATGATATGGTCTAGAAACAGACCCCTAGGCACGGAGAGTTCTCCTGTGGTCAAGGCTAAAACGTGGGCTTTAGTCGGCAAAGAATGGCTTTTTTGGGGAAATGAAATTGGGGACAAACGATTTGGGGAAAAGCAGTTTGGATTCCTATCTCACTCCTTCCCAGAAGTCGGTTCTAGAATTAGATAAAAAATTTAAACGCATATTTAAAAAACAAATTATTATATTTACAGAAGAAAACGTCAATGTTTTATAATCTTGGAGTAGGGAAGATATCTCTGAGCATAATTTGAAATGTAGAAGCCATAATTGATAAATTAATGACTGATAACGATTTTAAATGCCTGGCAAAAATAAAATTAATAAACACAAAAAAATCCACATACAATCCAAGTCAAACCCAATGACAAGTTGGAAAAGGTATTTTTTTTTCTTCACAGTGGGATAATTTTCTTAAATCTGTTCCTAGCAAACAGTAACACCAAGAACCCAATAGAAAAATGGACAAAGAATGTGAAATACAAATGGCGTTTAAATATCTACTGTTTAAAATAGTTTCCAGTTTCAAAATGACCATATTAGTGATAGAAATGATCAACATAAAAAAATAAGCCTGACAGAAGCACTGAGATGTTTGATTATATTTCTAGAAAACACAAATGAAGCTACAATGAAATACTATTTTAAGAGATCATATGCCCATTTATAGATCTATGGAAAGCCCTTCTGCAGTAGGGAATTCAGTTTCCAGGAATACCCATACTTAGGAAGAGAAGTGTATGAGGATACTGGACCTAGCATTGCCTGTTACAGACTTGGGAAAAACAACAAATATCACCCAAAAACTAACAGGAAGAATAAATTAGAGTGCTAATAAAATATAGTGCAGCCATTAGAAGAACTGAATCCAATCTATGTAGGGGTAACTGAACATTCTCCAAGCCATGATGGTAACAGGATCACATTTCTGTATAAACTCTTTGGCTACACATGCACTTTCTCTATTGACACCTAAGAAACTGCTTGTCTGTGCCGCCGCGGACGGGAACACTGGAGGTCAGGGGTGGGAAGAGCAGAGAGTTATCACCCAACACTCTTATACTCTTAAGTTTTTACTCTGTGCCTGAAAACATTTCTGTTCAACCGTAAGCCGTCGCTTTGGACTTGCTGCACAGCGGAGCCCCAGCCCTCGGGGAACTTGCATTCTGATGGGGTGAAAAGCCGGCGGGCTCTCTGACAGGGGCAGCAGCGGCGGTCAGTGGCAGCACAAGGCAGGATGATCAAGGTAGGGGCTTGCGGAAGGAATACTGCAGCTGACGGTCGAAGAATCGGACGTGCTGGGAGGGATCGGTAAAGACACGGCTACTTAGGTCACCAGGACCAGCCAGTACAAAGGAGGCTCTCTGCTCCCGGGAGTACACACCCACGCTCAGTTTTGCTCCCAGACGTCCTGGATTATCAAACGGGAACCTAGATTCCCAGCGGGAGGGCCCGGGGACTCGGGAGGGACAAGCCTGGGCACCGTCCTCGGTCGGGGACCGCAGGACCAGGGCTCCCGCCGGGCCGATCTCGCGTGCCCGGGGCCACTCTCGGTTCTCCCAGCACCCCAGGCCCGAAGCCCAGTTGAGAGCCACAGAAAGCGCTGACACACACCCGCCGGCGTCGGCCAGCCCGCTGGGCGCGGCCCCACGGCCGGGACGGCGGCAAGGGCAGGGCCGGCCGCCGGGCTGCAGCCACTTACCAGCCAGGCCGTGGCCTCCACGCGCTCCACGCCTGCCACCGCAGCCAAGCGCGCGCCACCCCACTTCCGCTTCCGCTTCCGCTCGGCATCATCCCCGCCCCCAGTCTGAGACACCGCCCCCTTTAAAGGGGCCACGGACCTCGAGGGGACTAGGCGGAAGCAGCGGTGGCCCCCGGCCTCGCTACTGCCTGGTGTCGGGCACACGGAGCTGCCGCACGACTTCGGCGTGGACAACAGGTTGCCAGTCTCTGACGCCTTCCGCGCTCTAGAGCGCCTCCCTTAGAGGTCGCAGAGCCTGGCGTTCTGCCAGGGTAGACCTAGGCCGTCCCTGTCTTTAAGGGCATCCCCCGCGGAGTACTGAGCACAGACCAAGGTCCGGAGGTGTGCTGCGGAAGTGCTCCTCGTGACCCCATTCCTGGGGAGGCCGCACGGGGCCTCGGACCTGCCACTTCCTTCCACTGGACCCAAGCGTGCAAGACTCTTCTTGGCCCTCTCCGCATGGGGGAGCTAACCCTAACCCTGCGATGTCTACCACACGGGTACGGAAGGGTGCCTGTCTCGCTGAGGGTCTAGAGCAGTCCCAGCCTAAACCCGCGGCGGCCACTTCCACCCCCAGGGTTGTCTTGCGGACAAGGAGCCAACCACCTTCCCCAGGCGTGCCCTCGGAGCACGCAGGGTCCTGGATTCGAATGCTGTCGCCCCTCCATCACCACCTAGGCAACCGACAGCCTCAAGGACCGGACTCTGACCAGGCATCTGCAGTTGTGAACTCCCCTGGGGGGTTGGGGACAAAGCCTGGTCCCCTCGTCATGGGCTCGCTGAGCCACATGGAGAGCACGCACAAGCCAAGAAAAGGAGAGGAACCTTAAAATTTTAAATATTTAATTTGTTTTCACGTTTTTCCTTCGTTTTGCTTCCAAAAGGAAAGGTGCGCATAGCTCCGTCACCTGTACATTGTCCACGGCCCAGGGGCCGGAGCAGGTCCCGACCCCTGCCGGCCGGCTGCCTCTAGGGCATGGGGCGCCCGAGGATTCACATGCAGCCCCCGGGGCCGGGGCAGGGTCCGGGCGCCGCCTTATTGCTGAGGTCCCGGCACGGCTCGGGCCGGCCACTAGGCTAGGCGCGCTGGCTGGGTAGCTCCTGGGAGATGAAGCGGCGCAGGCGCTCCAGATACTGGCTGTAGAGCTCGATGTCGTTGTGCCCGGCGCCTTCCACCCACAGAGGCTCCACGGCCTTGGGGCAGCGCTCGTAGAGCGCCAACCCGTGAGAGAAGTCGATCACCTCGTCTTCCGTGCCGTGGATGATGAGCACCGGCGACGTGATCTTTGACACCTTCTCGATGCTGCGGGGCGGGGCACGTTAGGCCTCCGCGCCCCGCCCCTCCAAGGTCCCGCCCCGCCCCCGCCCCGCCCCCGCTTCCCCACCCCCCGCCCCGCTCACTTGGGGAACGCATCAAAGCAGTAGGTCTTCTTGGTGTCGGGGAAGGCGACGCGCATGCCCGAGGTGAGCGGCGAGTGCAGCACTACCGCGGCGCACTCGTAGCGCGAGGCCAGGTCCACAGTGGGCACCGTGCCGATGCTCTGCCCGTACAGGACGATGCTGTCCGGGCTGATGCCGTACCTGGCGGCGGTAGGGGCAGGATCAGCAGCGAAGAACTCACACACCCCTCCCACTGCCTGCCCTCCATTCTCTGCGCAGGCTCCAGGAAATATGATAGGGACATGGGACCCTCCCCTACCTGCCAGCACCGAGGGGGTTGGCTCAGCAGGGGAGGCAGGATCCCTAGGTGTGAGAACTGATTGCCCGCAGCCCAGACCTTCAGTTTCGGTAGTATCTACTTGGTCACACCTGGGCAGTACACCTGTGAAAGCCCTATCAGCGCTGTGGTTCCTGGAGGCAGGTCCCTGGGGCTTCTCCTGCTTCTTCTGGTCACCCAGCCCTCCCGATCCATACACACACTAGACCAGGGCCACATGCAGAACCTGCTTGGGGCCTTCCTGCCGCTGCAGTTCGGAATTTGATAGCCCTTCCTGGTCCCACTGCAAGGGGGCGTGTCTTCCAGTCACCCTCACCCACTCCCTTGGTCTTGGGGAATGAAGACGGTCCTGCCCAGTTATCTCAGCCAGTATGCAGCCCCTCAGGTGCTTAGTAAAATGTGGGTGAGCAGGAACAGTGGCCCCTAAGGGGAGTGAGTGGTCAATACTTCCTTCCTTGGGCACCTTTCCTACATAGTGGTCAGGTCCTATGCCCCTTCCCCCCGACTCCACACAGACCTCCCGGAGCACCACCTCGGCGCAGTTCTTCCCTGACCACTCAAGGACCCACTCACCACCCTCCCAGTATAGGAGGTCTCCATGGCCTTCCCTCCACACACCCCCAGCTGTGATCTCAAAGGGGGTGCCCCTCTTCCAAATGCACTCAGGCACCTGGGCAACCAGGGGTCATCAGCACCTGTCCCTGCCCTCTGGCCCCAACCCCAGGCCTTGGGGATGCCACGCTTATGCCAAGCCCCCTTAGCCACTCCACCCCAGTCTGCTTCCTGGTTTGCCAGGAGCACCGCTGTGCTGAGCACCAGCCCGGTCCTATCACCCAGCTCCGGGCAGGACTCCCAGCTGCACCTGGCTGTCTCCACCTGGACAAACGCAGCAGATGCCGGATTCCACAGCTTTTCCAGCCCTTCCTTACCCTGCACCACTGCTTGGGCCCATGCCTCCCGCCCTCCTAATGATTCTCAATTGTTGGGGCTGAGGGACAAAGTTGCTGGAGGTCAATGCTGGCAGCAGGACAGATGGACAGATGACAGAGCTCAGAATCATCACCCTTCGGCAGGGCATGATTCTGCTAGCAACCCCCAGCCAACGGGGACAGGTTGAGGCAGCTGAGTGTGTAACACCTGCACCAGGCCACCCAGCATGAGTCCCCAGTACCACAGAGGTGCCAGGGGACCCTGCTCCCAGGGCCTGCATCAAGGACTCCTGATGCATCGCTACAACAACCAGAGCCCCGCCTCCCCAGGGCAGGCTGGCTGTGGGCCCTACAGGAGCTGGTCGCACCAGTTGGCTAGGCAGGGCCGAGGTCAGGCCGCCCTGGGCAGGCAGAGGGCACCGCCTCCGGGAGGCTGGGGGTCAGGTGCTCCCTCCAGGGCAGCATGTGGCACCAGGCCACAGGTTGTGTGTGCTGGCTCTGAGACTGAGCCACCATGCTTCAGTGAGCAAGCATGGCGTGGAAGGGGGCTGCCAGGACCTGGATGATAAGGGCGGTGGGCTCCAGGGGCAGAGGCGTAGACCAGACCACAGGGACACTGTCTGAGTTAAGCCAGCAACTGTGCTGGGGAGGCCCCAGCCTCTGCTAGCTGACCTCCCAAAGGGGCTGTGCTGGGAACTAAGCTGTCTGACAACACCTCCAGGCCCAGAGACCCTCCCCAGAATGAAGCCAAGCTCCACAAGGGGTCTGGCCCCTCCCCACCCCTCAAGTGCTCCCTTAGGCGTGGGGATCTCTGAGTCCTTTCACACCACCCTCACACACCACGTGCCAGGCCCAGGAAGAGGCCTGGGTCCTCTGCCTAACTAATCCCACCAGGCAGAGGGAGGCCCTCAGCAGGGGCAGGCCCTGTCCCTCCCTGCTCCTCCCCGACTGGGGCTCCCAGGAGGAGATCACTCCAAGGAGGGCGGAGGGCCCCATCCAGCCTCCCTGCACACCAAGCAGACAGAACGCGGGTCAGGCTTCACCCTGCAGCCCCCCACCTGGGCTTTTTCCCACGGGGTCCAGTCACCTGTGAGAAGATGAGCACCCCTGCCCCTCCTTACAGCCTGGGCTCACCTGGTGCGCAGGGCCTGCCAGGCAGCATCAATGTCAGCATAGAGGTTCTTCTCGGAGGGTTTGCCGGAGCTCACGCCGTAACCAGAGTAGTCGTAGGAGAAGATGTTGCAGTTGATGCGCGTGCCCAGGCCGATGTAGAAGCTGCTCATCTGGCCCAGGTCCACTGCGTTGCCGTGTGAGAAGAGAACTGTGTACCTGGTGAGGCGGGGAAGCACAAGTCAGAGATGATGGAGGGAGGGAGCTGGCGCCCTTACAAAAGGAGCAGAGGATTGGTTCTGCTCACTGGGACTTAAGCCAGGATAGACAGTGAAGCCTCAGGCTCCCCATCATCCAGGGGAAACTGACCCAGGGCATTTGAACACTGAGACCCAGAGGCAGGAGGCTCCCAGAGAGGGCCCGCAAGAGGCTGCATGTGAAAGGACCCCAAGCAGTTTCTCAGTAGCGTGGGCAGATCTCATCTGCTGCTCTTTGGCAAGAAGAATCTCTGGGGCACCTGCCCCCCCAAATGGGCTTTTGCTGGCTCTGGCCCTCTGGTGATCTCCATGGGCCACAATGAGAGGCTGACAACAGAGCATATCTGGGGCCCCCATCCCAGTTGGCCCCTCCACCATAGGGGTCGTGTCTGCATGGCTCACCTGGCACCAGGCACACAGCGCACGTACATGCAGGAGATGCGGTTGCCCCGGCTGCTCTTGGTCAGGAAGACCTCGATGGTGTCCAGCTCGCGCTGGCTGTACTGGAAGTCGGCGCGCTCCATCAGGTGGAGTTTCCAGCGCCCAGGGGTGCCAGCCAAGGCCCGCAGGTTCCCTGAGGGGGCAGCCCCAGCCCCACCAGGCCCGGGCTCAGGCTCAGGCACCAGCGAGTAGGTGGGCTCCGGAGGCAGGAAGGCGAGCTTAGCGGCAATGCGGCCGGGGCAGGGCGGGCAACAGAAGAGGCAGCAAAGCTCGGTCACTGACAGGCCGTTCATGGCGGGTGCTGGGTGCCGGGGCGGGCCTCACCCGGCAGGGGAGGGCTGGGGGTGCTCGGAGACGCGGGCAGGGGACAGGGCGACCCCCGGCCACCGCCCCAGACAAGAGCCCCGTTAGGAGGCCGTGGCCCAGCCCCATCGCGGTCCAAGCTGAGCCCTCAGGAGCCTCGCAGCCTCGCGTCTCCGTGTGGCACAGAGGGGAAGCCTGTAGGGGGACAGCATGAACAGGGGTTCCCCTGGGGCTCCTACAGGTCCAAAGCCCTGTGCCTTCCCCTCTGCCCAATCTCCACAGCTCCACCCACGGCCCCATGGCCTGGCCTGCCCTCCCTGGGGCACCAGGGCCTCCCAAGTGACCCTGGTGGGACCCAACCAGCCCCCTGCCTGCTACCACACTTCCTCAACCTGCAGGTGAGTCTTGCCATTTAACCCCATTCATCAGTCCAGTCTCTGCCTGCAGGCCGTGCTGGGTGATCAGCACCCTGGCTACCCAACTCTCCCCAATACTGCCCCTGCCTCAGGTCCAGGGAGACCGGAACCCCCAGACCTCTGTCCACACAGCCGGCCCAGACTCTCCTCCACCCCCTCCCATCTGCCACCCCCTCCCATCTGCCACCCCCAGGTGACACAGCTCAGCCAAGGGAGGACAGACTGCTGACCACAGGGACCCAGGAGCATGCTCCCAGGGCCTGTGATGTCCGGAGACAGGAGCCCAGGCAGAGGAAATACAACAAACAAAGGCTCTGGGAACAAAAGCAGGATACATCTCCAGGCTGGGAAGGCCCAAGGAGCCGGGACAATGGCTCTCTCCTGTGCTTGGGGCCAGGCCCCAGTGGGGGTTGGGGTCCAGAGGAGCCTGGGGCACCTTCCCCTGCTCTGCCAACTTAGGTGGTCTGTGGCCTCGGGGAAGTCATTTAGCCTCCCTGGGCCTCAGTTTACACTTCCATCAGTATAGACACCACAAAGGTCACAAAGAGAGTAAATGGGGGAAAGAGGTGGGACAGGCAGGGCTCAGGACTGGCACAGAATGTCCTGAATGCAATCTCGAGCAGACTACAGCTGAGCTGCGAAAGCAACTACACTCAAATACGCACGGAGCTGCCAACAGAGAGGCCAGAAGAAAACGCAGAGGTTTGAGAAAAACCTACTCACTCACTACGTTGTCCTTACAGCCTGGAGCGAGGGAGAGACACATGTTTACAGTCACTGTTGGCAGCAGAGCACCTGAGCCTATTCTGTTTCCCACCACAGCATTTGAAAACCACTGGGCCAGGGTCACACAGATACAGAGCAGGTTGGTGCAGTCCAAGGCCCAGAAACACACCTGCCCTCTGCAGACCTGTGATCTGCAGACCTGAGGCTGGGGCTGCAGAAAGCTACATGTCATAGTCATTTGGATCAGGGGCACATGGAGGGGTGTGGGAGAGGGAGGCAGGGACACAGACGGCCTCCAGGAGCCCCCAGACTCCCAGGTGGGATACTGGTGTTACGTTCAAGTATGTTCAGAAGGGAGAGTCTATCACATTGGTTCTCAGACCAAGGTAAATTTGCACTCTGGGGACACTGGCCAACCACTGGAGAGACACCTATGGCTGTCATGACTTGGGGGGGTTACTACTGGCATTGAGTAGGTGGAACCCAGGGATGCTGCTCAACAAGACACCGAGCCCAGGACACACTCCCCAGAGTGTCAATCAAACTGAGGCTGCTCCAACATAGTCTCAGAGATGTCCTGGCCCCAACAGGTTGACATTCCACTGGTGCTTTGATGGCGTGGCGGGTCTAGAGTTTGGGCAGCAAGGCGAGGCTGGTTTTGAGAGGGAGGCCAGGCTGAGAGCCAGTGGGCAGGCAGGAGGCCCCTGGAGACCCGAGGATGAACAGGCACCCCAAGATGGACAAGGACCCGCTGATCAAGCCAGAAACCAGGATGCCATCCTTGACACCTCCCTGCACCTTCAGACATGCCCATCACAGGGCTTGCTGACTGCCTCTCTCCCTCTCACCACCACCTGGGGCACACACAGTCTCCTTCCTCGCTGGTTTCCCCCCACCGTTGATCACTGCCACCCTGTTCCAAGCCGTTCTGCCCTCTGCAGCCAAAAGATCTTTTCACAACACAAATCTACCAGCCACTGGGCTGTTCCAGGGGTCCCACTATTTTTATGATGGAGCTCAAATCCCTCACCACCATCTCTGCAGCCTCCCTTGCTCATCACTAACCCACTCTCCCCAGATGAACCACACTGTCCTCTCCTGCCTCAAGAGTTGCAGCCCAAGCAGTTCCCCTAATCGCACGGCCTGAGCTCCCTGTCCCATCCACCCTTCACATCTCCCAGAGCCCTTCCAAACAAGTTAGTCCCTTCCCCACAGGCTCTAGGCTCCAGATCTGACCCCATAGCTTGTACGTATAAATTCAGCGTTCACCCCCCAACCTCCAACCAAAGAGAAATTCCATGAGGGCAGGACCACCACCGGTTCTCACTCAATCAACACTGGCTGAATGAACAGATGAAGGACCCCGGGGGAAAGGGGGGCTCTACAGTCTGCCATGCCTGACACAGAGCAGGTACAGTGTCTTCTCAGGTCTCCCAGACCTGGGACCTCCCGCGGTCTTACACGGATATCAACGAGGGTGCCAGATATCAATGAGTGTGCCGGGCCTCAAACTGCAGAGCACACCTAGATGCCTCACTCACTGGGCAGGCACTCCCAGCACTCAGAGCCCAGCGATTCTGTCCACAAGCACATATCCAGCACCCCGCTGCCAGGCCTAGTGTGGGCTGCTGGTATCATGAGGACCAACAAGGAGCCAGGCAGTTACAACTTTCCAAGACAACCTAAATATGGACAACTGTGACCACACCTCTCCCAGTCAGTCTGAAAGGCGCCTGCAAAGTGCCTGGTGACAGGGACCAGGACAGCGGGGAGAGGATACTCAAACCCCATAGGTGACAGCGGGTTCCAGGAACTAGGGGTCCTGGACTAGACAGACACTGGGAGGAACAGTGAGCAGAGCGGTCCTGGAGAGAGCTGGGTCAGGCCCCACCCGTAAATCCAGCTGCAGAATTTGGGGGAAATTCATCCTGGGGGAAACGGAGAGACTAAGGAGTAGGGGTCTGGGGTGGAGCCCATGGGTTAGGGGCTGTGGATGGTGCCCTGGTAGCAGCCTGCAGATGGGACTGGAGCAGAGGCTGGGAAGCCTGTCCAGGTGTCCAAGCCGGACGCAGGACGCCTGCGAAAGGGCAAAGGTGTCTTGGAGACGTTTAGGAAGCAAGGCTCGGCTCCGGCTGCTGTGGCGGGCGGGGGCGTCTGGCTGGGGCATTTGTTCGGGGCCGGGGGTCAGAGTCCGCGGCTCGGACAGCGCACTCCTCGAAGGCGGGGCCGCGTCCCCGGGAGAGTGAGCGCATATCCCACGTCGGAGGACTGAATGGACTGCGGACGGAGCTCTGCCAGAGTCGGAGACGCTGTCCCGCGGTCCCGGGCCCTGATCAGTGGTCCTCCACCCGGGACCGCGGCCGCCCCGGGAGTGCGGGGTCTCAGGGACGTCCGGCCGTCCTCGCGGCCCGGCCCGGCTCTCCAAACGGCCGCGGGAGGCACGGAGACCGCGGGAGGCACTCAGAGCCGCCACGCCAGCCCCTGCTTGACACTCACCGCCGCGGCCCGCGCCCCCCGGCCCCGGGGCCGCGCTCCATGGCTCCCGGCCGCCCGCCCGTGCGCCCGTCAATCCCTCGGCGCCCGGGTCTCCTGCGCCTCCACCGCCGCCGCTCCCCCGCGGGCGGAAGTGAGCCTCACTCCCGCCACCGCCCCGGAAGTGACGTAAAGGTGTGCGTGGGGGCCGGAGGGGCCGGGGGGTGGGACCGGGAGCCGACGCTGAGCGCGTCCGGGGGCGGGGTTAACTCTCATGGTGGGCGGGGAACTTATGGTGGGCGGGGCGATTGAGTGGGCAGGGGCCGAGATTCAGATTCCAATCAAGGTTTCTGGGAGTGGAGACTCGTAACCGTTCACTCAATCCTTCTCTCATTCCAGACCTAGGACTCTAGTGAGGAACTCTTCTGGTATCAAAATTTACAGGGTGCCAAAAAACTCAGTGGGGCTTCCCAGGTGGCGCTAGTGGTGAAGAACCTGCCTGCCAATGCAGGAGACGTAAGAGACTGGAGTTTAATCCCTGGGGTCTGAAAGATCTCCTGAAGGAAGGCATGGCAACCCTCTCCAGTCTTCTTACCTGGAGGACCCATGGACGGAGGAGTCTGGCGTGCTGCAGTCCATAGGGTCGCACAGAGTCGGACATGACTGAAGCAATTTAGCACAGAACAAAAACCTCAGTGGTCAACATAAGAAATATTTTAATGCACTACTAAAATAACATAAAGTTTTGGTGGAACTAGGCCCCTGGCTGGGATGATTCAGCCTTTATTTCAAATCTTTATGTGTTGTTCATCATGGGTCATTTTGCATCACTTTAGGCTCCCCTCCCCACGCCCCCCAACCCCCAACCAACCCCCCCACCCCCCCCACCCCCACCACCCGTTCCCTGGTGGCTCAGTGGTAAAGAATCCGCCTGCAATATAGGTTTTATCCCTGAGTCGGGAAGATTCCCCTAGAGGAGGAAAGAGCAACCCGCTACAGTGTTCTGGCCTAGAGAATCCCATGGACGGAGGAGCCTGGCGCTACAGTCCATGCGGTGGCAAAGAGTGCGAAGCGACTGAGCACACACGCACGTGAGGCATTTTCATTGAGCATTAAAATATTAGGGTTTCTGACCCTCTCCCACTCAGCTAACCCTGTGGGCAGGGAGGCACCAGCTGGTGACACAGCTGAAGGCAAAGCAGATGGACAAGAATGAGGCTTGGGAACAAAGTGGCAGTGTGGCTAAAGGTGACCAGGGCGGTCAGGGCAGGCCTTTCTGAGGACTGACTGGGAGGAAGACAGAAAAACTGCAGAGGCTGACAGTGCCTAGCCAAAGCGGGACAGTGAGTTAGTGGGACAGCCTCGGCCTTGGGCAGGCCAGCCTATCGCAGCTCAACATCCGCCCCACCCACTGCAGGCAGCCCCAGCTCCCTGTCCTCCCCTAGAGAATCTTAACTTTCAGCTTCATTTGCAGAGATAAGCCTCCCTGGCCAGTCCTTCCCCAAGGCCCCATTCCCTGGGGTCAGTTGCCAGGAGAGGACTCAGGATCAGGACTGGACACTGTCCAGAGGTGGTTTCCAGCTGTTTCCCTCTGACCCCCTGCCCGGGCCCTAGCTGACCCTCCCTCAGCTGTGTGCTCCAGGGGGCTGTCCGTGGGTGCCTGGAGACACCTCTGCCTCAGTTGTCCCCTCAAGGCTCCCGGCATCAGCTGTCCTCCTGAGGTCCAAATGTCACACCTAAGCCTTGTCACACATTTCCTTGTGCCATAATGGAAGAAGCCTGTCCACAGCCTTCCTCCACAATCCCCCACCCCTCGGCCCCATCTTTCCCTCCTCCCCTGGGCTACAAAGGGCCAGAGCTGCTGCAATACCTGAAAGCCCAGCTTTTCCAGGACTGAAATGCCCCAAGGGGAACACCTGTGTGTATGTGGGAGCGGGTGGCCAGGAGGAGGGGATAGGCTTAGTCCCCACCCAAATGGGGCCTGCCCCACCCCTGCGGAGTTCCCCCACCCACCAGAAGGCACCCAGAAAAGATGAAGGCACTGCTGTGAATTCCCCAAGATCTCTGAAGGTCAGTCCCGCTACCTTTCCTTCCAAAGCACCTGCTTGGTGTTGCCCAGCACCTACTGGCCCATTTTCCCCACCTCTGTGCCCTTGCTGTCTCTGCCCCCGCCAAGCCGCCCTTGAGAAGTTTGTCCCTGGTTGTTCAGTCACTCCGTTGTGTCCAACTCTTTGCGACCCCATGGACTGCAGCACTCCAGTCTTCCCTGTCCTTCACCATCTCTCGGAGCTTGCTCAAACTCATGTCCATCGAGTCAGTGATGCCATCCAACCATCCCATCCTCTGTCGTCTCCTTCTTCTCCTGCCTTCAATCTTTCCCACATCAGGGTCTTTTCCAATGAGTCACTTCTTTGCATCAGGTGACCAAAGTATTGGAGCTTCAACTTTAACATCAGTCCTTCCAGTGAATATCTAGGATTGATTTCCTTTAGGATTGACTGGTTTGATTTTTCAGCCCAATGGACACTGAAGAGTCTTCTCCAACACCACAGTTTGAAAGCGTCAATTCTTCAGTGCTCAGCCTTCTTTACGGCCAGCTCTCACACCCAAATACAACTACTGGAAAAACCATAGCTTTCACTATACAGACCTTTGTTGGCAAAGTGATGTCTCTGCTTTTTAATATGCTCTCTAGGTTTGTCATAGCTTTTCTTCCAAGAAACAAGCGTCTTTTAATTTCATGGCTGCAGTCACTGTCCACAGTGATTTTTGAGCCCAAGAAAATAAAATCGGTCACTGTTTTCATGGTTTCCCCCATCTATTTGCCATGAAATGATGGGACTGGATGCCATGATCTTAGTTTTTTGAAAGTTGAGTTTTAAGTCAGTCTTTTCTTAAAACTGGATGAAGCACAAACTGGAATCAAGATTGCCAGGAGAAATACTGATAACCTCAGATATGCAGATAACACCACCCTTATGGCAGAAAGTGAAGAGGAACTAAAGAGCCTCTTATGAAGGTAAAAGAGGAAAGTCCTCCCCCAAGGCCCCATTCCCTGGGGTCAGCTGCTGGGAGAGGACTCAGGATCAGGACTGGACACTGTCCAGAGGTGGGTTCCAGCTGGTTCTCTCTGATCCCCTGCCTGGGACCTAGCTGCCCCCTCCCTCAGCTGTGTGCTCTAGGGTGCTGTCCCTTGATTCCAGCTGTGCTTCATCCAGCCCAGCATCTCGAATGATGTACTCTGCTTTGGAGAAAGCAATGGCACCCCACTCCAGTACTCTTGCCTGGAGAATCCCATGGACGGAGGAGCCTGATAGGCGCAGTCCATGGGGTCACTAAGAGTCGGACACGACTGAGCGACTTCACTTTCACTTTTCGCTTGCATGCATTGGAGAAGGAAATGGCAACCCACTCCAGTGTTCTTGCCTGGAGAATCCCAGGGATGGGGGAGCCTGGTGGGCTTCCGTCTATGGGGTCACACAGAGTCAGACACGACTGAAGTGACTTAGCAGCATATAAGCTAAATAAGCAGGATGACAATATACAGCCTTGATGTATTCCTTTCCTAATTTGGAACAAGTCCATTGTTCCATGTCCAATTCTAACTGTTGCTTCGTGACTGGCGTACAAGTTTCTCAGGAGGCAGGTTAGGTGGTCTGCTATTCTCACCTCTTTAAGAATTTTCCACAGTTTTTTTTATCCGCACAGTCAAAAGCTATAGCATAATCAATGAAGCAGAAGTAGATTTTTTCTGAAATCATCTTGCTTTTTCTATTATCCAAATTTGTCCCTACCTCAGGGCCTTTGCACAAGCAATGTCTCCTGCCTAGAATGTCTCCAGATAGACACATGGCTGACTCCTCCTCCTCCTTAGGCATCTGCACAAATATCACCTCCTTAGGAAGCCCTTGCTGACCTCCCTCAGCCAAAGTCCCTACCACACCCTATTTATTTTTCTAATAGAAAACTTGCCATCATTTTACTGAGTTGTTTGTTTATCATCTATCCTCCCCATATTCCATGAACTCCAAGCTCCCTCCCAGTGCAGGGAGCCGGACTCTTTTCCACTATGTCCCCAGCTGTCCCCCATGCTTTCTGAGGAGTCAATAGATACATGGGAGGAGGATAACTCCCAGCCAGGAGGAAGGCTTTCAGGAGGATGGAGGGAGGCTCTGGCAACTTTTGGTTGCTGCTGGCACGACCTCAGCCTGTTGGGAAAATAGTATGACCACAGGAATCAATGGTCTTGTCTTTTTTTTCCCCAAATTTAAAAATTTTATTTTGTGTTGGAATATAGTCAGTTAACAATGTCATGTTAGTTTCAGGTGAACAGTGAAGAGACTCAGCCATACATAGTTATGTATCCATTCTCCCCCAGGTGGTACCAGTGGTAAAGAATCCATCTGCCAGTGCAGGAGACCTAAGAGATGTGGGTTCAATCCCTGGGTCAGGAAGATCCACTGAAGGAGGGCATGGCAACCCATACCAGTATTTTTGCCTGGAGAATCCCACGCACAAAGGAGCCTGGTAGGCTATAGTCCATAGGTCCGCAAAGAGTCAGACACGACTGAGCACGTATGCACCCCCCTCCACCAGGCAACCATAAGTTCCTTTTCTAAGTCTGGAAGTCTCTTTCTGTTCTATGAGTTCATTTGTACCATTGCTTTTGAGATCCTGTATATAAGGGATGTCATACAGTGTTTCTCCTTCTCTGTCTTACTTCACTCGTGTGACACTCTCTAAGTCCACCTTTGTTGCTGCAAATGACATTATTTCGTTCTTTTTAATGGTTGAGTAATATTCCATTGTATATATGTACCACATCTTTATCCATTCCTCTGTCGATGGACATTTAGGTTGTTCCTGTGTCCTGTCTATTTTAAACGGTGTTGCAATGAACATAGGGGTACATGTATCCTTTCAGATCGTGTTTTTGTTCAGGTATAGGCCTAGGAGTGGGATTGAAGGGTCATATGATAGCTCTATGTTTAGTTTTTTAAGGAACATCCACACTGTTCTCCATAGTGGCTCTATCAGATTACATTCCCACCAGCAATGTAGGAGTGTTCCCTTCTCTCCGCATCCTCTCCAGTATTTGTGTTTGTGTTTGTTTGTTTTTTTATGCCAGCCATTCTGTTTGTTTGTTTGTTTAGGGGCGTTATTTATGAACCCCCTATAGACCCCATATGAATTTCCTAGTGATTCAGAACAAGAGGCTCCAAGGTTGTCCCTGAGATCCTGAAACGAAAACCATGGGGCTGGGAGGAAGGGAGGGGAGCCACATGCCCTATGCTAGCCATTCTGACCAGTGTAAGGTGATATTTCATTGAGTTTTGATTTGCTTTCTCTAATAATTATCAATGTTGAACATCTTTTCATGTGCCTGTTGGCCATCTGTATATTCTCTTTGGAGAAATGTGTATTGAGGTCCTCTGCCGGTTTTTTGAGTGGGTTGTTTGTTTTGATGCTGTTAAGTGTCATAAGCTGTTTGTAAATTTTGGAGACTAATCCCTTATTGGTCACATCATTTGCAAATATTTTTTCTGAATCTGTGGGTTGTCTTTTTATTTTGTTTATTGTTTCCTTGGCTGTGCAAAAACTTTTGAGTTTATGTAGGTCCCATTTGTTTATTTTTGTTTTTATTTCCATTGTTCTGAGAGGTGGATCAAAAAAGATGTTGCTGTGGTTTATGTCAGAAAGTGTTCTGCCTGTTTACCTCTATCAGTTTTGTAGTGTCTGGTCTCACATATTATTTTTGTGTATGGAATTAAAGAGTAACCTTATTTCATTATCTTAGATGTGGCTGTCCAGTGTTGTCTTTTTTTATTTTTATTTTTTTTCAATTCCCATATGGCTTTATTTTTTTTCTTTGTCATTTCTTTTTTTTTTTATTGGAGGCTAATTATTTTACAATTTTATATCGGTTGGTTTTGCCATACATTGACATGAATCCTCCCCGGGTGTACATGAGTTCCCCCTCCTGAACCCCCCTCCCACCTCCCTCCTCCTTTTATCCTCCCTCTGGGTCATCCCTGCACACCAGCCCCAAGCATCCTGTAACATGCATCAACCCTGAACTGGTGATTTGTTTCACATATGACAACATACGTGTTTCAATGCCATTCTCCCAAATCATCCCAGCCTTACCCTCTCCCACAGAGTCCCAAAGACTGTTCTATACATCTGTGTCTCTTTTGTTGTCTCGTATACAGGGTTATCATTTGCATCTTTCTAAATTCCATATATATGCATTAGTATACTATATTGGTGTTTTTCTTTCTGGCTTACTTCACTCTGTATAATAGGCTCCAATTTCATCCACTTCATTAGAACTGATTCAAATGCATTCTTTTTAATGGCTGAGTAATACTCCATTGTGTATATGTACCACAGCTTGTCTTTTTTTTATTTCTTAAATATGTATGATTTATTTGGTTACTCCAGGTCTTAGTTGCAGTATGTAGAATCTCTTAGTTGTGGCAGGTTGGATCTAGTTCCCGGACCAGGGATTGAACCCAGGCCCCGTGCATTGGGAGTGTAGAATCTTAACCATTGGATCACCAGGGAAGTCTCAGGAATCAATGGTCTTAAAAGTAATCCTGTTTGAGTAAAAGATCAAGAGGTTACATGTTTCCCATCCTGGGGACAAGGGAGACACTGCACATGTACAGAAAAGCTCCTTGAGTGTCAAAGAGGAAGGGCTGCCACCCCATAATAGGTGTTGACAAGCCTCCCCGTAGGCCTCTAGGCTGGAATCCATCTTGGAAAAAAATTGTTCCCACATGTTGGAGAGGGTCCTAGGGTGGGTGAGGTGTGGAAAAATAAACCAGGTAATTGGTCAAAGGTAAACAAAGACCCTGAAGAACTACCATATATAAATGATTTAATCGTCTCTTCACTGCATTCTTCCTTTCTAAGAAAGATGCTTGCACCCTTTTCCGTGTGTAGGGCTATCTCTACCTTGCTTCAGTCTTTTTTTTTTTTAATGTTTGGACGCTCTTTAAAAATATTTATTCATTTATTTGGCCAGAATCTTAGTTCCAGCATGTGGGATCTAGTTCCCTGACCAGAGATTGCACCCAGGCCCCTTGCATTGGGAGCCCAGAGGCTTAGCCACCGGACTACAGGGAAGTCCTTTAACTAAACAAATTGTTTCTCTGTGTGCTCTCCAGCTTGTTGTGTTGTGTCTCTAATAATAAGCTTTGTAGTGTTTCTACAGATTTTGGCCTCCTTGAGAAATGCATTTTTCGATGGAGTAAACACCCAGGAGGAACTCTGCTTTAAGCCTGAGGCCCCTGGTGGACTACTAGTGGCCAGGATTTCTGATTTTCATCCAGGCTACGCAGGTTCAGTTCCTGGGCAGGGAACTAAGACCTTGCTTCAAGCCAGTGCTCACTGCTGTCTGTCTCTGCGATCAATCCTGCCTGGATCAGTGAGCTCCAGTCACGTGCTATTCAATAGGGGTTTCCCAGGTGGCTATAGTGGTAAAGAATCTGCCTGCCAATGCGGGAGACATAAGAACCACAGGTTCAATCCCTGGGTTGGAAAGATCCCCTGCAACCCACTGGCAACCACTGGCAGTACCACTGGCAACCCACTCCAGTATTCTTGCCTGGAGAATCCCATGGACAGAAGAGCCTGGAGGTCTATAGTCTTTAAGGTCGCAAGGAGTCAGACATGACTGAAGGAACAGCACACACACTATCCAATGTGGAGGCCATCAGCTCTGAGCTGCTATTTAAATTTAAATAAATGGATGAAAAGTAAATACAATTTAAATTGGACTTCTTCAGTTGCAATGGGCTCCTTTCAAGTGCTCAAGAGCCATGCGGTGCTGTGGGCTCCCATTGTGGAAGGCACAGGTGGAGTCTGTCACTTGGAAAGTTCTAGAAGTTTCAGTGTAGCCACTGAACTCCAAGACAAAAAGCATCTGCATTAGTGTCCTTTTGGTCTCCTGTGTATCTCTGGTGCCCAGTTTGGGGCTCAGCATTCAGTTGGTGCTCAATAAATGTTTAAAGTAGAGAGGGGAGGTGGGAGGGAGGAAAGGAGTCCATGTAAGAAGCAGAGTTAATCATCCAATGAACACTGCAAGTTCTGTCCATAGATATTCATCCCTGTGTTATTTACAATAGTGAAAACACAAAAATATCCTCAAAGTGAAGAGAGGAAATTAAATAAAAAGATTATGTTTGGGGACTTCCCTGGTTATCCAGTGGTTAAGACTCTATGCTTCCAATGTAGGGGACACAGGTTCAAATACAGGTCTGGGAGCTAAGATCCTACATGTTATGTGGTTCGGCCAAAGATTTTCTTTAAAAAATTATTATGGTTGACGCTTGATGAAAAAAACTATTCTTGCCTGGAGAATCCCCATGGACCAAGGAGCCCAGAGGGCTACAGTCCATGAGGTGACACAGAGTCAGACATGACTGAACAACTAAGCACGCTGAGATATGCAGACCATTACAAAGTTGCTGGTCTTTTTTTTTTTTCTTTTAACAGCTTTACTTCAACTTATATTTTTATGGGAAATAATATTTATATGGTTCAAAATTCAAAGGCTCGATACGGTTGTGCAGAAAACATCTCTGTCCCAATCTCATTCCCCAGGAAATATGACCCCGTCTCTCAAGGCGGCCACTATTCTAAGCTGCAACTGATTCAGGGTTGAGAAACCCTGGCATCTGTGTCCACCTATAAGCAGGTGTAAAGAGACTGTCCCATTTATTATTTTATTTTTTTATGTTTTGGCTGTTTCCCACAACATGCAGGATCTTAGTTCCTCAACCAGAAATCAAACCCACCCCTCCCCAGCAGTGCAAGCATAGAGTCCTAACCACTGTACCACCAAGGAAGTCCCTTTTTTTCTTTTTTTAAGTCATTATTCCCTATTATTATTATTGATACACACAGCAGCTTTTAGCAACACTGCCCAGATGGTTACTTCTTCCCTCTGGGCCCATCTTGCAATCCTATCATGCAACCCCAGGACTGGGCCCCCCTGCTGTGTATTCAGTCCCCTCCTGCTGGACAAGTAGGTGGTTTCGTTGTGTTGTTATTCAGTTGCTAAGTCATGTCTGAAACCCCATGGACTGCAGCATGCCAGTCTCCTCTTTCACCATCTCCCAGAGTTTGCTCAAACTCATGTCCATTGAGCTGATAATGCCATCCAATCATCTCATCCTCTGTCACCCCCTTCTCCTCCTGCCTTCAATCTATCCCAGCATCAGGGCCTTTTCCAATGAGTCGGCACTTCACATCAGGTGACCAAAGTATTGGAACTTCAGCTTCAGCATCAGTCCTTCCAATGAATTTTCAGGGTTGGAAGGATATCAACCCTTTAGGATTGTCCTCTATGGGCAGGACTAAAACAGTACCTGGGGCATTTCCCACTGGTACGTGGGGATTGAGGGGAGGTTTCCTGGAAGCAGAGGATTCTAAGGAGAAGATTCACGCTGCTTCCTCCAAGAAACAACGCAACCCCAGGTGCCACTTGGAGAAAAACATGCCACCCTGGGAACGGGGAAGATGCTGGTGGATGAGGTTATGGGAGATTTCTTTTTTTTCCCTTCATCGTGCTTTGATGTGTCTTCTGAGTTTGCGTTGGTTTTGCTCGGCCAAGGGAGTGTTTCACTGTTAGAATCTGTGAGAAGCTGAAATAAAAGCTATATGCCCAATGCAGTGAACACGGATTCAATCCCTGGTCAGGAAACTAAGATCCTACATGACATGCAGTGTGGCCAAAAAATAATTCATGCTTGTGTTTCTCGAATTCAGACCTGAAAGAATTGAAAGCCAGGGCTCAGATACTGTAGAAGAGTGTTCACAGCAGCATGATTTTTAACAGCCAAAGATAGGAGCTACATGAGTGGCTTGATGGATGAAAAAATGTGGTCCATCCACACAGTGGAATGTGGTAGGAGACTCTGACGTCTATACCTTGGCTGAACCTTGAGGATGTGATACTCAGTGAGAGAAGCCGGACACGAAAGGACACACACTGTCTGATTCCACTCACAGGAGGTCCCTAGAGGAGTCAGATCCACAGAGGCAGGAAGTAGATGGTGGGGCCAGAAGCTGGGGGAGGGGAGAGGGTGTCAGTGTTTCATGTGGGCAGAGCTTCAGTTTGGGAAGATGAGAAAGTTCCGGAGGTGATAATGGGGATGGTTGCGAGACAATATGAATGTACTTAGAGCCATTGAGCTGTGCACCTAAAATATGGTTAAGATGGCAAATTTATGGTATGTGTATTTTACCACAATTAAATATAACTTGATGAATCCAAGAGGTAGGGAGAGGTCTGCAGGTGGTTAGGGCAGTGCCAGCATCCTGGCCTGAGACTCCTGCAGTCATCTGGTGTCCCCAGCTCAGGATGGATTTGCTTGTGTCTTGAAATTCTTAAGATTTGACCAAGGGCATCTGCACTTTCATTCTGTGCTGGGATCTCTATGTTGTGTGGCCCATTGTGGTTTGGGGAAGGGACCCACGCATGGTCAGGGTCTGGGAGTTGATGGAGAAACACCCTCATGGACACATTTTTTTGTGCACTACCCCACGGGGGTGGAGAATGAGACCTGATCAGGAAGTGGGCTTCTGAGAGTCAAGGAAGGAAGTGGGGGGGTTGCATCTGAAAATAGCTCTGCTCACCCTGCTGATTGTGGTTGGGGGGTGGGGTGGGGAGCATGCATGGGACTTTCTGAGGAAGCCCCCTTCCCGGAACCCAGCCCCACTCTTTCCCTGGACACAGCCAGACCAAGCACCCACTGCCTGGTTGCCTGGTCTCAGTGGTTGGGTTTCAGAGCAAAACGCTGCAGGAGAACCAGCCTGGGAGCTGGGATGAGGGTTCTCCAGAGAAACAGAGCCAATAGGATAGATGAGGATATAAATGTAAATACACTGCTGCCCAAAAAGAGATATATGATCAGGGTAATGGATACTGAGAATTCCCTCCATCTGGACCTGCTGTCTGTGAACTGGACACCCAGGGGATCTGATGCTGTAAGACCAAGGACAGGAAGTGATGGGTAGTCCTGCCAGCCATCAGGCAGAGGGGACAGATTCCACTTTCCTTCGCTTTCCATTCAGGTCAACAACATGTGGGTTGATGCCCACTTAAGGCCATCTGCTTTAGGGAGCCCGTCAATTCAAAGGACTGCCTCATCTGGGAACCCCTGCACAGACATACCCAGAAATCATGTTTTTGTTTTTTTTAAAAAAGATACATTGGGAATTATCTGGAGGTCCAGTGGTTAGGACTCCAATATTCCACTGCAGAGGACACAGGTATGATCCCTGGTTGGGGAACTAACCAGCATGCTGCATTACCAAAAAAAAAAAAAAAAGGAAAGAAAGAAAGTCTTTAAAAATTGCACACAAATATATACAAGCTGACTGTGACCCACTGCCAGCCTCATCCTCGGCCCTTCTCTCCCCAGAAGCTCCCTCTTGCCCTGTCCCAGTTCCTCCCCTCCTAGAGGTCACCAGTGGTTGACTTTCATCACCATTGATGAGTTTTGTCCAATTTTGTACTCTCCCTAAATGAATTCCTGCAGTTTGTTCTTTCCCAGCCAGATTCATCCATTCCATGCTGTGTCCCTGGGATGCAGAACAGGTTGCATGCAGCAGGCAGGTACCTTTTCCCTTGCTGTATAATATTCCATTTTGTAAACATCCCACTGTTTCTTTTTTTAACATGCTAAAAACAATTCAGTTTTACTAATTTACATGTATTAAGTTCACAAATTATCTAAAGAAGTCTTTCTCAATGCACTGTATTAGCCTAAGTAAAAATGCAGATTACAAGAATTCACATGCATTCTTGTTCTTCTGATACAATGACCTGAGAATTGTGATTGTTTGAAATATACTTGATTTGCAATGTTGTATTAATTACTGCTGTACAGCGAAGTGATTCAGTTATGCCTACATATACATTTTTTTTCCTTTTTCTTTTTTTGGTCACTGTGTGGCATGTGGAATCTTAGTTTTCCCACCAGGGATCAGACCTGTGCCCCCTGCAGTGGAAGCACACAGTCTTAACCACTGGACCTCCCTGAAAGTCCCTACACTCTTTTTAATATACATAGACATATATATTCTTTCCATTGTGGTTTATCATAGGGTATTGAATATAGTTCTCTGTGCTATACAGTAGGACCTTGTCTATTACATACCACTTCTTTTTTTAAAATATTTTATTTATTATTTATTATTTGGCTGACCAGACCTTAATTGTGGTTCTCAGAGTCTTCACTGTGGCATGCAGAGTCTTTTTTAGTTGAAGCATCCAGGATCATAGTTCCGTAACCAGGGATTGAACCTAGATCCCTGAATTTCGTGTGAAGAGCCTTAAGTGTTGGACCACCAGGGAAGTCCCACATACCACCATTTCTTGACCCAGCTCTCAAAAATGGACACTTGGGTTGTTTCCACTTTGGAGCTATTACGAACACAGTTCCTATAAGTCTTTTCCTGGATATAAGCATTCGTATTCTTTAATTAAAGTAAATTAGTTAACTAATTTTTGGCTGTGCTAGGTCTTCGTTGCTATATTTGGGCTTTCTCTAGTTGCAGTGAGCGGGAGCTACTCTAGTTGTGGTGTGTGGGCGTCTCACTGTAGTGGCTTCTCTGATTGTGGAGCCCAGGTTCCAGGGCGAGTGGGTTTCAGTAGTAATAGCATATGGTCTCAGTAGTTGCGATGGACGGGCTTAGCTGTTCCATGGCATGTGGAATCGTCCCAGACCAGGGATTGAACCTGTGTCTTCCACATTAGCAGGCGGATTATTTACCAACTGAGCCATTGAAGAAGCCCTATGAGTATAGATCTGATCCACACTGCCAAATGGTTGTCCAAAGTAGCTGAGCTTTCTGGCTTCCTGACTTATCTCCTCCCCCTACCCTGATTGTCTCCAAGCTCAAACCCCAGGGAATCTTCCAGGTTTCAATGTGCAGAGCCAAGTGCTCAGTCGCTAAGTCATGTCCGACTCTTTGTGGCCCTATGGACTGTAGTCCGCCAGTCTCCTCTGTTTACGGGATTTCCCAGGCAAGAATACTAGAGTGGAATGCCATTTGTTTCCTTTTCCAGGGGATCTCCTGACTCAGGTGGAGCTACTGGTAAAGAACCCACCTGCTGATGGAGGAGATGTGGATTCCATCTCTGTGTCAAGACGATCCCTTGGAGAAGGGCATGGCAACTGCCACTGGTATTCTTGCCTGGAGAATCCTATGGATAGGGAGCCTGGCAGGCTTCAGTCCATGGCATTGCAAAGAGTCACACCTGGAACTCTGTCTCCAGGGTTTGATTGGGCACCGGTGTACAGAGGCTGAGCTTTTGGTAGCAGCAGCACCTACCTTCTGTTTTCTGTAGAGCACTTCCTGTGAGTCTTGGAAATGACTGAACTTATTTATGTATATAGCTGCCCTGAGTGTTAATTGTGGCACTTGGCCTCTCTGATGTGGCATGCCAGATTCTGAGTCACAGCATGTGGGATCTAGTTCTCTGACCAGGGATCAAATCCAGGTTTCCCTTATTGCTGGGCCAGCAGGTAAGTCCCAACCTCATCTTTATTTTATCCGACTTGATTATTACTTGTCTCCTTCCACTGCTCATGAGCGCTCCTGGAGCAGGGACCTAGTCTGAGGTCTACTCCATGCTCTGTGTCCAGGGTCCAGGAAAGAGTGACTACTAATGAAGAGGGGGGCGTTTCCTTTCTGGGAGATAAAAATCTCTGAAATAGATTGTGGTGTTGGTTGCACAAGCTTGTGAAAACCACCAATCTGTACGATTTATATGAGTGAAGTATAGGCCCTGAGATTATATCTCAATACACATGTTACAAAACTTAATCATTGTACCTAAGTAATTTTTCAGTTTTTTAACTGTAAGGCCAAAGAAGCCAGGGCCCCTCCCTGTCCACCCCAGGACATCAGATCTGGCAGTCATGACCCCAGCAGGTGGAGGACCAAGAACCACAGCACATTCCCCTGGGCTCACTTGCCTGGATCCTTCTCTGCAGAGGTGGACTTGAGTCACATCAGAAAAACTCCGTTATAGAGGTAAATACAATTTAATTTCAACATATTTAAAAATCAAAATAAGGGACTCCCATGGTGGTCCAGTGGTTAAGACTCTGAGCTTCCAATGCAAGGGCCAAGGGTTCAGTTTTTGATTGGGGAACTAAGATCCTGCATGCCTTGTGGCATGACCAAAAAAAAAAAAAAAAAAGTACTATGGTTAATAATGTAGTCGAGCAACAAAGAACATTACAGAAATCAAAATTAATGCAGAAAACAAACTTATGGTTACCAAGTGGAAAACGGTGTGGGGCAGGGATAAAGTAGGGGTTTGGAAATTTAGCAAATTGTTTTTGTTGTTGTTCAGTCACTCAGTTGTGTCCCAGTCTCTGCAATTCCATGGACTGCAGCACACCAGGCTACCCTGTCCTTCATTATCCCCCAGAGTTTCCATTGAGTCAGTGATGCCATCTAACCATCTCATCCTCTGTCTCCCCCTTCTCCTCCTGCCCTCAATCTTTTCTAGCATCAGGGTCTTTTCCAATGAGTCACTTCTTTGCATAAGGTGGCCAAAGTACTGGAGCTTCAGTTTCAGCATCAGTCCTTCCAGTGAATAATCAGGGTTGATTTCCTTTAGGACTGACTGCTTTAATCTCCTTGCAGTCCAAAGGACTCTTAAGTGTCTTCTCCAGCACCACAGTTCCAAAGAATCAGTTCTTTGGTGCTCAGCCTTCTTTTTGGTCCAAGTCTTACATCCATACATGACTACTGGATAAGCCATAGCTTTGACTATCCAGACCATTGTCGGCAAAGTGATGTCTCTGCTTTTTATTTTTTATTTTTATTTTTTATTTTACAGACTTTTATCTATGCATCTACAAACATATACACACATACACAACTGTAATGGAGGATAGTGTTTTTGAATAAGATTATACAATGGCAAGCCACTCCAGTACTCTTTTTTTTTTTTTTTTTGAACAGAGGAAAATTTATACATCGAACCTGGACTGGTCACTTATGATAATATACATGCTACAATTCCATTCTCCCCAATCATTCCACCTTCACCCTCTCCCACAGAGTTCCAAAGACTGTTCTAAATGCCTATGTCTCTTTTGCAGTCTCTTATACAGGGTTCAGGTTACCATTTTTCTAAATTCCATATATATGCGTTAATATACAGTATTGATGTTCTTCTTTCTGGCTTACTTCACTCTGTATAATTGGCTCCAATTTCATCCACCTCATTAAAACTGATTCAAATGCATTCTTTTTGATGGCTGAGAAATACTCCATTGTGTATATGTACCAAAGCTTTCTTATCCATTCATCTGCAGATGGACATCTAGGTTGCTTCCATGTCCTGGCTATTATAAACAGTGCTGCAATGAACATTGGAGTACATGTGTCTCTTTCAATTCTGGTTTCCTCGGTGTGTATGCCCAGGAGTGCGATCGCTGGATCATATGGCAGTTCTATTTCCAGTTTTCTGAGGAATCTCCACACTGTTCTCCATAGTGGCTGTACTAGTTTGCATTCCCACCAACAGTGTAAGAGGGTTCCCTTCTCTCCACACCCTCTCCAGCATTTATTGCATGTAGACTTTTGGATAGTGTCTCTGCTTTTTAATATGTGGTCTAGGTTTGTCGATGCTTTCCTTCTAAGGAGCAAGTGTCTTCTACTTTCGTGGCTCCAGTCACTGTCTGCAGTGATTTTGGGATGCTGCATACATCTAAATACACACGAAACTTGGAGGAAGAGGAGGAGAAGCAGACACTGGGGGCCACCCTGATTTATGCTGTCTGACCACTTGGCATTTACCTTTGTGTGTAGTGTGAGCATGGCCTCAATTGAATCGGATTCCATTTTTCCTCCCAAATAGTAGGGGCTTTTTAACCTGGGCACTGCCGCTACTAGGGCCAAACAGTCCTGAGTTGGGGCCCTTCTGGGCACTGTAGGGCACTGAGCAGCATCCCTGGTCCCCAACTGCACCGTGCTGGGTGCATGCTCCAACTGTGGCAAATGCTGGGGAGCAAAGGTGGTTGAGGATTGCTGCTCAGGGCCTGGAGGGTTGCCCCCCTGGGGGCTCGCTGAAACACTGAAACACAGAAGGCCCGGCCTCGCCCCAAGTTTCTGATTCTGCAGGTCCGAGGATGAGCCCAGGAATCTTTATTTCTTCCTCTATTTTTGGCCGAGACATGGCAGGCCTTAGTTCCGATACCTGGGATTGTACTGGGGCCCCTTGAGTTGGAAGCTTGGAATCTTAACCACTGGACAACCAGGGAAGTCCCAAGTGTCTGCATTTCTAAAGGACCTCCCGTAGTGGTGGTGATGGGGACCGTGCCCTGAGATCCACTTCTATCACGCGGCCCCTGCCTTGGTGAGAGCAACCTTGAGTCAGATGCTGCTGCTTTCTGGCTGGGAAGCGCCAGGGGCGGTGGGCATGAATGATTTTTGGGAAATGACCCAATAACTGCATTCCCAGATCCTGAAGATGAAGCCCAGGATTTGGGTCATGCTGCCTTTGACCGGTAGGTGGCAAAAGTGCCTGCTTGATCCTGGAGGGTGGGAGAAGGGGTGCAGGCTAGGGGTTGGGGGAGATGCATGAGGGAGGGACTTGCCTACATAACAAGAAAAACGTCCCCTGTTCACATGCATGTGCTCTTTGGGCAACGCGGATTCCACAGTAGACAAATTTCCAGCCATCTTGGAGCAGACATTCTGGATAAATAAGATATCACCAGCTAGGGATTTCCCTGATTGTACAGTGGCTAAGACTCCATGCTCCCAGTGCAGGGGGTCTATGTTCTATCCCTGACCGGGAAACTAAGATCCCATATGTCGTAACTAAAGATGATGGGTGCTGCAACTAAGACCTGGTGCACCCAAATAAATGAAAGAAAAAAAAAAAGAGAAAGAAATCACCAGCTAATATAAATGCTGGAAAGACAATAAAATAAAGAATGGCCCAGGAAAGAACAGGAAGACCTGGAGATGGGTTTCCTTTTTGACACTCCACTCCCAGGTGGCCAGGGATTTGGGGAGGATCAGTTGGAATGTGTGCCTGGTGGGGTGTGTTTCCAGTCCCCCTGACAAGAGAAGAGGTCATTCTATGGCTGCAACTCAAGAACAAAGGTTTGTGGTCTTCCGAGCTGTGCCAGTGCCTGTTTTCAGCTAAGCTAGGCAGACCTCAGGATGTTAGTGGCGGGGGGGGGCAGGGGGGTGTTGGGCGGTGCACCCAGAAACCTAAGGATAAATATAAAATAATCAGAAGGACACAGATGCAGTGAAAGAGAGCTGGATGGTTAGGAGATCACATCAGTTTGCTCATCTTTAAAATGGGTTGCTAGCAGTGCTGTCTTCCAGAGATTTTGAAACACTAGATAAGATGATGTAAAGTGTTTAGAATGGTCTCTTGTAACAAATAAGCACTTAGTAGATATTAATCACTGTTAATTATCATCATTAATTTCAGCATCTGAGACCTGGCAACTCAGAGAACAAGGTAGGTTATCATTGTGTGTAAACTAAGGGTTAAAGGGCTGTGAGAAAAGAGGTTGCATTTCAGAATTTTGCAATACTTGAGTTTGCAAAGGAAACTAGTGTTTTCCGGGCTTGGGAAATTGCCAGATGACAGATGGCTGGCGTCAAAGCTATGGTTTTTCCGGTAGTCACGTACGGCTATGAGAGTTGGACCATAAAGGAGACAGAGTGCTGAAGAACTGATGCTTTTGAATTGTGGTGTCAGAGGAGTCTCTTGAGAGTCCCTTGGACTGCAAGGAGATCAAACCAATCAACCCTAAGGGAAATCTACCCTGAATATTCATTGGAAGGACTGTTGCTGAAGCTGAAGCTGCAATATACTTTGGCCACCTGATGTGAAGAGCCGACTCATTGGAAAAGACCCTGATGCTGGGAAAGATTGAGGGCAGGAGGAGAAAGGGGAGACAAAGAATGAGATGGTTGGAGGGCATCACGGACTCAATGGACATGAGTTTGAGCAAACTCTGGGAGATAGTGAAGGACAGGGAAACCTGGTGTGCTGCAGTTCATGGGGGTTGCAAAGAGTTGGACATGACTTAGCTATTAAACAACAACAGATGGCTGGTGGCTGATCTTGTGTGTGTGAGTGATAGAGTCACGGAGCCCTCTTAGAACCTGGGTAACTAGGTAAGGATTCACTTGCTGAGTGTCCTGTAACCCCTGGGAAGCAGGGGCTGGCAACTTTCCCTCCAGGCTCTCGCAGCTTTAATCTGCCTTCCCTGGGGAGCTGAAGGCAGCCCCCACAACTCATTTCCAGGAAGATCCCCACAGAGGCAGGAAGCACCTGGGTCCCATACAGATGCCCATAGCAAACTCCAAGTCAACAGGATGAAGAGCCAGATACACACAAGCCACACAACTTGGCACATGAAATGATGACTTTGGCCCCAGCCCCACAGAGATAGGGTGGCTTGGAGGGAAGCCTCTCTTCCCCCAGGACACATTTGTCGACTGCCTGCCCTGCAGAGGAGAAAGGCTAATGACTGGCAGCTGACCCAGGCTTCTGACTAACTCCAGGGTGCATTCTGCTGCTGTTAAGCTTACAGTTTGGAACCGATTCCATGGTTTTATTACTTTTCAGTGCTGGACACTAACCTGCCATTGTGAGTTTTGAGGGTCACATTACTTGTCGGGTGTGCTGGATGAAGGACCATGTCAAAACAAAAGGAACACTAGGAGCTGAAACTCTTGATTTTCAAAAGCCTGAAGTATGACTCAAAAAAAAAAAGAAAGAAAGAAAGAAAGGAAATGTATGGATACCAAGGGAGAAGGTGGGGAGTGGGATGAATTGGGAGGTTGAGATTGACATATATACATTATCGATACTATGTATAAAACGTATAACTAATGAGAACCTATTGTATAGCGCAAGCAACTTGATGCTCTATGGTGACCTAAAAGGGAAGGAAATATAAAAAAGAGGGGATATATGTATGTGTACAGTTGATTCACTTTGCTGTACAGTAGAAATTAGAACAACATTGTAAAGCAACTATATTCCAATAAGCATTAATAAATATAAGAAAGTGCCTCGCACACAAACCCAAACCAAATCCACAGGAAAGACCAAGGGTGTCCTGATTAGGTATGGCTGGATCAAGGTGCTTAAACATGTTGTTGAGGCATGGACTTCTCTTTCTCTTCAGGATCTGCCCTCTGTTGTGGCTTCATCCTGACAAGATAACTGTGGGGTGGCAACAGGTAACTCCTGGCAGCCCCAGGCTTTCACCCTAAAGAACCATGGGTGACTGCTTATATTAATATTTCTGACAGTCTCCAGGCTGACTCTCATTGGTCCAACTTGAGTCACAAGATCATTCCCCAAACCAATCACTGTGGACAGGGGGACCCTGCAGGCAGACAGGTGGGTGGGGGCCAGCCAGCAGCTGTCAGGCTGTGGAGAGAGGACTGCAGAAATCTTGTCTGTCTTTGTCCTGCAAGGAAAAGAAGGCAGGAGGAGGTAGGAAGTCAAGGACCGTTTCTTTTCCTCTCTTTTATGCTGTTCTTGTTTTTAGGAGAATTTCACACAACAAAAAATTCACCAATTTGGTACAATTTGGTGGTAGAGAAGGTACATCCACAATGTGTATAACTGTCAGTCAACTCTAATTGTGGAACATCTTTATTTTTAAATTTTTTCTTGGACATACCACACAGCATGTGTGATCCCAGTTCCCCAATCAGGAATCAAACTGCTGGCCCTTGGCACTGCAAGTGCAGCGTCTTAACAAGGGACCACCAGTGAAATCTCTAATTGTGGAACATCTTTATCACCCCAAAAGGAAACCCCATACCCATTAAGAGGCACTTCTCATCCCCTGTCCCAGACCCTGGCGCCACCATCTACTTCCTGTCTCTGTGCATTTGACTCTTCCAGTGACTTCCCATGAGTGGAATTAGACAGTGTGTGTCCTGTGTCTGCTTCTCTCACTGAGCCTCATGTCCCCAAGATTCAGCCACACTGTAGCAGGTGTCAGAATCTCCATCCTTTTCGTAGCTGAATAATAATATTCCATTAGATGGACCACATTGCGTTCATCTGTTCATCTGATGATGGACATTTGAGCTGTTTCCATCCTTTGCCTATTGTGGATAATGCTACTATGAACATGGCTGTGCAAGTACCCATTCAAGTCCCTGCTTTCCACTCTTTTCTGTCTATACTTAGACATGGAATTGCTGTATTTTGGGGTAAGTCCATGTGTAACTTTTTGAAGAGCTGTCACAATGTTTTGCATAGCAGCTGCACAATTTTACATCCCTATTTGTGTGTTTTTGCATTTTGAGAAATTTAAAACAAGCAGAAACATAGGTTGAAGAGATCCACTTTTTAGATGAAAAAAATCTAGGCATTGCTTTTAACGATATACCAATTAAAGAGCAATTTTAAAAAATCAGCAGGGAATTCCCTAGGTTCACTGGTTAGGACTCTCGCTTTTACTGCCAATGGTCCAGGTTCAATCCCTGGTTGGGGAACTGAGATCCCACAAGCTGCCTGTTGTGGCTAAAAAAAAAAGCTAGACAGGAAATTTTGGCTAGCTTGAGTGGGCCATCCAGGGATGGACCAACATTATTTTTTTGTTTGTTTGTAAGTTAAAAGCACACATCAACCTAAGTTTTAATTGAGAAAAGAAAAAGAGAGAGTGACTAGCTTCAAGTAGAATGGCTTCCCCTGATGCTGTTTCACGCAGGAATAAAGCAGGACACCAGGTGATGCTTTGCAAATTAAGAGGAGAAACACAGAGGATGGACTCTCAGGGCCCTGTAGGGTTGCAGAGCTGGGGTGTGGTGGGGACTCCAGGAGGAGGGTTCTTTCTTCCAGCCACCAGCTTTCAGACATTGGACGTATCTTGCCAGAGGATTCCTGTTTTGTTTTTTGATTCCTTGGTTTTTGAAGGAGGGGAGCAGGGGGAAAAAATGGAAAGTTTGAAAATTCCCCTCTTCAGGATCCTTTTTTTAGATCTAAATCTTTTTCCTTGTTTAGCAGTGGGGTTAAAACAAGGTCTTCCAAAGCCTGCATTGTGGACAATTGGGGAGGCTGATTTGGGGGCATCCTATGCATTGTAAAAGGAAAAGGAGTACATCAAGGTTGTATATTGTCACCCTGCTTATTTAACTTATATGCAGAGTACATCATGAGGAACGCTGGGCTGGAAGAAGCACAAGCTGGAATCAAGATTGCCGGGAGACATATCAATAACCTCAGATATGCAGATGACACCACCCTTATGGCAGAAAGTGAAGAGGAACTCAAAGGCCTCTTGATGAAAGTGAAAGAGGAGAGTGAAAAGTTTGGCTTGAAGCTCAACATTCAGAAAACTAAGATCATGCCATCTGGTCCCATCACTTCATGGGAAATAGATGGGGAAACAGTGGAAACAGTGTCAGACTTTATTTTTTGGGCTCCAAAATCACTGCAGATGCTGATTGCAGCCAGGAAATTAAAAGAGCTTATTCCTTGGAAGGAAAGTTATGACCAACCTAGATAGTATATTAAAAAGCAGAGACATTACTTTGCCAACCAAGGTCCGTCTAGTCAAGGCTATGGTTTTTCCCGTGGTCATGTGTGAATGTGAGAGTTGGACTGTGAAGAAAGTTGATCGCCGAAGAATTGATGCTTTTGAACTGTGGTGGGGAAAAGACTCTTGAGAGTCCCTTGGACTGCAAGGAGATCCAACCAGTTCATTCTAAAGGAGATCAATCCTGGGTGTTCATTGGAAGGACTGATGCTAAAGCTGAAACTCCAATACTTCGGCCACCTCATGCAACGAGTTGACTCACTGGAAAAGACTCTGATGCTGGGAGGGATTGGGGGTGGGAGGAGACGGGGACGACAGAGAATGAGATGGCTGGATGGCATCACCGACTCGATGGACGTGAGTTTGAGTGAACTCCGGGAGTTGGTGATGGACAGGGAGGCCTGGCGTGCTGTGATTCATGGGGTCGCAAAGAGTCGGACACGACTGAGCCATTTTCACTTATTCAGCGACATCCTAGGTTTTGATGCGAGGAGGACCCCCCCGCCCCCCCCCCCGCCCCGGCGTAGCCAACACGTAACCACCCCTGGGAGTTGAGGGACAAACTGCCCCTGGTTGAGACTCTCTGCTTTTAATCTCTAATTAGAATGAATAACTGTATTTGCTCATAAAATCAGCAAGTTTTGCCTGGGAGCGTCAACAGATCCTCTTCATCTACTGCAGAGACGAGAAAATAATGCTGGGGTCGGCTGGAGCCCCAGACCAGAACTGGAAGCCGACCTTAACCAGGTTTGTGGGGTCAGGATCTCTGGAGCCACGTGGCAGCAGCAAACTGCACTCTGGGAGTGATTGAAGCACATGGCCTGAACCCCTCTGCCTCAGTTTCTTTACTCTGCTGATTTCCCAAAAGGCTCCCAGGGTCCAACTTTTCCTGCCGCCCTGCTGAGTCTCGAACCCTTATCTCAGAGCTCGCCTCCCTCTCCTGCGGGTCACAGTAGCCGCGCTCAAGAAAGGGGTGGGATGAGTCGGTGGTGCGCGCGGCCTTGTGGGGATTGTAGTCCTGGCCTCGCCTCCGCCTCGCGCCGACTCCGCCCCTGGAACTACGGTCCCGTCGTGCCCCGAGGCGCCAGGCGGTGGCGGAGGCGGAGCAGGCGGGCTGGTTGCTAAGACTTCGTGAAGCGCAGCGCTTCCGCCCGTCTCCTCAGGTAAGCACACGGCCCCGGGGTCTCGGGCTTTTACGACCCAGGCTCCCGCGGAGGGCGAAGAGGGCGGGGGCAGGGGGCGCGCCTGCGGAGAGGCGCCGGCCGTGCGGGGAGCGAGGGGTTCCAACTGGCCTTGGCTCGTGCGCGCGCATCGGGCGAACGCGGGGAGGGGCGAGTGTGCGCGTGCGCGCGGGGCGGCCAGATTTCGGGACCCCTCTTTCGGCGCCCGTCGTCCTTCTGCGCGTGCGCTCGCCCCTAGCGTCCGGTGTTGAGACCCCGTGCCCTAACTGCTTCCGCTGTGCTCACGCCTCGGGTCGTCTTGGTCAGCCATCTACCTCCGTGCTGTCTGTTTGCCAGCTTTCCACCCGTTTTGGACGAAAACCCCCAATCTTTCTGTACGTGTTATTTGTGCGCGCGCCCAGTCTCTCAGTTGTGTTCCACTCTTCGACCCCATGGATTGTGGCCCTCAGGTTCCTCTGTCCGAGGGATTTCCCAGGCTAGAATACTTGAATGGGTTGCCATTTCCTTCTCTAAGATTTTCCCGACGCAGGGATCAAACCCGCATCTCCTAAGTCTCCTGCTTTGACAGGCAGATTGTTTACCACTGAACCACTTGGGAAGCCCTAAGAATTGATAATCCTTGCTGATACTCGGACACGACTGAGCGACTGAACTGAACTCAACTGAAGGGAAGTGTGAGTTTTCAAGGCCTTTTAAAATTCTGGCCTTAGGTCTGCCCCACCCCACATGCGCATGGTTCTCGATTTTTCATGCACAAAGGCCTGCTTGTAGGGTGGCTAGGTTCTGCAATTAACCAGGCAGGTTGCCCCATTAAATTAGAATTTTGTGTAAACAACAAATATATGCATATATATATGTATATGTTAGTATAAGAGTATCGCAAATGTTCCGTGGGACACATTTATGTTAAGAAATCTGCTCATGTGGGTTCACACTTAGCGGGGTGTGCTGCATGTTGTCTGGGGACCCTGCTTTGTTGGGGAGCTTGTCAGATATGGACATTAATGCACCTTCCCCCTTCCACGGGGCCAAGTTCTGGATACCGAATTTGAAGCCATCGACCGCCTCTACTGTTCAAGAGTCCAAGACTCCAACACTGGGTGTTCCTTCTGCTCAGGGCTCCCCACCCTGCTTCACCTGCTTTCCAGGTCCAGCTATGGGTCACGGCCTCCGAGGAGCCTTCCTGGAATCTGCCCTTCTCAGGGCACTGGCTCCTTAGAAGAGCTGTGCCCTGGAGTTGGCCCAGTCTCATGGATTTTCTCACTTTCTGTCCCAGCCAGGGTGGTGGTGGATCCCATTTTACTGAGGGGGAAGCTTGTCCTGGGCCTAAGGCCTGGTCTCAGCCAGGAGAATGTGGGCAGGGCCTGGACACACCCAGAGGTGAGATCAGGCCCCTACCTCTGGTTGCAGAGGCTGCCTCAGCTCACTGAATAAGCCCCATGTTCTTGATACCTTCTGGGCTTCAGGCCCCGGCACCCAGTGAGGGGACTGGCTGTTGGGGGTCCCAGCTCCCTGGTCTTTTGGACCCTCCTGGACCTTCACCACACCATTGAGCCTTCCATGGCCCTGACAGTGGGTGCCAGCCACAAAGGCTGCAACCATAAATATAAACAATTGTGGAGGGGGCTGGCCTGCACCCCATTGGAGCACAGGAACCTTTAGGAGGTGCCCTAGCTGTGGACAGCGGGAGGTAGACACACCCAGGGAAGGGCCTGAGCTGGGTGGAGCAGCCAAGTGCACAGCAGGTAGGGTGTGGGGCTGTGTGTGTGTGTGTGTGTGGGGGGGTGCACATGCAGAGCACTCAGCCAGGGTGGGGCAGTGGGGTGCCCAAAGCTGGGGTGGATGAGGGGCACCCACAGCCAGGGTGGACGTGTGGTTTTTGAGAAGGAAAAGAGGAACAGATCAGCCTTGCAGCATGCTGAGGTCCCCAGGGTTCATTTAAGCAAATCGCTGGGCATGGGGGCCATTCCTAGGTGGGCTGCAGCTCCCAGTCTGGGTGTGTCACCCTGGAGGAACCTGTGTCTCATCTGTAAAGCCCCCTCCCCCACCACGGGGCTCAGAAGGCAGAGTTGGGAGCTGTTGGCCACTGGGCCGCAGCTCTGCCCTCCCAGGTACATGGCCCTGGGCAAGTCCCTTGGCCTCTGGAAAGGGACCAGCCTGCAGCCTCCGTCCTGGTCATGGGGGGAGTTGGGGAGCCCATTTGCAGGAGTGAAGACAGGCAGTGGTTTCAGCACTGGCAGCAGTCACGAGGTCTGGGCCTTGTTCGAGGTGTGCTGTGACTCTGGTGGCTCAGTGGGTAAAGAATCCACCTGCCAATGCAGGAGATGCCCGTTCGATCCCTGGGTCAGGAAGATCCCCTGGAGAATGACATGGCAACCTAGTATTCTTGTCTGGGAAATCCCCTGGACAGAGGATTCTGGTGGGCTACATTCCCTGGGGTCACAAAAGGTCCAACATGACTGTTGGACTAAGCAAGCGTGCGTGCCTGGTGACCGCCAGATTTCCCCACCACTGCTACAAAGAGCAGCAGCTTTACTGAGATACGGTTCACATAGTGTGGGGATCACCCACATAAAGCATACTTTTTAGTGTTTTTTAGTGTAGTATATGACCATTACCTCTGTCTAGTTCCAGAACGTTCTGTCTTCCAACAGGAAGCCTGTCCCCAGGAGCAGACCCCCTCTCCCCCTCCCTCCCAGCCTCTGACAACCAGGAACCCACTCTCTGTGCCTGTGGATCTGCCTGTCCCATCAGCGGAATCACACCCTGCGTGTCCTATGTCTGCTTATCTCACTGAGCATCGTGTTCTCGGGGTCCGTTCACGTGGCAGTGAGTGTCAGGGCTTCTCTCCTTTCCATGGCTGAGGGATGCTCCCATGTGTGGAGGGACCGCCTGGTGTTTATGTGTTTATCTTTCAGTGAACACGTGGGCTTGCAAGCACCTTTTGCTGTTGTGAGTCGTGCTGCTGTGAACGCGTGTGTGTAGATGGCTATGTAGACATGTGTTTCTGTTCTCCTGGGTGTGCACCTGGGAGTGGGGTCACTGGGCCAGATGGTGGTTTTTATTTGTCCTCCCTGGAGGATGGCAGCCCCACCAGCAGCAGTCCGAGGCCAGCCTCCTGTCTCTGTCATTTGTTTTGTTTCGGTTAGACAGAGGTTGCAGTCTTGGAGGGACAAACAGGACTGTGTCTGTCTTGCCCGGGAGACAGTGGGACCTTTTGTGGCCTGGAGCAGGCTGTGGGAGCCGTTTTGCCCTGGGCACGGTGTGTGCTGGGAGCGGCTTTAGAGCCAGCACGACCAGGACCCTCCTCAGGGCCTGACCTGGCCCGGGTGTCCTGGGTACCTCAGGCGCCCCCAGCCACGCTGTGTGTTTGCTGGAGTGGTTGGTGAGGACCTCCTGTGCCCACTGCAGGTGCCATGGGCTGAGGAGTGAAGAGTAGGCTGCGTTGCAGCAGTAAGGGCCAGGCTGTGACACGGTCTCAGCACACCTCGTCCATGGGAAAGAGGTGGGAGGGGTTGGTATGATCCCAGACACCGCCAGGGCCCCGGGCTCTGCAGCCCTGGCACAGAGCTCCCCTGGAGCCACATGAAGGTCATCTGTGGCCCATATCTGCTGTCATCCAGGGCAGCCCTGATGAGTAGGAATATAACGCGAGACGTATACATGACATGAAATGTGTAGAAGGCACGTTTTGGGAAACTACAAAGAAACGGTTGAACTTAACCTTAATCATACGTTTATTTAACCTGGGACATGTAGAGTATTCCCACTTCAGCCATGTAGTCAACACAGCCATCCCTCGGCATCCATGGGGAACTGGGTACAGGGCCCCCATGGATAAGAAGATCCAAGGATCTCAAGGCCTTTGAATAAAGTGGTGTAGTGAGTCGGTCTTCTGTGTCTGTGGAATACAGAAAGAGACTTAACGAGACAGTTACGTTTTCTCTTTTGTATTAAGTCTCTGGGATCCAGTGTGCATTTTTGCTCATGGCACTTCTCAGTAAAAAAAGGGGGGAGAGAAAAGACAACCAGACAAGGGCGGTTTAAACTGCAAACACGGCGTTAGTAAGATGTGAGTGAGAGCACGACTGCTGGTGACTTGGCACGCTCCTGGGACGACCCCTCCAGCTCACCAGGCCCCCACATGGCCCAGGATGATGCCCTGCTCCGGTCTCTGTCTCCCACAGTCAGAGCCCCACTGAGGATGGACCCCGCCCCGGGCATCATGGAGCTGCGCAGAGATGCAAAGGCCGGGAGTCCCGAGCAAGAACCGCCGTGGCAAGCCCTCCCGGTTCTGTCAGAGCAGCAGTCTGGGGCCGTGGAGCTGGTGCTGGCCTATGCTGCGCCCGTCCTGGACAAGAGCCAGACCTCACGCCTCCTCAAGGAGGTGTCAGCAGTCCACCCGCTGCCTGCGCAGCCTCACCTCAAGAGGGTGCGGCCCAGCCCTGACCCCAACCGCCCGCACTCGCTGGAAATGCTGCTGTGCCTGGCAGGGCCGGCCCGGGACTCGCGATCGCTGGCCGAGCTCCTCCCGCGGCCGGATGTGGACACCCGTGGCCTGGGGCAGCCCTTCCTGGTGCCCGTGCCTGTGCGGCCACCCCTGACCAGGAGCCAGTTCGAGGAGGCGCGCACTCACTGGCCCACGACTTTTCACGAGGACAGGCAGGTGACCCGAGCCCTGGCTGGATGCCTCTTCTCGGCACAGGAGCGGGCTGCGATGCAGGCCCACATGGAGCGGGCCGTGTGGGCTGCACAGCAAGCAGCCTCAAGGGGATTGAGGGCTGTGGGTGCGGTGGTGGTGGATCCGGCCTCAGGCCGCGTGCTGGCCACGGGCCACGACTGCAGCAGCGCCGCCAGCCCCCTGCTGCATGCTGCCATGGTGTGCATTGACCTGGTGGCGCGAGGCCAGGGCTGCGGTGCCTACAACCTGGCGCCCCACCCTGCCTGCTCTTTCGCGCCGGCTGTCCGCGCCGGCTCTGTGCACAAGCTGGATGAGGATGAGGACGGGCTCCCCTACGTGTGCACTGGCTATGACCTGTACATCACCCGCGAGCCCTGCACCATGTGCGCCATGGCCCTGGTCCACTCTCGGGTGCGGCGTGTCTTTTATGGGGCGCCCTCGCCTGACGGCGCACTTGGCACCCACTTCCGCTTGCACGCCCGGCCTGATCTCAACCACCGCTTCCAGGCTTTCCGCGGCATCTTGGAGGCCCAGTGCCGCCGACTGGACCCCGACGGGCTGGATCCCAAGGCATAGGCGCTAGCCCGGACCCTCCTTGGCTTTCCTCACATCACCAGGGGCCTTTGCCCTGTCTCAGCTCACGAACACTCATGCTGTTTCTGTTGGCACACTGGGGGGCTTCCCTTTCTGGACAAGGTCTTCCTCAAAGTTGGGCGGAGTGGGGGTCCAGCTGGCCGAGTAGTCGGGTACCTTCAGACCCAGGTGGGCCCCTGGGGTCACCAACATTGTGTCCCCTTTTCTCAGGTGTCAGGGAACAGCTTTGACATGTGAAAATAAACAACTTAAACCAGGTTGGTGTCTGTTAACAAAGGTGTGAGGCCCCAGTGGCCGAGAGTCCCTGGGTCAGGGTGGCCATTTTCTCTGATATCTGGATTTGCAGGGGGAGGTGAGCTGCTGAGTGGAGTGTAGGCAGGGAGGGGCCCCAGAGTCTGGATGGCTATGGCTAGAGCCTAGGGAGAGGGCCCACCAGCCTGGATATTGCTGGCTGCATCAGTCTCCCATCCTTCCCAGGTGCCCAAAGGGTCCCTGGAGGGGCCAGTGGGGGTCTGCCTGCCCTGGAGTGGTTAGCCCTGGAAGCCATGTGTGCGGGACTCTGAGCAACAAACGTGTGTGCTGCAGGTCCCTGAGGCATCTGTGCCTTGAGCTCCCATCCCAGGGCTACTGCTTGCCCATGGGGGCTGGGCAGGTGGAGGGTCTGCTGTAACCAGAGCAGTGGATGGCTGGTGGGGCCTGAGGCAGGAGGGCTGGGCTGGGCCAGGCTTCAGGTCCCAGAGGGAGGCCTTCTCTGAGCTGGGGCCCGGGGGTGGACCTGGGGACTCTCAGTCATTGGATCCTTCCCTTGGACCCCCTCCATGTGGGGCTCTGCACCTGCTCCAGTGCCCAGCGCTGGGGGCTGTTCAGGCTCAGCTGTGCTGGTTGGGTACCAGGTGTGGCCACGTGGCCTGGCCCACTTCCTAGAGAAGGTAATGTCTGTCTCCTAGGTCCTTGTACAACTGGCGCCTCTGTGGTGCCTCCTGCTCCATGACACGGGCTCCTGGACTTCTCCTGGGCAGGGCCTCTGGGTGCCTGGGTTGCAGTGGGGTCCTTGGCCTTGCAAAAGCTCATAGGGGCAAAAGCCATGGACCAGAGAGGTTGTGTAATTTGCCTGAGGTCACACAGCAATGAGCGTGGACTCAGTTTTTGGTGACTCGGAGACTTTGTGGCCATAGGAAGTGTGCAGAGCCATCCATGGATAAAGGGAAAGTTTGGGGGTTGGGTGACTAACACTTCCACTTTTGTGGGGGAGTTGGGGGAGGACAAGGCAGGAGGGCAGTAGTGGTGGGTCACTGGGACCCTTCACCCAGATGCCTCCCCCACATCAGTGGCAAGCTGCCCGGGGTGGGGGTGGGGGGCTCTGACATGTGGTGACCAGGGTCACACATGTGGGGCTGTGTTGGCCTTGAGCCAAGAGCCCAGATACCCCTCTGGATGCTCTGGTGGTTAGGGCAGCAACTGCAGTGGCCCCTGGAATCACAGGTGGTGTTGGGGTCACCCTGCAGTCATAGGGACCCCCTGACTGTGCCTGTCTCCCCTCCAGGTGGCTGCAGGCTTCTACTCCCACCCTGTCTTCACAGCGGAAATGTCAGGTGAGTCCCACCCACGCCCCGCAGTGGGGGGGGTCCTGGCTTCTCTGGCCGTCTGGAAAGTTCCCCAGGCAGCTGGGCACACTGTGACCCCAGGAGGGGCACAGCCTCACTCTCCTCCCGGGATGGGAGTCGGGGTTGTTCTGGCCACTGGACTGGACAACAGGGTGACAAGTCCGCACAGTGAGCATCTGGCCCAGCCAGCAGAGCCCATGGGGCACCCGTGTCATTGCTCGGACATGGAGCTGAAGTGGGCGGCTCTGGGCAGCACTTTGTTATTGAGCTATGGTCTGTCCACTGCCCACCAAGGTGGCACAGGTGCTAAAGAGGGCCCATACAGAGACGAGCTCGGCCCCTGGACCTTGGAGACATGTAAGACGGAAGCATTCCATGTTGGAAAACAGGAGTCCCAGGACTTCCCTGGTGGTCCAGTGGTTAAGACTCAGCTTCCACTGCCGGGGGCCTGGGTTCATCCCTGGTCAGGGAACTAAGATCTTACAAGCCTCGCAGTGAGGCCAAGAAAGCAAAAACCCCATGGAGTCCAGACTCCAGGAAGAGGACCCAGTGGCAGGTATGGCTGTGAGATGAAGTCATGTTGGAGCAGGGTGGCCCTGAGATAATGGTGGGACAGGCGTCCTGAGATGGAGGAGACATGGGCACAGACACAGGGAAGCAGGGAGGATGGGGTGGAGGCTGGAGGGACAGGTTCACAACCCTGGGGCCCTGTGACACTGGAGCTGATTGTCCAGCCTCTAGAATGGAGCTGGGACAGACCTCTGTCCAGTCAGGCCGCCCAGCCTGTGGTCCTTTGTAATGGTAACCCCAGGGGGCTCCCACATCCCAAGTGCCACAACCTGCCCTGGAGTCAACAGTGTCGATATGTGTGGACCCTGCTGTTGAATCTTCATGTGTGCCTGTGACTGTCGTAAGAAATCAGCACAGACTCAGATACTTAAATGAAGTTTGTTCTGGGACTTCCCTGGAGGTCCAGTGGTTAGGACTCTGTGCTTTCAGTGCTGAGGGCTCGAGTTCAATCCCAGGTGGAGGGCTGGAGGAACTAAGATCCTGCATGCTGTGTGGCGCAGTCAGAAACTAAGTCCATAAATAAGTAAATAGAATTTGTTCTCTGACAGTCCTGAGGTCAGGAGTCCCACATGGGTACCACAGGGCTAAATCCAGGTGTGGGCAGGGCTTGTCCCTCTGGAGGCTCCCCCCTTTTTCAGCTTCTAGAGGTGCTGCATCCCTGACTCGTGGCCCCTCCCTCCATCCTCACAGCCAACAGCTCAGCATCTTCCGTTTCTGCCTCTGACCTTCCCCCTTCCCTTTTGTAAGGACCCTGTGATGGCACTGGGCTCCCCAGGGAATCCAGGATCATCCCGTCTCAGGGGTCTTAGCTTAATCCCTCTGGCAAAGTCCCCTCTGCTCCATGAGGTGATGCACCCACAGGTCCCAGGAGCAGATGGGCACAGCCCTAGGGCCACTACAAGCTGACTGCAATGTGAGTCTTTTTCCGCCCCCCTCGTCCCTACAGGAAAGGAGAACAACTTCCCCCCGTTGCCCAAATTCATCCCCCTGAAGCCCTGCTTCTACCAGAACTTCTCTGACGAAATCCCTATTGAGCACCAGGTCCTGGTGAAGAGGATCTACCGCCTGTGGCTGTGTGAGTCAGGGGGAGGGGTGCACCACCCAGAGACCCAGGCCCAGGACAGCCCAGCCCAGGACTTGTCTTGAGCTGGGAGCCTAAGGGTTTAGTAATAAAGCTTTCCAATGAACTTCTCTCATGGCTCAGTGGTAAAGGACCCGCCTGCCAATGCGAAAGCCACAGGAGATGTGGGTTCAGTCCTGGACTGGGAAGAGCCCCTGGAGGAGGGCGTGTCAACCCACTCCAGTGTTCTTGCCTGGAGAATCCCATGGACAGAGGAGCCTGGCGAGCTATAGTCCATAGAGTTGCAAAGAGTCAGACATAACTGAGTACACACATTGATGATCCTTGTCCAGAGTGGATGGAGCAGGTGGGCAGCTGCACAGAGCCCTGGCCCCCAGGCCCTTCTCTGGCCCCAAGGTCCCTGTGCTCGCGGGAGCCACACCCCAGCGGTAGGGGGTGTCCCACTCAGCGCCCTCTCTCTCCTCCCCTCCCCTAGTCTACTGTGCCACCCTGGGCGTCAACCTCGTTGCCTGTCTTGCCTGGTGGATTGCGGGTGGCTCAGGTGCTAACTTTGGCCTGGCCTTGCTCTGGCTGCTCCTCTTCTCGCCCTGCGGCTACGTGTGCTGGTTCCGGCCCGCCTATAAGGCCTTCCGGTGAGTTGGGGCAGACCCCACCCTCCAGGGGCCCTTGGGGAGTGTCTGGGGTTGATGGCTCAGAAACGAGCAGATGACCTCACTGTGCACGCCCCTCTCTGGGCCAAGTCCTGAGAGGGGTGCACCCTGATCTGCAGCTGCCGCCTGGCCCAGGTGTGAGCATGCCTCTTTCTCGTGTTTGGGTGACACTGTACTGGGGTCCACAAGCAACGTCCATCTCTCCCTGTTTTGTTAATGACTTTGTTGACATACTGTACATACCACTCAGCTCACCTGCTTAACAGCTCGGTGTTTCTAGTGTTTATACAAAGCTGGGCAGCCAGCATGTCTAGTTCCAGAACAAACCAACAAGAAACCCCATCCCCATTAGCACCATGCTAACCCCCCCAGCCCCTGACAACCAGGAACCCACTCTCTGTGTCTGTGGATCTGCCTGTTCTGGATGTTTCCCATCAGTGGGATCACTCTGCGTGTCTTTCTGTGTCTGCTTCTCTCACTGAGCATCGTGTTCTCAGGACCTATCCACGTGGTAGCGAGTGTCAGGGCTTCATCCCTTTGGGTGTCTGAGTGATGCTCCCATGTGTGCAGGGACCAAGTGGTGTTTCTCCATCATCTGTGGATGGCGTTGGTGTTGCTGCCCCCTTCTGGCTACTGTGAATCTTGCTCTGTGGCTTTCACCTCAAAGCGGCCCTCTGCACTCAGACGTGTGCTATGTCTGCTCCATGTGGCCCCTAATCCCAGACCCTCAGTGGGAGTCAGGTGGGGCCCCTGGGGCCCTTTGGAGACAAGAACCAGAAACCTGTCCACTTGTGCTGAAGCGAAAGGGGCGCTGTGGCTTCAGGTCCCAAGCTGATTCCAGCAACTGTGTGCAAGAATGGGGACCCCCCTGAGGGCTTCGGGGGCAGCCCAGGAGCAGCCCTGTGCCGCAAGGCCCCCGCCCCTCCGCCATCCCAGGCCTCCCCTTGCTTGCCCTCTCTGTGAGCCCCCTGCAGCTTGTCTTGTCCAGGGCAGCAGGGCATCACAAACTCACCACGAACCTATCAGATTGACCTTAGGGTACCAGCAGGTCCTCCTAAATCCCCTTCTGGTGAGGAGCGTGTCAGGGGTGTCCTCCTGGGGGCGGGAACCCGAGGTGCGGTGGGGCAGGGCTACCCTGCCTGGTTGGCCTGGGCCCCGCACTGCCTCCACTCCGCCCTCTCCTCCAGCATTGGTAACAAAGCTGTTTGCTTCCCTCTAGATCCGACAGCTCCTTCAACTTCATGGCATTTTTCTTCATCTTCGGAGCCCAGTTCGTCTTGACCGTCATCCAGGCCGTCGGGTTCTCGGGATGGGGCGCGTGGTAAGCTTGCGGGGTCAGCCATGGGGACATGTGTCACGTGCAGGACAGACATGAGCTCAGGGTGAACACTGTGGCCAGGACACCAAAATGCCAATGGCTGGACGAGGGCGAAGTCTGCTCCTTGCTCTTGTAAACCCCCTACCCTGGGAGGTGCCACGTTGGCAGCCCGTGCACAGTGGTTCTCGTGTCAGTCACCCGGCCCCCGGGAGAATGGCAGACATGTCCAGCTGTGTGTCTCCGGGGTCAGAGAGCAGCTGGGAGGTCCATGCCCCACCATCTGGGAGAGGCATTTTCCATTGCTTCCCATGTGGCGCTAGTGGTAAAGAACCTGTCTGCCCGTGCAGGAGACATGAAAGAGGTGGGTTCGATCCCCGGGTTGGGAAGATCCCCTGGAGGGAAGCATGGAAACCCACTCCAGTATCCTTGCCTGGAGAATCCCATGGATGGAGGAGCCTGGCGGATACAGTCCATAGGGTCACAAAGAGTCAGACGTGACTGAAGCGACTTAGCACTTGCTAACACATGAGGTGTCTGCCGCTGCTATAGTGAATTATTAAACGTTCAGTGATTTGAAACAAACTTTTCATCTTAAGTCCCGGGGGTCAGAATTCATGTAACCCACAGGTTGGCAGGGCTGGTCCTTCCAGAGAGCCACCTGCTCCAGTCCGGGTGGCCGCAGTCCTGCAAGTCCCCTCCAGGGGGAGGTGGACAGCATGGGGGTCCACGGTTGCTGTGGAGCTACAGGGATACCTGGCCAGTCCTGGGCCCTGGGTATCCATCCCTCCCCACTGGCCCCAGATTTCCACCATCCGCTGGGTGAACACTTCCCTGTCAGTCCATTCAGAAGGCCTTTTAAAACCTGTGAGATGTCTTATGTGTAAAAGACCACAGTGCTGCTTCACACTAGGAAGCAACAGTGACAACAGAGGCTTAGACCTGTCCATCCTGCCCGCTTGTGACCTTTTCACATGGGGCTTCTTCGCGGTTTGCGGATCTGGGGTAGAGCATCCACCCTGAGCTGCCTCCCCCCCTGTCTTGACGGCCTCGCCTCCACCAGATGTGGTGGGCACAGTGCCCTCACCCACAGCGCTACTATGTCAGGCCTTCCCCTTGGGGTCCCTGTGGCTTGTTAACAGTTGGCCTTTGTGGTTGGTCCACATTGAACTCCAGGTGGGGTGGGGTGTGCACCCTCCGTGACTGGGGCCCCCACCGCCTGTCCTTTCCACAGTTGGGGCTTCCTTGAGGTGCCTTCCCAGCCCAGAAAGGCAGCCGCTTAGGTGCACGACTCAGTAGTCTCTGTGTTTATCTGGTGGAGGTTTATCACTGTCTCCAGTTTCAGAACATTCCACCACCCTAAAGTGAAGCCCCATCCCCGTGAGCAGTCCCTTGCTCATCTGCTAACAACCAGGAACCCACTCTGTGTGTCTGTGGATCGGCCTGTTCTTTACAGTTCCCACCAGTGGAATCACACCCTGTGTGTCCTTCTGTGTCTGCTTCTCTCACTGAGCAAGGGTATTGTCAGGGTCCATCCGATGGTAGCGAGGGTCAGGATTTTCCCCCTTTTGGTGGCCGAGCTGGTGGGATGCGGTGTGTGTGTTCGTTTGTCGTGGGTGGACCCCTGGGTTCTCTGCTCTGCTGTTGCTGGTAGTTCTTCTGTGCAGTGTGTACAGCTGTCTGTGTGGACATGTGTTCTCAGTTTTCTCTGCTGGATGCCCAGCTGTGGAACTTCTGGGCTACATGGTAACTCTAACTTCATCAGAGCTGCCAGACCCTTCCCTGGCCTTTGCAGTCTGCATCCCCATCTCCCTGGCTCTGGCCCCTTGAGCTCCTGGCTGAGTGGCCCTGGGGGAACACCTTATACCCTCATCCCATCTCCCTTATCTCCAGGTCTGTCATCTTCCCAGACCCCCAGCTGTGCTTACACTCCCTCAAAGTGCAGAGCAATGTGCATTTGTACACGAGGACGTCCCTCCTGGCTTCACGGAGGGGCGAGGCCTGTCCACGTGTGTGTGTGTGTGTGCATGTCCAGCAGGTTGTATATCTGTGCACATGCACGCTCACACACACTTTATCTTTTTTTTTTTTTTTGCTGTGTGATTTATGTGATCTTAGTTCCTCAACAGGGGATTAAACCTGGGTCCTGGAAGTGAGAACAGAGAGTCCTAACCCCTGGATACCAGGGAATCCCCTGCACACGTTTCTGTAAACTCTCTCTGGAAGTGTACTTAGCAGATGAGGGATGCCAGTTCCCTTTGGGCTGGGGAGTGGCGTTGACAGGAGAAAGGCACCTATTGTGTGTTTTTCTAAGCTTCCTGAACTGTGTGGTTTTGTTACTCACTAAGAAAAAACATTCTCAGAAGTACTCTTATTTCCTGCCTCCCCCCACCCCACCCCCAGCCTGCCTGGACACCAGATTCATGTTCTTGCACGTGTGGGCTCAGGATCTACCCCAGACCTTTAACTTTCTCTGTTTTCTCATCTGCTTAGTGTAACTGACGTTCATGCTTTGCCCACCCAGTGGGTGTTTAGATCATCCTCAGATTGTCCTCATTACAAACACTGGATGAGTGAAACAGTTGGGGGAGAAGGATATGAATGTTTAACCCTTGTTATGGGTCAGACCCCATTGTGCTCCAGAAAGGGCACAGCCCAAACTGACAGAGTAGGGTTCTTTCTTCTGTCCTCCGCATAACATGTGTTGGGACAATGGTGTGAGAACGAGACCTCTGTCTGACTTGCATGTCTTTGTGGGTGGGTTTGAGCATTACTCCCTAAGTATACTGGCCCCATGGTAGTTCTCATGGGAATCCCATGTCTCTGCTGGCGGGTTACTTTTTTCTTGTTGATTTGCCATAGCTCGTTACATATGAGAGGTAGTGGGGCCGTCTGACGGTCCTGCTGGCTCCCACACACGTTCTCGCCCCTTGCAGTGGTTGGCTGGCAGCCATTGGCTTCTTCCAGACCAGCGTCGGGGCCGCTGTGGTCATGCTGCTCCCAGCCATCATGTTCTCTATGTCGGCTGTCATGATGGCCATCTTGATCATGAAGGTGAGTCCTCCAGCTCCTGGGATGTTCCACTTCCTCCCTCACATCCTGTTCTCTGACCTCCCAGCCCTGGGACTCATCCTGGCTTGTTTTAGGAGCAAGAGGCCAAGTGCTGGCGAGTGAAGTGAGTGCTGACAGCAGGGCAGACTGCAATCTGGGCCTCGGACTGCCTTCCTTCCTGCCCACGTAGCCTTCCAGGGAGGAGGGCAGACAGCGCCATGTGGCCAAGGGTGACCACTTCCACATTGGGATGGTTGACTGTCTGCTGGAGTCCCCACAGTGTGTGTCCCAGAGGGTTGTCCACACTGCTGATTCAGCCACCACCAGCCACGTGCTGCTGGTTACAGTTAAATCCAAATGAAGTGAAATTAACTAAAACTGAAAATTCACATCCATTGCACTACCCTAATACTGAGCGCTCATGCTTTGAAAGGCTGGCACTGTCTGTCTCCACCATCAGGCCACTCCCTGGATGGCCCTGCTCCAGGTGCCTTAGGCAGCAGTGGGAACATGTGCACTGTGGTCTGGGGCATTGCCACATGGGGGTTGTCCTGGGACCACGCCGAGACTGATGGATGGCAGTGCACCTGTCCGGCCTTCCTGGGTGACCTTCTTGGCCCTGTGCCTGGTAGCCTGCTTGGGGAGGCTGGACCTGCCCTATGCTGCAGCCTGACCAGCAACTCCTGAAGCCTGGGTTTCAGGTCCCTCCAGCCACCTTGTTGCAGGGTCCCAACTGTTTCTCAGGTTTCCAGGCCTGGGCTGTTCAGCTGGTCCTGGGACTGTCTGGGAGGACAGAGGGGTACTTGTTCCCCCGATGTTTGCCTCCAAAGCCCCCTGACTGTGTGGACGACGTGAAAGGGGTTGGGGGATAACCAGTGCAGAACAGACCCTGGAAGACTTGGCCAGAGGCCAGGATGAAGGCCACACAAGGTGGCTGTGGTTCCGGCAGGGATGTGTCACGGCAGAAGGGAGGGGCTCCCGAGCCAAGCAAGCCCCCCAGAATAGGGCCACCCCGTTGGAGTCCCCTGTACCACCCCAGGTTTGGGAGTTCACCGGGAAGAAAGAAAGATGAATTCTGGTGGGGAAGGACAGTACCGTCAGCTTTGCTAGTCAGGAGCCTCAAGTTAAATGAATTCAGTTACGGGATTTGCCAGACTTCCAGAAACAGCCCAGCCCCACATCTGAGGAGCCCTGCCTTCCTGGACGGTGCGGGGACAGTGGCCTATCTGCCTAGGCCTCTGCTGAGGACATCATTGAAGAGAATGGTGTCACCCTGTTGGTGACCTGGGGGTCCCGGGTCTGACGTGGCTGAGGGAGGAGTTGCCAGGTCTCAGACCTGCCCCGGACGAGCCCCTCCCCTGGAAGAAGCACTTGTGCCGAGTGTTGCGGCTTGGCTGGGACAGTGGAGACCCTTGGGGACAAGCCAGTAGCAGTCACAGTGTAGGTGTGGCCCTCAGAGCCCCCCGCCTCAGCTTCTGCACGTTTTCTAAAGTCCTTGGAAACGCTGTCATGTTAGTCACGGTCGGTTAAGAAAAGCCCCTCCTTGCACGCGAGCTGAGTGGCCTCCCAGCATCATCCTCACCCCCGCAGGCGCACAGCATCTACCGAGGGGCCGGCGGGAGCTTCCAGAAGGCACAGACGGAGTGGAGCACGGGCACCTGGAGGAACCCGCCATCCAGGGAGGCCCAGTTCAACAACTTCTCGGGGAACAGCCTGCCCGAGTACCCCACCGTGCCCAGCTACCCGGCCAGTGGTGGCCAGTGGCCTTAGGGGGAGCCAGCAGCCCTGCTGCCCACCCACCGCTGGCCCACCTGCCCCTCACCGTCTACTCCCACCACCTTGGGTTTGGTGAGGCCCCCCCGCCGCAGCTGAGAGGGCAGCTCAGGGGCTCTAGGCGACCCGAGCCCACATTCATCTCACTCTTGAGGCAGGGCTCCTCGCCAGCTCTGCCCGGAAGCTGTCTGGTCACTGCCATCCGGCAGGACGCCCCCCATAGTCTGGAGCACAGTTTGTCATGGCGACGTCCACTGTGCTGCAGCCACACCCTCTCCCTCGGGGTTGCGGGGAGCTGACCGGGCCGCCCCTCTCAGAACTGATGACATGGAAAAGGGCCCAGCCCAGGTCCACCCCTTACAGCCTCCGTCTAGGCAGTTGCTCCTGGCCCAGTGACTTGAAGAGGGAGGCTGTTCAGGCACCAGGGTTCTGTGTCTGGTGGGAGGCTGAGGGCCTGGGTGGTGGCTGGTCCTCTAGTGGGCAAACCCACAGGGAGGCCCAGAGGCTGATTCGCCACCTCTGTCTCGTGATAGGAACTACTGCTCCCAGTCTGTCTGTCCATTGGCAGCTTGCCTCCAGCCTCCCCGTCTGGGGCCACGTTTGTCCTATGGAGGGGTCTCAGAACTGGGACCTTCAGGCAGAACCTCATTGGAGCCTGTGGTGGAGGGGGAGGGAGCCACCAGCCTGCCTTGCTGGAAACAGATGGCACACAGGTGCATCTCTTTGAGAGTGGAGCCCTTCCCCTTCTGCGGGGCAGGAGCTGGAGTCCCCAACTTGAAGGACAAGGACGAGGGAGAGTCAATAAGTCTGTGCCTTATTAGGAATCTGAATCCCTGCCCTCTCCTTCCCACATAAGCAGCCAGCACCTCTGTGAGGGGAAGTGCCAGAGATGCCGCCCAGTGTCCTCTCGGCCCTTGTGGGCTAAGCCCCGGGTGCCCTGACACTGCCTTTTGGCTCCCAGCCACCTGGCTCTCGGGACAAGCTGTACTTTCTGCCCCACTGGCCGCAGGGTCTCTCCCCGAGGCTGCCCGCTGTGCCTGCTTGCTTGGCTACTCCTGCTGAATGCCCTGTGGTGCCTGAAAGTGGCCATGGCTGTGAGAGAGCAACGGGGTCTGGGGCCCAGATGGGAAACCAGGTCCCCTCACGTCCCCAAGGCCACCTCCTGTGATGAGGCGAGCGTTGCGCTCCCAGTGGGGCCAAGCCTCCTGTGTCTGGGGCGCTGCTTTTGATGGCGCTGAGCAGGTAGTAGGGTACGCCCACAGTACCCACCCCGCCCCCGCTCACTGCACATTGTGGTTTTTGTTACGTGAAAATATCCAGGAAATAAAGACATCCTTTGTGCATCAGGTGAACCTCCAAGAGAGCTTTCTTAGGGCCTTTCTGTCATGCATCCTGGTGCCTATGGTCTTGGGAAGGATAAACCAGGACCGTGCTGTGCTCCTGGGCCGAGTCCCATCCATGCTGCCAGCCGCCCTGCCTGGGGACCCTGCCCTGACTCACCACAGAGGAGCCGGTGGCCATATCCTTGCACCTTGGGGTCATTCCCTTCTTGTTTGCTTTCAGTCATGTTCTCTTCACGCTCAACAGCTTTCACTTGAAAAAGGAAATTTGCAGAAAATGAAATACCAGTGCCACTTGCTGTGAAGAAGACGCAAGGACAGAAGCAGCTGGAGTAGGAGCTGCTTGGTCTGCAGTCTCACCTGACTCTCGGGGGACCCTGGTGGCAGAGTGGACACCCCATGTAGACACGGGACGGGGGCAGTGCATCTGTCACTCCACAGACACTGGGGAAGGGCAACGGACGCCCAGAGAGAAAGACAGGACCCACAGTAAGTGATAGGGGCTGTTGCATTCTGTAACCCCAAGTTCATGTGAGGTTCTGACCCCACATCTCAGAGCAGGACTTGCCTGGGAACAGAATCCTTCCGGGGTAGTTAGTTAAGGGAGCATTGTGCGGGAGCAGGTGATCCTGACACAGCAGGACTGGACCTCACAAAGGGGTTGTTTGGACACAGACACATGGGGCAGGGCTGCAAGAAAGTGGAGGAAGAGTTGGGGTGAGGCCTCTATAATCCCAGGTTGGCTCCAAAAGCTGGGGGTCAGCAGGTGGTCCCTTGGCAAGAGCCAACCTGGGATAACAGATCTTGGCCTCTGCCCTCCCAAACTGGAGGGGATACACGGGTGGGTGCAGTCTGCCATGCTCAGTCACAGCTGCCCCGAGTATCCATGAGTGAGATGAGGCGGCTGTGGGGTGGGGGCTGTGCTGCCCATTGGCGTGGGGGACACAGGTTGGTGGGCAGGAGCACCTGGAAAACGAACAGTGTCTGTTGGAGATAGGATGGGTGACACAGGTGGGCCTGGGGGAGGGGATCTGCAACCTGGACTCAGAGGTGATACAGGAGAAACAGGATGGGGTGGAGGTGAGGGGATGAAGGCCAGGTTGAGAAGGTAGCTTGTCTGCTGGGGTGGCTGGGATGGGACCACTGACCTGGGGCCTAAATGAAGGATTGATCCCTCCTGGTTGTGGATCCAGGTGTGGCCAGACTGCATTTCAGGCCCCAGGGCAGCAGCCTTCCAGCCTCTCCCAGCCCCCAGTGGCTCCAGGCTTTGCCTGTCCTCACAAACTTTTCTGTCTCTTACAAGGACACTATTCCTGGGGACTTCCCTGGTGGTCCAGTGGTTTAAGACTTCACGTGTCCATTGCAGGGGTGCAGGGGACACAGGTTTGATCTGTAGTTAGGGAACTAAGATCAGCGTGGCCAAAAAAAAGTAGAGCAAGGTAACCACCCTTGGATTTGGGGTGCACCCCACAGCAGCATGACCTCAGCTGCATCCTAAACTTTAATACATCTGAAAAGACCCTGATTCCAGGGAAGGTCCCAGGTTTTAGGATGTGGGGCCACTGCTCAGCCTGTTATAGGGAAACCACGGCTTTCAGAGCAGGAAGAGCTGAGGCTGCAGTGAGGGGGCTGGCCATGGGGGACAGGGCCCTGGGATGGATGAGAGCCATGTTCATGATGGTGGGGGACACCGTTGGGGAGGAAGGGCTCCCCACAGGGGAAGCTGTGCTGAGAGCACCCTCAGCAGGACCCCTGAGGGGAGTGGCTGCCCTTGACCAGGACGGGGACAGGTCACCTTAGTGCACATGGGGTTAGTTCAGATGGGACTGGGGTGGGATGGCCCCAACACAGAATGGATGGCTAGTGTTCTTATCCAAGGGGAAGTGTGGACCCAGACACCAAGGCTGGGAGAAGGCTGCTGGAGAGGGGGTGATGCAGCCAGGGTCAGAGAACTAACTGATGCTCAGAGAAGGGCCTTCACTCTCCCCTTCAGAGGGAACACCACTGAGACACCTCAACCTTGAACTTCTGGCTTCCAGTACCAGGGGAGAGTAAATCTCTGTTGTTGAAGCCGCCCATTCAGGGTGCTTTGTTCTGGTCACCCCTAGACATGCCTGCTCGCCTGGTCAGTCTTCAACTCTGTTCCTGTGACCTAAGCTGTCACCAACCAGACCCAAAATGTCTTCCCCACTGCCTCATGGCTTCTGCTCACCCAACGGGTCAGCTGGGCACCTCTCTTGAGGCAGCCAGGAAGTCACTGGAGTTGATTCTTCGGAGTAAATTGATTTATGGGAACTTGGCTGATGCCCGTGACATTGGTGGGTGACTGGGGATCAGGAGTCAGACCCTGTTCAGGTGTGAGCGAAGGCTGCTGTAAAGACCAAGAGATGCTAATAGGACACCATCTTCTGAAGCATCCTGCGTGGTGAGAGGGCAGGACCACAGCCTGGCCCCTGGAGTGAGCTGACCTCAGGCGTCTTTGTGACCCCATGGACTGCAGCACGCCAGGCTTCTCTGTCCTTCACGATCTCTCAGAGGTTTGCTCAAACTCCCTTCATTGAGTCAGTGATGCTTCCTCTGCTGTCCCCTTCTCCTGCCCCCAATCTTTTCCAGTGAGTCAGTTCTTCACATCAGGTGGTCAAAGTATTGAAGCTTCAGCTTTAGCATGAGTCCTTCCAATAAATATTCAGGGTTGATTTCCTTTAGGACTGACTATTTCATCTTGCTGTCCAAGGGACTCTCAACAGCCTTCTCCAGCACCACAATTTGAAAGCATCAGTTCTTTGGGGCTCAACCTTCTTTATGGTCCAACTCTCACATCCATACATGACTACTGGAAAAACCATAGTTATGACTAGGCTGACCTTTGTCAGCAAAGTAGTGTCTCTGCTTTTTAATATGCTATCTAGGTTTGTCATAGCTTTTCTTCCAGGGAGCAAGCGTCTTTTAATTTCATGGCTGCAGTCACCATCTGCAGTGATTCTGAAGCCCAAGAAAATAAAATCTGCGACTGTTTCCACTTTTTCTTCATCTATTTGCCATTAAGTGATGGGACTGGATGCCATGATTTTAGTTTTTTGAATGTTGAGCTTTAAGTCAACTTTTTCACTCTCCTCTTTGACCCTCATCAAGAGGCATGATCCACCATGACCTTATCTTAGCTGATGACATCAGCAAACACTATTTCCAAGCAAAGTCACCTTCTGAGGTTTCAGGTGGAATATGAATTTTGGGGGTGCTAAAATGGGTCGGACACGACTCAGCGACTAAACAATAAATCCAAGCCTTTATCTGCCCAGACCTTGGCCCCTAAGAGTGGGGCAAAGGAGTTACTCGTGGGGACCCCTTGGGGACAAGTAGGACACTGTATGTCCTGTGCCCAGGGAAATAAGCCTTTCTAGTTTGGTGGGCTTTCAGGTCTCAGCAATGAGAAATCAGGGTCCCAGGATACCTGGGGAAGTTGAGATGCTTGGTCAGCCTACACTGTATCTCAATGGCGACCATGCAGTGGCAGTAGGCCATTGTCTGGGTCATACTTTGCACAAATCAGGTCCTTTGGCCTCCATTTGCTGACCGGTCCCTAGAGGAGACGCTGATTGGCTCATAAGCCAATCAGAGATGGTGGGGCAGTCACATGGTACAGACCTGGTTGCTTGGGGCTGTTCTCAGAGGATGATGGGTAGACCCCTGGAATGAAGTGCCCCAGGAGCTTCTGCATCCTTGAGGCCTTGGTTTCTTTTTTGGCTGCACCATGCAGTATCCCCTGACCAGGGGTAGAACAGTGCCCCCTGCAGTGGAAGTGCAGAGTTTTCATGGTTGCCCCACACAGCCTCTCTTGTCTTCTGACCTTGCTTTATGCTCCGTAGCTCACAATACCAATCACTGGTTAGCTTATGTTGCCAGACCTCGCCTGCAGCCACTGGGATTGGGGTAGGGGTGCTGGGCCCACTGGGCCCACCCTCTACCCACTGGGACAACTGAATTGGAGGTCAAATCTGGGAGACCCTGGGCAGTTTACTTGGGCTCCATAAGCCTCACTTTCCACATTTCAAAAATGAGAATATCTATGTCCAAGTCCCTGCCCCACTGGGGGAAAGACCTGGCCATAGAGAGGGCTATTTCCATTCAGTTCAACAAAAGCACATGGCCCCCCAACTTGTGTTTGTGTGCTGGAGCTGGACAACCAGGATGCAGCCCTGAACCTGTCCTGGGATCTTTCCATGGACCTGCCTCCTTCATGGGTAAAAGGAACAGAAGAGAGCATTTCCTGTTTGTCTCTTGGGGAAATCCACAGCTGTTTGGGATTTATTAGAAGGCTGGGATGTTGTTTGACTTATCCTTGAGGGATGGGGGCAATGGGGAGACAAGCTCATCCTCTTTACAATGTTATTTTGTCAGAGCCCCAAAGGGTTTTTTTTCCTATCCCAACTTTCCCAAATGGTGTCCCCATGATCAAAGCCGAAACAAAGCAGGAACATGTGGGCGGCATTTGAAGTGGGTTAAAAAAAGAGGAAGCTTTGAAACCTGTTTGCTTTTTCACAGATCCCAGGTGATTAGAGAGAAATATGTCCATGTGAGGCAGAAGGGCCTATGCTGGCAGTTCTTTATTCACTGATCCATGGATTCCCACGATGTACCGATGTACCGGAGTGGGGTATCATTAGTTACAATCTACAAAGGAAGATGCAGAGGGCCAGAAGGGGTCAGTTACCTATCCATATTCAGACAGCCTCTGGCTGGACCAACCCCAGTCGTGGCCTTTCAGCAGTCTTTCATCTGCACAAGCCACCCTGCATTTTACAGAGGCGAGGCTGGCACTCAAGTTTAAGGCTCAAACACTTCTGGAGGAGAGGCCACCACGCCCCCTGCTCTTCTGGGAGTTGAGCATTGGAGAGCAGATTTTTTTTTTTTTTTTTGAACGTCAAGAGTGAAGAGAAGAGGACAGATGGGGCCAGGAAGTCTGAGGAAATACAATTCCCGGCTCTCCAGAATCTGGAAGAACCTTAGAGTCGTTGGTTGTTTCGTCCATAACAAATGAGCCACACATGGTGACCACACAGACTGAGTTTATACTGTGTGTGGGCACAGCAGTGAGCACACACGTTTCTATGTGGTCCCTGGTCTGGCATGGCTGGTGGAAGAGGTGGATTTGAAACAGAGGTGAGGTTCAGGTTGGAGAGGGTGAGGAGCAATTGAGAAAAAAACAACACGGGGACGTGACTTGGGCTTCCTGGAAGTGTCGACATTACAAGGGGGCTGAAGGAAAAGTGGGGCAGAACCAGCTCTAAAGCTCTACCATTCCGCCCTTCCCCGCAGGTTTAATTCTCCTTCCCCGCTTTTGGCTGCTGGACAGCAGGACGATAATCAGAGACCACGGAAATCTTCCTTCCGTGTGCCACATCTAACTTTTGGCCTTCAGGATCTGCCCTTCGGTCATTCTGCTCCAAGCCACCTTATACCACCACCTGAAACTGTCATGTCCATTTAGTCTTTCCTGTCTATCCCCCGGGCTCAGGACTGAGGACTCGCTGGGAAGCCATGCCAACAGTCTAGTTCACCATTCTATTCTCAGAGCCGCTAGCAGGCACTTAATTAAGACGAGGGTGGATGAGTTTCCCTCCACCGTAAAAATTCCCCGCAGGAAGAGGCTCCAGGTGGAGCAGGGTCTCACGGTTCTTGAGCCAGCACTCTGCAGACCACACTTGTTGAGTGCCAGCTTGCATGCCAGGGCCCTAGCTCGGCCGGAAGGCCCAGGTGTACCAGTACCTTGGGTGACCCCCTCCTTGCCTCCTTATTGTCGTCACCGCTTCTTACGACTCAGAGAAGCGCCGCCCCGCCGCCCGCCCGTCACCTACAGCCCTCGCCGCTCCCAGCCCCACCCACCCCGACTCCAGCCGCCCGCCCCGGAAGTCGGCGGGTCCCCGCGCTGACCACGCCCCGCGGAGCCGCCCGGCCGTGACGTCAAATGGCGAGACCTTGACGTCACAGAAGCGCGGTGGGGCGGTGTCGGGGCGACCGGCTACGCGTCGCCATGGCAACGGCGGGGGTGGGCCAGGGTCGGCGGCGGGAGTCCCGCCTCCCCGGGAGGGTGGACTGGGCCTGGTTCCTTCTCAGCCCCTGCGTGTCCTCACGGCCGCGGGCCTCCGGTAGTCCCGCGGGCTGTGGCCCGGCCACCCTGGAGCGGCCGCAAAGCGCGGCGGTTGTCGCGCGGCGTCACCCGCTGCCGCAAAGCGGCGGGCGCGCCGCCCCGGCCCCGCCCTCGGTGACGTCTCGTGCGCGCCCCAAGGCCGCCGGCGGCTGCGCAGTGGGCGCCGGCCCCTCCCCCGCGACGCTGGCGGCGTAAGCGCGGGCCGCGGGCGACGCTGCGAGACCGGGGCGAGCCGGGCGCCCGCGCGGCGGGGACGGCCCGCGCCCAACATGCGGAGGCCGGCGGCGGCGGCGGCGCGGGAGCGGGAGCGGGGACCCAAGCGGGCGCCGGAGCCAGAGCCGGAGCGCGAACAGGGTCCGGAGCGGGGGTCCGCGCAGCGCTGCTGAGGGAGCCCGAGCCGCCCAGTCCGGCCGCGGCGCCACGGCCGCGGCGGAGGCTGTCAGGTAACGACGCGCGCGCCCTCGCTGGGGGCGGCGGACACGCGCCCTGGCTCTGCGGCCCCACCCCCGCGGACCCCCAGACCCTCTGTTCATTTGTCTCGAAGACTCCTCAGACCCCGCACCCCCAAAACCCCGCAGTTCGGACACCCGGACCTCGCAGACGCCCACAATGTGGACCTGCTCCTGTGAACCCCTGCACTCCCGAGTGCACCCCCACGGCGACCCCCAACTGCCCCTACAGCCCAGTGACCGCCCACACTGTCGACCCAACTCCTCATTCCCACCCCCTTGCACTCCAGACCTTGTCTTTGCCAGTGACTCCCAAACTCAGATTCTGCCACTTCTCACTCCCTACAGATCCTCACTACTGACCTCACTGTTCTCCTCCTCCTTTTCTCACTCCAGACCTCAGTGTTCTCCACGGATTTGTCACTCCTGACTGCTGGGCTCTCCGTCCCTCAGCCCCACCCCACCTCCCTCCTTCACTGCCCGCCTAGTGCTCAAGCCCACTGCCCACTCCCCCTGGCCTCCCACCCCTCCAGCTTTCTCCGCTGGGCCCGTCGCTCCTCCCCACGCTGGCGCGCACACTCGCCCCTTTGTGGCCCTGCAGATTTGTGGGGGAGCTGGGGGCAGGAAAGGGGAACAGCAGGAGGGGTCTGGGTTGGGGGACCTGTTGTGGGACGCTCAGGAACTCCCGGCGCTCGCCGGGCTGCGCCTCCCCCTTCCGCCCTCGCCACCGGCTTTGTTTTCCGGAAACACTTCAGATGAAGGAGGGGGTGCCGACGTCTGCGTGCCCGGCAGCCACACCACCCCCTCCCTGTCCTGCGCTTCCCCTGCTCCCTCTGCCCCAGTTTTCTCAGGGGAGGCGTTCAGGACCAGGCTGGGGGCCTGAGAGAAAGCCCTTCCCTGACGTCCGGGGCGTCGTCCTGGGCCGGGTTTGGGCAGCTGGGTTATTCCCTTGGCCTCCGGATGGCATTGTTTGCAGGAAACGGCCTGGAGGGTTCCGTGCACTTAGGTGGAGTCCAGCATTCTCTCCCCAGCCCCGGCCAGTGTCTGGAGCTCCCGAAGTGTCCACACATCCATCCTGAGGGGCTTCTGGGCACGTTCGTCCCTGCCCTGAGGGACATAGACAGGCTCAGTTGGCGTTTCCTGACCCCCCAGGGGCTCCTTTGGCTCAGGGTGTGAGGGATGAGTGGGGAAGCACGAATCTGAGGGGAGGATGGCTCTGATAGGGAAGAGGGTAGCCACTGGGGGCTGGATGTGGCCCCCGAGGGGAACAGACTGAGCTGCTGGGGGAAGTTTGTGGTCGTTGCCAGGAGTTTGTTTTTATCTGCTGTGTTTCCACCGAGTTGTGGCCTGCTCTGGGCTCTGCAGGCAGAGGTTGGGGTGGGGGTGGGAAGGCGGGCTGACTATAGCATCCTCAGGAGCATACATAGGGCTAGACAAGACTTTACTGGCCCATCTTATTGTCTTTGGAGCCCCAGATGTTTAGTTTAACCCCTGCGGTGGTGTCTGTGGCCCAGCCTCTGAGGAATGGAATGGGGGTGGTGAGTGTGGGCCGGGCAGCTCCCAGATTCGGGGGCCAATTGTGTCTGATGCATCTGGCAGTGGAAAGAGGGAAGGAGATCTGGAAGGAGCTGGCTGGACCCCCACCCCAGCTATGGGCGAGACCCCAAGGTCTGCAGCAGGCGTTAGGCAGGGCTCTTGTTTTTTTACCCCCCTGCTGTCGCGCCTTCTCATCTGATTCTGGGTCCCTCTCATTTCTCTGAGGTGGGTTGGGGATAGGCATCTAATCATCTGGCTCTGAACTGTGACAGCAGGTCCTGTGAGCAAAGACTCCTCTGAACTGTGGCTTCTGATTCCATCTGAACCTCTTCCTAGCTACCTAGTAATTACATCTGGTTTGCAAGAGGAAGTAGGTGAGGTTGTTTTTTTTTTAATAAACTGAAAGCGTCCTATCTGCACATCCCAGCTCCGGGGAAGCCAGCCAGCTGAGAGGTGTTCCAGACAGCTGCAGGGCCACCTGAGCTTTGGGGATTTACTGGTGGGTCTGAGCAAGCGCTCAGGGAGGGCCCAGCCCCGACAAAGCAGTACCCAGGGATAGGGGCACGTCTCCTTGACAGCCTGGGACACCAGGAAAGCCTCATTGATGGACTTGCCATGGCTGCCTCAGAGGTGCAACGTTTCTCTTTAGGGCTGTTGGGGCTTGGTCTCTGTCTTGGAAAGTTTCTAGACCTACTCCCCTGCCTCCCAGGACCACAGAGGCCTTACAGGGAGGCTTTACAGGGCCTTAGTTTGGGGAGGGAACTGGCAGCAGGGCTGGGGGGTGTGGGGCAGGTCAGCATGGTGGAGGGCACCTTTGGTTTCCCTGGAAGGGGCTTTTGTGAAGGAGCTGTGTCCGCGGGTTGGGTCGTGGTCATCATCAGTGTCTGGTGTTTCTCTGGGTTTGTTGTAGCTGATAGGGGCCTTGCTGTTGTGATCTAGGCAGCAGGTGCGCTCTCGCCACGAGTTGGGATTCTTTCTGTTGCCTGGTCAGGGACCGAGGCCTGGTGGTGCAGAAGGTCCCACCTTGAGCAGTTCTGTACCTGCCCCACCCTATTTGGGCACTTAGGGGGCCTTGCTGGGTGAGTCCCCAAGCTCCCTTTCTACATATGAGTAAGCGAGGCCCAAGTGACTTCCAGGAGGAGACCCTCCACTCTGCCGAGGCCTGTGCTCCTCAGGAGGGTCCTGAGGGTCTCTGCCCACTGGATGCAGCCTGAGCAGGAGGCTGGGGGTGGGAAGATCAGCTCCTCTGACCTCGGTCCCTCAGTCCTGCCCATTTTCCCCTGAGCTCTCAGCAGAACCTACATCCCCTTGTGATGTGGGGGTCCATACAGATGGCCGGTGGGACTCTCAGGCAGGGGGTAATGGCAGCATTTCCTTCTCAGAACCCCACGTGTCCCCTCGGCACCCAGGACGGTCCACTGATCTGACTTGCCTAGCTGTCTGCAGCTTTCCTGTAAGTCCCTTTCAGTGAGCGGCAGAAGCCATGTAGCTTAAATTAAGGAGGGCTAGCCCTTCCCCTCACTGCACAGATCCAGCCTGCAGAACACATGCTCACGTGTGTGAGTGAGTGCATGTGTTGGGGAGCCAGCCAGGTGTCTCTGTGCCTGAGCCCCAGGCAGGGCTGCTCTCACCAGCGCCCCCGCTGGCAGTGCCTCTGCATGAGCGGAAAGGCAATGGAAGTCTCTCCTGCAGGTGGTGGGTGGGGCACCAAGGTGCAGATCATGTCCTGTGTTGTCCTGGGTCACGGCATCACTGTTCAAAAGTAGAAATAGATACACCTCATGTGTCACGACTTCGTGTTGGTTCATGACACACCTCAGAGTATTAAAAAGTTGTGCTTAAACATCACCCCTAGCACGATCCAGCATGATCCCCATTTTGGAGGTCCGGCCGTACCCACCCCAGGTTGCAGGGCAGGGTTGCAGGGCAGTGTCGCTCACTGTGGGGCCCACAGCCTCCGTGGGACCTCGATGAGTGTTTTGCAGTGTCCCTTGTGCTTGCTGTGGTCCCAGGGCCCGGCTGATGGGCACGTGGCAGGGCTCTTTGGGAGCCTGGTGGGTGACCCAGCGGGGCTGTGTGAGGGGCAGCTGGATGGGGAGGGGGCTGAGATGAAGAATCCAAGGGAGATAATTCTGGGAAGACCAAGGGTTTTGAGAGAGAAGAGGGGTGCAACAGAGAGATGGGGCTGGTGTCCCATCTAGGGTTCAGAGCCCTGAGGGTTCCCTTCCTTGTGGGTTCTAGAATTGGCTTGGGGCTAATTCCAGGGCCCACACTGGGAGCCTGGCATCTTATAGGAACCTGATCACATTGTGTGTTAGGCCGCACCTTCCCAGGAGTCGCCCATGGAGACTCACTGGCTTGGCAGCCCTTTGCTTGTATGGCTTAACCTGAGGCACTGGCAGCTTCCAGGACCCCTTGTGCCCTCCATCAGTGCCTTGCCTCGGCCTCTACTCTCACGCCAGCAGGGAGCAGTTGTGGGGCTCTTTGCCCAGGCCTAGTCCTCCCTCCACCTGCCGGCCCCTGGACATGGGCTTGTTTCCTCTGAAGCTATAGGCTGGGACACGCTCTCTAGGCTGGGTCTGTCTCCTCCACCCTGTGGGAGCTGGAATGGGTCATTCTCTAAGGCAGCCACATAGGGACAATGTCCAGGCATTGCCCGGTGTCAAGGCAGTTGGGTCCAGTGAGCACCCACCTCGGGATTTCCCGCCAGCCTGCTGTGCACAGTGAGTTGCAGCTGAAGGGCTTGCAGGTACCCATTTCAGGGCCTCCCTGAGCCTGTTTCTGGGCCTCCACAAGCCCCCTGCCTTTGCCCCCTGGAGCAGGAAGTCTGTGGAAGCAGGTCAGGAGGGATACTGCTCCTGTGGACTGGACGTGATGGCTGGCTGAGGTCCCCTTCCCAGGGCAGTGTCCCCTGCTCTTGCCTTGGGCCGCTCTCCTGCTGGCCCAAGGGTGACCCGCAGGGTCCCTCCTGGTTTATTTCTGGTCTTCAGGCTGTGTGGCCGGCTGGGGAGAGCCTGTGATGAGACCCTTGGCCCAGAAGCTCCAGCCTGGCTAGTCCCCACGTGCCCCTGGTTTGTGCCCCCGACTTGTGCCCCCAACCCAGGCAGGCTGTAGGGCATGCCTGGCGCTTCTCGCACCCTGGCCTCGAATTCCGAGTCCAAAATGGTCATGCTGGTGCCCTGGGGGCAGGTAGTCCCGAGTCTTTTGGAGGCACACGTATCTGTCAAGACCCACAGCCCCTGCCCCTGATACGGACAGGATGAGAGCTATGTGGATGGTGGATAGTGTACTGGTTAGAAAGCAGAAAGAAAGAGGTGACCTGTTTATCTCATTTAGTTTGGGGTATCCGAGATACGGTCAAACCTGTAGTTGGTGTAAGAGGTTACTGTTGAGATAGTTTGCATTCTTCATATTTGGGTGTGTGTGGTTTATCACCATTTGGAAGCTTAAATTTTCATTGGAAACACTCTATTTTAACAAATACAGAGCTTGAGTAGAAAAACATCAGGGCCCTGGGGACTGAGTCCTGCCGGGAGGCTGTCGGCACTGCTGTCAGGCGTGGCCAGATATTGCTGATAAAGCGAGGGGCGCCAGGCACGATTGTAGTTCTGACAAATGGTCGAAAGTTGCCTGGTATAAACGTACCCGGGTGGTGTGTGGGACACCCTTGCAGTAAACGTTAACTCGTTGCTTATCTCAACTTCTGTTGTCTGCTGGGTGTCTGGTGGTTAGTCTACGTCTGGCCACCCTGGGCTGGCGTCCTTCTGCCATCCACCTGGGGCTCAGGGCTGCACTGGCGCTGGTGGGTTGGAGTGGAACCTCTGCAATCAGGTGGTGGTCCTTCTGGCCAGCATCTGGGGGCACGTGGGGCTTCTGGTGATTGTGATGCAGCCTCTCGGCCAGGGGTTTTCCCTAGCTCATGGCCAGTCTGGGGGACCAAGGTTGGAGTGCTGCCAGCTCATGGCTAGAGACGGGCCAGAGGCCAGCAGGGTGGCTCGGGTGGGGAGGGCGGCCCGGGGTGGGTGTAGGTAAGCATGAGCCTGGTGGCCGCCCTGGCCGGTTTGAAGAGTGCTGGGCGAGCAGTGGGTGAGTTCTGTGTCCCCTTGGCCTGGGCCAGCACTGCTGGGGAAGACCAAGCTCTCCTTCGTCCCCTCCCCGCCTTCTCCCTGGCTTCTCTTCCTGTGGGTGCACACCTCTTGATTTCTGTCTGAAATGGTTACCGCATCTGTCACAGGAGTGGGAGGTGTGGCTCTGGCAGCTGCCTGAGGGTCGGACTTTGACCCACACTTGACAGAGGAGCCCTGCTCTGGGTTGCCCGCCTGGCCCCATACCCTTCCTGACAGTTTTATTGTGATGCCACACACTACGTTGGCTTTAATTAAGGTACAACTCACAGACCATAAAGTTCACTGGAGAGGAGACCTTGGTGGTTTTGGTATATTCACAAGTTGTGCACTATCGCCAAAATCAATTCCAGAACATTCTGTCACCCCAAAAGAACTGCAGCCCCCGAGAACCGCTACCCCACAGTGTTGTCTGTGGACCTGCGTGTTCTGAATGTTTCCCATCAGTGGCGTCACACCCTGGGGGTCCTCGTGTGTCTGCTGCTCTCATGAGCGTCGTGTTCTCAGGGTCTCGCCACGTGGTCATGAATGTCAGGGCTTCTCCCCTTTTCTTGGGTGAAGGGCACTCCCGTGTGGAGGGACTCGCGTGTTCACTCGGTTGCGGGGGCCTTGTAGCTGTCATACGTCTAGCGGCTGCGCACACAGGTCTGTGTGGACATGTTCTCGGTTCTTCCGGGTGGACACTCAGTGGATGGAGTGGCGACTCCTGTGAGGAATTGCTGTTTCCACGGTGGCTGCTTCTGTGCTGCCCGCCGTGGAGGAGGGCCCCGTTTGGCCCCGCCCTCGCAGACCCCCCCTCCAGGTTCTGTGTCCTGTCCCGGGTCAGGGTCTGACCCCTGGTCTTAGCGTCTCTGCCTCCTCCGAGCCTGGGAACTCGGGCCATTTTTTGAAGACCATCTTCCTGCTGCCCTGCACTTTCTGGAGTGCCAGCCCTTCAGAGGCCATTGGGCCAGGGTGGCCCTGCCCCTTGACGTCTTAGACACCCAGGCCGGCCCGTGAGTTTCCCTCCTGGTGCCTCTCTGAGCAGGTGTGTTGGGTGCCGGGAGGGACTGCAACCCCACAGGGCCAGGTGCCTTGGCCGCGTGTTACCATAGATCCCATCCTGTTGTCAGTGTTTTTCAGGGGCAAAAGACACGCACACATTGAGGAAAATGGGTGTTTCGGCCAAGCGTGGAAAGTTTTGAGAACTCACTCAGAATCTAGATGGTGGGCACTGTTCACGTGTCAGGGACGTCCTTCCAAACTCCCACACACCATGGGTGTGTTACAGGAGGGTCTGGCTGCTCACTGTGCTCCGCTCCCCTTGGGAATGGCCGTGGGTCTCCTTCTTGGGGAGAGAGACCATTCTAGCTTGCGCCCACAGGAGTGAAGCCATCCTCCTGGGGGCGTGTGCTCCTGTGCCTTGGCCCGGCCCTCCCGCTGCTGCACCAGGTTTGGGGAGGCTCCAGCTGGGACATGGGATCCCACGTGGTGGGCGGGGGCTGGTCCTCCCCCGCACCAGCACCCCCTCACCAGTCCTGAGCAGAGGGGCTGGGTCTTTGTCTAGGATGTGCCGATCTCTGAGGACCCGTCCAGACTAAAGGAGCCATCTCCCCCAGCAGGGGAGCTGGGTGGGTGAGTGATGCTCAGCCAGCTCCAGTAAGACAGGGAGACAGGGCATGTGGTTTTTGGTGGGTCTGCAGGTACTCTGGCCCTTTAATGTCTTTAATGTGTCTGCCCGTACAGCCCCTTGCCCTGGGTTGAGGCTACACACTCTGGAGGGTGGTCCAGCCCAGCTCTCCCATCCCCCTCCCCACCGTTATGAGCGCAGGAGAGTTTGCACCTGCTGGCAGATGCCAGCCAGGATTCCAGTGGGCGTGGGGCAGGCACAGGGCACCGTGGAGGCTGCCCTGCAGGTCATCAGGCGTCTCCCCCCTCATCTGGCCCCAGAGCCCATGTTTCCATCATTCTCAGGGCTCGTGTCCCTGCCCCGTGCTCAGCTGGGGCTCCGTATTTCTCTCTGACTGACCAAGGCGTCGCCTGTCCTCCCTGTTCTGCTCTGGGGATTGTGGACCCCAACACCAAGGAGCAGCCGTGCTCCTGCCTGATGCCCATTGTGTCCCTGGGACGGGTGCTTGCTGGACTGGCGGCATGGTGAGTGCTGTGGTAGAGGCCGAGGTGCTGGGCGGGTGCTGGGCTGCAGGTGCAAAGGTCCTGGGCAGGAGTGTGCCCACCTGGCACCATGTAGAGGGAGAGGGGGTCTGGGGGGTGCTACCAAAGGTGGTGGAGGTTGTTTTTTAAATAGACTCTTGTTTCAGAGCAGCGTTAGGTTTGTAGCAAGTCTGTGAATCAGCTTGGGGTCCCCCTGGGTCACACCTCAGTTCAGTGTCACTCGTGTCGCAGCTGATGGGCCGGTGCTGGTGCATCGTCCTCAGCCAGGGTCTTCGCTTCCCCATCCTCTCTGCCCCAGGCCCCTGCGCTCTGCCAGTCGCCGGCTCTCCTGTGGGGGGTACAGCCATTTCCGTATGTGTACCTGTTTTCTCACTTGTGGCCTGTGTGGCCGCCTACCCCTGACTCTGTGCCTTCAGCTGTCCCTTCTCACCAGGCGTTATGCGGGGTTTGAGCGCCTTTGTGTCCCTCCCCGATCCCTCTTCTCCCCCTCTGTCTCTCTCAGCTCTCAGTCGTGGGGGTTTTCAAGTGTACCCAGGGAGCGAGCTGGTGGTCACTCCAGCAAGCCCGTGGCCTGGCCCCACCCATTCCTAATGTCCAGCAAACCCACCCCCCATGGACACGCCTGCTGAGTGCTGGGCTGGGGCCGTGGGGTTTGTCATGAACATGTTTAAGTCTATGGAAAGGCTGCAGGGAAAGTACTTTGAGTCCCACATCCTTCTGGGCTCGTCTGTAACTTGGCTGATCCTGCGCATCTGCCCACACCTGCTCTTCATGACCCGGAGCGTGAGCTCTGACCGTCTTCCTTGCCTTTCTCAACAAACACTGCATGTCCTCGCACAGGGCCTTTCCCTCAGGGTTGCTGCAGCCCCTGCCTGCTGGGTGCTCTCTCCTTTCCCATTTATCCAGGGTTGTGTTCTGTTGTCTGTAAATCCCTGTTTCATTTCTGCTTGACTTCATTTGGACACTGACATCATCCTGGGGTTTGGTCCCCGTTCTCGGCCCACTCCCTTTCTCTTTGCTGTAACACTACCTGTCAGTGACCTCAGGCTTCCAGGCTGCGGCCCCCCGGGCTGGCGCATATCTAAGCCTGGGTTCCTTTCAGGGAGTGGTGCATAGATGCCATGACCTGGCACTTGGGGTGCTCATGGCTGCTGGGGCCCAGGACCTGGGTGACTTCTGGAGGGAGGCCCCGCCTACACAAGTCAGTAGCCTGAGGAGGGGGACGTGTGTGTCTGTAGGTGCCTGAGGGGGGCTGTGGCCAGGATCACCCTGGAGCCCTGCGCTTCCCAGGTGACTACCGTTGCAGAGCCCGCATTGTGTGGCGGGGCCACCCCCAGGAGGGAAGCTGCTGCCACTGCTCCAGATGCATCCTGACTCTGGCCCAGTGCTGTGCCCATGATGTCAGCAGGGACTGTGACATCACTGGGTGGAGACGGTCAGAGAAGGGGGTTCCTGGGGCCTCTGCCAGGGGGCCTGGCCCTGGCCCTGACAAGATGGAGGACCCCCAGGAGAACGCAGCAGGTAAGCCCCCTGAGCTGGAAGGCAGGCCGGGGATCACTGGGGGTGTGGGTTGGGGGGGTTGGGGATGTGGACTGGGAGCCCTGCCTGCCTGGGGCTTAAGTTGACCACAAGGGCCTGAGCAGAGTCCACACCCCTGGGGGGCCTTCCCTGAGTGAGGAGTGAGCCCGGGTGCCCTTGGGAGGAACGGGGACCCCACTGGTGGGGTGAGACTCGCTTTCGGTGACACTCGCTTTTGGGTGTAGGACTGGGTTCCTCCCTCCCCCCATGAGTTTTAGTGCCTGTGCTGACATCACACACACCTGCTTCCTGGTTCACCAGGTGTGCCTGGGGCACCTGTCCTCTTCCAGGCTCCTGGCAGCATTTGACCCTGCTTTTAGTCCTGTGTCCACTCTGTTGTTCCTGCGCCCCATAGGCCAGCAGGTGACTCGCTCTGGCCATCCCCCCTGAGGTCCCAAGAGAGGACCCAGGAAGACCCCTATGTTGTGGCGGGTGGTAGCTCCTGTTCATGGGGTGAGTAGGCTCTGGCGTCCTGTCCTTGGTGTCCACTGTCCCGTGCAGGCGGTGACCCCATGGTGGCCACACACCTGCCTTGTTGTCCAGGGGCTGACAGATGGGGCGGGCCTCTGGTGTCTCGTCAGGGCCACGTGGGCTGGGGGCCAGGCTGGGGCAGCACACCCGCCACAGCTTCTAGTTTCAGGCCTTGTTGCTGTCCCTGTGCTGCTCAGCAGGACCCCAGTGACACTGGGCATGCAGGTCAACATGGTGGTCCTGGTACAAAGGCTTACTTACAGTGGGCACTGGGCATTACTGGGGTCCCCAGAGACAGCACTGGAGGAGGGTCTGCGGGGATCAGTGTCCCTACCCTGGGCCTCATGTCCTGCATCCGGCGACCTCCCAGCCAGCCCGAGGGTGCAGGTCTCCTGGCTTTGCAGCTTTCAGAAGGCAACTCTGTGGGCTCAGAAAGGTTTGCAGCTGGAGGCCAGACAGAGGTGAAGAGGCCACTGTGGACCTCAGGGTGGGACTGAGAGCATGACCCACCTTGACCAGGGGTCACAGCTCAGAATGGAGTCTGTCAGGGCAGGACAGCGGCTGTCGGGGGCACCCTGTGCTGCTGACCGGGGAAGGCCTCCTGGGAGGGTTGGGGGTTGGAGTACAGGGAAGTGAGGTCTCCTGGAGGGTTCCTTTGTGTGTTGTTGGGGCAGAGTGGTGTTTGGTGATGCTGCCCCATAAAAACTGTTTGCACAAAGTGGGACCCAGACCTCAGTCCCTGCCTGTGGGGGATGAGTAGGTCACAGCAGCGGCATGGGGGCCTGCAAGGCCCCTGCCCACCGTTCCTTATCGACGTGGATGCACCCATATCTTGTTGGCCAGGAGGTCGAGCCCCAGTCTCCAACCCTCCCCTCCCCTACTTTGTTCCCATGTTTGGTCTTCCTGGTTGGGCCGCTGTTCTCCAGACCTCCATGCATGTCTTCTGCATCCCCTGGTGAGGGCCCTACAGTGTCCTGCCCTGGCCATACACTCCCTGGCTCTTCCTCTGCCGCTTGTGGGCAGGAGCACATGGTGGGAGTCCCCGCAGTGTCCTCGGGCAAGGAGACAGAAGAATGCAGGCATCTCCTTGCTGTCTTTGAGCTTCCTGTGGGCTCTACAGCCACCTCTGGTGCACCTTTGTGGGCGGGGGTGCGTGCACGGACCTGTTTTAGTTAATTTCCGAGAGGAAAGAAAACCTGGCAGGAAACCACCTCTGAGTGTCCATCCGGGGATAAGGGGCTTTTGGTGCCCGCTTATTGTGGAATCTGGCAGGGTTTCAGAGAAAGGAGGGTCACCTGTGCAGGTGTGTTGTCTGGGAGCAGGAGGTACCCAGATGTTTGCAGGGCATGGACTCGCTCTCTGCAGGAATCCCACACTGGTGTGTTACTGAGTCATGCACACAAGCTCCCAGGCAGTCAGGTATCCAGCTGCTCTGAGCCTGGCTGCTCTCTGGCCTCCAGGCTCACTTCCTCCCAAGGTGGGAAGGCCCTTGTCCTGCCTCTCTGCGAAGACCCTCAGCCCTTCAGCCCATCCCCTGCGGGTGCTGTTCCCACAGGCAGTGAGTGATTCAAGGAGTGTGTCTGGTGCTGGGTGGGGGGAGGGAGTGCTCAGGAAGGCGTGTGTCTAGAGGTGGAGCCTGGAGGTGGAGCGGGACTATTGGGGAAATGCAGATCAGAACCACCCCGAGGCAGCAGAGGGCTCCCGGTGGGAGCAGGACAGTTGATGAGAGGCAGCTACCAGTTCCTCCAGCAGTTAAGCTAGAGCCTCCACCTGACCTTGCCATTCTAGCCATAGGCAGTGCCCGGGATGGGGACAGCATGTGGCCTGCTGGAAACTTGTGCAGAAGAACTGTAGCCACTCTGATCACTGTGGCCCAAGAGTGGACACAGCTGGGTGTCCTTCCGTGGGTGAGTGTGTCCCTCCACACCCAGGAGCATCCCTCAGCCACGGAAAAGAGAGAAGCCCTGACACTCGTTGCCACATGGACAGACCCTGAGAACACGATGCTGAGCCAGGGAAGCAGACACAGAAGGACACGCAGGGTGTGATTCCATTGGTGGGAAACGTCCAGAACAGGCCGATCCACAGACACAGCGACTGAGGCGGGTGACTGCTGATGGGAACAGGCTTCCTTTTGGGGGATGGAACATTCTGGAACCAGAGGTGATTGTAGCACAACTCTGCAAACATAAACCAAGGTCTAGTAAGAGCCTTTGATCTGTTCTCTCTGGAAGGGGTTATAAGCCCCGTGGTCGTCATCCTCTCCAGATGTGAATAAAGATGTCCTGGGGCTCAGAACCGAGCATGCAGTCTCCACCCCAGTAGGCTTGCTGGCCGTTCTGCTTTTAAATTTTATTGGAGTAGAGTTGATCGACGATGTTAGTTTTAGGTATATGGTAAAGTGAACCGGTTATAGGTTTACGCGTATCCACTCTTTTTTAGTTTCTTTTCCCATATAGGTCATCGCGGAGTATTGAGTAGAGTTCTCTGTGCTCTACTCTAGGTCCCTATTAGTCGTATGCTCTCTACTACATATTAATGTATTTAATGTAATTATTTTCTTGTAAATTTGTAGTAGCTGTTCACAGTTAACTCCCAAATCCTTGAGGTTGAACAGCCTTCCCCCACAAGGAACTGTGGGCAGGTGGGGCTCAGCATGGCCCTTCAAGGTGGAGGCCAGCCTGTGGAGCAGTGGGGTGGGCAGCCTGCTCTGTCCTGAGCCCCTAACTCCTCGGTCAGGCTCCTCCCTTCCTCTGGTCACTTCTGCCGGGCTGTCTGGTGCCCCCTTGGCTTCGCAGTGGTTCCGGTCAGTCTCCCACAAGTGCAACCAATGGAGATGGGAGGGCTAGGCAGAGCAGCAGCTGCTTAGCCAGGCCAGCGCCCCTGAGCCCAGTGATGGGTGTGTCGTCCACAGGTGCCGGGACGCTGGTCTCAGGCAGGGGCACACACTGCTGGTGGTTAAGAGCCACATTCACACGGCCCCAGGCTGGGCCGTTTTACAGGGGTGGATGTGGCCGCTAGGAACCCCAGCAGTGGTGGAGCTGGGTGCGTGGGTTTTGGCTGGGGTCTGATTGTCTGTACACGCTGTTCATGTGGTTGGGAAGCGTGGGAGCTGCTGGCTGTAAGCAGTGAGGTTTGGCCTGAAGCCCAGGTTCCTGCCTGTCTGTAAGTCTCCTGGGGTGTGCCCAAACGGGGACTGGTGTGTACACGTGTGTGTGAGCACCCCGGCCTCGGTCCTACCAGCTTGTGGTCCTGCCTCTGGGCACGTGGCCAGGGGGTCCCCTCTTTGGGGCCTGTTCTTGGCACCTGTGCCGTCAGTGACACAAGGGGACTGCCTGGCCCTTCCGTCCATCAGCGCTGGAGGCCGTGTGAGCACCCCTTAGGGGCTGGGGCACCAGGCTCTGCAGAGCTGATCCTGCTGAAGCCTTAGGGCCCTGGTGTTGGTACGCCCTACCCTCTGGGGAGGAGCCGCCTCTGGCCTCGCCTGTTAAGTGGGTGTGGCCTTCACCAGGTGTCAGCCCTTGAGTGCCTGGTAGGGAGGGGCACAGGTGTGAGCCTCACAGTGGCCAGTCTGGGCCCGAGGGGGGCTAGGGAGGTGTTAGAGGAGGAGGCTAGTGTGTTCTTTCTAGAGAGATTCTTGTGATTTTGGTGTGAGAACAGGAGGTGGTGAGGGCCTCTTGGGGGGTGCAGTGAGTGGCTGAGAGAAGGGGATGGCTGGCAGGGGAGAGCCTCCTCTCTCTTGAGACACAGGGTGGCTGGTCTGCACGGGGGTGTAGGGAGGGGTGGGGGTAGGGAGGAGCCCACACCACAGACACACCCTGGGTTGCTTCAGGGCACCTGCCCCATGTGTCCACACCCCCTAGCTTGCGCTGCTTCTCTTGCAACCTGGGGGACTTTTGGGGTGCCTGCCATCCTGTCCACAACCCCAGCTTTGTACTGGCGAGGCCAGGCCAGACTCACCCCAGCGACATGTGCCCAGCCAGCCCTGTCAAGGCAGGGGGCCGCTGGGCCAAATGAAGCCAGGCTGGTGTTGGCTTCTGCAGCCCCTCCTTGCCTGCTACCCACCTAACCACAGGGTCATGAGCTCCTGGAACGAGGCCCAGGGACCTTGATGTCCCCTAGACATTGGGTGGGGGAGGGAGGGGCGTCTCTGGAGTCCCCATGTCAGTGGTGGGGCCTGTGTCTCTCCTTTTCTGAGGGCTCAGCGCCATATGCTGGGGCGGGGAGGGGGGTGCGTGGCGGTGCCTCAGTCACTCGATTGGGCATCTCCCCTGCTGGCATAGCCATCCTACAGCCCTTGGGGGGGCGGGGGCGGGCAGCAAGCAACGCCTGGGATTCTCAAAAGGCCTGAATCTCCCACCCCTCAGCCCCCAGAAGGCTCCAGGTTGCACCAGTGCCTCAGAGATCTTTCCAGAAGGAGGTTCCACCAGCAGTGAACACCCAGTCCCAGGTCTGGCCAGGCTGTGCTATGGATCTCGGGGTGCGTGGTGGGGAGGCTCGTGTCCTTCTAACCTGGGCCTCTGTTTCTCCTCCAGCCAAGAGCCACGAGATTTGAGCCCCTGGGACCCGTCAGCAGCATGAGTCCTCCCCCCGTGTGCGACCCGGAGGCCACCGAGATGAGCGCTGTGGCCGGGCCCTCGTGTGTGCCTGCGTCCCACTAGCCAGAGCACGCCGGGCGCCATGGGGTGTTAGCCCTGAAGAGCTGCCGCGACCGCAGGTCTCTGTGGAGCCGGATTTGCACGGCAGCTGAGTCACCGTGGAGAGGCCAGGGTACCACAAACTTATGGATTTTGACAAGAAAGGAGGGAAAGGGGAGTCGGAGGAGGGCCGGAGAATGTCCAAGGCCGCCGGCCGGGCCAGCCACAGCGTCCGCAGCTCGGGGACCAGCTCGGGGGTCCTGATGGTGGGCCCCAACTTCCGGGTCGGGAAGAAGATAGGCTGTGGCAACTTCGGGGAGCTCCGGCTAGGTGAGCCCCGCGCGATCACGTCTGGGGCCCCGGGGGCAGTGGGAGTCGTGGGTACGGGACCCAGGTAAGTGCGTGGGGCTTCTGCCCCCCCGGTTAGGAGCAGTTGTACTGAGGGCTCCTGGCCCATGGTAGCCGAGGGGCAGAGCGGAGGACCAGGGGCGGATCCTGCAGGTTGTTGCCAGTGTCAAATGTGTCCAGCAGCCCCATGGGGCTGGGTGGAGAGGCCTGCCAGAGTCTGTACCTTGGCAGATTGCGAGGGCACTGGGGTGGGGCTGGCGGAGCCTCGCTGCCCAGGCTCTAGGGCTCCAGGTTCAAGGGCAGGGCCAGGCTGCTGATGGCAGGGGTGTGGGCGGGGGAGACACAGAACCCCGCTTCTCATGGGTTCCCCCCAGCCTGGCCTGCAGCGCCCACTGCCCGTCAGGGGCTGAGACCCAGCCCTGCTGCCCAGTTAAGTGTCTGCATGTGCTCTCACGGACAGGCGCACGCACTTGTGCCCCCAGGTCCTGCCCTTGGCATTTGGGGCGGCAGCCTGAACCGCACAGGTCTGGGTAATTTCAGCAGAAAATGCCTTTTAAGAATCCAGGTTCGGTTGGTGCTCCGAAACCCAGATACAGAACACCACCCTGCTGGGTGCTGCACCCTTCGTGTGTAAAGGGTTTTCAGGGCTGGAGCGCCAGCGGTGTCGGCTCGGCTCCTGGGGCCCGCCCCCGCCCGCCCCTGCTGCTCAGTCACGTGGTTGCCTGTGCCTGCCTAAGTGACTGGGTCCCTCTCTCCGCTCGCCCTGCTTAGGGTGCCCAGGTCTGGGGTGTTGTGAATAAAACCGCCCTGGGGCGCTCTTCTAGAGTGTAAGTGCTTATGAGGGACCACCAGACTGGTTTCTGGAGCGGGGGAACTTCTTTAAACCCTGAGGCTGCACAGGAGAGCACTGGATGTTCTGCAGCCTCCTCTGCACTTCGGGTTGCCCTCTTTCCATGCTGAGCCTGTCGGTGGGTGTGAAATGGTGCCTAATACGGAATTCATTTGCTTTTCCCCAATGACTAATGCTGAGCCTTGTTCTGTGTATCGTTTGTCTTGTTTTCTGGTTGTTTTCAAAGATTTTTTTGGGTGGGGGCTGCACTGGGTATTCAGAAAGCTGGGCACAAGCTTTCTTTACTTGCAACAGGGGCTACTGTCTAGTTGCAGTGCATGGGCATCTCATTGCAGTGACTTCTCGTTGCAGAGCGCAAGCTCTAGGGTGTGCAGGGTTCAGTATTTGCAACTCTCAGGCTTGAGATTGTGGGTTCAGTAGTTGTGGCACGTAGGTTTAGTCTCCTCATGGCATGTGGGATCATCCCTGACCAGGGATCAACTGGTATCCCCGGTATTGCAGAGTTGATTCCCAACCAGTGGACCACCAAGGAAGCCCCCAAAGATTTCTTTTTATCTTTGGCTTCAGATTTTGATCCTGTCTTGTTTAGGTATGGTTTTCTGTTCATCCTGCTTGGGGTTTATTGAGTTTGTAGGATCTGCGCACTTCTTCATTAAATCTCAGAAAGGATTGCCATTATTTCCTCAAATAATTTTTCTACCTTTGTTTAGTCTCTTCTTCTCATACTCCAGTCACATATGGTCAGGAGTGTGTTGTTGTTAGTTTGTTTTGGTTGTGTTGGGTCTTGGTTGCACTGTGGGCTTTTCTGCATTTGTGGTGAGTGGGGACTCCGCTCTGGTTGCAGTGCGTGAGCGTCTTGTTGCAGTGGCTTCTCCTGTTGCAGAGCGTGGGCTCTAGGGTGCGCCTTCTTCAGTAGTTGCAGCTCCCAGGCTCCGGAGTGCAAGTGTCGTCGTGGCACATAGGCTCGGTTGCTCTGGGGCATGTGGGATCCTCCTGGACCAGGGATCTGCATTGACAAGCAGATTCTTTACCACTGAGCCACCTGAGAAGCCTGTCAGGAGTGTTTGATGCTAGCCCACAGGTCCCTCAAGTTCCTTTGAGTTCTTTCCCAGCTTGTTTTCTTTCTTCAATCTGGAGAGCTTGCATTTCTTTATGTATGTTCACCCTTTTTTTTCCTCCTGCAGCATCTATATTAGGTACATCCACTGAAATTTTCATTTCATACATGGTATTTTTCATTTCCATTTGGTTCCTCCTATTTTTCCTGTTGAGATTTTTCCATCTGCTTGTTAATTTTGCCCATCTTTTCCTTTAATTGTTGAATATACTTAAAGTAGCCATTTTTTAATTGGTGTATAGTTGATTTATAATGTCGTGTTAATTTCTACCATACAGCAGAGTGATTTAGTTACACACAGACTTTTTTTAAAATTTCATCTTTTTTAAAAATGTATTTTTGGCTCTGTGGGGTTTTCCTTGCTGTGCTCAGGCTTTCTCTAGTTGAGGCTAGCAGGGGCTGTTCTTCCTTGCGGTACAGTAACTTCTCATTGCGGTGGCGTCTCTTGTCGCCGATGGATTCAGTAGCTGTGGCTCAGGGATGGAACTTGTGTTCCCTGCATTGGCAGGTGGATTTTTATCGACTGTACCACCAGGAAATGACATTACTTCATTCTTTTCTGTGGCTGAGTAGTGTTCCATTGTATATACGTACCACATCTTCTATGCCCACTCATGTCTGTGGACATTGAGGTTGCTTCCGTGGGCTGTCATGGCTCCTGTGAACAGCGCCACTGTGAACATTGGGGTGCATGCATCTTTTTGAATTGAGCTTTCACCAGATATACGCCCAGTTGGAGGATCATATGGCAGCTCTGTTTTTAGATTTCTGAAGAACCTGCATCCTGCTCTCCACGGTGGCTGAACGACCTTACATTTACACCCGCAGTGTAGGAGGGTTCCCGTCTGTAGTGTCTATTTTAAACACCAGTGTCTATGGTCCCTTTGATTCTGTTTTTCCTTCTTACGGTCCTGTTCCGTTTTTCACATGTGTACTGATGTTTGATCATATGTTGGACAATGTGGGTAGCACCCGTGAGGTCTGGATTATGCTTCATCCTGGGGACTCATCTAGAACCCATGAGGGGCTGGCCTGCAGCTTTGATAGGCTGGCCCAAGAGCAGACATTATTTAAGGGCTGGAGTCACCCCCCTCCCAATATATGGGCTCTCTGGGTTTTCAGCTGAATGCAGGGGAGCTCGGGGAGTCTCCATGCCCTGGATGCAGTGCCTGCACCCTGTTCCTGCCCTGGGCAGCTCCTGGCATCTCCCTTCTGCTCACAGTATCCCCCGTGAGTTGTTCTTCATCATGCCTCGCAGACTCTTACTCTTCACACCCTCTGCCGAGCCCAGAAGACCTGAGGTTCACAGGGAGACTGTAACCATGGACTTTAGATGCCTGCATGCGCGTGTGCACAGACCACACATTCACCTTAAACGCAGGAACCCCAGAGCTCACAAATGGCAAAACAGGAGGTTCCTACCACAGTTAGACATCATCGAAGTTTAAACATCCAGAAGTGTTGTTAAGAGCAGGAGCAGGAAAGCTGCATACTGGGAGGTGCTGATTGCAGAGCACCCCTGGACAAAATGCCAGTGTCCACGGCACAGGAAAAGGGTATGGCTAAGTCAGAAGACAGGCGGTGTGATTAAAACTGGGTGTGATATCCAAATAGACACCTCCCAGGAGCCAGCAGCCAGGCGACTGGGGGTGTGGAGGGCAAGACAAGCCAGCAGACCTGGCCAAGAAGTGATGCGCTGCCGAAGGAAGGCCTCTTCTGGGGAGGTGAGTGGAATGTGCTCTGTCCTGACGGGGTGGGATGGCACAGAGCTCATCAGATGTAGGGCTCTTCAATGATAAATGTCGCTTCCCAAGGGAAAAACAGGGACTAAGTATAGACTAAAGGTGGTCTGCAGGCTGGGGTACTTAGGGAACAGGGGACTAAGGTCTACAACTTTGAGACGCATCTGAGAACGAGCAGGTGACAACTATGCAGCCGTGTGGCAGAGCAGAGCAAAGCATGAGCTGACGAGTCTGGCGGCGAGGGTGCCGGCTTCGTGCACCCGGCTCTCCCGTTTTCTGTATCTGAAGCTTTCATAATAAAATGTTGGGGGGACACAAGAGGCATGCCTGTTTTTAACTCAAAACCTGACAACCAGGACTAGATGGAGGCTGTCTCTCCTTGCCCACGGGTGTCTTTTACTCATCGGAATGGAAGAATAGAGGCTGCAGGAGGGGTCCCAGAGGGTACCCTTTCCCAACAGCGGTAGTGAACAGACCAAATGTGGAAAGATGGGACAGGAAGAGACATGCTGTGACCCGTCCAGACAGCCTGACTGTCCATGTGTGGAGGCCAGAGTAGCCGCTCAGTAAACAGGAGGGAGTGAGTTTAGTAAGGCTGCTGGGTGTACCAGCATGGATCAGCTGTATTTCTCCATTGGAGCAACAGTTGGAAAAGAAACATTTAAAAATCTACCCTCCAGGTGCCTCCAGGATAAACCTAACGAAGGTGGTATACGCACTGCGCTGAGCACTAAACGCATTGTGAAGTTAATTTCCAAGACGCGATTCCTCTGCAGACTTGGGGCCCATGCTGTCAGAGACATGGGGTCTCTGGGGAAATTGACCAGCTGGCTGTGCACCGCAGTGGAGACTGAGGCCCTGGAGTATCAGGGGCTGAGCTGAAGACCCCAGGCGGAGGCCACAGTGATGAGAGACCCAGGATGGGGGAGGAGGGAGCTGACTGACAGGCACGTGGGGCCTGGCCTCGGCCTGTGTGGTCCTACACACCAGTGTCTCAGCCACCCCATGGGTGGGGCAGATGGGCCCAGCACCTTGGGCACTCAGACTGTCCCACTGCAGGGGGATGGAGGGTTAGCTGAGGCCTCTTCCCACACTGGACCCTCTCAGAAGCAAGATACAGCAGTGGGGTGATTCAGCGTGAGGTCTCCTGGGGGCACAGCACACCGTGGGGCCTGCTGGCACTCAGGCCCCAGAGGGTGGCTAGCTGGTGCTGGGAGGGGCAGAGAGGGTGCGGGCAGGTTGCTGGGTATGCTCACAGGCCGCCACCCCTGGGCGCTGTCTGGGGCTCAGCCAAGGGTGGGAACTAGCAGGTGAAAAGCTGGTCTGCTCAGGGGTTCTGGAGCTTTTGTGTTTGCAGTTTTATGAGGTTGAGCACAGTAGCTCAGGTGGAGGTCCAGGTGGCTGGTGAGGGGCTACAGGAGATCTACTGTCCCAGGCATGTCAGTTTCTAAGCCAAGGATGCAGGTTACTTTCCTCCCGATGGGCTTTGTGAAGGAAGCCTCAGGCTGGGGAAGGGACTCCTGGCCTGGGGCCCTTGCTCCATGGTGAGGGGGTGGGGCTTGTCCAGCAGAGGTATACAACTTAACTGTCTGGACTTAGGGGCAGCGTGTGGGTTGGGGGGCACCCTCGAGGGTCCCTAGAACTGAGAGGGGTGAGTGCTGGTCAAATGGCGTGGATGGGGGCTCAGCACCTGGGGACACAGAGATGGGGCGTGGGGTGGTGTGGATGTCTCCTCCAGGTCTCTGGAGCTGAAGAAAGGCCTTGGGGTCACCAGGACTCTGTTCTGTATTAACTCTTCTAGATGGGAGAAATTGGAGTGCGTGGGCGTGCTGGCGGGAAGGATCCCACTGAGGACAGGGGAGCAGTAGGCAGAGGCAGGGTTTGCCTGAGGACAGGGATGGGTGGGGGTGCTCACAGCAGGGGGGAACCCCTTGCGGGCATCCTTTTCCCTCCCAGACCGGGAAACGAGGGGACAAGCGCAAGGAGGGCTGTGGGGGGAACAGTAAATGCCCCGTGGAGGGGTGGGTGGTGCGTGTACTCGTGGGCTGGAAGTCCTGCGGACCTGACGTGCTGCTTCTCCCACAGGAAAGAATCTCTATACAAATGAATACGTAGCTATCAAATTGGTGAGTTCAAGCCCTGACCCTAGCCCCAAGTGGCAGCTGTCCCGATGGGCCTGGCCAGGGTCGGGGCGGGAGGAGGGCAGGACTGCACCCTGCGTGCCGCCCACGCGTCCTCTCGTCCCTCCCAGGAACCCATCAAGTCCCGGGCGCCGCAGCTGCACCTGGAGTACCGCTTCTACAAGCAGCTCAGCGCCGCAGGTACCCCAGGGCCGGGCGTAGGGGAGCCAGGGGAGCCCGCCTGGGCGCCGTGCTAGTCTGTGTGTCCTCCATCCACAGAGGGCGTGCCTCAGGTCTACTACTTCGGCCCGTGCGGGAAGTACAACGCCATGGTGCTGGAGCTGCTCGGGCCTAGCCTAGAGGACCTGTTCGACTTGTGCGACCGCACGTTCACGCTCAAGACGGTGCTCATGATAGCCATCCAGCTGGTGCGGGCCGGGCTGGGGCGGAAGGGGTGGGGTAGGGCGGAAGTGGGGGGCGCAGAGAGCAGGCTGAGGCCCACCTACCGCCCGCGCACCGGCAGATCACGCGTATGGAGTACGTGCACACCAAGAGCCTCATCTACCGCGATGTGAAGCCGGAGAACTTCCTAGTGGGGCGGCCGGGCACGAAGCGGCAGCACGCTATCCACATCATTGACTTCGGCTTGGCCAAGGAGTACATCGACCCTGAGACCAAGAAGCACATCCCGTACCGCGAGCACAAGAGCCTGACAGGCACGGCACGCTACATGAGCATCAACACGCACCTGGGCAAGGGTGAGTGAGTGGCGTGTGGGCCGGGCAGGGGATGGAGGTTGGGAGGGCCGCACTGACCTGCTGTCCCCCGCAGAGCAGAGTCGCCGTGATGACCTGGAGGCGCTGGGCCACATGTTCATGTACTTTCTGCGCGGCAGCCTGCCCTGGCAGGGGCTCAAGGTGGGTGGGCCAGGCCCGGTGGGCAGGCCGGAGGTTTCCCGCGGGTGGACGGGCTGGCCAAGGTGCTGACTGCACTCCCCCACAGGCCGACACGCTCAAGGAACGCTACCAGAAGATTGGGGACACCAAGCGGGCCACGCCTATCGAGGTGCTTTGTGAGAGCTTCCCAGGTGAGAGTCGTCTCCCCACGTACCCCGGCCCCCTTGCTCTGGAGACCCCTGCCCAGTGCCCCCGCCTTGGGCCTCCACTAGCCCTGTTGGTATCTGCAGAGGAGATGGCCACCTATCTGCGCTACGTGCGTCGCCTAGACTTCTTCGAGAAGCCGGACTACGACTACCTGCGCAAGCTCTTCACCGATCTCTTTGACCGCAGCGGCTTCGTGTTTGACTACGAGTACGACTGGGCTGGGAAGCCCCTGGTACGTGGAGGGAGGGGGGCTGGCACGGGAGGGGCCCCTGGCAGGTGGAGGTGGATGGCAGGGGCCCCCAGCTGAGCCTCAGCTACCTCTCGCTCTCTTGCAGCCCACGCCTATCGGCACGGCTCACTCTGACCTGCCCGCGCAGCCTCAGGTTCGAGAGAAAGCCTTGCTCTACAGCAAAAACCAGGTGAGTGGCAGGCCAAGGATCGTACCAAAGTGTGTGTGTGTTTCGCGGGGGTGGTATCAGCCGGGGCCACATGACTCCCCGCCCCCTCCCCCCGCAGGCACTTAACTCCACCAACGGGGAGCTGAATGCCGACGACCCCACCGCCGGGCACTCCAACGCCCCCATCACAGCCCCTGCAGAGGTGGAGGTGGCTGACGACACAAAGTAAGGCCACGGCAGGGGGCAGGGACGGGAAGCAGGGATGTCCTGGGCCCGCCCCCTCACGCCCTTGCCCCTCCTCCTCCACCCTCACCCTTTCCGCAGCTTGTGCCCCCTTCCAGCCTGTGTCCCCCTTCCAGGTGCTGCTGTTTCTTCAAAAGGAGAAAGAGAAAATCGCTACAGCGACACAAGTGACCCCAGGGCAGTGACCCCCGAATCCTCCCGCTGCAGCCCCCTGGGGCCAGCTTGTCCACGGCCGCATTGGCCACAGCCGGACGCAGATTGCAGGCCGGCAGCGCTGCCGCCCCCCGCGCGGGGTCACGATCTTCACATAAGACTTTGGCCGAGATTTCTACACCTGTGTCTAGTCCTCCCCTCCGAGAGCATTAACTATTTAAAACAAGGAAAAGAGAAACCACCGCGGCTGCCCTGCCCTGCGCCCCCGCCCGCGTCTGCTGAGTGAGTAGAGCGGCCGCCGGCACCGCCGCCCACCCGTTAGTGTCATAAAGTCCAGCTTGTCTCCCTCGATCCAAAGGCCGTTTTCTCGAGGGGGCGCTGCGGGGCGTTGCTGCCAGGGGTGAGCCCGCCCTGGGCCTCCCCAGACTGGAGGGGAAGGCGGGGTGGGGGCGGCCCCCAACCAAAATGCTGCACCAAAGCCTGGGCCGGCAGGCGCGGCCCTCAGGGGACCTGTGCACCTGTCGGTGGAGCCGCTGGCCTGAACTTGGGCTGGGGGCAGCCACCTCGAGGCCAGTGGGCGGCGCGTGTGCGGGCTTTTTGTGTCGCTCCGCGCTGCCAGCCGAGCCTGCAGACAAGCGCCTTAAAGCCCGTCCGAGCCCCGCAGGTGTGTGTGGAGCGGGCAGCCCCATCAGTGCAGTCCCAGTGGTCCCCTGGGGCTGCGAGCTGCGGGCAGAGCAGCTGGGGCGCCTTCGCGGTGCGTGAGTCTAGGTCTGGCTTTACAAAGTGTACAGAAATGGCACTTCCGTTTCTCTGATGCTTCCTGGAAGCCATAGAACTTAGGGGCTTTTTTTAAAAAAATAAAGGAAAATGAAACCAATTCCCAGCGTGGTGTCCAGTCAGTCAAAGGGGTGTGTCTGGGAAGGGACACGCAGGACTGGGTGTCTGTGAAGGAGGCGTACGACTTGGGGAGGGAGCCAGGGAGTAGCAACCTCCTGCTCAGGAGAAATGGAGGTGGGAAACAAGAGAACTGAAGTGGAGATAAGAACCGGGTTGGTTTATTTGGAGCAAGTGGGAAAATCAGTTAACTACATCACAGACCAGGAGCCACAAATACAAAGGTAAAGGATGGGGAACTTTGCCCCGGTTTACACAAGTTCACTTGAAACCCCCACTCAGACGGATTCCCTTCCAGGAGCAGAAAGGCCTCAGCCGTGTCTGGATGGCTGGGTCGCCAGTGAACTCCACAGCAAAGCAAGGAGCCCTGGGATGGCTGAAGAAACGCCCTCTTGGGGGCCTAGAGTTTGCGTCAAACACTCAGTGGGGTCAGTCTTAGGAGACTGGGCCCCCAGGATGGGGCCAGTGTTCCTATACAGAGAGGAAGAGTGACCACTGCTCTGGAGGACGCAGCAGGAAGCCAGCCATCTGCAGGACAGGAGGTGGGCCCTCACTAGGATCCGGCCATAATGCCCTCGGACTCTGGCCTGATCGAGACCGTAGCGGCTCCTGGAGCAGCTTCACAGGGACCCCAAGTCACTGACAACAATGTGAGGAAGGCCCGAGGCATGCAATGTCCTGCCCATGAAATAAGTAATGTGCCCAGCTCCTCCAGGAGCCTGGCCTCCTGCCCACCCCTACCGGGCCTTGGGGGCAGCCAGCCAAGGTGGGTAGAGGTCCCCCAGCCCCACAGCTGGGAGCCCTAGGCTCCCCAGAGTGTAACATGGGGCCTGACAGGGACAAGACTCTCCCAGCAGTGGAAGATGTGAAACCACATAGGATCAGAAATTCATACATGAGGGACAGACCCAAAAACCGGACCCAGAACCAGCCGATCAGATTTGGGAAGCAGAGGTAAAAATAAGTGAAATTTTTATTTAGAAACGAGTAAACTCTTAAGGTGCGTGAGGCTCCAAGGAAGATCAGAGAAAAGGCTTGGGGAGGAAAACAAGGGCGTGAAGAGGCAATGCTGGCGGTGAGCAGCCAGAGAAAGACACAGCAGGGGATTGGCGGTGGTGGCAGTGTGGACCCGAGTCAGCGAAAAATGTCGGAGCAGGGACTTAGAGCTGCTGCGGGCACTTCCCTGGCTGTCCAGTGGTTAGGAAACTGCCTGCCAATGCAGGGGACTCGGGTTCCATCCCTGCTCCAGGAAGATCTGCATGCCCTGGAGCAACTAAGCCTGTGTGCTGCAGACTAAGCACACTTAACCTGTGCTCTAGAGCCCAGGAGCCTCAACTACTGAAGCCTATGCGCCCTAGAGCTCGTGCTCCGCAACAAAAGAGAAGCCACTGCAATGCAAAGCACCCACATACTGCAACTAGAGAAAACCCTCGCAAGGCAGTGAAGACCCAGGATAGCCAAAAATAAAAATGAATTAAAAAAAGAAAAACCTGCTGCTGAAGGGAACTTTCCAGGTAGAGCCTGGAGTCTCCACCATGAGTTAGAGGTCAGTCACCCACAAGGCATGTCCTCACAAGACAGCTGGGTTTTAAAGTTGATGACTAGTCATGCCTGAGGGCGAAGTGGTAGCATTGTACTCCCAGGCCATTGCAGCCTTTTTGGAAGCTGGTGAAACAACCCTGAGTCGAGGCTTCCACATGTGTCCTAGGTGTCTCTTCAGCCCTGAGGCCTCAGAAGGTCAGCGCTGCCGACTGGGCATGGGGGAGTGGGGTGACGGAGGCCATCTCTATGTCATGGGAAGTGGAAATGGTGCTGTCGGGAGGGCAGGCAGAGGAGGCCAGCCCAGCCCTGTGGTGATGGAGTCCTAGAGGCGTTGGTTCACAGGGCAGTTTTTATTATAAACAGAACAAGTACAGAACAGGGGACCACCTGTGTGCTGTTGGCCCATTCCTTACACCTGCTTTGTGCTGTTTTTTACCATTTATTGTACTTCTGACATATAAGCCCATGATTCCCCTGTAGTCATATTTGCTTTATATGGTCAAGTCTTTCAGTCACATTTTTTTAAAGAGTTTTGTGTGTTTACCCACACGGTCAGGCTTCCTGCAGATCTACCAGAGGTTCTCTCTGAGACCCTGAAGAGCTTCCTATAAAACACCCATGGTGTGAGTTCATTGGCAGCAAATTCTCCCACCTTTTGGTGGCCTGAAAATAACTTTATTTCACCTGCATCAGCAGAAGGTATTTTTGGTGGGAATGGAACTCTGGGTCGGCAGGTGGCTTGGGTGTGACTTTGTTGCCTCAGCATTTTGAAGATACTGCTCCATCGTTCCCAGTGAGAGTTGAGTGGGCTCTGTCTCCTTCAAAGGAATGTGTCCTTTCTTGGCCTGTCTGTGTTTTATCTTAGTTTTAAATTTGATTCAGATGTGTGGTTTGTTGTTTTATTAAAGAATAGTTGATTTAGTGTTAGTTTCAGATGTACAGCAAAGTGATTCAGTTATATGTATGTGTGTATATATATAAACATAAGTATTCTTTTTCAGATTCTTTCCCATTATAGTTTATTACAAGATACTGAATATAGTTGCCTGTGTTATACTGTAGGTCCTTGTTATCTGTTTCATATATACCACTGTGTATCTGTTAATCCTAAATTCCTTATTTCCCCATCAGTCTCCGTCCCCTTTGATGGCCATAGTTTGTTTTCTTTGAGTCTATTTGTTTTGTAAATAAGTTCATCGGTGTCATATTTTAGATTCCATTTATATGTGATATCTTATGGTATTTGTCTTTCTCTGACTTACCTCGATTATTATGATAATCTCTGGGTCTACCTGTATTGCTGCAAATGGCATTATTTCATTCCTTTTTATGGCTGAGTAGTATTCCACACGGAGAAGGCAATGGCAAGCCACTCCAGTACTATTGCCTAGAAAATCCCATGGATGGAGGAGCCTGGTAGGCTGCAGTCCGTGGGGTCGCTAAGGGTCGGACACGACTGAGCGACTTCACTTTCACTTTTCACTTTCCCACATTGGAGAAGGAAATGGCAACCCACTCCAGTGTTCTTGCCTGGAGAATCCCAGGGACGGGGGAGCCTGGTGGGCTTCCGTCTGTGGGGTCACACAGAGTCGGACACGACTGAAGTGACTTAGCAGCAGCAGCAGCAGCAGCAGCAGTATTCCACTGTATGTATGTACCATATCTTTATTTTTATAGCATCTTAATTTTTTTAACACCAAAAACTTCTTTGCTTTCAGGTATAGCCAATTGTACCACATCTTATTTATCTGTTGCTCTCTCAGTGGATATTTAGGTTGCTTCCATGGCTTGGCTATTATACAGTGCTGCTATGATCATTGAGGTACATGTATCATTTCAAATTGGAGTTTTGTCTGGATGTATGACCAGCAGTGGAATTGCTGGATCTAATGGCAGCTCTTGTTTTAGTTTTTTAAAATTAGTTATTGGGCTGTGCATGCTTTCTCTAGTTGTGGGAGTGGGAGCTGCCCTCTGGTTGTGGTGTGGTGGCTTCTCTGGTTGTAGAGCGTGGGCTCTAGAGCTTGAACTCAGTACTTGTGGTGCTTGGGCTTAGCTGCCCCTTGGCATGTGGGATCCTCCCAGACCAGGGATCAAACCAGTGTCCCCTGCACTGGTGTGTAGATTCCCAACCACTAGACAGCCAGGGAAGTTCTTTTTTTAAGGAACTTCCATACTGTTCTCCACAGTGGCTGCACCCAACGTGCATTCCCAGAAACAGTGTAGGAGGGTTCCCACACTCTTTTCATCATTGTTATTTGTAGACATTTTCATGATAGTTATTCTGACTAGTATGAGATAGTACCTCATTGTAGTTTTGATTTGCGTTTCTCTAATACTTAGGAATGTTGGGCAACTTTTCATGTGCCTGTTGGCCATCTGTATGTTGTCTTTGGAGAAATGTCTTAGGTCTTTTTTTCCTGCCCGTTTTTTTATTAGGTTGTGTATTTTTTATTGATCTGTATGACATGTTTTCTATTTATCCTTCTGACCATTTGGTGAGCTTCTTAGATCTGTGGGTTGATAGTTTTCGTCAGTTTGGGGAAATTTCCTGTGATTATTTCTCCAGATATTTGTTTTGCTCATGTTTTCTGTTTTTCCCCCAGGAATCCAGTTGCCTGTATGTAGGCCTTTCATGGGATCCCACAGGTCTCTCGCACTCCGCCTGTTTCCCCTGATTTTTCCCTCTGGGCTTCCATTTGGGTAATTTCAACCTGTCTTCGAGACATCCATCTCCCTTCTGTTGTGTCTGCCTGTAAGCTGCCCACATCCTCTAAATCTTATTTTCTAGTCCCAGAACTTCCTTTTCTTTCTTTGTAAAGTTTCCATTTCTCTGTTGAAATCCTCCATCTTTTCAACCTCCTACCCTGTTTTCCTCTATATTCTTTAACAGATTACAATAATTTTTAAAATCCCTGACAACTGACTTCAACCTCTGGGTCCCCTGTAGGTCTGCTCCTACCAGCTGTTTTTCCTTCTTCATTTCAGGTAACATTTTCCTCCTTCATGTGTATCAAAATTTTTATCATATCCCAAGCACTGTGAGAGGATGATCCGCCAGATAGATCTGCACCAGACAGCAGCTGGAGGGGTGGGTCCCTTAAAGGAGTTGAGCTGGCTGGCTGGGCTGCATTTCCCCATGTTAGCCTCCGTTCTAGTCCAGGTGTCCTGACGTTCACTTATGTCTTGACCTGCGACTCCTGCGTTATAGCAGGAAAAGAACATTTTTCTTTTCACTCTGCCTCTTCACCCCCACGCACTCCCCACTCAGCACAAGGCAAGGTCCCATAGGAGACAACCTGGGCGGTGCTTCTAGCCCCTCCAGGGTCCAGGCTGTCCCATCAGCCCACACGGCCCCAGCAGTGCCCAATTCCTCCGAGGCTGCTGGAGGCCACCCAGTTCCTCAGAGGCTGGCTGGAGGCCACCCAGTTCCTCCAAGGCTGCTGGGGGCCACTCACCTGGAAGGGGCTCTTTCCTCACTGGAATCTAGTTCCTCTCGATTTCTTAGCATCCATGTTTCATCAATATAAAGTATATGTAATTATTATAATGTAGGGTATACAATGCGATGATCTAATATACAGACGCATACAGTCAAGGTAATTACCACATCCATCACCTCACATGGTTACTTTTTTTGTGTGTGTGATGAGTGATCTACTTTCTGGGCCAATTTCAAGTGTAATGAACGGCAGTCACCATGCTGTACTTTAGATCCCTGTAACTTATTCATTTTATGACTGAAAGTTTGTGTCCTTTGACCAGCATCTCCCTTTTCCATGGCCCCAGCCCTTGGCAATCACTGTATACATTCTGCCTCTGTGAAAGTGAAAGAGGAGTGACAAAGTTGGCTTAAAGCTCAACATTGAGAAAACTAAAATCATGGCATCTGGTCCCATCACTTCATGGCAAATAGACGGGGAAACAGTGTCAGACTTTATTAATATTTTTGGGCTTCAAAATCACTGCAGATGGTGACTGCAGCCATGGAATTAAAAGACGCTTACTCCTTGGAAGGAAAGTTATGACCAAGCTAGACAGCATATTAAAAAGCAGAGACATTACTTTGCCAACCAAGGTGTGTCTAGTCAGTTCAGTTCAGTTGCTCAGTCGTGTCCGACTCTCCGCGACCCCATGAATCACAGCACGCCAGGACTCCCTATCCATCACCAACTCCCGGAGTTCACTCAAACTCATGTCCACAGAGTCGGTGATGCCATCCAGCCATCTCATTCTCGGTCGTCCCCTTCTCCTCCCGCCCCGAACCTTTCCCAGCATCAGAGTCTTTTCCAGTGAATCAACTCGTCGCATGAGGTGGCCAAAGTATTGGAATTTCAGCTTTAGCATCAGTCCTTCCAATGAACACCCAGGATCGATCTCCCTTAGAATGGACTGGTTGGATCTCCTTGCGGTACAAGGGACTCTCAAGAGTCTTCTCCAACACCACAGTTCAAAAGCATCAATTCTTCGGCGATCAGCTTTCTTCACAGTCCAACTCTCACATTCACACATGACCACGGGAAAAACCATAGCCTTGACTAGACGGACCTTGGTTGGCAAAGTAATGTCTCTGCTTTTTAATATATTATCAAGGTTATGGTTTTTCCCGTGGTCATGTATGGATGTGAAAGTTGGACTGTGAAGAAAGCTGATCGCCAGAGAATTGATGCTTTTGAACTGTGGTGTTGGTGATGAATCTTGAGAGTCCCTTGGACTGCAAGGAGATCCAACCAATCCATCCTAAAGGAGATCAGTCCTGGGTGTTCATTGGAAGGACTGATGCTAAAGCTGAAACTCCAATACTTTGGCCACCTGATGTGACCCATTTGAAAAGACCCTGATGCTGGGAAAGATTGGGGGCAGGAGGAGAAGGGGATGACAGAGGATGAGATAGTTGGATGGCATCACTGACTCGATGGACATGGGTTTGGGTGAACTCTGGGAGTTGGTGATGGACAGGGAGGCCTGGTGTGCTGCGATTCATGGGGTCGCAGAGTTGGCCATGACTGAGCGACTGAACTGAACTCTGTGATTTCACCTTTAATATTATGTCCCACACATAAGCGAGATCAGATAGTAGTTAATCTTTCTGTGTCTTACTTCACTCAGTGTCATCCAAGTTGCTGCAAATTGCAAGAAGACTTCCTTCTTTTTAAGGCCGAATAATGTGTGTGTATTTCTACTGTATGCAAATTAGGAGTGATTTCTAACTAAATAATGTTGTGATTATAATGTATCTGCAACTTATATATCATATATTTTCTTTCTGAGGTTTTTTCCATGTCTTGGCTGTTGTAAATAGTGCTGCAGTGAACATGGGGTGTGAGTGTCTCTTTAATACAACTGATTTTATTTCCTTTGTATAAATACCCAGAATTGGGATTGCTGGTTGGTGTTGTTTAGTCACTTAAGTCCTGTCCAACTCTTTGCAACCCCATGGACTGCAGCACGCCAGGCTCCCCTATCCTTCACTATCTCCCAGAGTTTGTTCAAATTCATGTCCATTGAGTCCGTTCTGCCATCCAACCATCTCATCCTCTGTCGCCCCCTTTTCCTCTTGCCTTCAGTCTCCCCAGCAGCAGGGTCTTTTCCATGAGTCAGCTCTTCACATCAGGTGGCCAAGGTATGTAATCCTGTTTCAAATTTTTTAAGGAACCTCTATGTTGTTTTCCATTGTGCCTGTACGTATATATGATTCCTGTAGTGAATCTGTTCTTTTTCTAGTTTTTTATAACCAGCTAAAGCTGTGGCGTGCTGTGATTCATGGGGTTGCAAAGAGTCGGACACGACTGAGCAACTGAACTGAACTGAAAGCTGTGGTCTGCCACATCAGTCTATATCCTGTCCAGAAATTGAACCCCTTCTACTATCTACTGAATGTCTGTAGGATTTGTCATGGTGGCCCTTTTTCACTTTTGATATTAGTCATGTGTTGTCTCTCTTTAAAAAAAAAAATGAGCAAACAGAAACTTTGCTGTGGTTTTGTCAAAAAACCAACTGATGGTTTGTATTTCATTCATTTTCTGCTTCATTTTCGGTCTCATTATTTTGTTATTTCTCCTGTTTTGAGTTGAACTTGCTGTTAACTCTCTAGTGTCTTAAGATGAAAGAGACCGTGGATTTTAAACTTTTATTCTTGGGAGTTCCCAGTTGGTTCAGTGGTCAGGACTCAGCACTTTCACTACCAGGGCCTGGTTTCAGTCCCTGGTCAGGAAACTGAGATGTTACAAGTAACACAGTGCAAACAAACAACAATAATAAAAATAAATCTTCTTTCCCAGTCTATGCATAAAGTATAAATGTCCCCCTCAATTCTGCTTTAGTGGGATCATCAAATTGTGGCATGTTATAATCACAATATCATTCAGTTCAAAATAGTTCCTTATTTCCATATAGTTTGTTTCAGCCTATGTTTATGTCAAGGAGTTGGTTAACAAACATCTGGGGATTTCTTGTTTTCATCCTGTGATTGATTCCAGTGTGATTCCACTTTAGCCAGAGATTATGCTTTGCAGGAGATAAATTATTCTTGAAGTACAGTTGACTTACAGTGTTGTTTTAGTTTCAGATGTACAGCAAAGTGCTTCAATTACATTTATGTTTTCAGATTATTCTATTATAGGTTATTACAGATACTAGTTTCCTGTGTTTTAAGTAGGTAATCCCATACTCCCAATTTATCCCTACCCCTCGTCCTTACTCTTGGTAACTGTAAGTTTGTTCTCTACATCTGTGAGTCTGTTGCTGTTTTGTAAATATGTTCATTTGTATTATTTTTTAGATTTCACATAAAAGTGAAATGATATTTGTCTTTCTTTCTTCACTTTGTATGATAATCTCCAGGTCCATCCTTGTTGCTGCAAGTGACATTATTTCATTCTTCTTATGGCTAAGTGTACACTGTATACATGTACCACATTTTCTTTAACCACTCACCTGTTGATGGACATTCAGGCTGCTTCCACATCTTGGCTATTGTGAATAGTGCTGCTATGAACTTAGGGGTGCATGGTTTTATCTGGACAGATGACCAGGAGTGGGATTGTCTATTTTTAGTTTTCTGAAGACTCTCCATATTTTTCTCCATAGTGGCTGCAACAGTTTAAATTCCCACCAACAGTGTAGGAGGGTCCCCTTCTCTCCACACCCTCTCCAGCATTTATTGTCTGTAGACTTTTTGATGATGGCCATTCTGATCAGAGACATGATACCTCATAGTTTTGATCTTCATTTTCCTAGTATTAGTAACTAGTGATGTTGAGCATCTTTTCATGTGCCTTTTGCCATCTGTATGTCTTCTTTGGAGAAATGTCTATTTAAATCTTCTGCCCATTTTTTGATTGGGCCTTTTTTTTCTTTTATACTGAGTGGTATGAGCTGTTTGCATATTTTGGAAATTAATCTCTTATATGTCACATTGTTTGCAAATGTTTTCTCTCAATCCATAGGCTAGACAGCCTATTCATTTTGTTCAAGGTTTCTTTTGCTGTACTAAAGCTTTTAACCTGGAGAATGAAATGGCAACCCACTCCAGCATTCTTGCCTGGAGAATTCCATGGATAGAAGAGCCTGGTGGGCTACAGACTTCAGTTCAGTTGCTCAGTCGTGTCTGACTCTTTACGACTCCATGGACTGCAGCACGCCAGGCCTCCCTGTCCATCATCAACTCCTGGAGTTTACTCACAGTCATGGCCATTGAGCTGGTGATGCCATCCAACCATCTCATCCTCTGTCAGCCCCTTCTCCTCCTGCCTTCAATCCTTCCCACCATCAGGGTCTTTTCAAATGAGTCAGTACTTTGCATCAGGTGGCCAAAGTATTGGAGTTTCAGCTTCAGCATCAGCCCTTCCAATGAATATTCAAGACTGATCTCCTTTAGGATGGACTGGTTGGATCTCCTTGCTGTCCAAGAGACTCTCAAGAGTCTTCTCCAACACCAAAGCATCAATTCTTTGGCGCTCAGCTTTCTTTATAGTCCAACTCTCACATCCATACATGACTACTGGAAAAACCACAGCCTTGACTAGACGGACAGACTATGGGGTCACAAAGAGGAGGACATGACAGAGTGACTAACTTTCTAAACCTTTTGTTTCCATCTGTTTATTTTTACTTTTGTTTCCATTACTCTAAGAGTGGGGAGACAAAAGAGCTATTGCTGCAATTTATGTCAGAGTGTTATGCCTATGTTTTCCTCTAGGGATTTTATAGTATCCAGTCTTACATTTAGGTCTTTAATCCATTTTGAGTTTATTTTGTATATGATGTTAGAGAAAGTTCTAATTTCATTCTTTTAAATTTAGCTGTCAGGTTTTTGCATAACTACTTAGTGAAGAGACTCTTTTCTCCACTGTATATCCTTGCCTCACATACATATATATGCATCCATGCCGAGTCACTTCAGTCACATCCGACTCTTTGCAACCCTATGGACTGTATCCCACCAGGCTCCTCTGTCCATGGGATTTTCCAGGCAAGAATAGTGGAGTGAGTTGCCATGCCTTTCTCCAGTGGATCTTCCTGACCTGGGGACTGAACCCGTGTCTCTTTAAGTCTCTTGCATTGGCAGGCAGGTTCTTTACCACTAGAGCCACCTGGGAAGCATAATATATTTTATTTTTCAGTCTCACTGCATGGCATCCAGGATCTTAGTTCCCCAACCAGGGATTGAATCCATACCCTCTGCAGTGGAATTGTAGAGTTTTAACCACTGGACTGCCAAGGAAGTCCGTTTGCCTCATAGACTCATTGACAGTAAGTGCATGGGTTTCTCCCTGGTCTTTCTAGCCTGTTCTATTGCTCCATGACTTTTTGTGTTAGTACTACACTGTTTGGATGACTGTATTCTGTAGTAGTGTGTGAAATTATGAGTGTGTTGACTTCTACTATTCTTTTTTCTCAAGATTGTTTTGGCTATTCAGGATTGTGTTTCCATATGAATTTTAAATTTTTTTGTTCCAGTTCTATGAAAAATTGGTTATTTGATAAGAGATTGCACTGAATCTGTAGGTTGCCTTGGGTAGTACTGACATTTTAACTATTGATTCTTCCAGTCCAAGAAAATGCTATGTTTTTTGCATATGTTTCTGTGTTCATTTTCTTTCATCAGGATCTCACTGTTTTTGGCCTATAGGTCTTTACTTCCTTAGGTAGGTTTATTCCTAGGTATTTTGTCTTTGGTGCAGTGGTAAATGGGATTGTTTCCTTAATTTCTGATATTTCTTTGTTACAGAAATGCAACAGCTTTCTGTACATTAATTTTGTATCCTGCAGCTTTACCAAATTCATTGATGAACTTTAGTAGTTTTCTGGTAATATATGTATAGTGTCATGTTATCTGCAAATAGGGACAGTTTTACTTCATCTTTTCCAATATGGATCCCTTTCATTTCTTCTTCTCTGATTGTTGTGGCTAGGACTTCCAAAACCTTCTTGAACAAGAGTGGGCAAGAGTGGGAATCCTTGTCTTGTTCCTGATCTTAGAGGAAGTGCTCTCAGCTTCTCACCACTGAGTATGGTATAAGCTCTGGACTTGTCCTGTATGGCCTTTATTATGTCGAGGAACGTTGGTAACTCCAGCTTCTGAAGTACATGTAGATCTGTTTCGGTTTTATTTTCTCTCTTGCTTCATAATCTGTGCATTGCTGTAGGACACTGTGATGATGCTGGTAGAAGCTCGCACTGCTGTCCTCCTCCAGAGGGTGGGTCACGTTCCATTGGCAGGAGACGGTCATAGCAGGTCACTGTGACCCTGAATAGCCGCAGGCCCTAGGAGTGGGGCACAGCCGTCTCGGGGCCCCTTCTAATAAGCCCACCGGGTTGTTGCCCAGCCTTTACTCCGGGCATGCCCACACCCTGTGGGTACCCCAAGCTGACACCATCTGTCCTGTCCTGAACTGTAGTGGCCCCAGGACAGGCTGCTCTGGGGGCTACAGTGGGAGGCCTGGTCCCCCGCCCCATGGACCCCTCACTTGGGGTCCGCCTACAGTGTGGCAGGTCTCAGGAGGTGACGTGGAGCCCACGGGCTCAGAGTCTCTGCAGCCAGCCTGGTCCTCGGTCTGGGTCATCGCCAAGAGTCCTCACTGGCCAGGATGGGTTGTGGAAGCAGAAGGACACCCCCCTGGGCAGAGCCAGCAGGGCCCCATCCACAGCTGCAGGGGCAGGGAGGGACATCCAGGGAGGCTGGACACAGATGGTCCTTTACTGGGCCCAGGGGCAGGGCCTGGGCCTGGCAGGAAGCTGGCCTACAGGACCTTGGGAGGTCTTGAGCCCTCATCCTCAGGCAGGCTGGGGGGCCTGAGCCTCCCCAGTGAACAGAGTAGAGGCATACAAGCCCCCCATGCCAGCCAGGGCCCCTCATGTGCTCTCCTACCAGAGAGACGGGAATTCAGAATGCATTGCCGTGTGTAGCTGAAACAAACGAGGCAACACCCTGCACCAACATCCCTGGGTCCAGGAGGAGCCCAGGGCAAGCCCTCATGTGATCTGGATGCGCTGAAGGTGAGAAGTCTCTGGCTCCACTGCCAGGACCCCATCACACTGGAAGCAGCACATGTCTCTGGGCTTATACGTTTCTTTCCTTTATTTAAAAAAAAAAAAACATTTCGGGTGTGGTGTGTAGACACACCTTCCATGGCTTCGGGGAGGACACAGGCTCCAGACGGAAGCATGGGGGTGGGGTGGGGGCTGCACCCTCCAGCACCTTGGGTAGAGTACTTGCTGGGGGCTGGGAGTGGGGCTACAGGGTAGGCAGGCGGGCCAGCGGGGACGTGGCCACCATGGCTGGCCTGCAACATCACCTCTCCCAGGCAGACCCGGTCTGCCGCCCGCATCCATAGCTGTAGGGGCAGGGAGGGGCATCCAGGGAGGCTGGACACAGATGGTCCTTTACTGGGCCCAGGGGCAGGGCCTGGGCCTGGCAGGAAGCCGGCCTGCAGGACCTTGGGAGGGCTTGAGCCCTCATCCTCGGGCAGGTTGGGGGGCCTGAGCCTCCCCAGTGAACAGAGCAGAGGCACACAAGCCCCCCATGCCAACTAGGGCCCCGCATGTACTCTCCTACCAGAGAGACGGGAATTCAGGATGCATTGCCATGTGCAGCTGAAACAAACAGGAGGCAACACCCTGCACCAACCCTGAGTGGGGCTGCAGGGGTGGTGGGCGGGCGGACCCTCTGCTCAGGGTGGGGTAGGCTGACCCTGCCCCCCAAGTCCTGAGGGGGATTGTCTCTGCCGCCCCGCCCACCCCTCCATCACCTTGGAATAGGCAGCCAGCTCACCGCACTGCAGAGAGGAGCCCTCCTGGCCCTGTGGGTGACAGCAGCATGGGTGGCAGGCACAGCAGTGGGGCCAGGCAGCCTGCCTGGGCTGCGGGGCGCCAGGCCAGTGGCCTAGGTGTAGAAAATGACTTCTGGAATCTGGCCGTCCTCCACTGATGTGCCATTGTTGTTCCCGGCCGCATAGCAGAAGGTGAAGCAGGTCTTGGCCCCTGTTGTGGGCGACTCGTGGGTCACCTTGCGCAGGCCCTTGGTGCCATAGTGGGAGTCCGGGCCCTGTGGGGAGGACCCAGCGGGTCAGCAAGGATGTGCTGCATGAGAACACAGCTCAGGGCCCGCCCAGTGTGCACAGCAGGCCTCCAAAGGAGGACACAAGGTTGTGCCCTCCCAGCCTCACATACTTAGAGGCGGGCAGTAAACCGGGAGGCGAGGTCCTGGGTGGGGCTCAGAGACCCTGAGTCCGGGCTGGGGGTCAGGTTCAGGGTTGGAGTCCTGGGTAGGTTTCTGGGGTCGGGGCCTGGGTGGGATGGGGTCAGGCACACCTTGAGCGTGGCGCAGGCCGTGTAGTTCACGTTGGGCAGCACCTCCACCGGCTCCTTGAACATGACTCTGAAGGTGCTGGCAGAGCCGTCACAGCTGAAGCCCGTGTCGTTCTGGCCCAGGACTGTGTTACTGTCCGTGTGGATGATCTAAGGGCCAGAGCCAGGCACAGCTCACCCTGGTGCCCCCAACCCGGTGCCCACCCACAGGACCCCACGGAGCCTGGATCCGAGGACTGAGCTAACCCAAAAGGAGGAGGCCAATGGCGGGGGTAGAGAGGCATGGTCCGGGGTACCCCCTTGGCTAGGGGAGAGGAGTGGGATGTGAAGAAGGGGAGAGAGGAGGAAGGGGTGATCCGGAGGGACAGGGCCCAGAGGTGGAGGCTGGACCTGGATGTTCACTTGGTAATCTGTGGGCCCGTGGATAGAGCCGTACAGCCCGAAGCCGACTACGAAGATGCGTTTGTTGACCGAGAACCTGAGGGCATCGGAGGAAGGAGATGCTGAGTGACCCCGACCAACCAGGCCCCGCCCCTCCCCACGGGGAGGCCCCAACCAGGCCCAGCCCCCGCGACTTGCCCCGCCCACCTGATGCGGTCGCTCGTGCCACTGTAACCCCAGCGGCTCTCCACCTGCTGGAAGCGGTTGATGCTGCATTCCTTCCCGCGGAGGCAGCAGCGCGGCCGATCGATGAAGTCCACGCGCGGCTTGGGGTTGACGGTGAAGTGCAGGAAGAGGCTGACCACCTCACGGTCCACCAGGATCCCCGACTGCGCGGGCCCTGTGGGTACATGAGCGAGTGGGGAAGGATAGGGAAAACCGGGAGCGCACAAAGACACCAGAAGGCAAGGCATAAGACCCAGCCTCTCTTCTCTGCAAATTGTCACGGGTCCAAGCAGCCCCAGGGCAGGGGGGCGGGGGGCGGGTGTTAGAGGGAAATGGCCCTTCCAAGAGCGTTTCAGGAACGGTCCCAGGTTGACATGGGGACTGTGCTCCAATTTGCTGGCTAAATGGGCAAAATCCCTTTCACCTACTTGGGTCTCCAGACCTCCTCAGGGACCACCTAGGGGAATACTATGGGTCCACAGGGCTCACGCCCCCTGCCTGTCCACCCCAGGCACCTACAGATGCGGGGGTGCTGGCCCTAAGACAGGCCTGGAGCTGGGGAAGACTCAGAAGGTGGGAGCCTAGATGCAGCAACCCAAGAGCTCAGAGGAGCTTCTGGTGGGGAAGACCAGGGTGCTGGGGTCTCCTGGGCCACAGGGCAGGAGGATTACACCCGCCCCTGCCCACCACCTGTGGCAGGACCAGGTGCCTGCAACAAGCCTAGATGGCACTGCCCTCCTTTACAGGAATCGCTCATTCACCAGCTTTGAGCTCATTTCTGGGGCAGGTCAGCTATGGCCTGGCTCACAGACCCGGTGGCCCCATGTGCACAGATCGCAGCAATAGGGGAGAGATGTCTGTGGAGCACGTAAGATACAAAACTGAACACAGACAAGAACCACTCTTTTTAAATCTCCGGACAGAAAACAGAAGGAAAACCACCTCTGACCTCAGTCCTGATGCACTCAGCCAGGGTAGTCTTTGGGGGACTTTTTCCCAACTTTCTATTTTCCTATATTTTCAAGGGGAATAGAAGAGGCAGGAAAATTCTCCAAAACAGTTGAGTGACAAACAGCGAAAGCCCCAGAGGTACCACCCATAGCAGAAGGACAAGGCCCAGGTCTGGCACACCCCCCCAGGAGCTTGCATGTGGGAGGGTCTCCAGCCTGGGGACCCTCAAGGGAGGAGGGGTGAGGGGGCCAAGGAAGGCTGGAGGATGGTACATCCAGGAGACCTGAGACCCTGGGGGGCTTTGGCAACCAGGTGGGCTGAGGGACCAGGAGGAGAGCTATTTCAGGGTGACAAGCAGGACTGGAGAAAGAGGGATCTTGCAAGGCTCACGAAGGCATCTTAGGTTGGGACAGCTCAACACTACAGCTGAGGGCTCTCACCTGGAGGTCCCAGCTCCCCAGGGAACACTGGGCAATGTTTGTGACATCCGTGATCATCAAGATAGGGGTGGGACTTCCCTAGCAGCCCAGTGGTTAAGAACCCGCAGTGCAATGCAGGGGACTCTGGTTCAATCCCTGGCCGGGGAACTAAGTTCCCACATGCCACAGGGCAACCAAGCCTGAGTGCCACAACTAGAAAACCTATGTGCTGCAACTACTGAAGCCTGCACCCTAGAGCCTGTGCACCACAACTAGAGTCCATGCACCGAAATGCAAGTCCATGCACCGAATTGCCATGACTAAGACACAACACAGCCAAATAATTAAAAAAAAGAAGTGGGGCTCTTGGCATTGAGGGAGTGGGGCTAGGGAGGCTGCTCCACACCCCACAGTGCCCAGGACGGCCCCGTCATTGTGGTGCTGCCAGGGTCTGGTATGAGGAAGTGCTAAGGATTTGATGGATAAGTGAGCCCCAGAGTACTGGAGACAGCCTCTGAGGCTGTACCCAAGTTCTGCCATTCCACCAGGGACTGCCAGATAAAACATGGGTCACCTGGTCAAGTCAAATTCTGATCATAGAGAGCTGACCCATAGAAGAAGTCTCCCCGCCGCTGCATGGCAGACACTCACACTGAAAAACGATCTGTTTGCTGTCTCTGTTAAATCTGGGAACCCTGAACCAGAGCAGGAACAGGAGCAGCATGGACCTGGGAGAGACAGGACGTGGTGCACCTGCTGTAGGCTAGAGCTCCATCCAGAACCTCCCAGGCCAGTGTGGCTCCAGGACCAATGTTGGCATCAGCCACGAAAATGACCCAAAGGGGAGGCCCAGCCTCCCTGGGGGATGGTGGCAGCTACTGCCACACGGCCCAAAGGATTGGAGGGTCCCCACGGGGCGGGAGGCAGGGCCAGGGCCAACCCTGCCTGGGCCTGAGTCACAACCTGAGCCCTGCAGCACAGCCCCAGACACCTCTCAGCCCTTCACAGGCTCATGGAGGACCTGGACGCCACAGCCCATCTCCCAGACATGAGCCCCCGTTGGGGATCTGCAACACTCAAGACACACGTGTGTGGACACCTGAGATGTGGGGACTCAGGATGATTGGCCTCTGGGGGTCATTCCAACAGTAGGGTCTCAAGTCCAGGTTCTCACACGGACACGGCCGGCGCCTGACCCACTGTGGGGTCACACTCCTCCTTGGCGCCCCGGTTACCTGCAGCGAACTCCTCGATGGTCATCAGCGGGAAGCGGATGAGGGCCAGCGCCTTGCCCAGAACCTTCCGCTTGTTCTCGGGCGTCACCTGCAGCTGCTGCCGCTGACACTCTGCCTCGGACCAACGGACAACGGCCGTGAACAGGCGCACCTCCCGGATGCCCAGCGTGTCCCGCTCCAGCACTGCCACCAGTGTATCTGCAGAGAGGGGCTGTCAGCGGGCGTGGCCACACCTCGGGGATGAGGTCTGACGGGCTCTGGGTGGTGACCAGTGTGCCTCACCTAGGTCAATGTCCGTGAAGCCCTCAGCTGTGATGGCGTCAGCTGTGTTCTTGTCAATGTTCTCCAGACACAGGCTGGCAAGCTGTGGTTCATCAAAAAGTCTTGCCTGGAGAGTGGGATGGCAGTAAAAGAAGAGCATGTCAACACCCAGCCACATGAACCCTGGCTCCACACTGGGCATGGATTTTCAAGTCCTGGGAGCTGAGCAGCAGCCCAGAGATCATCTTCTTCCAGGGTCCCAGTCTCACAGTAACCACTGCCTGGGGGCGGGGGGAGGGCAGGCTTATACCTCAAAAGTCAGGGTACTGAGAGGTTCAAGCTGGAGGTGGGCCCAGTCCTCCCCAGGTCAGGCAAGAGCCTTGGGGAGAGGGCCGAGAAGGACCCACAGGACACGGCAGAGCTATGCCCCTATATGAGAACTCATGCACAGGGTGAGGCCCAGGGACAGAGAAGATTCTGGCTCCTTTCTGCCCGGGAAGATGTGGGGCAGCCTGAACCCACACCCCTATGCACTGTGCATGGCTGTAGCTCTCAGGAAATGGTTGAGAACAGTCTCCACATGACAGCCCAGGCTCTAGCACTCGAGAGCAACTCAGCAGATGCGCTGGGGCCCAGATACCACAGCAGCGAGGGGTCACAGAGTCACAACTACACCTGGGTGCTGCCCTATCCCAGCTGGCCTCTCAGTGGTCCAGCCCACCACAGTCAGTGGGACCAGACAGCCTCAAACGTGCCCCTCTAAAAAACCCAGTAACGGAATACCTTTCTCCCCACATCTGAGCCCTGCACAAGGGCACCAAAATGTTCACAGGAGCACAAGAGTAACCAGGGAAACTCACCCGCAGGATGCAGGGTACAGTGAGGGAGGAGCTTATCCTTCCACAAGATTTAGCAACCACCTAAAACTCAGAAATGCACCAACCCGACCTCTCCTGCCCCGGCGTCCTCCTCACCCGCCTTGTATCAATTGCCCAGACTCCGCACCTGTGCCCCAGCGGGTCCCACGCCTTCCCCTCCCCTCCCCAACGTCCTCGCCCCGCCCACAGCCCCGCCCCCTGCATCCCAGCCCCGCACCTGCGTCAGCAGCATGAACGCGTTGTCAGCCCGCAGGTTCTTTTTCAGGAACTCCACGCAGTGGGCCTCAAGAGCGGGCACCGCGTACTTCTTGGCGGTGTACAGCGTGGTCATGACCGTCTCGGGCCCGATCTGAACTTCGTCTGAGTAGAGAAACCTGGGGGCAGAGCGGGGTGTGAGGACAGCCTCCCTGCCCTTACCCTCCAGACCGGCCCAAGGAACCATCCAAACCAGCACCCAGCTGCCCTGACCAGTGGACTTGACCCCTCAAAGGCAGTTACCAGGGAAAAGGAGCGGAGCTAAACTACCCACACATTACCCACGGAACGTGCCTACACAGCAGGCAGCCTCTGTCCAACTCCTCTGTGGGCAGCATGGGATTTGCCCCGGGGCCATAACCCTCTGAACAACCCTCTGGCCCAGCCACAGCCAGCTCAAGCTCAATCACTGATGGGACCAGAAGTGCCAGCTGGAATTGCAGATATGGTGGCCGTGGTGACCACCTGCCCTCAGGCCAACTCTTTGTGTGGGTCAGAAGTGGGGTCGATTACAAAACCACGGGGAGAGAGTGAGAAAGCAGCCCTTGGCCCGTCTGGTGGGAGCATCTCAGGGCGGCCCTGGGTGTGCAGGAGAAATGACACGTGTTCACAGCAGCACAATGCACAGGACCACCTGAGTGTCCGCCCACATGCACAGAGGGAGTAGAAGGGTGTGAAGGGTGGAAGACCAACCCAACCGGGAACAGCCCAAAGAGCAAGTTCCTGGAAGGTGCCTCCTCTCCTGGCACTCAGCACCCCCAGAACGCACTGGAAGCCTACACAGCAGCAGCAGGGATCTGGCAGGGTCAGGGACAGAATGACCGTCAATGTCAGCAGTCCTGAGGGGGACCTTGTAATGGAACAGACCAAGACATGTGGGAGAAGATGGGTGAGCCTCTCACATACCAATGGAGGTAGTGTCCACCCTCTCAGGGGAACAGCCATGGTCGTCAAAACTCAGAGACAGAAAGAGAAACAGAAAAAATATACAGAGAGAGACAGATACAGAGATGGAGACGAGACAAAACAGCCTTTCACCCCATGTCTCACCAAGCTTAAAGGGAGGGTTTGGCTAACTGCAATGTCACTTTTTTTTTTAAATAGACGTTTTAATTTTTAAAAATGATGGTAATATGTACATAAAATTTACCATTTTGACCATCAGTAGCATTCAGTTCAGTTCAGTCACTCAGTCATGTCCGACTTTTTGCGACCCTATGAATCACAGCACACCAGGCCTCCCTGTCCATCGCCAACTCCCGGAGTTCACTCAAACTCATGTCCATCGAGTCGGTGATGCCATCCAGCCATCTCACTCTCTGTCGTCCCCTTTTCCTCCTGTCCCCAATCCCTCCCAGCATCAGAGTCTTTTCCAGTGAGTCAACTCTTTGCATGACATGGCCAAAGTAGCATTAGGTACATTCATATCATTGTGCATTCATCCCCACTATCCATCTCCAGAACTTTCTCAACTTCCCAAACTGAAATTCTGTCTCCACAAGACACTGACTCCCCGTCCCCTCCACCAGCCCCTGGCCCCACCATCCACTTTCTGTCTCTGGATCTGACTCCTCTAGGACCTCCTGTTAGTGGAATCAGATGGTACTTGTCCTTTGGCATCTGGCTTACTCACTGAGCATCATGTCCTCAAGGTCCATCCATGGTGGAGCAAGTGTCAGAATCCTTTTGAAGGCTGAGTAATACTCCAGCATGTGGATGGATCACACATTATTCATCCCTCATCTGTTCATGGACAGCTGGGGTGTTTCCACCTTCTGGCTGTTGTGAATCTCGCTGCTGTAAACGTGGGTGTGCAAATCTCTCTTCAAGTCCCTGCATTCCCTTCTTTTGGATCTGTACCCAGAGTAGGATTGCCTGAGCATATGGTGACTCAATGTTTAGATTCTGAGGATCCTCCAGACTGTTTCCACAGTGGCTGCCCCATCTCACATTCCCCCAGAAGTGCATTAGGGCCCCCATTTCTCCATGTCCTCGAGACAGCTTGTTTGTTTAATATTGGTAATAGCCACCCTGGTGGGTGTGAAGTGACAGCTCACTGATTTTACCACCTGGTTTGTAAATAAATTTTTCTTGGCACTCAGCCCTGCCTACAGTTTACAGATTCTTCCAGGCCGCTTCTGCAGGATCAGCAGGCAGCAGTGGAGGCAGTACCCCCTGCCCTCTCTCGCAGGTAGCCTGTGGCCCCTGGTCTGAAAAGCTGCCTGAAGAGAGAGAAGTGAGATTACTCCACCAAGTGTTGTTTGTGATCAGCCCACAGAATTCAGCGTGGTTAGATGGAGCTAACAGGAACTGATTTACATCCGAGGGTAACTGTGGATACCACAGGGGAGAAGATGAAATGTTGGGGCAGGGGGCGGGAAGCACACAACACAGATGGGGCTGGGTATGAATGGCACTGGCCAGTCAAGGCCTTGTCCATGGTGCTCAGAGGGGGGCCAGGTTCACTCCATTTTCTTTCTGTGAATCAATGCCATTGTTATAATCAGAAAGGAAAAGAACTTCCCTGGCCATCCAGTGGTTAGCATTCTGCATTTCCACTGCTGAGAGCCCAGGTGTGATCCCTGGTCAGGGAACTACTAAGGTCCCCCATGTCCTGAGGCCAACAACAACGAAAAAGGCGAAAAAGTAAACTCCATGTTTAAAAAGCTGTTTGACCGTGTAGGATAACCTTCAAGTTACACATATGGTCCACAGAGCTTGCCGGCCTCCTTGGTGGTGCTGCCTCCACGGCTTCCTGCAGTCTGTGTGTAGCAGCTCCACCCCAGATCACTAGATTTGTTTTAAAGTCCTTGAGAAAAAAAAATTGAAACTAGGAAAGAAAAAATATAGGTCGAATTAAAAATTCTTACGTTAGGCTATTTCTTTAAAAACTCTTTGAGTACAAGGAATGAAAACTGGGAGATTCACCAGCATGCAGGTGAACCTGAAACCACGACGCTCAGTGAGAGAAGCCGACATAGGACACACAGGTGCGATTCCACGGATGGGAAACGTCCGCAGACACAGAGAGTGGGTTCCTGGTGGTCAGGGGCTGGGAAGGGCGGTTCTGGGGATGGACTGTTCTAGAATTAAGAGGTGGTGGCTGCGTGCTCTGTGGAAAAACTAAATGCCACTAATATTACACTGTACACTTTCAAGGGTGAGTTGAACAGTATGTGAAATACATTTTGACACAAAAAATACAAAATATGAAAATGGGGGGTGTCCAGAGCCCACCCCTCACTGAGGAGTTGAGTTCTAGAAATCTCGAGGGAGTTGCTTCTAGGGCTCCAGAGGCAATGTCCCCGGGGCTCTATTTATTAACCATCAGGTGTGTCTGTCCCACTCCTGGGTGGGAAGGACCTGGAAGGTCTTACTTGAGTAGTGCCAGGAAGGCAGCCGGCTCCACATCAGGCAGCTCTATCTCGGTGGACGTGGTGGCCATTCCCCCGTTGAACATGGCATCGAAGACAGCACTGCCCACAGCCAGCACGAACCTAGGGAGTCAAAGAAGACCTGATTACCCTCTGCGAGGCCCACCAGTCCCCAACTGCCCGAGCCTGGGGTCTCTTGGGGCCCTGGGATGTGGATGGCGAGCATCCCCGCAGCATAACACCCTGCCCAGAGCATCCTGCCCTAGATGCTTCCGGAAGGAAGGCCCTGAGGACTGAGAAGTTAGCTCCTGTGGATCAACAGTGACAGAGGGCACAGAGGCAAAATCATCTCCCCGGGGCTGCATGGACGACATCTTTCTGCCTGTTCCACACGCCACAGGCAGCCCAGGCACCCCCAACTTGTTCACTGCCCCCCCCAACTCACTCCCTCACTCATCGTTCACTCACTCATCGTTCACTCACTCATCGTTCACTCACTCACTCGTTCATTCACTAGTCCATTCAACCACTTCACTCCCTCATTCTCTCATTCACTTGTTCAACCATCGCTCACTCACTCACTCCACTGCTCTACACACATTCCCCGGGGTTAGGCTGCCAGGGAAGGCCTGGAGGGAACATTAGAACCATGGAGTCTGTGGGGAAGGGTGTCGAGGCCAAGGGAGCGTTAGGATGTCAGTGGCCTTGGGGGCCTCAGGGTTCCACCAGTTGTGTACTCATGGTCCCCAGGACTGCCCCATGACAGCCTCCCCAGAAGAGGCAAGCCCCCTGCAAAGCCCTGTTCTCTGGATCTGCAAGCCACCATGCCTGCATCACACCTGCTCCCTGGGTCCTACCGTGACTCATACAGGACTCCGAGCACCCACCCTCATGCAAAATCTCTGGACTCAGCAGTGACAGCCCACTCCCCGGCCTCTCTCTGCCCAGTGACCCTCCCCACAGCTCCCAGCAAACCCCACCCAGGCATCCCTCACTCCCCGGAAGACCATCCACCTCCCCTCCTACCCACTCCTCCATCGTGGATGTGTGCTCCTAGCTCTGCCAGGCCCTGGTCTGGCCCTGAGTCCTGCCCAGGGCTTAACAGCACCCCAAGGGCCAGGCCAGAGATGGGAGCCAGGTGAGAAGCCGAATGTAGTGGGTGAAAGGAGTGTCCCCAAAGTCACATCCGCCTGGAATGTCAGGATGGGACCTCGTCTGGAAACAGGGTCTTTGTGGATGTCACTGGCTAAGCCCAGGCTACCCTCATCCAGGCTGGGCCCTGACGCAATGGCTTATAATAAGACACCAAGGAGAGACCACATGATGAGGGAGGAGGCAGAGACTGAGGTGAAGCATACACAAGCCCAGGATGCCTGGGGCCCCAGAAACTGGAAGAGCCTCTGGAGGGAGCACAGCCCTGCCACACTCCATCATACACTTCTGGATTCCCAGAGAGGATAACTGATGTGGTTTGTCCCACCATCTGGCCACCCCAGGATGCTCACGCCCTGTTCAGCTTCTAGCCCTGTTGTATCCTCGGAGCCCCACTCATTCACCGCGGCATCTGGGTCCCCAGCCCCACACACAATCCATATATGCAATGCTTTCCTGTTCCTCCTTTCTTCTAGATTCAACAGAGCATCTTCATCTCCTATGGGGAAAATCTTCCCTGACGATTCATTGGCAAGACATAAAAGGCAGACCAACCAGGCCTGGTGTGCCTGTGCAGGGTCCAGGATGGTGGGATATACATGTCCTCAGTGTTCCTAGTAGACAAGGTGACAAACTTCAGGCCTGGCAGAGCAACTGGGTCCAGGGGAGTCTGATGATCTCCACCTGCAGCCCTGCCCACCAGGCCCCTCTCTGGCCTCCTGCCAGGAGTCTCCTATCCCCACTTCTCCATCCATCCTCAAAACCATGATGATGAACATGGCAAATCAAAATCACCATAAGGGGACTTCCCTGGCAGTCCAGTGGTTAAGGATCCATCCTCCAATGCAGGGGATACAGGTTTGATTCATCCCACATGGAGAAGTTCTATACAGTCAGCAAAAACAAGGCCAGGAGCTGACTGTGGCTCAGATCCTGAACTCCTTATTGGAAAATTCAGACTTAAGTTGAAGAAAGTAGGGAAAACCATAGACCACTGAGATATAACCTAAATCAAGAGGCCATTCCTTCTGGAAGTGTATAAATTAGCCTGGGATAGAAACTGCACGCTGAATTTACTAATTAAGAAATGAGAAACCAGAACTATAAAGGTGGCATAGAAATACAAGAAACTATTCTTAAGTAATCTTTTAAAACTTTGAACAGAGTTACAGATTTTGCCATTTGTTATAAACTGGTATATGTAATTTAACCAGAACCATGAGAAAGTTGGTATTGTGTGACTTCTGAGGCACTTTCGACATGCTGTAGGAGTGATGTGGACTTTCTTGAGTTTTACACATTCATAAGTGAATGGTCTGTATCTCGTGCCTTTGCTGGTTCTCTGTGAGCTGTAGTTTCTGGGAGGTGAGCAGCTCTCATTCCTGTAACTCTGGTAACCCAGTCATTCGTGTGCCTCCCTCACGGGGATTCGGTGCCGCTGTGGTGCTGTTATCCCTCTGATAGGAACTCTAACTCAGTGTAAAGCCCCAAAGATCTGTTACTTATTTTTATTTTATATTGTACTATATTTTATTTACAGTGTTGTGTTTGTTTCAGGTGTATAGCAAAGTAATACAGTCATATATACATGAATTAACAAAAGCAGTTCCCGTCTTTTGATGGGGAGCTCGTGGTTTATAATATAAATGGCATTATTTTGAGAGAGGGATAACTTAGGTATGGCATTGAGTTTTTTTTCTTTTTGTAGCTGAGGCAATTGTAAAATAACTTAATGTAGCTTTTTGCAACTGTGTATTCTATAGTATTTTTTTCATTTGGTGAAATTTTAACTTTAAATAAAAAATAACCTAAATCAAATCCCTCACGATTATACAGCTGAAGTGACAAATAGATTCAAGGGATTAGATCTGATAGAAGAGTGCCTAAAGAACTGTGGACGGAGGCTGATGACACTATACAGGAGGTGGTGATCAAAACCATCCCCAAGAAGAAGAAATGCAAAAAGGCAAAATGGTTACCTTACAAATAGCTGAGAAAAGAAGAGAAGTGAAAGGAAAAGGAGAAAAGGAAAGATATATCCATCCGAATGCAGAGTTCCAAAGAATAGCAAGGAGACAAGAAAGCCTTCCTCAGTCAGCAATCAATGCAAAGAAATAGAGGAAAACAATAGAATGGGAAGGACCAGAGATTTCCTCAAGAAAACTAGAGATACCAAGGGAACATTTCATGCAAAGACGGGCACAAAAAAGACAGAAGTGGTATGGACCTAACAGAAGCAGAAGATATTAAGAAGAGGTGGCAAGAATACACAGAACTATACCAAAAAGATCTTCACAACTCAGATAACCATGATGGTGTGATCACTCACCTAGAGCCAGACATCCTGGAGTGTGAAGTCAAGTGCGCCTTAGGAAGCATCACTACGAACAAAGCTAGTGGAGGTGATGGAATTCCACCTGAACTATTTCAAATCCTAAAAGATGATGCTGTGAAAGTGCTGCACTCAATATGCCAGCAACTTTGGAAACCTCAGCAGTGGCCACAGGACTGGAAAAGGTCAGTTTTCATTCCAATCCCAAAGAAAGGCAATGCCAAGGAATGTTTACCACACAACTGCACTCATCTCACACGCTAGCAAAGTAATGCTCAAAATTCTCCAAGCGAGGCTTCAACACTATGTGAGCCAAGAACTTCCAGATGTTCAAGCTGGTTTTAGAAAAGGCAGAGGAACCAGGGATCAAATTGCCAACATCCTTTGGATCATAGAAAAAGCAAGAGAATTACAGAAAAACATCTGCTTCATTGACTACACTAAAGCCTTTGACTGTGTGGATCACAACAAACTGTGGAAAATTCTTAAAGAGATGGGAATAGCAGACCACCGTACCTGCCTCCTGAGAAATCTGTATACAGGTCAAGAAGCAACACTCAGAACTGGACATGGAACAACCGACTGGTTCCAAATTGAAAGGAGTACATCAAGGTTGTATATTGTCACCTTGCTTATTTAACTTATATGCATCAATTAAAAACAAAACAACCCACCATGAGACATGACCTTACCCCCTGGACCACCAGCTAGAATAAAAAAACCCAGACGAGAGCTGCTGAGGATGTGGAGAATTCAGAGTCCTCATGCAGGGTCACAGGGGCGGGGGGCATGAGGTGTGTAGCTGTGGTGGACAGGCCAGTGGTTCACCATGGGCGAAACGTCAAGTTCCTGTCTGACCCGGCAGTGCCACTCCCAGGTTATGAGCCTGAGAGAAGTGAACACACACGTCCGCACAAAACCTGTGCATGAGTATTCAGCATGTCGTGATTCACAGACTCCTGAAGATGGAAGCGACCCAATGTCCATCAATAGATGACAGATGAGCAATGAGCACATCATCCATACAAAGTGGTCCGTCCATACAAGTAGTATTAGTTACCTTAAGAAGGAGATTTGGACTCATGTTACAACACGAACAGACGTTGAGAACATGATGCTCAGTGAAAGAAGCCAGACACAGAAGAACACAGAGTGTGGTTCAACTCACAGGCCCCTCAAAGAGTCAGATCCACAAAGACAGGGAGAAGGTGGTGGGGCCGGGGGCTGGGGAAAGCGATGGGGAGTCAGTGTTTCATGGGGACAGAGTTTTGGTGGGGATGGTTGCAAACAACATGAATATGCTTAGTGCCACCAAGCAGTGCACTTAAAAATGGTTAAAAGGGTGAACTTTATGGTATGTGTATTTTACAACTTAAAAATTAAAAAGAAAGAATGACATACTACCCTGAAGGGACAGGGAAGAAAGACCAGCTAAGCAGCTTTGGGAAACAGGTTAAAGGCCAAAAGAACTGCATACAAATACTGTGCTTCGTGCAGAAAAAGTATTTTTCACAGGAGAGGGAAAGCAGCTCTGAAACTACACATACTGTGCCACTAAACAGCCATGTGCAGAATGAGAACCAGGCTCTCAGAACTGGAGAAGAGAGTTATGGGTGAGGGGAAGGGAGGCTGGGATGAACTCTCTAAGGCTGAGCCAGAGTCAGAGGGACTCAAGTTGATCTCGTGGCTTTTAGGTGGGTGAACGGATGGATGGACAGACAGACTAGATGGACGGATGAAGACAGACACACAGAAATAGAGGCTGTGTGTGTGTTGGTATATTTCCTCGCTCTATCTGCTAAGAAGGTCTCTAAACAACAATACCCCAGCAGCAGTGAGCACACCCAGCACCTGTATCTTGGTTTCTAAATACCATTTTCCACTAAAAGGAGAAATGGTTGATTCCTGGGCTGAGGGAGGGGAAGGATGAGATGAGCTTAGGGTATCCTGTGGGGCCAAAAAGTAAAGACATTCTCCCAACATGACAGGCCAATGTTAAAAGGAATTGAGCCAACTGTAAGTACTTCCAATGGCCAAATCTGGGACAGTAACGCTTATACCGGACAATGACCCACAGGATAAACAACTGTGAGTCCATGATGAAATAAATATATAATGGAGGAGGTGTGTGAGCAAGGGAAAAGGGACAGCTTTTCCTTTCAGAATCCCACTTAACAAATGGAGAAGGAATTATGGAAACAGGAAATCACCATATGGCAGATGCCAGAATAAACAACTCTTTCCAGCTAGAACCATTATCCACAGATACTTCACCAGCGGGCAAAGGAGCAGGGGAAAGGGGATGTCTATACAGAGCACCCCTCAGGAGGAAAGGGTGATGACGAGGGGACAGCAGGGACATCCCAGTGGAGAAACATGCTCCGTGGCCAAGGCTCACGTCACCAGAGATGGGACAGACGGACATCACAGGGTCGGAAGTTTTACATTAAACACAAGAAGGGGGTGAAAGGAGAAAGATGAGGAAAGACATACCCTGCAGACAGAAAGCACCAGTGAGCTGGAGTGGTTGCCCTGATACCAGACAAGACAGATGTGAAGACAGAGAATTTTACTGGAAAATGGACACTTCCTATGAACAGAGGGTCAGTACACAGGAATAGGTAACAGCGCAAACACACACACAACTGAGTCCCAAACCACACAAAGAGTAACTAAGCATAAAGAGGTGGAGGAGACAATCCAACAGTTTCCACTGGAGGTTTCAACACCTCACTCTTCACAACTGACGAACAGCCAGACTGAACAATGCCACCAACATACCTTTACGAAACCCTCAGCCCAGGGGTTTCCCCAGTGGTCCAGGGGTTAAGAATCCACCTTCCAGTGTAGGGGACTCAGCTTGGATTCCTGGTCAGGGAACTAGGATCCCACGGGCCATGGGGAAACTGAGCCCACATGTTACAACTACAGAGCCTGCATGCCACAACTAGAGATTCCACATGCTGCAAACAAGACCTGACACAGCCAAATAAATAAAGATTTCTTAAACTCCCCAAACAAAACCCTCAGCCTGGTGATGGCAGAATGCACGCTCTAGGAATATTTTCCAGGAGACCAGGTACAAGGTCAAACAAATATACTTACAGGCAGTGAAAGAAGTCAAAGCTTATTCTCCAAACAGGAATTAAATTATACACCAATAACAGAAAAACCTCTAAGAAATCCCCAAATATTTGGAAATGAAACAACAGTTCTAAGTAACCCATGGGTCAGGGAAGGAACACAAGGGGAATTAGAAAAGATCTTGACTGGAACAAAAATGCACACAGCACATTAGAGTGTAAGGAATGCAGCTAAAACACTGCTTGGGGTAAACATTATGTACACATTAAATAAATATCTAAAATCAGCAACCTAAGCTTCTGGGAACTAACTGGCAGTCCAGTGGTTAGGACTTGGCACTTTCACTGCCGGGATCCAGGTTCTATCCCTGGTCAGGGAATGAAGATCTCACAAGACACACACAGAATGACCAAAAATTAATAAAAAATAAAATCAGCAAGGTAATCTTCCATCTTAAGAATCTAGAAAAGAGCGAGCAAATCAAGCCCAAAGAAGACAGTAAAAGTGGGAGCAGGAATTAATAAAACTGGGAATGGGAAAATAGAGATAAATCAATGAAACCAAAAGGTCACTCTTTAAAGGGGAAAAAAAATTTAAACCACTGCTAGAACTTTAGCTAGACTGATCAAGAAAAAAGACACAAGTTACCAAAATCAGGAATGAAAATGGAATATCACTATGACCCTATTGGTGGTAAAAGAACTTTGAAACAACTTTATGTCAACAAACAAAGACAACTTGGAGGAAATGGATGACTTCCTGTAAAGACAAACTGCCAACACTCACTGAAGACAGAGCAATCTAAACAAACAAATGACAAGTGAACTAGTCACTGAAAGTCTTCTGGGACTTCTTTGGTAGTACAGCGGATAAGAATCTGCCTGTCAGATTCCTCAGGGGACACGGGTTCAATCTCTGATCTAGAAAGATCCCACATGCCGTGGAGCAACTAAAGACCATGCACTGCAACTACTGAGTTCGCATGCCTAGAGCCTGTGCTCTGCAACAAGAAGCCACTGTAATGAGAGGCCCACACACTGCAGCGAAGAACAGCCCCTGCTCACCACGACTAGAGAAAGCCCTCATGCAGCAATGAAGACCCAGCAACCAATTAAAAAACAATATCTTCCCACAGGGAATTCCCTGGTGGTCCAGTGGTTAAGACTCTGAGCTTCCACTGTAGGGGGCACAGGTTCGATCACTGGCTAGGGAACTAAGATCCCACAAGCTCCACAGTGCAGCAAAAAAAAGAAAAAAAAAAATCTCCCCACAAGGAAAAGCCCATTCCCAGAAGAAATTAACACCAACCCTCTGCACATTCTTCTAGAAAGCATGAGGTGAATTTCCCAATTCACCTATGAGGCCAAAGACATTACTGAGTCCTCGGGCATCACGGGGGGTTGGGAATGGGGAAGCCACTTTGGAAACCAGTTTGGCAGTTTCTTAAAATGTCACATGTAAGTATTACCTTGCGGTTCCAACATCTGACCTGTAGGTATTTACCCAAAGGAAGAGTACTTCCATATGCAGACTTCTGCACAAATGTTGAATGCTCATGGCAGTATTATTCCTTATAATGAAAAGCTAGAAATAACCCGTTTAACCTGTATGCCCGTATAACCCATATGACTGGTGAATGGACAAAGTGTGGTCTATCCATGCAGTGGGATTCAGCAGTAAGATGAATTACTTTGGCAATAAAAAGAATGGATCTCACAAACAGGACACTGAATGAAAGAAGCCAGACCAAAACCTACACATTCTGTCATTCTAATTATATGATATTTCTACAAATGGCAAAACTAGAGCCTGAGTTCCACAACAAGAGAAGCCACCACAATGAGAAGCCCTCACACTGCAACTAGAAAGTAGCACCCGCTCATTGCAGCTAGAGAAAAGCCCACACATCAGTGAAGACCCAGGGCAGCCAAAAATAGATTTAAAAAAAAAGAAGATTCAGTTTGGGAATTCCCTGGCGGTCCAGTGGTTAGGACTCTATGCTTTCACTGCTGAGGTTGAACGTTCAATCACTGATCAGGGAACTAAGATGCTTCGAGCCATGTGGTATGGCTGAGAAAACAAAGGATTTGGTTCCTCAGCTGTGACGGCCACATTTCAAGCGCTCAGTAGCCATATGTGACTAGTGGCTAGGACTGGAGAGGACAGATCTAGAACATTCCCATTGTCACAGAAAAGTCTACTGGACAGCACTGGACCATGGAATCAGTGGAACAGCTATTAACACCAAAGAGGATTCAGAAAGAAATCATTCCAGTGGATAAAAATAAATGTGCAAGACCCCACAGCGTCCCAGCAAGAACCAGGTAAGAAATACGTAATGGAGAAATTATTCACAACAGAGAAAACAAAAACTAAAAAAACCCAAACAAACATAAAACTACAAAACTTCCCTAAGGAAACACAAAATCACTGTGCATAAATGGACAGACATGTGCCCATACTTTGTATTCTAAACTGTCAGCTCTCCCAACCTGGTATCTTTGCTAAGACAAACCCCTCCAGTCACTTCTTTAACATTTGACAAACTGATTCTAAAGATTATAGGGAACCACTGAGCCAGGGACTGGTCGAATACAGCCCTTGGACCCAATCCAGCCCACCAGTTGTTTTTGTAAATAAAGTTTTATTGGCATACAGCCATACACATTCATTTCTGTCTTGTGTTCACACTGCTACAGCAGAATTAAGCAGTTGGGACACAGACCATGTGGCCTACTGTGACTACTTACTGTCTGGCTCTTTACAAAAATTTGCTGGTACTGTGCTAGAAGGTAAATTCCACGGGAAAGAGATGTCTTTTGTTAGCACCGTTTCAGAGACTGCTGGATTAAGCGAGGGATGGACAGGAGGTAGGGATGGACAGATGGGTAATTGATCCTGAAACAGCTAAATGTGTGAGACAAGCTGAAAAAGCCTTCACAAAAAGTCTTGAGCAAAACTGGGAAGAACAGCCACAGCAGTTGTCAAAATCCACCGTAAAGCCATAGTCACCAAAAAAACGTGCTTTTTAGCTAAGCACACACAGTGATTGCTGTACTTTGGGGACATCTCTGCGCTACTAAGTCTCTAGTGATATGGGAATAAAGGTATTTTAGATATTAACGTGGGGCCATCAAATTGTACAGTGCTACCCTGAAGATGCTCAGTGCTTCCTCAGAGGGAGCCCTGTGAGTATAGACACTGAACTGATGGATTTCCTGAGCACCCAGTGTGCCAGGCATTTTCCTAGGCTTGGCAGGAGGGAGAGCAGCAAGATGCTGCTCACAGCAAGCTAAGCACAGCCATCACAGAGGAAGTTAGAAGGAAAAAGGGCTATGAAAAAGAAGTACAATGGAGAGGGGATGGGGGTGGGAGGCAGAGACTCTGAAGGAGGCCTGAGCTTGTCCTGGCCAGAGCTGGGCTCTCTGCCATTACATATGTCAGGCCCTCCTGCGTCCCATGCACCACGTCACCCTTCACCCAGAGTCCATGCCATTCTGAGCCCCAGCCCGAGATCACCACAAGCCTGGATCCTGGGAAATGGTGGTTGCAGACCCCACAGCCTTTCTGGAAGTTAGCACGAGCCCTGCCCTCAGTCTGCTTTGTGAAGTAAGCTCAGGTCCGGTTCAGCAATCACCAGCTCTGCACTAACGCCCTTCCCGCCCCAGGCCCTGTTTCTGGATCCCACGTGGCATAGACTTGTGTCCTCGGGCTCCTCCCAAGACTGTCCTGGGGACCCTCCGGTGTCTTGGTTCTGAGGCACGCCCCACTGGGTTTATATGGTTATTTTCTCCGGGTGGACTGGTTTCCTGGGACTCCTCTAACAAATTACCGCAAATTGGGTGACTTGAGAGAATCTCATGTTCTGGAGGCTGCAGGTCCAAGATCAGGGCCGCGCTCCCTGCAAGGATCTGCCCTTCTCAGCTTCTGGGGGCCCCAGGTAGACTGTGGCTTGTGGCCACGTCCCTCCAGTCTCTGCCCGGTCCTTCTTCTCTGTGTCTCTCACACAGACACTTGTTGGATTTAGTGCCGTTCAGATTATCCAGGATGATCTCTTCTTGAAACTCTTAATCACATCTGCAAAGACCCTTTTCCCAATAAGGTACCGTTCATGGGTTCTGGGCACTGGGACTTGGACACAACTTGGGGGCCACAATCAACCCATGACACTGGGACTCAGGGCTGGGGGTGGAGCACACCGGGGGGAGGAGTCTTTCCTGCTGGGGGTTTCCCCAAGGTGAGGTTCCAATCTACTCCTTAGAAGCCAGTCCCTTAATGCAGCCCATCTGGGAGGGAGGCAGGGGTGAGGTCCAGCCTGGAGCTGGGCGCATGCTGCGAGGAATTCTCCCCACTCCTGTCTGTGCTCCAGCAGCAATGCTCCAGAGTGTTTCCTGGAGCACCAGGTTACATCCACACCAGCCTGTGAGACCAGCCTGTATGGAGGATGAGCCCGGGCACTGTGGTAAGGACCTGGTTAATCCCAGGGTTGGTCTCAGGGTCCACCCTCCCAGTGGCCCCAGGAAGGAAGTGTCTAATGGTCAGTCCCAGGTCATAGGGGTGGAGGGAAACTGAGGCCCAGGAGAGCCCAGCGTCACTCATGCACCTGATCGCGGCAGGTAACATTTCACAATGCAAATGAAATAACAACCCAAAGGCCGAAAAGAAAAGGAACTAGAATTTTCCATCAAGAGGATCCACAGAGCAGGAATATGAAAAAAGAAAGGCATGAGGGAGGCTGGGGCTCCTGGGTCACAAGGCAACCAGCCCCCCAGGGAGTTCGCAGGGGAGGGGAGAGGATTAGGACAGGGACAAGCTCCAGGAGGTCCTGGGGACTCCCTCACGGGCCTGGAACCTTCCTCGGACAGGAATCTAGTCCCAGTTGCACATAAATGAGCAAGAAAGGGCCAGAGAGAAGAATCTCGAAGACACAGGCCAAGTAAAAGCCACACGTCACAATGGGGAAGACAACACTCACAGCGGGTTGGGGACTCTTCAGGCAGAGCTGCAAGAACCCCCAGACCCCTAGCCCAACAGAATCCTCCCAGCATCCTCCAGCAAGCAGTGGGCAGGGTGGTCTCTGATACAGCCCCGCCCCACCCAGGAGTCTGGAGGCTGCACCCCTGAGACTGGCAGAGGTGTGGGCCTGCACCAAGGAAAACCCCATTCAAGAGGAGATCTGGGATGTACAGTGTCAGGAAACGGGGGTTATGAGAGTCTGGGGTTCACGAGGTGGGAGTCTAGCGGGGCTCTGGGGGTCCCAGCCCCAGAAGGAGGGGACACTAGGGGAAGGAGGTCACTGGGGCCCGATGGAGGAGGCGCAAAAAGATGGGGTCTCTGGAGGTACTCCTGCTGGCCAGGCTGGGGTCTGCAGGGCCTGGAAAGCCTGGCAGGGGTTGAAGGGTCACAGAGATGCAGCGAGTGAAAGAGGTCAGCGGACCTGGGAGATTTCAGGCATGGGTGCTTGGGTCAAGGATCATAGAGCCAGGAGACTCCGATGAGGGTGGAAGGGCAGGGGTCGCAGGAGCGGACCATGGCTAGTATCTGGAAGTCCGGGCTGGACGGAGGCCTGGCAGGGTCACAGGGCCTTAAGGGTGCTGGGGCCCGGGGGCAGTGGGGACGGGCAGGTCCCCAGGACAGCAGGGGTCCCAGGAATGGCGGGTGCTGGGTCCCCGGAGCTGGCGGTTTTCCTGGGGGAGGCGGGGAGCGGGATCCCAGGAATGACTGAATCCTGGGGAGGGGGTGGGGGGAGGGGTCCGGTCCCGGGGATGACCGGGTCCCGGGGATGACCGGGTCCCGGGAAGCGGCGGCGTCTTGGGGGATGACGGAGGCCCGGGGGGCGGGCCTCGGTGCTAACCCGGTCCCGGGTCGGGCGGCGGTCCCGGACGGCGGCCCACCTGTGCGCCGGGATGCGCTGCGCGCCGAGCCCCTTGCCCACCAGGAAGTGCACGTCGCAGAGCACCTCGTTGTTGAAGAGGAAGGCGAAGCGCTCCTTCACCGTGGGCTTGGTGGCCTGCCAGTTGTAGACGGGCTCGCGGAGTAGCGCCGCCGCCCCCGGCTCCTCGGCCGCCCGCTCCCCGCCCGCCGCGGCCTGCGCGCCCGGCCCCGACACCGACACCGGCGGGGGCGGCCCGGGGACAGCGGGGGCCGGGGCGGCGGCGGCGGCCGCCGCGTTGCCGGGGGCCGGGGCGGCGTTGGCGCTGGGCCCGGGGCCGCCCCCCGCGCCCGGGCCGACCCCCGGCGGGCAGGACGCGCGCCCGCCGCTCCCACCCGCCGCCATCTTGTCGGTGCGGCGCCCGGCGGGGCGGGCCGGGCGGGGGAGGGGCGGGAGGAGAGGGGAGGAGCGAGGATTTGGGGACGAAGAGGAGAGGACGGGAGGGGAGGGGAGGGGAGGGGGAGGGCGGAGGGGAGGGGAGGGAGGAGAGGGGAGGAGCGAGGATTTGGGGACGAAGAGGAGAGGACGGGAGGGGAGGGGAGGGGGAGGGCGGAGGGGAGGGGAGGGAGGAGAGGGGAGGAGCGAGGATTTGGGGACGAAGAGGAGAGGACGGGAGGGGAGGGGAGGGGAGGGGGAGGGGAAGGAGGAGAGGGGAGGAGCGAGGATTTGGGGACGAAGAGGAGAGGACCGGAGGGGAGGGGAGAGGAGGGCAGGGGAGGGGGAGGGGAGGGAAGGGGAGAGGAGGGGGGGAGGGGAGGGGAGGGCAAGGGAGAGGGCGGAGCGGGGGCAAGCAGAGGCCGGTGGAGACTTCGTCGTACCTCAGACCCTGAGCCTAGACCCCAGAGCCCCGACCTCAGATCTGGGACCCCCCACGTGCTAGATCTCGTACTTCAGACCTGGGACCCCGATCCCAGACTCTAAATCCTGTACCTCAGACCCCCAACCCCAGGTTCTAGATCTGTTACCTCAGACGCTGGATCCCGGGTTTTAGATCCTGTACCTCAGACCCCCAGCCCCGGGTTATAGATCTGTTATCTCAGACACTGGACCTCCAGATTCCAGGTCCTTAACCTCAGATCTTGGACCCCGGATTCTAGGTCCTGTACCTCAGACCTCAGACCCCAGATCCCAGATCCTGGACTTCAGAACCCGGGTACTAAACCCAGTCCCCTTACTTCAGACTCTATGTCCCAGAGCCAGAAATTGTGACCCCAGACCTCAAACCTCAAAACCTTGACCTCAGATTTGGAATCACCAGCCCAGATCCTCGGAGAAGGCAATGGCAACCCACTCCAGTACTCTTGCCTGGAAAATCCCATGGGTGGAGGAGCCTGGTGGGCTGCAGTCCATGGGGTCGCTAAGAGTCGGACACGACTGAGCGACTTCACTTTCACTTTTCACTTTCATGCATTGGAAAAGGAAATGGCAACCCACTCCAGTGCTCTTGCCTGGAGAATCCCAGGGACAGGGGAGCCTGGTGGGCTGCTGTCTGTGGGGTCACACAGTCGGACACAACTGAAGCCACTTAGCAGCAGCAGCAGCAGCCCAGATCCCGAGGCCGCAGACCTCAGACCCCAGTACCCAAAATCCCACTCCTACATTCTGGGCCTCAGAACCCAGGCTCTGGATCCCAACTCCAGACCTCAGATTCCAGACCTGGGACGCCAGAACTCAGACCCCAACTCCAGTCGCTAAACCCCAGATCCCAATCTCTGATCCATGACCCCCCAAGCACAAATGCAGACCTGACTCCAGAGTCCAAACCCCATAGCTGGGACCCTGGACCTTAGCCCCAACCCCAGGTGGCCAGCTGAGGGGACCCCACAGTGGGGGGAGCACTGAATGCAGGGGAGGGCCGTGCATCCCCGAATCAACAGAGATACAGGTCCCTCCTCTGAGCCAGGTCTCAGTTGCCCGGTGTCCACAGAGCTGCAACCCACCAACAGCTAACTGCATCCACAATGTCAGAGCGCCCTAGGAGACCAGATCAGGCAGCTAGGAGACCGTAAAACAGGGTCTCTTGAGCAACCTGGGGGTCACAACCTGGAGATGCCGCCTGAGGAATGTAACAGAAGGTACGACTTCAGCGGTGCAGGGGCAGCCTGGAGGACTTCCTAAAGGAAGGGAGTCAGGAAGATGGATGGGGAGTGGGGGGTGGGTACCCTGTTTAATATCCCAGAAGGCAGGGGCTGGGTAGAGAGGGAGGCATAAGGGTGTTTTCACCAGACTCTACCTCAACACAGGACTTCAGTAACACCTGTGACAATTTAGCATCTAAAAAGTGACTGGGAGGCCCCCAGGGGTCTAGAGCCTGGTCTCCCCCATGGAGAAGGGACTTCTGCCTGTGGGTTGTGGCCCTTGGACACCCAGGAGAGCCATAGGCAAGAAATTCCACCTCAGCGTCCAGTCTCTACCAGAATCCTGGCTAATTCTTACCTCCAAAGTAGACTTTGAACCCTGGGTCTCTACAGGGGATGGCTTCACGGGCAGCCCCTGCACTTGATGTCACCATCTTGAAATTCATAATAATTTTTTAACAAGAGGTCCCAAGTTTGCACTGTAGTCCAGTCCCTTCTCCTCCTCCAAGGCTGCCTGAAACTGCCCATCCCCCTCCAAGACCACCCTTACCCTCAGCTCCAACCACCTAACCGTCCTTACTCTTTTTATTTTTATTTTATTTTTAATTTTTTTATTGGAGGCTAATTATTTTACAATATTATATTGGTCGGTTTTGCCATACATTGACATGAATCCACCCCGGGTGTACATGAGTTCCCCCTCCTGAACCCCACTCCCACCTCCCTCCTCCCTTTATCCTCCCTCTGGGTCATCCCCGTACACCAGCCCCGAGCATCCTGTAACATGCATCGACCCTGAACTGGTGATTCGTTTCACATATGACAACATACATGTTTCAATGCCATTCTCCCAAATCATCCCACCCTCACCCTCTCCCACAGAGTCCCAAAGACTGTTCTATACATCTGTGTCTCTTTTGCTGTCTCGTATACAGGATTATCATTTGCATCTTTCTAAATTCCATATATGGAGAAGGCAATGGCAAGCCACTCCAGTACTCTTGCCTAGAAAATCCCATGGACGGAGGAGCCTGGTAGGCTGCAGTCCATGGGGTCACTACGAGTCAGACATGACTGAACGACTTCACTTTCCCTTTTCACTTTCACACATTGGAGAAGGAAATGGCAATCCACTCCAGTGTTCTTGCCTGGAGAATCCCAGGGACGGGGGAGCCTGATGGGCTGCCGTCTATGGGGTCACACAGAGTCGGACACGACTGAAGTGACTTAGCAGCAGCAGCAGCAGCAAATTCCATATATATGCGTTAGTATACTGTATTGATGTTTTTCTTTCTGGCTTACTTCACTCTGTATAATAGGCTCCAGTTTCATCCACCTCATTAGAACTGATTCAAATGCATTCTTTTTAATGGCTGAGTAATACTCCATTGTGTATATGTACCAAAGTTTTCTTATCCATTCGTCTGCAGATGGACATCTAGGTTGCTTCCATGTCCTGGCTATTATAAACAGTGCTGCAATGAACATTGGAGTGCATGTGTCTCTTTCAATTCTGGTTTCCTCCGTGTGTATGCCCAGGAGTGCGATTGCTGGATCATATGGCAGTTCGATTTCCAGTTTTTTGAGGAATCTCCACACTGTTCTCCATAGTGGCTGTACTAGTTTGCATTCCCACCAACAGTGTAAGAGGGTTCCCTTCTCTCCACACCCTCTCCAGCATTTATTGCATGTAGACTTTTGGATAGCAGCCATTCTGACTGGTGTGAAATGGTATCTCACGGTGGTTTTGATTTGCATTTCTCTGATTATGAGGGATGTTGAGCATTTTTTCATGTGTTTGTTAGCCATCTTTATGTCTTCTTTGGAGAAATGTCTGTTTAGTTCTTTGGCCCATGTTTTGATTAGGTCATTTATTTTTCTGGAATTGAGCTGCAGGAGCTGCTTGTATATTTTGGGGATTAATCCTTTATCAGTTGCTTCATTTGCTATTATTTTCTCCCATTCTGAAGGCTGTCTTTTCACCTTACTTATAGTTTCCTTTGCTGTGCAGAAGCTTTTGATTTTAATTAGGTCCCATTTGTTTATTTTTGCTTTTATTTCCAGAATATAGACTCCTCCCAACTTAAGCCAGGTGTCTGGTAGGCAATGATTAAAGCCCTCCATAGCTTTCCTGCAATTGAAAGTCAGTCCCCCTCACCTGAGGACAACCTCTACCCTTGGGGGCTGAGGACCCAGCACTACAGATTTTACCAGTGGCTTTTCAGAGGATGTACTCCCAGCATTGGGCTCCAGGTTTTTATAAAATCCCACCTTACCATCCTCTGCTCCCTGGGGTGAGAAATTTCCTGAAGGTCAAGCAAACAATGTTATAACCATAGACAAAGGCATCTTGAACCTGTAGATAAAATTTTTACAAAGATTTATTTTTTCATTCTAAATACATAAATAAATAGAGAACTTGGAAATGACAGAAAATTTCAAGAAAAGAACATGTGCTTCATCCATTATATTAAATCCCAAAGTAACCAGTATTAATACTGTATCTACTATCTGTTCTATTGTTTGTTTTTTACAAAGAGTGGAATCTTTTTACGGGCTTCCCAGGTGGCTCAGTGGTAAGGAATCCAGCTACTAATGCAGGAGACCCAGAAGACATGGGTTCGATTCCTGGTTCAACAAGATCCCTAGGAGTAGGAAATGGCAACCAACTCCAGTATTCTTGCCTGGAAAATTCCATGGACAGAGGAGGCTGGTGGGCTACAGTCCATGCAGTCACAAAGAGTCAGACAAAACTGAGTGACTGAGCACGCACATAGAGAGAATCTTTAGATACAGCTGGATCATGAATATAGATCATGTGGTACAGGGATGTCAGCCTTTTTATGTAGGGGTGCTAAAAATGGTTCGTCAGAATAAAATCAGGCTGTGAAAACTGAACTAGCAGCTTCATAAAGAACAAAAATCTTAATAAAATAAATATCTCTTTTTTTCAAAAAGAACAAAAATCTTGATTCTTGTCTTTGAGAATAATTATGAATTCATGGCATTCAGATTTGAGTAGTTGAATTGGTCATTAACTCATCAGTATTGATGAGAGATAACCATTAAGTGGGCTTCTGTGTCCTTTCAGCACCCCAGAACTTGGAGAAGCACCCTTTCTTTCTGGCAGTGAGATACCCCAGGCCCACAATGTACCTGCCCTGCCCTGAAACATGAAACCAGCTAGTCTCCAAAGAGCCCTTATTCCTCAGGGTGGGGAAAAGTCTGAAGGCTGCATCTGGATATTGAGCTGTCATTATTTAATTGCTCAGTCGTGTCCAAATCTTCTGCAGTCCCATGGACTGTGGCCCACCAGTCTCCTCTGTTCATGGAATTCTCCAGGCAAGAATACGGGGGTGGATTACCATGCCCTCCTCCAGGGGATCTTCCCAACCTAGGGATCCAACCCGCGTCTCCTGCTTGGCAGTCAGTTTCTTTACCACTGAGCCAATATTGGGACTCTTCTCTATTTGCATGTAAATCTGTGGTGGATAACATTAAAGGCTACTTCAGTTGTCAGGTGGAAATAATAAATTTCAAAGATCGGGAGTTTGTGTTGCTATTTCTAATTCAGTTCTAACAAAACTGCATAATGGCTGTCCTCAGCAACTTCAAACTCCCTGCAGACCAGAACCTGCTCACCACCCCTGGTTGTAAATAAAGCTTTATTGGTACACAGCTACACACACTCATTTACAGGGTGCAAACAGCTGTTATCCGGCTTCCAGGGCAGGTTTGATTAGTTGCTACAGAGATGTTATGCTCAGCAAAGCCAAAAATTATTTACTCTCTGGCCCTTTAAAGAAAATATTTGCAGAATCCTGCTTTGTAAATGCCCTACCTAAAGTGTAATTTTATCATTTGATGAATCATGTAAGTCTCTGAAGATCCTATTATAACTCATGTAATTTCTGCCTTGTTTTATCTGCCAGCATAAAATATAAATCCAGGGAATGAAAGTAAGATCAACAGTTTATAAAATAACTGCTAATTGGAAATTAAGACCTAAGATCACAGAAGCTATCTGCATGAGTGTGAATGACTCGCCCACTGATTGGTTCAGGGACCAGGCACATACATGACCAGTTCTGGCCAAGGAGAAGAGAGGAAAAGCCTGCCAGGTGAGCCTGGAGACTGTCCTAGCTTGTGGCTACTTGTTCTGTAAACTAATAAATATGTTTGTGGAATTAAGCAAGCAGAGTCATGTTCTCTGTTACCCGTGGCTACAGGTGGGTAACTGGCCCTGGTGGCCACCTCTGAACACCTCTTAGTAATGAGGGACACGGATATAACTTTGTTCTTCCACCTATTTTAATAATCCCTGACACTCTGTGGTTATTCATGGTCATCCTATAATGCAGGGGACTGGTTCAAGGACCCCTGCACACACTAAAATCCGAGTATGCTCAAGTCCCTTATATAAAATGGCATAGTATTATAAGTTGTAGTATGGCCTATAACTTATACACAAATGATACATATATTATTTCTAGATTAGTTATAATACCTGATACAATATTTTGTTTTGTTTTGCTTCTTGGCTGCCCAGAGGCTTGAGTGATACCAGTTCCCCAACCAGGGACTGAACCAGGGCCATGGCAAGCATGTTCTAGATCTCTTTTACAGATGTGTGCATCTGTCAAAACTCAGCAAACATATGGTATTCCCTGGTGGTCCAGTGGCTAAGACCCTGTGCTCCCAGTGCAGGGCACCAGGATTTAATCCTTGGCCACGGAACTAGGTCCTGCAATGAGAAGAACCACAGTGAAACTAGAACCATAATGAGAAGACTGAAGAGCCCTAGTGTTGCAACTAAGAAGGGCAGCTAAATAAATAAATATTCTGAAAGAGAAAGAAACCAGACAGAAAATTCACAATAAAAAGGTCTTCACAAATGATGCTTCAAAAGATATTACTATGTTAGATCACAACAAATTTTGGTATAAAGCCATAGTCACATTTTATTTTACATTTTTTAGAACAGTAGTTTACCTACTGGTAGGGTTTTCATTAAAGGAAATGTAGAGAATTCAGAAAACTTTAGCCATTTCAACATGGATGCAAAAACACAAGTATTTGTAGGAAGTGAAATAGGTGATGCTTGTTCCCAAGGTTGCATCTAGTAATAAATACCCTGTTGCTAAAAGGATGAATCAAAACCTAAAATCCTGAGATATTTCTTCCATTTATTCTGAAATGTGAGAAATAAGTATCAATGTTAATATATCTTATTAATTTTATTTTAAGCTGAAATCCATTTATAAAAGCCTTTAGATTTGACCAGGTGGAGCCAGTGGTAAGAAACGGGTCTACCAATGCAGGAGACATAAGAGATGTGGGTTCAATCCCTGGGACGGGAAGATTCCCTGGAGGAGGAAATGGCAACGCACTCCAGTATTCTTGCTTGGAGAATCCCATGGACAGAGGAGGCTGGCGGGCTACAGTCCATGGGGTCGCGAAGAGTCAGACATGACTGAGTGACTAACATTTTCTTGCAGCCTGTGGCATCTTAGTTCCCCAAATGGAACCCACACCCCCTGCAGCGGAAGCACAAGCTTTAATCTCTGGACCACCAGGTAAGTCCCAATGATGCTGTTTCAAATCACCATTTTTAGGACCCATAGGTGGTCAAGGTGGTTAAATTACTTTTGAGAAATAAAGTACAAGATCTTTAGTTTTTAAACATCTCACCCTTCAGTGTCTGCCAGGGAAGAGACCAATACAACTATCCATAAAGGTGTTTATGTTTCAAGTAAAAAACAAAAAAGTTTTAAATTTCACTGAACACAAACTTTCTTACCTCACACTGTACATTTGTAAAGTCACAGCTCTTTAGCCAGACCCTGAAGGCACCTCGTCTATGACCAACTCAATGAAGTTTCAGAAAAGGTGTGATTTCTAGAGTGCTAGAAATCAGGAAAACAGTTGTCTGGGGAGTGGAGGGAACTATTTAGGATGCTGGAGTGTTCTAGATCTTTTTAAAATTTATTTATTTGGCTGTGCCAGGTCTTAGTTGTGGCATGCAGGATTTTCCATCTTTGTTGCAACATGAACTCTTATTTGCAGCACGTGGGATCTAGTTCCCTGACCAGGGATTGAACCCAGACCCCTTGTGTTGGGAGTGTGGAGTCTTAGCCCCTGGAACACCAGCAAAGTCCATGAAATATTCCAGGTCCTGATGGGGTGTAGGTGACATGGGTTCTCACATTTGCCTAAACTCTTCAAATCATACTGACGATCTGTACAGGTAAGTGTAAGTAAACTATACCTTGGTTAAGTTCCCTGTGCCCCAAGTTCCCGGACTGAAATATGGACAAGTTCACATTTCAGGCCGGAAACCCTACGGGCTGAAAGGTGGAAAAAGTCCATTTGACATTATACTATTTCTGAAAATTATACTCCTCTCATGAGAATTTATTTACATATTCTCACATTGGAGAAGGAAATGGCAACCCACTCCAGTGTTCTTGCCTGGAGAATCCCAGGGACAGGGGAGCCTGGTGGGCTGCCGTCTGTGGGGTCACACAGAGTCGGACACGACTGGAGTGACTTAGCAGCAGCAGCAGCAGCATCTAAGGCAAGGTTGTCAGAAACACAGAGAAAACTGCCATAGGAAATCACATTTAATTTTCATCTCAAATAAGACACAAATGGACCTATCTATGAAACAGAAAGAGACTCACAAATCCGGAAACTAACAGATACCTGTGGGGATTTGGTTGTGGGTGTTGCCAGATTGAATAAGAAATTAAGAAATAAAAATCACTATGTATAATGTAAGAAAAGTAATAGGATACATTATGCAACAGAGAGAAATAGAGCTGTGATTTTGAAATATCTTTAAATGGTATATATTCCATAAGCTCAGCTGGTAAAGAATCCACCCGCAATGTGGGAGACCTGGGTTCAATCCCTGGGTTGGGAAGATCCCCTGGAGAAGGGAAAGGCTACTCACTCCAATATTTTGGGCTGGAGAATTCCATGGACTGTATAGGCCACGGGGTCGCAAAGAGTCGGACACGACTGAGCAACTGTCTCTTCACTTCACTTCATCCCATGTGAATACTGAATCGCTCTGTTGTATCCCAAAGCAAACAGAGTAAGGTGGATCAACTGTACCTCAGCTGGAAAAGAAAGAGTGGATAGATGACTACAAACACAAGAAATAATAATCAAGAATGAAGGTTAGCAAGATAAGAATGGGAAAAGTTGAGGAATAGAAACTCCCATCAAGAAATTAATTAGGATGGGATTACTAAAAATCTCCATTGGTTCATCCACTAGAAAGAACAGTATGGAAGATCTTTAGAAAACGAAACATGGAAGTGCCTGAGGAAACAGCAATCACATGCCTGGGCATACAGTCAGGGAAAAGAAACATTTTAGAAGACAAGGGTACCCATGCCATCCCTGTCGGACCAGTTTCCAAAGGAAAGACTACTGCAACCTAAGTGTACAAGGACGGAGAAATGAATAAAGAAAATGGATTCTATATATACAATGGTATATGAATAAATCATAAGGAAGAATGCAACAATGCCATGCTCAGCCACAGGCAAGGAGGTAGAGATGATCATAGCAAGTGAGGTAAGAGAGACAGGGAGCAACAGAGTATGATGCCACTTCTAGGTGGAATCTGAAAATGGATACATAGGAGCTGTTTGAGTCAAGATAAAAAGTTCAAAGAATTAGAAAAATCTCATCTCACTGTTGGCAGAGAAGAAAGGGGTTGGGAACATAGAAATAAGCTACTTGGCTAACATGTACATTACTATTCAGAAAATAAACCACAAGGACCTACTGGGTGACACTAAGAATGATACTCCACTCTCGGTCACAATCTGTACAGGAACGGTTCCTGAAACACAGCAGATACACATCAACGTGTGCGGGAATCAAGTGACTGTGATTAAAAAAAACCACCCACTGCCTTGTAATCCACCTGTATACGCAAGTTCAAATAACTGGATAAACACAATAAATAGAGAAACATACGCTGACTCTATTTCCCTCATCCCATGGTCACCTTGGCTGGTATCATATCTCTAGAGACGACAGGCTTGGGTCCCAAACCTGGATTTTTTTGGGCTCAGGGTCCTGGGAGGATGTGGCAGGCAGTGTGACCCCACAACGTTCCTGGAGTGCTTCTTGCCCTCAGCAGGAGCCCTCAATCTCTAGGTACAGGCGAAGTAAATTAAGAGATCTGAATTAACATAGACACTCATATATGTATCCAGTAGATGATCAAAAACAACCTACTGAAGAGCAGGTGGAAGTTTATTGAACACACTGTAATCACCTAGTTGGGAACAAGAACTTGAAAGAGAATATATAAATGTTCATCCGTGAATCTATCAAGTTCCTGTACACCTGACACACACGTAAAATCAAAAACCACTTCTATTCCAACATGAAACCACACAGAAATGACAGGGGCGTGGGAACGCGTGGGGCTGAGTAATGCTGCTCACTTGCGGCCAGTTTCCGTAACAACAGCGTAAAAAGCTGTGCTTCTGGGTGCTGAGCATTCTCAGGGTCAAAGGGTCTGTAAGGCAAAAGCAGCTAATCTCTACAATAGGCCTAGGGGTGGTCATCAGAAGGGAATTTAAAACAGGGCCGAGTTACAGGAAGCTGCATGAACTCACCCTTGAAAAGAAATCACATGAAAAGAGGTCAATTTCACTAAATATGAGAAATGAAAATCAAAACCACAGGAAGGAATCACCTCATAGGACTCAGACTGGCCATAGTCAGAAACTTGACAAACACTAACTGATGGAGAAGGCGTGGACAAAAGGGAATATTCCTCCCCTGATGCTGGCAATATATGTTGACAAGAGACACTATGAAGGATTGTGCGAGGCTTATTAAAAGAAAGAGGACAAGAATGAGGTTAGAACACTCTCTAACACCATGCATGAAATGAACTCCAAATCATAAATATCTAAAGGTCAGGAGGGATTCTATGAAAGTCTTAAGGAAAACATAGGCAGGACACATGAGGATATAAACTACAAGGTCTTTTTGGGTTCAGATGACTTCATAGCAAGGTCTTTTGGAATTCATCCCCTAAAGCAATGAAACGAAAACCAGGAAAATGCGACATACTTGAGTTTCAAAGCAGGTGTGCAAAAAAGAAAACCTTCAGGAATGAAGGAGGCAACCCAGAATGCAAAGAAATATTTGCAAACCAAGATACTCACAAGCAATTCATCTCCAAAACCAACAAAAAACTCACAATTTGGTAGTATTCCAATAAAGTGGATTCCATAAAATATTGTATCCCTATGCTGTATCACAACACAAAAATAGTTATGCTAATCAACTGCACTTCTTATCAAAAAAATGGATGTATAGCGATAAACACAAAAGAAAACAAGAAGAAAAAAGGAACAAAATGAAAATGGGAAATGTTATACAAAAGAAAAAACAATAGAGAAATTACTTTGGATGAGATTATTAAAAATCATACAGACTAGAAGGATCATTTCAATCTTTGCTTCAAAAAGAACTAACTAGTCAAAGAGGCCAATGAATCTATCAGCAAAATAAATAAGGACAAGAAAGCCATGGGAAAGTCATATTTTACCAAGCCCACACTCTGATAGAAAGGCAATGCCAAAGAATGCTCAAACTACTGCACAATTGCACTCATCTCACACGCTAGTAGAGTCATACTCAAAATTCTCCAAGCCAGGCTTCAGCAATACGTGAACCGTGAACTTCCAGATGTTCAAGCAGATTTTAGAAAAGGCAGAGGAACCAGAGATCAAATTGCCAACATCCACTGGATCGTGAAGAAAGCAAGAGAGTTCCAGAAAAGCATCTATTTCTGCTTCATTGACTATGCCAAAGCCTTTAACTGTGTGGATCACAATAAGCTGTGGAAAAATTCTGAAAGAGATGGGAATACCAGACCACCTGACCTGCCTCTTGAGAAAACTGTATGCAGGTCAGGTAGCAACCGTTAGAACTGGACATGGACCAACAGACTGGTTCCAAATAGGAAAAAGAGTACGTCAAGGTTGTATATTGTCACCCTGCTTATTTAACTTATACGCAGAGTACATCACGAGGAATGCTGGGCTGGAAGAAGCACAAGCTGGAATCAAGATTGCTGGGAGAAGTATCAATTACCTCAGATATGCAGATGACACCACCCTTATGGCAGAAAGTGAAGAGGAACTAAAAAGCCTCTTGATGAAAGTGAAAGAAGAGAGTGAAAAGGTTGGCTTGAAGCTCAACATTCAGAAAACTAAGATCATGGCATCTGGTCCCATCACTTCATGGGAAATAGATGGGGAGACAGTGGAAACAGTGTCAGACTTTATGTTTTTGGGCTCCAAAATCACTGCGGATGCTGATTGCAGCCATGAAATTAAAAGACGCTTACTCCTTGGAAGGAAAGTTATGACCTAGATAGCATATTAAAAAGCAGAGACATTACTTTGCCAACCAAGGTCCATTCTAGTCAAGGCTATGGTTTTTCCCGTGGTCATGTATGGATGTGAGAGTTGGACTGTGAAGAAAGCTGATCGCCGAAGAATTGATGCTTTTGAACTGTGGTGCTGGAGAAGACTCTTGAGAGTCCCTTGGACTGCAAGGAGATCCAACCAGTCCATTCTAAAGGAGATCAATCCTGGGTGTTCATCGGAAGGACTGATGCTAAAGCTGAAGCTCCAATACTTTGGCCACTTCATGCGACGAGTTGACTCACTGGAAAAGACTCTGATGCTGGGAGGGATTGGGGGCAGGAGGAGAAGGGGACGACAGAGAATGAGATGACTGGATGGCATCACCGACTCGATGGACATGAGTTTGAGTGAACTGCGGGAGTTGGTGATGGACAGGGAGGCCTGGCGTGCTGCAATTCATGGGGTCGCAAAGAGTCGGACACGACTGAGTGACTGAACTGAACACTCTGATAATGGGTACCACCATAAGATACAGAAAAATGTTGATGATGTTTTCAAAAACAATTCAAAAGGTGTTAACTCTGAAGATGTATTTCCCATATTTTTATCTGCACCCCAAGATTCCGGACAGAACTCGGGAAACCCTGGGCCCCAAATTCCCCAGCTGAAATATGGAAAAGTTCCTATTTCAGACCGGAAACTCTGCATCCCAAGTTCCGGGGCCAAAATAGGGAGAAGTTCCCATTTCTGGCCAGAAACCCTGTGCCCTAAGCTCCTGGGCCGAAATATGGAAAAGTTCCCATTTCTGGCTGGAAACTCTGTGCCCCAAGTTCACGAGGGGTGACTTGGGTTCAATTGCTGATCAGAGAACTAAAATCCCACATACAAAGGGGCAACTGACCTTCCACACTGCAACTACTGAGCCGCAGAGCCGCTAGAGTTTGCACAGTGACTCAAAAGATCCCACATAACACAGCAAAGATCCCGTGTGCCCCAACTAAGATCTGATGTGGCCAAATAAACACATAATAAATAAATGATTTAAAAAGGTGAAAGTTTTCAGCTGTTTGGAAGAATAATACATTTGTTGTGAGGATGCTACCATCATCACCGGCTGCTTCCAGACAGAGTTTATCAGTTTAGGAGAGAGTTTTCTCACTACCTCTCTTAAAGGGGCAGGTTGTCTGGGAGCTCGGTGCCTGGAGGACGTAGGCAGGACGTCACAGGCGCTGCCAGCATCGGAAGGCTTGGGTGGACTGAGCTGAGGCATCCACCTTCGTGTGGTCCAGCCGCACAGGTGAGGGCAGGAGGATGGCCCCACTTCCGGGTCACCTGTGCCTTTCCAGAGCTGCTGAGTCTCTGCTCATGTGGCAGCCACTTCCCCCCAGCCAACAAGGGCCCCAAGGGGAAGCGACTGGTTCCATATCAGGAAAAGAGTACGTCAAGGCTGTATATTGTCACCCCGCTTATTTAACTTCTATGCAGAGTACATCAGCGAGATGCTGGGCTGGAGGAAGCACAAGCTGGAATCAAAATTGCCGAAAGAAATATCAATAACCTCAGACATGCAGATGACACCACCCTAATGGCAGAAATTGAAGAGGAATTAAAGAGCCTCTTGATAAGGGTGAAACAGGAGAGTGAAAAAGCTGGATTTAAACTCAGCATCCAAAAAATAAAGATTACGACATCCAGTCCCATCACTTCATGGCAAATAGATGGGGAAATAATGGAAACAGTGACAGACTTTATTTTCTTGGACTCCAAAATCACTGCAGATGGTGACTGTAGCCATGAATTAAAAGATGCTTGCTCCTTGGAAGAAAACCTATGACCAACCTATACAGCATTAAAAAGCAGAGATACTACTTTGCTGGCAAAGTCTGTTAGTCAAAGCTATGGTTTTTCCAGTGGTCATGTATGGTTGTGAGAGTGGGACCATAAGGAGAGCTGGGTGCCGAAGAATTGATGCTTTTGAACTGTGGTGCTGGAGAAGACTTTTGAGAGTCTGTTGGCCTGCAAGTAGATCCAACCAGCCCATCCTGAAGGAAATCAGCCCTGAATATTCATTGGAAGGACTGATGCTGAAGCTGAAGCTCTCAAAGTTTGGCCACCTGATGTGAAGAGCCAACTCATTAGAAAAGACCCTGATGCTGGGAAGGATTGATGGCAGGAGGTGAAGAGGGAGACAGAGGATGAGATGGTTGGATTGCATCACGACTCAATGGACATGAACTTCAGCAAACTCCTGGAGATGATGAAGGACAGGGAAGCGTGGTGTGCTGCAGTCCATGAGGTCGCAAACAGTCAGACACAGCCGAGTGACTGAACAACAACAAACCCATGGAACACTGTACGAGTCCATATTCATTGTGAGCTGCTCCTATGTCTAAATTAAAATGTTTCTACTGGGATAGCAATGCATTTTCACTCGTTCTTTATTGGATGAAGAATAATGCCTGTCCACCACCTCCCAATGATAATGGCAAAGGTGAGCAACGAGAAGAGAAAAGAGAAAGGTGAAAAGTCAGGACTGGAAAGGGAAGAGAAGAGCCCATCGCCAGTTACTGGGGCAGAATTCATTAAAGTAAGGAGCTCAGAATCTTCCTGCAATGCAGGAGACCCCAGTTCGATTCCTGGGTCAGGAAGATCCTCTGGAGAAGGGAACAGCTACCCACTTCAGTATTCCCTGGAGAATTCCGTGGACTGTATAGTCCGAGGTCGCAAAGAGTCAGACACGACTGAGAGACTTTCACTTTCAAGGGGTTCAGGAAGTCACAGAGATTCAGAGTCGGTGGGAAGTGAGAACTTCCTGTCGCAGCTCCTGAAACCCTTGGTCTCTGGCTGATAGATTATGCTCAATGACCTGTATGTACATCAGTGACCCTTCCATGCTTATGAGGTGTATTATGCATCAGCAGCAGTGAACTCAAGCCTCGAAGTTTCTTGTGAGACAAATCACTTGCCAGACTGTCTTAGGACATCTGAGGTGTCTTGTTTTTTTCATTCTCTTTTTTCAAACTGCCCAGGCTAATGGGCAAAAGCACTGTGTAGTTTAGTTTCTCAGAGAAGAGTTCAAAGTAAATGGAAAGAATGTTTCAAATACCTCTGCTATTTTAACACAGAAATGCAAGATGGACCAAAGTTTGGGTGATTTCAAAACCATTCCTTTCGAAAAGAAAGACCTAACTACTTCCAAATAATTTGGAACATGTTATTTCATAATCAGATTTCTAACGTTGGTGGTATTATTTTTGTTCTGTTAATGCAGATGAGGGGCTTCCCCAATGGCTTAGATGGTCAATTAAAAAGAAACATAAGTTATGTCTCTAGAATTTAATCAGGGTACGATGGTGACAAAGCAGAAACAACAGAACAGCAAAATAGAAAATATATTCAGTTCACCTGCCACCATTGACAACATGTTGTGTATCAATGCTACTATAATATGAAAAAAAGGTTAATTTAAAAAAGGATACTCAGGAAAAATGCAAAAGCTTTTGGGTGTTCATTCAGTTACATTCCACATTAATTTACAGCCCTGAATTCAATCAGTTCAGTTCAGTCGCTCAGTCCTGTCCAACTCTTTGCGACCCCATGGACTGCAGCACGCCAGGCCTCCCTGTCCATCACCAACTCCTGAGTTTACTCAAACTCATGTCCATTGAGTCGGTGATGCCATCCAACCTTCTCATCCTCTGTCGTCCCCTTCTTCTGCTTTCAATCTTTTCCAGCATCAGGGTTTCAAATGAGTCAAAACTCTCAAAAGCTTTCATTTCCCAGGTAATCACAATTGGGCTTGAGAAAAGCCTGCCACCTTGTGGCCATTCCCTGAAATAGCAACCCTAAAAGTTTTGCTTGTGAGTCCTTGTTCATTCGCTCAGTGGTGTCCGACGTTTGTTAGGATACAAATCATTCACGGCGCGTACAGCTCACTGTAGGGCTTCAGCGTAGTGGGTCGCCAGGCTGGGCCAGGCTCCGGGGCAGGGAAAGCAGGTCCAGGGTCCAGAAGAAAACCTTTCAGGGGAGGTGCTCAAGTGCACTCCCTGAATAGGATTGAATTCAGAGAAGTTAACCCTCAGGTCACCTCTTACGGGATACTGGGATTTTTCCAGGCAGTCAGGAAAGAACAACGTGTGCAGAGGCGATGAACGGAAGTAATCACAATTGACTCTGCATACCTAAGACGAAGAAGTGTTGGGTATAAGAGAAGGTGATTTACAAGGTTCAGGTTAGGAGCACCTCTGTATACCATTTCAGAGGCTTTGACTTTTGTACATAGGAACTGAGGAAACACGGAAATTTCGGATCTTGCTGTTTAAAAGAAGGCTCCCTGAAGACAGAAGGCTTCTCATGGGGCTGATCTAAATGGCCTCAATAAGACCTAAATTTTTGTTTTTTTATTTTAAAATAGATTTCTATGACTTTTCCAGCTTTACTGAGAAATAATTGACATACATCACTGTGTAAGTTTAAGGCATACAGCATGACAGTTTTGACTGATATGTGTTGAGAAATGATTGCTACTGTAGGCTCAGCTAACATCCATCTTCTTTCTCATCATCATTTTCTTATCTCACGAATTATGCTTTGAGTACTTCATAGGGCTTTAGAAGATTCTAATGCCTTTAAAAAGCAGAGACATTACTTTGCCAACAAAGGTCCGTCTAGTCAAGGCTATGGTTTTTCCAGTGGTCATGTATGGATGTGAGAGTTGGACTGTGAAGAAAGCTGATCGCCAAAGAATTGATGCTTTTGAACTGTGGTGCTGGAGAAGACTCTTGAGAGTCCCTTGGACTGCAAGGAGATCCAACCAGTTCATTCTAAAGGAGATCAATCCTGGGTGTTCATTGGAGGGACTGATGCTAAAGCTGAAACTCCAATACTTTGGCCACCTCATGTGACGAGTTGACTCACTGGAAAAGACTCTGATGCTGGGAAAGATTGGGGGCGGGAGGAGAAGGGGACGACAGAGAGTGAGATGGCTGGATGGCATCACCGACTTGATGGACATGAGTTTGAGTGAACTGCGAGAGTTGGTGATGGACAGGGAGGCCTGGCGTGCTGTGATTCATGGGGTCGCAAAGAGTCGGACACGACTGAGCGACTGAACTGAACTAAACTGAACTGAATGCCTTTAAACAGAATTGTAACAGTCTTACTATTTTTCTTTACTTTTATTTTATTGGAGTATATAGTTAGTTACTTTACACGGTTGTGTTAATTTCTGCTGTACAACAAAATGAATCCACCACATGTATACACATATCCCCTCTCTTTTGGATTTCCTTCCCATTTAAGTCACCACAGAGCGCTGAGTAGTTTCCTGTGCTATACAGTAGGTTCTCGTCAGTTATCTATTTTAGACATCACAGCCTTGTCCTGGCGAAGGGGCTTGCATAACTCAATGAAGCTATGAGCCATGCTGTGTAGGGCCACCCAAGACAGACAGGTCATAGTGAAGAGTTCTGACAAAAGGTGGTCCACTGGAGAAGAAAATGGCAACCCACTTCAATATTCTTGCCTCAAAGACCCCATTAACAGTATGAAAAGGCAGCAGTCCATGGGATTGCAAAGAGTTGGACACAACTTAGCAACTGAACAACAAAATGAGTGTAAGACCCAATTAAAAATATATATTTCATATTACTTTAATAGAAGTACAATGGAAATATCTAGATTACTGGTAGTTACTGTTTCTTAAACTGTCTCATTGATGTACTGAAGTGTAATTGTCATATGCCTGGGTACATGCTTTAGTCATGTCCTACTGTTTGTGATAACACGGACTGTACCCTGCCAGGCTCCTCTGTCCATGGAATTCTCCAGGTGAGAATACTGGAGTGGGTTGCCATTTTCTCCTCCAGGGGATCTTCCCAATGCAGGATCAAGCCTGCGTCTCCTGTGACTCCAGCATTGCAGGCGGATTTTTTACCCACTGAGCCTGTAATTGGCATATAAACAATAATGGACTGTGCTGTGCTTAGTGGCTCAGTCATGTCTGACTCTTTGCGACCCAATGGACTGTAGCCTTCCAGGCTCCTCTGTCCATGAGGATTCTCCAGGCAAGAATACTAGAGTGGGTTACCATGCCCTCCTCTAGGGGATCTTCCCAATTCAGGGATCAAACTCAGGTCATCCTCATTGTAGGTTGATTCTTTACCATCTAAGCCACCAAGGAAGCCCATAAACAATGATAGATTGAAGGAAAACAGTAAAGCTCTATTTGATCAGCTGTGCTTGGTGTATCCCATAGGATAGAGTGACTCAGAGACAGAAGAGTGAAGCGTATTTCTAAACTCATGTTTAGGGAAACTGGGACTGATGGTACTATTAGCTCCACAGACACTTCATCACTCACTCTCATCTCCACGGCCTAAAGCAGATGGACTCTAAGATACCATGTTGCAGCAGAGAAAAGTATATAAAAAATGGAACCATAGTGAATTTATTTCAAATAGTAAATGCTTAAGCACAAGACCAAATGTATCATAAAAGGAAGGACAGTGGCAATTAGACGAATCAAAAATATTGAGCTCAGGGAATTCTCTGGTGGTCCAGTGGCTAAGACTCCATGCTCCCAATGCAGGGGGTATGTGTTCGATCCCTGGTCAGGGAACTAGATTTCACATGCCACAATTAAAGAGTTCACATGCTGAAATGAAGACGAAACATTCCACACGCTGCAGCTAAGACCGAGGGCAGCCAAACCAAAATAAGTTTTAAGAAAAACCACAACAAAAAAATTGAGTCCACTTTTACTAAATAAGAATATTGAGTAATGTTATATGATTGCAAAGAAATGTTACAAGATGGTGAAATGTGCTGAAGGAAAATATTGTTGTAACACAATGTTTAAACACTCCAGAAAAACAAGGAATATAACCATCATTTTATTGCAAGAAAACTATGCATGCTATGGCTGGTGAAAGTGGCTCTTATTTTTCTCATGTAATTGACTCTCTTTTTGTCATGTTATTCTGCCAACTAAAGAAGCCCACTGAGATGCTTCCTGAAGGTGTGCAGCAGGCTGAGTCTGCACTCCCAGAGCCAGGTTATTTTTCCAAGTGGAAACAACTTGCTTGACTTATAAAAAAAAATTATTACAACACATTCCTAAGGTATAGAGTAGGGAACTGTGACAATTCCCACAATTATAATACAATGTAATGGGATCTAAAATGGAAATTTTTGGTTCATGTTAAATGGCAAGAGAATAGTAGAGGCTCAGCTCTGTACTATTATAAATTCAGCAGCAGCAGAAATGATGGCTGTGTTTCATTATTATCATTTTTAGTCCCACTGTTAGTGATCTCAAGCACAAAGTCAGTTAATATTAGATAATTTATAATTTCTTATGACCTATAAGAAAAGGTTACATTTGAATTATTTACCCAGGTGTGTCAAGAAAAAAAAAAAAAGAAGATTACACTTGTTTCCTCATGACCACTGATCTAATACAAAACAAAGGAAAACTTGTTCTCCTCGAGCATCAGAACAACAGAGACATTCCAGCGCCCACTGTGGTTCACTGTGAAAAACAGTGTGTTTACATCAATAAAAATTAATGTTTCTGATGACTGTTTCTCAGGAGGAAGGAGACTGATAGTCATCACAGCTTTATTTCCAGTGAGACACACTTGGAGGAGAGGAACCCGAGGTGCCTTCTCTGAGGCACTGAGCACTCTGCTCAGATGACTGTGGGGCCGACCTCCACTCCCTGGCTTTGCTCTCACCTAAGGAGCAGTTCGGACTTCCCAGGGGGCTCAGGGGTAAAGGATCTGCCTGCCAAGCAGGAGACATGTGTCTGAGCCCTGCATCAGGAAGATCCCCTGGAGAAAGGAATGGCAATCTACTCCAGTATTCTTGCCTGGGAATTGCCCGTGGACAGTGGAACCTGACCGGTTACAGTCCATGGGGCCCCAGAGTCGGACACAACTGAGCGACTAACACTTTAACTTTGAATGAGCAACCACAAGGCAAAGGGAGGCATTGAATCGCGTCCGCCGACCACCAGCGTTTACAGCCTCAGCGAGACCTGGGGTGTGAGGTCACCCAGCCCTGGGACCAAAGACGTGAGATAAAGAGGAGCAACGAGTGCCTTGTGTCCTGTGTCATATGCCCTCAGGTGAGTACGTCTGTCTCCTTTGTACAAAACGACATTCGACACTCGTCGCTCGGGGTTTCTGCTGCAGTCGGGTTCCCAGCGTCCAGTCCCTGGATTAGCCTGCCCCGCCCCCAGCTCCCGCTCCCGCACAGAAGCGCGCTCGCCCTCATTCAGGGACCAAGTGGAACATCAGAGTTCTCCACGCATCGCGGGCATCGCCACCTCCCTGCCCCAGTGCAGACCGCCTCTCTGCGAGCCCTCCATCACACCTGCGTGGAGTCAGGGGTGTGAAGCGTTTGTGAGCCTAAAACCAACACGCCAAGATCCAGGGGCACAGTGTCAAGTATCAAGACTAACCCCAGGTGGTCCACTGGGTAAGCATTCACCTGTCAGTGCATCCCTGGTCTGGGAAGATCCCAAGCTTGAGCGCTACAACTATTGAACCCCGTGCACCGCAGCCCCCTACATGCTCCACAACAACAAAAAAACCACAGCAATGAGAAGCCCGACACTCACAGGAACTAGAGAGTAGCTCCCCGTGGCAGCAACTAGACAAAGCCTGAGTGCAGCAGCAAAGACCCAGCACAGCCAGAAATAAAATAAAAATCAAAACCAAATAATAATAATAATAAATAAGACTAACAAGTGGTCCATGCTGTAAGTCTTAAATAGCAAAACTATAACTGTGCTGAAAAGTATGAATAACACATTTATTGGCTGCAGTGACATACTCTAAGAAGGGAGTTAAAAAATAAATCATTTTAATGATCTTTGCTGAATGTTTACCTGCTTTTTAAAAACAACTTCTGTTAAATTTTTCTAATGATCAATAAAGCGTGCTACAGCAAAAGAGACACAGTTGTATCAAACAGTCTTTGGGACTTTGTGGGAGAGGGTGAGGGTGGGATGATTTGAGAGAATGACATTGAAACATGTATGTTGTCATATGTGAAACGAAAAAAAAAAAATTAAAAAAAAATAAAGCATGCTAGTATTAACTTACATTCTTTACAACAGAAAGAATACATACACATGAAACATTTGAAAGTGGGAAAGTGCCTTTTTTAGAGTACTATGGTTATACAAGGATTTGTATACTAGAGAAAGTGTGTATCATCTCCTAAGATGGTTTCACATTCACGAGACAATCAATATCACATTCTCTAGCTGCCACTGGACCCGGGACGTTTCTAAGGCTTTTTTTCATTTGACAATATGCTCAGTAGCTCAGTTGTGTCCGACTCTTTGAGACCCCATGGACTGTAGCCCGCCAGGCTCCTCTGTCCATGGGATTCTCCAGGCAAGAATATCGTAGCGGATTGCCATGCCCTTCTCCAGGGGATCTTCCCGACCCAGGAATCAAACCTGCATCTCTTGCACTGCAAGTGGATTCTTTACCATTTCGCCACCTAAGAAGCCTTAATATTATACTGGAAACTTAAAAACAAATCCCTGGTGTGATAGAATTGGAGGCTAAATGTAAATCTAATGGCTGTTCCCACTAAGTCGACAAATCCTCTCTTTACCACCCCCTCCAAAGATGTTCTGCTATAGTCGTCACAATAAATAACCTGCAAGCCCTGCGTCTCCTTGGTCCTGCTCTCTCTCACTGGCCCCAGACAGACAGGTTTCCTTCCTGCACCCCTGCCTCGGGGTCTTTGCAGGTTCTGTTCCCTCTCTTGAGAACACGCCTCTACAAGTATCCGCTTGCCTCTGGCACACATGGAGCTCCTGCACTCTCAGGCTGTGGTTCAAATATTACCTTCTTAGAGAGATACCCGACGGAGAAGGCAATGGCAAGCCACTCCAGTACTCTTGCCTAGAAAATCCCATGGACGGAGGAGCCTGGTGGGCTGCAGTCCATGGGGTCGCTAAGGGTCGGATACGACTTCACTTTCACTTTTCACTTTCACACATTGGAGAAGGAGGTGGCAACCCACTCCGGTGTTCTTGCCTGGAGAATCCCAGGGACGGGGGAGCCTGGTGGGCTTCCGTCTGTGGGGTCACACAGAGTCGGACACGACTGAAGTGACTTAGCAGAGAGATACCCGTAGCCGTCTTTACAAACATGGTATCATCACCAGAAATTCCCTAAATTGCTTCCCTGCTTGTTTTGTTCACAGCACTTAATGACATATATCGCTTCAGCTTCCTTTGTTTATGGATGCATTAATCCCCTTCTTCTCTTTCTCCCTACTAGACCTTGAGCTCCCTGAGCTTTTGATTGCTCATCCAATGCTTGCAACCCTAGAGCCTACACAAGTGCCTTGCAGGCAATCAGATTTTTTTTAAATGGGGTATAGATGCTTTACAATGTTGTATTCATGTCTACCATCCAGCAAAGAGAATCAGCTATATGTATACATAAATCCTCTCACTTCTGGATGCCCTTCCCATTCAAATTACCACAGAACACTGGGTAGTTTCCTGTGCTATACAGGAGGTTCTCATTAGTGATCTATTTTATATATAGTAATGAGGGCTGAGGGTTAATTTCATATCAAGGCTAAATATCCTTTTCTTCCCCCCTTACCACTCAATAATACCCATCCCTGAAGTCGCATCTTAGAATGTGAGTTATCACCAGCACATTAACTTAGAGCGACCATGCTCATCCTAACCCTATTCTGCCTGAGGCCCTGCAATGTCTCCCACATTCTTCTGTGGTCCTCACTGAAATGGGGCAGCACAAAGCCTTACTAGTAAAATTCCACCATCCGATTGATTCTGTGACTCAGCCCTGACATCACATTGAAAGTCAGCATCAGTGCTGTGGCTGGAATTGTTTCAAAGGCTGAATGCAGTAATCAGAGCCAATATTCAATCAATGCACTATTTAAACAAAAAGTGGGTTCTCTGATCTCCTCACAAATATGTTTTTATTGATTCTTCTCTTTTAAAAATCTTTGTCTTTTTTATTTCAGTACTATAAAATGGACATTAAGCCATTTACTTGGAAGGCTGTTTTCTTTTTCATGTTGTTTTTAAATTGTATGAAACAATATCATGCTTATTCATGCAAACCAAATGCCATAGTCAAACAGTTTAAACTGGTGTTTATTTTAAAATAGTTTCTGCTCTGTTCTCCAGCTGATTTACCCGACTTTGCTTCTTACCCATCAACACCACTGACCTTTTGGACAAACTTAATTGTGGCTCTGGATTTCCAGTGAAACTTTTTAGTGTAAATATACAAACCCAGAATTATTCAAACTATGGAGATGATATCATTATAGTGTACACATAATGTGCTTTTAGGTATCTTCCACTTGGATTCAGCATCAAGATGTCTGTCTAGATAAAAAGAAGGATCTTTAAACAAAGCAATCTGCATTTCACCTTGAAAGTGCACTGACTAATTTGAGCACAGACTTTGGATTATCCAGGACTTATGTTTGCTTTCCTGAGCTAAAAAGTGTCTTCTAACTTTATTGCTTGATTCTTCTGTGACTCCTCATCTTATTTTTTTTATATTACCATTTTCTTGCTCTAAAACACTTGTCTATTTCTTTGTGGAGAACAGGGTTCAGACATTACAGTTTCAGATTTGTTCCAGGTGGTTTCTTCCTTTGTTCACACAAGGCCAAATATTTCTGAGAGTTTTCAAAGAGATTGGACTTCATCGAAAAGCAGCATTTTCTGTGATAAAACTCAGCACATGTTAAAGGTGTGAAGAAAAAGTCACTAAGGGAGAACTAAACTCAGGTCATGGGAAAAAATGAGAAACCGTTGCCAATTCACCAGTACACACGGAGAAAACAACATAATTACTTATTCGCTGTGCTTTCTTCTTCCTCAGGCTTTTCTGGTCTCAAAAAATATCAGAAATGTATGTGAATCCAAAGGTAGATGACAAGGAGGTGAAAGGTTGATGTTTGGATGTAAGAAAGTCAAGGATGATGTTAGTGGTTAAGATGAGTGTGCCTAAGAAAAGGATTTATTTCCCATGATTCCCTGCTAATTAATGATTGAAACTGTGCATACTTGAAAATCGATTCTGGGACAGGGGTAAAGACATACATTTCTGAAAGGCACTGCAACTTCAGGAAGGGAAGCTATATACCGAGATGCACAGTTAAAACTTTTCTCTCTTGCGAAACACTTTGTGCAAACACTTTGTAGTTTTACTACAACTTTAGTCAATGTCAGATCACAACTGCAGGGACTTCTTGTGTTAAAAGTTAATTTAGATATTTCTTCTCTGATACAGTTTCAAAGGTGACTTTACCCTTAGTTCTTCACATTAACTATTGTTTCATTAATAGAAAAATATCAAAATTTGATTCTGTGTTACCTTGTTCAGCTCAAAAATGCACAGTAATTGTAGTAATTTATTTTTGAAAATGTACTTCCCTGCTGGCTCAGTGGTAAAGAAGCTGCCTGCCAATGCAAAAGATGCAGGTTCAATCCCTGCCTTTTCCACCACATTTCTTGTTTTTGAACTTGTATTTTTCTCACATTTAAAGCAAAGTGTTACTTGCCCTTGTCCCTGTTTTACTTTATTTATCACAATAAAACTCCTCTTGAAGTCTTCTATTCTAATTCTTCATCATATCCAGACCTAGTCTTCCTATATAGAGCCTTAGCTGCCATATTCAAGCTAACAACTAAATAAAAATTAGGGAAAAAATATTTTTTCTTCCAATGCAAGGGACCAGGTTTCAATCCCTGGTCAGGGAACTAGATCCCACATGTCACAAACAAGACCAGGTGCAGAAAAATAAATAAATATTTTTAAAAATAAATAAAAGTTTCTATTTCTTATGAGATTGTTTCAGAAACATTTCAGACCCATGATACTGAATTTTCATTCATATGTAAAATGGGTTTTACAATAATCGATGCTATAGCTTCATAGAGCATGACGTTGAGAATAATCCTCACCAAAGACCAGATAGCTCTTCAGTGATATCACATTGCTGAATTTACCAGTCCAATACTGGTCTTCTATTTTGTCTGTATTACAGTAGTAAAATGTACAATAAAAGCTACCACAGTAAAAATAAATTAAATAAGTACTGTGGTCAGGAAACCGTGGTCAAAGTCCCTCTGCAGTTTCCCTGGACCTAGGGCTCCTCCAGGCTCCACCTGTGCCGAGTCCCCACTCCAGCTCCTGGCGACGCCTGTGCTTCCTCACCCACCTGCCAGCTTTTCAGATGAATTCAGGAAGTCTCCTGCAGCCCCTCCTAACAGTCGTGAGCAACAGTGCAAGTGAGGTGAGTGTGTGATGCGTTTACATTTTTAAACATAAAATTACAAATGCCAATAAACAATCAAATAATATGTGAATCTTCAAAACAAGACTTTAAAATGTGTGAAATTATGAGTGCTGTGTGACTGAAATCTGACAAAATATCCAAGACCGCTGACTATCACTGCACAACTTTCGTGTTCTGTTGAAGGGAAGGGATATTTATATAAATAATTGAAAACAGTCATTTTGCTAAGATGAAGGTAATAAAAGTTTACAAGATATGACTCAATATTTTTTCCATCTAAACATTACCTTCCGTTCAATAGATCACCTTGATTTGTTCAATGAATATTACGTTACTTCAACATTATCTTTAAAATTAAAAGATAAATTAGAATGAAAAATATAAAGAAATCAGAATGACTTAAATTAAGCTGAATGTAAATGCTTTTAAGATGTAATTAAGTCTTATTTATTTTTTATAAAGATAAGACTAATGCTTATCTAGTTTCATGTTGTTTACCTGCCAAAATAAATTACGGATGTTAACACTTCACTCATATTTCATCTAAAGCTACCAATCTGAGAATGGTGCTAATTGTTTAACATGTGAAATGTTTGTAAAGTATTGTGGTCTTTAAGATTGTATGAATTCTATGATGATTTGGGAGAAATTGATACTTTTATTCTTCTCACACTTTTCCGTTTTGTTGGCATTTTCCATTACTTCTTTCAGAATGACTCGACTGCTTGTTTATATAGATCCTGTGCCTTTCTTGTGGACATTGTTTCTAAACATTTTATTTTTGCTGTATGTATCATGGAAAGATTGTTTCCCAATTCTATTTCTAGGCATGCATGCCTTGCTATCCTACAGATAAACTACTGATTTTTGTGTTTATAGCTTTTGCCAACTATCAGTTCAGTTCAGTTCAGTTCGGTCGCTCAGTCATGTCCGACTCTCCACGACCCCATGAATCACAGCACGCCAGGCCTTCCTGTCCATCACCAACTCCCGGAGTACACTCAAACTCATGTCCACAGAGTCGGTGATGCCATCCAGCCATCTCATTCTCGGTCGCCCCCTTCTCCTCCCGCCCCCAACCTTTCCTGGCATCAGAGTCTTTTCCAGTGAGTCAACTCGTCGCATGAGGTGGCCAAAGTATTGCAGTTTCAGCTTTAGCATCAGTCCTTCCAATGAACACCCAGGATTGATCTCCTCTAGAATGGACTGGTTGGATCTCCTTGCAGTACAATGGACTCTCAAGAGTCTTCTCCAACACCACAGTTCAAAAGCATCAATTCTTTGGGAATCTGCTTTCTTCATAGTCCAACTCTCACATCCATACATGACCACGGGAAAAACCATAGCCTTGACTAGACGGACCTTTGTTGGCAAAGTAATGTCTCTGCTTTTCAATATACTATCAAGGTTGGTCATAACTTTCCTTCCAAGGAGTAAGCGCCTTTTAATTTCATGGCTGCAATCAGCATCTGCAGTGATTTTCGAGCCCAAAAAAATAAAAAACCCACTGAACAGACAAGGCTTACTTTGCTGGATTTGCTGAAATAAGAAAGGAAAACACCCTGGAAGAATCTTAACAGCCCAGACAGGAAGAGTGGAGTGATGGGTCTGTAGGGTCTGGCTGGGTGACAGATTCTCAGACGAGTCTTGTGAGGTTGGAAACTCCTTGGGACCCAGAAGCGTGTGAGACACAATATCTTTATACTCATGTGCATATGAGACCCGGTTCTGAGCCGAGTTTGCTCAACAGTCTTGATAATTCAAGTGTTTTTGCTGATTTACAGTTGATATTCTGGGCTAAGTATTTCCCAGAGCCAGATTTACCCTGTCTTTACCCAGCTTTCATGGAGTGACAGGAATGTATTGGGGATGTATAGTTTCTAATCACAGGGAAAACCCAAACCACATGGGTTTAAGCTCTCAGCCCCTCCCTTGACATCCATGTCAGCTCAGGATGATATTACAACACCATTGTCTGCAAACAGAAGCGATTTCCATCTTCACTGCTTTTTGGTGAGCTGTGGATATATGATAAGGTTCTGGTGGTGGATTTTCAGAATTATTACTGTCAGATTTTCTATTTCTTTTTGCTCAAAGATCACTTGTTGGACCACTTGAAGGGACAAAGTCCATATCTCAGTATTTCGGATTTTGGTGATGACACATTTGAGCAAAGCAACATGGAATAATACTAAGAAAGACAGGTCTCAGGGTTTGTAGTCCTGTATTCAGCAGGAGCTAAGGGTGTCCAATCTGATTTCGGTGTTGACCATCTGGTGATGTCCATGTGTAGAGTCTTCTCTTGTGTTGTTGGAAGAGGGTGTTTGCTATGACCAGTGCATTCTCTTGACAAAACTCTATTAGCCTTTGCCCTGCTTCATTCCGTGCTCCAAGGCCAAATTTGCCAGTTACTCCAGGTGTTTCTTGACTTCCTACTTTTGCATTCCAGTCCCCTAGAATGAAAAGGACATCTTTTTTGGGTGTTAGTTCTAAAAGGTCTTGTAGGTCTTCATAGAACCGATTAACTTCGGCTTCTTCAGCATTACTGGTTGGGGCATAGGCCTGGATTACTGTAATATTGAATGGTTTGCCTTGGAAACGAACAGAAATCATCCTGTCATTTTTAAGATTGCATCCAAGTACTGCATTTCGGACTCTTTTGTTGACCATGATGGCTACTCCATTTCTTCTAAGGGATTCCTGCCCACAGTAGTAGATATAATGGTCATCCGAGTTAAATTCACCCATTCCAGTCCATTTTAATTCACTGATTCCTAGAATGTCGACGTTCACTCTTGCCATCTCCTGTTTGACCACTTCCAATTTGCCTTGATTCATGCACCTGACATTCCAGGTTCCTATGCAATATTGCTCTTTACAGCACAGGACCTTGTTTCTATCATTGGTCACATCCACAACTGGGTATTGGTTTTGCTTTTGCTCCATCCCTTTATTCCTTCTATAGTTATTTCTCCACTGAGCTCCAGTAGCATACTGGGCACTTACCGACCTGGGGAATTCCTCATTCAGTATCCTATCATTTTGCCCTTTGTTACTGTTCATGGGGTTCTCAAGGCAAGTATACTGAAGTGGTTTGCCATTCCCTTCTCCAGGGGACCACATTCGGCTGTGGTCCATGTGATTAGATCAGCTAGTTTCCTGTGATTATGATTTCAGTTTGTCTGCCCTCTGGTGCCCCCTAGCAATACCTACCGTCTTATTTGGGTTTCTCTTACCTTGGTCGTGGAAAATCTCTTCACAGCCGCTCCAGCAAAGTGCAGCCGCTGTACCTTACCTTGGACGAGGGGTATCTCCTCAAGGCCGCCCCTCCTGACCTTGAATGCGGAGTAGCTCCTCTCGGCCCTCCTGCGCCCGCGCAGCCACCGCCTGTTGGACGTGGGGTAGCTCCTCTCGGCCGCCGGCCCTGGCCTCAGGCGTGGGGTAGCTCCTCACGGCCGCACCTCTTTGCGTGGTTCGTTGCGCCGGGGCCGGCGTCTCTCGCGTCGCGTCTGCGCCGCCGGGGCCGGCGTCTCTCGCGTCGCGTCTGCGCCGCCGGGGCCGGCGTCTCTCGCGTCGCGTCTGCGCCGCCGGGGCCGGCGTCTCTCGCGTCGCGTCTGCGCCGCCGGGGCCGGCGTCTCTCGCGTCGCGTCTGCGCCGCCGGGGCCGGCGTCTCTCGCGTCGCGTCTGCGCCGCCGGGGCCGGCGTCTCTCGCGTCGCGTCTGCGCCGCCGGGGCCGGCGTCTCTCGCGTCGCGTCTGCGCCGCCGGGGCCGGCGTCTCTCGCGTCGCGTCTGCGCCGCCGGGGCCGGCGTCTCTCGCGTCGCGTCTGCGCCGCCGGGGCCGGCGTCTCTCGCGTCGCGTCTGCGCCGCCGGGGCCGGCGTCTCTCGCGTCGCGTCTGCGCCGCCGGGGCCGGCGTCTCTCGCGTCGCGTCTGCGCCGCCGGGGCCGGCGTCTCTCGCGTCGCGTCTGCGCCGCCGGGGCCGGCGTCTCTCGCGTCGCGTCTGCGCAGATGGAGAAGCTGTATACAGTTAGCGAAAACAAGACCAGGAGCTGACTGTGGCTCAGATCATGAACTCCTTATTGCCAAATTCAGACTTAAATTGAAGAAAGTAGGGAAAACCACTAGACCATTCAGATATGACCTCAATCAAATCCCTTATGATTATGCAGTGGAAGTGAGAAATAGATTTAAGGGACTAGATCTGATTGATAGAGTGCCTGATGAACTCTGGACGGAGGTTCGTGTCATTGTACAGGAGACAGGGACCAAGACCATCCCCATGGAAAAGAAATGCAAAAGAGCAAAATGGCTGTCTGAGGAGGCCTTACAAATAGCTGTAAAAAGAAGAGAGGCGAAAAGCAAAGGAGAAAAGGAAAGATATAAGCATCTGAATGCAGAGTTCCAAAGAATAGCAAGGAGAGATAAGAAAGCCTTCCTCAGTGATCAATGCAAAGAAATAGAGGAAAACAACAGAATAGGAAAAACAAGAGACCTCTTCAAGAAAATTAGAGATTCCAAGGGAACTTTTCATGCAAAGATGGGCTCGATAAAGGACAGAAATGGTATGGACCTAACAGAAGCAGAAGATATTAAGAAGAGGTGGCAGGAATACACAGAAGAACTGTACAAAAAAGATCTTCACGACCAAGATAGTCACGATAATGTGATCACTGACATAGAGCCAGACATCTTGGAATGTGAAGTCAAGTGGGCCTTAGAAAGCATCACTAGGAACAAAGCTAGTGGAGGTGATGGAATTCCAGTTGAGCTATTTCAAGTCTTGAAAGATGATGCTGTGAAAGTGCTGCACTCAATATGCCAGCAGATTTGGAAAACTCAGCAGTGGCCACAGGACTGGAAGAGGTCAGTCTTCATTCCAATCCCAAAGAAAGTCAATGCCAAAGAATGCTCAAACTACCGCACAATTGCACTCATCTCACACGCTAGTAAAGTCATGCTCAAAATTCTCCAAGCCAGGCTTCAGCAGTATGTAAACCGTGAACTCCCAGATGTTCAAGCAGGTTTTAGAAAAGGCAGAGGCACCAGAGATCAAATTGCCAACATCCGCTGGATCATGGAGAAAGCAAGAGAGTTTCAGAAAAACATCTATTTCTGCTTCATTGACTATGCCAAAGCCTTTGACTGTGTCGATCACAATAAACTGTGGAACATTCTGAAAGAGATGGGAATCCCAGACCACCTGACCTGCCTCTTGAGAAACCTGTATGCAGGTCAGGAAGCAACAGTTAGAACCAGTCATGGAACAACAGACTGGTTCCAAATAGGAAAAGGTGTACGTCAAGGTTGTATATTGTCACCTTGCTTATTTAACTTATATGCAGAGTACATCATGAGGAACGCTGGGCTGGAAGAAGCACAAGCTGGAATCAAGATTGCTGGGAGAAATATCAATAACCTCAGATATGCAGATGACACTACCCTTATGGCAGAAAGTGAAGAGGAACTCAAAAGCCTCTTGATGAAAGTGAAAGAGGAGAGTGAAAAGGTTGGCTTGAAGCTCAACATTCAGAAAACAAAGATCATGGCATCTGGTCCCATCACTTCATGGGAAATAGATGGAAAAACAGTGGAAAGAGTGTCAGACTTTGTTTTTTTGGGCTCCAAAATCACTGCGGATGCTGATTGCAGCCATGAAATTAAAAGACGCTTGCTCCTTGGAAGGAAAGTTATGACCAACCTTGATAGTATATTGAAAAGCAGAGACATTACTTTGCCGACCAAGGTCCGTCTAGTCAAGGCAATGGTTTTTCCCGTGGTCATGTATGGATGTGAGAGTTGGACTGTGAAGAAAGCTGATCGCCGAAGAATCGATGCTTTTGAACTGTGGTGTTGGAGAAGACTCTTGAGAGTCCCTTATACTGCAAGGAGATCCAACCAGTCCATTCTAAAGGAGATCAATCCTGGATGTTCATTGGAGGGACTGATGCTAAAGCTGAAACTCCAATACTTTGGCCACCTCATGAGACGAGTTGACTCACTGGAAAAGACTCTGATGCTGGGAAAGGTTGGGGGCGGGAGGAGAAGGGGACGACGGAGAATGAGATGGCTGGATGGCATCACCGATTCTGTGGACATGAGTTTGAGTGTACTCCGGGAGTTGGTGATGGACAGGGAGGCCTGGCGTGCTGTGATTCATGGGGTCGCGGAGAGTCGGACACGACTGAGCGACTGAACTGAACTGAACTGAACTGAAGGGTGTCCAAGCTCTATTTCTGTGAAACATGGGCTACAAAGTTGCCAAGTGTTGTTATTGTTCAAACAGACGTCTTCATGTCTAGGTTTGATGGGAGTTTTATTTTTCTTGCCACTTCACCCATTGTTTTGTCATTTACAAAGCACTTATTGCTTGATTCCAATTACGCATAAAACAACCTTTCTTACTGCAATGAACTAGCATCAGAGGAAACTGTCTTTCAAAGGAACACAAGTAAAAAACAATAATTATACTGAACATATATCTTAATCAAAAGACATACAAGGAGTGACTCAAAGCGTGAAAAGAAAAATTAAAGATGGGAAACATACACGTTGTAGATAAGAGGTTTGAGTATCTGTTAATAATCTAGATTCTTAAGTAAATAAAGAAGAAAACAAGGATGCAAGGAGAGAACACAGGAGAGCAGACTGAAAGAGGACAAGCAGCCTCTGTTATTGGGCGCTTGCTTCCTAGGTCTTCTGGAGAAGTTGTCTCCTAGATGAGTCGTCATCTTGGTCGGTATTCTGGGATTAGATTTACGGCCCCTGAAAAACTGACTATAAACTTCTTGAGGGGCCTGGCTTGAGATCTCTGGACCCTTGAACTTAAAGATGTATGCTCACTCCTGCTAAAAGTTGGGGTGGGGCAAGTTTTGAGTAGAGAACAGGAGTAGCTCTGGTGATAACTGAAGGCATTTTGAGAAGAAGCCGCAGAAATTCAGACCATGAAGACCAAGGTACAGTCCCAACAGATCTTAACAAGACAGTCTTAATTTATGAGAGTACGAGCAAAAGATACCTAGATCTTTTTTGCTTGAGAAAAGTTGAAAGTGAAAGTGTTAGTCGCTCAGTCATGTTTGACTCCTTGCAACCCCATGGACTGTAGCCTGCCAGGCCATCAGTCCATGGGATTCTCCAGGCAAGAATACTGGTGTGAGTTGCCATTTGTAAAAATTTAATGAGCTGTAATTAATAATTTATGCACATTTCCACAATGTAAGCATGTTATGATTAAAGATGAATTTGTGTGATTGACCCTTACTGTCATATTGGAAAGTCCTGCCTACCTCCTGGGATACACAAATGTGAAATTTAAAACCTAACTTTAGAAAATATTTGAAGCAGTATTAACTTCTCCTACTCAAAGAAACTTAAATTTATTTAAAAAGTGTATCAATCTGATTGCCAGAGTATGTTAATGGCCGAGAGAAGAGTAGTCTAAAAAGATTCTGGGGGCTTCTCTGGTGACTCAGTGGTAAAGAATCCAGCTGCCAATGCAGGAGACATGAGTTCGATCCCTGGTCTGGGAAGATCCCACATGTTGCCGAGCAACTAAGCCTGTGCCACAACTATTAAGCCTGTGCTCTAGATTCCAGGAGCTACAAGAGAAGCCATCACACACCACAACTAGAAAAAAACCCACACAGCAATGAAGACCCAGCAAAACCATAAACAAATAAATACAAAAATTTTTTAAAGATTCTATGCTGTACAGTAGGTTCTCATTAATTATCTATTTTATTCATAGCATTAATAGTGTATATATGTCAATCCCAATCTCCCAAATCATCCAACCCCTCTGTCCCTCTTCATGACCTAAATTAGGAGGAAATCTAAAAGAAGAGGGGATATAGTTATACACACAGCTGATTCACTTTGCAGTACAGTAGAAATGAACAGAATGCTGTAAGGCAATTACACTCCAATAATTTTTTTTAAAAAAAAGGGGAAAAAGAGATGCTGGTCTCATGTACCATTTAAGCCCTACCTTAAAAACAGATCTCTCTCTAAAAAGAATGAGGCAGGTGAAAACAGAAGTGGCCTTGAACCTGCTAAAATATTTTAGGTGGCTTGTACAGTCACATAAGACAACACATGTGAGTTTCTATATGGCACAAAAACAGTGTTTCAAGGATTCAGGGTGGCTAAGTATCTCGGACAACGATTCGTTATGTAAACAAATATCTGATGAGGAGACATTCGCGTGGTTCCCAGGAATAGACTACTTATTCTTCAGAGTCTGTCATTTAGGAATTACCCTGTTGGGAAGGCCTTGGTCAAGACAATGTCTGAACTGTCTTCCTATGTGGCCTTGACTGTCTCATCTCCAAGAAAACCAGTCACTCACACACACCCGTCTGCCACGAAGTTCATCACATCCTGCTGACACAGTCACGTTCTCAAGCTTCCCTGAATTACTTGCACAGATGTCCTCCTAGCTTGTACTTACCATGTGCGGTTTCTGAGTATAGAGAGGATGAAGTCAAACAAACAAAACTACATTTTCAAAGCTTTAAAAGTTATCATGTAAATGTCATTGAAAGCATGTCACTGGTGACACCTTGCTCCATTACACTGGATAAGAAGCAAAAGTGTGTCAGTCGCTTCAGTTGTGTCCGACTCTTTGCAACTGCATGGACTCTGGCCCTCCAGGCTCCTCTGTCCATGGAATTCTCCAGGCAAGAATACTAGAGTAGGTAGCCATTCCATTTTCCAAGGGATCTTCTCAAGGACTGATGATCAGTAAATCAAGTCAAAACCTAATGTGCACTTTTTATTGACACTAAGGAATGTTGCTTTTGCTTATACTTCTTCATGACACTTTTATGTTTGAGTATCATTTTTTTCCCAATGCTCCAGGCCTTCACCAGACCTGTCCTCAAGAGAAACCACTTTTCAGAGGCTAACCTACTCAGGTTTCCTCACTCCTAGTTGCCTTGGGGCCAGGAACTACCCACCTCTGTTCCACTCCTGAATCCCACATGGAAGAATGAAACATCTGGAGTGGAGACACACAAGTGGAAATTACCACAGGAGCCAGTTCTGGGGAAGGAAAGCCTTAACTGTAATTTATGAATTGCCAGAGCCTCAGTGGAGACAACCTGTGTTAAAAACTCCAGATGGACCTAATGATGGGGGGACACTCACAAGATTGTGGGGTTTCCCCTGAGGAGCTCAACCAGGTCCTCACATTAAATATCAGTGAGAAAACCCTTTATTCTCTAACGGAGAGAGAGTGCTCTGTTCTTCTTAATAAGGCTGCACTTGGGGAGACCTAGAACTGAGAACCTAACCCACCTGGTTAGGATCATCAGAGCCTAACTGAAGGAGAGAAAGAAACAAATGAAATACATGAAACAATTTGTGGTTGTTCAGTCACTAAGTCATGTCAGACTCTTTGGAACCCCATGGACTACAGCACTCCAGGCTTCCTTGTCTTTCACCATTTCCTGAAGTTTGCTCAAACTCATGTTCACTGAGTCAGTAATGCCAACCATCCCATTCTCTGTCGACCCCTTCTCCTCCTGCCTTCAATCTTTCCCAGCATCAGGGTCTTAAATGGCAACCCACTCCAGTGTTCTTGCCTGGAGAATCCCAGGGACAGGGGAGCCTGATGGGCTGCCGTCTATGGGGTCACACAGAGTCGGACACGACTGAAGTGACTTAGCAGCAGCAGCAGCAGGCTCTTTGCACCAGGTGACCAAAGTATTGGAGCTTCAATATCAGTCCTTCCAATGAATATTCAGGGTTGATTTCCTTTAGGATTGACTGGTTTGATCTGTTTGCTGTCCAAGGGACTCTCAAGAGTCTTCCCATCACCACAGTTCGAAAGCATCACTTCTTCAGTGCTCAGCCTTCTCTATGGTCCAACTCTCACATCTATACATTACTACTGCAAAAATAATAGCTTTGACTAGATGCACCCCTGTTGGCAAAATGATGCCTCTACTTTTTAATATGCTGTCTAGATTGGTCACAATTTTTCTTCCAAGGAGCAAGTGTCTTTTAATTTCATGGCTGCAACCACCACCTGCAGTGATTTTGGACAGCCCAAGAAAATAAAGTCTGTCACTGTTTCCATTGTTTCCCCATCTATTTGCCATGCAGTGATAGGACCAGAACTCCAGTAGTTGGTGATGGACAGGGAGGCCTGGCGTGCTGTGATTCATGGGGTCGCAGAGAGTCGGACACGACTGAACGACTGAACTGAACTGAACTGAACTGATGGGACCAGATGCCATGATCTTCATTTTTGAATGCTGAATTTTAAGCCAGCTTTTTCACTCTTCTCTGTCATTCTCATCAAGAGTCCCTGTAGTTTCTTTTTGCTTTCTGCCATTAGAGTGGTATCATCTGGGTATCTGAGGTTGTTGATATTTCTCCCAGTAATCTTGATTCCAGCTTGTAACTAATCGAGCCCAGAATTTCACATGATGTTCTCTGCATAGAAATTAAAGAAGCAAAGTGACAATATACAGCTTTGACATACTCCTTTCCCAATTTTAAACCAGTTTGTTGTTCCATGCCTGGTTCTAACTATTGCTTCTTGACCTGCATACAAGTCTCTCAGAGGCAGGTAAGATGGTCTGGTATTCTTATCTCTTTAAGAATTTTCCAGTTTGTTGTTATCCACACAATCAAAGGTTTTACTGTAGTTAATGAAACAGAAGTAGATGTTTTTCTGGAATTATCTTGCTTTTTCTATGATCTAATAGATGTTGACAATTTGACCTCTGGTTCCTCTGCCTTTTCTAAATCCAGTTTGTACATCTGGAAGTTCTTCGTTCATGTACTGCTGAAGCCCAGCTTGAAGGATTTTGAGGATTACCTTGCTAGCATGTGAAATTAGCATAGTTGTGTGGTGGTTTGAACATTTTTTGGCATTGCCCTTCTTTGGGATTGGAATGAAAACTGACCTTTTCCAGTCCTTTGGCCACTGCTGAGTTTTCAAAATTTGATGGCATACTGAATCAGCACTTGAATGGCATCATTGTTTTTAGGGTTATGAAACAATACTGGCTGGAATTTTATGCTCAATCTACATAAGACCAAAGATAAACAAGAAATCCTGAGAGACACGGGGTGGGGGGAGGGGACAAAAAACAAAGCACTTTGTCTGTTGTTGAAATAACTTTCTAGGTCCAAGATTGAACTGCTCCTGCCTAGAGTGCCATGGCAGCAAATTGAAACTTACATGACTTCTGTGTCTCTAGACATGTTCCTCTTGACCAGACACACTGCATATCCAGTCAATCCCCAAAGGCCAAACCAATTCTGGGATCTACACTTATTACCTTGCTCCTTCTCATCCTAAACGAGATTGACTGTTTTGCCCAACGGATCAGAAATTTTCTATTTGTCTCCATCTTGTTCTTCATTCTTTCTTAGAAAAGCTTCTTGCCTTCTCCCCCATTTTGCAGTTTTCCAAATGGAGACTGTTTGCTTCATGAAGGGTTAAAGTTTGTATTTCCTGAATTTTCTTTAATCATTCTCTAACACCCTAGCAGAACAAAGCTAAGGATTACATTTGATTTCTCAGAATCCATGATAGCAAGAAGAGAATACAGTATTTAGTGTTGAGAAAAAAATAACCAACTTAGAATTTTATATCCTGCAAAATTACCTATCAGAGATGAGGGAGAAATATAAACTTTCTCAGACACACGGAGACTGAGTGAATTTGTTGCCTTGGAAAAAATGGCACAAATAAGTTGTTTAGAGAAGGAAAATAATAACTTGTTTATACAGAAGGAAAAAATAGTTGTTTAGAGAGAAGGTCAGAAACTCAGGCCTCCATAAAGTAAGAAAGAGCACTGAGGAAAGAATAAGTGAAGTAAAAATAAACTTATTTTCATATTTCTCATGTATCTATCAGATAACATTTTGTTAAATAATACTACCAACAATATATTCAATTATGTAAGCATATATTATATACTGATATATGCTTGTATATGGGCTTCCCAGGTGGCTCAGCCGTAAAGAATCTGCCTGCCAATTCAGGAGATGCAGGTTCGATCCCTGGGTCAGGGAGATCCCCTGGTGAAGGAAATGGCAACCTGCTCCAGTATTCTCGCCTGGGAAATCCCATGGACAGAGGAGCCTGGCAGGCTACAGTCCATGGGGTCACAAATACTCGGACATAACTTAGTGACTAAACACAACAACAACATCCTTGTATATAAATTTTAAAAATGATAGCAAAGATTCAAGGGATTGAAAGAAGGGACTAGGATTATTTTGTTATTTTAAGGTATTTATACTACCTTTGAATTATGACATTATTTGAAAGTGGCCTTCAATTAGCTGTGACTGTATGATGCAAACTCTAGGGCAACCACTAAAAAAAGCAAAAAAGCATATTTAAATGATAAGTTAATAAAAGGGAGAAAATGACATCATACAAAATGCTCAGGTAAAATCACAAAAGGCAGAAAAAGTGTCAAAAAAATTAGATGGAAAAGGGCAACAAATAAACTACAGTAACAAATATGGTAGATACTAATCTACCTACATCAGTAATCACTTTGAAAGTCAGTGCTCTAAATGACCAATAATGATTGTAAGCTGTATAAAAACAGTAGACTCAATCATACATTGTCTATAGGAAACTCACACTGAGTATAAAAACAGATGAAGGAAAATACACATGTAAACAGTAGCCAACAGAAAGCAGAAGTAGCCTATTAATTTCACAGAGAACAAACTTCAAAGCAAAGAAAGGTATCAGGGATAAAGAGGACATTAAATAATGATAGAGGGATCAATTATCAGGAAGATGTAATAATCCTTCTTGTGAATGAACCTAATAATAGATAAACTGTGTGAAGGAGAAACTAATAGAACTGCAAAAGACATAGGCAAATCCACTATCTGAGCTGGAGATTTCAACACCTGTCTATTAGAAACGGACAGATCATCAGGAAGAAAATCAGGAAGGACACAGTTAAACTCAACAATAACATGTAGGGACTTCCCTGGTGGTCCAGTGGGTAAGAATCTGCCTTATAATGCAAAAGACACGAGTTCAAACCCTGCTTCAGGGTTTGAACCAAATCCTTAGTTCAGGAACCAAGATCCCACATGCCACAGAGCAACTAAGGCCATGTGCCGCAACTACTGAAGCCGCATGCTTTAGAGCCCACACCTCCCAACTACTGAGCCTGCATGTCACAAGTAGTCTGTGAGCTGCAACCAAAGATTCCACATGATGCAATGAAGGTCCTGCATGCCACAACTAAGACCCCACACAGCCAAATAAGTAAATATTTAAAAAATAACATTCATCAATTGTATGCAATTCAAATCTGTGAATTATGGCAACAACAGAACACACATTATTCTCATGCTCACATGGAAGATTCACAAAGATGTACCATACCACATTCTGGGTCACAGATACACTTTAACTAATTTAGAACAACAGAAATCATATAATGAACTTCCCTGTTGGAACAGTGGATAAGAATCCACGTGCCAGTGCAGGGGACACAGGTTTGATCTCTGGTCCAGGAAGATTCCACGTGCCACAGAGCGACTAAGCCCACGCACCCCAACTACTGAACCTGTGCTCGAGAGCCCATGCTCCACAACAAGAGAGGCCACCTCAATGAGAAGCCCACACACCACAAATGGAGAGTAACCCCTGTGTGTTGCAACTAGAGAAAAGCCCACACAGCCATGAAGGCCCAGCACAGTCAAAAGTAAATTCTGAAAAATGAAAGGAAACTGCCAACCAATATCTCTCATGAACATACACGTAAAAATCTACATGAGAATATTAGCAAATAGAACCCAACAATGTATAAAAATAGTTATACACCACAATCAAGGGTGGTTTATCCCACGTATGCAAAGTTGGTGCAACATTTCTATTAATTTTAATTTTAAAAAGAATAATAATCCTGGTTGATCATATCTGGCTTTTAAATTTATCTTGTTAAGTAAAAAAATAGAAAAAGCAGTAACTCAAAAGTACAGCCCAGGGGTGTTCACTTCAGCCCCTGTTATGTTTGTGTCTCCCCCAGATTCATGCGTTAGATCTTGATGCCCATGTGATGGTATTAGGAGGTCCAGGGGAGATACTTCATCGTGAGGGTGGAGCGCTTGGGAATGGGGTCAGTGCTGTTTCAGAAGGACCACGGAGCCCCTCCCCCTTTCTCCCTGTGAGGTCCACATGGACCCGACCCTGACTGTGACCCCAATCACACTTGGCCTTCAGCCTCCAGAATCATCTATTGTTTATAAGCCTCCATGAAAGTGAAAGTGAAGTTGCTCAGTCGTGTCCAACTCTTTGCGACTCCATGGATTGTAGCCTACAAGGCTCCTCCATTCACGGAAATTTCCAGGCAAGAGTACTGGAGTGAGTTGCCATTTCCTTCTCCAGGGGATCTTCCTGACCCATGGATCGAAGCTGCGTCTCCCATATTGCAGGCAGAGGCTTTACCTTCTGAGCCACCAGGGATGGCTGTGATCTTTTGTTATAGCAGCCTAAGGCGACCAACGCCCTCCCCTCACTCTACTCCTGTGAAAAAGGTTGTGTGTGTGTGTGTGTGTGTTATGTGTGCTGTGTTCTGTGCACGTGCTGCGTATGTGTTCTATGTGTGTGTTCTGTGTATATGCTGTATGTGTGTTGTGTATGTGTTCCGTGTGTGGTGTTGTGCAGAATAAGGCCACTGAGTTTCACATTTTACAGAGATGAGCCCTAGTAGGTGATCAGACAAGCACAGTTTCCTCCTTCCAAGCTCTTTGCTCCAGATTACCTCTCATTGTCATGAGAGTGATACTCTGTCACCCTCTCAACAATTTTAATTGTTGCATGCTGGGAGATGTGGTGGGGACTGAAGTTCTGATATTCCAGGTTGGGTGGCCCATAGTTGTGTTTGAGGGCCTCCTGATGGAGTCCTGGGCTCTGGGGACCATCTGATGTAGGCGTGTTCTCCATGTTGTCACATCTACCACCAGAGACCATCATAAAGGCGTTGGTGATGAAGCTTGCTTTGGCCTTTCATGAAGTCTGTTTTCCTTTGGGATCTCAAGCAAGTGTTCAAATGTCCTGGGTTTGAGAAGCAGATTAAATCACACACATTCATCCTCAGGAACTTCCATATAAAAGCCAGTCTGATGGATCTGAGGGATTGTTTTCCTTCTACATGAAACTCTGTGGGCAAGCACTCTAGTTCTCTAGATGAAACTTGGTTACCCATGCTCCTTGATGGTAGCATGACTACTAGCTTACTCAGAGACCTGAGACTTAAGCAAAGGTACAGCACTGAACTTGGGTTTACAGGAAGTTCTAAAGCTCCATGTGCCCAAGGGAACAGAGTTACAACATACTGCTTGTTGCCCTGAGGACTAAGAGCCTTCCACTCTTTCAGATGTAGAATATCCAACACCCTTCTCAAGCACAAACTATGAAAGACAAAATATGTGCAGCTTCTTTCTTACGTCATCAAATTATTGAAATCATCTGATAAAGGAAGACACTAGTTTAAAATACCATACCATACCTGGACCTCCCTGGAGAAGGAAACGGTAACCCACTCCAGTATTCTTGCCTGGAGAATCCCATGGACGGAGAAGCCTGGTAGGCTACAGTCCACGGGGTCACATTGAGTCGGACACGACTGAGCGACGGAACGGAAAGGAACCTGGATCTAGTCAGCAATTTTCCAATTAAAAATCCCCTGGCAACTAGCTAATTTGCCTGTTTTGCTGGTTGGATAAATGCTTTAATCTATTGTTCTGTGCCCTGTCTTAGATTTACATTGATACATATTAGCAAAGCAAATGTTAGTTATCTGCACATGTGTATAACTGCTGCTATCTATGTGAATCCCACATACATGACATTTTTTAAATGTATTAAATAGCCACCCACTCCAGTGTTCTTGCCTGGAGAATCCCAGGGATGGGGGAGCCTGGTGGGCTTCCATCTATGGGGTCACACAGAGTCGGACACGTCTGAAGTGACTTAGCAGCAGCAGCATTAACACTGCTGGAGAAATTTAAGTCCAAGGTTATCATCATTAAAATGCAATTAAACATTTAGTACTCTCTCCCTGAGATTGACAAAAGAATTCAACAATGTTTGCATCAGAGCTTCTTCGGTTCCTTCTTTTTCATAATTTCACATTTAATATCATCTTTCAGTTTTATCTAAAATAAACACTTTGCTAGAAATTCTCATTTGATGAGAATTAAGAACCTTTCAAAACATCATGCTACTTTCTGCCTCTCTGTTATTAATCATTTTTATGAGTAAAGACACAAAAAGATCCCTGACTTGTGTCCTGCCTACAAGAAGGGCTGGACGACGGCCATTCTGACTGATGTGAGGTGGTACTTCATTGTGATTTGCATTTCTAATAATTAGTGATGCTGAGCATCTTATCATGTGCCTGTTGTCCGTTGGGGGCAAACTTAACTGTGGTTTCAAACCATGAGTTTTAAATCATTATAACTAGACTCAAACATATCTTTACTAATTAAATTAGGAACCATTAGGATCAACACATTTTTGCCAATGAGAAATAAGTTTGTTTACCCCTGTAGCAAAAAAAAAAAAATTGTGCTTTGGGATATGATGAACTCTTGAACAGCATTTTTTGCATTCTGCTGGTTGTGGAAGTGTTTTCCCTGCAAAAAGTTGTCAAGATGCTTGAAGAAGTGGTAGTCAGTTGGCGAGGGCTGGTGGATACGCAGTTGAGGCAAAAGTTCGAAACCCAATTCGTTCAACTTTCGAAGTGTTAACTGTGTGACGTGCAGTGGGGCATTGTCATGGAGAAGAATTGGGCCCATTCTGTGGATCAGTGCTGGCTGCAAGCCTTTCAGTTTTCAGTGCATCTCATTGATTTGCTGAGCATATTTCTCAGATGTAAGAGTTTCACTGGGATTCAGAAAGCTGTAGTGGATCAGTTCCGGCAGCAGACCACCAAACATTTACCATGACATTTTTTTTCTTGCAAGTGTGGCTTTGGGAAGTGCTTTGGAGCTTCTACTTAGTCCATACACTGAGCTGGTCTTCAACAGTGCATATTTTTGAAAACAGTACATAATAAATAATTTCATTGAGATTTCTGCTATTATAAGCCCATCTGGGCAAAGTGTATGCTATATTACACACACATCAATAAATGTGTTACTATTGCATGACCTGAAGAGAGAAGTTACATTTTGAAAAGCTCTCATTTGAGGTTCAGCAGAGAAGAAAGTAACCTTTTGCTAAGTAGCCATTATAGAATAAGTAGAACACAATAACATTTACGAGCCTTAGCTTCCATCAAGGAGAAAGAGAAGGAGTAAACAAAGCGAGTAAAGCATCCTTTCCATTATCTCGGATACCTGGACACATTAGAGGGGATGAGAACAATTTTCCTGCTGGTGCTGTTATGTTGGGAGTAAATCCTTCCTCCTCAGCTAGGAGGGACACTGTGTCTCAGAGGTGGCCGAGGCCGTACAAAATGAGAGGTGAAGCATTTCAGCATCAGAACCAGAAAAGACAGAGATGCACTGGACAATCACAGTCCTCAAAAGGACTATGAAGTGGATTTCACTATTTGTGTTCATTCCAACTTGGCCAGTTCTTTCTGTATTTTCTTAGAGTTTCCATAGAGACAAGACACTGTCACAAAATGATCCTCTTCTAAGTCACAGAGAAACAACACAGACAGAACAAGGAAACAAAGAGAAGAGAGAATTTAAACTTACAATGAGGGGAAATGGAAAAGAAACCCTTCTGCTGGTGTGATTACTTGGAAAGGCACTAATTTTGCTAAACAGACTTTTCTGAAGCACTCAGGAATGGCCTTGCACTTACTGTTCTACCGCAAGCCTCAAATCATGGAATTCTGTAGAATGAAAATTCTGGGGAGAGCTATCTCAATGCTATTTTACAGGGAAACATTGATTTCCCCCCCCCAAGTATTATCTTTTTTAAAAATTATCAAAGTTATACATATATGGGAGAAAATTCATAACTTATTGCAAAGCAAACAGAAAGTTTTAAACATTTTCTGTGATTCCATTACCCACAGAAAACAGTCACTAATAACTTACATGCAGAGTACATCATGAGGAACGCTGGGCTGGAAGAAGCACAAGCTGGAATCAAGATTGCTGGGAGAAATATCAATAACCTCAGATATGCAGATGACACTACCCTTATGGCAGAAAGTGAAGAGGAACTCAAAAGGCTCGTGATGAAAGTGAAACAGGAGAGTGAAAAGGTTGGCTTGAAGCTCAACATTCAGAAAACAAAGATCATAGCATCTGGTCCCATCACTTCATGGGAAATAGATGGAAAAACAGTGGAAACAGTGTCAGACTTTGTTTTTTTGGGCTCCCAAATCACTGCAGATGCTGGTTGCAGCCATGAAATTAAAAGACGCTTGCTCCTTGAAAGGAAAGTTATGACCAACCTTGATAGTATATTAAAAAGCAGAGACATTACTTTGCCAACCAAGGTCCGTCTAGTCAAGGCAATGGTTTTTCCCGTAGTCATGTATGGATGTGAGAGTTAGACTGTGAAGAAGGCTGATCGCCGAAGAATCGATGCTTTTGAACTCTGGTGTTGGAGAAGACTCTTGAGAGTCCCTTCAACTGCAAGGAGATCCAACCAGTCCATTCTAAAGGAGATCAATCCTGGATGTTCATTGGAGGGACTGATGATAAAGCTGAAACTGCAATACTTTGGCCACCTCATGCGACGAGTTGACTCACTGGAAAAGACTCTGATGCTGGGAAAGGTTGGGGGCGGTAGAAGAAGGGGACGACGGAGAATGAGATGGCTGGATGGCATCACCGACTCTGTGGACATGAGTTTGAGTGTACTCCGGGAGTTGGTGATGGACAGGGAGGCCTGGCGTGCTGTGATTCACGGGGTTGCAGAGAGTCGGACACGACTGAGCGACTGAAATGAACTGAACTGAACTGAATGATATTTCTGATTAGTGTTTGTGTGGATATATACACTGGAGAAGGAAATGGCAACCCACTCCAGTGTTCTTGCCTAGAGAATCCCAGGGGCGGGGGAGCCTGGTGTGCTGCCATCTATGGGGTCGCACAGAGTCAGACACGACTGAAGCGACTTAGCAGCAGCAGCAGATATATACACAGTTCCTTGCTGTCTCTCCACAGCATTCCACTACATCAACTTCCTGCTTAGAGGCATGTGTATTGCTGTGTTTTTAAGAAACAATTTTAAGCTATTAGGCAGGCAAAGCTTTAAATATAAAACTGAAATGATACGCTCATTACTTCCTTCTGAAGAATTCCAACTACTGGAATTGTTTGCATATATGGCTTCCGTAAAATTCTCCCTGAGTAAAAATTACCTCCTGGGTTCCCTTGGTGGTCCAGTGGTGAAGAGACTGACTGCCAGTGCAGGGGACATGGATTCGATCCCTGGTCCAGGAATATCCTACCTGCTGTGAAGTAACTAAGCCTGTATACCACAACTACTGAAGCTGAGCCCAGAGCCCGTGCTCCGCAACAAAGAAGCCACTGCAAGGAGAAGACCACACACCACAGCTAGAGCTCAGTCTCCACTTGCCAAAACTAGAGAGAAGCCTGAGCAGCGATGAAGACCCAGCACAGCCAAAAATAAACAAACAAATTAATTAATGAAAAATGAATCACTTCATTTGATTTTTAAAACCATCTTCTGAGCTGCGTAGGCCCACTCTGACCATGGTTAAAAGTTGAGTAAATTGAAGCTGTTTAATGGAAAGCCACACTTGAACTGCGCTGTATCACCATAGATTCTGTGTGATTTTACAATAGCAAACAGCAGAGATACCCGTAGTATATCAAAGTGTTGTTCAGTGTAGCAGCTGTAATAAATTGACAAAATCAAAGTGAAAGTCGCTCAGTCACCTCCGATTCTTTGCAACCCCACGGACTATGCAGTCCACGGAATTCTCCAGGCCACAGTAATGGAGTAGGTAGCTGTTCCCATCTCCAGGGGATCTTCCCAACCCAGGGACTGAACCCAGGTCTCCTGCATTGCAGGCAGATTCTTTACCGGCTGAGCCACCAGAGAAGCCCAATAAATTGACAAACTCCATGTAAATGATTGTGTGGCAACATGCTGAGAGTGGCGTGGCTGGGTTTAATACAGATGCTCTGTGTCAGCTGCAGGCTTGGATCCTGGAGAGGCTCCTGGAACTGAGTTTTTTTTTTTTTAACAAAAGCCACCATGTAGAGCCACTTTAAATTATCACAATTTTGCCTTCCCTGATGTCCCATTTTCCAGTTAGCTTTGCTGAATACATGCCCTCCCCCTCCAGACCCGTCTGCCTTCGGCCACTGGGCAAGGAGTAGACAGCAGGAGGGGCTAACTGAGCCCCAGCTAATGAAACTGTGTACGAACCCCGTGTCCTTGTCTACTGAAGTCAGATGCTGACTCAAGGGACTGATGAACCTATTTGCAGAGCAGCAATAGAGACACAGGCTCGGAGAACAGACTTGTGGACACAGTGCGGGAAGAAGGAGGTGGGACAGATTGAGAGAAGCACTGGCCATACACTTTCACTAGGTGTTCTGTGACAACTTTCAGGGGCGGGATGGGGAGGAGGGAGGCTCAAGTGGGAGAGGACACATGTATACTTTGGCTGATTCACTTCATAGTACAGCAGAAACCAACACAAGATTGTAAAGCAACTATACCCCAATAAAAAAGACAATGTGTGTGAAAAAAAAAAGACATCCCTTTGGACCTGTCATGTACCTCAAACAAAATAAGCAATAACATACATTTTAATAATCTTCAAAAGAAAAAAATGTTAAATATTTCTATTTTAATTTTAGCCCAATACAAATTACTGCACTGAATACCAATATATCACTTAAATGCATAAATATGATACATTCAAAGTCCTAGACAACCTGGTGACGTAGCTTAATAATTAATGTGAAGCCCTGTAAATACCTGGATGGATTTAATAACCTCATAAACACACAAGTTCCAGTCTACTAATGTCTAATATTGATACAATTACACATGCAATTATCTGCATCTGGTGAGAATGGTCTCTAAACACAGAAGATTAAAAGGAGCTGACACCAGGTGCACAAAAACTACGCCTTGTGTAAGCCTGCCCCGTGGGAAACAGAGGGATGAAAGGTAAGCCATAAGAGGAGGCTCAGCAGGTAGAGAACCCACCTGAAATGCAGGAGACACAGAAGACACAGGTTCCATCCCTGGGTTGGGAAGATCCCCTGGAGAAGGAAATGGCAACGCACTCCAGTTTTCTTGCCCAGAGAATCCCATGGACAGAGGAGCCTAGTGGGCTACAGTCCATGGGGTCGCAAAGAGTTGGACATGAACTGAGAGATCAAGCATACACAAGAGGAAGTCTGAGTAAGTCACATTAACTAATTAGGGTTGGCACATTGTATGTCAGCCACTTTGGCCTAAGATTAACTCATATCAGTAGAAATCCAGTGTAAAGCATGTTAAAGATTACCTCAAAATAAAGTTAAGTCCCAGTGAAGGTGTAAAAATCCATAGCTAAAAGAAAATAAGCTATGAAATAAAATTAACACTATGTATGTTACATATGAAAGTTAAGAGAATCTTGAGAGTTCTCAACACAAAGAAAAAGATACTTTTCCTATTTATTTAATGCTGTATTTATATAAGATTAGATGTTCACTAAATTTTTTTGTGGTAATCATTTCATCATGTATGTAAGTCAACTTATTATGGTGTGTATATTTTAAAATTATACAGTCTCTATATGTCAGTTACATATCAATAAAAGTAGGAGACAAGTTTTTAAATTAAAAATAAAATAATAAAATAATTAAAATATGTAAATAAGTTATGAAGCTGACTTTAACACTTCTGATTATACCAATGAAGATCCACACTGGGATTAGATATACCTCTATGCTTAGCCCTACATTAACATAATTATAACAACAAAATTATTCAGCAGAATAGGATGTACATCAGCTTTAAAGTCAGAGAACTTGGCAGTGATTCATGTTCCTCTAGAGGAGCCTGTTTGATAATTGACAGACTCTGGTAAACCCCATCCTCGGGGAACTCTGGTGAAGAACAGCAGAAAGCATAATTACCATAATTATCAGATGTTCAGTCAAGGCATAGCCCATGGGAAGGGAAGATGGAGGCTACATTTTATACCTCAGCAACATAACTTACACAAAAGTTTTTAGGAAATACAAAAATCAAAGGATAATTTAATGGTAAATAAAGAATAGAGAGCTTGATTGAGCTATTAAGCACACACAGTCATCCCTTCCAATATCAATAACTTCATAACCATTAATAAGCTCCTAACATACAAGAGGAGATAAGTCCTGACAAGATCAGCATCCTGGAAAGTGTGCTTGGATGGATCAAAGTGAAGCCTAGAGGAGATTTTAAATCTCAGAACACTTTGTGCTAAAACTAGAGAAAACTTCCCACCAGATTCAACTCTCATAAGTGAATAAAAGACTCACTTAGCATCTCTGTGCAGAAGATAGAAATTTAAAGCTGGTGCTATGGGCAAAATAGCATAAAGGATGATGAAAGAAGTTAAATTTCCTGGAGCCAGAGGAGCTGCTTGTGGACAGTTTATAAGAACTCATCCTATGATTTATGAGTAAAGCTAATAAGCCTTATAAGTCTGGTGATAGCTGGTTGTCCAGAAAAGAACTTTAGTTCTACTTTAAATATTGCTTAAAAATGTAACTTTTAACATAACTATCAGTGTTATTTTAAAAGATATAAGTTTTTAGATACAGGTTTTTAGTTACAGGGTACAAATGTCTCTGGGCTTCCCTAGTGGCTCAGTGGTAAAGAATTGCCTGCCAATGCAGGGGACTTGAAGATCCCTGGGTTGGGAAGATCCCTGGAGGAGGGCATGGCTACCCACTCCAGTGTTCTTGCCTGGAGAATCTCCACGGTCAGGGGAGCCTGGAGGGCCACGAGTCCATGGGGTGGCAAAGAGTCATACATGACTGGGCAACTAAACAACAACAACAAACGTCTCTAGAGAATAAACATATACAATACCATAGTTAGTTTAAAAGCAGTTATCAATTAAGAAAGCATTCAGGGTCAACTGCACAATCACCTAAATACCAATAATAAATACATAAACTACTAATTAATACCAGACTAATTTTTTAATTATACAAGAATACACAGAAGAACTATACAAAAAAGATCTTCATGACCCAGATAACCACGATGTTGTGATCACTCACCTACAGCCAGGCATCCTGGAGTCTGAAGTCAGGTGGGCCTTAGGAAACATCACTATGAACAAAGCTAGTGGAGGTGATGGAATTCCAGCTGAGCTATTTCAAGTCCTAAAAGATGATGCTGTGAAAGTGTTACACTCAATAGGCCAGCAAATTTGGAAAACTCAGCAGTGGCCACAGGACTGGAAAAGGTCAGTTTTCATTCCAATCCCAAAGAAGGGCAATGCCAAACAATGTTCAAACTACTACACAACTGCACTCATCTCACATGCTAGCAAAGTAATGCTCAAAATTCTCCAAGCCAGGCTTCAATAGTACATGAACTGTGAAATTCCAGATGTTCAAGCTGGATTTAGAAAAGGCAGAGGAACCAGAGATCAAATTGGCAACATCCATTGGATCACAGAAAAAGCAACAGAATTGCAGAAAAACATCTACTTCTGTTTTATTGACTAGGCCAAACTTTGACGGTGTGGATCACAACAAACTGGAAAATTCTTAAAGAGATGGGAATCTCAGACCACCTTACCTGCCTCCTGAGAAATCTGTATTCAGGTCAAGAAGCAACACTTAAAACTGGACATGGAACGGAATTGTGGGGTTCGGGGTGGGGACGTCTATCCAAAGACCGTTCCCACCACCGACAAGCAAGGGTTGAGAGCCCTTATAGATGGGGGCAGGGGGTAGGGGTGGGAACAGAGGAGGGGGGACTACACGCAGAAACAGCACAGTCAGCTCTGACAGTCATCTTGAAATTGGTCATTGGTGGTCTGACCAGCATCATCTTGTTTTAAGTACAGTTAATCTTCAGTTCCAGGGTCAGTTTGTTCCCATTTCTTTGGGGCCAGATTTCTGAATTGTGGCAGTTAATGTCCTGGGTTCAGTCTGGTCATCATGTAGTAACTTCTCCACCTGGGTTTTGATATCTATAAGACAGCTCACGGGATGTGGCTCAGAATATTATCTATAGACCTTGAGAAAGAACTAAAGGTCCTTGACCATGCTTAATGACAGCGTTATCATTGTTTAGTCTCCTTTGACTGTTTTCCTTTGTTTCAGCATTTCTCATTTCTCTGATTAAACTTACTTTTTGACTAAAACTTTCCACAGACAAAAGGCAGTCGGACATGGTTGGGGGCAGGGGAGGACAACAGGGTCCTGCTCAGTTTCAAGCACAGACATATGTTCAAGGAAAGATTAAAACAAGTGAATGAGCTCAGCAATCACAAATCCTGCCTGTTTACCAAGAACACTGCCTATTGTAGTCCTAGTATCAGAGGCACGGCCTGTCTGGTGACATCTCTCTGACTGTCACAGGATCCTGTCTGCAGACATGTATCATGGCCATGTATTCTCTGAATAAGGACTTGCAAGAATGGCCACTTATGGGTTTTACCACATATTTTAATTAAAAAAATTTGTTTTTTATATTTATAATTTATTTATCATAATATTTGACAGGGGCCGATCTGGCACATGGGATCAATTAGCTGTGGCATGTGGGATCTAGTTCTCTGACCAGGGAATGAACCTGGGGCCCCTGCATTGTAAGCACAGACTATTAGCCACTGGACCACCAGGGAAGTCCCTACCATGTCCTTTAATCACTGAAATTGACCTTCCTGGGAAGAGGTAAGAATAAAACAAGAGGAGAAGATCCTCCAAAGCATTGATTAATCCATTAATCCAAAATATAATCAAATTTTAAGGGAAAACATAGCATGTCTTCTGCCTGCCTTCTCTCTGTAGAAAACCTTTAGACTCCCAGGCTTCTCTGAGTTCCAAAGAGTACATTTAACAAGAGAAATGAGAACAAGCAGAAAGGAAGGAAAACTGTCAAAGAAGACAAAACAATAACTTAGCCATTAAACAAAGTCAAGGACTTTGGGCTTCCCTCGTAGCTTGGTTAGTAAAGAATCTGCCTGCAATGCACGAGACCCAGGTTCGATTCCTGGGTTGGGAAGATCCACTGGAGAAGGAAATGGCAACCCATTCCAGTATTCTTGCCTGGAGAAACCCAGGGATAGAGGAGCCTGGCAGGCTACAGTCCATAGGGTTGCAATAGTCAGATGTGACCAAACCACCATCAAAGTCAAGGACCTATGTCCCTCTTCAAGGGCTGTAGATAATATTCTGAGCCATGACCTATGAGCTGTCTTATGCACTCTGAAACCCCCACCAGGTGGAGAAGTTGACTGCAGGCTCCACAAGCATGCATACTCCAGACCCATTAGAACCAGAAAGTGATGATGCTGACTCCCGATGACCTCACCACCAGCCAATCAGGAGAAGGTCCCTGAGCAGATCACCCACTCCATAACCCCCTCCTTAACCTTGGCTTTAAACTTCCCATGAAAGCCTTCAGGGAGTGTGAGCCTTTTAAGCATGGACTGCCCTTGACTCCTTGCTCAGCACCTGCAACACATGCTTCCTTTCCTTCACCACAGCGTGGGGTCAGTGGACGGGCTTCACTCTGCCGGGGCCAGAATCTCAAGTGGGGTTCAGAAACTGCACACCAAGGGCTATCGGTCATTTAGCAGAACACGGAGCGCAGCTGCCCCAAGGCGCCTGGCCTCATATGAATACAACAAAAGGAGACAAAGGACCACAGGTAAATCAGGGCAACACCCTCAACTCAAGTGTCGGAAATCTCAGGATAACAAGACACGTTACCTGAAAAGGAGAGAGAGGAGGTCTCCGAGTACACACGATCCTGATTTGTGCTGAGGGGAGAGACCCACACAACCCCGAGACCCTGCACCTGAGGTCACATGTGGACACTCTCGAAGGTGATCCCACCCCCAGACCCTGTACCTGGGGTCACACATCCACAGTCTCCAGGGTGAACCCCCTCCCCAGACCTTGAAACTGGGGTCACACGTCCACAATCTCCAGGGTGACCCCCCTCCCCAGACCTTGAAACTGGGGTCACACGTCCACAGGCAACCACAGGGATGGACTTTAAAGGATCATTTCTAAGAGAAGTCAGTCAGGCATAGGAAGACAATAGTGTGTGATGTACCTTCTGGGCAAAATATCAATAGACATCAGTTCAGTTCAGTTCAGTTCAGTCGCTCAGTCGTGTCCGACTCTTTGCGACCCCATGAATCACAGCACGCCAGGCCTCCCTGTCCATCACCAACCCCCACGGTTCACTCAAACTCATGTCCATCGAGTTGGTGATGCCATCCAGCCATCTCATTCTCCGTCGTCCCCGTCTCCTCCCACCCCCAATCCCTCCCAGCATCAGACTCTTTTCCAGTGAGTCAGCTCGTCGCATGAGGTGGCCAAAGTATTGGAGTTTCAGCTTTAGCATCAGTCCTTCCAATGAACACCCAGGATTGATCTCCTTTAGAATGGACTGGTTGGATCTCCTTGCAGTCCAAGGGACTCTCAAGAGTCATACAAAGTATCAAATTTACAAGCCCAAAGGAACTCAGATTTCAAACACAAACAAAGGGTTCCAAGCAAAAGAAAGAAAAAGAATGTGAAGGGCCTGAAAATGAATTAGGAGATCTGAACTAACACAGACATAGAAACCTGTATGTGTAATCAGTAATTCCCAAGGATTATCTTTTTCCTTTCTCCCTTCCTTCCTTCCTTTCCCACATCCATGGGAACCTATACCTCTAACTTATACACAGAAATCTGTATCTCTAGGAGAGAATCCACAGAAATTATCTCCTACCTTCCTTTTTGTATACACAGAAAACTGTATCTGAGATACATAATCCACCAGTACCTGATGCTCACCACTCTGTTTGACCTTCTATGGCAAAAAATCCAAAAAAGAATAGACATATCTCATAGATACGTTATACCTGAATCAGGCGGCTATATATGACAACAATCAGAACACTGCAAATAGACTATACTGCAATATAACATCGGCATGATATTAAAGAGAAGGAAAGAGAAGCAGTGCCTAGTTTATTCCCCCCGACTTCCCTGACTGGGGCTGCTACCCCATCCCTGGAGCCCAAGCAGACTTAGGTACCATTGCTGGACTAGGGTTGGTTTGACACAGCCTGGCAGGGTGCCTTTCACTGAACCCTTTTTAAACATCTACTGTCTGCTATGTTCTGGCTTGGACCAGACTTCCCAGCAGGATCCAGGCCTCCAGGGACTAGGGAGCAAATATTATGAACCCTGAACATGCCCTGGTGCTGGGCCTTCCAACTCAAGCCTCCTTTCTGGAGTGCAGCCTCCTAGGCATAGAAGCACACTCAGCAGGGTGCTGTGGACCCATAGTCTGGTATATACATGTGTGTGTGTGATGCTTTATGGGGGAAAAGTAGTGAAACACAAGCCCTTAGGTGTTTGCTCAGGTACAATTCACTCTAATCCACAGCCCAGGATGCTGACTTCCCAGGAACCAGAGATGCGTACTAATGCATATATATATATGGAATTTAGAAAGATGGTAACAATAACCCTGTGTGTGAGACAGCAAAAGAGACACACATATATAGAACAGTCTTTTGGACTCTGTGGGAGAGGGTGAGGGCAGGATGATATGGGAGAATGCCATTGAAATGTAAATCATCATATGTGAAACGAATCATGAGTCCAGGTTTGATGCATGATACAGGGTGCTCGGGGCTGGTGCACTGGGATGACCCAGAGGGATGGTATGGGGAGGGAGGTGGGAGGGGGTTTCAGGATGGGGAACACATGTACACCCGTGGTGGATTCAAGTCAATGGCAAAACCAATACAATATTGTAAAGTAAAATAAATAAATTAATTAATTTTTTAAAAAAAGTGCAGTTGCCTGTAAATATTTCCTGTAACTACAACTTGACCAAAGGGGCTGACCAGCACCTCTAATTCACAAGCCCTGGGGTTTCTGTTAATGACAGCTGCCCACAGGAAATCTCCCAGGGTGGGGGTTGCAGAAACAAATTTCAAACACAGCAGAGTCTCAAGAAATCAATTGCCACAGTAAATTTTCCTCACAAGGAAACAAGGAAAAACAAAAGCAAACCTCCACCACAGGAGTAGATGCACAACATCCCTAATTGCTGCAGGAATACCAATCAAAACAACAATGGGAAATCAAATCCCACCAGTCAGACTGGCCATCGTCACAAGTGTACAAACAATAAAAGCCGGAGACAGTCAGCAGGTGAGGTAACCACACTACATGTTCAGTGGAAATGGACATTGACAATAGCCACTAGAAAGCACAGCCTCCGAATGTCAAAAAGAAAAAAAATCTCTCAAGAGAGTCAATCCTAGGATCAGATATTCCCACACCTGGGCAAATATCCTGAGAAAGTCATCATTCAATAAAAACATGTGCACCCCAACATTCACTGCAGTTTTACTTGCAACAGCTAAAACAGAACCTGCAAAATGTCCACTGACAGATTAAAGGTTAAAGAAGGTGTGTTACTCATAGACAATGGACCATTACTCAGCCATGAAAAAGCACCATTGAAATTATGAAATTATGCCACTGGTCGCTAAGAGGATGGACCTTGAAGAATCATACACTAAGTAAAATCAGTCAGACTGAGGAAGACAACAGTCTTTGATGTCCCTTGTAGGACAAATTTACACTTGATCTTAGCCAAAAGGCCGAGAAGCTATTGTAGGAAAAATTTAAAAAGAGACACAAAGGAACTAAGTTTCAACCCAAAAAGAGACTCAGAATTCAAACACAGAGGATTCCAGTTAAAAAAAAAAAAGGCCAGGATGAATTTGGAGGTACACAGAAATCTGTATGCATAATAGATAATCCAAAAGGATTATCTCTTTCCTTCCTTCCTTATATACCCAGAAATCTGTAGCTGTCATAGATGCTCAAGAAGGACTTGATGTTAAGCAAGTAGAACTTTGCTTGAGGTTCTGCCATAACTTCTATGGCAAAAGAATCCGAAAAGGAACAGACACGCTGTGTGTATATGTCATAACTGAATCAGGTGGCTGTACACTAACGGCAAGCTGCTGCTGCTGCTGCTGTCACTTCAGTCGTGTCCGACTCTGTGTGACCCCGTAGACGGCAGCCCACCAGGCTCCCCCATCCCTGGGATTCTCCAGGCACAAAATTGCAAATCAACTGTACTCTGACATAGCTTCAGCATGAGACTAAACAAAACAAAAAGAAAAAAATCAATGCCTAATTTATTCCCTGCAACCTCCCTAATTTGGGCTGCTATCCCATCCTGGAGCCTAAGCAGGCTTGTGTCTCATGTTTGGACTGCGGTGGGGTTGAGAATATAGCCAAAATATTTTTTAAAAAAAAGATGGGTAACTGTGATTTTGACCCCGTAAGGGTCAATAGACAAGACTGGGAATCAAGCTAATTGTAGAAGCACAGTTGAATCGATACAGACGATGGGGTATATGTACACAATGCAGCATTTCTCAACCATGAAGTAGGAAATAATGCCAAGGCCGGCCATAGGAGAGAAAGTAGAGATGATCATTCCGAGTGAAGTAAAGGACACAGGAAGAGACAAGTATCAGTATCATATGATGTCACCTCTAGGTGTAATCTAAAGATGGATACCATTGAACTTCTTGCCCGGAGACAGAGCCTCACAGACTTAGAAAAGAAACTTCTAATCACCAAGATATAAAGATGTGCGGCATGGAGAAATGAGTTGCTTCAGACTAATATATGCACATTACTATTTTAAAATAAATGACCAGGACCCACTGTATCACACAAGGACACTTACTCCACACTCTGTAATAACCTATATGGAAAAAGCTCAATATGCATTAGTAGAAGTGAAACTAGTTGTGGTAGAAGGAAAAAAAACCACCCACAAGACTGTAATTCACCTATACACTCCAGTTCAAACGATGAGATTAAAAACAGCAAAAGCAAAAAAGAAATGCTGACTCAGTTTCCCTCAGGACATAGTGACCTGGGCTGGTGTCACATCCCTGGAGCCTGATTAGCTTGGGTCTGAAAGCTGGAGTGTCCTGGGGCTGGAGCTGGGAGCATATGGCAGGCAGCGTGCCTACACATGATCCTGGAGTGCCTGTTGCCCTCTAGATGTAGGTGGGATAACTTAAGGGACTGGAATTAACAATCCCTTAAATATATATATACACACACACACACACACGTTCAGTTCAGTTCAGTTCAGTCGCTCAGTCGTGTCCGACTCTTTGCGACCCCATGAATCACAGCACGCCAGGCCTCCCTGTCCATTACCAACTCCCGCAGTTCACTCAAACCCACATCCATCGAGTCGGTGATGCCATCCAGCCATCTCATCCTCTGTCGTCCCCTTCTCCTCCTGCCCCCAATCCCTCCCAGCATCAGAGTCTTTTCCAGTGAGTCAACTCTTCACATAAGGTGGCCAAAGTATTGGAGTTTCAGCTTTAGCATCAGTCCTTCCAATGAACACCGAGGACTGGTCTCCTTTAGAATGGACTGGTTAGATCTCCTTGCAGTCCAAGGGACTCTCAAGAATCTTCTCCAACACCACAGTTCAAAAGCATCAAATTTTCAGCGATCAGCTTTCTTCACAGTCCAACTCTCACATCCATACATGACCACTGGAAAAACCATATACACATTAATATATATCAAATAGTACTTACTGAATAGCATAGTGAAGTTTATTGAACACACTGTGATCACTTATATGTGAAAAAGAAACAAAAAAGTATATAAACGTCTATGTATTAATATAACTGAATCGAGTTCCTGTACAACTGAAACAAGCACAACATTAGAAATCAATTATATTCCAATAGAAAACAAGGAAATTACAGTTAAAAAAAAAAAAAAAGTGCTGCATGAAGAAGTGCTGCCCCCTTGTGGCCAGCGACATGTAACAGCACCATGAAGAGCAGGCCTGCTGGGCATTTAACATTCACAAGGATTCAAGGTCTGTAAGTTGTCAACTAAAATACATAGTCATAACCTGAAAGTAGAAAGCCATTTTACTTGGTGGGAATGTTTGCAACTCTAAGCCTGGGAGACAGCATCTCAGTAGCTCTGAGAGGACTGCTCCAAGGAGGAAGGAGGGAGAGTCAGGCTCTATACAAGTTCGCAACAAAGGGAGCAGGCAGTCTGAACAGCAAGGATCCGATATCAAGTTAAGGAATTTAGCTTTCTTTGTATGGGAAGATGCAAGCCTCTGGGCTCACTGCATTCACTCATTTCTTATGCACCTCGGCTATCTGGGGCCAGTCCTGTTTCCTTGTTCACCTTGCTTCTTGCATTCCCCCAGTTCCTCAGCAATCATCATGGAGGGGGCGGTGGCAGCATCTGCTGGATCGCAGTTTGAGGAGCCCTCATTCACATTTGGAGGCCAGAAACCGATGATGGCTGTGACATTTCTTGTTTATTAATATGGCGGGAGATATTTTCATTTCACAAAGTAAAAAAAAACACCTGCCCTTCTAAGGCATGAAGAAATGCCTTAGGGGTGGTTATAGGAAAAGAATTCAAAACAAGGCAGGCAATAATGAAGCCAATTTCAAGAAGTTTAACTCACACCCTTTAAAATAATCACAAAAAAAGATGTCACACCACTGTTTATTAGAGAAATACAAAGCTAAACTACAGCGAGGTATCACATCACACCAGTCAGAATGGCCATGGCCAAACACTATAAAAACAGTAACTGCTGGACAGGGTGTGGAAACAAGGAAGCCCTCCTCCACCGATGCTTGGGATGTAAATTGGTGACAGCCACTATGGAGGGCACTGTGAAGCTTCCTTTAGCCATGAAAATGAGAATGGGGTTAGAATACTCCTTAACACTACATGCAAAAATAAACTCCAAATAGATTTTAAAAATCTAATTGTAAGGATGGATACTATGAAATTCTTGAGAAAAATATAAACAGGACACAATTTGACATGAATGCAGCAAGTTCTTTGTGGATCCACCTCTTAGAAGAATGAAAAATAAACCACAAATCAGAAAATGGGACCAAGTTAACCTTAAAAGTTTTGCATACCAAAAGAAAACCCTCAAGGAAAGACAACCCTCAGAATAGGAAGAAATATTTGCAAAAGAAGAAACCCACAAGGAATTCATCTCTGAAACATACAAACAGCTCATGCAGTTCAATATCAAAAATACATATAAACCAAGAAAAAAAAATGGGCCAAAGATCGAAATGGGTATTTCTCCTACGAAAGCCTACAGATAGCTGATAGGCACGTAAAAAGATGCTTAGCATCACTAATGACTGCTGCTGCTGCTGCTACTGCTAAGTCACTTCAGTCATGTCCGACTCTGTGCGACCCCATAGACGGCAGCCCACCAGGCTCTCCCATCCCTGGAATTTTCCAGGCAAGAACACTGGAGTCGGTTGCCATTTCCTTCTCCACTAATGACTAGAGAAATGCAAATCAAAAGTCCAATGAGGTAAGCATTCACATTCATCAGAATCTCAAAACATCTTAAAGAATAAATGCTAGAGAAGGTGTGGAGAGAAAGTGCTCCTGCACTGTTGTTTGCAGCATACTTAGGAGGATGGTCACTTAAAAATAACATAGAAGTGTTGCTGGCCAAAATCTTAGCTTTTTCTGTCCACTGAAGCTGAATAAAAAAAATAAAGAGACAGAACTTGGAGGAAATAGAAAGGTGGCTTTAATCCTCCGCCAGTGGAGAGGGAAACACAGTAGGCTAATGCCCCAAGAACTGTGCCCCGCCCCCGCCATGAGGCGTCTAGGGGCTTATACAAGGCAAGGGCTCCCAGTGAGGGGTTGGTGATGAGGAACAAATGTATTAGAATCTTCTCAAAAACAGTCATAGGCTGGTATCAGTAACCCAGTAATTGAGTCTGGCAGTTCGCTGACTCTGCAGCCTTCTTTCTTACCCTTAAGGGTAAGCAAAGGACAGTAGGTGTGAAGTGTAGCTCCTGCAGAGTTAGGAGCAGGAAAAAGAAAAAAAAAACTAGGAATGCTCACGCCTCCTCACTGTTCTTTTTATCTTCTTTGTTCTCAGGAAAGAAAATTTAAAAACCTCACTCTTCTTTTTTTCTCTTTTATTTTCTCCTTTTCACTGCAAAAAATTCCCTATCATTTTATTTCCTCCATATCAATGGAGAAAGGGAAATAGGTGTTGTTCTTGTTCTTGTCTGGCTGAGGACAAACCCTCAGTTTTGCTCTGTTTGACAATCACCAGCTGTTAAGCCCAGGGGCCCATCTATCTCCTACTTCAAATTTTTCTTGAGAGATATGAACCCCAAGAAAACTTTATTGGGGTGATGAGGGACAGATGGTAATCTTTTGTAATTTCCTCAGTGCTGACATGGGACTCATAGACCCTATCTAATCGGGGTCATGGAGCTCTTGCCCTGTTTTATTAAGGGGTCCCAGAGTGACTTTTGTGGTTATTCCCACAGGATCTGTTTGGAGGAGTAGCTATCATCTTTTTGGAGGTGTGGGTTTTCTCTCTACATCATTATTATCTTGATGTAACTGTTGTCATCTGGAGGAGACAAGTCTTAACAGGTAGTTTAAGAAAACAGACGTCATAGATCAGTAAAAGAGTTATTGTAACGAGGGGTCAAAGAAGGAGTAAGAACCAAGTTACGTTTGATGATGATTTTGATTGTGGTCCAGATAGGGTCAGTGCTTGGGTCATCCTGTCCGAATAGATGGAGCGATTAGGACTCAGAAACAGTTGGAGGAATGACAACCTGAACATTAATAGACAAATTAGAAAAAATTAAGCCTGAATCCTAATTTAGACTTAACACTTTGAGGGGACTTGTAGCCAGGTAGCCAGTTGTCTAGGTTTATCTGCATAGGTCTTAACCTTCAATGTGGCTATTGGTCATTACACATTTTTTTTTCTTGTCAACATATGATCCAGAGCAATTTCCCTGTCTAAACATATAACAGTTACAAGAAGAGACTTTTAAAAAGTAAGGTTGTAGTGACCTGCTGCTAGCAGACTTGGTTTTCAGAATGGCTGATGGCATCTTAAATCTGACACAACTCAGAAAACTCAAGTTCGCAACAGTACAAGGACTTGTCTGAAATCACACCATAGTGTCACCTAGTTATTTGCATAGCTACTCTATTTTGACTTTAATTGTAATTTTTTTTCTTAACAGCCAAAGCGGCTGCCACTGTCAGTGATGTTGGTGTTTCTCTAGATTTGAGAAGATACAAGAATCAAGAGTCATAAAAATCTCTCCCCAAAGTGTCAACTATCTGAAGGCCTTTTCTGCAGTTCATTCTGGAGCCCAGAGTGCCTCATTCCTAATTTCCACCCTGAACTCCTTTCAGGGGGTGTTGAAGGTCAGTCTAGTCAAGGCTATGGTTTTTCCCATGGTCATGTATGGATGTGAGAGTTGGACTGTGAAGAAAGCTGATCACCGATGAATTGATGCTTTTGAACTGTGGTGCTGGAGAAGACTCTTGAGAGTCCCTTGGACTGCAAGGAGATCCAACCAGTCCATTCTAAAGGAGATCAATCCTGGGTGTTCATTGGAAGGACTGATGCTAAAGCTGAAACTCCAATACTTTGGCCACCTCATGCGACGAGCTGACTCACTGGAAAAGAGTCTGATGCTGGGAGGGATTGGGGGTGGGAGGAGACGGGGACGACGGAGAATGAGATGGCTGGATGGCATCACCAACTCTATGGACATGAGTTTGAGTGAACTGTGGGAGTTGGTGATGGACAGGGAGGCCTGGCGTGCTGTGATTCATGGGGTCGCAAAGAGTCGGACACTTCTCAGCGAATGAACTGAACTGAAGGTCAGTGGCTTCAGTCACCATGATTTAATCTTTGTAGAGGTAGATGGCAGAGCCCCTTCAGAGTCATGAATCTGACCATAGTTTGGGGGCATTACACAACTGTTTTGTCACACACTTGGTAATGTAGGGGAAAACACTTTAAAATTTTTTTTAATTAATTTAATTGGAGTATAATTACTTTACAATATTGCAGTGGTTTTTGCCATACCTCAACATGAATCAGCCATGGGTGCACGTGTGTCCCCCAATCCTGATCCCCTCTCCCAACCTCCCTCCCCACCCCATCCCTCTGGATTGTCCCCGAGCACCAGATTTGAGTGCCCTGCTTCATCCATTGAACTTGCACTGGTCATCTATTTCACATATGGTAATATACATGTTTCAATGCTATTCTCTCAAATCATCCCACCCTCACCTTCTCCCACAGAGTCCAAAAGTCTGTTTTTAAATCTGTGTCTCTTTTGCTGCCTTGCATATAGAGTTGTGGTTACTGTCTTTCTAAATTCCACACATATGTGTTAATATACTGTATTGGTGTTTCTCTTTATGACTTACTTCACTCTGTATAATAGGCAACGAACAACACTTTTGAAACAGGCAATATAGAAAACAATATAGCTAGCAATAATAATAATGTCATCAGTAAGAACTAAAGTCAAGAACTTCCATTACGTGTATCCCAGTACATACCTGTCATCTGACTTAGTTTGTTCCATAGTAAAGTATAGTGGAAGTCACTCAGTCGTGTCTCTTTGCGACCCCATGAAGTATACAGTCCGTGGAATTTTCCAGGCCAAATACTGGAGTGGGTCGCCTTTCCCTTCTCCAGGGGATCTTCCCAACCCAAGGATCGAAACCAGGTCTCCAGCACTACCAATCCTTGTTTTTTAGGGAAACTACATACTGGCATTGTCCATAAGGCACCCAGCCTAGTTTTCTAGTATTATTAGACTGATTATCCTTAATATGATTTAATTGTTACCAGTATAGAGGAGACTTTAAATAGGTGCAAAGTGTAGCTCCTGCAGAGTTAGGGGGCTGGAAAGCAAACTTAGTGAGACATGCAGAGCTGCTGCTGCTGCTAAGTTGCTTCAGTCATGTCTGACTCTGTGCGACCCCATAGATGGCAGCCCACCAGGCTCCCCGGTCCCTGGGATTCTCCAGGCAAGAACATTGGAGTGGGTTGCCATTTCCTTCTCCAATGCATGAAAGTGAAAAGTGAAAGTGAAGTTGCTCAGTCGTGTCCCACCCTTTGCAACCCCATGGACCACAGCCTTAAAAGTGCTAGCACAGCAGAGGAGACCATAAACACAACAAAAAGACAAACCTCACGGTGGAACTAATATGTGCAAACAAAGACACCCACGAGGAATTTATCTCCAAAACACACAAACAGCTTATGCACCTCGATATCAAAGGAACAACCCAGTCAAATGGGGCACAAGATTTAAATGGACCTTCCCCCACAGAAGACACAGAGATGGCCATGAAGCACATGAAAAGATGCTCAGCATCTGTAAGTATTAGAGAACTGTGAATCAGAAGTACAATAGGGCATCATCTTACACAGGTCAGAAAGCTCATCATAGAAAATCTACAACAATAAATGCTGGAGAGAAAATGGAGGGAAAGAACCCTTCTAGCTGTTGGTGGGAATGAAAGTCAGGAAATCCACAAAGGAGAACAGCACAAAGGGTCATAAAAACTGAGCAGAGAAGTACCACAGGACACAGCAGTCCCATTCCTGGGCACAGATCCAGAGAAAACCATAATTTTAAAAGACAGGTGCACCCCAATGTTCATGGCAGTATTATGTACAATAGCCAAGACACGGATGAAGCCTAAGTGGGTAAGGACAGATGGATGAGTGAACACGATGGGGTACACATATACAGAGCAACATCGCTCAGCCATGAAAAGGGTGACATCACGCCATGCCCGGCAACAAGGAAGGAAGTAGAGACGTCACACTAAGTAAAGTAAGTAAGACAGAGGAAGGCAACTATCCTATGATATCTCTTGGAGGTGGATGCTAAAAATGGATTCAAACAAACTTATTTACCAAACAGAACCGGCCTCACAACATAGCAAAGCACCTATGGTTACCAAAAGGAAAAGGTGGTGGGCAAAGGAAAAGAGAAGGTGGAGATGAACATACACACACGACTCTCTGTGAAATAATCAATAAGAATCCACAAAAGGATGAGGACTCCTCATCAACACTGCATAATAAACTACATGGGAAGAAAACCAAAAAAAGGACATGAACACAGCTATGCTTAAGTGAATCATGTTGCTGTCCGCCTGAAACAAACAAACAAACACACCCTGCAACATTGTAAATCACTCTACACCAATACAAAATACAAATTACAAAAACAGAACGCTGACTCTTTTCTCTTCAGGCCTTAGTGACCTGGGCTGCTGTCACATCCCTGAAGCCTGGGCAGGCGTGGGTCCCTTGGCTGGACCATCTTGGGACTGAGGAAGGTGGGGAGGACATGCCAGCCAATGAGCCCTTCCCCATGGCCCTGGTGTGCCTGTTCCCCTCTGCACCAGCCCACAACCTCCAGATCCAGGCGGGTCCTCCTGCAGTGAAACTACACCTACTGCACCCAAAGGATGTGGAGCCTCTGGGCTGGAAGAGCTGTGAAAAGCCCCCTGGGCTCCATGTCTCCTGATGATGAGGTTCCCACCTCCAGCCTCCTTCCTTAGGGTCACCCCACCTATGATGAAAGCACCCTCCACAAAGTGGTGTTGCAGGGACTGGGAAGTGTCCAGGGGATAGGGGTGGAAGGAAGAAGGAATGGGACCCAAGCCTTGGGTGTTTCTTCTGGCACATGCCACTCTAACTGACAATCCAGGAACAGGACTCTCCCTAAGGCTCTGGTTCCCCCAGTAACCAGGGTAGGGGCCCAAAGGCATGCTGCTGCCTTGTGGCCATTTCCCATAACAATAACTGAAACCTTTGCTCATGGGTACTTAATAGTCACTAGGCCTGTGGGCTGTAAGTAAAAAACACCTGCCCTCAAGAAGTGTCCTAGGGGAGGTCAACAGAAAAAAATTAAAAACAGAGCAGGCGTTCAAGAAGCCAATTTGAATAAGTTTAACTCACACTGTTTAAAAAAATCACATGTAAAGATGTCAACACCGCTAAACATGAGAGAAATGCAAATCAAAACTTCAAGGAGATATCACCTCACACCAGTCCCAATGGCCACAGGTGGAAACTACGAACAATAAACACTGGAGAGGGTGTGGAGCAAAGGGAGCCCTCCTACAGTGATGCTGGGAGCGGAAATCGGGAGCAGCCACTTGGGGGGACCCAGGGCAGTTCCTTAGCAACGAAAATGAGAATGAACTAGAATGCTCCCCAACACCATACACAGAAACAAACTCAGAATAGGTTAAAGACCTAAGTCAAAGGACAAATGCTATGAAACTCTTGAGGAAAAGAGCACGTACCTTGACATAAAAATGCAGCTAGTTCTTTTTTGATCCACTTCATAGAATCATGAAAAGAAAACAAAAATAAACAAATGGGACCTAATTAACATTAAAAGCATCTGCACAGCAAACGAAACCATCAGTGAAAGAAAAAGACAACTCTCAGAACGGAAAAAAACTTTTACAAACAAAGATACCTATAGGGAATTTCTCTCCAACACATACAAACCTAGTGGTTTGTACAGCTCAGTACCAAACAAACAAACAACACAATAAAAAATCGGCCAAAGAATGAATACACATTTCTCCAAAGAAGTCATAGAGATGGCCATAAAGCACAGGAAACGATGCTCAGTATCACTAGTTCTTAGAGAAAGGCAAATCAAATGTACAATGAGGTATCATCTCACATTGATCAGAATGGCCACAATCGAAAATCCTACAACAACCAAACCTGCAGAGGGTGTGGAGAAAGGGAACTCTCCTACACTGTTGGGGGGGAGAGTAAATTGGTACACACACTAGGGAGAACATTATGGAAGTTTTTGAAAAATTAAACATAGAAGTACCCAGTGACCCAGCAATCCCATACCTAGGCGTAGATCCAGAGGAAAACAAAATTTAAAAAGACACCTGCACCAAAAGATCATGGCAGCACTAGGGACAATAACCAAGACACGGAAGCAACTAAAGTGTACAAGCGCAGATGAAAGAAGGCAGAAACTGGGGTACACGTGCACAGTGCAATGTTCAGTCAGTTCAGTTCAGTTCAGTCGCTCAGTCGTGTCCGACTCGCCGCGACCCCATGAATCACAGCACGCCAGGCCTCCCTGTCCATGTTACTCAGATGCAAAGAAGGACGGAATAATGCCGGGAGGAAACTAGAGATGATCACACTAAGTGAAGTAAGTGAGACAGAGAAAGACAAGTATAGGATGTCACTTTCTGTGGAGCCTAAACATGGATACAAATAAACTTCTTTACAAAAGAGAAACAGCCTCACAGACTTAGAAAAGAAACTCATGGTTACCAAAAAATAAAGGCTGAGGGACAGGGAATAATTAGCTGGTTCAGATCAATATATACACCTTAAAGTGAAGTGAAGTGAAAGTCGCTCAGTCGTGTCCGACTCTTTGAAACAGATGCTAAAGTGAAGTGAAGTCATGTCCGACTCTTTGAGATTCCATGGACTGTAGCCTACCAGGCTCCTCCCTCCACGGGATTCTCCAGGCAAGAGAATCCCACTGGAGTGGGTTGCCATTTCCTCCTCCAGGGAATCTTCCTGACCCAGGGATCAAACCCAGGTCTCCCACATTGTGGGCAGATGCTTTAACCTCCGAGCCACCAGGGAGAAGTCCCAGATGCTAAAGGGCTCATAACAGGCACAAGTCCGAGAAGGCTTGTAAATGACAATCTGAGAGGGCAGGTAAATGACACCTGCCCTCAAGAAATGTCCTGGGGTAAATCACTGGAAAAAAAGTTCCAAACAGGGCCAACTTTCAAGAAGCCAGATTGAAGACGTAAATTGTTCTCACAAGATGTAAAATAATAATAAAAGCACATGGAAAGATAGTCCACATCAGTAATTATTAAATCAATGCCAAACCAAACTATAAGGTGATACCTCGCATACACTGACCACAATGGTCATCATCGAAAAGATCTACAAAGAATAATTACTGCAGAGAATGTACAGAAAATAAAATCCTCCCTCAGTCTTGGTGGGAATGTAAATAGTAAAACCATGATGGAAAACAGCATGGAGATTCCTTGAAACACTAAACATAGAGGGATCATATGATCCTGCAATCCCATTCCTCAGTTAGGTCCAGAGAAAAACACCATTCAAAATGACACGGGCACCTTGATTTTCGGGTCAGCACTATTGCAATAGCCAAAACACAGAACCCACCAAAATGTCCATTGACAGAAAAATGAAAACTATGTGGTACATCTATACACTGGAATGCTTCTCAGCCATAAAAAGAACAAAATAATGATATCGGCAGCAGCTTAGATATACCAAAAAATTATCATACCATAAATACTCTTCAGAGAGAAAAGGACAAATATCCTAAGATATCACATACAGGCGGCATCTATAAGTTCATACCAATGAACTATTTACAAAATAGAAACAGACTCACAGACTGAGAAAATAAAATTATGATTATCAAAGGAAAGTTAGAAGGGACAGATAAATTAAGAGTTTGGGATGAAAATATACACACTAATATATATCAAGTGGAAAAAGGAAAAGGACCTACTGAATAGAACTGGGGACTCTACTGAACAAGCTGTAATAACCTATACGAGGAAAAAAGCAGAGAAAGAACAGATACACATCTATGCATAACTGAATCAAGTTCATGGACACCTAAAACAAAGAAAACATTGGAAATCAACTCTACCCCAACATAAAACAACAATAAATTACAAATTAAATTACATGAACTCGGTCTAGAGGAAACCAGACAGTGGTGACCCTATGAATTAGATGTATGACATGCTACGATATTAATATGACACCACCAAAGGTTTTCTTTCACTCAGTGGAATGCACAGCAGCAAGTCACTCAAAGGTGCCTACCTCACGTGAATGCGACAACAGGAAGAGAAGAAAAAGGACCACAGGTTAGTCAGGGCAGCTCCCTCCATTCAGATGTTGGAAATCTCAGAAGGGACAAGACACACTGAGGCAACGAGCACACATGGGGTCTCAGGTACAGGATCTGGACCCGTGTGGATGGGGTGAGACCCACACAGTCCCCAGACCCTGCACCTGGGGTCACACGTCCACAGTCTCTAGGGTGACCCCCACCCCAGACCCTACACCTGGGGTCACAGGTCCACAGTCTCTAGAGTGACCCCCCTCCCAGACCCTGCACCTGGAGTGGCAAGACCCTTGGTTAGGACACCAGGTCTCTGCTGGTTGGGCCCTTATGGTGGAAACAAGTGAGCTCCCGTAACCTCCTGACTTAGTAGATAGGAGTGTCGGATCAGTCTCCTTCCCCCACACCTGTCCCAGAGAAGCCCTCCTCTGTTCTCTTTGGTTCTATGTGATATTAACTGTTTTTACAGCTGTCATAATAATGTTGAACACACTACCTTGGTTCTGGCAGTCTCGGTCTTTCCTTGTCCAGCTGAGGTGTTGTGAAAACACACCAGATGCTGGGCTGGAAGATGAGGGACAGGTCTGGTCTCTGCTGAGTAGGGACAGTCTACTGGAAGGAGATAACAGCAGCAACCTCACCTGCTGCCCTTTGGCTTTTTGCCTGATCCATGTGCCCTTCAATCAATTGCCCAGGGAAACCTGCTCTCTTCTTGCCATGCTCGTGCTGGTAAACTGGAATAATTACCAGATAGCTCACCTGAGGAGTCTCTAGGAGCCCCAGGGATGGGGAATCTTGCAAGGGTAAAGAGGGAATAGGCAAAGATCTGTATAAAATGATATTGTAAAGCATTAATTCCTAACATGTATTCTTCCCTTTTTTTTAGTTTTGTGTGTATGGTCTCCCTCTGAACGTGATTCTGACCCACACAGATGGGGTGAGACTCACACAGTCCCCAGACACCCCCTACCTGGGTTCACATTTCCCCTTAGTCAGGACACCATGGCTGTGGGCGGCGGGCCCCCAATGTGTAAACAAGCCAGGTGCATATCGTCAAAACTATGGTTTTTCCAGTAGTCATGTATGGATGTGAGAGTTGGACTATAAAGAAAGCTGAACACTGAAGAATTGATGCTTTTGAACTGTGGTGTTGAAGAAGACTCTTGAGAGTCCCTTGGACTGCAAGGAGATCAAACCAGTCGATCCTAAAGGAAATCAGTCCTGGGTGTTCATTGGAAGAACTGATGCTGAAGCTCCAATATTTTGGCCACCTGATGGGAAAAGCTGACTCATTGGAAAAGACCCGGATGCTGGGAAAGATTGAAGGAAGGAGGAGAAGGTGACAACAGAGGAAGAGATGGTTGGATGGCAGCACCGATTCAATGGATGTGAGTTTGAGCAAACACCAGGAGATAGTGGAGGACAGGGAAGTCTGGCGTGCTACAGTCCATCGGGTCACAAAGAGTTGGACATGACTTAGAGGCTGAACAGCAACAACCAGGTAGCCTACCTGAGGTGTCTTGATGAGCCCCAGAGAAAGTGAACTTGTCAGAGGGAAAGACTAAGAGCCCTACCTCAGCACTGACCCCTGGGAGGGCCATGGAATCCCTCTCAGAGAACAGCACAGTTACCCAGAGAAACCCACCTCAGCTCCAGACCCCAGACATCTGAGCACTGACATTCAGACGCAGGCACGAAGTTTTCCAGGACAGAGGCCAGGCAGGGTCTCTACCCACGTCTCCATGTCCTACTGCACAAAGAACCCAGTCAGGTGTAAATGTTCTCATTGTAGAAGAGCACGGTCTCATCTAAACATAATCAGTGTAAACAGGACTTGGAGAGGTCTGAATCTACCATGTAGACAGAACTTGGTCAGGTTCAAAGCAGCTTAGGGCTGTGCTCCCAGGAGACACACCTGGGGTCTCTCATCTGGACAGGAGGCTCACCCGCGTGTGGAAACTAGGATGTACCTTTCTTGAAGAAGAAATCAGCACTGGGCTCCACACTTCACCTACATCAGGAAATGGAACAAAAGCTTTGTCACTAAACATTTAAACGGGCAAAACAAAACTGTGAGCAGGTTCCGCGGCCACGCGGTGGTCAGGGACCAGGGGAGAGAAGGAACCTCGTGGTGCGCGGCCCAGTGTCCTGCAAGGACGGACCGGAAGGGGCCCGGCTGCAGCGCCCCAGGCTTCCAGCAGGAGGCGCTGCCCCAAGCGCCCAGGAAGGACAGTCCTGCAGGGTCGGGCGGGGAGAGCGGTCCGACTATCCTGATGGTCCATTGGGGATGGAGCGCGCTCAGGTCCTGCTTCCCCGCAGGGTGGGGGCAAGGGCGGCTGACACCTCCTAGGCTCCCAGTCAGGTGACTTCGTGCTGGGGCTGACGCCCACAGGGCGCCGCGCTGCATCCAAGCGGGAATGCGGAAAGAGGTGGGGCATAGACGCCATCAGAACAGAGAACCCACGGGGAGCTCCCACCTGCGCCCGCCTGCCCACCTCGGGCCCCAAGCCCCCAGCCCATGACCCACTACCAGCTCCCCGGACCCCGCCCCCCGCACACATATGCCACTGCGCCTACTCACACCGTGCACACGTACAGCACGTGTCCGCAAACAGGCGCACGCACACCTAAAGCACACACCAGGAATAAAATGAATACCCTAAACACAGGTGAAGCTCACATACATTCTTCCCTTCTTCTGACCTTTGGTGAATTTCAAAATAAAGAAGTTTATAAAGTAGTTAATGATGGATGACTTTTGGGTCATGGGCCCTTCTGAAGCTGTTTCACAAACATTATAAGACATGAGAGATGAATGTAGATATTCCACGTTTCTTCGAGAGAAAAATGGACAAGCAGACCATGAACGTTGGTTGTCCAGCATGAAAGGAAGGAAGTTCCAATACAGGCGATAGCCTGGATGAAGCCTGAGGGCATTATGCTCACTGACATAAGCCAGATACAGAAGAACAAATGATATTTGAGTCCACTCATAGAAGGTCCCTAGAGCAGTCGGCTTCCTAGACACGGAAAACATGGTAGGTGCCAGGGGCTGAGGGAGGGGAATGGGGACTGAGTGTCTCATGCGGACTGTCTCAGGTTTTTCAAGATAGAAGTAACGACTGAGCAACACCCAGAATGCACTGCAGCAGCATTTACAACAGCTGAGACATGAAAGTAACCAAAATGTGCACGGACAGATGAATAAAAAAGTCATATATGCATAGAATGGAATATGATCCAGCCATAAAAAATAATGCCATTTACAGGAATAATCTAGAACAACCATATATTAATCTAGAACAATCATAGTAAGTGAAGTACTTCAGAAGATGAAACTGGTATCAATGAGCTATTTTACAAAAGTGAAATACACGCACAGTCTTAGGAAACGAACATGGTTACTGAAGGGGAGTAGTGGGTGGAAGGGATAAATTAGGAGGTTGGGATTAATTTACAGTCACAAATACATATAGAATATAGAATCAACACGGACCTACTTTAGAAAGGGTAGTGTACTACACACTCTATAATAACATGTATGTGGAAGAAAACAAAGATGAATCAATATGTGTATAGGGATAACTGATGAAGAATCTCTACACCTACAAACACAACGTTGTAAGTCAGCTATCCTCCAAAAGAAGTAAACATTACGTTTCTTTAAAACAAACAAACAAACAAGGATTAATGAGATAGGCTTCTGGCATGTGCCAGAAGAAACTGCGTACTAGGAGTAACCCTAAGGCTCTGGTTACTCTAGTCAGTAGGAGTAGGGCATGAAGAAATCATGTCTCCTTGTGATCACGTACGGTGCTGATAGATGTAAATGCTCAGAACCACTGTTGAGAGGAGGATGGAACTCTGCCTTTTTAAATTTTCAGTAAGACAAACATATTGATTCCAGCCCAGGTCACAGGAGGACTTAAAGCATATCCTGCTCAGCATTCCCAGCAAGGGAAGAAGGTGCCTGAACAGCAGATCCACTTGAAGTTGGCAGACAGCCTCAGTGAGGGACACATCAGTCAAGTCTCTTCCTCATCAGGCAGATAACGAAACTCCCTCCTCAGAGCAAAGGGCTCCTTAACTCTAAATTCACTTTGCACAGAGTAGAGGAAAGAATCAGACATAAACTATAAACTATATCAAGTATTTTTATTTTTAAATTTAAATATAAAAAGTGAAGGATAAAAGCAGCAAAATTATACTTTAAGTGAATAAATTACAAACTAAATCAACTATGTATTCTGACATATGTAAAAAAGAGGAGGAGGATGGAAGCAACACAAATTACTGTGAGTGGCCCTTGACTATGTGGGTACAACACAAGTTCTCCAGTTGACCCCACCACTAGACTTGGCTACAGACACCATCCAGGAACCAGAGTTCTCTTTCCATCACATCAGGAGGAGCCTTCTTGTCACTGGGGCAAGGAGAGAACCCAAACCTGTGCCTTCATGCACCTCTTCTGCCAGGCTCCAAGCAGAGGCCTCAACCTGAGTTGTGTCCTTCATATTCTTCTCCTGCAGGTTAATGGTAGGAAGATGAGGTGAAGGAAGCGCCTAGAACGTAAGCAACTCCCCTTTCTGCAGTTGTTTTATTTTCTTCTCCTTCTGTAAGTGACTTTTTTTAATCAGAAGGGAAAGGGCATATTTCCACAGTTCTCCTCACTGGGATTTTGGGCTTAAAAGGTACTCCGTCATGGGGTAATTGTTGAGCTCTTATTTATCACTCCTGGCTTCTCCTCATCCTCATCTTCTTGGGTGGGTTTTGGGTTCTCTTCCTCCCAACAAAGGCAGGAGACCTGGGACAGTGAGTGGAATTTCTTTCTTTTTAGGAACACCCACAACACCTAACAAGATAGATAAGGGCAAGCCTTCGCATAAATTTAGTGTTTATTTTCCAATACCCTCTTTGTTTTTCTCTGTTTGGTTCTGTTCTCCATTTCAAAATCAAAGCCAACAGGCACAGTGGGTGGCTTCTCGGCAGTTTATTAGGAAAAATGTGCCCACTGTAAGGAATTCCGGAATCCAGTTTTCGTGCTTTAACTTTATAGAGCCCTGCTTCTACAGGATTGCATTTCTTGGATTTTGCATTAGTTTCCAATACATGTGACTTCCCTGTTGGCTCAGACTGTAAAAGCATCTGCCTACAATGAGGGAGACCCAGGTTCGATCCCTGGGTCGGGAAGGTCCCGCGGCGAAGTAAATGGCAACTCACTCCAGTACTCCTGCCTGGAAAATCCCATGGGCGGAGGAGCCTGGTGGGCTGCAGTCCATGGGGTCCTGAAGAGTCAGACACGACTGCGTGACTTCACTTTCACTTTTACACCACCTCTTGCTGCATTTTTATTCTCTTCTCTGATGCTAGCTTCTCGGTACTTTTTAGGATCTTCTGTATACGGGAAAAAGAAGCTGAAAAAAATAGGTATGCATTTATGCATAACTGAATTAAGCTAACTTATATGCAGAGTACATCATGAGGAACGCTGGGCTGGAAGAAGCACAAGCTGGAATCAAGATTGCTGGGAGAAATATCAATAACCTCAGATATGCAGATGACACTACCCTTATGGCAGAAAATGAAGAGGAACTCAAAAGCCTCTTGTTGAAAGTGAAAGAGGAGAGTGAAAAGGTTGGCTTTTAGCTCAACATTCAGAAAACAAAGATCATGGCATCTGGTCCCATCACTTCATGGGAAATAGATGGAAAAACAGTGGAAACAGTGTCAGACTTTATTTTTTGGGGGGCTCCAAAATCACTGCAGATGCTGATTGCAGCCATGAAATTAAAAGACGCTTTCTCCTTGGAAGGAAAGTTATGACCAACCTTGATAATATATTGAAAAGCAGAGACATTACTTTGCCAACAAAGGTCCGTCTAGTCAAGGCTATGGTTTTTCCAGTGGTCATGTATGGATGTGAGAGTTGGACTGTGAAGAAAGCTGATCGCCGAAGAGTTGATGCTTTTGAACTGTGGTGTTGGAGAAGACTCTTGAGAGTCCCTTGTACCGCCAGGAGATCCAACCAGTCCATTCTAAGGGAGATCAATCCTGGGTGTTCATTGGAAGGACTGATGCTAAAGCTGAAGCTGCAATACTTTGGCCACCTCATGCGACGAGTTGACTCACTGGAAAAGACTCTGATGCTGGGAAAGGTTGGGGGCGGGAGGAGAAGGGGACGACCGAGGGTGAGATGGCTGGATGGCATCGCCGACTCTGTGGACATGGGTTTGAGTGAACCCTGGGATTTGGTGGTGGACAGGGAGGCCTGGCGTGCTGTGATTCGTGGGGTCGCGGAGAGTCGGACACGGCTGAGCGACTGAACTGAACTGAACACAACACTGGAAAGCAACTCTATTCCAATATAAGATCAAAATGAAATTGCACAGAAAGAAAAAGGAAAAAAAAAGGGGCATGAAGAAATGCTGCCTCCTTGTGGCCGTTTTCCATAACAACAACGTTGAAAGCCGTGCTGATGGACACTTAGTATTCAGAAGGCCCGTGGGGTTGTGAGTAAACATCACCTGCCTTCAAGGAATGTTCTAGCAGTGTTCATCAAAACACAGGGCAGACGTTCAAGAGTCAACTGCAAGATGTTTCACTCATACTACTTTTAAAAAAATCACAGGAAATGCTGTCAACTTTGCTAAATATTAGAGAAACCCAAATCAAAACTACAATAAGGTATCACCTCACACCGGTCAGAATGACCATTGCCAAGCACTCTACAAAGAACCAAGGCTGGAGCGGTTGTGGAGAAATGAGAACCCTCCTTCATGGATGCTGGACTGTCAATTGGGAACAGCCACTGTGGAGACAGTACGCATGTGTGCTAAGTCACTTCAGCTGTGTTCGACTCTTTTCGACGTGGACTGTAACCTGCCAGCCTCCTCTGTCCATGGGATTCTCCAGGCAAGACTAGTGGAATGGGCTGCCACGCCCTCCTGCAAGGGAGCTTCCCCACCCTGGGGTCAAACCTGCACCTCTTACGTTTTCCTGCTTGGGCAGGTGGGTTCTTTACCACTAGCGCCACCTGGGAAGGCCATGGAGATAGTGTGGAGGTTCCTTAAACAATGAAAATGGGAATGAAATTACAATATTCCTGTCAACTTAAAATATGTCCACAACCTAAAATTTGAGAGTTATGTTTTATTTGTTGGGAATTTTTAGGTCTTCAAGCCCAGAAGACACTATCTCAACTAACCCTGAGAGAACTGCTCTCTCAGGAGGTGAGGGAAGGAGCCAGGTTACAGAGAACTTTATAACAAAGGGCAGGTAGTCTGAGTATCAAGAGATTATTGTTAAAGAAAACCAGATATCCTGAGTCAAGGGATTTAGTGTTTTTCTGTGTATGGGAAGATGCAAGAGTTGGGCTCACTGAAATCATTTCTTTTATATGCACCTCACCTATCTGGGGCCAGCATCCTGTTTTCACATCCTGAGCTTCCTTTCCTCAGGGCTCACCTTAGGGAGTGTCTGCAGTCTGATGGCTGCTAGAAAGCAGATATTCTTCTCCTTCCTTAGTTCCCTGAGGACTCACCAGCTCACACTGGAGGGCTGCAATTGCTGATGACTATGATATTGGTTGGCATTTACCTAAAAGATGATGCTGTGAAAGTGCTGCACTCAATATGCCAGCAAATTTGGAAAACTCAGCGGTGGCCACAGGACTGGAAAAGGTCAGTTTTCACTTCAGTCCCAATGAAAGGCAATGCCAAAGAATGTTCAAACTACCACACAATTGCACTCATCTTGCATGCTAGCAAAGTAATGCTCAAAATTCTCCAAGAAAGACTTCAATAGTACATGAACCGAGAACTTTCAGATGTTCAAACTGGATTTAGAAAAGGCAGAGGAACCAGAGATCAAATTGCCAACATTCATTGTATCATAGAAAAAGCAAAAGAGTTCCAGAAAAACATCTACTTCTGCTTCATTGACTACACCAGAACCTTTGACTGTGGATCACAACAAGCTGTGGAAAATTCTTAAAGGGATGGGAATACCAGACCACCTGATTGGCCTCTTGAGAAATCTGTATGCAAGTCAAGAAGCAACGGTTAGAACTGGACATGTTTCAGTGGAACCATGGAACAATGGACTGGTTCCAAATTGGAAAAGGAGTACTCAAGACTGTATATTGTCACCCTGCTTATTTAACTGTATGCAGAGTACATCATGAGGAATGCTGGGCTGGAAGAAACACAAGCTGGAATCAAGATTGCCGGGAGGGAGAAATAGCAATAACCTTACATATGCAGATGATATCACCCTTATGGCAGAAAGAGAAGAAGACCTAAAGAGCCTCATGGTGAAAGTGAAAGAGGAGAGTGAAAAAAACTGGCTTAAAACTCAACATTTAAAAACCTAAGATCATGGCATCCAGTCCCATCACTTCATGGCAAATAGATGGGGAAACAATGGAAACATGACAGACTTTATTTTCCTGGTCTCCAAAACCACTGCAGATGGTGATTGCAGCCATGAAATGAAAAGATGCTTGCTCCTTGGAAGGAAAGTTATGACAAACCTAGATAGCACATTAAAAAGCAGAAACTTTGCCAACAAAGGTCCGTCTAGTCAAAGCTATGGTTTTTCCAATAGTCATGTATGGATGTGAGAGTTGGACTGTGGAAAGCTGAACACTGAAGAATTGATGCTTTTGAACTGTGATGTTGGAGAAGACTCTTGAGAGTCCCTTGGACTGCAAGGAGATCAAACCAGTCCATCCTAAAGGAAATCAGTCCTGAATATTCATTGGAAAGACTGATGCTGAAGCTGAAGTTCCAATACTTTGGCCACCTGATACGAAGAATGGACTCATTAGAAAAGACCCTGATGCTGGGAAAGGTCGAACTTATCTTTCAATTAAGGGGCCAACAGAGGATGAGATGATTGGATGGCATCACCAACTCAATGGACTTGAGTTTGAGCAAGCTTCAGGAGCTGGTGATGGACAGGGAAGGTGTGCTGCAGTCCATTGGGCTGCACGTGGGAAATGTGCTGAGCAACTGAACTGCTGATGTGTTGAGTCAGACACGACTGAATGACTGAACTGAACTGTTGACATCCTTGTTTACTGATACAGTAGGAAATAGTCCATTTCTCACTCCCTAACACCATATGCTGCTGCCACTGCTAAGTCGCATCAGTCGTGTCTGACTCTGTGCGACCCCTTAGACGGCAGCCCAACAGGCTCCTCTGTCCCTGGGATTTTTCAGGCAAGAATACTGGAGTGGGTTGCCATTTCCTTCTCCATTGCATGAAAGTGAAAAGTGAAAGTGAAGTCGCTCAGTTGTGTCTGACTCTTAGCGACCCCATGTCTGACCCCCGTGTCTGACTCTTAGCAGACTACCAGGCTCCTCCGTCCATGGGATTCTCCAGGCAAGAGTACTGGAGTGGGTTGCCATTGCCTTCTCCACCCTAACACCGTATAAACTATAAATAATTTATAGATCTCAGTATGAGGACAGACACTCTAAAACCCTTGAGGCAAATATAGGCAGAAAACACTGTTGTAAACCACAGCAAGTTCATTTTGGATCCACATCTTGGAGTAACAAAAATTAAAACAAAAATAAGCCAAGCGGACAACCTGAGCTGGGATAGCACCGCGATGCTGACCAGGTTCCTGGGCCCGCGCTACCACTGGTTGGCCAGAAACTGGGTCCCCCTAGTGAGCACGAGGGGCGCCATGGGCACCGTGGGGCTGGTGTGGGCCACTGACTGGCGGCTGATTCTGGACTGGGTGTCCTATGTCAAGGGCAAGTTCAAGAGGGATGACTAATTAAATTCACCGCTTCATACCCCTGTGGTGTCTGCTGGTGCTGCCTCCTGCCGTCTGCATCTGGAACAGCCCAGGCTCTCTGGATGGACTCTAGGAAGTACCTGGCACGAGTTCATTTCCTCTGTTGGTGGAAATAGCTTTGGTGTGTGGACATGAGAGAGTCAATTCCTAGGCAGGTTGATAAGAAGTCCAGGGTCCCAAAGGAGAGAGGGGTCTGGAATTCTCAAGGAGGAGGAAAGGACAAATTTTTTTTTCTCTACATTCCTTAGGATTATATAATAATAATGTATCCTGCTTGAGGACAGATTCTGGAAGAAACCTTCTGGCTAATCCTGTTATCTTAAAACGTAAATTATGGGAGTGGGTCTAGTAAGGTCTTTACAACTTCTAGACATTCTTTCAATTCACTGTAATAACTAATTAAAAGTATATAACTCCATTGCTAACACTAGTGAGGGGGCACTCTTTCTGCTCCCTTGTGATGTCTATTTCAGAAGGTTTCTGTATCTCTTTCATACTTTAATAAAACTTTATTACACAAAAACTCTGAGTGATCAAGCCTTGTCTCTGGCCCTGGATTGAATTCTTCTCTTCCAGAGGCCAAGAATCCCAGTGTCTTTCATGGTTCAACAACAACCTTTGAGACACACACAGCATTAAACCTCACTCTGAAACCTGCCCTCCTGCACGTGCTCATGCTGGGGTGCAGTGACCTGGGGATCCCTTCAGCGCCAAAACTGCACAGGTCTGGGGTTCCCAGGGGCTGGCAGACACGGTTTGATCATTTCAGATGTGTGGTGGGTGACACTTGCATGGTGTTTTTATCTCTTGCTGCCTAAACACGTTACTCCTGACTTGGTGGCTTAGGACAAACATTACCTCACAGTGAGAGTTGGAGAGTGATCTGAGGGGTGCTGCTGAGGGTCCCTCACAAAGTTGCAGCAGAGGCATCAGCTTCATGGTGGGGGTGGGGGTGGGCAGGTGTTGGGGCTTCCAAGAGGCCCCCTCACATGGCTCCTGCCCATGTGGGCCTCTCAGGTGTGACTTGAGCCTCCTCACCACATGGTGGGCGAGGTTGGGGGAGTTGCCTTTTACAAGCCACTCAGAAGTCTCAGGCCATCGCCTCCACATCTCGTTCAGCGGGAGACTGTGTCTTGAAGGGAGGCCCCTGAGAACCTATCTGTATAGGCACAGATACAAACAGGAGCAGGTGCAGGAGGATGGACTGTGTGACACCTGCCAAGTCCCAGAGGAGGCTAGAAACATCCTCTCTGTGAAAACAGCCACCTCATGACTCTGCCTGCGCTGCCACCACAGAACAGAGGCCCAGCCGCCGAGGCTGCAGTGAACTTCGTCTGGTTCTGGAGGCTGCAGCCTGAGCCTGAGCTTGCTTCTGGAGGCTTGGTTCCTGGTTCAGCTGCCTCCTCACCACGTCCTCATGTGGCCTTTCCTTGATCTGAGAGCAGGGGCGCTCTCTGCGGACTCTCTGGACACGCTGCTTCTAGGGGATCAGGGCCGCACCCTTATGACCTCATTTAACCTTGACAGCATTCTTGGGGGCCCGTCTGCAGATGCAGCCACACTGGGGGGTTGGGGTGTCAATATACACACACATTTCAGGGAGACACACTGACACATACTTTCAGCCCACAGCAACTTCATACATTTTAACACAAGGAGTGGCGTGTGCTACATACTTTTTCTGCACCAGCCTTTTTCACCTACTGTTTATTTCCTGGAGGCCAGGACACTTCAGAAAGAGCACAGCTTCATCATCAAAAAGTCTACAGATAATAACTGCTGGAGAGGTGTGGAGAAAAGGCAACCCTCCCACACTGATGGTGGGAATGTGAACGGGTTCAGCCATGGTGGAGAATGGTTACGGAGGTTCCTTAAGAAACTAAAAGTGGAACTACCATGTGATCCTGCAGTCCCACTCCTGGGCATATATCTGGAAAAGGTGAAAACACTCATTTGAAAAGATGCATGGATCCCAATGTTCATAGCAGCACTATTCACAATAGCCAAGACATGGAAGCAACCTACATGTCCATCAACAGATGAGTGGGTAATGTGGTATACATACCCAGTGGAATATTACTCAGCCATAAAATGGATGAAATAATGCAGCAACATGGATGGGCCTAGAGATTTTCATACTGAGTAAAATAAACAAGACAGAGAAATACAAATATCATATGGTATTTCTTATGTGTGGAGTCTTTAAGAGATGATACAAATGAACTTATTACAAAAATAGGCTCACAGGCATGGTTACCAAAAGGGAAAGAGGGGGAGGGAGGAATACATTAAGAGTTTGGGATTGAGACACACACACACACTGCAATATATGAAATAAACAAGGACCTACTGTATAGCACAGGGAACTATATTCAATACCTTATAATAAACCATAATGAGAAAGTTTGAAAAAGAAAAAAGAATAAGCAGAAAGGACATAATTAACCTTAGCAGCATTTTCACAGCAAAGGAAACCCTAGATGAAAGAAAAACACACTCAGAATAGGGAAAAATATATATTTCAAAACAAAGATCCCCACAAAGAATTCATCTCCAAAACATACAAACAACACAAGCAGCTCAATATCAAAAATAAAATTAACCAAAACTAGGAAATGAACCAAAGATCTCAATGGACATTTCATGAGGAAGGCGTACCCATGATCATTAAGCAGTTAAAAAGATGCTCAGTTCAGTTCAGTCGCTCAGTCGTGTCCGACTCTTTGCGACCCCATGAATCACAGCACGCCAGGCCTCCCTGTCCATCACCAACTCCCGGAGTTCACTCAAACTCATGTTCATAGAGTCGGTGATGCCATCCAGCCATCTCATTCTCGGTTGTCCCCTTTTCCTCCCGCCCCCAATCCCTCCCAGCATCAGAGTCTTTTCCAGTGAATCAACTCGTCGCATGAGGTGGCCAAAGTATTGGAGTTTCAGCTTTAGCATCAGTCCTTCTGATGAACACCCAGGATTGGTCTCCTTTAGAATGGACTGGTTGGATCTCCTTGCAGTCCAAGGGACTCTCAAGAGTCTTCTCCAGCACCACAGTTCAAAAGCATCAATTCTTTGGCCATCAGCTTTCTTCACAGTCCAACTCTCACATCCATACATGACCACTGGAAAAACCATAGCCTTGACTAGACGGACCTTTGTTGGCAAAGTAATGTCTCTGCTTTTTAATATACTATCTAGCTTGGTCATAACTTTCCTTCCAAGGAGCAAGCGTCTTTTAATTTCATGGCTGCAATCAGCATCTGCAGTGATTTTGGAGCCCAAAAAATAAAGTCTGACACTGTTTCCACTGTTTCCCCATCTATTTCCCATGAAGTGATGGGACCAGATGCCGTGATCTTTGTTTTCTGAATATTGAGCTAAAAGCCAACCTTTTCACTCTCCTCTTTCACTTTTATCAAGAGACTTTTTAGTTCCTCTTCACTTTCTGCCATAAGGGTGGTGTCATCTGCATATCTGAGGTTATTGATATGTCTCCCGGCAATCTTGATTCCAGCTTGTGCTTCTTCCAGCCCAGTGTTCCTCATGATGTACTCTGCATAGAAGTTAAATAAGCAGGGTGACAATATACAAACTTGACGTACTCCTTTTCCTATTTGGAACCAGTCTGTTGTTCCATGTCCAGTTCTAACTGTTGCTTCCTGACCTGCATACAGGTTTCTCAAGAGGCAGGTCAGGTGGTCTGGTATTCCCATCTCTTTCAGAATTTTTCCACAGTTTATTGTGATCCACACAGTCAAAGGCTTTGGCATAGTCAATGAAGCAGAAATAGATGTTTTTCTGGAACTCTCTTGCTTTCTTCACAATCCAGTGGATGTTGGCAATTTGATCTCTGGTGCCTCTGCCTTTTCTAAAACCTGCTTGAACATCTGGAAGTTCACAGTTCACATATTGCTGAAGCCTGGCTTGGAGAATTTTGAGCATGACTTTACTAGCATGTGAGATGAATGCAATTGTGTGGTAGTTTGAACATTCTTTGGGATTGGAATGAAGACTGACCTTTTCCAGTCCTGTGGTCACTGCTGAGTTTTCCAAATTTGCTGGCATATTGAGTGCAGCACTTTCACAGCATCATATTTCAGGATTTGAAATAGCTCAACTGGAATTCCATCACCTCCACTAGCTTTATTCGTAGTGATGCTTTCTAAGGCCCACTTGACTTCACTTGATTATCTTGGTCATGAAGATCTTTTTTGTACAGTTCTTCTGTGTATTCTTGCCACCTCTTCTTAATATCTTCTGCTTCTGTTAGGTCCAAACCATTTCTGTCCTTTATTGAGCCCATCTTTGCATGAAATATTCCCTTGGTATGTCTAATTTTCTTGAAGAGATCTCTGGTCTTTCCTATTCTGTTGTTTTCCTCTATTTCTTTGCATTGATCGCTGAGGAAGGCTTTCTTATCTCTCCTTGCTATTCTTTGGAACTCTGCATTCAGTTGCTTATATCTTTCCTTTTCTCCTTTGCTTTTCGCGTCTCTTCTTTTCACAGCTATTTGTAAGGCCTCCTCAGACAGCCATTTTGCTTTTTTGTATTTCTTTTCCATGGGGATGGTCTTGGTCCCTGTCTCCTGTACAATGTCACGAACCTCTGTCCAGAGTTCATCAGGCACTCTGTCTATCAGATCTAGTCCCTTAAATCTATTTCTCACTTCCACTGTATAATCATAAGGGATTTGATTTAGGTCATATCTGAATGGTCTAGTGGTTTTCCCTACTTTCTTCAATTTAAGTCTGAATTTGGCAATAAGGAGTTCATGATCTCAGCCACAGTCAGCTCAGAGGGCAGACACACTGAAATCATAATCACAGAAAACTAGTTGATTTGATCACATGGACCACAGCCCTGTCTAACTCAAGGAAACTAAGCCATGCTGTGTGGGGCCACCCAAGACGGGCGGGTCATGGTGGAGAGGTCTGACAGGATGTGGTCCACTGGAGAAGGGAATGGCAAACCACTTCAGTATACTTGCCTTGAGAACCCCATGAACAGTATCAAAAGGCAGAATGATGGGCTATTGAATGAGGAATTCCCCAGGTCGGTAGGTGCCCAGTTTGCTACCAGAGATCAGTGGAGAAATAACTCCACAAAGAATGAAGGGATGGAGCCAAAGCAAAACCAACACCCAGTTGTGGATGTGACTGGTGATAGAAGCAAGGTCCGATGCTGTAAAGAGCAATATTGCATAGGAACCTGGAATGTTAGGTCCATGAATCAAGGCAAATTGGAAGTGGTCAAACAGGAGATGGCAAGAGTGAATGTAGACATTCTAGGAATCAGTAAACTAAAATGGACTGGAATGGGTGAATTTAACTCAGATGACCATTATATCTACTACTGTGGGCAGGAATCCCTTAGAAGAAATTGAGTAGCCATCCTGGTCAGCAAAAGAGTCCGAAATGAAGTACTTAGATGCAGTCTTAAAAATGACAGACTGATTTCTGTTCATTTCCAAGGCAAACCATTCAGTAACACTGAAGAAGCTGAAGTTGAACGGTTCTATGAAGACCTACAAGACCTTTTAGAACTAACACCCCAAAAAAGATGTCCTTTTCATTATAGGGGACTGGAATGCAAAAGTAGGAAGTCAAGAAACACCTGGAGTAACAGGTAAATTTGGCCTTGGAGCATGGAATAAAGCAGGGCAAAGTCTAATAGAGTTTTGCCAAGAGAACGCACTGGTCATAGCAAACACCCTCTTCGAACAACACAAGAGAAGACTCTACACATGGACATCACCAAAAAGATGCTCAGCAATCACTAAGTATTAGAGGAAGGCAAATCAAAAGTCCAGTGAGCTATCATCTCACACCAGTCAGAATGGCCATCTCAGAGAATCTCCAACAAACATGTTGCAGAGGATGCAAAGAGAAGAGAACTTCCCTGCATTCTTGGTGGGGATATAAATCAGTACATCCATTAGGCAAAGAGTATGAAAGTGAAAGTCATTCAGTTAAATCTGACTGTTTTCAACCCCATGGACTATACAATCCATGGACTTCTCCAGGCCAGAATACTAGAGTGGGTAGCCTTTCCCTCCTCCAGGGGATCTTCCCAACCAAGGGATTGAACCCAGGTCTCCAGCATTGCAGGCAGATTCTTTACCAGTTGAGCCACAAAGGAATCCCAAAGAGTATGAAGTTTCTTTAAAAAAAAAAAAAAAAACTAAACATAGAAGCACCAGAGCATCCAACAATCCCACACCTAGGTGCAGATATGGAGAAAACCAAAATTTGAAAAGACACCTGCAGCCTTATGATCACAGCTGCACTAGGTACCACAAACAAAACATGGAAGCAAACCAAGTGCAGAACACAGATAAACAGATAAAGAAGATGGGGTACCTAGACACAATACCATATTACTCAGTCATTAAAAAGGATCAAATGATGACATTGCCATCCACAAGGAGGAAAGTAGAGGTGATCATTCTAAGTGAAGTAGGGGAGACAGGGCAAGACAAGAATCATATGGTATCACTTCTAGGTGCAATCTAAAAATGGAGACAGATGAACTTCTTTACCAAAGGGAAATGGCCTCACAGACTTATGGTTCTCAAGAAGAAACTTATGGTTCCCTAGGAGGAAAAGAGGAGGGCAGTGAGAAATGAGCTGGTTCAGATTAACACAATGCTCTTTATAAAATCACCCGCAGGAACCCACTGAATAGCACAAGGAACCCTCCTCAACACTCCGTAATAATTTCCATGGGAAGAGAACCTGAAAAAGAACATGCATATGTCAAGCACCCCCCTCACTCATTACTGTGCTTAATTGCTCAGTCATGTCCAACTCTTTGCAACCCACAGACTATAGCCTTCCAGTCTCCTCTGTCCTTGGAATTTTCCAGGAAGAATACTGGAGTGGGTTGCCTTTCCTTCTCCAGGGGATCGTCCTGTCTCAGGGACCAAATCTACATCTCTAGCATCTCCTGCATTGCAGGTAAATTCTTTACTGCTGAGCCACACCAGGGAAGACCCACTCATTGTTTAATCAATGCAAATCAAATCTACACTGAGGAATCACCCCCCACCCCGCTCCGCACCAATCAGAATGCCCATCATCAGAAAGATCTCCAATGAATAAATGCTGCAGAAGACGTAGAGAAAATGAAATCCTCCCTACACTCTGGGGATGCACAATGGTGCAGCCACATTGGAAACAGCATGGAGATTCCTGAAAAAAGTAAACACAGAGGAGCCACAGGATCCTGCAACCCCACTTCTGGGCTCAGATCTGGAGAATTTGAATCACAATTTGAAATGACATGTGCACCCCTGTTTTCAGGGAAGCACTATCTACAACAGCCAAGACATAGAGTCCACCAAAATGTCCAGCAACAGGAACATGAAGACTGAGTGGTCCGTCTATACACGGGACTACTCCTCAGGCTCTGGGGGTGGAATCAGAATGGGAGAGTGTGGGTCTCTGACCAGCACCTGGTTGGAAGAAGTGAAACCAGTTCTAAGGGCAGAGGTTCCCTGAAGTCTGTGGGCCCCGGTGCCCTGATGGGCTTCATCCCCAGTGGGGATATGGGTGTGGCCTGAGGCCCTTTGATGAAGCCACAGCAGCACTGGGCTCAGAAGTCTCCTGAGGGTGTCTCAAACTCTGACACAGTGTTTTACAAAGGAATGAGAGAATGAAGTTGTGCCTCTGAGGGCCAGTCCTTCCGATTCTGAGTTGCTTCCAACAGGACCACCATCACCTGCATAGGGTTGGCTGTGACCTTCCTGTCCCGCCCCCCCGACCCCAGCCTTTCCTCTTCCGATGATGATTCCAGTGACATTTCCAGCCTGGTCCCAGACCAGATGCATCTGTCTATCCACTGCCTCACCATTTCACCATGGGGGCTAACAGGCCCCTCAGAGGACTGTGATCCTGCTGCTCCCCACACCCAGGAGGGAGCCCCACCTTCCCCAGCTGTTGAGCCCAGACACCTGGTGTAATAGAGCAGGAGCCTATAGGGCCGTCCCAGGACAGACCACATCTTGTATCCTCTGCTGTAGCTCCTCTCTGAAGTTCGGAGGTAATGGTATCTGATGCACACTCCCTGAGTGGTTATACAGGTGCTAAAACCCCCACTGAATGGAAGAAGCTAACTACTTGATGAGCATGAACACATATCTGCCCTCTGATGAGCGTCTCTGGTGGGTATGGGGCTTGATTCTAAACGCAATTTCGCCCCTCCCGCATCTTGTAGGGGTTTCTCCTTTGCCCTTGGATGCGGGGTATCTTTTTTTTGGTGGGATCCAACATTCTCCTGCTGATGGCTGTTCAGCAGCGATTTGCAGTTTTGGAGCTCTCACAGGAGAAGATGAGCGCACGTCCTACTCCTCCATCTTGTTCTTGTCATTCAGTCTATTGTTAGCCAAACAGACTTGTTCTATTTTTCCAAGACAATAAATTCTTTTTTTTTTTTTAATTTTTTGTTTTAAAAAAACCAGTGTTTCTGGTGTAGTGAAGGACAGGGCAATCTGGCATGCTGCAGTCCACGGGGTCGCAAAGAGTCGGATGCGACTGAGCCACCATCAGCAACAAAGGATTACCTGCTTCCTTCCTTCCTGCCTGCCTGCCATGTATGTATAGATATCTGCATCTCTGAAAGATAATCCGCAATGTTTATCTCCTTCTTTCCTCATACTGAGGCTCCAGTACTTTGGCCACCTGATGAGAAAAACCGACTCATTGGAAAAGACTCTGATGCTGGGAAAGATTGAAGGCAAGAGGAGAAGGGGATGACAGAGGATGAGATGGTTGGATGGCATCAGTTTGAGATGGACATGAGTTTGAGTAAGCTCTGGGAGTTGGTGACGGACAGGGAAGCCTGGCATGCTGCAGCCCATTGGGTTGCAAAGAGTCAGACACAACTGAGCAACTGAACTGAACTGAACTTCCTCATATACACAGAAAGCTGATGCTCAACACTCTGATAGAAAATCTATGGCAAAAAAAAAAGAGAAAGAATCGAGATACTCCATAGATACGTAATACCCCAATTAGGTGGCTATATACAGACAGCAATCACTACATTGTATTTTGTCTATACTGCATGATGTTAAATAAAAGGAAAGAAAATCAGTGCCAATTTTATTATCTCTGAAATCTGACTTGGATGCTATCCCATGCCTGGAAGCTTAGCAGGTTTGGGTCCTACTGCTGGGCTGGGGTGGGGTTGACACAGCCTGGCACGATGCCCTTCATTGACCCTTTTCTTTTTAGTTCTACCAACCTATCTCCCTCCACCAACCCATCTCCCTCCACCCTCATGCATGCATGCTTAGTCATGGAACCCCATGGACTAAGCTCCATGGGACCCCAGCCCACTAGGCTCCTCTGTCCATGGACTTTTCCAGGGAAGAATACTGGAGTGGGTTGCCATTTCCTTCTCCATTCACTGACCCTTTTTAAAGATCCACTGTCTGCTATGTTCTGGTTGTGACGAGAGTCCCATGTGGCATCAAAGCCTGGAGGAATTTGAAGGTAAGAGTCAGCTAGCTGTGATCTCTTCTGGTGCTGGGGTTCCTCAAGCCTCAAGCTCAAGCCTCTTACCTGAGAGTGCAGCCTCCTAGCACCTCAGCACACTCAGCAGGGTGCAGGGGATCTGGAAGTGATTAGTCTGGACAGGGTGTTTGTGTGATGCTTTAGGGGAAAAAAGTAGTGAGACTCAAGCCGTTAAGTGTTCGTTCAGGCACACTCCACTCTATTTCACAGTGGTAGGAAGCATACTTTCCCTAAGGCTTTGGTTGCCCAGGAAACAGATTTTTTTTTTAATATTTTAAAGTTGCTCAGTCGTACTATACAGTCAATGGAATTCTCTAGGCCAGAATACTGGAGTGGGCAGCCTTGCCCTTCTCCAGGGGATCTTCCCAACCCAGGGATCAGACCCAGGTCTCCTGCATAGTAGGTGGATTCTTTACCAGCTGAGCCATAAGGGAAGCCCCAAGATACTGGAGTGGGTATCCCTTTTCCAGCAGATCTTCCCCACCCCAGGAATCGAATTCCTGCATTGCAGGTGGATTCTTTACCAACTGAACTACCAGGGAACAGAGGTGGGCATGAAAAAGTGCTGCTACCTTGTGGACATTCTATGTAACTACAATATGACCACCAGTACTCACTGCCACCTCTAATTCACAAGACCTGGGGTTCTGTTAATGACAGCTACCCTCAGGTAATTAATGTCCTGGGATAGGAATTGCAGAAATATATCCCAAATACAACTGATTTTCAGGAAGCCAGTTGGCAAAGGTAAATTTTCCTCAGACCCTTTAAGGGAAAAAGACCTCGTATCTCCACCACAGGACAAGATGCCTAGAATCCCTAATTGCTGTAGAAATGTCAACAAAATGACAATGAAATGTCAAAACCCACCAGTCACAATAGACATCTTCACAAGTTAACAAACAATACAGGCAGGAGAGGGCCTAGAGGCAAAAGAACCCCCTACTCTATCTGTAGCAGCAGCCAGTATAATGGACAGTCTCCGAATGCCTGAAAAAAAAAAAAAAAAAAAAACCATCAAGGAGAACAAAGCCTAGGATTTGAATACCCACAGCGGGGCCTATATTCCAAGAAAACCACTGAGGCAAAGGCACATGCAGACCAGGGAACCCTACTATATCACTCCATCCAATAGCCAAGACACACAGCCAGCAAAATCCCCACTGAGAGCTTAAAGCTCAAACAAGATGTGGTACATACACGGTGGACTATTTCTCACTCATAAAAAGCAGCCACTGAAATTAGGGAATTATGACACTGGCAGCCACAGGGATGGACCTTGAAGGATCGTACACTAAGGGTAGTCAGGCAGGCAGATGAAGACCATAGTATGTGAGGCACCTTCCAGGCAAAGTAAAAATAGACACTCAGTTCAGTTCAGTCGCTCAGTCGTGTCCGACTCTCCGCGACCCCATGAATCACAGCACGCCAGGCCTCCCTGTCCATCACCAACTCCCGGAGTTCATTCAAACTCATGTCCACAGAGTCGGTGATGCCATCCAGCCATCTCATTCTCAGTCGTCCCCTTCTCATCCCACCCCCAACCTTTCCCAGCATCAGAGTCTTTTCCAGTGAGTTAACTCGTCGCATGAGGCTTTTTAATAAACTATATAGGTTGGTCATAACTTTCCTTCCAAGGAGTAAGCGCCTTTTAATTTCCTGGCTGCAATCAGCATTTGCAGTGATTTTGGAGCCCAAAAAAATAAAGTCTGACACTGTTTCCACTGTTTTTCCATCTATTTCCCATGAAGTGATGGGACCAGATGCCATGATCTTTGTTTTCTGAATATTGAGCTTCAAGCCTACCTTTTCACTCTCGTCTTTCACTTTCATCAAGAGGCTTTTGAGTTCCTCTTCACTTTCTGCCATAAGGGTACTGTCATCTGCATATACAAGGCAACAAATTTACAATCCAAAAAGAGATTCAGAGAATTCAAAGTCAAACAAAGGGTTCCAGCAAAAAAAAAAAAGTGAAGGGCCAGAATTAATTAGGATCTCCAGACTAACACAAACATAGAAAAATGTATCTTTAATAGATAACTCACAAGGATTATCCTCTTCCTTTCTTCCTTCCTTCCGCATATACACAAAAATCTGTATCACTACCTATACACAGACATCTGTATCTCTAAGAGATAATCTACAGCAATTAGTTTGTTCCTTTCTCCTTTGTATACACAGAAAAGTGTATCTGAGATAAATAATTCACAAAGACCTGATGCTCAGCACGCTGTTCAACCTTCTATGGCAAAAAATCCCCCCCCCCGAAAAAAAAAGGATATCCCATGGATATATAATACCTGAATTGGGTGGCTGTACACTGAGCACAACACCGCAGAGCATCTCTACTCCAACATAACATCGGCATAATGTTAAGGACAGAAAAGCAGTCCCTACTGCATTATCTCTGGCCTCCCTGACTTGGGCTGCTATCCCATTCCTGGAGTCTGGGCGGGCTTGGGTCCCAAGGCTGCACTGGGGTGGTGTCGACACACCAGACTAGGTGAACTTAGTTGAGCTCCCTCTTAAACCTGTACTGTCTGGTTACCTCTCTGGAACCAGAGTACCTGATGCACCCAAAGGATAGTGCTGGGGCCTCTGGCCTCAAGGACCTTTGGGAAAGTTCCCAGCTCAAGCCTCCTTCCTGCCAGTGCATCCTCCTAGGCACCTGAGAACCCTCAGTTGGGTGCTGTGGCCCCAGTTGGAATGCGCCTGCAAACAAGGTGTGAAACTTTAGCGGGCAGAAATAGTGAGACAGAAGCCCAGGCACATTCCACTCTATTTCACAGCCAGGAAACGGACTTTCCCTAAGGCTCTGGTTGCCCCAGAAACCAAAGCTGGGTATGAAGAACTGCTGCTGACTTGTGGACATTTCCTGTAACTACAACTTGACCACCACAGTTCAGTTCGGTTCAGTTCAGTCGCTCAGTCGTGTCCGACTCTTTGCGACCCCATGAATCACAGCACACCAGGCCTCCCTGTCCATCACCAACTCCCGGAGTTCACTCAAACTCATGTCCATCGAGTCGGTGATGCCATCCAGCCATCTCATTCTCTGTCGTCCCCTTCTCCTCCCACCCCCAATCCCTCCTAGCATCAGACTCTTTTCCAGTGAGTCAACTCGTCGCATGAAGCGGCCAAAGTATTGGAGTTTCAGCTTTAGCATCAGTCCTTCTGATGAACACCCAGGATTGATCTCCTTTAGAATGGACTGGTTGGATCTCCTTGCAGTCCAAGGGACTCTCAAGAGTCTTCTCCAGCACCACAGTTCAAAAGCATCAATTCTTTGGCAATCAGCTTTCTTCACAGTCCAACTCTCACATCCATACATGATCACGGGAAAAACCGTAGCCTTGACTAGACGGACCTTTGTTGGCAAAGTAATGTCTCTGCTTTTTAATATGTTATCTAGGTTGGTCATAACTTTCCTTCCAAGGAGTAAGCGTCTTTTAATTTCATGGCTGCAATCAGCATCTGCAGTGATTTTGGAGCCCAAAAAAATGAAGTCTGACACCGTTTCCCCATCTATTTCCCATGAAGTGATGGGACCAGATGCCATGATCTTCGTTTTCTGAATGTTGAGCTTCAAGCCAACCTTTTCACTCTCCTCTTTCACTTTCATCAAGAGGCCTTTGAGTTCCTCTTCACTTTGACCACCACAGCTTACTGCAATTCTGTTTAGTCGCTCAGTTGTCTCTGACTCTTTGCGACCCCATGGACTGAGGCATGCCGGGACATCCTCCACTTGGGTGGCAGTTACTGGAGCACAGTGGGCTGTGGGCCTTTAGAACACACCAGAGAGTAACTCTGGCCAGAGTTCCTCAGGTGTTTCCACAGCCACTCGCCTGTTTGCAGAGGGTTTGAGAAGAAATGAGAAGCCTTAGAGTTAAGCAGTTAGTACCAGATGTCTGCACATTACCAAAGTAACCAGAATAAACCAAAACCTAGCCAGCCGGAAAGTCACATTAACATGACTTTCCAGTCCCATTAAACCAGTGACCTTTCTCCAAAGTGCCTTATAAACGGAGTTTCCCTTCACAGGGAGAACACCCCTAACTGGAGTCAAAGCCCCCAGACAGAAGCCAAAGCTCCCCAGATTGGACAAGGTCAAAAAAGGCCCCAATGGGACCCTGATGTCAAGCTGTTCTGGGGAAAAGGTTATTTGAGCTTTTAATTCACAAAGGAGAGTAGTGTCTATCACAGAGTCAACCAGCTTGTTTCCCACTGTCAAAGTTATCTGGGGCTCCTGTAGAGGAAGTTAGAATTGGATGCCTCACATTCAAGGAAGCCTGCGGGCCTGTTCAATATCAGAGTGTTCCTCACCTTTGTACAGGGCTTCTGACTGCCAGATTGTTTTATTGTGAGCAATTGCTCTTCTGATCTTAACATATCTATTATGCAGCTCAAAGATCTTTCCTTCTGGATAGATGAAATATTTCTCATTTTTGTCCCATAAAGGAAAAACACAAATTGAGGGGGGTAAATGTTCCCAGTGTGTGACTTACCCTCCAAAATTGAGCCCGCAGGCTCTTAACACGAACAGGCAAACAAAACAAGCAAACTGGCTGAATAGGCTATTGGATTGGGTAGACTTACTCTACAAATGAAATCGAGTCGTCAATGAAGGAAAGTTACATGGCTCAAAATAGCCTGGAGTTAAAACTCCCCTCCAGGTCCTCCCCACCATTTTATGCAAAACAAAGAACTCTCTCACCAGAAGAAAAAAAAAAAGGACATTAAGGTTGAATACGCCCAGCCCGTGCAGCCTTTGGCCTATCTCCAGAATTTCTTGCACCAGCCATTTAAGAGAGAACTACTCCAAACAACCTTGGAGAACAGGCCCCCTTAAGAAGGTAGCTTTCCACATATATGCCTATATATACTTATTCTTTTCTTGGGTTAGTGCAGCAGCTCACTGATCTGACTGCTGCCCCTTCTCGCCTCATTAAAGATGATCTGTTCCTGTAAAGTGCCTTCTCTAACTCCCTTACCTTACAGTCAACTCTTGGAAGTTTGTTGGTTCCTGGTCTCAACTGCCAAGCACTGGGGGCAGCTGGTGCCACTACAGAGAATCTTAAAGAAAAGACCCTCAGGACAAATGGTCCCTATATTCCCTGATCAGGGCCAACTAGCCACCAGCAGCAAGGCTCCGGGCTGGCTAAGCCAAATTGTTACTGAGTCCAAGCTCTCTCTGCTTGCCACACGACAGGCGAACGAATCTGAGAGATGAGGGGATGAGGTAAGGAAGAAGCTTTTTTATTCAGAGCCACCTGACCAAAATGATAGCAAGCTAGTGTCTCAAAATAACTGTCTTGTCAAGGCCTGGTTGCCAGGTTCTTTTATGGATCAGAGATGGGAGTGGGGGAGGTGAGGAAGCAAAGTAAAACTATTCAATCCTTGCAAATGTCCCCTAGAATGGGGCAAGCCTTTAGGCAGGGGAATGTGTTAGTTTCACTTCTAACGGTCCTTCACTAGTGGGCTGCTCCTGTTATCTCCCTCAGGCAGGCCATTATGTATGTTTATAATAACAAAAAAGGGTTAAAGTCACAGAAGCAGATGCAGTGTAAATTTAAAATTAACCCTTCTCCATTACAGTCTGTCCAGGCTGGTGATAGCCCTTTGAATTATGTCTTTTTCACAGTGTATAATTCTCTGGTTGCAGGTCACAAGGCATCTGATCTCTATCCAAAGATAGATTAGTGAGATAAGCTTTAGGAACAAACTTAGGTCTATAATAGCTGAAGTAAACTTTTTAACAATATAACACAACAGCAAGGAACTAACTGGGATGTGAGCTTTGCCAAACACAAACCTTAATTAACAAGACTGGAATTTAACATTTAGTGAAACAAAAAAAAATTTTTTTTCATTGTGAGGACATTAGTCTCACAGCCTGAGAAGGCTTTATTCCATGAAATAAAAGTGAGATTCGTCAGGGGGTCAAGAAAGCCAAGTGTCCATGACTGTTTGATTTCAGCAACAGTTATGTCAGGCGAGTGTATACTCCTCGGTTCTGTCTTGTCACAACAAAGATTTGGAGTGACGAACATTAAAGCCCTTGGCGTGTCACAGCTCTCGAGTCTTGGCCAGACCGTGTTATAGCTCTCAGGTCTTGCTCAAACAGACCGTGTTATAGCTCTTAGACAAATCAGTGTTACAGCTCCATGTTACAGCTCTATTTTATTGAGATAATAGCAGGAGAATCCATCCTCAAGGCGTGAGGGCATGTCGACCCAAAGACGCGAAGAGAAGAGCGCCCCAGCGTGCAGGAGAGAGGGAGAGAGGGAAAGAGAGTGCTTTGGCTTCTTTTTTTCTGTGTTGGTTTCCTCCCCCTGGGCCTGCCCTATGTAAATTGAGCTAGCCAGGAGTGCTGTTTTTTCCACCTAAGGTCCTCACTCAGGTCCTCAGATCTTCCTTTGTTGTATTTTCATGGGCTTTTCCCTTCCTTATCTTTTAGCCATTGCCATTCTGGACTCCTTTTCCCTATTCTAACTACCTAACAGTTATTATTCACTTTGCCAAAGTTACTGTTAGGGGAAGTACACTGATGGAAACCATCCACCCTGGCCAGGCACTGTCTAACCATGTAACCATTTGCATGAGTTGTTTTAAGACAGGAGGTCCGTAAGGAACATGGAACTAATAAGCCACCACCAACTGGAAGAGATCAGGAAACATCAGAAGGTGACACCAAGTGTCTAACCAACTCCCAGAATCCTTCTCGCTGACATCCATCTTGCCTGAGCAATGCGTGTGCCACCAGGAAGGACTCTGAGTCAGAATGATTGGCTAAAGACAACCCAGAAACTAAGCTCATCACCATAAAATCTAAGACTGTGAGCCACGTGGCAGAGCAGTCCTCCTGGGTTCCCTTAGCCTGCTGCTCTCCACCCAGGTGCCCCTTCCTAATAACGTCTCTTGCTTTGTCAGCACATGCGTCTCCTCGGACAATTCATTTCTGAATGTTAGACAAGAACCCCATTTGGGCCCTGGAAAGGGTCAGTCCCTCTTCCTGCAACGTAACCATGGAAGAATTCAAAGGTAGTACAACATTCTAAAGGAGATCAATCCTGGGTGTTCATTGGAAGGACTGATGCTAAAGCTGAAACTGCAATACTTTGGCCACCTCATGCGACGAGCTGACTCACTGGAAAAGACTCTGATGCTGGGAAAGGTTGGGGCGGGAGGAGAAGGGGACGACAGAGAATGAGATGGCTGGATGGCATCACCGACTCTGTGGACATGAGTTTGAGTGAACTCCGGGAGTTGGTGATGGACAGGGAGGCCTGGTGTGCTGTGATTCATGGGGTCGCAAAGAGTCGGTCACGACTGAGCGACTGAACTGAACTGAACTGTACAACATCTTAAAAAAACTTGTACCATGGACAAAATTCTTTTCTTAGATTCCACTTTCCACAAAACTTATTACTTTCTGTATCTTTCTCCATTCAGAAACAGTCGCCTGTAAGCCAGCCTTACTTCCCCCACCCCTTCCTTCCCCCATTATTATTATTATTATTTTTTGGCTTTAAACACAAAGCAATGAGCACTGTGTATCTCAAGCACATGATAAGAGTTAACTTCAAGTTTTTTTTTTTTTCAGGCAAGTTTTTAACATGCTAGAGGGTTTTACTTGCATATGCAAAAGTAACTGGTTTTATAATTTCAAAAGAAATTTTCTCTTAGCCAATTTTCTCCACAGTCTAAAGAATATTGTGGCCACACTGTTGTTGGGGCCGTTAGGAGGATGGCAAGAGGGATTCCATCTTGAAGACTGTCAGCCATCTTAAGGCAGGATGTGAACTGGGCCTGAACCCTGCTAACCATCCTTAAAGAAAAACCAGGAAACCCCCTTCCAGATGGCAAATAAGGATTGGAAGTAAAGGTCAGGTTGTCTCAGTTAGATAAACGATAGCACCTGCACCTGCGTATTGTAATTGTTAATTCTTCTGCACCTGCGTGTTGTAAAAATAATTACTAACAAGTAACCAGTCATGTAGCAGAGGGCATAGAACCAAGTCCTCCAAAATCATTGGGGTCCTCATTGGGAACCAATTCCCCTTGGACCCGCTGGTGTAATAAACTGTACTCCACTGTCTTGAGTGTCCTTCCAGGTTTGTTTTGTGACTCTAGATTCTTCAACACTGTCTTTTCTCTTTCAGTGTTCTTAATATTGATATTACCTTTTAGAAGTAGAGGTACTTCATATGTAATATGTACACAGATCTAAAGAGGCAGACTAGAGTTCTCCTTGTTGGTTTTCAGTCACTCAGTCATGTCCAACTCTTTGTGGTCCCATGAACTACAGCACGCAGGCTTCCCTGTCGTTCACCTTCTCCTGGAGCTTGCTCAAACTCACGACCATTAGGTCAGTGATGCCATCCAATCATCTTGTCCTCTGTTGTCTCCTTCACCTCTTGCCTTCACTCTCTCCCAGCCTCAGGGTCTTTTTTAATGAGTCTGCTCTTTGCATCAGGTGGCCGAAGTATGGGAGCTTCAGATTCAGCATCAGTCCTTTCAGTGAACATTTAGGACTGATCTCCTTTAGGATGGACTGGTTGGATCTCCTTGCAGTCCAACGGACTCTCAAGAGTCTCCTCCAACACCACAGTTCAAAAGCATCATTCTTTGGTGCTCAGCCTTCTTGGTCCAACTCTCATATCCACACATGGCCACTGGAAAAGCCATAGCGTTGACTAGACAGACCTTTGTTGGCAAAGTAATGCCTCTGCTTTTTTAATATGCTGTCTAGGTTTATCATAGGTTTTCTTCCAAGGAGAAGGACCTTTTAATTTCAAAGCTGCAGTCACCACCACCTGGAGTGATTTTGGAGCCCAAGAAAGTAAAGTCTGTCTCTGTTTCCATTGTTTCCCCATCTATATGCCATGCAGTGATGAGACCAGATGCCATAATCTTTGTTTTTTGAATGTTGACTTTTAAACCAGCTTTTTCACTCTCCTTTTTCACTTTCATCAAGGGGCTCTTTTTTATTCTTCTTTGCTTTCTGCCATAAGGGTACTGTCATCTGCATATCTGAGGTTATTGATACTTCTCCCAGCAAACTTAAATCCAGCTTGTGCTTCAACCAGCCCTGCATTCTCATGATGTACTCTGCATAAAAGTTAAATAAGTAAGGTGACAATATACACCCATTGTTACCGAGTCAAATCTCGCTCTGCTTGCTGCACAATAGGCCACTGAATCCGAGAGACAAACTGTTGAGGCAAGGAAGATACTTTAATGGGGGAGTCGAAGACTGAGAAGATGGCAGGCTAGCATCTCAAATTACCATCTTATTGGGGTCTGGATGCCAGGTTCTTTTATAGGTCAGAGAGAAAGAAGCAATGAGGAGCTAAAGTCAAAAGGCAGAATAGAGAGGGAGATGCAGTAGAGAAGTACAGTAAAAGGATCGTCAGTCTTGTAAAACATCTCCAAGGGAATGTCCAGCCTTCAGAAGGGGTATTAATCTCTTCTATTCACAGGCGGGCAGGTAAAAACTCTCTCTCCAAGAGCTGAACAAAGGCACTTTAATTTACAGTCCAGAAGAGGGGCAGGATCCTCTAGGCAAGCCATCGAGTATGACTATAGTATTAAAAGCAAGTCAAAGAAACAGTTTCCAACATGGAGTCAGAATTGGCTTCCTCTCTGAAACACCTTGATGTACTCCTTTCCCATTTTTGAACCAGTCCATTGTTCCATGTCTGGTTCTAACTGTTGCTTCTTGACCTGCATAAAGGTTTCCCAGGAAGCAGGTATGGTGGTCTGGTATTTCACCTTCCCTCCCTCCTTCGAGAGATCTCATGGCTTCATTTAAAAGCTTAGTTATGAATCAGGGATTATCATATAAACTTACTAGTTTATCAGCAGTTGGTATACATTAAGGTTGTGTTGGGCGAGTGTATGCTCCTCAGTTCTGTCTCGTCACAACAAAGATTTGGAGTGACGGACATTAAAGCCCTCAGCATGTCACAGCTCTCGGGTCTTGGACAGACCATGTTATAGCTCTCAGGTCTCGCTCAAACAGATCGTGTTATAGCTCTTAGACAAATCAGTGTTACAGCTCTGTGTTACAGCTCTATTTTATTTAGATAATAGCAGGAAAATCCATCCTTGAGGTGTGAGGGCATGTCAACCCAAAGATGCGAAGAGAAGAATGCCCCAGCGAGTGGGAGAGAGGGAGAGAGAGCACACTTTGGCTCCTCTTTTTATGTTTTTCCCTCCCCCTGGGCTTGCCCTATGCAAATTGGGTTAGCCAGGAGTGCTGTTTGTTCTACCTGAGGTCCTCACTCAGGTCCTCGGACCTTCCTTTGACCTTCCTTTATTCTATTTTTGTGGGCTTTTCCCTTCCTTGTCTTTTAGCCACCGCCATTTTGGACTCCTGTTTCCTATTCTAACTACATAACAGTTGCATGTTCAGATGACTGAGGTCAGCTATCTGTAAGTTTGGCTGAGGAACATTTTAGTCTTTTACATTTAGGAATGTCCTTTTTTCTTTGGTTGCAGGTCCTTGAGGCCTGTATTTATATTCTGGTTTATACATTTGCAAGACAAAGACACTATTTGCTTTTTCAAAGAACTTAAAGCTACTAAAATCAGGGACAAGATTCTTAATCAAACTGATTTAGGAAGTTCTATGTTCTATAACTTCAGAGTTAAGTTATTATGCCTTCAAAGTTTGTATAAGGTATTCAGCACAGACCTTTCTGAATTTATAAATTGAGCCAAAGCAAAATTCCTATTTTTATATAAGAGGTTCTCGCATTCCCAGAGTCAGGTAGAGCTGAGGAAGTCAGGCCCTTTTTGCCTAACTGTTCCAAAATTATTGCTGGACAGATATCTCAGTGTAAATTTTTCTAGCCCCTTAAATAGAACACACTTGTTTGGATTTTACTGTTGGGGACCCATAGGGAGCCTCTTTTGGCTCATTAACTTTCAGTTCAGTTCAGTTCAGTAGCTCAGTCGTGTCCGACTCTCCGCGACCCCATGAATTACAGCACGCCAGGACTCCCTGTCCATCACCAACTCCCGGAGTACACTCAAACTCATGTCCACAGAGTCGGTGATGCCATCCAGCCATCTCATTCTCCGTAGTCCCCTTCTCCTCCCGCCCCCAACCTTTCCCAGCATCAGAGTCTTTTCCAGTGAGTCAACTCGTCGCATGAGGTGGCCAAAGTATTGCAGTTTCAGCTTTAGCATCAGTCCCTCCAATGAACATCCAGGATTGATCTCCTTTAGAATGGACTGGTTGGATCTCCTTGCAGTATAAGGGACTCTCAAGAGTCTTCTCCAACACCACAGTTCAAAAGCATCGATTCTTCGGCGATCAGCTTTCTTCACAGTCCAACTCTCACATCCATACATGACCACGGGAAAAACCATTGACTTTAGGTAGTGTAATAATGTCAAATTTTGTTTTAATTACATAATTGTCCATTCTATTTATCCCATACCAAATAAACATAAAAAGTTTTGTTTGTTTTTTTAATTTGTGGAGGATCTGTTTTTTTTTTTTTACTTTACCTCCTTGTAATAATAATTTTCCTTCCAAATTCTTCCTGTTGATATTCTTAATTGTTCTTATTAGCATCTGTAAGAGACATTGAGGGGAACATCACAATGACACTATCTAAACCAGTATCTTGGGCTTCCCTGATAGCTCAGTTGGTAAAGAATCCACTTGCAATGCAGGAGACCTGAGTTTGACAGGAGACCCTGGTTCAATTCCTGGGTCAGGAACATCCCCTGGAGAAGGGATAGGCTACCCATTCCAGTATTCTTGGGCTTCCCCTGTGGCTCAGTTGGTAAAGAATATGCCTGCAATGTGGGAGACCTGGGTTCGATCTCTGGTTTGGGAAGATCCCTGGAGAAGGGAAAGGCTACCCACTCCAGTATTCTGGCCTGGAGAATTCCATGGGGTCACAAACAGTAGGACGAGACTGAGTGAGTAGCACTTTCTTTCTTTCACAAACCAGTATCTCTCCTTCTCAGGTTAATTAGACTTTTGCTTTATCAGTCAGTTCGGTTCAGTCGCTTAGTTCTGTTCCAATCTTTGGGACCCCATGGACTGCAGCAAACCAGGCTTCCCTGTCCATCACCAACTCCCAGAGCTTGCTCAAACTCATGTCCATCGAGTCTGTCATGTCATCGAACCATCTCATCCTCTGTTGTCCCCTTCTCCTCCAGCCTTCAATCTTTTCCAGCATCAGGGTCTTTTCAAATGAGTCAGCCTTTCGAATCAGGTGGCCAAAGTATAGGAGCTTCAGCTTCAGCACCAGTCCTTCCAATGAACATTCAAGGTTGATTTCCTTTAGGATTGACTGGTTTGATCTCCTTGCAGTCCAAAGGACTCTCAAGAGTCTTCTCTAACACCACAGTTCAAAAACATCAATTCTTCTGCACTCAGCTCTCTTTATGGTCCAACTCTCACATCTATACATGACTACTGGAAAAACCATAACTTTTGACTGTACAGACCTTTGTCAGTAAAATAATATCTCTGCTTTTTAATATACTGTCTAGGTTTGTCATTGCTTTTTTCCCAAGGAGCAAGTGTCTTTTAATTTCATGGTTGCAGTCATCATCTGCAGCAATTTTGGAGACCAAGAAAATAAAGTCTGTCACTGTTTCCATTGTTTCCCCATCTATTTGCCATGCATCCAGGCATGATTTTAGTTTTGTGAATGTTGAGTTTCAAGTTTCAAGCCAGCTTTTTTACACTCCTCTTTCACTTTCATCGAGGCTCTTTAGTTCCTCTTCGCTTTCTGACATAAGGGTGGTGTCCACAGGCCAGAATCTCCGCGCCCTGTCATGGTCCAGGCATGGGCTGGAAAAGAATGTCCAGACATGAGACAGAATGAGAGGGAAATAAAGTTTATTAGAGTGTGAGATGCTGTTAGAACAGCAGGCCAGCTCAAGGGAGAACCAAAGTTGAACAGGGGTCCGTAGTTCACTTTTATAGCCAGGGTACAAGGAGTGGGATGGGGTCTTGCAGGTCATTTGCTGATTGGATGCGGCATATATACTGGGTGGGGGAAAAGTAGGGCAAATACCTTCTTCCTATAGAGTAGGAGGGGAGACAGGTTATACTGTTTCATTAATAGTTACAACATGAGCGAGGGAAGGATAATAAGGGCCTAGTTTCTCCGTTTCTGCATTCCAAGACCCTCCTTGGTTTTATCTGCTCTTTTGTCTTTGGGTCACCATATTCCTCCCTCTCTTTATTTTTAGGGCCAATTCTTTGGCCCCTGTTGATACCCTACTCATATCTAACTATCTACCTATTTCCCTTTTCAGGCATTTGAGAGCCCAGTCTCAAAGGAAAAGGGGTAATGACCGCTCTGACTTCTTCAGACTGCACAGGGGCGTCATGGGGTTCTAGGTTCTCTCTGCCTGCTCTCTGTCAGGGTGCATTTGCAGAGGGAGAAGAGAGTCCATGGAATGATAAGGTGACTTGTTTCAGCATTGTCTAGGTGTTGGTCAGGGAATATTCTTGTCATTCTACCACTTTAGATTTGTTGTATTCTAGAAGAAACACACTTAACAAGAAAGGCAAAGGTACATGGCCCAAAGATGAATAGAAATAGAAAAGCTGCTCAGGACTAGCCAGGAGAACCAGGACTAAACATTGGTTCATGACATTAGTGTTTCTCTATGTATGAGAAGATGCAAGAATTTGAGCTTATAAAATATTTACCTGAAAACCATCTGACTATCTGAAGGCTGGGTTTTTTCCCAGAGCACAGAGTGCCTTATTTCTGATCTCCACCCTGAACTCCTTTCAGGGGGTGTTGAAGGTCAGCAGCTTCCGTGGTCATGATGTAATCTTTGTAGAGGCAGCTGGCCAGTGCCAACTTCCAGTCAGCAGGGTCCCTTGATAGCTCCATATTTGACCATGCTTTGGGGTATTTCATGGCCATTGTGTCCCGCGGTGCTGGGAAGGCTCATTCCCAGGTCTACCGAAGATTCCATTGACAGTCCACTCAATATGCTATTACTAGACCAGGCTTTGGCAAACAACAAAAGTCTCTGGACCATTCCTGTCTTACTAGCCTCTTGGTCCAGGGAAATATTCCCTCTTGTTGTTTCTTCCCATATCTAGCGTTACATTATTACAATCATTGATCTCATATGGAACTGCATATCAGTATTTTATCACAGTCACACATTTAGTAACATAAGAAACAATCTTCTAAAACAAGCGACATAGAAAATAATATAGCAAGCAGTTATTAGTAAGATCACAAGCAAGAATTTAAGTCAATTACAAAACAAACTTTGGTTACAAAATGGGAAATGTGGTGGGAGGGATCAATCAGGAGCTTAGGCTGAACATGAACACACTCCTATATTTAAAATAGGTAACCAACAAGGACCTATCATACCGCACAAGGAACTCTACTCAATATTGTGTAATAACCTATATGTGAAAAGAATATGAAAAATAATGAATAAATGTATAACTGAATCACTTTGTTGTATACCTGAAACTAACACAACACTGTAAATCAACCATACTCTGATAAAACTTAAGAGAAAAAAAAAGAATTTAGGTCAAGAACTTTCATTAGGTATAGCCTGGTATACCCCAGGTCATCTGACTTCAGTTCAGTTCAGTCGCTCAGTTGTGTCCGACTCTTTGCGACCCCATGAATCACAGCATGCCAGGCCTCCCTGTCAATCACCAACTCCCGGAGTTCACTCAAACTCATGTCCATTGAGTCGGTGATGCCATCCAGCCATCTCATTCTCTGTAGTCCCCTTCTCCTCCCGCCCACAATCCCTCCCAGCAGTCTTTTCCAGTGACCCAACTCTTCCCATGAGGTGGCCAAAGTATTGGAGCTTCAACCTCAGCATCAGTCCTTCCAATGAACACCCAGGACTGATCTCCTTTAGAATGGACTGGTTGGATCTCCTTGCAGTCCAAGGGACTCTCAAGAGTCTTCTCCAGCACCACAGTTCAAAAGCATCAATTCTTTGGCAATCAGCTTTCTTCACAGTCCAACTCTCACATCCATACATGACCACGGAAAAAACCATAGCCTTGACTAGACGGACCTTTGTTGGCAAAGTAATGTCTCTGTTTTTTAATATACTATCTAGGTTGGTCATAACTTTCCTTCCAAGGAGTAAGCATCTTTTAATTTCATGGCTGCAATCAGCATCTGCAGTGATTTTGGAGCCCAAAAAATAAAGTCTGACACTGTTTCCACTGTTTCCCCATTTATTTCCCATGAAGTGATGGGACCAGATGCCATGATCTTAGTTTTCTGAATGTTGGACTTCAAGCCAACTTTTTCACTCTCCTCTTTCACTTTCATCAAGAGGCTTTTTAGTTCCTCTTCACTTTCTGCCATAAGGGTGGTGTCATCTGCATATCTGAGGTTATTGATATTTCTCCCGGCAATCATCTGACTTAGTTAAATGATCACAGCCAGTTGTTAATCTCCTGGTTGTACATCATGGAGCATCTGATCTTTATCTGAAGGTTGGTTACTGAGATAAGCTCTAGAAACAAACTTAGAGTATCTTTTTTAATAACTTAATTAAATCTTTTATTTTTTATTTTTTTAATCTTTTAGCAATATAACATAACAACAAGGAACTATCTCAGAAGTGAGTCTTAGTAAATACTAATTAACAAAACTAGAAACTTAGTTTAACAATTAACAAAACTGAGTATTCAGTGAAACATGATTTTTTCATCATGAGGGCATTAACCCTGTAACCAGGCAGGGAAGGCTTTAACCCATCAAATAAAAATGAGGTTTGTCAGGGAGTCAGGAAAATCCAAGTGGCCATCTTGGATTTCCCATAGCCCTGACTCTTTGATTTACAGCTATTGTTCACCCATTTTTAATTCCCTGATTTAGGAGTAGACTGTTGCCTTGTTTTAAGAACATCAGAAAAGTCTAACCATGAGGGCTTATTTTTTGTAGAAGCAGAATGAGCTTTGTCTACATGTACTATAATCTTAAATAATGTTTATTTGCTTTACCAAAGTAACAAAAGATTTTTAAAAAGAATATAAATCACTTAAAGGCAAAGAAATTCATAATCTGTTATCGAAAGCTTCACTCTAAGAAAACTTTGTTCTCTTAACAGAGAGAACAGACTAAATTCCAGTCTGTTACCAGTTTACCAGACAAAAAACAAACAAAATTTAGTTATTGGTTAATCTTAGAAAAGTCTTTTCCATAAATCTTGAAGAAGCAGTATTCTTGCAAAGGTATCAGAGTGAAACCATAGAAGGCATGTTTAAAAACTGATTAAACTGCAATTGACAAAGTAACCTGGTCATTGCTGTGACTTGTAACACTTTAACATGATAACTAGAATTATAACTGACAACATTATACCAGGACATAACAGATTTTCATGAATTCCACATAATTTTATGATATCTATATTAATAACATCAACCATTACAGTATAACCTGAGAAGATTTATCACCCCTTCAACAGTACTTCCCATGTAATTTAACATGTCCAGTGAACCCAGGCAGTTTAATACCTCTTTGGGATGTCTCAGGAGCCCTCTGAAGCATCCCAAAGTTAGCTAGAGGTCAAGTTATTTAGGAAGTTTTGTCAATAAATATCAAAAGGGTTCATAAGACTCAATCAGATAGAATCATATAGATCACTGTGAAACAATATCTTCACTTAGTCAAAGGAACAAAGAAGATTTCAAAGGTAAACATAGAACAGGTCACTTCAGAGGTAAAGAAACTTAAAATCCATCATCAAAGTCATTCAAACATCTCAAGAAAACTTGTGTTTATGCACAAAACTCTTCCCTTGGGGCCCACTTTCTATAAAACCTTCTTATCATTTTTTACACCCATTACTTTGTTCTCCCATCCTGAAACAGCCACCTGTAAGTCAGACCTACTTCCTTTTCCCTTCATAAAATGTAATTTCATTCCTTATACATTCTTTACTGAAAACACACTTCCTACTTTCCTTTAACAACCAATAACTGACCTTTATATTAGTATTCTATAGATTGGTGAACATAAATACCAGTGATTATTTCCCAAAAAAAAATTTGCTTTCTTATAGAGAATATCTCAGGATGGCACCAAACACTATTCATTAACAGTCCAAAATCTTTAAGGGTGTTTGCTATGACCAGTGCATTCTCTTGGCAAAACTATTAGCCTTTGCCCTGCTTCATTCTGTACTCCAAGACCAAATTTGCCTGTTATTCCAGGTGTTTCTTGACTTCCTACTTTTGCATTCCAGTCCCCTATAATGAAAAGGACATCTTTTTTGGGTGTTAATCCTAGAAGGTCTTGTAGGTTTTCATAGAACCATTCAACTTCAGCTTCTTCAGCATTAGTGGTCAGGGCATAGACTTGAATTACCTTGATATTGAATGGTTTGCCTTGGAAACGAACAGAGATCCTTCTGTCGTTTTTGAGACTGCATCCAAGTACTGCATTTTGGACTTTTTTGTTGACTATGATGGCTACTCCATTCCTTCTAAGGGATTCTCGCCCAGAGTAGTAGATATAATAGTCATCAAGAAAATTAGAGATACCAAGGGAACATTTCATGCAAAGATGGGCACAATAAAGGACAGAAATGGTATGGATCTAACAGAAGCAGAAGATATTAAGAAGAGGTGGCAAGAATACACAGAAGAACTATACAAAAAAGATCTTCATGACCCAGATAATCACGATGGTATGATCACTCACCTAGAGCAAGATATCCTTGAATGAGAAGTCAAGTGGGCTTTAGGAAGCATAATTATGAACAAAGCTAGTGGAGGTGACGAAATTCCAGTTGAGCTATTTCAAATCCTGAAAGATGATGCTGTGAAAGTCCTGCACTCAATATGCCAGCAAATTTGGAAACCTCAGCAGTGGCCACAGAACTGGAAAAGGTCAGTTTTCATTCCAATCCCAATGAAAGGCAATGCCAAAGAATGCTCAAACTACTGCACAATTGCACTCATCTCACACGCTAGTAAAGTCATGCTCAAAATGCCAGGCCTCAACAGTATGTGAACTGTGAAATTCCAGATGTTCAAGCTGGATTTAGAAAAGGCAGAGGAACCAAAGATCAAATTGCCAACATCCATTGTATCATAGAAAAAGCAAGAGGGTTCCAGAAAAACATCTACTTCTGCTTCATTGACTATGTCAAAGCCTTTGACTGTGTGGATCACAACAAACTGTGTAAAATTCTGAAAGAGATGGGAATACCAGACCACCTGATCTGCCTCTTGAGAAATCTGTATGCAGGTCAGGAAGCAACAGTTAGAAATAGACACGGAACAACAGACTGGTTCCAAATAGGGAAAGGAGTATGTCAAGGCTGTATATTGTCACCCTGCTTATTTAACTTATATGCAGAGTACATTATGAGAAATGCTGGGCTGAAGAACAAGCTGGAATCAAAATTGAGGGGAGAAATATCAATAATCTCAGATATGCAGATGGCAGAAAGTGAAGAAGAACTAAAGAGCCTCTTGATGAAAGTGAAAGAGGGGAGTGAAAAAGTTGGCTTAAAGCTCAACATTCAGAAAACTAAGATCATTGCATCTGGTCCCATTACTTCATGGCAAATAGATGGGGAAACAGTGGAAATAGTGACAGAGTTTATTTTGGGGGGCTCCAAAATCACTGCAGATGGTGACTGCAGCCATGAAATTAAAAGACACTTGCTCCTTGGAAGAAAAGTTATGACCACCTAGACAGCATATTACAAGGCAGAGACATTACTTTGCCAACAAAGGTCCATCTAGTCAAAGCTATGGTTTTTCCAGTAGTCATGTGTGGATGTGAGAGTGGAACTATAAAGAAAGCTGCGTGCTGAAGAATTGATGCTTTTGAACTGTGGTGTTGGAAGAGACTCTTGAGAGTCCCTTGGACTGCAAGGAGATCAAACCAGTCCATCCTAAAGGATATCAGTCCTGAATATTCATTGGAAGGGCTGATGCTGAAACTCCAATACTTTGATCACCTGATGTGAAGAACTGACTCATTTGAAAAGACCTTAATGCTGGGAAAGATTGAAGGCAGGAGGAGAAGGGGACGACAGAGGATAAGATGGTTGGATGGCATCACCAACACAATGGACATGAGTTTGAGTAAACTCCAGAAGTTGGTCATGGACACCAGGGAGGCCTGGTGTGCTGCAGTTCCTGGGGTCGCAAAGAGTCAGACATGACTTAGCGACTAAACTGAACTGAATTAATGTTTCAAAATCTTATTTTATTTGGAAATGACATAGCTATTCAATAAACTTCCATCACTTAGTTTAGCACAACTCTAGAAATTCAGGTTACCAAAATCTAGACAGACTGTTTTAGACAGACATTTCTAAAGTGTAATTATTCTTAATAGTTTATCTAAAAGATAATATCTCATTTATATATATATTTTTGAAGTTTCTTCACTTGAGGTACTTTCCTTGCTGACAAACCTCTAACAGATATAACAATATTACAATATTTAATTTATAATAAACCTAGGCACAATGAAAATATTATGCTTAATGTTAACAACTCTTAGACATGTCTACATCAGATTAGCAAACAAACATTAATACTAGATATTTAATATTATTTCCCAGTTCATGTGAATCTGAAATTCATTTAGGTTAATTTTTCTTGTATTAAGAATTGTCTGATTTGTTAGCACTTACTTTTCTTTAGGTCAATTAAATAGAACTCATTTACAACTTAAGCAATATTAAAAAAAAAAAAGCCAAAAGACACACACGGAGACATACATAAATCCAGACAGACAGACAGAGATCTCATAGTTCTCCACTCGAGATTTAAAATGTTTCTTTGACACCCCCCCCTTTTTTTTTGGTGAAGTTCTAATTTGCCCAAGGCTGAGGTCTCAGGCAAAGTGAGCTATGTATTTCAAGGACATGGAAACGGTTAACTTCAAGCTTTTCCCCAGGCAGGCCTTTTAACAAACTAGTTGTTTTTAATTGCATATGCAAAAAGAACTGGTTTTGCAGTTTCCAAGAAAAAAAATTTGATTTTAACCATTTTTCTCCCGAGTCTAAAGAATATCATGGCCATCCTGTGTCAAAAAGTCATCTTTCCTTTCTGTAGTCATAGTTTTATAGGTAAAATATAGATCAAATAGTGCTCAAATTGACTCTGATATCAGGGGCAGATCAGCTGATAAAAATCTTGGATTGTCTCTCTCGTGGGAAGTGAGGTCTAGGTCCCATCAGAAGACTCTGAAGAGTTAAGGGAATTTGCAGGAGTGGGGGAAGCTTGGTCCTTCTCCACCCTGAGAAACCGGAGTAGTTAGAAGGGAATTCTTTAGAATGTTAGGAAGAGTTTTGATCCCTCAGGCTTTTGAAAATAGGAGAAAGACCTGAACCAAAGGGAACCTCAGAATTCTATCCTAGAGGTCACATGGATGTGAAAGGTCAAGTAGGGGTCATCTAGGAAATCTAATGGAGAGAGACAGAAGGGGACAGGAGATAGGGAAGCAACAGAAAGACATATGTGGCATGAGTCTCTCAAATCTGGATTCTGACTAAAGGCCATGAAGGACTGAATGGAAGAAAATTCAGAGTCCTTTCCTTGCTTTTGGCAAAAGCTAGTGTGCCGTTCACAAAAGCTAGTGTGTGTGCTTTTTTTTTTCCTTTGGATCCTCAGTTTGTATTGGGACCAGGACTTTTGCAGCTGGGCTGGAATACAGGGAACTTCCTATTTCAGGCAGTAAATTCTGTGCCCCAAGTGCCTTGACTGAAATACAGGAAAGATCCTATTGCAGGCTGGAATTTTGCGCTCCAAGTGCCCAGACCAAAATAGGGAAAAGTTCCATTTTCAGGTTGGAAACTCTGCAGGCTTAAAGGTGCGCAAAAGTCTGTTTGATGTTATACTATTCCTGAAAATTATACCCCTTTCAGGAAAATTTATTTACATATTCTCATCTAAGGCAAAGTTGTCAGAAACACAGAGAAAACTGCCATAGGAAATCAGTTTAACTTCCATCTAAAATAAGACACAAATGAACTTATCTATGAAACAGAAAGAGATTCACAAACTCAGAAACTTACAGATGTCTGTGGAGATTTAGTTTTGGGTATTGCCAGATTGAAGTAGTAATTAAGAAATAAAAATCACTATGTACAATGTAAGAAAAATAATAGGATACCATATAGCAGAGAGAAATATAGCCATGATTTTGCAATATCTTTAAATGGTATATATTTCATGAAAATATTGAATCACTCTGTTGTATCCCAAAGCAAAGAGAGTAATGTAAATCAACTGTACCTCAACTGAAAAAGAAAGAGTGGATGGATGGCTACAAACACAAGAAATAATACTCAAGAATGAAATTTTGCAAAATAAAAATGGGAAAAGTTGAGGAATAGAAACTCCCATCAAGAAATTAATTTGGGTGGGATTACTAAAAATCTCCACTGGTTCAACCACTAGAAAGAACAATTTGGAGGATCTTTAAAAAAGATCCTCTGCTTTTTAATATGCTGTCTGCTGCTGCTGCTGCTAAGTCGCTTCAGTCGTGTCCAACTCTGTGTGACCCCATAGAGAGCAACCCACCACGCTCCGCCATCCCTGGGATTCTCAAGGCAAGAACACTGGAGTGGGTTGCCATTTCCTTCTCCAATGCGTGAAAGTGAAGTCACTCAGTCATGTCTGACTCTTCTCGACCCCATGGACTGCAGCCCACCAGGCTCTTCCGTCCATGGGATTTTCCAGGCAAGAGCACTGGAGTGGGCTGCCATTGCCTTCTCCTAATATGCTGTCTAGGTTGGTCATAATTTTTCTTCCAAGGAGTAAGCGTCTTTTAATTTCATGGCTGCAGTCACCATCTGCAGTGATTTTGGAGCTCAAATGAGGAAATGGAGCCGAAATCTCATCCTAAGAGGATGAGGTGGTTGGATGGCATCACTGACTCAATGAACATGAGTTTGAGCAAGCTCTGGGAGATGGTGAAGGAGAGGGAAGCCTGGCATGCTGCAGTCCATGGGGTCGCAAACAGTGGGATATGACTGAGCGACTAAACAACAACATACTACTAATAATAATTTGAATATTTACTGTGGGTCAAGTGCTTTATGTTTACTTTCTTACAGAATCCTCACAACAATTTGATGAGATAAGTGTAATTACTGTCTATTTCTCCCCTCACAGATAAGAAAAATGAGGCACAGAGAGGTCAAGCAAGTACTCAAGGTTGAGATAGGACACAAGTGTGGAATTTTGATTCAAGAGTCTTACTCTCTTTAACTACCAGAGTGTCTTTGTTTATGTATTTGTAGTATTATGTTTGTAAATTAAGAAATTTATCACACCTTTGCCCTGTCTGTTTCTTCTGCTGAAAGTTTCTTCTGAAAGTGGAAGTTCGTCACACATTCATGTCCGACTCTTTGAGATCCCATGTTCTGTAGCCCACCAGGCTCCTCCGTCCATGGAATTCTCCAGGCAAGAGTTCTGGAGTGGGTTGTCATTTCCTTCTCCAGGGGATCTTCCTGACCCAGGGATCAAACCCGGGTCTCCTGCATTGCAGGCGGATTCTTTACCATTTGAGCTACTAAGGAAGCCCAAAGTTTCTTACACTTACCTACATAAATCTCTGATCCCTTAAAGGGCCTTCATAGTGAGTCCTACCCTGAATACAGGGTTCAAACTTGCAACCTGCCCCTCTATTTTACTCTAAATACCCATAGTATTTTATTTTACTTTAAATACCCATAGTATTTCTCTAGTATATTATACAATTTGCAGATTCACCATATCACTTCTCTTTGTTGCTCCCCATCATCCCGACAGGGAAGCCTGGCATGCTTCAGTCCAAGGGGTCACAAAAAGCCCCACACGACTTAGCCACTGAACAACAAAAACCTTTCCCCATTCTACCATAAGAGCTCCACTAAATCAGGGGTTTTCATCTGTCTTTCTAAGCCATGTATCACAATCTGAAAAGGTACTGGCAAAAACTAGGTGCGCAGCAAATATTTGCGGAGGAAGTGAATTTTTAAAAACATAGCATGATTCCAATTTTACTTTCTTATTTTAAAGTATAAACATGTATACACATGTGTAGGGGGAGGGAGAAGAAAAACAGTCAAAATGTTAATGGTGATTTTAAGTGATATTTTTCCTTCTTTATGTTTTCCTGTGGTTTTATTCCCCAAACTCAATGTGAAAATGTACTATCTCATCATAAGAAAACTGCTTTTTAAAACGTCTCTTCTAAATCTTGGGTGACACATTGCCACGCACAGCGAATTGTGTCTACTGCAAGTTGCACGAAGCCATTTTTCTGTAATCAACAATTCAGAAAGCATTGATGGTCTTTAAATAAATTACTGGTTTAAGCAATCGCCCGGTATTTTGTGGTGGTTAAACATTTCTTAAAGGAATAAGAAACCTTGCTTCGGCGGGCGACCGCGTTATCCCTGGGGAACACACCCACCTAGCAACCCGGAGCCGAGCTGAAGCCTGGCACTGCGCCTTTAATTCCCGGGTTGGGAGGGGCGGTGGAGAATTTCCGCTCCCCTACTCCCACCGCGGCCCTGGCGGCAGCTGTCACCTGTAAGGCGAGCACCGGGCATGGGGGATGGAGTCCGGCGCCCATTGGACAGACTGTAAAGGCAGACACCTACCCCGAAGACTGGGGACCCCGCGGGGCGGCGGCGGGGGTCGCGCGCCGCGGCCCCCGGCTCCTTTCTCCAGGAGACTGCCGGGCCCCGCTGTGCTGGCATGACCGAGGTCCAGCTTCAGGGACACGCCCGTCACGCCTCGGTGAAAAAGATCAGGTGAGCCTGGCCGAGGCGGACCTGACTCCAGGAACCCCGGCTCCCTCCTCCGGCGCCGCCGCGACGTCCACCTTGCCCAGCAACCGGGAACCGTGGAGTTGGTGGGAGCGGGCGGCCTGGCTCCCCCCTTGCGGGGCGGTAAGTGACCATGGCGCTGGCCGCGGCCGCTGCTGCTGCGGCCGCCGGAGTGAGCCAGGCGGCAGTGCTGGGCTTCCTGCAGGAGAACGGCGGGAAGGTGCGCAACTCGGAGCTGCTGAGCCGCTTCAAACCGCTGCTGGAGGCCGGCGACCCACGCGGCCGCGCCGCCCGCAGGGACCGCTTCAAGCAGTTCGTCAATGACGTGGCCGTGGTGAAGGAGCTCGACGGCGTCAAATTCGTGGTGCTGAGGAAGAAGTCGCGGTCCCGCGACGGACCCGAGCCCCCGCCCTGCTGCTTCCAGAGCGCCCCGGAGGCACCAGCCCCGCCGTCGAAGGTCACCTCTGTCTCACAGGAGGAAACCGCGGCCTCGGGGGCTCCGGCCTCGTCCTCGGCACCGAGGGCGGCGGAACCGGCTGAGGACCCGGCCCCGCCATCAGAGCCGCAGGACACCGCCGGGCCTCCGGCCTCAGAGCCCACTCAGGGGCTGTTGTCAGACCCGGCCTGGCAGTCAGGGGTGCCCTCGGAGCCCCAGATTCCAGCCTTCGAGCTGGCCCAGCCCTCTGAGGGTCTCTCAGAAGACGTGGCCCCACAGTCCACGGCGCCGTCGGAGGCACCCTCGCCCCACGTAGAACCGCCAGACCCGGAAGCTGCGCCTCGGGGGCCACCACCACCCGCTCCGCGCCCGCCGCCCCAGAAGCCCTGCATGCTGCCTGTGCGCTGCGTCCCCGGCCCCTCGGCGCTGCGGCTCCGGGCTGAGGAGCAGGGCCTGCGCAGGCAGCTGTCGGAGGAGCCCAGCCCGCGGAGCTCCCCGATGCTGCTGCGGCGGCTCTCGGTTGAGGAGTCCGGCCTGGGCCTCGGTCTGGGCTCTGGCCGCTCCCCTCACCTGAGGCGCCTGTCGCGCGCCGGCCCGCGCCTGCTGAGCCCCGACACCGAGGAGGCTCCGGCTGCCCCGCCGCCGTCCGCCGTGCCCCTGGAGCCGGCCGAACACGAGTGGCTAGTGCGGGCGGCTGGGGGCCGCTGGACCCACCAGCTGCACGGGCTGCTGCTGCGCGACCTCGGCCTGGCAGCCAAACGCGACTTCATGTCTGGATTCACGGCCCTGCACTGGGCCGCTAAGAGCGGCGACCTGGAGATGGTGCAGCAACTGGTGGAGGTCGCGCGGCGTGGGGGCGCACGGGTCGACGTCAACGCGCGCTCGCACGGCGGCTACACGCCGCTGCACTTGGCGGCGCTGCACGGCCACGAGGATGCGGCCGTGCTCCTGGTCGTCCGCCTGGGTGCGCAGGTGCACGTGCGCGACCACAGCGGACGGCGCGCTTACCAGTACCTGCAGTCGGGCGCCTCGTATGCTCTGCGTCGCCTACTTGGCGACCCTGGCCTGCGAGGTTCGACCGAACCCGACGGGGCTGCGGGTGGTAGTGGCAGTTTTGCGGCCCGGCGCCCCGTGCAGGTGGCGGCCACCATCCTCAGTTCCACCACCAGCGCGTTTCTGGGCGTCCTGGCTGATGACCTGATGCTCCAGGATCTGGCTCGAGGCATGAGGAAGTCAAGTTCCTTAAGCAAATTCTTGGGAGCCTCGCCCATGGCTCCTCGTAAAAAGACAAAGATCCGCGGCAGTCTGCCAGCCTTTTCAGAAATCTCTCGTCGACCCGCTCCGGGGCCCTTGGCTGGTCTAGTGCCCAGCCTACCCCCAGCAACCTGACGGTTCCCAAGGTTACGACTTGGTCGCTCTAATCGCCCCTCCCTCTCACAGTCAAAGCCTGCCCAAGACCGTGGTCCAACACTTTTGGCTCCATCGTGTCTCCAGCTTTGTCCACTGCAGCCTGTTTTACCCAAGTGGGCCTTTGCCTCCAACTTCTTAATCTTCCTCCAGAGATGGGATTCAAGATCTCAGTGAGAGCCTCCTATGAAGGACTCTGGAAATCAGGCTTGAACCTTGGAGGAGATTTGCAATTTAGGATCAAAGGTTCAGGGGCAGCAGCTGGTCTGGCCCCTGAATGATTTAACCTAATGCCTCTGCATCTATATACTTCCAAAGCAGAATTACAGCTTTGTGTGATGGTAGATTATTTGTCAGCTTTAAGATATGCAGTGCATTTGTAATTTGATGCTTTTATCCTGTTTTTAAGTTGAAATGAGGTAAAACAACTTTCATAAAATAACCTCTTGAAATTATATTTTTCCAAAATGCTCGATTTTCAAGTGCAAAATTTTCAATCTTTTGCTAAATATTTTGGAATTCTATTAAAAAAATAAAAACAAACGATCAAGATCTAAAGGAATTTAGTCCCAACCAACAAAACCCTTGAATGGTTATCTACCTCATTTTAAGCAATCAAGATGCCAGTCTTGAACACAGAAAGTGACCATTGTGAATGTAATTAATTTCAGTTATACTGTGAATGCTAAATATTAGAAAACAAGTGCATCTTGGGAGTAAAAGTGATTTAACAATGAGAGAAGAGAGACATTTTTGGCAAATACTTTTAATTTGTGGTTGTCTTTATGGTGAAACTATCTTTGTCACTGGTCGCTGGCTACTTTGATATGGCATGAATATTCAACTTTTTAAAATTTGATTTGTGAACTGCACCATTGTGCCATGTTTCTGAATCTGTGGCTTTCAAATCTGGCTGAGCCTTTCACTGCAGTAGGTGAATACTCAAAGAAAAAAAATGTCATAGCCTAACACCAGAAAAATAACTGGTTAAATAGTAACAGATACAATTAAGGAGCAACTATTTTATAGGAAAGTTCTATACAAGCAAAACTTACGTGGTAGCCATTTTAAAAAGCCATCTGAAAGCAAACAACTTATTCCAAAATCGCAAATGCAAAGTCTCCTTGCTCATCGACCTTAGAGAGGGGTAGCTTAATTCACCTGTATCTTTGCTCCTATTTGTAATTGAGAAGGTTTTAAGTATTGCCAGGATTTCTCAGGTTCAACCCAGCATAATTGTAATGGCTCTTTTCCCATTTTCAAGATATGGAGTCTATTTGCTCAACCAATCTTTTTTTAAAATATCATATTGTAATAATGCTCTGCTTTTGCAAATTGGGTTTGCATGTGATTAGTTATACCAAATAGTTTTTGTGGCCAGGGTAGTGGGGCTCCCTTCCCATATATGTATCAGTGAGGCCTCTGAAAATTATTTAAGGCAGACCTTCCTGGAATGTTTTGATTTAACCAATGAAATAAACATTTTCCCATTTTGTTCCTGCTTGTGTGATGCTGTACTTCCCTTAAACATTCTGTAGCACTTGCTACTGTATTTGCCTTTCTTTTCATTACTTTTATCTCCATCCTTTTGCTTCTTCAAACATTCTACTATTGAAAGAATTTGGATTTCCCTGCAAAGTAAAGGAATCAACCAAACATGGATATGATAGCCAAAAACTGCAGATAAATGTAGACCCTGATCTGGCCTCTCCCATCTTCCTTGCCTGGAACTCTAGCTAAGCTGCATAAATTATTTCAAAATGCACATCAAATCATCTGCCTCTGTGAAAAAATAAATGACGAGTGGCAATAATTAAAGCAATCTGAGTAGCTGAAGGTCTAAGAGTAAAATAGTAGAAATTTTTCATAATGAAAGAGGAACTTGACTGAGAGTAACAAAGGTCACACACACAAGTATGACTGGCTTTCAGAAAGACAAAATGTAAACCAGCATAGTAGCGATAACAATAACTAATGTTTATGACACATTTAAATCAGAGGAAGATTCTTAAACTGTGGAAGAATCTTCATGTTTCACAAGGGTGTGCTGCAAACCTTCCAAGTGAAGTAAAAACATTTGGCAAGAGTTTAGGGTCAATAAGCCTAACATGCAGGTGTAAGTAACCACTGCTTCTCCCTTGCAGGCTAAGACCGTCTGAAATTATAATGGAAGTTAGTAGGAAATTATGGTTTGATATGCATATGGGAACTTTTCAAGAAGAATATCTGGTTAACAGGAGGCATACCTGTGGAAGGGAATTTCCAACAAACGACCAAAAAAAAAAAAAAAGTTGTTCATCGGTTAAGGCAATTTATCTGGTTAAAATTATCACAGGGAACAGAATCACTCCTCTTAATGGGGAAAGAGTTAATTGATGATGTGCATGTGTATGACTCATATCCACAGCAAGCTTTTTAATACAATTGTACATTTCCTCTCAGGAGGATGGAGGCTGTTCTTGAGTATGTGTTACATACCTAATGGAGACCAGCGTATGTTGTTGTTCAGTTGCTCAGTCGTGTCCGACTCTTTGCGACCCAGGGACTGCAGTAGGCCAGTCTTCCCTGTTCTTCACAATCTCCCGTAGTTTACTCAAACTCATGTACATTGAGTTGGTGATGCCACCCAACCATCTCATCCTCTGTTGTCCCCTTCTCCTCCTGCCTTCAATCTTTCCCAGCATCACGGTCTTTTCGAGTGAGTCAGCTCACCTCATCAGGTGGCCAAAGTATTGGAGCTTCAGCTTCAGCATCAATCCTTCCAGTGATTATTCAGGGTTGATTTCCTTTTGGAATGACTGGCTTGATCTCCTTGTGGTAAAAGGGACTGTCAAGAGTCTTCATCGCTGCAGTTCAAAGGCATCAACTCTTTGGCACTCAACCTTTTTATGGTCCAACTCTCACATCCATACCTGACTACTGGAAAAACCATAGCTTTGACTAGACAGATTTGGTAGGCAAAGTAATGGCTTTGCTTTTTAATATGTTATCACATTTAACAGCATTTTAATATGCTGTCACATTTAACAGCATTTTAATATGCTGTCACATTTAACAGCATATTAATATGCTGTCACATTTAACAGCATTTTAATATGCTGTCTAGGTTTGTCATAGTTTTTCTTCCAAAGAGCAAGCATCTTTTAATTTCATGGCTGCAGTCACTGTCCAGTGATTTTGGAGCCCAAGAAAATAAAGTCTGTCATGTTTCCATTGTTTCCCCATCTATTTAGCATGAAGTGATGGGACCAGATGCCACGATCTTGGTTTTTTGAATGTTGAGTTTTAAGACGGCTTTTTCACTCTCCTTTTTCATCTTCATCAAGAAGCTTTTTGGTTCTTCCTCACTTTCTGCCATAAGGGTGGTGTCATCTGCATATCTGAGGTTATTGATATTTCTCCCCACAATCTTGATTCCAGTTTGTGCTTCATCCAGCCCGGCATTCCTCTCTGTGGAATCGGCAGTACGCATCCCACAGGCTGTGGGGAGGGAGGAGCACATGCGATGAGTAGGTGGAGTTGTCTGTGAACTGCCACACCATCCTGAAATATTACTAGGAGTGCCAAGTTGGTCCCAGAGGGATATCTGGATGCATTCCAAAACCAAACAGCTCGGATTTGTGGTGTTCCTCTACCTGATCACCATTCTTTGACCATGTTAGTACCTGTATATATAAACAACAACATTGACACTACTAGGAAAAATATATTCCCACAAAAGGGAAACTATCCTATATTCTGTAAGTGATATCACATTATTTCAAAGGTCACAATGCCTTTTATTTATATTTGGCTGCACATGGTTTTCGTTGCTGTGTATTGGCTTACTCTAGTTGGGATGAGTGGAGACTACTCTCTAGTTGCATTGCTCAGGCTTCTCATTGCAATGGCTTCTCTTGTTATGGAGCACAGGCTCTAGGCTCATGTGGGCTCAGTAGTTGTGGCACAGGGGCTTAATTGCTCTGAGGTGTTTGGAATCTTCCCTCACCAGGGATTGAACCAATGTCCCCTTCGTTGGCAGGCAAGATTCTTAACTACTGGACCAACAGGGAAGTCTCCACAATGCCTTTCTTACCGGACATACCTCTAGAATCCCCAGCCTCACCTTCCAGTCCTAAACAAGCTGTCATTCAGCCTTCTGGATTGAAAGCACCCCTCTGCACATGTGGCTTTAAGGCTGGGCCTACTCAGGACCTATATTCATCCCCTTTTCTTTGCCTTATCCTGGAATAAATTATCTGACCTTTTAAAATGGTCAGACTGTCAACTCTCCAGGTAGCTTGTTGCCTTGAACCTTTATGGCTGGCTTCACACTTCCAGAACTGCCCCACCTCTGGACTTGAACCTGTGAAGCAGAGGTGGCCTCAGATATTACTGCAGGGGAGTGGAAAGAAGGACCAGATAGTGAGAAAAGGAGTGGGAGGAGGAGAGGTGGGGAGGGAGTGATTGAGAGAGAGATCTCTGGACCTCTCCTCCAGAAGGGGAAAAAAGTTCTCCTAGTGAGAACTTCGGAGAAGGCAATGGCAAGCCACTCAGGTACTCTTGCCTAGAAAATCCCATGGATGGAGGAGCCTGGTAGGCTGCAGTCTGTGGGGTCGCGACGAGTCAGACATGACTGAGCGACTTCACTTTCACTTTTCACCTTCACACATTGGAGAAGGAAATGGCAACCCACTCCAGTGTTCTTGCCTGGAGAATCCCAGGGACGGGGGAGCCTGGTGGGCTGCTGTCTGTGGGATCACACAGAGTCGGACACGACTGAAGTGACTTAGCAGCAGCAGCAGCAGTGAGAACTTAGTGCTGACTTCAGTTTCAAAGACAGCAGGTAAACACCCATGGTGATTTTCTAAACTGCAGCTAGGCCGTGAAAACAACGTTATGGGTTCGTTGGGAGGATTGATTTACAGCATTTGCCTGCGTCCCGCCCCCCACATTCCTCCTTTATCTCTACTCTCTGCGGTGGTCCTCAACCGCATTCGACCTAAATGTCCTCTGAAAGCTTCTGAATTACTCGCGACTGAACAGCGAGGTAGTTTGTTACCCTGAGGATTTCTGAGGTTCACTCCAGCCGCTTGCCGAGGTAGGTGGTGTGCGGAGCAGACTGTTCCAGCCAGATTGAGCGCCGGCTTGGGGCACCGCGGAACACTGCTTCCCTACTCAGTTTCCAATTTACAGTCAGAAGGTAAAAAGTACACTAATTAAATCCATATTAGGAGGAACCGCGGGGGCGGAATGAGGCGAGTGGCAGTGGAGGCCTCGCTGCTGCCTGTTGCCCAGCAACAAGGGCACTCCGCTAAGCTGTGGGGCGCAGCGCCTCAGGCTGCCGGGCTGGGGGTGGTGGGACCAGCAGGCTGGGGCGCAGAAGCTTGGGGAGGTGCGGACAGAAACCCCAGCAGAGACCCAAGGAACCCTCTTTTCCACCGTGGGGAACTAAGTAAGGCTCTTTTGGATATTGATCCTCAAGATCAACCCCCCACCTCCACCCCCAGCTTTCCCCTCCCAACTCCTCATTAACCAACAAATGTCGAAGGAGGTGGCAAAGGAAAGCGAGCCAACCTTCCCACAGCCAGCTGGCTAGACTTTCTTTCCGACAGAAGCAAAGGCTTAACCCCTGCCTTCAGGCCCAACAGGGACCCTGCTCAGGACAAGGCAGCGTCCCTGGGGCTAGCCCGGAAGACCTGGTAGCTGGAGAGGTGGTGAAGTGTCATAAAAAGAACAGCGCCATCTGCTGGCAGCGTCCAGGAGAGTGGAATTCACCCGGCTTCTCGTATTCACTGCCTACCCTCCACCCCCGTCTTAGCCTGTGGTACGCTGAGACCGTTCTCGTCCTCTGAAGGAGCAACGGGCTGTGGAAGAAAGATAAACTGGGGCAGGAAGGAGAAGGAGACAAATGGAAGGACATGCTCAGTTGGGGCCCCACTTTGGTGGGCGCTCTCGATCTGGTAGAGAGAAGTACAGCAGCCTCATATTTCCCCACGGCATAAACCAGCCAAGAACCAAAGTGCAGTTTAACCGGACAAGGGCAGACGCTGCTTCCCATGCCCATTCAAGGCTGGGAGTGTTTTGTCTGAAATATACAATTTCCACTGGCCTAATGGACGAGGTTAAGTGTATTTCTAAGAATATCACAATGCGCGCTGAGTCGCGTCCACTCTGCGATCCCATGGACTGTAGCGGCCAAGCTCCTCTGTCCATAGGATTTTTTAGGCAAGAATACTGGAGTGGGAAGAATATCACAATAGGAGAAAGCAATGAGCACTGTACAGGGCAAAAGGCAGAAATAAGTAGATCCCTCCAGAAGGCGTCTGGCAGCCAGCTGCCCGGCGGGGCAGAGGACCTTGGAGCGGAGGCCCCGCCCACAGCGTTCAAAGGGGAGAAGCAAAGCAGAATGTTAGAACCTGCAACCGCCTCAGCAGGAGCCCCATATGTTTTTTATAAAAAGGCACAATGTGAGCATTATTCTGTGCTCAATAGCACGACTGTTATAACTAATGCTTTTAATATGAATACAACCGTTTAAAATTCCCAACCAGTTGTACTTAGTGACAATATGCATCAGAAAACGAGCTCAGAAGCAGAGATTTCTCACTTAGAGGTCAGTTGGCTTTAGATACCATTATTATTAAGGTGCCCGGCTTACAAAAATACACTCAGTATTTGCATGAACAATGTTCTGGTCCCCAGCCTTTGCAGCTCCAAATACTAAGGCAGATTTTCACATGTATATTGGAGAACATTGATTCTATGTACACAGGGATGACATGCAGAGGGTGTGGGTGTGTCATTTGTTTCATTTCACTCTCGCCCTTAACCCCCCCACTCCCAGCTCCAGCCCAACCCCAAATTGGCATCTCCAGGTCATAAGCCCCCGAGCATAATAGGTCTCCAGATGCCCCATGACTCATCCCCATTCAGCTCCCATCCTCCCAGCTGCCCTCCTCAAGCCTGGTTGACCCCATAGGGTCTTCCAAAGGAGAGGTGGACAAATTCAGTTTTGATAACACAACTGGATGAGGAAGACAGTTCTTTCTGGGCCTCAGAATGAATTTCCCCAAGTGTCCAAGTGTATTTGACACTTATCAGGGTTTTTAGGCAAAGCATCTGAATCCATTTTCCATTTGGGGAAGTTCCCTGTGCCTTGACTCTTGAAGGGAGGCAGCCCTACCCACTTCCACTATACCACTGAGGTTAGGGGCTTGGATAAAAACCAGCAAAAGAGACCTGAACTCAGCCAATCAGGTCTAGAGTTTTGTGGTAAAAATGCAGTGACCAGAAGAGTGAGGGACTACTGGTGACAGCATCTGCCTGGCCCCTCTTGTTTTCAAGCCTGTTTCTTCAGTCTTCCTAGGAATCTCCAGACCTGACTGATGTCCTCTGACAAACAGCAATTCTGCTCTAGTCAGGGAGGTGTCTGAAATTTGCAAACAAGACCCTGCCTCCAAGCCAGACTCCAGGTATTACTTCTCATCAATTTTTTTTATTGAGAGGGAAAAGAAATGGCCATTTTGAATCTTAAGTTGAAGTGCTTCTCTGACTTGTCTCATCTCCCTCCAACCAACCCTTACCGAAACTCTCATCACAGAAGAGAATACTGCAGATTTTAAATTTCTCAGTTAACTACCAGATAATCCATAAAACGTGGGAAAGACCACATGAGAACCGTTGGAAGAAGTACCCTGGCAAAGCCGGGCCTGGGTCTTCCCCACCCCAAGGGAAAAGCACCGAATAAACCAGCGTCATCCGGAATTATGTGGGTGAGAGGCAAGGGCAATGCTCCCCACCCTCACTGCCTGTAACTAGATGAGGGGAGGGGGGAAGGGCAGTTTATCCGGAGGATGGGTCCCTGAGGGGAAGGCCGGCCTGGGAGGCGAGGGATGACGGCCAAGGTCGTTCCTGACTGCGTCCAGTTGGTCCTGAATAAGGCGGACCCGCTCCTCCAAGCTGCGCTGCTGGGCCAGGACTGCGGCCTTGCCGGCCAACAGGGTGCGGTAGGCGCTCAGCTCCTCTGCGGGCAGTGCGCGCGCCAGCAGCTCGCGTAGGGCCCGTTCCCGCCGCGCTACGTGCTGCTTCAGCTCCTTAGCGTCTTCCTCCTGCCGCTGCAGGAGCCCCAGTCGCTGCAGCAGAGAGGCCTGGAGATGCAGGGTGAGGGCGCTGTAAGCCAGGCCCGATGCAGGCCCCTCACCGCCCTTCCCGTCTCCCCGCCCCCCTCAGCCCGAACCATTACCTGCTCTTCAGGGTCGCTTTCTGCACCTGCCCTGGCCAGGGCGCGGTGCACGCGGGCCAGGCGACTGCCCAGCAACAGCAGGAGGCCAAGCACGCGCTCTAGGTCGGCCATGAACCGGCTGAACCGCTCCAGCTCGTGGGGTGCACAGGCCTGGCCGACAGCGGCCTCCAGAGCAGCTCCGCGCCTGGCCCAAGCCTGGGCCACTCCCTGCAGCTGCTTCTGCTCGGCCTGAAGGTCCCTTAGCATCTTTTGGAGGAGGTCCGCCAGCTCTGCCTGCCGGGAGTGCATAGGCACTTAAGTCTGGAGCCAGGCCCCTGACTCCTCAGACCAGACTCTGGGTTCTGGCCCCACTCAGCCACCAATGGCCCTTTCCACACTCACTTTCTTGGCTTGGATGCTGTTATTTGGCTTTGGTGCACCCTGGTCACATGGTTGGTCAGACACAACGTGGGTGGTAAGGTTTTCAGGCCTTGTCTCCTCCTGAGAAGTTGGCAGGAGCTGGGTGGAGTTAAGTAGATAGGACCTGGGGACAAAACCAGAGCTCCTTGGGTTGTCCTGCCCCAGAGAGCAGGGGCTTAAAGTCCTCTGAGTCCCTGATGCCCCTCACTCACCCTGGCTCAGAATTACCAGCAGCCTCCTCTCCAGCCTCCCTACAGGCTGGTCTCATTGCAGCCCAGACCTCAGCTAAAGGAATCAGTCCGTCTAGCAGGCCCAGGGATGGCTCTGGGCTGGGATAGGAGGTGAAGGTGTCACTCTGAGAGGGATCCAATCTGGCCAGCTCCTGAACCAGCTCCTCGAGGCGTGGACTGGGCCATGTTGACCTGGGACCAGGCTCCCCAGGGCCCCAAGCCAGGGCACTGTGGTCAGGGGACCCTGGGGTATCACTGTCTGGAGGTCCCAGGGTATCACCTGGGAAAGGTTTCAGGTCAGTCTCTGCAGCTATGGGGGGAACAGTAGTCAGCACTCCAGTGGGGTCAAATGTAAGGATGTCACCATTTGCAGTCTCTGGGGGGCTACAGCATGTAGGCCTGGAAACATTCACAGAACCGTTTAACCCCTGCCAACACTCATCCACCCCTGCAGTTTCTGGGTCCTCATGGAGGGGCTGCTCTGGGGGGATTATAGCTTGGTTAGTCCTCTGACTCAAGCCAGCTCCGTACTCCTGGTCAGAGACATGGACACTGAAAGGGGAAGAGACATTAAATCAGAAAAAGCTCTGACCAAGGGCCCCCCTCTCCCCTCCCCCTGCCAACCACTCTGCCATCCCAACCCCCCGCCCCGCCCCCCCAGCCTTCCTCAAGAGAGAGTTCCCTGCCTCTCCAGCATTTTATAGATGTGTGTAAGAAAGGTGTATCTCACTCTGCTTGAAAGTCTGAGGGAACTCACCAGGTTGGGAGCCCCAGGGGAGTCTGGGAGTCTGCAGGTGATCTTGCTCTGACCAGTGGAGCTTCTTCCAGAAAAACTTCATCATCAGGAAGGGATGGGAGCCGAACAGACACAATGCAGTTCTCTGAGCCCCTCTGCTCCCAGTCAGAGGGACCGCTCTGTGGTCCCTCTGCAGGACACACTTCTGCAGCTTCCTTCTGATTCAGGAACCTGGAGGCAAGGACCCCACACTGACCACAGTGACCAGGAAGGAAGATTCTGGTTCTGCACCGGAGACACAGTGGGGTGTTGGGGGTGGGATTTAGGGGGTGTGGTTTGCACTCTGCCTTGAGACATAAGGCCCAAACTGAGGGTGTGTGGAGGTCTTTCTTGAGCAAGAGCCCTGAAAGCTGCCTCCCCCAACTTTCAGTTCCCAGAGTGGTCCATGTCTCTCACCTGTTAAGTTTGGTCTGCAACGGTGGTCTAGGGGTTTCTGCTCCTTGGGGAACAGCCTGGAAAGGCAAAGCAGTTGGGTGAAATGTTGCTCAAGTTTTCAGTCCTCTAGGTTCCCCCACCCCAAGGTGGCAGCACCTGCCTTCCATACCTGGACAATGGGCATGACACCTTCTGGACTTCCCCAGGGGGCCAAGACTTCCCCGGAAGCGGTCCGACTCCGACTCGCGGCAGGCCTGTAGGCATTGCCAAGCTTCAGGGACCGGGGTTGCGGGTCCTCTATGCTTGGGGGCTGGGTCGCAGGCAGCCATCTGACCTGGTGACCTTCAAACTCCGCCAGCGTCCTCTGCTGCCATTCCCGAGGCTCCGGCCCGATGAAGCCAGAGCTGGAGCAGACCTCTCCCGAGCATTGCCTCGCCAACCCAGCGCCCCTACCCAGGCGATCCAGTTTCCCTGGCTCTGAGAAGCACCACTTCCGCTGCTGGGTGGGAGCCCCTGAGCGCGCCGGCTCTACTTCCCCGCCGGGGTGACTGAGCGAGGCGGAGCGCGGGTGCTCGGCGGAGGGCCGCGCGGGGGCCGCGGGCCGCAGGCGGGAGGGCAGGCTCATGCGGAGCTCCTTGCGCTGAAAGGACGTCTCCCGGAGCACTCGCCGCTGCGCGCCCTGCAGTCGCTGGCGGTAGGCGGCCCGCGAGGCGGGCGGGCTGGGCGGCTCGGCGGCCCGCGCCGCGGCCTCAGCCTCAGCCGCCAGCGCGTACAGCAGCGGGGTGGTCTGGCGGCTGAGCGGTCCCGGGGTCCCCTTTTTGGGGACACGAGGCCCACTGCGTGCGGCGGCCGCGGGCCGGGGCTGCGGAGAAGTGCGAAGCCCGGCGGCGAGGGCCGGGCCGCCCCACACCACGCGCACGTAGTCCCAGTCCAGGTAGGGGAGTTGCTGGGTCCCCGGCGAAGGCGACGGCGTGCGCGGCTCAGGAGGCTCAGGACCGCGAGAGGCGGCGGAGAGAGAGCTGTAGGCAGAGTCGGTGGGCGCGGACAACCGCCGCGAGTCCAGGCTGCGAGTGGACGAGGCCGGGGAGGTGCGCTCACCTCCGGGACCCAGGGCCTCCATGGCTGCTCACGAGGGCGGAGGCTGGCCAGCTCTGTGAGGCCTGGAAAAGCATAGGCGGCGTGGTAGGTGAGGCGCTCCAGGTATGGGTTAGGACAGCTTGCTGGCCCCTCCAACACCGACATGCTGACACATCGCCTCCCTGGCCACGGGACCCATGACCCTAACATCCCGCACCTCCCTCGTCTGGGATGGCAAAGGCAGGAGGACCAGGGGAGCACCTCTGGGAGGTTGGGGCCCTTAGCTCAGGGGAAGGAAGTGGCGACTGGTCCATTCTCTACTGGGGCTCTTCTGGCCCAGCCTCTACCCTGGCACCTCCTGGAGCACTGAGAATGTACCCATGCTCCTTCCCTCCCCAACCCTGTCCCACCCTGGCCGCTTCCTGGCTGCTTTGTTAACTTCTCCGGGTGATCTTTCCCTCATAAACAATGGTCAACAACGATCTGAGATCAGAGGGGAGCCAAGAAAGGAGGGGAGGAAAGACCCAGGTCAGGTGGCAGGGGCAGCTTCACAGCCTTCCTCTGGGCCAGTTATGTTCCAGGTGCTCTGAATAAATATTTATCTTGAACCTCACAACTGTTGCCTGCGTTTTACAGATGAGGACAGTTAGGTTCTGAACCAGGGAATGATTTGCTCAGAGGCACAAGGCTAGTAAGAGGCAGAGAGCCCTGCCTGGAATCTGGGCTTGCCTCCAAGCTTACTGAAGCCAGAATCAATTTCCTAGAAGCAAACTCTGCTGAAAGCCAGTTTACCCCCACCCCCACCCCCATCCCCCCAACAAAGCTCAGACTCCTCTGTGGGAAACAACAACCCCCCCACCCCCGCCTCTTCAAATTACTGTCAGATCCCAGGATAATATGTTCCCTGCTTGGGAGACTCTGCCTTTTGTCTAGGAGTGACAGGCTCACCCCGTCTTTGTGCCACTCTTGCTCCTCCTATAGGGCTCAGCTTAGAGGTTTCCTGGCCCTTTGGGATCCCTCTAGTGTCCTAGCTTCCCCCATCATAGCACTCAACACCCTGCATGGTGATTGTTGGTTTGCCTGTGATTCCCTCTCCCCATTCCCACCCATGAACTTCCTGAGGACAGGCCCTGCACTGACTCATCTCTGTACCCTCAATGTCTGGCATGTAGATGATGTGAGGTATTTGTTGAATGACAAGGAAAGGAGCAGCACTGCAGGAACTAGATGGGGGGTGGCTTTGGTGGAGAAGGTTGAGGGCTTCTTTGCTTCCACATACTCTTCTCTATTAGTCTTTTTGAAGAAGGGAACAGAATGGGTGAGATAGTTGCCACTCATGGACACTGACCAGGTTACTCAGGTTATTAAGAACCAAAAGAGCAGGCAAGCATAGCTTGGAACAGGAATGGCGAGAAATCAATACCTTCCCAGTGCCAGGAGGGGGAGCAAGGGGAGGAGCTGAGCGATTGTACGTGGATCAGGGGTGAAAGTAGCTTTGAGTTTTGGGAACTAAGGGTTCAGTGTGGGCTATAGGGACTTTTGTGTGTGGGGGTGGATGGTGGGGAGAAAGCAGGTTTGCCTTCCCTGAGCTGCTTGGTTGGGACTGCAGAGGAGGGTGGCCCATAGCTGGGTGGAAACTGAAAAAAACAGACTTTGGTGAGCCTCCTAGACACATTTTGGAGCTCAGGATCACCCTTTACTCCCTGAGACCCCAGACTCTACAGATTGCTGGCTAGGGCAGGTAGAGAGGTTAGTGGTGGGAGGACACGATGTTTCCTTAAAGGGAGAAGCAGTACTTCCAACATTCCCAGGAGGGGCTCTCAGCTGATCTGGTACCAGAACATCTTGACATCATCCACCTGGAGGCATCACTGTGCCTACTAAAGTCATCCCTGAAGGCTGGTCCTCACACTCAGGCTTGGGGACCACTTTTGCAAAGTAGTTTATACTCTCTGTATTTCAGAAAGAAAAGAAGCTACTCTGAGTAGCAGCCCCTGGGAAGACTCACCTCCTCTAGGGAACCCCTCCAGCCATCCAGACACTGGCCCCCTCTCCTGCTATCCTTCTGAGCCCAACTTGGGAGCACTGTTTATCCTGGCTCATGCCACCCAGGCCTACCCATGTTGACTTTCACTGCATCTATAGGCATGGGTAACTGTTCAAATACAAAGATGTTTCCTTAAAAAGGCCTTGAAAATTCTTATTTGTGAGTTACTGAATGACAAAGGGTTCTGAGTTCGCCCAATAAAAACAGCTCAAATGGATAATAAATATGTCTGTATATTTTCTTATTGATCTTGTGTTGTGAATGCTTTTTCAGTGGTAATCTGAGCACCCGATACCCATGCAAGATAGACTAGGAAAGTCCAGCTCCTTTAGTGTGTTTTGGGGCCTCAACCCAAAGAGCAGAGAGTTTTTGTCTGGCTGCAGGGAGCCTCTTGCAGTCCAACCAGCCCCTTTGGTTGGAAGTGGCCACAACCCAGGAGCCCTAGCATCAGCACTAATGTCAGCTGTGGGCTGGGCCGCAGAGCCAATGCCTGCATTGAATGTAAGTCAGAACTAAAGCTTTCTCAAGCCCCATCAGCCCAGGGGGAGCAGCACAGAATTCCTGCTGGAAAACTGCTAGATTAGTTAGGGTCATATGGTATTGGCATCATTTGCAATAAACATCACCTGAATCAAAGAGCAAGAGAGGAAAAGGAGACAAGGATGATTTCAATGTTCAGAGCTAGGAGCTGAGGAGGTGGAGGTGCTGGTGTTAGGAATGAAGCTGAGATGCGGACTGGCCAAGGGTTCCAGGCCAGGTCTGGGGCCTGTGGACGTTGCAGTGTTTGTGGCAAGTCTGGTGAGCAGTTGGGTAGGTTGAGATGTGGGTCTGGACCTCAGCAGAGGGGTTGGACCAGGCAAGCAGACAGACCCAGGTTTTTAGTTAGAGGTTCTTTGGGAAACCGATGAAGACTTCTTCCAGTGAGTAAAGCCACACAAAGGCAACAGAAACAGATCCAGGTAAAGTGACCAGAAAGATAGACAACCTCAAATGATCAATAAGGATCAGGAATTAAATCATATCTGGGATGGTCTTCCTCAGGGGTAGGCTCACTGTAGGGGGTTGCCTCCATGTCATCCAGACTGAGTTTCTGGGTCCTGGGCCTGTCTTGAATTCCAGCTCTCCTGACACCGTCTGGAAGAGCAGGCATTTGGGGGAAGTTCCATGGTTCTCCCAGCCCCCTACGGCTCCCCATTCTCCAAGCCTCTCCGCCCCACAACGCACCCTGCGAAGCATCTGCTCTCCACTGCTGCCGCCCACCCGTAGAGTCTCCATAGTCTCTAGCTCCTTGCCGCGGGCAGGAAACGAGGGATGCTGGAGCACATGGGGAAAGGAGGCCGCGGGCGAGGTCGGACCACATACCTGGGGCTTCAAGCTGAGCTGAGGTGCGTCAGGGAGGCAAGAAGCACAGGCCTGGTGGCCAGAGGGGGCGACAAAGTCACGCGGTGCGGCAGGAGAGCGCCGCCTCGCGGACACTGGCAGAGTGGATGGCCCCCGGCCGGCGCATTTCTCGGCCTTTCCTTTTGGGTTCACCGTCGGGGAAGGAGAGCTCAAAACTCGCGCAGGGGACCACGCGGTCCTGGACGCGGGAGAGGGGGGCGATGGAGGGGTGCTGGATTTCCTAGCGGTTCCGCTGCCGAAGGGCCTGTGCCGGGGGTCGGGGAGTGGCTAGGGGGTGCGGTGAGACCCCACTGCTCCCCCGGCAGCTCCCGCCGCTACCGGCTCTGCGCCCACCACCGCTCTGCCGGAGGCGGGGACAGGGGCGCAGGAGCCCGACCCGACTCTCGCAGACCCGACGTGGTGTGGAGCCCAACACCTCCAGACCCAACGACGCGCGGGCTGCTCCGCATCGGCTCAGCCACTCCCACCCGCACCTAGCCGCGGGGCTCGCCCTACCGCCCCGGGGAACAGCGATTCCGCCGCCTGGCCCCCGGCCTCGCCGCGTACCTGAGCTCCAACCCGAGACGCGCTCCTGGACTGCGGCCGCGCGGTGACATCAGAGCCCTGGGCTCTGGCTCCCGATCCCACCTCCGGGCTCCCGCCGCCGCGGGGGAGGCGCCAAATCCGACTCCCGGGGGCGGGAGCGCCGAGCAGCCGCGCTGCCCCGGCAGCCGACCGCCCCTTCCTAGTGTCCGCTTAGGCTTAGACACCGGTCGGGGTTGGACGCTCGTTACCCCGCCGGGCACAGGCCTCTTGCTCCGGCTGGAGAAGCGGGAAAGTAGGGATAGGGCTCCCAGGGTGCTCGCCCACCCGCCTCCACCTGGTGTGTTCTCACGGCCTGCAGTGCTCTGCCGGAGTCCCACGGATTCAAACCACCCCATCAGTGGTGAAGCCCAGGCCAGGTCCCAAAGCTCCAGACGGCCACCTCATTCCAGTTTGGCTAAGTGAACAGACCCGCCACTGTCCCTGTCCAGCTCTGAGTACAGTGCGGATGCTAATGCATACCTCCCTTGACCAACTCTCCCTCCAGAACTTCCATTTCCAGAACTCTTGCAGCTCTCTGATTCCCACTATGGGCTCTTTTCTCCCCTCTTTGCCCCTTTACATTTCTCTCATATCTCGCATAGTCTGGGCCCTCTGGCCGGCCACCTGAAATGGGGGAAGGGAAGCTGGGGCGCTGCTGACTGTGTATTCAATCCGGGTCTTCTCAGTGGTGCTTAGCATTTTAAGGTGCTGGACTATGCCTGTCCCCTGTGGCCTGGATAGGGTTTACTCCAGCCATAGAATCTGGCTCTTTTCACCTTCGGGGATCTCAAGGCTCCAAAGAATGATCTGAATTCATCAGCCACTGTACACTGGTCACTGCTCTGTCCTCAGCCTTCCCTGCCCCCACTTTCCAAACCTGTATCCTGTGTATAGGGGCTCTACCAAGAAACGCTCCATCCCTGGAAGGGGCTGGGGGCCTTTTTGCTGAACCCAGTCAGCGCTTGGTCTTTCTGTTATTGCTGTGGTTTCCCTCACTGTCCCACAGAATCAGCATGCCTGGGGGTCAAAGACCATATCCCCATATCTTGGCATTCTTGGCTGACAAGGTTTGTTGGTGATAATAACCAAAAGCCGGAACTCAGGGGGAATAAGAGCCTGGGGAACTTGGTCTGCTTGGGTCTTCTTGGGGATGGAGGCAGCAGGCACCTGAGCCTGGCTTCTGATTGGGACACTCCTGGCACTAATTTTTCTTCAAATGCTATCCTGATCCAGGCACCCAGGAGCTGGAGCTCTGGACTCAGACGATGGCTCAGAACTTCTTGGTTTTGAACACCTGCCCTCTTAACACCAACTCTGATCCACATGGTTGGTCTCAGACCAGTATCACAGTAGAGGAAACAAAACCCAGCAACCAAAAGTCAGTTCAAAAATGTTCAAGATTTTAATTTATATATATATATATATACACACACACAAATATATGAAACTACAAGTCCCTGGTAGCTCAGACAGTAAAGAATCTGCCTGTAATGCAGGAGATGCAGGTGACATGGGTTTGATCTCTGGGTCAGGAAGATCCCCTGGAGGAGGAAATGGCAACCCACTCCAGTATTCTTGCCTGAGAAATCCCATAGACAGAGGAGCCTGGAGGGCTACAATCCATATATTTTAAAATATATGTATATATATTTTTAAAATTTATTTTTATTTATTTATTTGGCTGCACCAAGTCTTAGTTGCGATCTTTGATCTTCATTGTGACATGCAGGATTTTTTTATTAATAGTTGCAGCATGTGAGCTCTAGTTCCCTAATCAGGGATTGAACCCAGGCCCCCTGCATTGAGAGCATGGAGTCTTAACTACTGGGCCATCAGGGAAGTTCCCTAATTTATATTAAAAAAAGTATATTTCTCCACAACTATGAAGTGGACACAGCATCTGCAGTCATTCTTGATAATCCTCTTCTTCTCCCCCTTATTTCTCTTGCATAGACTATAAAAACTCTCTGCCTAAATTCCCCAAAAGAAATACCATCCACCCACTTCTCTGCTTGCCTCTTCTCTTCTGCGAAAAAGAAAGCAGCCCCTGACATCTGGAAGTTGGCCTGGGACTATCAGCTAGACCTTGGTGTTACAGGAGTTGATCTGACAGTCAAAGACAAGGCCATGGAGTTCTCCTGTTGCACATAAACAATTTCATAGGACATCAACATCAGACAAGACCCTCTGTAACCATGATGGGTCAAGATAAAAACAAGACCATTCTGTAATCATATCTGAACACAGACAAACCATGAATATTGTCCAAGTCAAAAAAATGACCAAATGTCCTCCTGTCCTGGATAATAAGTGTGACTGCTGCTTCCTTACCAACTGTGACTTTAGCTTTGCTTTAGTCATTCTTCTTTCTAATAACATTTTTAAGGTACCCAATCATAGAATTACTCTTGCTTCCTGAAGCTTCAAACACTGAGAAAAGTCCTACTTCTTTAACTCTCTCCAAAATCACTAAATCCTTTAAGTCCTTTCTAATGCCCTCTTACCAAGATGCTTCATGGTTCCCCTCACTGTAACAACTAATAGACTCCATTTTTTCAACTACAGGTGTGTCCCTCAGGATCTTTGACTGGAGGGCATCTCTTTAATGCCAAAGCCCAAAAAGTCTTAGAGGGGAAGAAGGGGAAGAAACTGCAGCCAAGTTGGAGTCTCCCTTAGTGGCAGTGGTTAGGGAGCAGGGGCCATGGAGAAGATGGACACATGCACATATTCATCATGTTTTTCTACTACATAAAAAGACATGCTTGTACCCCTCAGTATCTCAGTACTTTTCCAGGCCTGGGAGAGTACATCTGACACCGTGTGAATTAGCCAAGAACCACCCAACCTAGCCCTTCCTCAGTTACCCAAGCAAAATAATTGTAAATGGGTAAGCCACTAAGTTTAGGGATACTCTGTTAAAACAGTAATAGATAACTGTAACAGGGTATGTAAAACTTCAAATTTGGTTAGTCGTCTCAAATTTCTTACAAAGAGGTTGTACCAACTTGTATCCCCATTAATGACTGCCCATTTTCCCACATCCTCACTAACATAGTACATTATCAGACTTTTGATCTCTGAAACCTGAAAGGTGAAAATGTTTTAATTTTTTATATATAAAATTGCATATCATTTTGTACATTTTAAGGCCACTCGTATTCACTTCTGTGATCTGTCAACTTTCCTTGCCCATGTTTCTATTGGATTATTGGTCTTTTTCTTACTGATTTATAAGATCTTTTTATATATCAAGGTAATTTACTTTTTTTGTGTGTGTGGCAAATATTTCCCCAAGTTTGTGTCTTCTGACTTTGTTTGTGGTGGGAGTGAATTTATAACCCATGATTAAGGCAAAAAAAAAGTTTCTTTCTTGTAGCTAGCAACTACAGAGCTATTTTAATAATTCAGAGACCATCATATATTGGTTCAAATTCACTAAAGGCCAGAAATCCTTCAATGAATTATGTTGTCTATTTCTGGAAATCCAACAAAGCATGAATCATTGTTTTTACACAAGTGTCTACTTAAATTGTAAGTGTTCCCTTAGAGCAGGTTTGTTTGCTTTTTAATTATGTACTGAATTCACCACACTTGTCCAAAGATAGGGCTTTATAGGAAGTCAGCCACAAGAAAAATTCGGGAAGAATGGAGGCCTCCCCCCAGCCATCACCGCCACCATATGAGGGTGTCTGGCAGGAAGGCCTTTGGGCGAGGCTGGGTAGGGACTGGTTGTCCCAGCGATTGAATCAAAGTTTCCTTTCAAATCAGCAGTTCCTGGGAAAGAATGCTGGTCTGTCACATTCCTACTGAGTACACGTATATCACCTTTTCCCTACAGACGCTGGGTGACTCCTCAGCCTCTGTTTGCTTTGGCCATAATAACTCAGCTTTTGTTAACTCCTCTAGCCTGGTTTACAAACCCCAGACATGGGACCATTCCATCCTTCTCATCTGCCCTCATTGTTACCCACACATCCCTGGCCAAGAGAGATTAAAGGAGATAGCTGGATACAGGTCTCTCTTCTCTTCTACCAACTCCAATGGACCCAAGACAGATAAGTGGTGGTCACATGAGCTTTTCCACTTTGCTTTGCTGGCCTCCCAGGATCTAGATGAGAAAATGTCTCTTACATGTCATTTTGGTCCCCAAGAATAGAAATTAACTCAAGACTCCGAACCAGATGCCCAATAGCATCCCTAGGGAGGGCAAAAGCAGGCTCAGGTCCAGAAGTGGCCCTGTGTTCAGGTCCTAACAAAGGGGTGAAATGGTCTACAAAGGCCCCTCTCCTAAAAGTACCTTCTAATTGAGCTAAATCTGCCAAGTCTCTGGCATCATCAGGAGTCATCTGATAAGCATTTTCAATGAGAGGATGTTCCAACCCTAGAGTTTTGGGCCTCGGGCTGCACACGGAAGCCTTGGTACAGGATTGGGTTAGAGCATGCCATGTGCACATAGAATGGATTCTAGTCATTAGATCTGGAAGCAGATAATGCATGTCCTTAACATTCACCAAGAAACTCTTGCTGATCTTAACTGATGTGTCTGGTCAGTTACTCACATGGAGGAGACTTTGTTCTAAAACCTGAGGGTGTGTATATCTGGCATCTATCATGGTGCATGAGTTTTTGGGACCCTGCCAGGAGTGAATGTGACAGCGCGCGCGCACACACACACACACAGTTTAGTTGGCAGATTTTTGTACTCCAAGGGAAGCGTTAAGAGAAGTTTAAAAAAAGGACAACAAAATTCTCCAACATAGCTCCAGTAAGTGGAACATTCTCTGAAGCCCTGCCTGGTTTGTGTAGAGATGCAAGTGCCTACACTTATATTTAACTACTTCAGGGTGGATGACAGCCTAGAAATCAGTTCTGCAGACACCCCAGCCACAAGGTCTTCCCACAAGATCATGCTGCCTGCTAGTCTGCTGCTGTGCTACAAACAAACAAAAATAAAATACCACAATTTAAAAAATAAATAAGAAGGACAGAGAACTATCCTCCACTTCACTGTATCCTGGGTATACAAAAACCATCAGTGAGAGAGCAAGCGTGAGTCCACAGCCTGGTAGACCTCAGTGAGTGCCAGTCTGACCCTGGAGATAGCCCAACCTTCCTGAACAATTCATTTCCTCATCTATAAAATGGATACGACGACATGTTTGCCAGGTAAGGATGAAATGCGGTTTCATCAAATCTACTCAGCACGGGCTCACAGGAGGCCGTTAGTTATCATCATTATTCCTCACCTCAGTTTCTCCTGTAGGGAAGACAAGCCTTACCAAATCCCAGCCTCAATTTGATCTCTGAAAACTGGTTTATACACCAGAGGTCTCCCATTAGTGTTGCTCCCCTCCTAAGCTTTGCTTACTACTCCCTCAAACAGGGCTGTGGTGGATATCTGAACACTTCCTTCCTAGGGGAACCCATATTGTGTAGGTCTTGGGGAGAGGGAGCCCCTTCTCCCATTTTGCAAGACAGCTTGCCACAGTGCAAACCTTGAGACCTGGGCTTGACCAATGTGATGCTCCTGCTAGGGACTGGGACTCTCATGTGGGTGACATGGAGATGTGCAGAGAGGTGAGAAACCACTAGGAGTTGGGTGGTGTGATGTGGTGGTGGTCCTAACCTGTCTCCTGCTCTTGCTGTCCAGCCTCCTTTGGCTCCTGTCTATTTTCACTGCCTGGTCCTCCTTGCCTTTTAGTCAATTCTGTGGGCCACAAGTCCTTCCGATGCATTCCTTTTTGGAGTTGTTGGAGCTGGCTGCTGCTGCCTGAATCTAAGAAATTTCGGAAATAGAGCCAAGACACCTTTTAATACTGGGGTGCCAAAGTTAGGCTGGAGGAAAATCTGGCCAGATTTGGGTGTTCAGAGTTATTCTTCTATCCGTGGAAGAAGCAACCACTAGGCAAAAGCTCTCCCACAGCTGCCCTGGGGCTAAGGGGATGTGGTCCCTGCACTTTGATGTGGCTGGAGATCCTCTAACAAGGCTTAAACAAGCTCAAAACTGGCAACTCAGGAAACAAGATAAAGCAGCACAGGAGAAATACAAGGCAGGCAAGTTCCTGGTTCAAAGTCACAAACATTTGCTATGAAAATGAAAACAAGATTTCCTTTGATAAACATAAAATCAAAGACAAGAAAGTTTGGAGATTGGTTCCTTTTTCCTATTCTTGCACTAAAGAGGGTGGCCCAGATTCTACCTGTTCTTTTTTTTTTTTTTAGCATGGACCAAAAGACTAAGCAAATGTCAGGCCAAGGTGGGCCTGCCTGCTGGAGACCTAGAAGCATAGGCTTCCATCTCATAGCTGTCCTCTTCCCCAGGGAGGGTTGGGCACATGCTGAAGTTTCTTTTTTTCTTCCCTCTCCTACTAGCAAATGTCCTTAGGAAGGACCCATCATGATGCTGAATTATCCAACCCCTGAGCTAAGAACTGCCTCCTCGGGGAAACATCCTTGCTATCTCTAGGGAGAGTTCATTGTTCCCTGCTGCACCTAACATTACATTGTAGAATATACACACATTCTCATTTACTTGTGTGTCTGTCCCATAAGATAGATTGTGAACTCTTGAAGAAAAGGAAGTACCAGGCTGAGCCTGGAAGTACTAGGCTGAGCCTGGAAGTACTAGGCTCAGAACTATCATCAGTGATTGTTCAATGAATGCAAGTGAGACACTCAGGTGAACAGCTGGGTCATTCCTCCATTTTCTGAATTCACAGCTGGTAGCAACATCCTCAGGATGACCTTGGTCCCCAGGACTCAGCGATTAGCCTGCGTGTACACACTTTAAAGTTTACCTACAATGCTTGTTTCACTTTTTCCTGTTGGTGGTTTTAACAAAAAGATGTCATTTACATGACTGAGCGACTGAACTGAACTGAACTGAAGGAGCTATGTTCTTTTCAGAGCACACTGCTTCTGTCACTCATTTGGGCACAGCAGATAGAGGTCTGGAAGCCGCTGCTGTGGGTGGAACGAAGGATCTCTGAGTTCATTTGGGCTTTCCAATCCTCTGCAGTGGTTTTTAGAAGTAGAGTAGTATCTTTTTTCCAGTCCTCTGCAGTGGTTTTAGAAGCAGAGTAGTATCTTTTTTCCAATCCTCTGCAGTGGTCTTTGGAAGTAGAGTAGTATCTTTTTTCCAATCCTCTGCAGTGGTTTTAGAAGTAGAGTAGCATCTTTTTTCCAATCCTCTGCAGTGGTTTTGGAAGTAGAGTAGCATCTTTTTTCCAATCCTCTGCAGTGGTTTTGGAAGCAGAGTAGCATCTTTTTTCCAATCCTCTGCAGTGGTTTTGGAAGCAGAGTAGCATCTTTTTAGTGATGGCAATAGGTCCTAGTTCACATACAGTCTAGTGAACAGTGGTTCTTTTTGAAAAATGCAGCAAGTGCCTGAAAAGTATTAAAAATGAAGCCAAACTGCAACCTGCTGGTCTTCCTGGAACAGTGAGTGCTTTATCTAAATTAGATTTACCTTAGCATGCTTAACAGCTTACAATTCAACAATAAAAAGACAAAGAATCCAATTTTTTAGTTTACAAAGTATTAAAAAAGACATATCTCCCATGAAGATATACAAATAGCCAATAAACACATGAACAGATGCTCAACATCAAATGCAAATCAAAACTACAAGGTACCACCTTACATCCATGGGAATGGCTATAATCAAAAAGACAGACATTAAGTATTGGCAAGGATGTAGATAAGTCAGAATATTCCTGCACTGCTGTTGGGAATGTAAAATGGTACAGCTGCTTTGGAAACAATTTGTCAGTTCATCAAACAATTAAACGTAATTACCATATGAGCCAGAAATTCCACTCTTAGTATATCAGTTCAGTTCAGTCGCTCAGTCTTGTCCGACTCTTTGCGACCCCATGAACCGCAGCACGCCAGGCCTCCCTGTCCATCACCAACTTCTGGAGTCCACCCAAACCCCTGTCCATTGTGTTGGTGATGCCATCCAACCATCTCATCCTCTGTCAGCCGCTTCTCCTTCTGCCTTCAATCTTTCCCAGAATCAGGGTCTTTTCAAATGAGTCAGCTCTCCGCATCAGTTAGCTGAAGTATTGCAGTTTCAGCTTCAACATCAGTCCCTCCAGTGAACATCCAGGACTGATTTCCTTTAATGAACTGGTTGGATCTCTGTGCAGTCCAAGGGACTCTCAAGAGTCTTCTCCAACACCACAGTTCAAAAGCATCAATTCTTCAGCACTCAGCCTTTTTTATAGTCCAATTCTCACATCCATACATGACTACTAGAAAAACCATAGCCTTGACTAGATGGACCTTTGCCAAGAGAATTTAAAACATATATTGCATGCAAAAAGACATATCTGAACATGTAGCTGTTTATAGCAGCATTATTCATAATAGCCAGTAGCTAGAAACAACCCAAATGGTCATCAATAGAGGAATGGATAAACAAAATGCTGTTTATCTATAACATGGCATAGTAAGAAATTAAGTACTGATGCTTGTTACAACAATCATAAATCTTGAAAACATTCTGCTAAGAAGAAGAAACCATACAAAAGACCATGTATTGTATGATTCTACTTAAATGAAATGTCTAGAAGAGGAAAATCCATAGAGACAGAAAACAGATTGGTGACTGCTAGAGGCTGCAAGGTGTGGGTATGGGGAGTATTATTTGGTAAGAACTTCTGTTTTGAAACTATGGAAATGTTCTGGAATTAGAGATCAGCGATAGTTGCGCCACCTTGTGAGTATACTAAAAATCACTAAAGTGTATGATGTGGAGTGGTGAATTTTATGGTATGTGAACTTTTCTCTCTGTATGTGTATGTATTACAGATGCATATATTCATAGAGTTAACAATAGTTGCTGACATTGGTCCATTCTTGCCCAAGATCTTCATACATAAGCAACAAATGGTCTCTGAGGGTTATAATCACTCTGATATTTTAAGTGTGTGTCTAAACCCAAAAAGAAAACGCATGTATTCTTGCACTAATTTACCCACTGTCTCAGAGCACCTAAAAGCTGTACCAGGAGATCTCAGGCTTATCTGTGGGCCACAAATCTCAATGTTCACATGCATGGAGGTCACATGACTTTGAAGTTACTATTGAGGGGACTTCCCTGGTGGTCCAGTGGTTAAGAATCTGCCTTGCAATGCAGGGGATGCCAGTTTGATGCCTGGGTAGGAAACTAAGATTCCACATGCCACAGAGCAACTGAGTCTACGTGCCACAACTGGAGGCTCCGTGTGCCACAATGAAAGATCCCGCATACTGCAACTAAGAACTGATGCAGTTAAGTAAATGAGTAAACAATAATAAAATTAAAAAAAATTAAACTATTGAGGATGAATTAAAGTCTACTAATTATTAAAATAAGTCTTTAGTAGTAATACAAAAGGAGTCTGATCAAGAGTATATAGCCTAGTGCTTCCTGTTAACAAATGTTGTCTGACTTGAATTATAATCAGAAAACTTATTGTCAGGACTTATTAAGTGAAGGCATACTCCAATCCTGACAGTGTATGTGTATCTGTATGGTAGTTGTCAGCCTCACATGTGCAGTTTTCTCAAAGAAAGAGAACTTTGGCAGAATTAGGTCCAAGGTCTTTACGGTGGACAGAGTTCTATCAGTTCCTCTCATTTGTATGGGGCAGATAATTAGACTGCCCCTGAGAACTATACTCCAAAGGTAGCTACAGAAAATTAATGCAAGCTTCACGTGTGTAAAGAGAGAGGCAATGTGTGCCTCTCTCCTCAAACTGTTGTCACTGTTCTCACCAGTGAGAACTGTGACTTCATTTTTACCAACAGTGATTCTACAAGGCTTGGGCAGTTCCATAGTGGGAAAGAAGCACATTTGAGTGTCATTATTCAAAAGAGCTGGCAGGAGGGAGCTGTATCAGATTAAGTGATAAATATATTATTGCCCTTCAGTATTGAGGGGACTGATTCCAGGATCTCCTGTGGATATAAAAATCCACATTGTTCAAGTCCCTTATATCAAGCAGAGTAGTATAGTCAGCCCTACCTACCTGCAGTTTGCACACCCTGAGGTTCGTTGAATCCAGGTGCAAAGCCCAGTCCATACTGAGGGCCAATTGTATAACATGTGCACTTTATATGTGTCAGGAACTCTACCTTGGCAGGGGACAATATCAAGGTGTAGGTTGGAGTGAAATCACATGAGGAAGAGACTGTGGTGCTAAAGTTATTTTCAGATCACAAAGGGAATTCGCAATAGGCTTTCTTACTTTCTCTAAGCAGAGGCTTGTACAAGGACTTTATATGCTGCTTAAAGATCTACCCTTTTGATTTGAAGAGCTGAGGACACAAACTTGTTTCTAGTTCCTCCCACTGACATTCAGTTCAGTACAGTCGCTCAGTCGTACTGAGTCGTGCTCAGTCGCTCCGACTCAGACCCCATGAACTGCAGCGTGCCAGGCCTCCCTGTCCATCACAAACTCCTGGAGTTTACCCAAATTCATGTCCATTGAGTCAGTGATGCCATCTAACCATCTCATCCTCTGTCGTCCCCTTCTCCTCCTGCCTTCAATCTTTTCAAATGAGTCAGCTCTTCGCATCAGGTGGCCAAAATATTGGAGTTTCAGCTTCAACATCAGTTCTTCCAATGAACACATGGGGTTGATATCCTTTAGGAGGGACTGGTTGGATCTCCTTGCAGTCCAAGTGACTCTCAAGAGTCTTCTCCAACACCACAGTTCAAAAGCATCAATTCTTCTGTGCTTAGCCTTCTTTATAGTCCAACTCTCACATCCATACATGACTACTAGAAAAACTATAGCCTTGACTAGATGGACTTTGTTGACAAAGTAATGTCTCTGATTTTTAATATGCTGTCTAGGTTGGTCATAACTTTTCTTCCAAGGAGTAAGCGTCTTTTAATTTCATGGCTGCAATCACCATCCGCAGTAATTTTGGAACCCCCCAAAATAAAGTCTGTCACTGTTTCCACTGTTTCCCCACCTATTTGCCATGAAGTGATGGGACCAGATGCCATGATCTTAGTTTTCTGAATATTGAGCTTTAAATCAACTTTTTCACTCTCTTCTTTCACTTTCATCAAGAGGCTCTTTAGTTCTTCTTCACTTTCTGCCATAAGGGTGGTGTCATCTGCATATCTGAGGTTATTGATATTTCTCCCAGCAATCTTGATTCCAGCTTGTGCTTCATCCAGCCCAGGGTTTCTCATGATGTACTCTGCATATAAGTTAAATAAGCAGGGTGACAATATACAGCCTTGATGTACTCTTTTTTCTATTTGGAACCAGTCTGTTGTTCCATGTCCGGTTCTAACTGTTGCTTCCTGACCTGCATACAGGTTTCTCAAGAGGCAAGTCAGGTGGTCTGGTATTCCCATCTCTTTCAGAATTTTCCCACAGTTTATTGTGATCCACACAGTCAAAGGCTTTGGCATAGTCAATAAAGCAGAGTTCCAGTTTTTCTGGAACTCTCTTGCTTTTTTGATGATCCAGTGAATTTTGGCATATCTTGTTCCTCTGCCTTTTTTTTAATTATTAGAAGTGATTATTAAATATACCCATAGGGCAAAGATCAGGTGAAGAGAGCACAGCAGATGTGTGAACAAAGTTTTAGAAGAGTGAATAGAGCTAATTAAAAAGGAAATTTAAACCTGTGGGGAGTGGCGATGTCAGTGAGAAGCTAGGTGAGACACTGAACAGAATCCTGGGAACCTCAGGAAATGATGCCACATGCCATGGAAGGCAGCAGTACCAGCTACAACTAAGTGGATATTGCCCAAATCTGTAGATGGAACAGTTGGACCCAGTGTATTCTCCCCATTCCAAGCAGAGAGAGGACCACTTCTCCTCCAACTCAGCAGGAGACTAGGAGTTGACTTTATGTAAGTGAAAGTCACTCAGTTGTGTCTGACTCTTTGCGACCCCATGGACTATGCAGTCCATGGAATTCTCTAGGTCAGAATATTGGAGTAGGTAGCCTTTCCCTTCTCTAGGGAATCTTCCCAACCCAGGGATCAAACCCAGGTCTCCTGCATTGCAGGCGTGCTCTTTACCATCTGAGCTACAAGGGAAGCCCAAGAATACTGGAGTGGGTAGCCTATCCCTTCTCCAGGGGATCTTCCTGACCCAGGAATCGAACTGGGGTCTCCTGCATTTCAGGCGGATTTTTGCCAACTGAGTTATGAGGGAAGCCCTGACTTTATGTAAGAGTTGAATCAAAACAGTTCCAAACAGAAGAGTTAAAACAAAGAGGCATTGTGGAGGTTGGGTGAAGAGATGCAGTCAGTGTTGTAATAAAAAGGGATTAGGTAAAAATTTACAGTCCTTTTCATGCTTGGCTCTAAGACTACCAGCAGCTAAGGATACATCTTTGACCCATCTTCCTCCCACCAGAAGGATGGATAATTTTTTGCACAAAAACTTAAAGAAACAGAGGGCCTCAAACTAAAGAGCCCATAAATTAACACATCTCACCCTCCCATGCAGAGCTTCCAACAGCTTTCTAGAGTCTTATATTTACAAATGGACAAAAGACATTTGAGAAAAGCCTCCAATGTGAAAGGCAAAACCCGAACAAACAGAAACAAAACTCAAGAAACAATGCAAGAAGAAAACAAACAGAACAATGAAAAAATAATTAAGAGGCAGCTCACATGGATGGGAATATGAAGCCAAGGAATAGGATAAGTTTTACCTCCTCATTTCACCATAAGAACCTAAGTTTCTTCTCTTAGTAGAAGACTGCCATCCTACAAGCTCAGAGAGATAGGCCAAGTAACAAATGGAGGTCACAAAAGTAAATTCCAAGTTTCTTCATGTCTTTGCATGCCCATCTCCACTGCCATATTCCAAGTCAGCATCATCTCTCACCTAGACCATGACAATAGCCCCCTAAAACCCAAAGTTCTCCCTGCTTCAGACTCATCTCTGTCAAACAGCTCTACATAGAATACTGATATGATCTTTAAAAAACAATGAATCTAACCCTTTCAGGCCCCCAATTAAACACTCTCAAGGGCTTCCTATTGAACCAGACATATAAGTCCAATCCCCTTGCACTGGTCAACAAGGTCTTGTATCATCTGGTCTGTCTGCTTCTTCAGTCTCATCTCCTCCCACTCCACTTGTCTTCTACCCATTCTTTTTCCTTTCCCACTTGCCAATCACACCCAGTTCTTTCTGTTCTTGGAACGTAAGTGTCTTCTCACATCCATTTGTTCTGCCTAGAAGTTCCTGTATATCTCTACTTGTATTGTTTAATTGTTTATTGTCTGTCCCTTTCCCATATAATAGACACTCTATGAGATCAAGCGCCATGATTATCTTATTTACCACTCATATCAGCATCTGGAAGTCCCTGACATGTAGGGTATGCCCAGTAAATATTTATTGAATAAGTAAAATTGTAGTTTAAAAGTCTCCAAGTTTCTCAGACTCGTGGACACAGTGGGGGAAGAAGGCGGGACATATTGAGAGAGTAGCACCCACATATATACACTACCATGTGTAAATACAGCTAGTGGGAAGCAGCCATATAGCACAGGGGATTCAGCTCGGTGCTCCATGATGACCTAGATGGGTGGGATGGGGTGGAAGGGAGGCTCAAGAGGGAGGGAATATATGCTTACTTATAGTTGACTTCCTGGTGGCTCAGATGGTAAAAAATCTGCCTCCAATGCAGGAGACTTGGGTTCGATCCCTGGTCTGGGAAGATCCCCTGGAGAAGGGAACAGCTACCCACTCCAGTATCCCAGCCTGGAGAATTCCATGGACCGTATAGTCCGTGGGATCCACAGAGAGTCATCCACGACTGAGTGACTTTCACTTTCTGGGAAGATCTCTCATACCGCAGAGCCACTAAGCCTGAGTGCCTGTGCTATAGCTCCTGGGAGCCAAACTGCTGAGCCCACAAGCTGCAACTAATGAAGCTCAGTGCCCTAGAGATCGTGCTCCACAACAGGAGAAGCCACCACAATGAGAAACATGCACACCACAACTAGGGAGTAGCCCTTGCTCACTCAAAGTAGAGAAAAGCCTGCACAGCAATGAAGATCCAGTATAACCGAAGATAAATAAACTTTTTAAAAAACTCCCTAGATAGTGGGTATAGAAGTACAGAAGAACATACCTCACAGGATAATAAAGGCGATATATGACAAACCCACAGCTATTGATAACATTCTCAACAATGCAAATTAAAACCACAATGAGGTATCATCTCACATCTGTCAGAATGGCTAGCATCCAAAAGAACACAAATGAGAAATGTTGGTGAGGATACAGAGAAAAAAGAACTCTCATACACCATTGGTGGGAATGTAAACTGGTGCAGCTACTGTGGAAAAGAGTATGAAGTTTTACAAAAACACTCAACATAAAACTACCATGCTAGTCAGTTCAGTCATGTCCGACTGTTTGTGACCCTATGGCCAGTAGCCTGCCAGGCTCCTCTGTCCATGGTATTCTCCAGGCTAGAATACTGGAGTGGGTTACTATGCCCTCCTCCAGGAGATCTTCCCAGCCCAGGGATCGAACTGACATCTCCTGTGGCTCCTGCATTGTAGGTAGATTCTTTACCGCTGAGCCACTGGGGAAGCCCCAAACTACCATATGACTCAGTTATTCTGCTCCTGGATATATATCTACCAGAAACAAAAATACTAATTTGAAACAATAAATGTGTCCCAATGTTCATAGCAGCATTATTTATAGTTGCCAAGATATGGAAGGAAACTAAGTGTCCATCAACAGATGAATAGATAAAGAAAATGTGGGCATGCTGTTTCAAAGGTAGAGGTGAAATGGTCTAAGATGAAAACATACTGAACCATTAATTCCATCCAGAGATAAAAACGATATTGATTTTAGGGTCAGCATTTCCCTTGACCGAAATGTATTCCTTCACAGAACATTCTGTAGTGATGAATGCTCACTGATGGAACTTAAGGGAATAAAGGATGTCTCCTTTTCTGGTAGGTGAAGCTGAGGACATCAAACTGTTCTTAAGCACACACAGGGCCCAGCCCATAGTCAGTGTTCAATAAATATTTATTCAATGAGCTAATTATTTCTGAGAATACTGAAATGACATCCAGGCACAGGCTGTGAACTCTTAACACTGCCAGTCATAGCACTTCAATGTGGAAAGACACCAGCACGAAACACAGTTTACAAATGACTCTGGACTGTTCACAAGGTACTTATTCTTAATGAGATGTCCAAAATGTACAGTTGACTCTTATCCACATTTATCTAATTATTCATTTCTTCCAAACAAGTTGTATTACATAGTAGGGTAAGAGAAGAAATACTATTAGGCCATCTACAAAATCCTGTTCTGTAAATGAATATTGAAATAGTTCTAGTCTTACTAACAAATCAAGACCCTTTCCAAAAATTGTATAATATATATAGGGTTTGGGAAGCACAACTCCATCTGGAAGTAATTAACCACATAAAGAGAACATACTTGGCTTGTCATTTCTGGTTAAGGATGAAGTGTCTGAATCTCCTGGTTGTGTTTATTTTTACTTCTTAGAGAACAGTTAATGTATAAAACAGCATACTTTCCTACTCTATCAATCATTCAGCCAATCTTTATACCTAAGAAATATTTGGAGGGATTTACATCCTCTAAATATTCTAAAGAATATTTTAAACGTTTTAATTTCACTTCAATTATCATTTTATAAGTTACAATCCCTCCAAAGTTACAAATTCAAATTGAGTACTTAAAATTTTGATATAAACCAGGTTCTTTTACCTGAGCATTTTTCTTTTGTCACTTAAATAACCATGAGTACATCCTTTACCTCATGAAAGAGTAACTATTTTTTCCCACAGATTGGCTAAATTGAGTTCTGAACCAAGTTGAGCGGCTGCTACCCTTGAAGCTGATTAGTAAAACAAAGTATTCAACCTAACAGAGGAGTTAATTTAAACCAATAAAGAGCAGGAAACTCAGAGCTGAAGGTGAACCCAGCTCCTGACATGGCCCATTGTTTCTTGGCACACTAAGGCACTCATCACATTAAGTGACCTCGTATCTCATCTGGACTAAATACCAAAGCTGAATGCATCTATTTAAGGCAGATGTAGGCTCATCCTCGAATTTCCAGATCTAAATCACTGTTGTCCTTTCTTATTTATTTTCTAAATTGGCAGCTTTTATAAAAGTAACTGAAGAAAAACAGGTTTCATATGGAGGAGGCAGCTGGAGACTAGTATATCCTCCTCAATAGTGTAGAAGAGAATCTTTGAAGTTTAAATTTAGCAAACATAAACCTTGAATATTAATGATGTCCTATGAAAGAGACTAAATTTACAAATAAAGCCTAAGGGGATGGGAGGAAGCCAAGCTCACAGATCTTCAAGCTACAGTTACTCAGTTATAGCATCAAAATACTACGCAAAAGTGTTTTAAGTCAGACAATTTTAGAACTTACCTAAATAGATGAACTATTTATCTACTCCTAATTTTGGCATTGACTCTAATACTTAACTTCCATCAAACTCCACCATTTTCAAAACCTTCCGATTGCAGACCAAATTCCATACTCAGCCACAGAACTAAACCATGATTTAAAAAAAACAACAAAATAAACAATAAAGCAAAACAAACTCCCATGTTTAAGGAAATAAGTGCCAGTTTAGGGCAATTGGGGAACTATAAGGGATCCTTAAAGTGGATAGATCTCATGTGATCCATTTGAAAATAGCCATATTTAAGGGAGGTTTTTTCCTTTCTTTCCTCTAAGTTATTTTATTGTAAGAATAGAGAATATAGTACAGTTTCTTATTTGTTTTTTAGTAGCTAAGTTGTGTCCAACTCTTTTGCAACCCCATGGACTGTAGCCCACCAAACCTGTCCAGGGGATTTCCCAGGCAAGAATACTGGAGTGGGTTGCCATTTCCTTCTCCAGGGGATCTTTCCAATTCAGGGATTAAACCTGGGTCTCCTGCATTGGCAGGTGGGTTCTTTACCGCTGAGCCACCAGAGAAGCCTTATAATATATAAAGCAAACAAAATATGTGTTAATTGACTGTTCATGATATTGGTAAGGCTTCTGGTCAACAGTTTGTTAACAGTTAAATTTTGTGGGGAATCATAAGTTACATGTGAATTTTTTATTATTTTGGCCTTGCCATATGTGAGTTCTTTAGTTCCCTGATCAAGGATAAATCTGCAGTGGAAGTCTTAACCACTAGATCCCCAGGGAAGTCCCTACATTTGGATTTTTGACTATTCAAGGGGTCAGCGCCTCTAACCGTTGTGTTGTTTAAGGGTAAACTATATTTTGATAAATAATCTTAAAGAGGTTATGATTTTCAGAGATTTGTAAGACAAAGTTTTCAATTTCCCAAAGAATTGAGCTGCTGCCTAAATGATATCAAAGGGCCAATATGCCCATCAAACTAGGTTTAATTTACTTCTTTATACAGAAAGTTTCCAACTAAAATGGAAATATGATTTCTATGTTCTAGAACTTCAGGGTTCAGTGCATTATGCCTTCAAAAAGTCTGCACAAAAAGTTGAACACAAAAGCGTTTAACAGGTGACCTCTTTTGGAGCACATAATTCAACTCCAAACCATTCCACCTTAGGGGCAAAAAGTTTCCACTATTACTTTTGTCAACCTTGGAATATCAATCCCCAGCTTCCACTGCACACTCTGTGGGCTCAGGTAATTCTCCTGGCTCCCTTTAGCATATTAAAGGAGATTTAATAAGCTCAGTTGTACCCTGTCACCATCATTTGTGGCCTGACCATTCCAAATATTTTTTAATCCTAAGAATAACAGAATAACATTACACCATTTCTTTCTTACACTTGCAGCCTCGTTTACACAAGGCTCCAAGTTATACAACAAGATGGCAAAGTTATTGGAAACTGGGCCACCTGAAACTTTTGTTTTCAGTCCCATTTTTCAGAAAAAGAAAAAAAAGGGTTTTGGAGGGGAAAAAAATCATGAGGAGATATAAGTATTTATGACAGTGTGTGTGGGTTTATAAAGTGTATGCAAAATAACACCAGGAAACAACTCAAAAATATTTCATTCCCAATAGCATAAAAAAATACTTATAAATTTAACAATATAAAGTTCAAGACGTATTTGAAAACTACAAAACATTTTTTTTATTATTTTAAAAATTTATTTAATTGGAGGCTAATTACAATATTGTAGTGGTTTAAGTGAAAGTTGCCCAGTCGTGTCTGACTCTTTGCGACCCCATGGACAACACAGTCCATGAAATTCTCCAGGCCAGAATACTGGAGTGGGTAGCCTTTCCCTTCTCCAGGGGATCTTCCCAACCCAGGGATCGAACCCAGGTCTCCCGCATTGCAGGCAGATTCTTTACCAGTTGAAGATCTAAACAAATTGATCCACCACACCCATGGATTGGAAGTCTTGATGTTGTTAAGATGGCAATACACCCCAAACTAATCTACAGATTCAACACAATCTCTATCAAAATCCCAGCTGACTTCCTTAGACACTAGGCACCAAGCAAAAATCATTTACAAGAATGAGAAGTACTTGCATCTTGGAGGTGCTTTTGATTTGTAGATGAGGGTTTTACAAACTCTGAAACAGAAATCACTGCTCAGCCCTGGACTCCCCGTCTACAGGTCTCTCTCAAGGTAGATTTACTGAAAACCCACATAAAAGCCTCATATCCAAACAAGGCCTGCTCTGTAATATAACCTAGTCACTGCCAGTTTAATTTAGTGCTAACAGTGCTAAATTCACCTGGAAAAAACCTGCAGGGGTGGAGTGATGGGAGTTGAGGGAAAGCAGCAAAACCAAACTAAGAAAAAAAAGCAATGCTTCTTGGCCGCCTTCCAAAGGTTCAGAGTTTTAAATATACAGAGGAGAAAATATGTTTTAAAAATCTTAAGCTCTGCAATTTCTTGGGAAAATTTGCAAGGCTCTTTCCTTTAAATAAAGCCATCTAAGGTGCAGAGTTAGTACCAATCACTAACACAACAGAAATGGGTTATAGTGTACGTTGCTTAGTTGCTAAGTTGTGCCTGACTCCTTTGTGACTCCAAGGACGATATAGCCTGCCAGGTTTCTCGGTCCGTGGGGTTTGCCAGGCAAGAACACTGGATGGGTTGCCATCTCCTTCTCCAGTGGTTGAACCTATATCTACTGCATTGGCAGGCAGACTCTTTACCACCAAGCCACCAGGGAAGCCCAATATATTGTATACTCTCTAGTCTAATTTAGGTAGCGAGTCTAACTCTGAAAAACGGATAGTAAGTTTAGTTGAGTAAAGACTAGGCTTTTAGACACAGTTCCTCTCCCTCTCAAATGACCATTTAAAAGCAAATCTTTAATTAAAACCGCACACAGAAAATTTATGCCACTCACAGAAATTTATTCCTCCATTAAATAAGACTATAGCACTCTGAATTGTCTAGAACTGCAATTCCACCCAAGATTTATGCTAATTAAGTTTTTAAATTTTCTTACATAAAAAGAAGACTCCCACAAAAAAAAATCATTTGGAAAAAATTTAAAGTTCTCCAAAAGAAAATACATTTCACTTAAACATTTGGCCATGAGGAAGGCAGCTGTTATCTCTTTACATTGACAGATGTCACAGAATATGCTAATCTATACAGGCTTCTCCTTACACAACACTCACTGCAGTACAGTTAGAGATCTGACACATGAAACTTCCTCCCAAAGACATAGACAGGTGCACGTCATTTACATTGGCCAGGACACTCACGGTTTTACTTGACAGGAGTCTGTGTTAACGACAGGTACACTTAGTGGCTATCATATCTTCATATTCTTTATAAGTGATTGAGCCATCAGGCTCGATGACCAAAACACTCAAAGGACTGTACTTGGCAGGTACACAGGATGGTCTTGGCACTGAGGAGTCAAGTTTCTCATGGATGATGTTCTGCACCATGGTGTGAACCGGAGAGCCATACCGATGTCCGACCGCCCTGGGACAGTCCCCTTTACAGTATCGAGGGTTGTATTTGTGTGGGGCCACAATCCAGTTGTCCCATTTCAGCTGACTAAAGCTAAGTCTAAAGTCATGGAGCTCACATTCATTCTGGGGAAAAAGAAATTGTTTGAAGTATTCACTCAGATTGAATGAAGCTGGAACCAGAGGCTTCTTCAGTTCAGAGCTGACACTCTCCTGGTCTCTCCGGTGACGGGACGATCTTACACCCTCAGCAGTTTCTTCTCCCATGGGATAGGCAGACAGCCCTCTCTTCTGGTCAGGACCCTGTGAAGGCTTCCTTTTAGGGTGGAGGGAATGCCACTTGTGAAAAGCCTGAGCACTTGTATCGTTCAGATATAAAAGCAATGAGGGTGCTACGAGAAGAGTCAAGTTAAACAGGCTGTCCTGTGCTGAAGGATGCTGCAGCTGGTCTTTCACACATGTAAAATTTACAGACATGTGAATATTCCTCTTGTGGGAGGCCACCAGAGGCTCAAGAGGAGCTGTCACATCAATCTCAATCCATTTGTATTTCTTTCTAAATTCAAACTGTGAGTTAAAGGTAAATGAGTATGGAGCTCTAGGGAGAGTCTTGCTAGAATACTCTGGCTCTTTTATCACCAGGTTGCATATACATGTAACAGGAAAGGGAAAAGAAATGGAGCTGTTGAAAGTATATAGCAAGACTGACTTGAATAAATGTTCCACAACAGTAACACGATCCAGGTTAAACAGCAGGTCCACTGATGGAAGGGTTCCTGAGAAGAAAAACAATCCAACAGTAATGCCATATGTAAGTCAAATCAAGGAATCAGTACCTCAGAATGTGCTTCTGTCCCTTTTTTCCCTACTTTCTCAAGCCTTAAAAGTCAGGGTGGGATAGGGGTTATACAGAAAAAGCAAGTTATCTGTACCATATCCAAGTCCCAGCACTTACTGCTGGATCACCAGAAATTCAGAATAGCTTTGGTGGTGAATTAAAAGAGGGAATCTTTACATTTTTAAGTTTTAGAATCTTAATAACTTGCTCCAAACAAAGAGAAAGCTAAAAAGGAAAGCAGTATTTTTCTCTTGGAAAGTCTTTAAGAGGAAAACTATCAAAGACACTTGCCAGGCTTGTTAAGAAAACATTCCAAGTTCTTACCAGCAGAATCAATAAAGAAAAAGTACTTGTCTAAGTTAATTTGGAACACTTGAGACTGACAACAAATGGAAGCTCTAAACCCACTGTAACAAAACAGGACAACAAGGAAGGATAAATGGTTTAAGATAGCCACAAATGACCTGCTGGGTTAGAAGGGTTTTCTGTAAGTCACGAGCTAGAGTATAATTTTTTTTTCCTTTTTTAAATAGCACTGCTCCCATCTCCCTCACACACACAAGATTGTTGACTAACACATTGTCCTTGTATGGATCTACTGTTCCACATAAGGACTTAAGCTTTTCTCTCACAGAAAGCAACAAACATGGGGAAAACATCCTGTTTACTAAAGCGCACTAACAGCTGAAAGAGGTACTGTAGGTTCACGTCCAGGCCAACATTGGTAGACTAGAAAGAATATGCAATGAAGTAAAAATACCTTTTATCTAGTCCTGATTTTGTGACCCTGGACAAGATGCTAACCTCCAGCAGCACTCTCCCCAGGCTTTAGGGCCATTAAATCTCTTCTAGCAAGAGATTTAGCCTACATCAACCCATGAGGGCATTAGGAATAAGTAGTAAGATCAAGTACCAGGTTTGTTTGGATTTGGATATTGAGTACCATGCAAAGTAAAATGCAAGTCAAGGAGCAAGGGTCAACCCTTTTCTGTAACTGAAATGCAAAAGGTCTTTCTTCTTCCCTCCACCCATTAACTAATCTGCTCCCACACACCTGCCGTCTGGTCCCCAGGAGCCTGCTTGTGCTGAGCACAGGGGGTGAAGAGCCGAACAGTGTTGTAAAGGTGGCTTCTGTCAGATTTAGGGGTCCCCTCCTTGGTAGCGTATGCCTTATAGAGCCTCTTCATGTAGTGCAAAGCTCTATCATCTGGCTGCAGCCTGGGGGGTCCCCCCTGCCCATCATACAGAACTTTTAAGAGAGGGGAAAGGAGACCAGGTCTGTGTCTCCCAGCCAGATGCTTCAGCAAGGACCAAGTCTCAGCCTCAGATTCCAACGCAGTCCTAGCTACAATCTGAGCTTCTCCCCTAGAAGGCTGAGAATCAAGGCTAATAGGAAAACAGAGCCAGGGAAAGCAGCAAAACCAAATGAAGAATTTGTTGGGAAGCGCCATGGCTTGGAAGAATTAGCAAGGAACACATTTCCCCATACCAGTCTTCTTCCTAAAAACCAGGAAGAGCCTCGGTTGGTCTCTTAAATAAACTTTAGGTGTGTGGGTGGGCTAGGTTCACTTCTGTAATCAGACCTTAAGGATGCTTAGCTGAGGATAATTTTTATCAGCTGACAACACCCTATTCATCCAGTTTGTCCTAATTAGATACAGATTTATTGGGTCATATAGTTTTCCTTTTCCTTTCCCCTGGCATTTATTTAAAATCTCTTAAGTTAATGGACTAGCTATGTAGCTGAAAGGCTAAGAGAAAGTGAGGAATGATCTTTAAAAAAAAAAGTCGCCCATTTCTTGAGAGAGATTAGGATTCTTAAAATGTTCCCTAGGTGCTTGCTGAAACTTCCAAGGCATGTGGAAAAGCTAATTATTCATGATGACACCCAGATCTGTTGGTATGCAACTTATGGTATTGGGTTTACTCTTCTCCCTGCATCTGCACCACCTCTCCCACTTCCAGGTGCTTAGAATATTTATTTACTGCATGTTGATTGGGAGGGTGAGAGAAATTCACAACTGGAATTGAGATTCCAGACAGCAGAGAACTGCTATTTTGCCAAGTTCTCCTAGGTAGCTTTATAAGGATATGTACTTGGAATCCTGCAATATGCTTTAAAAAGGAGGACATCACATTTAATCTTGACTCATTTTAAAATATAATATCTTGATGCCTTTATTTTGGTCTGCACATTCATCTAAGCATACTTTAATTGAAAGGTTTAAAGACGTTTTCAGGTGCTAGAAAATAAACGAAAGGTTTGCTTTTTATTAATCACTCAAATGGTGGGAGAATTTGCTAGGTATTTTTGTTCTTACCTGTATAAGTATTTATGTTATTGCCTCTGAGCTAAGATCAGGTTAGAGATTATGTTTCAGAGAAATGAGACATGGGTGCACTAAGAAGACCTGCATATACTCACCGTGTAAGATACAGAACCAGTCTGTGCAGTACCCAGGCTGATAAAACCAAGTTATACTGGTAAATTTTAAGTTCATTGTCTGCCAAACCTCCCTGGCCCGGATCTGTCAAGGAGGGTTATAAAACACACCCAAACTGCTGAATGAGAACTGAGTCCTAGATTACACATGGTTAGCAATTCCATGAAAAAAACATTTACAGACACGTTGTATCAAGTGGAAAAGTCAGTCAGCTGACAGTACAGCAGTATCCTTATGTAGAAAGCACTTTCCGAAAACGGAATCGCCTCACACGCGACGTTCCTGCCTCCCTCCTGGGCAGTGGAGTGAACAATGGGCAACGTGACATTCGGCCCCAGGCAGAACTCTGTCAGGGCGAAGTCGGCTGCGATGGAGATTGCCTCTTCCCTCCTACAATCACTAACACCTGCTCATCACTTGCTGGACTATTACCTGAGGACTCTTGTGGCTAAATGGAAACTTTTTAATTATCTCTTGGGAAAATCTACACCCTGCCAGTGGATTCTAATCCGGTGGCTGACAAGAAAAGTCTCAGATCCGTGTCCCTGATTCGGGTCCTGCGGTCGCGGAGGGCCTGACCATAGCCGATTCCGGTTCGAGCTTACAAGACATGACAGTACAAAACCTCGCGTTGACTGCCAGGCGGCGGCCTCAAAGACGCTTTCCACCGCGCCAGGACACCCGACCCTAGGGCAGCTCTCGAGGTTGACAGGCCCCTCGCTCTTCTACTCTTAGTCCGTCCGGTTCCGGCCGCTTCCTGAGGCTCCGAGGAAAGCCGGGAAACAAGGAGAAGATTGAGGGGAACCGGTGAGGTGCGCCCCGGGACCCCAGAGCCCGCCCAGAGACGCTTGGCCCCACCCCAGAGCAGGCACCGCCCACTTCACGTCACGCGGCGGGGGCACGTCTCTTCGGCACTGGGGGCGATGGCGCCGTCACCTGGAGACAGTCGGGAACTAGTTCTCCCGGAAGTGACCTCACCGCCTCCGGGCGCGGCGTCCGATCCTACCGGAAGTGGCGGACGGAAGCCGGAGGGTCCTGCGCTGTGGCGGGCGAGGTGACCTCGGTGTGTGAGTGTGGCCGCATCGGGCGGTCTCGGGGACCCCTGGAGGGTGGGGTCGTTCTGGGTTGGGAACATGAGGAGCGCCGCGGAAGGACTTGGGTTGACGGCGGCAAGTCCCGGGCTTGAGCCCAACGCTTGTCCTCTCTCCGTCTTGCAGAGGCCGCCGCGACCATGGGCCGCCAATTTGGGCATCTGACACGGGTGCGGCATGTGATCACCTACAGCTTGTCGCCCTTCGAGCAGCGCGCCTTTCCGCACTACTTCAGCAAGGGCATCCCCAACGTGCTGCGCCGAACTCGGGCGTGCATCCTTCGCGTCGCGCCGCGTGAGTGCCCAGGCAGGGCGGAGGGGCTAGACTCCCATCCTCGGAGGGTACTGCGGTTCCCCTCAGTGAGCACTCTGCAGCTCGCCATAAACACCCTTTCTCTTTCAGTAGTCCTGAATGCCGTTGAACTGGTCATAACCTCCCCATCTTACAGATAAGGGAGTTGGATCACAGAGAAATGACTGGCTCAAGGTCACTTGTGTGATTCCAGTGTCTCCCTCTGAGGTCACCTTTACCCACTTCTTTCTTAGCAGTGAACTGTTCCGTGTTAAAGGTGCAGCAGATAGTGATGATAGTTGCACATTTTTCTTTGCTAAAACCCATAGAAGTGTACATTTCAAAGTGGTTGAACGATGAAGTTTATGCTATGTGAATTTGTCCTCAGTTTTTAAAACATTTTAAAATGTGCAACAGGGGAGCGATAGGGAAGATTTGGTCACTGTTCACAATTTTCCTGGATAAACACCTTTCTTTTACACAGCTGAAAAATAGGTTTGTAGCATAAGCTTTTTGATCATCTGGTTTAAGACTGATTTCTTAAGAACTAGAGACAGGAACGGAGAAGGCAGTGGCACCCCACTCTAGTACTCTTGCCTGGAAAATCCCTTGGACGGAGGAACCTAGAAGGCTGCAGTCCATGGGGTCGCTGAGGATCGGACACGACTGAGCGACCTCACTTTCACTTTTCACTTTCATGCATTGGAGAAGGAAATGGCAACCCACTCCAGTGTTCTTGCCTGGAGAATCCCAGGGATGGGGGAGCCTGGTGGGCTGTCGTCTATGGGGTCGCACAGAGTCGGACACGACTGAAGCGACTTAGCAGCAGCTTAGTAGCAGAGACAGGAAAGCAGAATATAAGGTGAATCAGAAAAGAGGACTGGGATTCATGTGTCTTGTATGTGCTCACTGCTTTCTCTTATTTATTTTTATAGCGTTCATAGTGTTTTATCTTGTCTACACATGGGGAACGCAGGAGTTTGAGAAATCGAAGAGGAAGAATCCAGCTGCCTATGAAAATGACAAATAAGCTACTCATCTGGATAATGCTTCCTTGTCTCTGAAAGACCCTTCTCTGGGAGAGGAGTGTATATTGTAGTGTCTTGAAGACACAATAAACTTATTATTGGCTTCACTGTTGTGATTTTGTGTGTTGTGTAAGCAGAGTCCTTGGATGTGACTGCCAATTTTCAAGTTTATAAATTCCCCTCCCAGCATGATTCCTGAACCATTTTGGCTAGTCTGAGTTTGGGAAGGAGTGTGGCTTATCCCTTGTTCTGTAACCTACAAGACTATAGCTGCAACTGAACAGTTGTGGGTGGCATCAACTGTAGGCAGTGTTAGCTCCCTGCCCACTGCTTCCATATTGACAATAAAATTAGTAATTACTATGTGTCAGGTATTGTTAGCCCTTTACACAGATAATGTCTTAAACCTCACAGCTACCTTCACAAGTACCTTTGAAGTATCACCATTACACTCATTTTGCAGATGAGTACACAGGCAGAGAGGTTAAGTAATTTGCCCCAAATTATACAACTAGTGAATGGTAGAATCAGGCACTGAAGTTTCTGTTCTTAAAGCTGTGCTGTACTACGTGATAGCTATCAAAAGAAGAGGTGAGGTGACTCCTTTGCCTCTAGAACTGAGGTCAGCAAACTGGCTATGTTTGTACCAGGTTGCTGAAAGTGCTTTTTAGCCATGTATGACCTGTAAAACCTAAAATACTCTCTTTCCCTTTATGGAAAATGTTTACCCCTGTCTTAGAGCCTTTGAATTATCTTTCTAGTGGAAAAAGTACCCTTTTCCCTTCACCAGGAGATGGTGGGGGTAGGTGTTGGCAGTTTATACTTCTGGCTCCCTACTCCATTTCTAGAAACTTCTTTTCTAAGGAGCTGTTCTGCTAGTTCAGAGCAGCAGCTTCCACAGGGTAGGTCAGCTTCTGGCTCAGGCTGTGTCTTTCCTTACTCTCTTATTCCTGCCTTTCATGAACCAAAACTACCTCAAAATTCTGTAAGCTATCAGTAGATTGCATTGACTGTGAAGCAGGATAAGGAGGTACAGCTGAGACTAATAGACCTGGGGCCCATATCCTTTTAACTTGCTTCCCTAATGTGTGGTAAAGGCAAGAAACCCTCATTCTTGAGCTATGAAAACTGCTTACCCATAAAATAGGTATATTAAGACAAAGCCATAGGGCTGAAGTAACTGAAATGAGTGACATGTAAGTCGTAAAGTAGTGCAGGCCTAACAGAACTGTGGTGTGATGAAAACTAGCCTCACCAAACGGTAATTTTCCTGTTTGGCTTCTTGTCCAAGCTTATTCCCAGGGCTCACTGCCTGATATGCAACATATTTGGATCATAGTCTCCTTTGAGAATCTGATGAAAGCTGTGAACTTAACCTGTAAATGTACCCATTCTTAATCTTGCATAGTCTAAACAGGTTCATGGGCCAGGGGAGGATCGATTACTGCCTTGACAGGCCATTGATCTCTGTTTCTTTTTTCCCTCCAATTTTAGCCCCAAGCTTCCTAGGTGGCATGGCCACCCTTGTCCCATCTTTGCTTCATTTTAGACTTTTATTCCTGGTTCTTTGAGTGCTTTGGAGATTGCAGCCCCAAATCAAACTTGACCCTTTCTTAGTCTAGACCAGGCACTGAGCTTTGAGGTCTGAATTCTTTTATCCCAGCAGTTCTCTACTGAGAAGACTGTCCTATAAGCCTTTCCAGGCACTAAGCTGCTACTTCCAGATAAAATGGTTAAGCACTGCTTTAAGCCTGTCCCTCACTAAAGGACCTCCCTCTCTGTGTTTGGTGACTCAGAGCTCTGTGTAGTAGGGTCCTGGAGGGTGGGGGTAGTGGTGGTGGTGAATGGTGTGGAATATGAATTATAGCTCAGTACACCTGTACATGACTGGGACCTGGGATCATTTTATGGACTAGTCTGTCTGTAGAAATTCATAAAGAAACTGAAAATGGGTGGTGTCTTAAGAGGGACCACTATTGTGGGCCTCTATCCCTATAACCCATCCACTTGGAACTTCCAGCCCGGGTGTGGCTCCTTCACCTGCTGCTGGGGCACAATCACTTTTTCATTTAGCCCTCCTTTTCCCCAGCAATGCTCCTGCTCCCACAAAGGCATTTATCTCTGGTCTGCAGAATGCTGTGAAGGGGACACTTAAATCAGCCAACACATTGCCAGAGATGCAGGCCCAGAAGTCAATGCCAGTTCTAGCCAGCAATTGAGCAAATACACTCTATTTGTTGAAGTTTTACCTGGAAAAGTTTTTCCATTTCAGTCTTTCATTTTTCATTAGGCATCTCCTACTCAGGGACAGCAAAAATGTTTCCAATTACTGTCAAGCATGTCATGATCTTCCCTCCACCTGGAATGTGTTTCAAACAGCTGTTCATGTAGCTACCCCCTCGGTCTCCCATTTCATCCTAGGCACTTAACTTCAGAAACAGCAAATCCCTCGGAGTTGTATTCAGAGTTACTTAGCTGTAAGCTATCAACCGTGCTTCAGTCTCACTTTCTTCTTGTAAATTAATCATTTGAAACCCCACATGTCAGTGCCTGGGAGGCCTCACAGAGGTGCTCCCATCGAAAGAGAATAAAGCCAAAAGAGGGCGAGGGCTGGCCTCTGGTCAGCTAACCTACGTAGGTCCCTGGCTTCTGCTTTCCAGCGAAGCATTTCTTCTCCTTATGGCTGCTTAGACCTTTCTGCTGGAGAAAGGAATATGTACTTTTATATTGATTCATTCAGCAAAATACTTAACTGTACAGAGCCCCCGCACTTTTAAAATGTTTAATTTCAGGAATTGGCCTTCACAGCTACTCGGGGAATGTGGGATGGCCATGCCCACATCTGGACAATTCTGTCACTTCAGCTGAATGCTGTCTGGATGCCACTTTGCTTTTAAAAGTTTGATTTTAAATAAAACTACCACCGAGTTAGTGTAGACACATATTGAAATACTCTCCCTCACAGTGATTCCCCCACGGGCAGTAACTAATGGATCTTTTCTTTTGGGAGGAGGGATGGCATACAAGATAGAAGCTTGGGCCACAAAGGCTTCTTCAGTGTTGTCACACCCATGACGATGAATAGCCAGTCCTTTATTCCCCCTACAAAGAGGGGCCCCAAAGCCCCAGGCCTTTCCCTTGGCTGTGGTATTGGCTTTGTAAGTTAACACAACAGGCTACTTTGATTTTGCCTGAAGTACAGGATGGCAGAAATGGAGGACTGGGAGAAAGCGTCCATCTTGGGAATAAGCCCTTTCCACACCCCACGTGGCACATCACTGTAGGCTTGTTAAGGGGAGGTTGGCCCTCAGCCCACAGGCTCTAGGCTATCACGTTGTTCAGGCTTTTGCTTACTTCATCAGATTTCTGCTCTTACCCAATGTTCACTAGGTCACCTCACAGCCTCTTCTCCATCCCACAGAAGTTCCTAGTTAAGCACCTACTTGAGGTCATTCTGTATCGAAGCTCAGGAATAAAGGGAAGGAATAGCTAATTAGTCTCAAACTTGCAGGATTGGTTAGATGAGTTTGGTATAGGTCTGCTTCTCCATGTTCCTTAAGTGCAAGCAATGGCGTCTGTCTCCAGGCCTGGCCTGGTCCTGAAAGGACTGGGAACAGGCAGATGGATGATCTGTGGTCCTACCCTACCCAACCCCAGCTCTGAGGTCTACCATACTACCCTTTACTTCCTTGGCAAGAGGATTGGTGACTGTGTAGTAACTTCAGCTATGCCACATCTCCACAACTTTTTCTTGGGGTACAGGCAGGTTCTCACCTGCCATATCCAACCTGTGAAGATGAGAAGGGCTTAGGGAAGAGGTATCAGCCAAATGTTCAGGGAGACACGAGGCAGAAAATAATAATCTTTTTGCCTTTCTTGGCTTTTTCTTCCAGATCAAAGGAAGATCTGAAGTTCTATATATCTCCTTTTTCACAGAATTCAGATTCACACCTTTCTCTACAAACTCATTAAAATATGTCATTTAATGAGTACCCATAATTAATCATGGTTTAGGGACTTGCAGTGGTTCCTACTTAAGGTGACAGATGTTTTGGACTTTGGAGAGATCTCAGCCTTATGCCTGCTTCCCTGAAGTTGATGGATATGCTCTGTAAAAGGCTCAGTCATGTACTGGCAGGAAAGCTAGTAATTCAAGGTTTGCAATATCTGTCACCACTGTCAAGCTTTCACTGACTTAGGAAGCCCTGCTATTTCCTCAAAATTTAAAGAGGGAAACAAAGTCAACCAATACTTATTTGCCCACGATTGAAACATGTCAGTCCTGATTGCCCTTTCCCTGGGAGAAAGCCGGTAGGTCGGACTTTGAATTTTCTGCTGCTGCGTTTCCATTTTCTAGACAAATGATGTGAAACAAATAATTAGGGTGACAGTGAATCTACACAAATAAGTATCTGGGGCACTGTAGGCAAGTCTGGCTGAAGCATCCTCCTACATACATCTTTCCACAGAAGGGAGATAAGGGCCATATCCAATTGCCTGTAACAAAAGAGATCAGTGCTTCTTTCCTAAATAAGCTGAGAGGACTCAACACTATTTCTAAAGACCTCATTATGAGAATTCTATTTTGATTAGTGATTTCACTGAGCTATTTTGGAATAAAAATGTGGCTAGGTGCCTGGTCTCCCTCAATGGCTTCACGTGGCTTTTCAAAGGGGAGGAGGTAGTGCTGACTTTTGGTAAAATGGGTGAAAAAGTCCGAGCCAGCAACATAATCAAAGTCCAGATGAGGGATCAGTAAATGCGTTCCTGAGAGGCAGGCCTTGAACACATTCCTCTCTGGTAGACATTAACTTATTAAACTGACCTTGACTGCAAATATAAACTTTGCCCCCAACTTACCTGGCAACCAAAAAAGAGGTGGGTCTGTCTATAAAAAGAAGCGGGTACTGTGCCCGGCCTTCAGGCTCCTGGATCCTATTAAGATGTGGCACCTCAAACTCTTTGCAGTACTCATGATCTGCCTGTTGCTGTTAGCCCAGGTATGGACAGGATGTGTATCTGGGTGTGTGGGGATGGTAGCGGTGGAGGTGGAACTGTAGGCAGAACTTGAGAGCCAGACTCAGTCCTGAGGAATAGACCCCTCTGCTCTGAGTCTACAGCATCTGGGGGTGGGGGTGGGGTGGGGTGGGGTGGTGATCATTACTCTTCTACAACCTGAGGTGGCTATGTCTTCACCCTACAGGTAGATGGCTCTCCAATACCAGAACTGAGTTCAGCAAAGAGAAGGCCGAGGAGAATGACCCCATTTTGGAGAGGGGTTTCCCTCAGGCCCATTGGAGCCTCCTGTCGGGATGATTCTGAATGCATCACAAGGCTATGCAGGTACTGCACAAACCTGCCAGCAGGGCTGGCTGAACCCAAGAGGCCTGGGAAGCTGGGCGGAGGAGAGATCAGCACACACAGACCTAATAAGGAAACTGGAGTGGAGGCCTGCCTGGGCTAAGGATAGGGGCTCCATGGACAGTCCCTCAAGAGTTAAGAGCCAAGAGCAGCTCCATACAGGCACCCTGATAGAGTGATACCTTTCCTTTCTGTGCTCTACCCTGAGACTGGATGTCAAGCACAGGAAGGAAATGCAGCAGAAGTGGCTCTGGGCACCGCTAGACCTTTGTCTTAAAAATCACCTTTCTTTTCCCTTAGAAAAAGACGCTGCTCCCTAAGTGTGGCCCAGGAATGATGTACACACCAGGGGAAAAAGAGGACAGCACTTACCTACAACAATGCTCCGTTCTATGGAATATTGATTAACTGCATTTGCCTGGAGACACTTAAGTAAAGCAATCTTGTTTTTAAATGTTTGAAGACAGATATACGCTTTAAATTGGTCTCCATTTCTTCTTAGAATGTTGATATGTAGATAAGCATAACTAAACTTGTTAACTTAAAGAGTTTATTTTTCTATGGATACTATTAAATGTCTCAAACTGAAATTTTGGCAGCTTGGAATTCACACTTTTGAGGGGAAGGATTCATTTTGTATACTACAGAAAACCCAGCATTGCCTAATGATAATGTGTTAACTTCTTAATCTGGAAACTGCAGTGAGAGTTAACATTTCTTCAGGTAATAAAAACACAATGGCAGGCAATAGCTAGTGATTAACCTCAGCAAGTTCATAAACTATGGCCCTGGATCTTAACCCTTCATTGAATGTAAAGAACATATCAGTGAGGTGCAAAGACAGGCAATATTGGTTTGTTTATGAACAGAGACAACCAGAAGAAAAACCTAGTTAAATGAAACAATTAAAGCCCAAGCCACCAAGAATAACAAAAAGGATGTGTATGAGATTTCTGTTGGAGCAGGGAGAATTATGATCTATGCAGAGGGACCCAAGGCCAGCCAATTCAGAATTTCTATAATAAGAAATTAAGACCTGGACTGGTGGGCTGCTGCTGCTAAGTCACTTCAGTCGTGTCTGACTCTGTGCAACCCCATGACGGAAGCCCACCAGGCTCCCCCATCCCTGGGATTCTCCAGGCAAGAACACTGGAGTGGGTTGCCATTTCCTTCTCCAATGTGTGAAAGTGAAAAGTGAAAGTGAAGTCGCTCAGTCGTGTCCGACCCCTAGCGACCCCACGGACTGCAGCCTACCAGGCTCCTCCATCCATGGGATTTTCTAGGCAATAGTACTGGAGTGGCTGGTGGGACCAGACTTTAAAACAAGAGTAGCACTAGACCCTAATATACAAAACAGAAGTACAAAAAAAGGGCAAAGTAAGAGTTGAAAAAGTATAGAGAGCACAGTGTTTATAAACTTTAATACAGAAAATCTATTTGATATTTATTAAACTTAGTTTCTCCAGCTATGGTTTGGCATTATACAAAGCATCTTAATGACACAGTAGAGTTAAAAAGATCTTTACAAATTGAAATGTGATACCCTTGTCTCCAAATATTTTAATTGCCATAAATTTGTTTAAAAATACACATTAAACGCATGTTTGACACTCTAAACTTTCTATAATCTCAATACCACAAAATACATATAATATACTATACAGATGTGGAAAAATCTAGTTAGTATATAATACTTTGCTCACCATTAACAGCTTTATTACGTGAAATGCGCATACTGACTTAGAAATCCTAGCTTTTGAGCCCCAAAGTACCTCTGAAATTTTAATGTACTGCAACAAACAAAAATCACAGTATATAATTGAAATTTTGGTTGAAAATGTCAGATGCCTAAATATTTTGGATAAAAGAAATGTAAAACAAAGATTTGGATCATGTATAAAACAAAGGCATCCTATCAGACACTAACAGTACCTTTCTGCAGAATCAACAAGGCTTTTATCAGTGGCATTACCTCCCCTCCAAAACCCTCCCCAAATATCAAACCGTTATTCACCAAATAATTTTAATTAAAAAAAAAAAAAGAATTTTCAATAAATATATAAGCATTTATGTCCTCCATATACAAAATTTCTTAAAACCATTCAAAATGGAGGCTGGATAGAAATTTTCATAACTGTGCTTACCAACCCCACATCTGGTCCTCAAAGGTGACACCTTTTCAGGCATTGCCACCTGGGCCAGCTCTGTTGGTGAGCCCTACCCATTCCCACCCCACCTCGACCCCAGTACTGTTGAATGCTCATGTCAATGATCTGCCAGATGTGTGCATAAAGTTGTAAAATGGGGACACTTCTTGAACAGCAACAACAAACTCAACAGTATGGATAATTATGGCATTGATCTGAAAGGCAGCATTTCCAAATAGATGTTTTCCAGAGAGGAACATAGCAGGTAGAAAATTCCAGTGGTAAAAAGCTGAAAAGTAACCCCATGTGGGAGCAGTAAGAGGTCAAAACAGAGTATTACTAGAATTTCTGGGTGGGCGCTTTCCCCCATGCCTTAAATTAGAGCACCTTTTGGCTGTTTCTAAGAATGGGAATTTATGCTTAGCTAAGGAACGGTGGGCAAGGAGAGGGCAAAGCTGACATTCCCCAAAGTCAACTTCATGATATGACGATTACTTGGGTTGCTATTTTCGGTTGCTTAAAGATTGGTTTAGACTTAACTCTAATGCCTTATTCTGTGACCAAATGCCATCAAAAAGAAAAAAAGAAGATATTCTTTCCATTCGCTTTTCGGGAGACTGTAAGTTCTCTTTAATTAACCATATGGTTTGAGTGAACAGAATCTGCATTTGCTTTACCAACTATTAATAACTTACTTCCTGTAACTTGCTGGCTTAGTTATAGGGTCTAGGAGTCTAAAATGAATTTCTCTATTAGTGAAAATGTGAAAGAAATGCTCACAAACATGAACAATTTGGCCTCTTGTCACTATATATTCTAAGTCATTCAATACTTTCCTATTTATATTACTGAATAGCAACCTTAGATGTGCAATATTATTATTGGAAAAAATTCTGCCTCTCCAACACATAGATACATGAAATTGAAATGAAATCTGTGTTCCACATAATTAGGGAATATGAGTTATAGGAATCTAGATGGATTTGAAATGTTTTGCTTTGCAATTTACTTAGGATTAAAAAACAATCTTCACAATCTGCCTAAAACAGCCTTCCCAGTAGATGTTCCTGGGATCCAGAGGCAAACTTCTATAATTCAAAATACATAATGAGGCCCCTTTGTTTAATTAGCAACTGGAAAATTAAAATTCTTCCCACCCTGTATGAGCCCTATAATACTACGGAAGGGCTCAAATATATTTTAAAAGTTAATTTACTACAAATCATAGTAATTAAGCTTTAACAATCTAAAAGGAATACACATTGCACCCTTGAACATTAATATTCAAGGTGTCAACAAGAAAGTGTCTTAGATCAATAAATAATGTGGAAATAGTTGCGCTAAGCTAAAATACTAAACACACACATTTCTGACAAACTAATTTCATGTTTTCATACATACATACATATATATAAAGTGTGTATGTGTATATAATTTTAAAATCCAAAGTTGCATACCCTCACACTTAGAAGAGTGCACAGCGTACCTCTCCTCTACACAACTAGGCATCACTGACTGGAGCAACCACAGACTGTTCTGAAACTCCACAGAGTGCTGCTGGCCTCCAGAGCCAGAACGTTCATTTACAACAGGTGTGTTCTGCAGGCTCTTGCTTCACAATACAAGCTTATTCAATAAGGTAATTTCTCAAAGTCATTGTCATTAAATACAAAAATGATGCTGTCTGGTCTAGCTGATTAGACCTTTCTTTAATGAAAAGAAACAAACAACGATTAAAAAACAACAAACAACAGCAAACCTAATAAAGCCACAAGTGTGTCGTTCAAAGTGCAACCCAGACACCTGTGCATCCATCGGTGCGAGAGCCCCCCAGAGCACAGGCATGTGTGGGCATGTGCACACATTACTCTAGACAGCTTTTACATTGGAGAATTAAACTAGTGATGGTCAACCTTCTCTACTCTGCAGCAACTACAGCTGTGAATTTATCTGAAGTATTCACTGCTTATAAAATCAGTTAACTACTTGCCCAGAAAAAGGTGGCACTGAGGCAAGAAATGGGCTGAATGCTCCCCAGTCAGGCTGGGCCTAGGCTGGACTGTGGAAACTTGAATCACCTGAAGGGGAGTATTCCCCACAGCCCAGCCTAGGCTGGGCAATATTATACCATGTGACAACTTCCTCCACTGTAATCTGTTTGCTGGTTGCCAGTGGTGTGGCTGCTGCCTCCTGGCATACAAGTGTGGTCTTAAGAGCAGTCAACAGAACAATTTTAAAAATAGTTGCTATTTTTATAATTAACTATATTAAATACAAGTCTTAGGCTAAGTAAGTTTTAGCCACTTGTCAAAATCAGTTGTAAGTATTTAGAGAACACTGAAGACACCTATTGAGGAAGGAGGAATGGGCGCCTGTAAAGGAGTCCAAAGTACGCGCTGGAACAGATGCAGACAGACAGAACTTCTGAGGAGATGGACACAGAGGAGAGGGAGTGGTGTTTCCACAGACTTTTACACTGAAAATTCAATTGTTTAGAAAAGGAGTTTGATCCATTGCCCATTACCACCTAGTGGGAAAAACCCTCCACAATTAAAAGCTTGAAAAACTAATTTCCCAAGAATTAACACAGTTTTAGAGACAGAATATTTGAGCACAGCACCATAAAACATGCAGGAAATTCTGCTTTAACAAATTATCAGTGTGACCTGGGAAATAAATGTTCCTGCTATCTTTCAGGACACACAGGAGACTAGAACACACTGAAACTCAGAAGTGCCCCACTGGCTGCTGTTGCTGAAAGTCTAAAAGCTTAAAGGATACTTTTTCCATTTCCAAGATATCACAGAAAATTAAGGAATCAGAGTCAGAGAAATTAGAGAAGAACAGGACAAACATTTACTTTGATTAACTGTGGCAAGTTTCTTACTGAATAACCACCATGGATCATAGAGAAGTTGTCTTTTTAAGGAAAACTGTTCCTAAAACACACTAGGATAAAATTAGCAAGATATTAGAGGCAATTTTCTCCAAGGGAAAACTGTTAAATTCAACATAAACTGAGGATCTGAATCTTCAGTGATATGCAAAAAAAAACCAACTTGAGGTACAAAACCATTAAGAAGCTTGAGATGAGGCCACAGGACAAGAAAAGTTAACTAGTTTCGTAAGTGTAGATTCAGACACAGAGGGGCCACTACACCACTGGGTTTAGAGATTTTCTACCCCTTCTTTCTCATTTCAAACCTTAGCAATCATCTATAAATAACAGGGCAATCCTTTTTTCTGACTGGATGGATTCAGTTTTGGAATTGGGAGGACAAACTATTTTTTGAAGCAGCATTACCCAATAGGTTAGACTAAGTCATGTACCAAAGCATTAGCTTTTCTGAAAGAATTAATCTTTATGTGACCCTAAAGGACAACTGAAAAGGAAAGAGAATTTAACATTATTACTACAGAAGACCAACCATATGGGTGATCTGCTCCTAGTGTAAAACTTCATCTGTAAACAATCCATAGAGTCTTCATTTAAAGGTAAGATTTAAGGCACACCAGACATGATAGGGGCACTAAAACAAAAGACAGAAGGTATATTTCTCACCTTTAACTCCTATCTGCACCTTATAAGGGAAAGGTACTTTGATATACAACTCTTAACAGAGCTGGCTTATTAAGCTCTACTCCTGCTCCCCTCCCCTTCCCAAGAGAGCTCACACTGAACCAACTTAGGTACTTTTCTAGTGCGAATTTTCTGATCCCATCAGAAACATATATCATTGATGAAGGCTTTCTCAAAATACAAAGGTAGTAAACATAAGATAGGTTTAAAAGGTGAAATTCATCATCTCTATATCAGGCATTAGAACCCTAAGTTGTATAGCAAAAAGCACACACACCAAAGCTCCAGGCCATTTTACATCAGTCATTGCATGCTCCTACCGGAGCATCACAATCTAGTGTGGGAAAAATTTTTTTAAATTAAAATTCTGAACAGAGATTTTACCCTACAAACATCATCAATGAAAGAGATATAGGCGGCAACCCTCAGGAGCTGGATCATCCTTTGTTCAACAGTAACTTACTCTGTTTCAGTTAAGTGTCAACTTAGTAGTAACAACAACAACCAAACATATGGTTTAATAAAATCCATAAGGTTCAAGATTGTCGTTTTATGAAACCCTTCACATGATATGCTTCTCCTAGAAAGTTTGCCTGCCCTCTTTTGTAATGCATTAAATGCAAGTTACAGTCACCTTGTGATTGCTATAGTGTTATTAACACATGTTCACAGTTCTTGAAATAATGCATACCAAATCAGAAACATTTCACTTTACATTCACATAGACTGCCATCTTCTCATATTTAAGTGATTTTCCATGTGTAGAAGAATATCCTTAATATTGTACTAAGTATAAATTCTGCAATAATAAAATTGTACTTAAGATCTGAAGTAATATCAGGTAGTAGGTGTAGAAAGAACATGTCCATATTCTAGATAAACCAACTCTTACTCTTAGAAGAGCTACCACAAAAAGACATTACTTTTAGGTAACAAAGCTCCCAAAGTATATAAATAAAGTCTACATTAAATTTACATAAAATATTCAACAGAGTAAATTTATAGGCAGAAATAACTAAGTTTTAAACTAGTCCCAATCTGGGAACTTGAAAAAAAATTAAAATAAATAGAATTTCAACAAATTAGTAATGAACTGCAACTGAAATTTCAATCTTATAGATCACTGAAACCAATTATCAACATGCTGCAGATTTAAAAGCATTTAAATAGTTTTTCATATTGGGAATATTGAAGGGTCAAGTGACATGACTTCGGGTTATTAAAAAAAAAAAATGCAGGAACCAGGGAAGAGAAAACCATTCCTCATTCTTAGTGTCAACTAGGTGGTGTGTTATGGCAGTTTTCCTTCGTGACATGACACAGTGTTGTGGAGAAAATCAGAGGCAACGAGACTGTGTTCAGTTCAGGATATCAACTTGGCATCCTGGCGAAGCCAGTGCAGTCCCTGCCGGGTATAACGAACTAGGTCTGTCATGATGCTTGCATTAAAGATGAGAGGGCCCATTACTTTATCCAGTTCAGCAAAGAATTCTAGAAAACCAAAAACACTCATTAAATGATGCACACTCTTTTCAATCAGTGCTTTAAAGTTTTTAGTCTAGACCGTAAAAAACTATTCATATAAAGTAAAAAACATTTCCTCCTGCACTAAAATGATAACTGTTCATGCTTTAGAACAAATCATCCCATAGTCAATCAAGTTATATTCTTTCCCCAAGTCACAAAACATTTTAAAAAGACTATATGGTCAGGAATTAAGAGTTACACATATAACTCTTCTGTGTCTATAAGAGTTATACACTCCAATATAAGAGTTTATATACTCCATATAAACAAAATGTCACCGATGGAAATTGCTACTACAAAGCAAACATGATTAAAATGGAGACCTAATTATACAAGGTATTGACACTATACTATTACTCAAAACATTCTTGTATAAGAAGCAAGTGGTATGAAAAAGCAGGACATTGTTATCTGCAAGTTTCCCCCATAAGAGCCCCTGTGAAGTTAAGATACTTACAACAGCCTGTGTCCGATCTTTCTGCTGTAATCATGCCATGCAACTTTGATGAACTGAATCTCATGTTTTAAACAGTAGTTTAAAAATGTAAGAGATAGAAATGACATGATTCTTTCTATGTGAACAAAATCAAACTGATGTGTATGTAAGGCAGGGTGTAGAGAGGAGGAAAGAATGACAGTATCCTAACATTTGATCCCAACACCATTCTGGGAGAAAACAGAGGGATGTAGGACTCAGTGAGGACAGTTTTTATATGCACGATGATAATAAAGACCTTAGTGTACATATATAAGAAGTAATCAAACAGTTGAAGAGAAAAGGATTTCCTTTATAGAACTCCAGCTAATAAATTCCTGATGAATTTTCTATTTCCTAATGGAATAACACATGTCGGTGATAATCATCAATGGATGCTAAAAGCCTAAGTTAAATAGTTTAAAATTTTAAAGTTTACATCAAACTGAATCAGGCCAACACCAGCTGAATGGTCAAATACTACTAAGACTAAAAAAGGAATAACCATTATATAACTTACAGTATGATTTAATAGGAAATATAGAGTACCACCTATGAAAAGTTCTTACCTAAAATAATGAACTTGACTCTAATCAAGTCTCAAGATATAACTATTAGTATGAATGAGGGGGACAGAAGAGCAAGCTAAACAATACCATGAGGAAGTAATCAGCAAAATCCATAATTTGACACATTCTATGGTATAGTTTCTCCTTGATATCAATGGCATGCCCCTCCCCGCCAAAGAAATAGAAGAAAGGAAGATACGTAAGAAATTGATCAATGAATGTTTGGATCCTGTTTGAAACAAACCCAATTGTTTAAAGAAAAAAGGCATATTTCAAACAATAGGAAATCTAAGGGGACATTATGTCTTAGAAGACATAAAGGAGTTAGCTTTAAAATATACCAGGGTAAAGAAAAATATGATGGGGGGCGATGAAGAGGGATGGTGGGAGGAAAAGAAAACAAGATTAGCAAAATGTTATATAGTGCTGAAACAGAAGTTGAGTAAAAGGTACATGGGTTCATTATACCATCCTCTTTGCTTTAGTCAGTGTTTGAAAATTAGCATAAAGTATGTAGGTAGGCATGTAGGCAAATAAGAATGTTAACAATAGTGGGGGAAGGAAGAAGGAAAGGGAGGGAGGAATGGAGAGATGAAAGGAAAAATGACACTAGGAAACTGGCATCAGGGAGAAGAATGTAATGTAGGGATAACTTAAGAACTGCATCTTGTAACCTTTCTTGAGTTGTAGTGACAATATTTAAAATTTTAGAAACAAATCAGGTTTTTAAAAACACAACCTTCCTCCCACCACTACCCTTCTTTAGGGATCAGAATTTTTCATTTTCATATGATGCCATAAGCAGCATTATATTTAAATATACTGTGACAAAAGTATACTTGCTTGATTGGCTACTTTAAGTTTTCTACAAAGGAAAACTGCCTGAATGGATGCTACACACACATATTTGCTAAAAAAACATCTACTGAAGTGTTTATTCTGTACTTTTTCAAAGATCTTTAATACTTCCTTAATTCTTAGTGTTTTTAGTTTGGGAAATAACAAGGTGCAATGACCTAATATTAAAAGAATGCTAGACTGAAGGCTATTCATTTTATAGTCTCTTTTATCACCTAAGTTTCTTCCAATATATCTTTAAAAACCCAGTATGAACATGTTTTCTTATATATTAAATACCTCATATGTATAAAATGTCTGGATATAATCCTATGCCCATAGCCAAATTTACCTGAACCATCCCAGGACAGAATATACATTTTATTACTTTTATAGTATAAGCTGCAATTAAATGTGGCTGAAAAAAGGCATATTTGTCTTAGACCAAAACTATTTTTTGTTTAGTTTGTGTCACCACTATAGTGCAAATTATTTTCTTGACAAAATTCAGTACATTTACATGATTGATAAGCAATGGAGATCACCAAACTGACTGTCATTAATTCTAGATAATAAACTAAATGTACAACAGACACTTAATTTAACTATTCCATAAAAGCTCTTTTTAACAATTCCATTCTTCAGAGTCTCTCCAGAGACCTCCTTACCTTTTTGCTCTTTGGAAAGCTGTTCGGCTTGGTCCCAAATTTCAGTGGCATAGAGAAAGTTGGATGTAACCTGAACATAGCTGGCTGCCATGTGGTGGATCCTCTGTGGAATGGTCACTGAAGAACCACTTGCTGAAGCAGTACTGGCTCCAGAAGAATAATTTCCTGAATTGCCTGGTGACAGCTTTGGAGAAACAGGGGAAGGCATCCCAACAGCTTTGCTACACACAGAGAAACAGGAAATTTATTCATAAAGAAAATGATGAATGTGAGGAAATTAATGTATGACTGGCTCTTTCTACATCAATACTTTTAAAATTTAAAGGTTCTTTTAAACTAAAAGAGAACTGTACTTCCAAAGAAGTACAAGTTCTTTTAAATAAATACTTAGCTCACTAAAGTGCTTATTGTGAGTTATTATTTTATCAAGACTCTTTGGTTTAACCAACGGCAACAGTATAAAAGATGGGAAAGAAGTGAGGAAGTCATACACTTTGGCAAGAGCTGTTCCAAGACTTAGAATCTACATCATCTCACTCTCAGCTCAACACACTTTCCACCTATCTGGTCATATAATTAGGTACTTTCCAATTGTTTTATAGAAAGCTGAGTGGATTAACAATATGAGATTTCATGGTATTTTTCATCCTTTCTGTGGGTGACTGGGATGGAAGTGATGTGGGAATGGAGAACCATAATCATGCCATTGTTATGAAATTTTGGCAGTATCCAGACATGAACAAAGATAAATGCAAGGTGATAAAACTCCAACTAGCCACAGAAATCAAGCTGAGAAAGGTTGAGGAGTTGTTAAAAAAAACAACTCAGACTTCTACAGGTGAACTGTTCCTTCTCTAATCTTTCTAAGAGCATGTTTAAGATATTTTCAACTTAAAAAAAAATGATAACGGTTAAGAATCCACCTGTAATGTGGGAGACCTGGGTTCAAAAGATCCCCTGGAGAAGGGAATGGCTACCCACTTCAGTATTCTGGCCTAGAGAATTCTACGGACAGAGGAGCCTGGCAAGCTACAGTCCAAGGGGTCACAAAAAGCTGGACATGACTGAGTGACTTTCACTTTCACAAAAGATACATTTGTTGGAAAGTGGCCAAACCCATTCCACTTTCACATAAAAATAAACTTGTCACATAAAATTTTACAGAGTAAAATTTACCTACCTTCCCAAGCCTGGTGATGGTGCTTGAGAGTTATTGTAAGAATTCTGTGGAGAAGAGACAATGTACTTAATAATTAAAAAAACAAACAAAAAAGTAATTTATGAAGTAATATTTATTTATGACATAATAACTACATTCAACAGCACTGGGCCAGTACTGATCTTAAGAAACCAAAATGTGTGTGTGTATATAAATATGCAACAGAAGGAAGTTATTTAGATAAGAGCTGGGGTGTTCTGGAAGACTGACAAGGGAGAGACAAAGGATGAGTAACATTCAGATGGATAAAGAAGAGGGGAGAAGGCACAGAGCAAGGCAAGTCATCCTATGTACAAAGGCTGCAGACAAGAGAGTGTATATGACCCAGGCAATTTACCTGGAGTAAACTTTAGAAAAGAAAGAGGGAGAATGGGAGAGAGATCGATCTTGAGGGCCCTATAGGTCAGAGTAAGAATCTTTCACTTGACCCTGCAGGCAATGCTAAGCTATTAAAGCATTCCAAGTCATTATCAGGGCCGAATTTTAGGGAGACTTATGTAGGGCTATCATGAAAAAACATTAGGTTTTATGGTAAAAATAGATTATATACATTGAAATATTACTAAGAGCTACTGTATACGGCTATATACGTTCCACAATCAGATATGTGTGCATTTTAAACCTCAAACTATTTGAAAGTTCCCAAACAGTAGCTCTTCCTCTTGTCTGGCAGGAAAAACATGAGGGCACTTCTGAGGTGGGAATAGGAGACTTTACAAATTTTGTCTCCTGGAAAACAGATACTCCTACTGTATACTTACCTTCAGATGCTCTGTCAGCGTCTTTGAATACTTCAGAGCAGTTTCTTTCTTCAGTTTGAAGAGCCTCAGGTACAGCAAAGACTGGCATCGCAGGCTAGACAATGGAAAAGGACAGCTTATTTACCAGAACAGATTCTGGCCACATAGCATAGACAAGCTTCACATTGCGCCAGAGTACACAAGTGACTCATGTGAACAGACTATGGCATAAGGTCAGCGACACTAACTCTTAGGCAAAACCAAAAGATGTGATCTGATTACCTTACACAACCTAGGGAGGGAAAGGAAGAGGAAGAGACCTAGGACTAGCCTCCTCTTTGTTGACATTCAAAAATCAAAACCTCATCCCCAGGATACCAACGTGTCATTTATAACACAGGGACTAAAAAATCATTGTGGGGGAATTTCCTGGCAGTCCAGTGGTTAGGATTCAGTGCTTCATCTTTCTCTGTTGTGGTCCGGGTTTAATCCCTGGTCAGGAAACTAAGATCCTATAAAAGCCGTATGGCACAGCCACCCCTCCCCTCAACCTCACCCCCCCAAAAAAAAACTTCAGAGCATAATCTCTACATCAAACTAAAAATAATCTAAAACAACAAAACTAGAAACTCAATTGTAAATATTACAACTCTGAAGTAACATATATAAAACCTACATGGCTTAAAAAGGCCCTGCATGGTCATCAATGCCTACCTCTCCAGTCACTTTCACTTAACTTCTCCTGGGTCTTTCAGTTTCCTGACACAAGGTTTCCAGTTTCTTTTCACTATCTAGCCCTTGTAAATGTTTCCTCTGCCTAAGGACTCAATATCCCTACAATTTACCTTTATAGTTATATAAACTTTTCCTTCAAAGTACTTAATTTATGTACTTGTATGGTTATTTGATTAATTTCTGTCTCTTCACACTATACCCTAGACTCCATGACAAATAGGACTGTGCCAGTTTTTTTCTACAGCTGCTCTCCCAGTTGTTAAACCCAGTGCCAGGTAAAGTAAATAACTATGATAAATAAAAGCTCTCTCTGGGGATAAGCAAACAAGTCATTTCTTTATTCTGAGCAAGCTAGATGTTTGCTACCCGAGGTAAGGTATACGTGCATGTGAAGTTGCTTCAGTTGTGTCTAACTCTGCAACCCTATAGACTATAGCCCGCGAGATTCCTCTGTTCATGAGATCCTCCAGGCAAAAATACTGGAATGGGTTGCCATGCCCTCCTTTAGGGGATCTTCCCGACCTGGGGATTGAACCCACATCTCCTATGACTCCTGCATTGCAGGTAGATTCTTTACTGCTGAGCTGCCAGGGAAGCCCCAAAGATAAGGTATATGTATACGTAAAAAGAGGGAGAGGATACCAAAAGAAGAGCCTGGATTTTTTATAGTGTCCATCTTTACTGAAATACACAATAGAAGCCTCAGAGTAAAAAAAAAAAAAAAAATTAACTATACTCAAATCCAAAAAAAAAAAAAAAAGCCTAAAAAAGTGATCACTTAATAGAAAGTTCTAATATCAGTCTTACTCTACCAAAACTTTTATTTTGTCAAGAGGGCAATGGAGGAGAGGCTCACAACAACTAAAAATTTTCAGTAGGAATTCTGTTGTTTTCTTCTTGACTCATCAAGAATAGATTTATGACTGGGTTATGGAAGGCCGATTCAAGGATAACTTTCAGAAGAACACAGACAGCACAGTTCCTTACGAAACTGCTTTGTCATCTAGCAGAGTCTAACATACAACACTTACCAAAGCACTGTAAGTCTTTTATCTGCAGCTGTAGCATCTGGTGCCAAGTAATTCTTTAGCTTCATAGTGTATCTGTGAGATAAGAGAAGAAACAAAGGACACAAAATATAATACTTCATCTGTTTTATGACCTCCTCAGTCCTCTAAACATAAGAATCAAACTTAAAGACAAAAATACCCACTAAAGTGTCTACTTCTCCTTATCCAAGGACAATAAAGGATTAAGGATCCTCTTTAGCTATTATTTTATAAATTAGTCCTTTCCAAGAAGGAACAGAGAAATATTATTGCCAATGATGCGGCAAGTTTCCCCACTTACTTGATGAGCTCCACCGTTTCTGAATACATAAGGAATGGGGATTTGGATTCCTGAGCATTTTTCTCTAATGCATTCCCACATTCAATGAAAGATACCACAGCATCAAGATAGTATACAGCTTTCTCAAACCTATCAGACTGAAGAAAGGAGAATAAAGGTAAATGAGAGCCACACTGATGTGCTATGAGAACAAACGAAGATTTAAGTTCATTTGATTAAATATATAAATATTTACATACCAATGCATCTGCATTGTGCTTTAGCTTTTTTGCTTCTTGTAAATAATGGTCTGCTGAATAATTTCTGCAATGTAAATTTGTATTTTAAGTAAAATGGGAAATAGTTTCATAAGATAATAGTTCTAGAGCCCTCAGTTTTCATGTCAAGTAAAGAAAATGAGCTATTACTAAACATTTTATTAATTTTTTCCCTTACAAATGTTTATATTAAGTTAAGAGCATAAATCATTTGAAAGATTTAGAGAGTAAACAGAATGTAGGTAGGAAAAATAACCTCCATCAAAAGGGAGGGGGAAAAATCCTACGTTATTTACTTATTTGAGACAGTCTTTATTTAAAACCTACACTGTTTTACTTAAGAAAGCCTTTAAACAGTAAAGTCAGCAAAGGTGGACTACTGGAAGGTACTTTATTCACATTCCCACTGAGACTAATGAAGGTAAATTAAGTTAAAAGGAGCAATACTTGGACTTGAAGGTGCCTTTAAAATTAAAAATCTGAATATTCTGTCACAATATCACAATACAACAATATCATAATACAACCAATTCTTTTGGTCACTGACAGACATTAAAATGAGTTTCTTATATGCTGACTGAAATGATTTCTTAAATGCATAAAAAATCTTATTTATCTTACCTGTCATCAAAGGCAAGCTTCGTTCTCCGAGGCTTAGAAGCATCAGGAGTTGGTGTAGACGGAGGACAGTTAGAAGAACTATTTGGAGCCTTTTCCTGACCAGAAAAATAAAAACAAAAACTACGTTGATAATTATGAAATTAAAATTAAACTAAAAGTATTTCTTAGCTCGTGGTTAAAAAGCAAACAAAATTCCATGATCTGTAGTAGTTAATTCCTTTGTTATAAAAATTTTTAATTTCATAGTGTAAATGTCCTTTATATGGAATTTTATATAACATTTTAAATAACCAAGAATATAATATTCAGTTCAGTCACTCAGTCGCGTCCGACTCTGTGACCCCATGAACAGCAGCATGCCAGGCCTCCCTGTCCATCACCAACTCCCGGAGTCTACCCAAACCCATGTCCATCGAGTTGGTGATACCATCCAACCATCTCATCCTCTATTGTCCCCTTCTCCTCCTGCCCTCAATCCTTCCCAGAATCAGGGTCTTTTCGAGTCAGCTCTCTGCATCAGGTGGCCAAAGTATTGGAGTTTCAGCTTCAACATCAGTCCTTCCAATGAACACCCAGGACCAATCTCCTTTAGGATGGACTGGCTGGATCTCCTTGCAGTCCAAGGGACTCTTAAGAGCCTTCTATTAGAGGTCTACTATGTGGGAGGCAATGACACTGACACTTGTAAAAACTTCAGGAATACACAAATCTAATATCAATATAGCAGTATTACTTCAGACAAAATTTACTGGTAATAACTGGTCAATGAAAACAATTATAATATCTAACATTTACTATGTGCTTACTATTTACTAGGCACTAAGTTAACCAAGTATTTAGCATAATCATTAATCCTTTAACAACCCTATGAAATATGTACTGCTATTCAGTTCAGTTCAGTCACTCAGTCGTGTCCGACTCTTTGCGACCCCATGAATCACAGCATGCCAGGCCTCCCTGTCCATCACCAACTCCTGGAGTTCACTCAAACTCATTAGGATAGAATAAAAAGTAGTCTCAAGGAAGCTGAGCAACTTGCCCAAGTCCAAACAGCTTTTAAGAATTATTCCTGGAATCTGGGTTTTAAGTTCAGATCTATCAGATTTCAAAAGCCTAAACACTTTCTTAAATTTTATTTTGCCTCCTATCAACACATCCATTCTGTCTCCTATCAACAGAGACCTTTAACGCAAGGGCTATGACCCTGTCCTCCCAACAGCTTCCCCTCCGGTCCTATCTTCAATAAATTGAATACACATTTTTTTCCCATTAAGAAATCCATAAATAAGTAGAATTTATCCTATGAATTCATAAATGTCTCAACATTAGAAAACCCAATAATATATATATATATTATTACTTAACCATGTAACCATATTTTTTTTCTTTTCTTGTAAAAGAGTCCTTTCAAGTTCCACCTATTGCAGCTTTCTTTTAGAATGAAAATAAAAGACCTGAGATTCGAAAAAATACTAAACTCTTTATGGTAAAATCTGCATATTTACCAAATGGCTTCCTGAATACTATTGCAATCTAACATTACTTGGACAGCTTTCTCCCTGTTTTATAAACAGATCTATTAAAGTTGGCACAAAAGTAATTGTGGTTCCAGATCATGAATTTTAAATCATCACAGCTAGCCTCAAACATATCTTTATTAATCAAAATAGGAATCATTACAGTCAACATGTTCTTGCCAATGAGAAATAAGTTTGTCTATTCCTGTAGTGAAAAATCCATGCTTTGGGATTCCATGAACTCTAGGAAAGCATCTTCTGCATCCTACTGGCTGTGGAAGCATTTCCCCTGCACAAAGTTGTTGAGATGCTTGAAGAAGTGGTAGTCGGTTGGCAAGAAGTAAGGTGAATATGGCAGATGGGGCAAAACTTCATAGTCCAATTTGTTCAACTTTTGAAGTGTTGGTTGTTCAACATGCAGTTGGGTGCTGTTGTAGAGAAGAATTGGGTCCTTTCTGTTAACCAATGCTAGCTGCAGGCACTGTAGTTTTTAGTGCATCTCATCAATTTGCTGAGCATACTTCTCAGATGTTAATAGTTTTGCCAGGATTTAGAAAGCTATAGTGGAGAGCCTGGTAGGCTGCAGTCCGTGGGGTAGCTAAGGGTTGGACACGACTGAGCAACTTCACTTTCACTTTTCACTTTCACACATCGGAGAAGGAAATGGCAACCCACTCCAGTGTTCTTGCCTGGAGAATCCCAGGGATTGGGGAGCCTGGTGGGCTTCCGTCTATGGGGTCACACAGAGTCGGACACGACTGAAGTGACTTAGCAGCAGCAGCAGCAGTGGGTCAGACTTGCAGCAGACCACTCAACAATGACCATGACTTTTTTTTGGTGCAAGTTTGACTTTGAGAAGTGCTTTGGAGCTTCTTATCGGTCCAATCACTGCTGCTGCTGGTTTTTGTATAAAATCCACTTTTCATTGCATCTGATTGAGAAATGGTTCATTGCTGTTGCGCAGAAAAAGAGATGATACTTCAAAACGATGATTTTTTTAATTTTCAGTCAGCTCATGAGTCACACACTTATCAAGCTTTTTCTCCTCCATAATTTGCTTCAAATGCCAAATGACTGTAGAACGGCTGACGCTGAGTTCTTCGTCTATCTTTTGTGTTGTTGTAAGAGGATCAGCTTCAATGATGGCTCTCAGTCTGTCGTTGTCAACTTCGATGGCCAGCCACTCACTCATCTTCAGGGCTCTCATCTCCTTCATAAAACTTTTTGAACCACCATTGCACTGTACGTTCATTAGCAGTTTCAGGGTCAAATGCGTTGTTGATGTCGCAAGTTGTCTCTGCTGCTTTAGCCCCATTTTGAACTCAAATAAGAAAATCACTCGAATTGGATTTTTGTCTAACATCATTTCCACAGCATAAAATAAGTTTAAAATGAATAGCAAGTAATAAAAGTCACTAGCAAAAAAACATAAATGAGAAGTGTGCATTAAAATAATGTACAACATAATCATATTTATTTAAGAATGTATTCCAATATCAAGTGGCAAATTTAAACAATGCAAAAACCTCATTTACGTTTATACCAACTTAATAAGTGCCTAAGTTTAAATTTATTGAAGGAAAACTGAAGTTTCTGAAAATAAAAATTACTATGTGTGGTAAGAAATGCTATCTAGACTTACTGTGGTTGAATAAGTTTTTGCAATATATACATAAAGGAAATCATTCTGTTGAATACCTGAAACTAATACAATGTTATATATCAACTTTATCTCAATTAATTAAAAAAACTGGTAGAAAAGGACTAACAAAATATTAGCATACAGAAGGTGTGAAAATATCATTAATCTAACTGAATTATACAGGTCGCTGTCTCTAATTCGTGTGGAAGACACAATCTTTTCATTACAAAAGTCTACCATATACTACACTGTTTTACAAAGCAACTCAACGTATTTCAAAAGATTACTGCATGCAGATCACTTTCTAGCCCCTTCTACAAGATAGAAGTGAAGTGAAGTGAAGTCGCTCAGTCGTGTCCGACTCTTTGCGACCCCATGGACTGTAGCCTACCAGGCTTCTCTGTCCATGGGATTCTCCAGGCAAGAATACTGGAGTGGGTTACCATTTCCTTCTCCAGGGTATCTTCCCGACCCAGGGATCAAACCTGGGTCTCCCGCATTGGAGGCAGACGCTTTAACCTCTGAGCCACCAGGGAAGCCCAACAAGGTGGAAGTACTAATCAAAAGACAACCAGAAAATCTCTGTATGTTTGGCAATTGAGTAACACTTAAGTAACTCTTGGATCAAAGATGGAATTACATAAGAAATTAAAAAACATTTTGAACTGAGTTATAAAAATATTATATACCAAGTCTTGAAGATGCAGCTAAAGCAGTAATTAGAGGAAAATATATAGTCTAACTGCTTATATTTGAATATTAGAGAAAAAGCTTATAATTAATTTTGAAAAACAAGCTTAGTATCCATCTTTAAAAGTTAATAAACAGAACAGCAAAACAAAAAGACATAAGAAAGGAAATTATAAAGAGTATAAGTTAATGTTATAGAAAACAAAAATAAACTATAGTGAATAAAGACAAAGAAAGGCTGTTTTCCTGAAAAAGACAAGTAAAAGTGATAAGCCTCTGATGAAATTGATGAAAGAAAAGAGGAAGATGGTACAGAAAACTAAAATTAAAAATAAAAGACAAGAAGCAATACCAAAGATATTAAAAATAAAAGACTATACTGAACAAAATTTATGCCAACATATTTCAAAAATTTGGTATCAGCAAATATCTACAGAAACAGAAAATAAAAATTATATGTAATTTTGGTTTTTCATATTATCTAATTTTAGCCAGTAAGTTAAACACTGGATAAAGTGCAAACAAGTGAGACACAAATCCCTGCTTTCAAGAAGCTGACAAGAGAAGAGACATAGACATTGAATTTTACCTATGATTTAGCAGAAACCAAATGAGCAGAAGTGTTCACTTAATGAGTACATTTTAAAAAGAAAAAAAGAAAGAGAGAGAAGAGGTTTAAAAGAAGAAGCAAGCATACAGGTCTCAAATCTTACAGTTCAAGGATGGGAAATGGAGAAAGAGCCAGCCAGCAGGTAAACAGAGAACTGGGTAGGTGAAGGAGGCCCACAAAGCAGGTTTCTCAAGGACACTATCTAAACTGCTATGAAGTGGTCCAGCTGGAGAAAAAGCCTTTGGTGTATATCAATTTGAGACACTGTTCACAATTTAAATTACCTCAAAATTTAAAAGATTTAATAACCACATTTAATAAGCACAACTAACTGCCTTTGTCAATTTTTTCAACTGTTAAACAGTTGCTTATTTTAAGTCACAAATAATAATGCAGTAAATTGTATGCTTAAAAATCTAGGTATTTTCTTAATTTTGTCAGGGAGTTTGCTCCTGATCAGATCACTTTAGAAAGCAATGAAAAAACCTGATAAACAAATTCAGGATTAGAGCCTAAGTACAGCCTTGAAAAAGCTCCTCTGATCTAGTTGCTAAATCACTTCAGTCGTGTCTGACTCTGTGTGACCCCATAAACGGCAGCCCACCAGGCTCCTCCATCCCTGGGATTCTCCAGGCAAGAAAACTTGGAGTGGGTTGCCATTGCCTTCTCCGCTGATCTAGTTATGCACCCACAAACATTAAGAATATTCCCCTACCCAATGATCATGCTCTAGGGCTAATTCCAGTGCCAGCTCAGCTGAAAAATATTTTTCTTCTTCATTAAGCCAAATGGTTGTTTTAGCACTTTATGTCGGAGAAGGCAATGGCAAGCCACTCCAGTACTCTTGCCTAGAAAATCCCATTGATGGAGGAGCCTGGTTGGCTGTAGTCCGTGGGGTCGCTAAGGGTCGGACACGACTGAGCAACTTCACTTTCACTTTTCACTTTCACACATTGGAGAAGGAAATGGCAACCCACTCCAGTGTTCTTGCCTGGAGAATCCCAGGGACGGGGGAGCCTGGTGGGCTTCCGTCTTGGGGTCGCACAGAGTCGGACACGACTGAAGTGACTTAGCAGCAGCAGCAGCACTTTATGTAGTATAACTAGCTTGTAAAATCTAACTCTAAATGATCCAAAGACAATTTAAAACCATAGACAAGAACCCAATCAGAACAACTGGAGTTATTTATAAATTTGATCATAATCAACTGTTCTTCCATAACCAACTTTTCCAGTTATGGAAAACCAACCTTTCCAATTTCTACCTTAACTAATAATATGCGTGTGTCCAAATGACTTCATTCCTTTCATGGTCTCAGATCACAGCACAAGTTTATTATCAGACTGACATTTTGAGAGTAAAAATGAACAGATCTGTAAGATTAGTAAGATGTTTACAAAATTTTGAAAGCGTAGTTACTTGGAGAAGTCACACTGCAAGATTTTTTTCAAAAGGCTCAGGTCCCCCAGTGCCTTACCTTGACCTCCTTAGAGCTACTGGAAGTCTTCCCTTCAGTCCTCTTCTGCTTTGATGCGGAGGAACTGTTTTTGCTGCTGCCACTATTTTCCTTGTTGCTGTTATTACTTGACTTTAAGGAAGAAGACTGACTAATAGTCCTCTTCCGAGAGCCATGCTCTGTTTTTGGATCTTTTGAAGGAACAGGCCCAGCAGGAGAAGGTAATAAATCTTTTTCTTTAGCAGCACTCTGTTTAGATGACCTGCCAAACCAAACAAATGCCCTCATTTCTCCACACAGTCATGCAAGAGTGATGGACTTTTCCCATTTGACTTTGACTGATTTCAAGACACATTTGTTTTTCCCTACTTGATTATTAGAACATATGATTTCTATAAAACAAAACTATAAATTTCACGAGGGCAGATATCTTTTCCAGTGTTTCCTCCCCATTATGGTTGTATACTCAGTGCCTAAACCTTGGTCTGCCACACACAAGTATTCAATAAATAGTGACTGAATGAAAGAACAAAAAGAGGAATGGTGAATGAAGATATAATGCTCATATGTCTCCTGCAGCTATACATAAGCTTGCCATCCAGCCTGAAAGTGGTAAAGCTTTACTTTAATTCTTATCCTATGAATACTTCCTATTCTTCTAAAAAGAGAGATAAAGTGACTGAATCTTGCTTTTCATCCCAATTAACTAAAAGCAAAACCTCCCACTATTTGGTATATGACTGTGTACAGAAATGTATAACATATACATACCAAATGGAATATTCTAAGAGCACATTAGAAAGTACCCAGCACCAAATAACACACATAGATCAACACATGTTAACATGTTTTGCAGACATACTCTTTGTTGCTGGATGGCTTGTGGCCTGCCATATTCTTGTCCTCTGTTTTAGGTTTCTTGCTCTCATTGGTTCGGTTATCATCTTCATTCTGGATGAAAAATAGGGGAAAAAAAAGCAGTTAGGTTTTGATTTTTATTCATCTAATTTCAGTTTTTAGTGCTAGTCACCCTCAAACAGTTAATCTCTGATATACTTCAGAAAGAAGATAAATGTGAAGTGAAAGAACTCATTTAAACTGTGTTAAATAAATTAAGTTTTTAAGTCTGAGAAGAAGTCCCCTATTTTAGATAAGAGCTGAAATGCTGAAACAGTCTTTTAAAAGGCATCTTTTCAGTCTAATGATTTGAGGAGGAGGGATGAGACAATTAAGACAAAATTCACATACCATAAAATTCATCTGTTATAAGATTATTTGTCAATATTTTCTTTTTAATGAATGAATATATTCCATTGTATGGATTTACCACATTTTATTTATCCATTCATCATTTGAATTTTTCCTACTTCTCAAGTATAGGTTTTTGTATGGACATGTTTTCATTGTTCTTGGGTATATACACAGGAATGAAACTGCTGAGTCATAAGGTAATACTGTCTGTTTACTTTTTAAGGAACTGCTAAACTATGTCCCAAAGTGGCTACATCACTTTACATTCCCATCGGCACCGTTGTTCTCCACATCTTCACCAATACTTGTTACTGTCCATCTTTTTGCTTTCAGCCAAGACTAATGATTTTTGAAAAACTTTTTTGCTGAAACAAAAGCTATGGGCCTGTCTATAATAACCAAGCTACTATGCTTGGGGAATTTAAGTTTTCCTATTGATTTAAATATCAGGGCACAAATATTGCAAACATCCTGCCATACAAAAGAATTTGTTCCCATATACAAATGATTAAAGTTGGACATGTGAGAACATGAGAAAAAGGAATCCACATCTTTCATTATCCTTGGCTGGTCTCTTTCTCAGTATTATCTGCTTTATCTTCAAGAATAATTTTACCAAAGCAACAAATCTCAAAAATCACTGGGAAATACCCTGGTGGTCCAGAGGTTAGGACTTAGCACTTTCACTGTTGGGGCCTGGGATCAATCCCTGGTGAGGGAACTAAGATCCTGCAAGTTGTATGGCATTCTGGGGGGAAAAATAATCATCACCAAGTTTCCTGGCGATATACATTTTATAAAATCAAAATTTCATTTACAGGTATTGATATAAAAAAACTTGTGAGGAATATATGCCAATGAGATATGGGGGAAGTAAGGAGATATGCTTCGTTGCTCAGTCGTGTCCGACTCATGGCAACCCCATGGGACTGTAGCCTGCCAGGCTCCTCTGTCCATGGGATTCTCCAGGCAACAATACTGGAGTGGGTTGCCATTTCCTTCTTCAAAGGAGATAGGGGACACTCCTTCTAAAGGAAGGGTATTTTTTTATTACAAGTTATGTATATTGTAAAATTTTAAACAAGAATAAAATATTCTCAGTATATTATATTTTAAATGTCTGAAAAAGTTTACAAAGAATTTGTAATACCTTTTTAAAGATAAAAGAACCATTTTTTTTATTCCATAAGAAACACCTTATATTTTTAAGGAGCAGAATCATAAACAAGCTCTTATTTCATATAATTTCTATGAATTATATAGAATAATATAAAATCCCATAACTAAGTTCAGCAATCTGAGGCTGTAGGCTCTAGAATCTAGCAGCCCTAAAGAGTTTACCAATTGAATAAAGCATCCCTTTACTAAAATAATGGAAGCTCTTAGCTATAGTACTCAAAGTAGGAAGCTTCAGTTTTCTAGAAATTCAAATTTTAAAAAATCTTCAACTTTTGAAGATGTAAAAAAAAAAAAAAGTGTTATTCTCATTTGTCCAAATACATCAGCAACAGCACACAGTACTGTGGTTTTAAGGAAAAAAGAGGGAAAACCGGAGGCTCATTTTAAGAAAATGCTACATTCCTCCTGTCCTCCTACATGAGATTCTCAGGGTCAACTGGGACTGGGATTTTGTTCTGAGTCCACCTGGTATCCCGTTCACCTGCTCATGTCTTCAATATCTTAAAATCGCATTTACACATGTGTATTAAGGGAAATTATACTATTCTTCAATACAAATTAGTAAAATGTACTCTCCTCTAAAGATTTCTCGCTAAAGTTCAGAGATCACACTTCTTTCCAAAAAATCTGTCTGTATATTAAGTTTTTCAGCTCCATTATATGTCCATTATCGTCCAATCACAGATATCCATGAATTTTAACATTTCCTGGGTCTAAAAAAAGCTGACCTTAAAAGTAAATCCATATTATCTTGGAATTATTTAGGGACGAGAGCTGGTTATGTGCCAACAGGTGTTTTTAATTCTGAACTTGCAGATATGGGTGTTTGTAAAAGGAGAAAAGCTGTGGCACAGCTAAGAAAAGCTGTGGCACAGCTATGTACAATGGATTGGTGAAATTCTTAAAGACATGCTAAAATTGGTGAGTCAATTTACTAGCTGGAATTTGTAATCTAAAACATGTGACTTGGTCTGGATACAAGAGAGAAGAAAGTGTTATGAAGTGTGACAACCTGGAGAGTACATATCCCAACTAAAGACATTTAAAACCAAAATTTTAAGAATGTTGTAAAGGCCAGTTTGCAATCTTTGCTTCGTTCTCACCTCTACACTGGCCAGCACACAGTAAGAACAGATGCACTGGTTCTCTGATTCTGTTCTGTTCCGTCGCTCAGTCGTGTCCGATTCTATGAGAGCCCGTGGACTGTAGCCTACCAGGCTTCTCCATCCATGGGATTCTCCAGGCAAGAATACTGGAGTGGGTTACCGTTTCCTTCTCCAGGGGATCTTCCCGACCCAGGGATCGAACCCGGGTCTCCCGCATTGGAGGCAGAAGCTTTAACCTCTGAGCCACCAGGGAAGCCCTGATTAGAAACTATAATTCTTTACTAAAGGAGACAGGGAGAGGCACAGTGGTCCTCAAGAGACTCTTGTGTCTGTTGCCTCATCAGGGCTTTAGGCTCACCTCTATTTTCCCTCATGGCTATGAATCAACTAGCTAGTTTTTGGCTTAATGAGATTTCCACTGCATTTTAAAGGATTATGTTCACAAAACAACAACAAAAAACCCATTACAAACCTTATGTTTCCTCTTCCCTTTGCTGGAAACTTTCTCTGAGGCTTGTTTCTGAGCCTCTCTTGTGTGCTTTTCTGGCACATTTTTCTTTTCCCCCTTGGGTGGCTCTGTTTCTTTGTAAGGCTTTCCTGGTATTCTAGTCAAGAGATTCAGGTCAATCTTCACAATAAGTGGATACCTGTCATCAGGCTCACTGAGGGGTGAAAGAAGTTCCTTCTCTTCCATAGGAGAGAACATTCGTTGCCGAAAAAAGCTATCTTCTTCCTCCACTGAGGAGGGTTTAACGGGAGTCCTATTGCTCTCAGGGTACTTAGGAGTTTGTGAGGAAGGAGGAAGGCTCTCGCTTTCATCCGAATCTGAGGATGAGGTATCTGTTTCTATAATTTCCCTTGATTTCTGGGAAGATTTACTTGTTGACTTGTATTTCTTTTTCTCTGCTGAAGGTCGAGGGGAAGATTTGGACTCCTTTTTTATATTGGGTTTTCTTGAGCCTTTGGTGGCTGCTTTGTGTCTGCTAGAGGGCATGCTGGTAGCCATGTCTACAGGAGTTTCACTCTCTATCTTCAGGCCTCCACGGGGCTCTTCAGCAGCTGCCTTCTCAGTCTTTTTGGGTTGTTTTTTCCCTACAGTTCTCCTCTGTGCTGTGCTGTCACTCTGGGCAGGAGACTTTTGCCTCCCACGCCCACTTTCTGACCCCTTTTGGACAGTTTTGGAGTCCCGTCCAGGAGTAGCAGAACTTGTTTCTTTAGGACCACCTGGATCCGTGTAGCTATTCCCTGTGCCCTGTTCTCGGCCTTCCTTTTTATAGCCTTGAGATGATGGGATATTACTGTCCACAGAAGAAGCTGGTGACACTTTATGTGGATTTACTTTATTCAGCCAGTTATCAAGTTGCCATTTATTTGTGGGAGGTGGTTCAGGCTAAAAAACAGAGAAAGAAGTATGCTTTTTCAGTACTGAAACTTTCTCCTTTTTTCATAATCTCAAGGAAGAGGAAAAAACACAATGCCTAACACCACAAAAGGATTTGTTTTTCATAGTTCTAACTAAACCAAAGCAAAAGGCTAAAAATAATAATAGCTCTAATCACTTGAATGAGAAGATAAGCTAATTATTATATATATAGCCTTTAAATATTAAATAGCCCTGTCAGGAATCCATACAGTACATTTAATTCCAGAAAGCAAATAAATGATGTTGGCACCAACAGAGATTTTAAACCACATTTTATCAAGCTACAGTGAATTTATACTATTTAAGACTTCTTTTCACCATAACTAAATAACATGAGTCGCCAAGTTGAAACAAAAATAAAGCTCAAAGTAAATACTGGGCATCACCAGGGGCCTTCAGAGTGCCTACAGAAGGGACCCTCTTGGCTCCCTCTCACCTCAGGAGATGCACTCTGGGATGGCTCATTTGCCTCACTGTCACTGGAACTACTTTCACTCTCTGAGTCAGATCCAGAGCTGCTTTCAGATCCACTGTGGCTGCTAGAATCATCCCTGGAGTTATCTGCCCCTTCACTATTATGGTGTGAAGGTTCAGAGTTACTAAAAGAAATAAAAAATATACATGACCAAAAGATTTTCTAAAGAATGACAACATGTAAGCATTCAAAGTTGACACTCCACTTTATTTAAAATGTTTACTATTTGCTAAGCTCTTCAAATTCTAGGATTCTAGAACTTCATTATAAATGAAATAAATGCTTCCTTAAGAAGTTTCTGAAATGCAGCATTAGCCATTAGTACTCACCTTTAATAAAAGCTTTACTGGGGTACAAAACACCCTAAAATTCATTTATTTTAAACACACAATTCATAATGATTTTTAGTTAATTTACAGAGTTGTAATAATAATATTTACTTTAAAAGGTCAATTACTCTATCACTACACACTGTTATCAGATTGACCCTTCCACTCTAAATAAAACAAAAGGATGCCTACCTTCCTGGTGTACTCCTTGGCATTGTCTTATCACAATCCTAAAATTAAAACATGAGAGGAAATCTATAAATGAATAAATAGTACTTTATCTGCTTAATGTGAACAATATGTGAAATCTTAATAGAAAAACTTTCTTCTCTAATAGATGCATCAATGGTCACTTAACACTTATGAAATACTGCTTTTACCTGAAGAATAATGAATTGCCAGGATAAGATTAAAAGCTGTGTTAACAGTTCTTCTTATCAACAATCTCATGCTTCATGAGGATGTTCTCTGATATATGCTACATAATAAGGAAAAGCCATTTTTTTAAAAGAAAAATAAGGGAAAAAAGTGGAGGTTTAAAGACAGAGTGGAATACTGTAATATTCCAGTGTCAGAAAAGCAGGAATGAACTTACCTTAACTACCTGGATCATAAATGTATTATTCAATTATAATTCTTGTAAAATACAATAAAAACAAACACTGTATGAAACTAGTAAATCATAAGTAGACACACCTGTTCCCCATCACTGTCTTCACTGCTGCTTAGCTTTAAGTCATCTTTTAACATACTAGAAGGAAAAGGCAGAAAGGATGATTATTTTGGGAATTTCATCATGGCATAGCAGAGTATTAGATATTCAACAATAATTCTAGAAATAATCACAGTGGTAGCCAAAGATTTAATTGAAAAATAAAGAAAAGACCCAGTAAGTCTTACTCTGTCTGGTTTGGTTTATATCCAGAGTAAAAAACTGAGAAAGATGAAATTTAACAATTTCAATTTTGGAAGCTCTAACTTTTCCATAAGTAAAATATTCATCTTTATTTTCTAATTAAATAAAAGTTACCTGCCACAAACTCTTATACTCACTTCTGTTATCTCTAATTTTTCTCTAATTGCATACATACAAACTCATTTATTATTAAAACAAATTACCATACTCATAACCAACAGTCCACTAGAGGAAAATGACTCTCAAAAAGAAGGAAGATAAAATGAAAGCATCAGCAATTCTCTTTCACTATCCCCAATGTTTTATGAAGAGATATGTACACTTGAGTAATTGTGAAAACCAGAACACACAAAGTGCTAGTTCGTAAATGCCTTGCTATGAAAGATGAGTGCTCTTTGCAGATATACAATTCTGGGTTAAGAACCTTCGTTATCAAGAGAAAGAACCATGTATGAATTAAAAATAACTCCAGAGTCCAAACCTTTCTTAATCAAAATTCAAATTAACTATTTAAAAAACATAAACAAATACTTTAAGTTAACAGTTCCTGGAATTAGTTTTTAAAAGTAAAATTACAGATTTAAATTTTCCTGAAGGCCACAGAATCAAAATCAAAATTAAAAACTGAGTAATGAATCACAAAACACTTCTTGCCTTTTTATAAGAAAGGAAAAATTAACACAATAAATAAACCTTAGGGAAAACTAGAAACTGTTTGATTTCTATCACCACCAGTTACATTACCTTTCTTCTCAAAATTTCCTGACAGTCTCCCATCAACAGAAAGGAAATCTTTTACTCCTACTACTACTAATACTCTCGCCTCAAAACTTAATCTGAGTTTCTAAATCTGATCCCAAATTCAGAGTTTCACATAAACGGCCACCTTGATACAAAGTAACCAGATGATTATAGAATTATGAAATCTGTTCTAAGGATGACCAAATAAGTGGGACAGATAAAAAGGTCTTCTTTTGGTCAAGGTCTCAGTACATCTCTATGACTGATTTCCTATAAAGAAATGTACTTACTCTGAATTCTCTCAGCCCTTATGATTTAATAATGGCAGGTCAATGAACCTGTTTACACATATGAATATGTCAAAGGTTTTACCATACTGCTGAAGGTACTGGATGCTCTTGTTCCCTCAGAAACCAAAGTAATCTGCACATATATGGTAAGCTCCCATTGGTTTTCTGCACATGACTAAATATGATAATAGGAATTCACATAATTTGAACTCTTCAGCAGTCAGGTGAAATTTCTTATATTCATATATTTTCATTCTCACTCAATTCCCACTATGTTCAGCTGAAAAGGCTGAGGTTATCAGTATAGACTGTGGTTATACTGGTTATTCACTTTCTTTAGAATTTTGTTTCAATCACTGGATTAACTTGTGGTCTCAGGAATTCAGTAGTAAGTTCATTCTTTAAGTTGGAATTTATTATCATCCAATATACCACTCTACTACATTTTGACACATATTTCTGGGTCTACCTATAAAATAAAAGTAGGAAAACAGACAGTATGAACTATGTTGCTTTAATATTCTAAATTTTGTGGTCAAATGGAGGGCTTTACTAAGAAGAATCCTGTATTTTCTTCACTTTTTTGTTTTTTTAAACAAACTATCAACACAAACATTTATGAAAGATAAGAAAAAAGTGTAATCATAGAACAGGGCTTATTTTGTAAAGAAAGTTTTACCTGGAACATAACCGCACCCAGAGTCTCTGGCTGCTTTTATGGTACAACAGCAAAGTTGAGTAGTTGAGACAGAAACCATCTGGACCCTAAAGTCTAATAAACTATTTCACTATCTGGTCCTTTACAGAAAAGTTTGCCTACCTGTGCCTTAAAAGATTAAACACATATTTCTAACTCTTCTAGATATCCAGATACTACAAGTTAGATTTTGAGCAAAAAAAGACAAACATTAAACTTATTAAGCAATAAACTTACGATTTAGACTGGTGTGCATTTGAAGTTTTAGAAGAAGGATTATATCTTTCTGGAGAAAAAAGAATGCAGACATTAGCAACTATAGTATGGCTATTTATATTTTCAAATGTCTATCTATATAACCTCAAATAAATATAAATAAAAACAATGGTATATAATTCTTCATTCATCAAATCGGTAACACTTTAATGTACACAATATGAAATACTGGTGGAAACAGGCATGTCACATGTTATTGGTAGGACTGTAAATTCACACAATCTTTCTGGAGGACAATTTGATAATATTATCTTACCAATACTGTAAATGCACGTATCCACTGACCTAGCAGTTAAAAGGAAATGAATTTACACTACAAGTATATCTGGAAGAATACATATACACAAACACTCACACAGTTTATTATAGCATGGTTTGCAACAGGAAAACTGAAAACCAATGCCCATATACAGGGGACTAGATAAATACATTAGGATTGTTTCAACAATATAACACATTTTTGTTTTTAAAATGAATGAACTAGAGCTTTATACTGATATTAAAAAAAAAAAAGTGACAGTGTTAGCTGCTCAGTCGTATCTGACTCTTTGCATCTCCATGGACTGTAGCCCACCAGGCTCCCCTGTCCATAGGGATTCGCCAGGCAAGAATACTGGAGTGGGTTGTCATGCCTTCCTCCAGGGGATCTTCCCAACCCAGGGATCAAAAACCCAGGTCTCCTGCATTGCACGCAGATTCTTTTACTGTCTGAGACACCAGGGAAGGCCATACTGATATAAAGACAGTTCTAAAATAAATTAAGTGAAAAACACAGGTAATAAAAAGTAGGTGCAGTTTATGGTCCCACTTGTCAACAGTTAGCTATGGGCAGAGAGAATGGGGGAAGAGGAGTAAAAGTAAAGTAAAAGTAAAGAGATACTTTTAAAAGATTTTAAGAGAAAATGAATACTTTCTGGCCTACAGGTAGTTTTTTGCTATGTACCTATAATGCTGGGTCCTTTTTCCCTGTCTGTAGCTTTAAGACAGAACAAAGAAATAGCTACATAAGATTTGTTAACCTTCAAAGGGACCTCTGCTTTAAGATCACTAAAGTCAACAAACTAAGAACTAAAAAAGCTCCACATTTTAATCTCTCTAAATAGCTTATTACCAGAGTAATATACCTGAGAAGTCACTGCTCTTGGCAAAAGAACATTTGGGTTTTTTTAGAGAGCTTTATGGTGAAGTCCAGACATTTGCAAGGTTCCTGACATTACCACTACCAATTCATACAGCCATTAACTGGTGGAACCACAATGAAACTCCCCAAAGATATCTTCCCCTCAAGTTCTTCTGAGAGGCCAAGAGAGTGGAGGTAGACAGGGATTTTGTAGCAGACATCAGACTTTCTTCCCAGCTAAAAAGACCCAGAAAGAATAGAATGGCTCTTGGGGGTATGAGGTGGCCATCAAATTGAACTCATGAGCTCTGAACTATTAGTTCAAATACTTAATAAAAACAGCTTATTTTGATAACGAGTGATTTATAATTCTTCATTTTTTAAGCTAAGATTCAGTTCAACCGATTACTAATCATCAGATCATAAATACTGGGATAAGATACACAAAAGAATTATTAAACAAACATATGATGTGACCACAAGAAATGAATGTGCAATAAATAGCTTAATGTAAAAACTTAATAAATATAATAATATAAAAACTTAATAAAAAATATAAAAAGAGGAAAAGAAATACTCACTTTGTTCTCCAGGGCCAAAACTGGACTGCTGAGACTCCTGAGAAAAAGGGACATAAAATTATATAGTGACATTAAGAGAAAAAGGTTCATTAAAGAAAAATACTTCACATTAAACTACTCACTTCCAGCTCATTCAATGGAAGATTCTGTTGAATTACCAAGAATGCATAAAAAACAAAACAAAAAACAAACAAAAAAAGGATGCATAAAAGAATAAAAAAACACCGAAAGAATTTAATGATCCCATCTGATCAGCTTCACCAATTCAATGGTCAGTAGTAGAGCTTCCCAGAGCTTAATACAGAAAACTACCAATCTATCTAACAGTCTTTCTTTATCATTTGTTTTTAGCAGCATCCTTGGCACTCATATCCTAATTTAATTCTTGGTCTTAAGAAAATGTTATTTCTTAAAGAATACTAATATGATATATTAAAGTGAAAATAGTTATGCAAACTATACTCAAAACATACCACTATTATGGACTAGTAACCCCTTCACAGTTTTTCTCCCGTGTCATTTTACTCCCCCTCCCTGCTCCCAGTATCTTATAATTAGCAACCTGAGGAAGAGATTTGCCATACTCATTTTACATACTTCTTTGTAAGCCCTATACTAGCACTGTACCTGGCACTCAGCAAGCATCAGTAAAAAGAAAGCCAAAATGTCCAGGAAAGAAACTTTTCAAACTCAACTTTCAAGACGAGGACAGCTATTTCACAAGTGCAAGTTGTACATTTTTCTATGTTAAGTTTGTGGTACACAATGCAGTACACTGATTACAAACATCCCTAATCTCTTCAAAAGCTTACTTAAAAATAAGTATAATCTTCTAAGAATGACAGAACTATCTGTGAAAGAGAAATCCAAACAGTAGCAAAGCTAAAATATAGTTTTGCTGTTTAAAAATACTTTAAACCTACATCAACTGTCAACTGATTTTCAACAAGGGTGTGAAGACCATCCAACACAGAAAGAATAGTCTTCAACAAAAGATGCTAGGACAAGTGAACAGTCATATAGAATGAAGTCGGATCCTTACCACAGACAACCTGAAATAGATCGAAGATCTAAACCTAAGAGATAAAACTACAAACTCTTAGAAGAAAATGCAGTGCCAAATCTTAATAACCTTGGATTTGGCGAAGAATTCTTATATATGACACCAAAAGCACACGACATGAAAGAAATAGATAAACTGGATTTCATAAAAATTAAGAACTTCTGTGCTTCAAAGGATGCTATCAAGAAACCGAAAAGACAACATACAAACTGGGGAGAAAATATTTGCAAATCACATATCTGATAAGAGACTGGTATCTACAATATATAAAAAGCTGTTATAACTCAATGCTGAAAGTCAAGTAACCCAATGAAAAAATTGGGTAAAGGATCTGACTATATATTTTCCCAAGAAATGTGGCCAGAAAGCATATAAAAAGATGTTTGACTTCATTTGTCATCGGGAGGAAATGCAAATCAAATTGACAATGAGATATCATTTCACACCCACTAAGATGACTAGAATCAAAAAGACAGATAACCGCAGTGTTGATAAGAATGTGGAGAAACTGAAAGCCTAATGGGAAATACTAAATGGTACATCTAACTGCTTTGGAAAGCATTCTGGCAGTTCCTCAGATAATTAAACCTAAGAGTTACAACATGATCCAGCAATTCTGCCCCAGGTATAACTGAGCAAAATGGAAACATGTCCACACAAAAAACTGCGTCCAGAGGTTTACAGAAGTATTAGTCATAGTAGCCAAAAGCCCAAAACAACCCAAATTTCCATCAGCTGTTGTTGTGTTAGACACTCAGTCTTGTCCCACTCTTTGTGACTCTATGGACTGACGCCCACCAAGCTCCTCTGTCCCTGGGATTCTCCAGGCAAGAATACTGGAATGGGTTGCCATTTCCTTCTCCAGGGGATCTTCTTGCCCCAGGGATCAAACTTGCACCTCTTGCATCTCCTGCATCACTAGGGAAGCCCTCTATCAGGTGATGAATGTATAAACAAAATGATATATCTCTAAACAATGGATTATTATTTGACCATAAGAAAGAATGAAGAACTGATACATGCTACAACTTGGAAGAACCTTGAACATTATGCGAAGAGAAAGAATCCCGTTGCAAGAGATATGCAATATAGGGTATGATTTCATTTACATGAAATGTCCAGAAAGGGGAAATCAATAGAGAAGACATATTGTTTGGGTAGGACTGGGAGGGGAACAGAAGGAAAAAGGTTGTTAACTAAACGGTAGGGAGTTTCCTTTTGAGGTGATAAAAATGTTCTAAACATTAAAAAAAATTCATTTTGGCAATGCCATGTGGTTTGTGGGATCTTAGTTCCCTGACCTGGGATTGAATTCAGGCCCTTGTCAGTGTAAGTGCAGAGTCCTAAGCATTGGATCACCACAGATTTCCCGAAATGTTTAAAAATTCACTGCTATAATGGCTGCACATATCTATAAATATGCTTAAAACCATTTAAATGTATACTCTGAATGGGTGATTTGCATGATATGTGAATTCATCTCAACAAAGCTATTCTAAAAAAGTCTTTAAATACATCAGTGACCAAGAGGTCATTCCTGTGAATCTTATTAAAAATGAAAAGAAGGATTTCCCTGGTGGTCCAGTGGCTAGGACTCTGCACTCCCAATAGAGGGGGTCTGGGTTCAATCCCTGGTCAGAGAACTAGATCCTGCATGTCCCAACTATGACCCAGAGCAGCCAAACAAACATTTATTTTTTTACATGAAAAGAATTCTCTACCCAGCCTTGAATGACTAATTGTCTTATACTCATTTACCTGGTAAATGGTCTAACAGTTTAATAACCTAAGCTTTTAAGTAGTCTCTAGATTCCTTTTTCTCACCTCTGACAATAGTCAGTCAGCTAGTGACCAAAAGCAACTGGAGGGACGTCTCTGGTGGTTCAGTGGTTTAGACTCCATGTTTCCAATGCAGGGGACATGAGTTTGATCCCTGTTTGGGGAATTAAGATCCTATGTGCCACAAAGGTGGCCTAAAAAAACGCAAAACCTACAAAATAATAAGCCAATATGACTGGATTCTGTCTAGACCATCTACTTATATGCAACACCTTCTCCTCTCCATCTGGACTGCAAAGACGTAGGTTCTCACCTTTCTTCATTTACAATGGTCAGCTAACGCATCTTCCTGGCTCTAGTCTTTCTTTCACTCAACTACAGCCTCTAGTTGACCTTTCTAAAGTCCAAGTCTTAGTATATTTCATTAATACTCCCCTATTTTTTACAGAGCGTACAATGGCTCTTCATTTTTCCTAAGGCTGAAACCCAAATTCCTTGATACACGTATTCACTCACATATCTAAGTACTGGAAAAACACAATAAGCAAAAACTGACATGGCCTTTGTCTTCATGGAACTTAATATCAATGAATATTTTTGCAACTACTCATGCAAATCAAGATAAAATAGCAACTGTGTTAAGTACAACAAAGGGCAAATGCTTGCACAGTATTATAAAGTAATATAAAAATAACAATTATATTATTACTATGTGTGTGTGCATGCATGTGTACATGAGAAACAAATATACAGATATACATACACACACACACCCCTGACCAGGAAAATGAGCAAAGGCTTCCCTGAGTAGGTACTGCTCAGGATGAAATTTGAAGGATATGTAGGAAGTAAACTGGGAAAGGATGAGAAACATAAGTGTTCAGGGTAGACAGAAAAGCATGTGTAAAGGCAAGAAAGAATAGGAGCATAGCTAGTATAAAAAACTTCTAGGCAGCCCATGAGAGGAAAAGGTATAGAAGGAAGAGGGTTAAGAAATCAAACTCAGGACCAGAGAGGCTAAATCATATAACTGATTCTTATAGACCATATTAAAGATTTGTGTGTGTGTGTGCAGTTTACCAAGCTAAAAAGAATTATACAAGTACATCTGCATACTGTGATGATTACCTTGGCTATTAAGTAGAGAACGGCTTTGAGAAATCTAGAATGGAAGTAAAGATATTTTTGTCAGGAAATAACTGCAGTGGTGCAAATAGGAGATGACTACATACTTTGGCCACCTCATGCGACGAGTTGACTCACTGGAAAAGACTCTGATGCTGGGAAAGGTTGGGGGCGGGAGGAGAAGGGGACGACAGAGAATGAGGTGGCTGGATGGCATCGCCGACTCTATGGACATGAGTTTGAGTGAACTCCGGGAGTTGGTGATGGACAGGGAGGCCTGGCGTGCTGTGATTCATGGGGTCGCAGAGAGTCAGACACGACTGAGCAACTGAACTGAATAGCTTAAAGATACTGGTCTCCAAGCTTTTTTGATCATGTACTCCCCACCACTAAGACATTTTTGCATTTGTATCTCCCAAATATGTTTGTGCTCAGTTGCGTTTGACTTTTGTGACCCCATGAACTGTAGCCCATCAAGCTTCTCTGTCCAAGGAATTTTCTAGGCAAGAATATTGAGATGGGTTGCCACTTGCATTACTATTTAACTAGTATATATTATGTGAGACCAAAATATTAAAATTTAAAGGGCTCAGATAAAATAATATTCTAGAGTAATTTTAAAATTGTATTTATCAATGGCAACAACACTTTCCTTACATACAGACAAAAATACAGTCTGACACTAAAACTGGTTTGATAATTGTTCCACTGGATATCACAAAGACACAGCTAGACAAATGGAAGAGATGCTATGCTGACTAAATCATGATACCAAAATTTCAATCTTGCAGATTAATATGCAAAAGTTTCTGTTGAAATTTAGCTAACAGATTTCCAATGGTCACTGACACAAAACAATTTCTCAAGAAAATAAAAGGTTACGGTTTAGTATTTTTAGGAAATGGGTTCAAAACTCACTGAAGTTAGAAAATTCTGTTTCCAAGTCTTTAAAGCTTACACATATGACAATCATCACAGTTTTTAACAACAATAAAAAATACAGGATTTCCCTGTTGGTTCAGAGGTTAAAAATCTGCCTGCCAATGCAGGTGGCCCAGGTTTGATCCTTTGTCCAGGAAGATTCCACATGCAACTTAAACCCGTGTACCCTAGAGTCTGTGCTCCGCAAAAAGAGAAGCCACAGCAATACAATGAGAAACCCATGTACCACAACTACAGAAAGTCTGTGTGCAGCAACAAAGACCCAGAGCAGCCATAAATAAATAACAATGGAAACACATAGTGATGACATTATTTTTAAAACACTGCCTTCTAACTTGAGGCAGTTACTTTTTCATTATTGTTGCTGCTGCTGCTGCTAAGTCACTTCAGTCGTGTCCGACTCTGTGTGACCCCATAGACGGCAGCCCACCAGGCTCCCCCGTCCCTGGGATTCTACAGGCAAGAACACTGGAGTGGGTTGCCATTTCCATCACTTTTATTCTAAGAAGAGGGTTTAATTTATTATTATCATTAGGGTTAGTCCCAAATAGATTAGATCTTTTCATAGCATATTTAAAATGATAATATCTATACTTTAGGATTTAACTTTTCTCTGTTACATCTTTGAGTGGTCCACACACAAAAATAGCTTTTCAAGTATTTTATAACTGAAGTTACTAGGAGCCTGGTAGCTCAAATGGTAAAGAATATACCTGCAATGCAGAAGACCCAGGTTTGATCCCTGGGTTGGGAAGATCCCCTGAAGGAGGAAACGGCAACCCACTCCAGTATTCTTGCCTGGAGAATTTCAAGGACAGAGGAGCCTGCAGGCTACAATCCATGGGGTCTCAAAGAGTCGGACACAACTAAGGGACTAACACACACACCCCAAACTGAAAAGAGAAGCAAACAATATCTTAAATTGATACTAGTACTAGAAGCACCTACACTTGAAGTCGCTCAGTCATGTCTGACTTGTAGCAACCCCATGGACTGCAGCCTACCAGGCTCCTCCGTCCATGGGATTTTCTAGGCAAGAGTACTGGAGTGGCTTGCCATTGCCTTCTCCGTTCATCCATCTATATAGAGCTAACTTGTACACTGCATGGTTTATTCTAATTCTTGTTTCTTAAATCTTTAGTTTTGCTTTCTAAGTCTGTTTCAATAGTGTTTCCTGACAAAGGAATGCATTTTAGTCTGTTTTCTCTGTGCTCTCTTGGTACTGGATTTCAGTCATCTTCTTTGCAATAAAAAGACCAAGTTTTTAAACAAAGGGAGAACACTGGGAGAAACAACAAAAGAGGTTAACAAAATCTTATTAGACTTGATTTATGTTAAAGGTTGTACTGAATACCACATAATTAAAAATGTCACTAAGTACAAATTATGATGCTTTCATCATTTTATCAGTTACTATCTCAAGGTATATGCTATATACACCAAAAGCAAGATTAATGATAAAAATGTGTGTCAAATTACTGCTGATAATCGGTTCTTATTTTTTCTGCTTATGGCATCTTTGTTTCTATTATGCATAAAGAGCTCATACTTGGAGAAGGACAACCTCAACTTTGCCATTTTCTTGTTTGGTCAGAAAAGGATTTGTGTGTTATTTTCTTTTGATAGTTTCACTGCAGGTAGGTCTTTTAAGCCATTTGTGCATTGGTGAAGATTAGCTGAATTAAAATCAGTTAACACAATCCATAAATAATCTTAACAAAGCACACTTAAAACTGCAACATGCCACAGCTAGGAAGAACAAATGAACAAGCATAACTCTACCAACTTTTCCATACTGAAAAGACCTAAACTTCTCTTTGGATACCTCACATACCAGACATAAAATGTGATCATAAAATGTGAGGGTTTGATTCCTGGTCAGGGAATTTAAGATCCAGCATGTCACGTGGTGGGGTCAAAAAGAAGTAAAACCCTGTAAAAGCAACCTAGTCAAAGCAGTAATCAGTAAGTAGCTAATTGAGCTGTTTCAGAAAAATAAAAAATCTAAACACAGTTCAGTTTGGTCATGTCCAACTCTTTGTGATCCCATGGACTGTAGCATGCCACGTGGTTTCCCTGTCCATCACCAACACCTGGAGCTTGATCAAACTCATGCCCATCAAGTCGGTGACGTCATCCAACCGCCTCATCCTCTGTCATCCCATTCTCCCCCTGGCTTCAATCTTTCCCACAGCAGGGTCTTTTCTAATGAGTCTGTTCTTCGAATGAGGTGGCTAAAGTATTGGCGCTTCAGCATCAGTCCTTCCAATGAATATTCAGGACTGATTTCCTTTAGGATGGACTGGTTGGATATCCCTACAGTCCAAGGGACTCTCAAGAGTCCTCTCCAACACCACAGTTCAAAAGCATCAATTCTTCAGTGCTCAGCTTTCTTTATTGTCCAACTCTCACATCCATACATGACTACTGGAAAACCATAGCTTTGAGTAAGTGGACCTTTGTTGGCAAAGTAATGTCTCTGCTTTTTAATATGCTGTCTAGATTTTGTCATAGCTTTTCTTCGAAGGAGCAAGAGTCTTTCAATTTCATGGCTGTAGTCACCATCTGCAGTGATTTTGGAGCCCAGGAAAATAAAGTCTCTCACAGTTCCCACTGTTTCTACTACTTACTTAGGTAAACAGAGTTACCTGAGTATATATTAATATATCTAAATTCAGTCAGCAAATATTCATTGAATAGCTATTATGTGCCAGAAACTATTCTATTGGTACCATCTAAATGGTTCAGTGGTTTATCTACAGCACCAAGAACACTGCCAGGGATTGTTCAAAACATACAGTTGAATATGAGTAAAGGTAGTCAAAAACTTTAGTTCACTTCAAACTATTACTGGAAAATCTACCAACTTATCCCTGATGCTGCTCATTCACTCTGCTTTCCCTCCTGTGAAAAAGAATGACATAATTGTGCTCTGGTGTGCATGCTCAGGCACTTCAGTTGTGTCCAACTCTTTGCAACCATATGGACACTATATAGCCCACCAGGCTCTTCTGCCCATGGGATTTTCCATGCCAGAATATTGCAGTCGGTTGCCATGCTGCCCTCCAGGGCATCATCCTGACTCAGGAATCTCCTGAATTGCAGGTGGATTTTTTACCCACTAAGCCAGCTGGGAAGTTCTAATTGTGCTCCAAGGCAAATATTCTCTACTTGGGCACAAATTTCAATTCCTCTTGTGAAGATTTCCTAAGATTACCTTCTTTCTTTCCCACTTATCACTTGCTTTTCCTTTTTAACAAGATCACTTTCATCAGCATATAAATATGATAAAATGCCCTCATCTTATAAAAAATACTCCCCAAGCAATATCATCATACCCTTTTTTGGCGCCACCACATTTCTCTGCTCTCTTCTACAGACAGTGCCTCAAAATAAAATCTGTTTATGTAATCACTGCCTCTAATACCTTTTTAGCCCACTGCAACCTTCTCTTGCCCTCATCTTTGTAACTAAAAATGTCACCAATAAAGAATACATTGTCAAAATTTCCCTGGTGGTCCAGAGGTTCAGAATCCCCCTTGCAAAGCAGTGGACATGGGTTCGATCCCTGGTCAGGGAACTAAGATCCCTCATGCTGCATGGCAACTAAGCCAACTAAGCCCATGTGCTGCAACTACTGAGCCCCCCACTCCCACCACAATTAAGAGAGACCAAGCACTACATGTTGAAACAAAGGTCCCACCTGCCACAACTAAGACCAGATGCAGTCAAATGAATAAAAATTTAAAAAAGAATACACTGTCAAATGCTATACGATATCACTTACATGTGAAACCTAAAACACGACACAAGTCAACTTATCTATGAAACAGGAACCAAATCACAGACATAAAGAACAGCATTGTGGTTGCCAAGGGGGAGGGGGCAGGAGAGGGATGGACTGGGAGTTTGGGATTAGCAGATACAAGCTATTATAAACAGAATGGATAAACAACAAGGTCCTACTGTATAGCATAGGGAACTATATTCAATATCCCATGATAAACCATATGGAAAAGAATATGAAAATGAATGTATATAAAACTGAATCACTTTGGACTCTAGCCCATCAGACTCCTCTGTCATGAAATTTCCTAGGCAAGAATACCACAGTGAGTTGACATTTCCACCCTGGAAAATCCTCAAATACTTACTTGAAAATAAAACTACATGCTTCTAAATAACCCATGGCTCTAAGAAGTCACAGAAGAAATTAGGGAAATATTTTGCACTGAATGATAATAAAAACACAATATATCACAATTTGTGAGAAACATTTTAAAAAAGGGCTTAGAGGGAAACTGATAGTTTTAAACACTTAAAACAAGAAATGTTTATAATTTATGATCTAAGCTTCCAAATTCATAAATCAGAAGAAAAGCAAGTGAAACCCAAAATAGGCAGAAAGAAGAAAATAATCACAATAAAAACAAAAATCAAAGAAACAGAAAACTGAAAAAGCTAAAGGATGGTTCTTGAACTGACAATAAAACTGATAAACGACTAGCTAGACAGATCAAGGAAAACATAAAGAGAAACTACAAATAACCAGTAGCAGGGGAAAGAGAACTTCACTATAGATCCTACAGACATTAAAGAATAAGTATAGCTTATTAATGACACTGGGCCAATAAATCTGACTGAAAAGAAAAAAACTACCAAAACTGACATAAGAAATAGAAAATTTGAATAGCTTTACATTTAATAAAGAAATAATAAATTTAATTTTTAATTTAAAATCTTCCAGTAGAGAATACTAGGGGTACAGGTAGCTTCACTGTTGAGTTATATTAAACATACAAGGAAGAATTAATGTTAATATTTCACAAACTATTTCAGAAAATAGAGATGAAGGGAACATTTCCTTGCTCCTTTTAAGAAGCCAGCACTATCCTGATATCAAACCAAAGATATTATTAGAAAAAAAAGAAAAAAGAAACCTATAAACATCACCCACTCAATGCTGGCATCATTCCCCCCACCCCGGGCAACGGTAAAAAATCTGAACTAATATTTCAAAAAGAAGAATGGCCAATAAGCTCATGAAGAGGTTTAGTGTCATTAGACAACAGGGAAATACAAATTAAAACCAGTATCAGATACTGCTAATGCCCAGTAAAATGGTTGAAACTAAAAAGAATAACAATACCAAATGTAGGATGTAAAACAAATGAAATCAGTCCTGAATATTCATTGGAAGGACTGATGCTGAAGCTGAAACTCCAACACTTTGGCCACCGATACAAAGAACTGACTCACTTTAGAAAAGACACTGATGATGGGAAAGATCGAAGGTGGGAGAAGGGGACGACAGAGGATGAGATGGTTGGATGGCATCACTGACTCGATGGACATGAGTTTGAGTAAGCTCCGGGAGTTGGTGATGGACAGGGAAGCCTGGTGTGCTGCAGTCCATGGGGTCGCAAACAGTCGGACATGACTAAGCGACTGAACTGAAAACAAATGAAACTATTATACACGGTTGGGAAATGGGAGTGGATAAGATAGGAGGGTGGTACAACCAATTTAGCACGCACTTGATACATAATCCAGAAATTCTACTTTTTTCTGTATGACTCAGTATACCCGTAAGAAAAGAAAATACAAGTTCACACAAAGAATTGTTAGTCAATGTTTATAAATACTCAATAGGTCAAATCTAGGAACAACTCAATGTTTATCAACAGGTGAATGAATAAATAAATTTTGGTATTTTTACACAATGGAAATAAAAATGAACTATGAATATAAAGAAAAACATTACTGATACATTCAAGAACATGGAAGAATTTCAAAAGTATATACTGAGCAGAAGAATGCAAATATGTATGCCAAAAATACATTGTATGGATTACATTTATATGAAATTCAAGAGAAAGCAAAACTTACCTATAGTGACATAGAACAGATAGCAATTGTGTGGGGCCAGTGGTGGGGTGAGGTGGACTGGAAAGGAACTTAAGGGAACTTTGTGGGTTGAAGGAAATGTTCTAATTCTTAACTAACATGGTGCTTACAAAGGTGCATATGTCTATCAAAACTCAGGCTGTACATTATATGTGCATTTTTAATGTGTAAACATAGCTGCTTTAAAAAGTAAAAGAATGGTATGACACTCATACATGCAGAGTTTTCTCTCTACCTCATTATCACTCACAAAAATAAATGGAGCTAAATATAAACAAAAGGAAATAAAACTGCACTCACATTAAAAGAAAAATGAGAAGTTATGTTTATGATCCTGGAGATGGAAAAACCTTCTTTAACAAGACATTAAAGAGCAAAAGCTTTATACAAGAGAAAGATAAATTTATTCATTAAACAAAATCTTTTAGACCATAAAACTTAAATGGGCACTAAGTGGGAGAAACATTTGCAGTATGTGGAATAAATTATTCAAATCCAGAATTCAAACAAAACAACCTAAACAAAAACAGAAATTTTCCTAAAACTTATTAGGCAAAAGGTATAGCCCAAAGGGCAGAAGAAACAGGCCAATTAATCCACATAGACATTAAATGGATGACAACTCTATAAAGATGATGAACCTCCCCAGAATAGTATTCTATTTCCTACTCAAAAGATTGGTGCTTAAAATAACAAATAGCAGTGTACATGTAAGGAATAAAAGGAAATACAAGTGCAGGTACTGACTAGCACAATTACCACAGAGGGAATTTGAGAGTATATATTAACTATATACTATACTTTCAATATTCAACAATTTTATTTCTTGCTTTTTACACAAAAGAAACTCATATGCACACAAGAAGGCATGAATAAAAGTTATCCACTATAACAATGTTTATAGAAATGAAAACCTGGCAACAAGATAAATATCAAAGAGAAATGGCTAAATAAATTTAAATTAAGATATAAAATGGATACAATTAAAAGAACTGAATACCTCTATACATAATATATTTCATATAATAACATGAAAAAGTATCTAAGATCTATTGCTGACTGATTAAAAAATACAGAATAATATATCTATATAGAAATTAAATGAGAAAATGTTTATATGTAATGATTCCATATATGTACATATAAATGCATTTGAAAAGACTTGGAAACGTATGCATGAAGTAGCCCTGGTAAGATGGAGGAGGCAGAATATAGAGAAGGCTATTATTAGGGGTCCTTCCTGCATTATTGGTATAACTATAAATTAATGTTTAAAAAAACAAATCTGTTGATTTTAGATGAGCTTGGAATTATTGTCTGAAGAACTGTTACCACAGGCTGTAAGTATGGTTGTTGCATCCTCTGGAAACGAGTTCCTCATACAAACAGCTTGGGAAACCCTTACCATCTGTGGCTGAGAACATCATAATAGTTCACAACAAGCAGTGATGACCTCTAGGTCTCTATCATAAATTGCTTTCAAAGATTTTCCAAGTTTCTCTCAATCTAAGTCAATCTCAATTCTACGGTCTAGTTTTATTTTCTTCATAGTAATTATCACTATCTGAAGTTACCTATTCATTCACTTATTATCTATCTCCCACTAAAATGGGAATGGCAAGATAATTCTGAATTCACATGATTTTAGTCAAGCCATTTAGAGTTTTCTTACAGTATAAAGACACATTTTTTTTTACTTACCTTAGTTGGAAAAGGAAATTTGGAAGGTTCTGTTTTGCATGGTGTATGAATAGCCGTTAGAGGGGGAGGCCATGAATGCGTCATCTCCTGAAATGTAATTATTACAGTTTGTTTTCAAGCAGGTCAAGGATAAAAATCACACAGCTAAAAACCAGATCTGTCTTATAAATGCTGGTTTTGTGACTGCTCCTCCAGAGGTGTACATATTTAATCAATAAATATTAATTAAGCACAATGTGTGCAAGGCACTATGGGGTAGGTAACAGGAAGACAGTTTACACTCTGACTTCAAGGAGGTTAGAGTTAAGGTGATAAGACCTGTGAATAGTAATAGAAATCAGCCTGTAACCAAATACAGGGCACACAGTAAAATGCTACTAAGGAAGAGCTTGCTACAGGAGTGGGAAAGGGGGATAACAATAAGAAAAGAAGCCAGCTTTTACTGTGTACCTTTAATGGGCCAGATACTGTGCTATTTTACGTCTGGTACTCAGCTAGTAGTCATAATGACATTATGAGGTAGATACCATTATTATCCTGACTCTACGTAGGATAAAACTGAAGCATAGAGATTAAGTTATTTACTCAAGGTCATATACTTAGTTAGTAAAGGACACAGAATTTGATCCTGGGTAGTCTCTCTGCAGAGTCCATTCACTGATCTGACATTTTGGTCAAGTGGAGAAAATCAGAAGAAAGGTTTCAAATGCACACATAGAGGAAGACAGACAAGTATGACTACATGTGTGATTTCATTCAATGCCTTCTGTCTAATCATATGCCAAGTATGTCCAAGTTGAAGTTTGGATACAATCACAATGTATATGTTAGAGATGCAGGGAACAGAGAGGTAACAGACCCAGAATAAAGAAGAAGTATTTTATCTCTGGCACGTAGTTCAAAGCCAGCCATCAAGTAGATTGAGAAAATACAATGAATTAATGGTGGTATAACCTTTAGGAATTTATTCTATAGCTATACCCACACAGTTATGTAAAGATACATGTTCAAGGGATTCACACTAAAAAAATGAGAACAACCTAAACACCAACAACATAGGATTAATTAAATTACCAGACACTCACACAATGGCACACCAAGCAAACAGAAATATGAGAAAGTTATCTTCTGAAATGAAATGATACCCCCAGTTACTGCTAAATGCCAAATACACATCAGTGTATGTCCTCATAAATACTGATTTACGGAAAAATCTCTCAGAGACAGTTAACCTTTGAACAGAATGGCTGAAGGAAGAAGAGATGAGAACACTTGATACAGCTTCTACCACTCAAATCTCTTGAAATAGTCACCTGCACTCAGCTTGCTCTTTATCCTCTTACAATGCTTTATGTCTTTAATAGTATTTCACTTTCTGAAGTAATTGTATATAGTTGATTATTTCCTACATTGTGCTCGAAAATGTCAGCTCAAAGGGTGTGACACTAACACTGTTATCACCACTATATCCCTGGTGCTTGACACACAGCAGGTACACAGTAAACTCTGAATTAATAAATCATTTCTTACAATAAGTATATTACTTTTAGAGTAAAAGAAGCTTTTTATTTCCTTTAAGTTTGTGATGAGGTTCCCAGAAAAAAAAATATGACTATAAGTATAAAGAAAACACAAAGGCAATGTGAACCTGAGCTTCCTTATATGCCGCACATAGGGAAGGGAAAAGAAACAGAAACTTATATGCCCCAGGTTTTCAATGTTGGCACTTTACACGTTAAACACCGAAATCCTCTCGATAAAAAATCTGTTTAACTCCCTACTGTCAAATGACTGAGCATCTATTACACCCAAGGCCATGTGTCAAGTCATACAGATACATAAAATATATAATAAATGGCTTTCCTTGTGGCTCAACTGGTAAAGAATCTGACTGCAATGCGGGAGACCTGGGTTTGATCCCTGGGTTGGGAAGATCCCTGGAGAAGGGAAAGGTTACCCACTCTGGTATTCTGGCCTGGAGAATTCTGTGGACTGTATAGTTCATGGGGTCGCAAAGAGTTGGACACCACTGAGAGATTTTCACTCAATATGATAAATGGTCAGTAATATCATAGAAATAATTAAATACAAGAAAATCTTAAGACTTCTTCCAGGTATTAACATGTCATGCATTTCTGAGGATTTAAGAGTAAAGATATATGCTCCCTTAGACTTTTTACATACATGGCAACTGAAAAATGAAAGCAATGAGTCATCATTGTGGTCTGATAATCTGACATGGGGGGAAAAGGATTTTAGTGGGATTCTAAGAAAAAACAGAATCTGTAAATAACTGAAGAGGAAGGAGAAACACATTCTATGAAAGTTTACAGAGATGAAAGAATACGAAAGGGTATGGCTTAGGGAAAGCGGTTTGGGAAAAGTGGTCAATCTGTAGTGGGAGAGGTTGAAACTGGTCTGTATACAGACTAACATTTAAAATGTTAAATTTGCACACTATTCTTTTTAGGGGCCTTAGAGAGCCTGAAAACTTCTTAGAAGGAAATTATGAAGACAAAGGATTAAAGCAAAGAATATGGCAGCTATACAGAAGACAGATGAGCAGGGAGACTCCAGACAGAAAGTCAGAGTGAGGACTGTATATACAATTACTAAAGCTCAAAGTGGCAGAAATGGAAACAAAGGAACAAACATTTTCAAGAAATTTTCAAAGTCTTGCATGTAATTTTGTGGTTAAACAGAACATGAGAGGAAAAAGTGAAAGATAATTAGGATTCTACAATTAGCCAGGAAGAACAGGGATACTACTAATAGAAGTTAAGTCTGATAAATATGGCTTCAGACATATCTGAAGAGGCAGGGAGAAACCCAAACAGAGACCCACCTAAGAAGCAATGAAGAAACAAACCAAAACCCAAAGGAGGCCAAGACAGGAGAGAAAGATTTGGATAGCTGTCTAACAGCTAAAGCCCAAAGGATGGAGGAAAATTTTATCAAAGAAGAAAGAGAGAGGCGCACTGGCTTAAAAAATGAACTCAAATTTAAGAGATAAGAGAAGACACAAGCTTTCCCAAAGGGCAACTTTGGAATGTTGAGAATTCGAGACAAGAAAAGGTGTGTAGAAAATAAAAACAACGTAACAATCAAGGAAGAAAAAACTGGTGTTTCCAGAAGGAAAAAATAAAAATTCTTTAAAACAGCAGAAAGAGTAGAGAACTCAAATGAAGCCTCTAATGGCATGGGAGGTAATGACCTTGGAGAAACAAGTTCAGGAGAACGGCAGAGGTAAAAGAGATTTTAGTAGGCTAAAGGATGGACAGGGAAGCCTGGTGTGCTGCAGTCCATGGGGTCTCAGAGTTGAACACAACTTAGCGGCTGAAAAACAACAAAAGAAAAGAAGGACAAAATAAGCAGCAGCAGTCAATGCAAGCAACCTTTCTAAACTATACACAGTGAAGGGGACTTCCCTGGTGGTGCAGTGGATAAGAGTCCGCCGGCCAAAATGCAGGGGACAAAGGTTTAATTCTGATCCGGGAAGGTCCCACATCCCTCGCAGCAACTAAGCCCATGTGCCACAACTACTGAGCCTGCACTCTAGAGCTGCAACTACTGAAGCCCACGTGCTCTAGAACCTGTGCTCTGCAACAAAATAAGCCCATGCAACAAATCAAAGAGTAGCTTCCACTTGCCACAACTACAGAAAGCCTGTGCAAAGCAACGAAGACCCAGCGCAGTCAAAAATAAATAAAAAAAAATTTAAAGTACATACAGTCAAATACAAGTACAGACACAAAAATTCAGGTGTACACAAGAAGTACAAATAATATGTGACTGATGGTTTTTGTCCATTGAGCCAAAAACAGGTTCTTTTTCCAACAGACATTTTCTTTTCCCAACAGAAGAATGTACTCTTTAGTCATGTGTCAAGTTTAAACATATTCCATCAAACACTCAAAATGTGTAGTATTCAGAGAAGAATTTTTATGTATATCTCATCAGTATATACAGATGAACTGCAAAGCAAGCTATTTTCAACACAATGGTTTGATAACTACTGAGATTTTAAGCATTTCAAATTATTAACTGATAAACCTAAGAAGGTATAGATATATTTGGCTTCTTCCTCTTTTCAAAGCAAACTGTTAAGACCAGAATTTGTTTTTACTTACAAACAAAACCCCCAGCTTTTTGAGGGCAAATAGTAAACAAACCAAGTAGTTCAGAACTTAAGTACGAATATAAACAGAAAAGAGCCAGTTATTTTTGATGGACACAATCAGGTTATACATGTAATCAGTCTGCTGCAGCTTCAGATACTTTGTGAAATACAGGGGGGAGGAGGGTAAGAGGGTAGCAGAGCATTATAATTAAAGAGACGAACTATTTAAAAAAAAAAACCAAAAACTTACTTTAAGAATTTCATCCACACAACTCACATCCCCAGAAGCAGATGCCTAAAAAAAGAGGAAAAGAAACACATATTAGGTCTGAAGTCATTTCTTATTAGGTTTTTATCATTTGTTGTACAGATTAACATTATTAGAAATAAAAGTAACATTAAAGATATATTTGGTATCCCACTACTCAAAGCCAGAACGCTAATTAGAATCTTTGGACTAATTTCCTTAAATACAAAATTTCAAGTACTAAAAAATTTTACCACCAAACTGTACATGATTGGAAATTTTAAAAAAAGTTTTTCTAGAAATCTTATCTTGCTTATATTTGGATTAGAAATAACTTTTAAAATGTAGTTTTTTCAGCTGAACAAGATGTTAAAGCTTAAAAGTCAATTTATATACAAAATATACTATGATACTGAGATCATCATTTTACATAAACTAACAAACAGAGTAAAACCAGTATTATTGAAAGATTAGCTGTCTGGAACACAATGTACATTTTACATAATATTTCTTAAATCAGGAAGGTTAAATTTCTTCTGAAGCACAAACAACAACTGAGTTATGGTGAAGTCTAGCTCTAAGGATCACATTATAATGTGTAAAGAAAGAACAAATCACCACTTTACTGTTCTCTTGAGAGAATTAATTAGATGACAAATGTCAGGAAGAATGCGTTTCCCAAGGCCACAAGAAAGATTTTTAAATGTCCTCAAAACATCATTTTACCTATCCCCCATCCCTTCCTCCACTGTTTTTAGCTATGAGCTGTAATTTTCAGCTACTGATATAGCTTAAAAAAATTTTTATTGCAAAAACTAGAGTAAAGGATAAAATTTCAGCTATTTCACAAAGAATGCTCACTGTTCTGAATAGAATGTTTTGGTACATAGTTCCAAATACGTTAAATTTCAACCCACCGCTATCCCTGGAGCAGTGGCCGCAAACCTTTAAGTATACCCAGAGAAAAGGATTATGGCATCCAAATCATAAAACATTACCGTCTCCATGCAACCAAAAAAGTTTCAACATTTACCACAATGAACCATGCCCACATCTTATCGATGAGTATTGCAATGAGAAGTAATTTTTTAAAAAACGAAACAAAATGTATTATCCCATAAAATCAAAATGAGGAAACCTAAGGTATTGAGAGATCATGTTTTAATTCTATAACTGACTAGTCATTTTAATATTTGAAAACAACAAATGACCTTTTTTCTACTACTCAAGTATCTAAGAGCTCTATGGATTCACTTGGGAGTCAATCACAAATTTTTCCTTGAACTTTTACATTCCTTACTGTTAAGACAAAGAGTTCAAGTTCAATCATAATTTCAGTGTAAACTGCTTCATACAGTTACAATGTTAAAAAGCTTTCAATGTGTGACTTACATCCAATGGTTGGGAAGGTATTTTCAACTTGGTGAGATGTGCTTTACTGCTGGGCTTCAGTTCAGTCATGCTGTTGCCATGAGACTGGCTGCTGTAGTGTTCAGAAGACAGCTTTGGTTCCATGGACTCCTGTCCATCCATGGGCCGCACATAGGCAGTGGGTTTCTGTAGCATTGAGCTGGACTTTGACATCAATGAAGGTGGGAAAGACTGATTTGAGTGCTGCCCACTTGAAAAAGGTACACGGGAGGGAGAATCCCAGTTTGCATCAGGGTCCCGAGGTGATTTGGAACGCTGATGTTCTTTGCTATGGTGATCATTCCCATGAGACCTGGAATGACTGGAGCTTAATGAAGAAACAGCCTGGGGTTTTCCAGGGCTGGAAGAGCGTGATTTGGAGTGTTCTGATCCATGCTGGCCTTTTTTTCGGCTACTGCTCCCACCACTGCTGTATGAGTCACGGTCATGTCTCTGGCCACTACTATTAGTGCCACCACTGGCACCTGCACTGGCCCGCTGGCTACTGTGTCCACTCTGTAAGCCTGAGGACCGTTTCTGAGACTGAGAAGTGCTGGGTGCAGGTCCTACTGGAGTCCATTTGCTACTCTGATGAGAGCTCCCATGTCTCTGTTCAAAGAAATTTGGGTTAGATTTTTCATCTGCTGTCGGCGGTACTGTAGGCTTGGGAATTGCAACAAGCTTTGGTATAGATCTGTCTCCTATGAAATCCTTCATTTCATCGTAGTTTCCAAGCATACTCTGAATACGACTTGACAGCTTATCTTCTTTGCTAGTCTACAAAGAAAAAGTAAAATAAAACTATAAAATAAGCATAACTAGAAATAAAAGATGCTTCCAAACTAACTTCATAAACTTTAAATGGAAAGGGACTTTTCAAAAGGAGGTCTCATCTCATATGTTAAGGTTAAGATCTCAAAGCAAACTCCAAATACATATTTTTTTATGGTGAAAAAGAAAATGCACTGTAAGTGAAAAACCTTCACATTAAAATAATAATATTCTAGAGGACACTGAGAAATATATATACAACAGACTATAGGAGATCTTTTAAAAATCCAAATTCACTAATAAATATACTAGAACAGTAGTGAAAACATTTTGAAGAGCAGGAAAAGTAATTATGCCTTTACATAATTAAGTTCCAAATCAGGAGATTAGCCAATACTCATACTTTTGGCAGTCAAGGAAAACAACATATTCCTTACAATTCAATGTTATAGTTAAAAGCAGAAGTAAAAAGCTGAATGAAACACACTATATATACTTAATTGTCTTTTTTAATTAATAATTCCTTCTGTTACTGGGACACATCAAGTTAATAAAAGTCAACAACAAATTAAGCATGGAAAATCCAGTGACAAATTTTTAAATTTTGGCTATTAATTGTGACCATCAAGTTCTCCAACTTTTGAGGTCAAAAGTGTATACTGAGTTTCAAAAATTATTTTTGAATAATAAGATCCAAGATGTCTACAAACTTTAGGACTCTTTCACATTCATATATGTGAAAGAAAAAAGTTGACTGATTACATATAAAGGAAATCAAGACTGAAAAACAAACAGAAGACCCTGAACCACCAGTATTTATTCTGTGGTTGGTTTGAATCAGTAAGGACTTTAGATTATATGAAAATCAGTCTGAGAGGTAAATGTACAGCAATTTATTGACAACATCAAGGTCAGAAATCAAATCCTATTCACTGGATATTTACATACTACACACCATACAACAAAATAAAATGGTAGTATGAGTCAAAGATTCTGGACCAAACTCCTGTTCTTTTCAAAATGTCTTTAATCCCAAAGTATTGTGTTATACTCATAAATTATGTCAGTCTAACTGCCCTTCATTGGACAATCTTAAAAGCTCTGAATAAATGGCTACTTATAGATCTCACAAATGGTTTCTACAAACACTAAATGTTGTAAGAGTAAACCAAGGATTTGCTGTTAATTTGTATTTCGTGAGAAAAAAATCTAACATACTTTCAACATCATACTATGAAGCCAACAATGATCACTGGTGCTGTAATACATATTATTATAGCTATTCTACACAATATAAGCCTTTAAATTATAGTAATACTTCCAATGAAATTGTTAGAAAGTGTGAATGTGTTAGTCACTCAATTGTGTCCAACTCTTTGTAACTCCATGGACCGCAGCCCGTCTGTCCACGGAATTTTCCTGGAGTGGGTAGCCATTCCCTTCTCCAGGGGATCTTCCTGACCCAGGGATCAAACCTGCATCTGCTGCACTGCAGGCAGATTCTTTACCACTAAGCCATCAGGAAAGCTTACTTCCAATGAAATTCAAAGCCAAATCAAATATGAGAGAAACATTTGTGGCCACTACAGTTACATTAAAGTCATCAGATTCAGTTTGGGTTGGATCCCTGGGTCTGGAAGATCCTCTGGAGGAAGGCATGGCAACCCACTGCAGCATTCTTGCCAGGAAAATTCTATGGACAGAGGAGCCTAGAGGGTTATAGTCCATAGGGTCACAAAGAATTGGACATTACTGAAGCAACTGAACATGCACACACGCAAATCAAGCATAACTTTATAGTTTTTTAAAAAAAGGCAATTAAAAAAGGCAATTAGTTCAACTTATTGAACACATCTGACAACATGCTTTAATCTAAATTTGACATTGTTAATTAAGCCATTAAACATATAAAAAGAAAATCAGAGAATCTAGTATATAACAGAAAAAGAACCAGATTGATACTGAAAACACTTTTATTCAAATATACTGAAACGTGATAAACTAGTAAGCAAATGGCAAGAAATAGGGAAAAACAAAAGAATTTATGAAATATTTCTCTTTGACTCATGCTATACCCAAACATCCAAGGAAACAGCTGATGATGTGCATTGATAAAGAAACTTAATTTAGTTCAAGGTTCAGAAAGGTAAAATGCCTGCCAAGGGCTAGTGGTAGAGCTGGAAATAAAGATAGGAATGTTTGAGCTAATCCATACTTAAGGAGTTATAAGACAGAAATGGGATGGTGGTGGGGTGAGGGGTTGTAAGGATGACTTTAGGGCACTAGTGATGTTATATTTCTTGATTTGGGTATTAATTATGTGAGATTGCTCATAAGGTGAATGAAAATTCTTTCACCTATAACACCTACTTTGTGTACTTTTCTGTACATATGTTATATAGCAATGAAAAATTTATACCAAAGAAGTACATTCTATTATGAGGAAAGGAAAAAATGTTCAAGGGCATAACACAGTAACTCTTTCTAATATAAAAACTCAAGTTTAAACATTTTAAAAGCAAAATATGTTACATTATAGGGGGAAAAAACATTCAAAGGACAACTTACAACTTTGTATGGCTCAGCAAAGAGAGGAGAGCTAGGTGGGAAGGCGTCGTCACCCTGCTGAATTTCCTGATTCCGCCTTTCCCGTTCTTTCATACGCAGCACATTCCGGTCTTCACGGTTCATGTTGCTATGAAGAGAAACAAAACCTTTACATCACACAAAAAAAGGAAAAATTAAATGTTCTATACTCATTTTGTCAGTTTAACGCTTCAATGAGATATTCCCTTTTAACTTTCAAGTGGTAACAGGCATTAGTACTGAAGTTGGGTTTTGGCAATGGTTTTATCTACTAAATAAAAGAGGACTTCCCTGGTGGTTCAGACGGTAAAGCGTCTGCCTACAATGCGGGAGACCCAGGTTCAATCCCTGGGTTGGGAAGATCTCCTGGAGAAGGAAATGGCAACCCACTCCAGTATTCTTGCCTGGAAAATCCCATGGGCGGAGGAGCCTAGTAGGCTACAGTCCGTGGGGTCACAAAGAGTCAGACACGACTGAGCGACTTCACATTCACGTTATCTACTAAAAACCGACAGTGTCTTCCCACAACTATCCAGATAGGAAACACTGGCCCAGGATATTAGGATCCACCCCATTTAAACACTTAGCCTTATGAATTTTTTAAGTTTTCTGCTAGCTAAAAGTCAGCTAAAACTTATGTATTCAGAGGAAAAGTAGTACTTAAACTCATAATTCTTAGTATTTCCTATAAGCCTTCTGTGGCTGCTTCTTCAGAAATCTAACTATTCTTTGTCATTAGAAGCATACAACCCACACCTACCTACCACCCCCACCCCCCAGGGTCCAGTGCTTTTCTCTACTTTCCATCTACCTTATCTTGATTTCTTTTTGTCCCAAACACAGCTTCCTTGGTGTCCATCCTTATGGCAGTTTGATCTCAGCTTTGCTGTTGCTCTAGATTCCCTAAAAAACGACATTTCTGCTCTAAATACATTAATATTTCAATTAACACCTCAATAAATGCCAACACTGAGGCTTTCAGCAGCAGAATCTAAAATTAACTTGGGTTAGTAACAGTAGTTGAAATTTTACAGAAAAAGTCTTTTGGGAGAAGGGGTAAATGAGGGTGTCATTTCTATTATAATCATGACAGTATGTTCTGTTTTCACTAAGAAGAAACCAAGGAAAGTAGTTTATATCAGTGGGATTTTTGGTCAATAGATAATAATGAAAACTGCTGTCTAATCCTGGGACAAGAGATTATCAGGGACTCTGCAACACACTCTTCCCTGGAGACAGATTTAATCATCTGTCCTAGTTATGCTTTGTTTTGCTTTGAAAGTTCTGTTGGAGGCCAAACAGAAAGACCAGGTTATACAGTGGAGTATTTCCAGCCTTATGATAAGATTCAGAAATTAAATTAAATCAGAAAATTAAAGTCAATCAAGACTGGTAGAAACTATAATTGCAAAATGAGAAAGGACAGCAAAACCAATATATTCTTGAGGACTTTTATAAGCACAAATAAACATCTAAATATAAAACTTCCTGATTTGCAATTTACTGTCATTCAAATAGAGCAACTTAGTGTTTAAAAATGTGTTCCAGGAATCCAAATGTATATTCAAGTTCCTTCTTTTATGGACAACTTTCTAATAAACTTAGAAAAGAATATAAACTATTTTGAGGTTATGGGAATAGCGTGTGCTTTCTTTGGTCTCCCATCAGAACCACAAAAAGTATTTGATTCTTTCTTTAATAAACACCACAAAACATCTACACTTTGGTATTCAGAAATTAAAACGAAAGAACATTTATTATCCCCTAGCACACTTGTGCCAACTAATAACTGTGTATCACTAACAATCAAACTTCAAATAGACCTCGAGAGCTATGGTGCCACAACACATGAACTTGTCTATATCCCTTTTTGCATTAACTACCAATTTCCTCTAATTTCCTAAGTTTAATTCTCGAAAGCTCAGGGACTTCTCCAGTGATCCAGTGGTTAAGACTCTAACCTTCCACTGCAAGGGGCGCGGGTTCAATTCCTGGTTGGGGAACTAAGATCCCATACAGCAGGGCAACTAAGCCCATGTGCCCCAACTAGAGAAGCTCACCCACCATAACAAGAAGCCTGTGCACAACTAGAGAAAGCCTGCTCAACACAATGGAGACCCAGAGCAGTCCCCACCCCCAAATTCTTGAACAATCAGAAAACAACAGACATGCCTTATTTAAATTATGATTTAATTTTATGTACTCAACAGCACTAACATAATCATGCAAGAAACATGTGAACATTTACTGCAAAAATGGATGATTCCCACAATAAAATTCCTCCTATAATTCAATAATAAAAACTTTGTTTTCTTAAACAATAAAAGTCATCACACTGAATATTTCCTCTTTTAACAAAACTGCCAAGAAGCTCATGATGGAATTAAATGATTGCTAGTAAGAACTAATATCCCAGTTTCAGTTCTTATTCTCTAGGTATTTTCTGATTTTACTTATTTTCACATCTAATACATTGGTTCTATTTTTTCCTTCTGTGTCTTTCAATATCAGTATCTCTGCCTAAAATAAAGTTTTCCCCAAAGCAGTAATGCCAATAATTCCACTTGAGCTGACCTAAAATGAATATGAAATTCAAATGACTCAATTTGAAGTATATCTCTGTTGTACAGGCAAAACTATATTCCTCCTATATTTGCAACTACTATGCTGAAGTGGAATTCAGTAAAAAAAAATAACAAACTGCTATATCACAACCAATGTACTAGATAAAACAATTTCTAAAAGAAAATTAGCAAGTAGAAAGAAGGTTCTTCTTCTAAAATTTTTAATTACTTAAGGTAAATTGTTTAAGTACCTATCCAGTACTTATTTTAAGTTGATATATTACAAATTTTTTCTTCTAGTTTTATTGAGATATAATACACAGCACTTGAAAAGTTAACAGTATAATGTTTTGATATGCGTCATAAAGTCTTCATCACAGTAAGTTAAGTGAACATTCATCATCTTATACAGATGCAAAATTAAAGAAATAGAAAAACATAATTTTTGAAGGGAACTCAATCACTGACTCTCAACTTTTAAGTAAAACATACAGCACTGTTAATTTTATTAAACTGTATTGTCTAGCACCTTCCTAGCACTTATCCTTATAACTGGAAGTTTGTACCTTTTGACAGCCTTCATCCAATTCCCTTGACCCTGATCCCCCATCTCTGGTAACCACAAATCTTAACTCTGTCTTTTCTGAGTTTGTTTCTGAAGTGTAATTGATCAGCAACACTATGTTCGTTCCTGTTAAACAACCTGATTTACCTCTATACATTTGAAACTGATCACCACAATGAATCTAGTAAGATACCTCATCATACAAAGATAATATATAGTTACTGACCATATTCCTCACACTGTACATTTCAAACCTTTGACTCATTTACTTCCTAACTGGAGTTTGTACCTCTTCATCATCCTCACCTATTTCTTTCCTTAAACATCAACCCCTCCCCTCTGGCAACCATCTGTTTGTTCTCTGTATGGAAAACTCTGTTTCTGTTTTATTGTGCTGGCTTTTTTTTTTTTTTTAAAGATTTCACATATAAGTGAAATCATGTAGTATTTGTCTTTCTCTGTCTCCTGTCTGACTTATTTAACTTTTTAGGATAATACCTTCTAGGGCCATCCATATTGTTGCCAATGGAAAGACTTCATTCTCTGTGATGGCTGAGTAATTTTCCATTATACATATTTATATATCACATCTTCATCCACTCATCTACCAATGGAACTCTGGCTGCTTCCATATCCTAGCTATTGCAAATAATGCCGCATCTAACATAAGGGTGCATATAACTCAAGTGTTTTTGTTTTCGTTTGTGTACTGGATCATATGGTAGTTCTGTTTTTATGGATGGTATTTCAGATAACACAGCAATGTTAAGTCCCTCAACTGTGATTTCATTACAGTTATTACTGTATTACTCTATTTCATAAGAGAAAATCCTTGATTCTTACTTAGGACATATACAACACAAGGAGAAATGTTATGTTTGCCAATTCTCAAATGGTTCAATACCCACTGGAATCTATACCTAGTATGTATAAATAGTATGTCTGTAGAAAGTGTTGTGTGTGGGGTTGGGGGGAGAGACAAAAGAGAGAGGGATCGATTAAGGATGGAGGGAAAGACAGAGGTAAAGGAAAGAGTCAGGAAGAGGAGAAGGAAGAGTAGCAGCAGCAGCAGCAACTAAATGTTAACAGTAAAAATGTTAATCTAGGTGAAGGGTATAGAGATCTGTATTGTACTTTTCTTAGGTTTGAGATTTTAAAAATAAAATATGAAAGGTTAAGAGTGATTAATTAGAGCACGACGGGTGCTTTCCAACATTTTTCAGCCTTGGGACTACCATCAAACTATTTCTCCTCTAGGGCTTACAGTATTTTTCTCATGACTAAGGTGCACCTCCAAATCCACTCTGATATCCAGTTCTCCTCAACTCCTCTCATGATTTATCACATTTCAGAAAAAAATTACACTTATTACTTGCAAGAAAGGGACAACATCCACAGGCCAAGCTTCGGTTCAATAAAAGTAAATGAATATCCAAAATTTATCTAAAGCAAAATTTAATATTTATTAAGTGTACTATTAACTTAATATGCAACAAGCGTCTATTATATACTTAGCATCGGGGAGAACAAGAATAACCTGCCATACTAAATTAAGACTTATTATAATCCATTACCATTATCAAAATAGCATGGTAAAGAAATGAACAAACTGATCAGTAAAACAGAGGCAAGAAATAAATCCCAAAATGTGGGATTTTAAAAGCCCAATTCAATAATAAAATGTTTTATTTAATAACAATTAAGAGTCATGTACTTTTCTAAAATGACAGTTATTAAAATGGTGAAGACATTTCAAACTTAGCCAGAATAAAGACAAACCTTTCAGCCCAGTAGCCTCACTTGTGGGACTGTATTCCACAGAATTAAAAGCACAGCTATAGGCTACAAAGATGTTCACTGCAGCACTGTTGTTAGTGGTAAAACAATTTAAAATAATTGAATGCCCAAGAACAAAGAGATGGTTAAATAAACCATGATTTATTAAAGCAAATGAAGTAGATAATTTCCAATTAACCTGGGGAATTTCCATAAATGCTGTTATGTAAGGAAAAGTAGGTGCAACACAATGTATGCCATATGATTGACGGCCTCATTATTTCTTTAGCTTATACTTGGAAATAGAACTGTTAAGTGCTGAGTATACAGAAATACAACTAACAGGAAAACATGCCCACCACCATTCTCATAAGCTAAACATAAGAAAACTGAAAATCTGAATATTCAGTTTTCATGCATAATATGAAACATGTCTCCCTAATTAGTTAAATCACCTTTCTTATCCCTCAGTAAATATTTTGGTATTTTGATCGTTCCTGCAAATGTTAATAGGGAATAGTCTTCCACCTATGTATTTCCCAAAAAAGACAAACCTTAAAAAAAATTTTTTTTTAGTAAAATATAGTTGTTTACAACATTGTTTTAGTCTCAGGTATACAGCAAAGTGATTCAGTTATAGACATATATATATTCGGATTCCTTTCTATTATAGGTCATTACAAGATACTGACTACGGTTCCCTGTGCTATATAGTAGGTCCTTGCTGGTTATCTATTTTATATACAGTAGTTCATATATTTTAAACCCAAACTCCTAATTTATCCCTCCCCTCTTTCTCCTCTGGTAACTGTACGTTTGTTTTCTATGTCTTTAAATCTATTTCTGTTTTGTAAATAAGTTCTTTGTATCTTTTTAAGATTCACATATAAGCACTATTATATGACATTTGTCTTTCTCTGATTTACTTAGTATGATAATCTCTAGGTCCATCCATGTGGCTGCAGATGGCATTATTTCATTATTTTCCATGGCTAAGTAATACTCTATTGCGTATATATACCACATCACCTTTATCTGTTAATTTGCTGATGGACACAGGTTGCTTCCATGTCTTGGCGACTGTAAACAGTGTTGCTTTGAGCAATGGGGTGCATGTATTTCTTTGAATCATAGTTTTCTCCAGATATATGCTCAGGAGTAGGACTGCTGCATCATACAGTAACTCTTATTTTAGGTTTTTAAGGAATCTCCACACTGTTCTCCATAGTGGCTACACCAATTTACATTCCCACAAACAGTGTAAAAAGGTTCCTTTTTCAAAAAAGATATACCTTGATGGGTCTGTTTTTCCAATTACACAAGTAATACTTGCTCTCGGCCCCAAAACTCTAATATGATCACTATAAAGTAGAAAGTAAAGTCACCAATAGTTTCACCTCCCTGAAATAAATCATATTCCAAGGAGTCACAGAGAGTAAAGCTGAAAACTATTACACATAGAATTCTTACTTCATTTAAGAAGTAATGAACATAGTTCCATAACAATATATATGAATTTTCATTCTTTTATTGCCTGCATAGTATTCATTTAACCAGAAAATGAAGAGGATGTATCTGGAATTCTGTATGACAAACATTATAATGATTGTATATGTGTGTGCACACTATTTTTGTCTCAGATAAATTTCTCCATGTGAAATTGCTCAATCAAAGGATATATGCTATTCCACTTTAATGTATACCACTAAACTGCTTTTCAAAAAGAGGTTTTAATAGAGTGTAACATTGCCCTTTAACCATGCCGTTTTCAATCCAGGCATTATGACTCTTTTTTAATTGAATCACCTAAGAAATTAAAAAAAAAATTATTCCAACGTTACTTGTTTTATTTACTCAACAAATACAGGAACCTGTCTGCTACTTCTAGGCACTGTTCGAGAAGCCAGGGAAAAAATAAAGAATGACTCCTAGATGGTCCTTGATCTTGAAAGCTCATAGCTGTATTCTACTCAATTTTTCTGATAGTTAAGACTGCACATCTTTTTCATGAGCTGCTTAGCCATTCATATTTTATATTTCTTCTTCTGTGAACTGCCTATTTACATCTTTTGTCCATTTTCCTATTAAAGTCATAGTCTTTTGATTACATAATAACCATGCTTTTCCGATCTGTACTATATCTTAGCTGAGAAATATAAGGTTAGGATTAAATCTTATGCTAAACTGCATCCTAACTCTACTGACCACCTCTTAAGTCTTCCGGCTCCTCTTTCAGGACTACTTCCAAACTCTACAGGCAGGTCTACACTCTCCTCAATCTAAAATGCAAACCTCACACTGCAGTTTTTGAAATTTGTCAATACTCTCTTCAAGTCTCTTGATTTCTGTCTTTTTGACTTTCACCTTGATCTGCATTTGTTCAACCTCTCTGGAGTTTTCCATTCTTTATGTCAATGGAATAACTATAATCAATATAAATAAATAATTTTAAATATTTTTACTACAGACTATGTGCTATCTGTATCTTTACTTTTCAGTTACCTGTAACGAGAGGCTAAAAGTGAACTATACTATGGACTACATGGGACTGGGGTACTCAACAAAGGAAAGGGCTGGCTTTAATAGCCCTTTAATAGAGTTGCTACTCATTGCGGTTATTTTAAGTCTTATCCATCCGCTACTAGCAGCTATGTCCAAGTGAAACTGCCTTTATAGTGGAACTGGATACTTGATATTTAGCTGTGATTATATAACACACTAGACATATGATTTAGGTAAGTAATCTATATAAATCTCACTTCTGTCCTTTAAAAAACGTCCATACTAATTGGATGGTAAGGATTAGATGAGAGAACTATTTGAATGTATTTGAATATTTAACACTATACAAGTATTTAACAGTCCAGTGGTATTTAACATGGTCCAGAGTATTTAACACAGTCCAGGGGTTAGGATTTGGTACTCTCACTGCCAAAGCCCCCGGTTTGATCCCTAGTCAGGGAACTAAGATCCCACAAGCCACTTGGTGTGCAGCCCTCTTCCCCCTCCCTCTAAAAAACAGAATAAAGGGTAAAACAAAGAATGTGTCTGTAAACAGACACAACATATCTTTTTAGAGTGATGGCAATGTTCAGCAATTGAATTGTGGTGATAGCTGCACACTTATAAACCAATTAAGAATCACTGAATTATACACTTAAAAACAAGTGAGTTTATGGAATGCAAATTATTCCTCAATAAAGTTGTTTTTGAAAAGAGAATGAAGAAATCTTTGTCAACCCTTCCTTTATCTTTATGGCTTTATTAACAAGTTTCAGACCAGTGTGTTCCTTTAAAGAATTGAGGATCCCAACTTTCTGCTTCAACTGCTCGTTTCCCTATCAGAAACAACTGAGGTCTCACAACATTAAAATAATCTGGTGTTATTCAAGAGATAAAGGATGAGTAGGACAAATAATAACAGTCTCTCAGGTTTTGATACACTGACTTGAACAACACTGTAATAATTCAACTAGGTCTAACAGGTATAGAACACTCAACGAAAGCAGAATACACATTCTCCCCAGCACACACAGAACATTCTCCGTGACAGACTGTATTAGGCCATAAAACAAATCTAAATAAATCTGAAAGGACTGAAATCATACAAAGTATGTTATTGGATAACGATGGGATGAAATCAGAAATCAAGAGCAGAAGGAAAACTGAGACATTCACAAATGTATGGAAATTATAAACAATATAATCCTAAATAACCAGTTGGTCAAAGAAGGAAGAAGTCCTAAGAAGGAAACTCTGAGATATTAAAAATAAAACCACAACTCCATACCAAAACTTATGAGATGCAGCTAAAGCTGTGCTGAAGGAAAATGTGTAATTATAAACACCGATATTAAGCAAAGAGAAAGCTTTTAAACCAATCTTAAAAAACTAAAACAATAAATAAATTTTAAAAAAACTAAAAAAAATTAAAAGTAAACTAAGACGAGTGAACTCCGGGAGTTGGTGATGGACAGGGAGGCCTGGCGTGCTGTGATTCATGGGGTCGCGGAGAGTCGGACACGACTGAGCGACTGAACTGAACTGAACTGAAACCAAATGAAAGCAGAAGGAAGTGAATGAAGATTAGTGTGGAAATAAAATACATATTAGCAAAACCAAAACTAGTTCTTTAAAAAGACCAAGAATGTTGAAAAACCTTTAGTAAACAATGACCAAGAAAAAAAGAAAGAGAATTAAAATTACTAAAAGCAAAAATGAAGAGGGGACAATATTACCAACTTACAGAAGTAAAAAATTACAAAGGAATACAATGAAAAACTGTATGCAAACAAAGTAGGCAATCTAAATGGAATGGACAAAATTCCTGAAAAGACACCAGATCACGTAAGTCAAGAAATAACAGGAAGCCAGAACAGACCCATAACAAGAGGTTGAATTAGCAGTCAAAAAAACTCTTATAAATAAAAGCTCAAAACTGAATGACTTCATTGGTAAATTCTAAGAAATGTTTAAAGAATTAACACTAATCCTTCACAAACTCTTCCCAAAAAAAGGAAGGAGGAAACTTCTTCTAATTCATTTTGTAAAGGTAATATTACCCTGATAAGAAAACCAGACAAAGACATCGCAAGAAAAAAAATCTACAGATCAGGCTGCTGTACTCGCCCCCTGAGATGCCTCACACTCTGTGGAGTGTACTTCTCACTGAATCTGAGTAACTCCATTTCTTAGCTGAAAAAAAAAAACAAAACACTACAGATCAATACAAACCTTGCTGCTGCTGCTGCTGCTGCTAAGTCACTTCAGTCGTGTCCGACTCTGTGTGACCCCATAGATGGAAGCCCACCAGGCTCCCCAGTCCCTGGGATTCTCCAGGCAAGAACACTGGAGTGGGTTGCCATTTCCTTCTCCAATGTGTGAAAGTGAAAAGTGAAAGTGAAGTCACTCAGTTGTGTCCGACCCTTAGTGACCCCACGGACTGCAGCCTACCAGGCTCCTCCAACCATGGCATTTTCCAGGCAAGAGTACTGGAGTGGCTTGCCATTGCCTTCTCCGAATACAAACCTTATCTTTACACAGAAGTCCCCCCCAAAATACTAACAAACCAAATCCAGCAATATTAAAAGCATTATACACCATGACCAAGTAAGGAATGCAAGATTGGCTTAACATCTAAAAATCAGTTAAAGTAACACCATAACTTAACAAAAAGTAACAGGACAAAAACCAGACGACCATCTCAACGGATGTAGAAAATGCTTCTGACAAGTTGTAACATCTCTTCTTGACAAAATCACTCAACAACTAGGAATAGAAGGAAATTTCCTGAAGCTAATAGGGTATATCTACAAGGAAAATGGAAATATCATATTTAATAGTGAGAGACTGAATGCTTTCCCCTTAAGATCAAGAAAAGAACAAGACAAGGATGTCCTTTCACCACTTCTAATCCATACTGTATAGAGGTTCTAGTCAAGTCAATCAGGCAAGAAACAGAAATAAAAGGCTCTGAACTGGAAAAGTAGAATAATGATATTATATGTAGAAAACCATAAAGAATCCACTAAAAATCTGAGAGCTAATAAATGAGCTCAACAAAGTTGTACGACATAAGATCAATATACAGAAAAAAATGAATTCTACTTCTATAAAGTACAATAAACAAACCAAAAATGAAATTAAGAAAACAGTTCCATTTACAATATCACACACACAAATATTTAGAAAAAAATTAACAAAACAACAGCAAAATTCAAACTCTGAAAACTACAAAACATTATTGAAAGAAATAAAAGATCTAAAAAAAATGGGAACAATCTTATTCATGGATTTGAGAATTTATTAAGATGAAGATACTCCTTTAATTGATCCACAGACTCTAGAGTCCCTATTAACATCCCAGCTGACTTCTTTACAGAAATTGATGAGATGATACTAAAATTCACATGGAAATTCAAGGGTTCCAGAATAGTCAAAACAATCTTGCAAAAGAAGAAAGTTGGAAGATACACACTTCTCAACTTCAAAATTTACTAGAAACCTCAAAAGAGAACCAGGAGTCTGGAAATATATCAAAACTTCATATTTGTAACAGATTTTCCACAAAAATGCCAAGACATCTCAATCAAAAAATGGGGAAAGGACTTGAACAAGCTTTCTCCAAAGAAAATATACAAATGGCCAATAAACACATGAAGTGATCCTTAACATCATCAGTCTTTAGGGAAATGGAAATCAAAGCTAAGAGATTCAACATCACACCCATTAGGATGGCTATTATCAACATTTTTAAATCTTGTTTAAAAAATGTTGGCAAGAATATGAAGAAATTAGAACCCTGAGCAGTGCTGGTGAAAATGTAAAATGGTGCAGCTGTTGTGGAAAAGTCTGCTGTTCACTCAGAGTATAACATAGAATTACCATATGATCCAGCAATCATATGTATATTACGGATTACAGCCAAAAGAACTGAAAGCAGGAACTCAAATTAGGTATTTGTACACCCCATGTTCATAGCAGCATTATCCACAGAAGTCAAGAGGTGGAAGCAACCCAAGTGCTCACCAACAGATGAATGAACAAACAAAATGTGGTATACACATACAAAGAAACATAATTTAGCCTTAAAAGGGAAAGAAATTCTGACACATGCTACAACATGAATGAAGCTTGAGGATATCAAGGCTAAGTGAAATATGCGAGTCAGTTACATGAGGTATGTAAAAAAGGCAAATTGACAAAAAGCAGAATTGTGGTTGCAAGACACTGGGCATAACGGAATAGGGAATTATCATTTAATGGGTATGGAGCTTCTGTTCAAGATGATGAAAAAGTTTTGAAAATGGACAGTAGTGATGGTTGCACAACACTGTAAATGTACTTAATGCCACTGAGCTGTACATTTAAAATGATTAAAATAAATTTCACTATATATATATATATAAAACCACAATAAAAAATATAGTACTCAGTTTAAAAAAGGGTGCATTCCCAGTGAACCAGAAATTCATCACCTATAATTTTTTAAATAAAAACGTAGTTTTATAACCTTTTAAAATTTAAAACCTCAAAAATGGTTGAAAGAGTAAAATGTGACCTTTAACTTGCTTTTTTCAAATGTTCAGAACTAGTGTCTGAAATGTTGCAATGTTTCTTTTTAACTAGTGTCGATTATTAAATGATTTATACTTCATAAGACAAAATGAGAATTGACCTAAGATTTCAATTATTTCAAAATCCAGTTTATTACAACTGCTATTAAACTGTAACTTTATGTTAAAGCAAAAAGCCTCACTGGTATAGAAATTCCTCTTGCCTCATTTGACAGGATTTCTCCACGCAGAGAGTCTTAATAGGTCATTTCCTTCAAGCAAGGGAAACAGGTTGTACACCTGTGGAGATCAAAGCCAACAATAACAAAACATCAGGTACCTGGGATGGGGAGGGAGATGGAAGGGAGGTTCAAGAGGGAGGGGACATATGTATACCTATCGCTGATTCATATAGAAGGTTGACAGAAAAGAACAAAATTCTCTAATTATCCTTCAATTTAAAAATAAAAACTAAGCTCGGCTTATCTTCCCAGCACACATTAAAAAAAAATAAATAAATCAGGTACCAAAACAGAATTTTGCATGAAAGGACCTTTCACCTGAAGAGACTTCTATAGCCTTCAGGTTTAAACCAACTAGTAAAGGGACTTCTCTGGTGTTCCAGTGGTTAGGGCTCTGCGCTTCCAACGTGGGGGGGAAGGGTAAGAGGGGTCGATCCCTGGCTGGGGAACTAAGATCCCACATGCCATGCCACACAGCCAAAAAATAAAAATAACATAGTAAAAAAAAAAAGGAAGCAAAGACAATTCCATACCATTTTTGCTTTATTATATCTTTACATATCATCTAACTTCTCATAATAACGTTTCATAAATTATTTTCAACTAGGCCCTCAAAGCTTCCCAGAAATTTTACTATCTTTCTCTGACAAATGCTCTTTCCTATTCCTCACAAGAATTTTCATGGAGTTCTATGACTCTTCCTCCTAACTTCCATTCCACAAATGACCTTGTCTTACTAAACAAAGATGAAAAAGATTAAAGATCAGAGAAATCTTCTCATCAATCAACCATCAACTTTCAAACTATCAGCACTGCATCCATTTTCTTCTTTCCTCTGGCTAAAAAAGAAAAAGCATCTATCAAAGAACAATTATGCCCATTTTGCTATCTTCTTCTAGACTTTTATCAGTAACTGACTTTTCTACAGCAACGTCAACTTTTCTGTCTTTAATCATTCAAACATATTTTTCCTTAAAAAAGGAAAGTCTTTCCTGATCCCACAGATCTCTCAAGCGACCATTCTCAGTCAGTTCAGTTCAGTTCAGTCGCTCAGTCGTGTCCGACTCTCCGCGACCCCATGAATCACAGCACGCCAGGCCTCCCTGTCCATCACCAACTCCCGGAGTTCACTCAAACTCATGTCCATCGAGTCGGTGATGCCATCCAGCCATCTCATTCTCCGTCGTCCCCTTCTCCTCCCGCCCCCAACCTTTCCCAGCATCAGAGTCTTTTCCAGTGAGTCAACTCGTCGCATGAGGTGGCCAAAGTATTGCAGTTTCAGCTTTAGCATCAGTCCCTCCAATGAACATCCAGGATTGATCTCCTCTAGAATGGACTGGTTGGATCTCCTTGCAGTATAAGGGACTCTCAAGAGTCTTCTCCAACACCACAGTTCAAAAGCATCGATTCTTCGGCGATCAGCCTTCTTCACAGTCCAACTCTCACATCCATACATGACCACGGGAAAAACCATTGCCTTGACTAGACGGACCTTGGTTGGCAAAGTAATGTCTCTGCTTTTTAATATACTATCAAGGTTGGTCATAACTTTCCTTCCAAGGAGCAAGCGTCTTTTAATTTCATGGCTGCAATCAGCATCTGCAGTGATTTTGGAGCCCAAAAAAACGAAGTCTGACACTGTTTCCACTGTTTTTCCATCTATTTCCCATGAAGTGATGGGACCAGATGCCATGATCTTTGTTTTCTGAATGTTGAGCTTCAAGCCAACCTTTTCACTCTTCTCTTTCACTTTCATCAAGAGGCTTTTGAGTTCCTCTTCACTTTCTGCCATAAGGGTAGTGTCATCTGCATATCTGAGGTTATTGATATTTCTCCCGGCAATCTTGATTCCAGCTTGTGCTTCTTCCAGCCCAGCGTTCCTCATGATGTACTCTGCATATAAGTTAAATAAGCAAGGTGACAATATACAACCTTGACGTACACCTTTTCCTATTTGGAACCAGTCTGTTGTTCCATGTCCAGTTCTAACAGTTGCTTCCTGACCTGCATACAGGTTTCTCAAGAGGCAGGTCAGGTGGTCTGGGATTCCCATCTCTTTCAGAATGTTCCACAGTTTATTGTGATCGACACAGTCAAAGGCTTTGGCATAGTCAATAAAGCAGAAATAGATGTTTTTCTGAAACTCTCTTGCACCTCTCCTCTATTCTCCTTCACGGCCAGGACTCTTGGTGATTCTCCCTTTTCTCTGCAACCATTCGTTTCACCCAAAAGATGTTCAGAGCAATATAGTAAACACCTGGGTTATCGAGCTGCCTGGGAAACACAGTATTGCCAATGAAGGCTACTGTGTACCCCTCCTGGATCACATCTCCTGTGCTCCCTTCCTGACAGCCACTATTCTGGTTTTGGTGTTAATCATTTTCTCATAAATTTCTTTATATTTTTCCTATATATGTATGAATGCCTAAATAAGACATATTCTTCAACCTTTAAAAATGGTACACTCTATAATTATAGACTATTAGCCTTTTAAATTTTCAACATTATGTTGAAGTTAATCCATTCTGACTCATGTGGCTGTAGTTTATTTATTTTCACTACTGTGTTATCCACTCTCCAGATGATAGATATTTATTTCCTCTTTTTCTGCCATTACAAACAATGCTGTAATGATCATTTTAAATACACTTCTCTTTGTACCAATGACTGAGTGAGTTTTTCTGGAACAGATACCTACTAGTGGAATTGCTAGGTTTCAGGCAATGAGCATCCCCTATTTTAACTGATACACACAAACTGCTTTCCAAAATGTATCCAATCACTATGCAACATTCTGTTTCCAATCTTGGAACATTCTGTTTCCAGCTTCCCACATTCCACTCCTTTGCCAAGATCACATTCATTTGCAAGTTGCTAAATTCAACAGACACTCTATCATTTTAGTTGACCTACCATTCAACATTTTCAGCCACTAATGGCTCCTTAACATACTTTTGGCCTCTATGAAGTGAAGTGAAGTCACTTAGTCGTGTCCAACTGTTTGCGACCCCCATGGACAGTAGCCTGCACCAAGCTACTCCGTCTAAGGGATTTTCTAGGCAAGAGTACTGGAGTGGGTTGCCATGTCCTTTTCCAGGGAATCTTCCCCACCCAGGGATCGAATCCAGGTCTCCCACATTGTAGACAGACGCTTTACCATCTGAGCCACCAGGCAAGTCCATAACCTCCCAGTTTTCCTAGCATCAGGTTCTTCCCATTCTATCTACCAGACCTCTTAACAATTGGTGCTCCTCTACACTCACTCGTGGGTCTTATTCAGCCTCTCATTAAGTTTATATTCTCTACATTCTCATGGCTTAAAATACCAACTATATGCCTACACTACAAATACCAAGATATGCTTCACATCACACCTTTCTCTTCTGAGATAGAGAACCACAAATTCAGGGACCTGTTTGATCACGTCCTTTGTCTGAGGAATATCAGTCTCAGTACATCCAAAACTGATTTCCTGATCTCTTTTCCCTTAACTTCAACAACTCCTGCTCCAGTGATCTTCATTCTACCAACAAACTGCTCTTGCTGAATCCTCCCTTCAACCTCTCACCACATCCAATCCATAAGCATAGCCTCCAAAATATATCTTGTATTTATCAGTTCACTTCCTCCTCTACTGCCACTATTCAAACAAGCCATCATTTTATCTCTGACTTGGGACAAATGCTAGAGCCTTCTAATTGGGACTCCTAGTTTTCCTCTTCTCTCTCTAATCCATTATTTTATAGAGCAGTCAAAGTGATCTTTTTAAAAAACAAACCAGATTATGTCACTCAAACCCTGATCAAAAACTTTTAGTAAGCTTTCCACCTGTAGGATAAACTTTAAGGTGCTTAACATTGGCCTGCAAAGCCAGGACTTGACTTTCTCCTGATGTGACTCCTGCCTATCTATCTCATCAGATTCATTTTATATCCTGACACCCTCCCCTCCCAGCTCCCACCAAGGGCTGTTTTCGGGTTTCTTGAACTTGTGGTACTCCCTCCAGCTTGAGGAAATTCATGCAGATAATTCTTCAGAGTACTCAATCACAATTAAGTATAAACTTATTTTGATGTTCATTAGTATTTCTTCTTCCACTAGACAATAATCCGTGAATGTCTTTTTCAGCATCGCGTACCCTGAACATAACCTAGCAGACAACCAAATAAGTAAGCTAATGAACTTCACAACCTGATTAAAAAAAGAGTGATTATCTCATTTATTAGGAGATAATCTAATATCTTGAGATCATGATATCCTTTACCTAATACCACAAAATACTACTATTTTTGGACTTTCCTGGTGGTCCAGTGGTTAAGAATCCACCATGCTGTGTAGCAGATGCAGGTTCAATACCAAGATCCCACATGCCTTAGCGCAACTAAGAGCACCGCAACTACTGAGCCCACACGCCGCAAGAGTGTGTGCACCGCAACGAGAGATCCAACGACGCAAAGAATAACCTGGGTGCCGCGACTGAGACATGACTGATGCAGCCAAAAAGTAATTTTTTAAAATACTAATATTTCAAAATTGAACAACTAGTACTTTATATCACACTAAAATCAGACATATTCTTCAACACATTTTAACTTTAGATTCTTAACGTGCATTTAATGATTGCAGATTGACAAGAACTGAAATTATTTCTTTACTAATGTGTTAAGCTATACATACAACTCTGATATTTTAATGGTAACTCAATTCACTTCCTCTGTGAAGCTTCTTTTGATAAAGCAAAACTCCACTTCCTCACCTTAGAAATCAAACAGTATCACAATCAAGGTTTGTTATTAAGCAGTATCCAATTTGAAACACTATTTGCCAAACTGATTACTGATAAACTGAGTTGCTCTTTTTAAAATATTAGACAATTTAAAACCTTACTTGAAAAGCAGAAATGCTTATTACATACACAAGTATGCTCACACTTAAGTGTAAGCATTAGAATATGAGTATTCATTTTACTTGTAGCCAGCTGCCTCTCTTTAGATAATGTTTCTCTCAGTACTAAAACTAAACGCTCCTGCTTCCCTTAGTAAGTAATCCTGCATGGTTACATGCCCTGAAGCTGTTTTAGAAACATAATGAAATAAAATTATACTTCTTGAGCATTTACTAACACTTGAGAAATGTTTAAACCAAACTTATTTAAATTTATCTCAAAAAACTGTGCTACCACTCTAAAAGCATATAAACAAATCAAACTGAGAAGTCCACCTTTATCTTTAAAGATAAATGGGTGGAAAGAATAGTTAAAAGTCAAATTTTAGAAATCTCTTTATAAAGAAGAAAAATTTTTGACTCAAGTTTCTTACTTTGAAAGCATACAAATATCTAAAAGCTGCAAAGGTATCTCGTTGGAAACTTATGTAATGTATGAACCAATAATTATCTTTACAACTTTATAAAACAGATCTAATTAAGACATTTTCTGCTTAAAAGTCATTAATAACCATCTCCTCTCCACCCATCACCCATCTCCTCTCCATGGAAATCTAACAATCTTATCTCAGGTTGCAAAGCTGTCCAAAGTCCAATTTCTATCTACTTTTATAAAGACTTCAGTACTTATCTGAGCCCGAAAATAACCTACACATATTCAGATCCAGGTCTTTGCTCAAACTAGTCCCTCTACATATAATGTCCTTCCTTCTCTCCATTTCCAAATACATCCATTTGAAAGTTTATCACATAGCACCCCTTCTCCAAGAAGGTCTCTAAGAATCCTCTGGGAACTAAACTCATTTACTTTCCAAAACATTTCTTTGTATTGCATTTGGCACTAACACTTGCCTCACATTACTGTTATTCTTCTACCTGCTTTCTCTACTCATCTCCATATTATAAGCCTCTAGAGAGAAAGAACTAAAGATATAATTTAACTTCCCCTCTCTCCTCTCTAGCACTTAATGTAATGGCTGGCATACAACAGATATATACTCAAAACACTTGGTGAATTTTATAAAGGTAACACTAAGGTCTTACAGCCTCAAGAGTCAAAGAGTTAGTGAGAATAAAAGTTGTGTTTCAGATGTCGCCCATCTTTTTTTAACCCACACAGTCTCCCATTTCTTAAGACCTGACTACACTTCACAACAATAAGACAGTAGGTTTTCTTTTTCCCGCATTCATTATAAACCCAATAAATCATTACTATTGAATCATTACTAACGAATTCTGTTGTTTTAAAAGCAATTTCTCTAAAAGAAAAAACAACATATGCAAAAGAAAAAAAACACAAGTATAGAAATGATTAATTTCTATTTCTACTTAAACCCTGTACTCTCAAATGTTCACCAAATATAAGTGCTAGACTATAAAATCTCAGCATCATACTTAGCAAACTGAGACGGTATGAAAACTGAATGTTTCAGTAACAACACTCAGAAAGAAATGATGGGCTCAAAAAGTACTACAAGACTGCTTTCATTTATAGGACCTGAGGAAGCCGAGAGAAAATAACACAGGTCCAAAAAGCTATATAAAGGTTTTATTACTTAAAAATGCATATAGTAAATTCAGCAAAAGTTAAAAAGCATTACATAGCAAAGGTTCTTTAGAGTTAACACTAAAAAGGAATTCTTTCTAATCAATTTCATCTTAACTTGCTTATTTCCAAGACAAGTGGTAAAAAAGTATCTGAATTTCCTGAAATATATTTTAGTGCTTTGCCTGCGTTCTGTCACATCATTCATGTCCAACTCTTTGCGACCTCATGGACTGTAGTTCACCACACTCCTCTGTCTGTGGGGATTCTCCAGGCAAGAATACTGAAGTGGGTTGCCGTGCCCTCCTCCAGGGAATCTTCTGGACCCAGGGATCAAACCTGGGTTTCTTACGTCTCCTGAAATGGCAGGTGGGTTCTATACTACTAGCGGCACCTGGGAAGCCCATTTAGTGCCTTGCTGCTGCTAATAAGTCACTTCAGTCGTGTCCGACTCTGTGTGACCCCATAGATGGAAGCCCACCAGGCTCCCCCGTCCCTGGGATTCTCCAGGCAAGAACACTGGAGTGGGTTGCCATTTCCTTCTCCAATGTGTGAAAGTGAAGTCGCTCAGTCGTGTCCGACCCTTAGCGACCCCACGGACTGCAGCCTACCAGGCTCCTCCATCCATGGGATTTTCTAGGCAAGAGTACTGGAGTGGCCTCCATTGCCTTCTCCGATTTAGTGCCTTAGGATACTTTAAAAAAAAAAAAAAAAAAAGGTGAGAAAAAAACGCTAACCTACTGAATGAAGGGATATACTCAAGGCTTGTGAACTTACATCAGCCCCTACCCTAATTACCCTAAATTCTTGTTAATAAGGTTCTATTAAGATGTAAATAAGGAGACTTCACTGGTGGTCTAGTGGTTAAGACTCTGAGCTCCCAAAGCAGGGGGCCTCTGTTCCATCCCTGGTCAGCGAACTAGATCCTACATGCCACAACTAAGCCCACATGCTGCAACTAAGACCTGGTGCAATCAAATAAATTTTTAAAAAATGTAAATAAGAATACTACTTTTAAAGGTAGCTGAGGTAATTTAAAGTTACTTCTCTTAAATCACTGGAATATAAACTTACAAATTATAAATTAGTTATTTATTATGGCACAGAATATTTATTTTGAAAAATCAATTTATAAAGGAATGAGTAAACTTTCAAAATATTTTCTAATTCAGACTTGTAACATATTTAAACAGAATTCACAAGGAATAACTCTGATTTTAAAATGTCTCTTCAGTATAAACTAATACTATATATAAGGTACATTAACATTGTAGTTAACCAGGGCATATGTTGTATCAGACACTGCACTAAGGCTAAGGATATAAAAACAAAAGTTAGCCATCATCTCCTAAGATTTGGTTGCAGCTAGATTAACTACAGAAAGGTAGCACGAGGGCAGGAGAAGAGAAGGGAAGGGAAGAAAGAAGTGGGAAGGAGAAAGGTTAATTTTGAGCAGAAAGAACATCTTGTGGAACAGCCCTGAAGAGTGAACACAGCATACACTCAAGGAAGAGAGATAGGATCAAGAGTAGTTGGATAATAGGATTGCGGGAGTGAAAATGAAAGATAAGACTGAAATACATGGGATCAGACTAGACCTTTGGGTTTGTTTCTGAAATCTGAAAGACATAAAGATATCTTTTCAGAGAAAATTATATCTCTCAGATCTTGAGTGATGACCTTTAAAAATTATAATACTAAGAATTTGATATGAATATAAAATTAGGTATGAACTAATCTTGTTTATAGCTCTATGGAACTGGAACACTAAAACAACTTTAAATAACACTAATGTGGGATTTCCCTGGTGGTCCAGTGGTTGGAACTCTACACTTCCACTTCAGGGGGCATGGGTTTGATCCCTGGTTGGGGAACTAAGATCCCACATCCTGCATAACACTATTGTTACAGATTATGCTATTTTACATAAACTAAACCAATGATGTATTCGATCCTGAAAATAAGTAGCCTCAGGTTTAGTCTGATATACAGACAGATAGATGGAGAAGGAAATGGCAACTCACTCCAATAAACGTGCCTGGGAAATCTCATGGACAGTGGAGCATTGTGGGCTACAGTCCATGGAGTTGCAAAAGAGATGGACACAACATAGCAACTAAACAACAACAGATAGATAGATATAGATATACAGGTAGATAGAGAGATTTTTTTTTTGGTTGCACCACAGAGCTTGTGGAATTTTAGTTCCATGACCAGGGATTGAACTCAGGCTCTCATCAATGAGAGTTTATAGTTCTAACCACTGGACAGCCAGGGAATTCCCACAGTTTTCTACAGTTTTAAACCATTTCTGTAATTTGACTACAAGAACATACTGTAGAAAATGCTTATAAATATGTCATACTAAGTAGACCTAATAACTTTAACTGTTTATTTGCTAATTTAGGCAAATACAACCTTATACATACTACCATACCAGCTGCTGCTGCTGCTAAGTCGCTTCAGTCATGTCCGACTCTGTGCAACCCCATAGATGGCAGCCGACCAGGCTCCGCCGTCCCTGGGATTCTCCAGGCAAGAACACTGGAGTGGGTTGCCATTTCCTTCTCCAACCATACCAGCTAGTAGTCCTTAAATGTCAATTTTAAAGAGGCCTTACTTGTTAACTCTGGCAATCTTTCTTGTTCCTTTGTGGTTTAGTACCTTCGCAGCAATTCATTCTAGCATTCTTGAAGGGATAATCCCACGTACAGAGGAGCCTGGTGGGCTATAGTCCATGGGGTTGCAAAGAATCAGACACGACTGAGCATGCATGTACCTTAATGAAAACTATGTTAAATGTGTATCTAGAATAACGACTGCTGAAGTTTGAATAAAACACTCATACTGCAAACAGACTGTTTCATAATGATTAACTACAAGATGGGATCTACCAGATACACCTCACAGTGAAAATAAAATACTAACTACTAGCCCAGGTTTAGATTAACATATACATGACCCAATTTAACTCACCGTCTTGCCCTGCCTGAGCATCATTCGTATAATGATGCTTTCAAGCATTAGTTACAATGCTTTATAACTTGGCACAAACACGTTAATAAACAAAATCTCATAAATCTAAACTCCCAAGCAATTACTTGGCTATAAATCAGTCCTTTAGAAGTTAACATAAAGTGCACGAATGTACAAGAATCCCCAGTTAGAATACTACAGAAAATGCCACACTACTAAGGAGTTCAAGGAGAAGTGAATTTGCAATTTGAGGGGGAAAAAAAAATCACTCTGGTACAGGATGAAGTAGATTACAAGGTAACAAATGAGAAGACTATTGCAATAACCCAGGTAAGAAATGAAAGCCCGGATTAAGACAGTAATGGTAGGAGCATTGATAATGTAGATAAAGGGTTTGGATTCAAAGATTTTATGGAGGTAGAATCTTGGAGATAGACAGATGTGAGAAGTAAAACAGAGGAATCAAGGACAACCTGCAGGTTTCCAGAAAAAAAAAACAGTGGTATAATCTCTGCGGCAAGGAAAACAGAATTTAGGAGTGAGGGGATTGAGAAGTAGTAGAATAGTTAAACTCAACATAATTAACACTTACAGGGACTAACTGATCAGCTTCTCGTCCTAGAAGCTCACTCACACCCAGCTGTTCTCAAAATTCTCTCCCCCATTCACGCAGATGTACTAAGAGCAACCATGTTACAACAGAAGCTAGAGTGTGATCTTACCCTCAGGGTACAGTTGACAGACAAAGTTTGAATTTTTAACTAAAGTTAGGCCAATGTGCAGACCCCACCTGTTTTATTTAAATATCTATCTATATCTGTAAGTGTGTGTGTATAAACACACGTATATGCACATATACATATATCTAAACATATACATACATACAAATAGATACATACACATACAATCAAACAAAAAATACCCTAATGGTCATCACAGTAAATAGGACCTTGTAACTAACTGCTCAACCCTAAGGCAACCCTCAGACTAAAATATCCACTAAAGGCCATCTGATCTGCTAAGACAGAAGTTGACAAACTTTTTTAAAGTAAATATTTTTGACTTTATAGGCATAAAGTTAGGACGACTCAACTCTGCCACTGTAGCAAGAGAACTTACATACATGAACAAATGGGTGTGCTGTCTGTGCTCTGGTAAAACTTTATTCATGAACAATGAATTTTGAGCTTTCTATAATCCCCATATACCACAAAATATTGTTTTGATTTTTTTCTCACCATTTTAAAAATGTAAAAACCAATCTTAGCTCTCAGGCCATACAAAAGCAGGCAGCACTGGACCTACCAACCATAATGTGTCAATCCTTGTGCTAAGGCAACAGAACTGCCCTCTCCTAAAATTCTTTCAAATGCTCTCTAAGTATAAGCCTCAACCTGAAACAACAGAAAAGGAAAATCTTTCTAGTGGACAGAACTGAAAATCTTCATTTGGCTCATCAAAGAACTCACTCCATTTGCAAGGAAATAAGTCAACAAATGAAGGCCCATGTAATTTGCTGGTTCTATCATTCACTTTATACTGTACCTGTCCAGCAAGACATGGTGTAAATTTTGGAACAATGATACCTTCCTTTCCCTTCCCCTCCTAGGAGTTTCAGGGTTTTTTCCCCCATCACTGTGTATCAGTTATGTTAGGAAAATGCTTAAATTTAGTATTTAGTCCACAATTTTCAGACCTGTGACAAAGCATATCTAGGCCTGATTAACAAAGACTATCACCTTCAGAATCTGGACTCAGAGAACAATGACCTCTGGATGCAGTAAGTAGATATGATTTGGGTTATTTCCATAGCAGAGATGAGAGTGTTTGCTGGTATATATAGTGATATTATGTTAAACAAAATATTAAATATATATAAGAAAAGTAGGACTCTGTGAGTACTAAATAGTCATGGAATGAATGAACTGGACAACTGTTTTAGCGTGTCCTTTACTCCTCTTCTCTGCAGGATGCAACCCTGTAGCCAAAGCTGTGGTCCAGAGGTGGACATATAACCTAATGAGTCCCTTTACTGAGATCTGAGATTAAGAATCGGGTCAGCCTCTCTGATGGCAGAAGATACAAGATTGAGAATTCAAAAGATACTAGTAAGTATTAAAGTTGATCTGCAGCAAAAAAGAACTAACTCAACACACAAATAGCATCTTGTAGAAAAAAGAAAAAAAGTATCTTGTGAGATACAGAGGATACTCCTGACCTCATATGGAGCCTCTGGATCTAGTTCTTCCTGACTTCCAGCTATCCTCCTATGGCTTGATTGCCTTCCTGAGAATTCATGGGAATTCCAATAAATTCTTCTTTTTGCTTAAAGTAGGAACGTGCCATTTTCCTGACTAAAACAAGGTACCTATTGGACAATCTAAAGAGGGATAGTCAGTTGGATCAAAGAGTTCTAGTGAGTTTAAAACACTTAAAGATGCTAGTTACAGCAATAAAAATGGATGAAATCACCCAGAAGAGTGAAAACAGGTCAAGGTGAAAATTCATAACTATCAATATGATTAGCAGAGAATTAAGCATCTGCAAAGAGGCAAACTAGTACTAAGAAAGGCAGCAAAGGGACAGAGTCATAAAAGTCAAGTAAATAAACAGTTATCAAGGAGACAATGGGTAACAATATCAAGTATAGAAAAAGATAAACGACTAAACAATGACTATACAATTTGACAATGCAGAAGTTACAGGTGGCCTTGGTAAGAGCAATTTTACTGGCATGCTAGGATGAGAAGCCAGGCTGAGAGTTCAAGAATACATGGGAAGTACACAACTCTGCCTACGAAATATTCTTCCCATTAAAAAGAAAATCCATGTCTGAACTGGATCAAGCTTCTAGAAAAAAAATCCATGTCTGAACTGGATCAAGCTTCTAGATATAACTACCAATTTACAGGAAAAACAGTGGACAGAGGAACATATTACATGAAACCACAGGGATGTAATCAGCAAAATCCAGACTGTGTGAAATCTCATGGGCAAAGGCTTGGTTTCTTTAACAAACCAACTGCATAGGAGTAAAAACAAAAAGACTGTAAGGAACCCATAGAGGAAAAAAGAAAAGAGGGTTGAGAGACACATCAATCCAATATGATGTATGAATCTTATCTGGATCCTAATTCAGACAAACTGTTTAAAACAAAAACTCCAATAAGGGAAATTTGAACAATGACTACAATATGTGATATTAAGGAATCAATATTAATTTTTTAAGTAAAATCTTAAATTGGATTATTGCTTTAATTCTTAGAACTATACAATAATATAGTATAACAGTCTTTATTCTACTAGTGAGTCTTTATTCTACTAGTGAGTCTTCCCTGACTGTGTCTGAAGTCATCCAACATGCTACAGTTCCATAGTTAATGCATAACATAATTATTAAGAGAGATACAGTGATACAAGGACTCACAGGAGATAGGGCACAATTAGGGTAGGGTGGAGTCAAGCAAAACTTAAGGTAATGGTATTTGCATTGTGCCTTAAAAGATGGTGAAATGTAAAGAGGTAGGAATAAAAGAGGAAAAGTGATATTCCTAGAAAGAGGTGGGAAAACCTATCTATGAAGAGCACTGACCGTACTCACCTTTCCATAAAATTGTCCCCACCCTAATGATGACAAAAGTAAAAGTCAAAGAAACTGAGGAAGCCCAGTTCCAGGACAGATCGTGACAGTATCTGGGTAGCCAAACCATACTGGCTTTATCCAGAACAATCTATTTATAGAGTCAATTTCTGGGTGTGAGGAGTTAACCACAAATGTAGGGGTGCTTTTCTTAAACCAAAGAGAAAGGCAGCAAGGTAACAAGTCAAGTTAGCTTTAAGCGGTTTTTAGTCACTGACTATACCTTATTCCATAATAACTGAAACATCAGTTCAGAGATGAAGAGTTCTGAGATCAAACATAATTGCTCCAACTTAGAGGAAATAAAAAAGTGGGAAAAACATAATGAAGACTGGGGGGTTAAAAAGTTGAAAAACATTTATATTATACAGAAAAGTTTTTATAGTAAGATATCTGTAGAATAAAGCTGAAATAAAAAATAAAAACTACCATATGATACAAAAACCACACTCTTGGCCAAAAACTATAATTCAAAACGATACATGCATCTTATGTTCATTGCAACACTATTCACAATAGCCAAGACATGGAAACAACCTAAATGTTCATTGACAGATGAAAGAATAAAGATGTGGTGCATATATATACAATGGAATACTACTCAGTCATAAAAAAGAACAAAATAATGCCATTTGCAGCAACATGGAAGCAACTAGAGATTATCATTCTAGGTGAAGTCAGAAAGAGAAAGGCAAATAACATAAGATACCACTTATGTGGAATCTAAACTATGGCACAAATGAACCTATCTACAAAACAGAAACAGACTCAAAAGACATAAAGAACAGACCTGTGGTTGAGGAGGGGGCAACTAGGGTGGGGGATGGACTGGGAGTTTAGGGTTAGTAGATGCAAACTATTACATACAGAATGGATAAACATTCTATATGTTTATCCTACTGTATAGCACAAAGGGCCTACTGTACAGCACAAAGAACTATATTCAATATCCTAGGGTAAACCATAATGGAAAAGAATATAAAAAGATAATGTATATATATATATAACTGAGGCACTGCTATACAGTAGAAATTAACACAACATACTTCAATTAAAAATAAATTTAAAAAACTAATACAATCAAATAAAATCTAAGTCATCTATTTTTACAATACACACTTCACTTCTGGGTCACTGTCCAGGTGTACTTTCGTTTGATACTTTAGGAATACCTCTTTGATTTTTATGGAAAAAAATTTGAAGAGAAGGCCTCATACATTCTGGACTCCATTCTAAACCAGTAGATGGTCACAAAAGAAACACCTGTTTTCTTTGTTCCTCTCAGGTACACATAAAACTATGACATTTACCTTAACCCTTAAAAACAAAAGATACATAATTTTAGAAGTCTTCACCTTCTGTCATCTTCTGTAGCTGATAGTTACTTTTTCCCCTTCAAATACTGGTCCCTTGCTCATATGATTTTTTTAGGAGTACCGTTTTGTGAAATCTTGGGTTGGATATCCCATTCAAATTCAACCTAATAACTGTATAATATATTGGGGAGGACACAAAGATATACAGTCCTTGCTCTAAAGACACGACAGACCTATAAAAAAAATCACAATAAAAAGCACAATGCATCAACTGTCACAAGGAGGTACAACATCTTAAGGGCACAGAGAAGGGAATGCACATCATCTGACAAGCAGAAACTGAATCTAAGTGAAAATATGCTATCTTTAAGAATTCTTAATTACACAGCTTCAGAGCACTGCAGAATTACCTTTACACCTCAAAATGGTAGACTATTTTCCAATGAATACAGCTAAGCTCTTTTTTAAATCAAACGGTAAAGGTTTGGTCATTCACAAACATCCTATCTTGTCCCCACCTGACACAGAATTTAATTTAAAGCAAAATCTGGCTACTGTTTCTGTAGAGCTAACGAAAACCAAAGTCATGAGCCTGCAAGCCACCATAAACTGAATGAAACTGCTGCTGTTAAAAAAAAAAACACACAATTTTTTAACTGCTTCAGGTAAGTTAAGGCTTAAAAGAGAATTTAAAATAAGATTTTTTTGTGTTTGGAGACTGAAAGAGGCAGTGATGAAAAAGTAAAATAAACGTGAGCAATTAAAGCAGCCAGCTTTGTTAAAAAACCAGATGGCCACTTGCCAACACTTCTTCAGGAACATAAGACCAAAGACGATTCTAGGCAAGATTCACAGGCCACAGAGGCTCTTTATTAAACACAAAATCAAGAAAGTTCTCATAAATATTTCAATTTTAGTAAGTTAAAGGACAGTTTAATACAAGGAGCACTTTACAACGCTTTGCAGAATCAATATGGAAACAAAGCTCTGTGCTTTTAACATCTGAGCCCTCAAACAAGACACATTTTAAACGTCACATTTACAAACACCCTATTCACAAACAACTATAGCCTAAATTCCGTCAGGAAAAGTACCGGTAACTGGAAAAGGGACTGGCCTTAGTTTAAAATCTCCAACAGGTCAGCAGAAAAATCGCACAATTCTTAATTGCAAGTGTCTGAGAACCCTAAATCGAACTCTTCGTCTTAGGTTGAACTCTACACGCAAGCATTTCACATCTGTACCTTCAACTTCCTATAAATGATATCGTTTGTGAAAGAAAAGACAATAAGGATACTCCTCAAACTCCTATATCCCATGATCCATCCTCAAAGAGTGGAAGGAACAGCAAAGTGGAAGGAACAAAGCACTGACGTCAATTACGAGATTAACCCCGGGCACAGGCAGCTGGAGGAAAGGCCTACACATCAATACCCAAATACAAGCTATTGGGGTAACTAGCTAGCAGAGCGATTCAGAAGTTATGGGGGGTATTCAAGTATTACACCCCCATATTCCCATTTTTAGTCAATCCCCTTCGCCAGTCGAAGGCGGAAATTTTCCTTTTTTTTTTTTCTTTTTTGCGGCGGGGGGGGGGGTGGGCGGGGGAGGAGGAGGAGGACGTGCGCAGGATCGCGAGAAGGAAAGCGAGAACTAGTTGGGTAATGATAGCCAGAACCTAGGCCTAGTCTCTCTTTTAACAAGAAATAACTTGAAATTGAGGAAGGTATTAAAAAGTAACAGATCAGTCGATGGTGAATTTCTGAGGGAAGGAACACGATTAAGGGACGAAAGGAGAAACGGTGAAGATGGATTTCTGGGAATTTTTGTTAGGATTGGGTTAGCCTTTTTAATTAATTTCTTTTCTTTCTTCCTTTTTTTTTTTTTTTTTGAGGGTCGGGGGTGGAAGGCGAAGACGAGGGAGGAAGCCGAATCGAGCAGCCCTAACCTGGAAGGTCTCTCCGAGCCCCGAGGCGAACCCTGTACTCCCCTCCCCCAACTCCCTCCCCGCGGCCGGCCCGGCCCTCAGTCAGTCCGTCGGCTGTTCTCACCTCCAGTCCCGGCTCCGCTAGGCCCGAACCATTTCCCGGTTGCGGCAGAGGCGGCGCCGAGCCTGCACCTTCACGGGACGCGCATTCGAGCCCGCCGTGGGGGCGGCGACAGGCTGCCAAGGGCGAGGAGCTCCGAGAGGCGGCGGCGGCGGCGGCGGGGGTTCGAGAGGTCTCCAAAAGCGCAGGCGGCGGCGACGTACCTCACACACCACAGGCGGAGGTCCCGCCCCGCTCCATGACTGTCGGGCCTAACCCCCGACGGCCGGCTGGGGCGACAGGGGCGGGCTGACGAGGACCTGGCACCGGGCTCCCCGCCCCGTCCGCTGGCGACGGCGGCTCGACTACCGCAGCCAGGACTGTGACTGACGCAGCGGCCGCGCCACCCATGTGACCAGGGCCGGGCGGGGACGAGAGCGTCACGTGGCGACGCCGCGCCCCTCCCCGCCCCAAAAACGGAGGGCTACGGGGCCTGCTGCGTCGGGGGGGTCGGTGACGCTGACGGTGGTGACGTACGCGACCGTCGGATCCGAGGACCCGGGGCAAGCTGGGTACTGGCTCAGGTGGCCTAGGCCAGATCCCCGAGCCAGGCGGCAGCGTCTGACAGGGCGGGCTGGGCAGGGCCAGGCCTGCACACCCGGGCGCCCAGCCGCTAGTGAGGTTCGGAAGGGCGGGGCCGGGCCGAGCCGGATCTACCGGTTCTGGGCCTCAGGAGAGCAGTCTGTCAGCCCCTGCTAAGGGTGTGGCTGAAGCCCCCAGAGTGTCTGTCAGATGCTGACGTCGAAGCCCAGGGTCGGTTACGAGACCCTGCACAGCTCCGGCCGAAAAGGGAAGTCTGCCGGGAGATTCTGTGCAGGAGGCCGCCTAGAACCTCGCGTGAACTTCCACGAAGCCAAGCCAGCCCTTTTTTCTTCGTCATCTCAACAGCTTCTACCATTAGTACTTTCTTTCAGGACATTTCAAACACTTTCCTTCAGTTCTTAACATCCGTGCCAGTCAGGGCAAGCTATAATTTTACTGAGAGTAAAGTCACAGTTACAGACTCAGTTCAGTTCCATTCAGTCGCTCAGTCGTGTCCAACTCGTTGCAACCCCATGGACTGCAGCAGGCCAGGCTGCCCTGTCCATCACTAACACCCGGAGACTATTCAAACTCATGTCCATCGCCTCGGTGATGCCATCCAACTATTTCATCCTCTGTCCTCCCCTTCTCCCCCCTTCAATCTTTCCCAGCATCAGGGTCTTTTCCATTGAGTCAGCTTTTCCAATCAGGTGGCCAAAGTTTTGGAGTTTCAGCTTCAGCATCAGTCCTTCCAACTAGTATTCAGGGCTGATTTCCTTTAGGATTGATTGGTTGGATCTCCTTGTAGTCCAAGGGGCTCTCAAGAGTCTTCTCTAACATCACAGTTAAAAAGCATTAATTTTTTGTAGCTCAGCTTTCTTTATAGTCCAACTGTCACATCCATATATGACTGCTGGAAAAAACATAGCTTTGAATAGACAAATGTTTGTTGGTAAAGTAATGTCTCTGCTTTTTAATATGCTTTCTAGGTTGGTCATGGCTTGTCTTCCAAGGAGCAAGTATCTTTTCATTTCATGGCTGCAGTCACCATCTTGCAGTGATTTTGGAGCCCTCTCCAAAAAAGTCTCTCACTGTTTACACTGTTTCCCCATCCATTTGCCATGAAGTGATGGGACCAGGTGCCATGATCTTAGTTTTCTGAATGTTGAGTTTTAAGCCAACTTTTTCACTCTCCTCTGAAAAAGGAGAGGCTTTCATCAAGAGGCTCTTTAGTTCTTTGCTTTGTGCCATAAAGGTGGTGTCATCTGCATATCTGAGGTTATTGATATTTCTCCCAGCAATCTTGATTCCAGCTTGTGCTTCATCCAGCCCAGCGTTTCTCATGATGTACACTGCCTATAAGTTAAATAAGCAGGGTGACAATATACAGCCTTGACAAACTCCTTTCCCGATTTGGAATCAGTCTGTTGTTCCATGTCCAGTTCTAACTGTTGCATCTTGACCTGCATACACATTTCTCAGGAGGCAGGTCAGGTGGTCTGGTATTCCCATCTCTTTAAGAATTTTCCAGTTTGTTGTGATCCACACAGTCAAAGGCTTTGGCATAGTCAATAAGGTAAAAGTAGTTGTTTTTCTGGAACTCTCTTGCTTCTTCTATGATCCAGTGGATGTTGGCAATTTGATCTTTGGTTCCTCTGCCTTTTCTAAATCCAGCTTCAGACTAGACAGGATTTTCAAAGCGTCTCATACAACACATAGTTACACCAATATGGTAACTATCCAGAGAAACTACACTTTATAACTTCCTGCTTCTTATCTGTTTTCTTTCCACCAAGGGCCTTCATGGAAAGCTGTTTTGTTTTTTTTTTCCTTTCACTTTCTACTAATTTTTAAGGAAGCATTTTAAATATTTTTTAAAATAAAATTCAAGGATTTTGAGGCGCTTTTTGATAAACTATAAAGAATGTGCATATGAAAATGTTTTTATTAGTCCTAAAAGCTGGTCCTAAATTTATTAAGACTAATGAATTTATTAGTCCTAAATTCTTCAGCATCATTGTTTTTTCTTCATAAAATTCTGAAGTGACCACATATTCTCTTAAGCTAAACTATTTATATAGATTTTGTCTATGTATCTATATAAATTAGGAAATGTAGTCATGCAAAACCCAAAATGAACTGTGATAAAGTAGAGTGAAAAGTAATTGGCACCTGCATCTCTGACCTTCAACTACTCCATTTCTGGAGGCAATCCCTTAACCCTCCCAAGATGTGTCATAAATATATATTAAAATACACATACATGTACTTTTTATGCAAAAGATAACATACTGTATATACTGTTAAGTTCTTTTCCTCAGTTAAATATCCTGGATATCTTCTCATGTCACTACATAAAGAACTGCCTCATTCTTCCTAAGGACAGTATACTATTTCATTATATGCAAATATAATAACTTAATCAATCCCTTACAGGTGGACGTTTAGGTTGCTGCCAAGCCAGTACTAAATTACAAACTAAGCTGCAACTAATAATCTCACAAGATAGACAGCTATACCAGTAACCCATTAGACCACAATCTTCAGATAGAAAGGTATTTTCAATTTGAATGAATGCATGCATGCTCAGTCATTCAGTCGTGTCTGACTCTTTGGGATCCTGTGGACTGTAGTCCATCAAGCTCCTCTGTCCATGGGATTCTTCAGGCAAGAATATTGGAGTGGGTTGCCATTTCCTCCTCCAGAGAATCTGCACAGTTGAGGGATGGAACCTGAGTCTTCTGAGCCCCTTGCCTTTGGCAGAAGGATTCTTTCACCACTGAGGGACCTGGGAAGTCCCTTCAATTTGAATAGAGATTGTTAAATTACCTCCACAGATGTAGTGCCAATTTCATTTTGCCTAGGAAGATTTACAAGTCCATATAGGAAAGGAGTGATAATGAAGAATGACAACAAGAAAGATTATCATTTTACACAATGATTTAAGAAGTATTAAAGTATTGATGATAAAATTTTACAAGAAAATTCCTTTATTTATTTTGGAGTAAATGTTTGACTAAATTAAAAGATAATATGCTTTTTGTTCCATAAAGTATCATGACAATTTTTTTATATAAATGAGACCTTACTTAAAAACTAAAAGGGGGGCTAGGAGTGGAAAAAATAGACTTTTCTTTGGCATTTTTCTGCAAATAAGGATGTCCTTCCCTTTTAGCAGTGAGAGAAAAAATTCCTAAAATTATTTCTCAACTCATAACATTTTAACCAGATGCATCCATTTTAACAAAATGAATTATTTAACTTCATATTCTAGAGCAATGTAAGTCAACTGCACTGATTGGCATAATAGCAGAAAATACCAACCATAAAACTTTAAGAGAAAAAAATCTCTGAGAAAAATATGACTTTTATTAACAGGCAATATTTGAACAAATTATTCAGTATACATTGTTGCAACAGCAATTCTTAGTAGAGTTCTGGGGTTTTTTAAGTAAGATTTTTGTAGAGGTATAATTGACATACAGTGAAAAAAACATATATATAAAACTGAATCCCTTTGCTGAACACTAGAAATCAACCCAACATTGTAAATCAACTATAGTTCAATAAGAAAGTTGAAAAATTAGGGGCTTCTCTGGTGATCTAGTGGTTAAGAATCTTCCTGCTAATGCAGGGGACATGGCTTCGATCCCTGATGGGGAGGATCCCACGTGCCACAGGGCTAAGGCCCTGAGCCATAACTACTGAGCCCTCACATGTGCCTAGATTCCGGGCTCTGCAAGGAAGAGTAGCCCCTGCTCACTGCAACTAGAGAAATCCCAACAAAGAATAGCCCCCACTCTCTACTACTGGAAAGAGCCACAGTGCAGCAACGAAGACCCTGCGCAGCTACAAATGAATCAATCAAATATTTTTTTAAATAATAAAATTTATATACAGTAAAATTTATCCTTTTCAATGTTTGATTCTATGAGTTCTAACAAATGTGTGCAGCTATGTGACCACCACCCTAATCAAGATATAGAACATTTCCTTTACCCCTAATCATTTCCTCTTGCTCTTTTATAATGAACCCCTCAGTTCAATCCCAGTTCCTGTCAACCACTGATGTACTTTCTGTCCCTATACATCACCTTTTCTAGAATATCACATGAATGGAATCATACAGTAAGTAGTCTTTTAAATCTGGCTTCCTTCACTTAGCATGCCTTTGAGATCCATCTATTGTCATTGCATATCTCAGTAATGTATCCCTTTTTATTGCTGAGAAGTATTCTATTACTATAACAGACTGTTTAGGCATTTATCAGTTGAAGAGCATTTGGGTGGTTTCTACTTTAATGATTATAAATAAAATTTATATAAACACCCATGTACAAGATTGCATTCAGTCTTTAAACTGATTTTCTGAAAGGCACTTCTAGATATATGAATTGCTAAGTCATAGAAGGAAATGGCAACCCACTCCACTGTTCTTGCCTGGAGAATCCCAGGGATAGGGGAGCCTGGTGGACTTCCGTCTGTGGGGTCGCACAGAGTCGGACAAGACTGAAGCGACTTAGCAGCAGCAGCAAATATACCTACATAAATAATATTCTGCGTTTTTTAAGAAACTCAAATTATTCATTATTTATCAAATGTTTTGTTTATTAAACACCTACTTTATACCAAGTACTGTTCTAAGCAATGAATAAAACAACTGTCAAATGTTGGCACCCCCAAATATATCACCAAAATGATGTGTTGATAAGTCAAAGCTGAGTTTACTGCTTACTAGTGAAAGAGACTAGTACCTTGATGGTTTCAATAGCATTTCCAAGGGGAATTTGGGATATTTATAAGATTTTGGGGTCTGGGCTAAGGGGGTTTTTCAGTTTAGGAAGCTTGATTGGGATTGGGTAAGAATCATGATAAGATTCTTACCCATATCATGATTCTTACCCATATCATGATATCGGAGAAGGCAATGGCAAGCCACTGCAGTACTCTTGCCTAGAAAATCCATGGATGGAGGAGCGTAGTAGGCTGCAGTCCGTGGGGTCGCTAAGGGTCGGACACGACTGAGCGACTTCACTTTCACTTTTCACTTTCACACATTGGAGAGGGAAATGGCGACCCACTCTGGTGTTCTTGCCTGGAAAATCCCTGGGATGGGGGAGCATGGTGGGTTTCCATCTATGGGATCGCACAGAGTCGGACACGACTGAAGTGACTTAGCAGCAAGAATCATGATGTAGTAGGTTAGGATTAGCAGACACAGCAAGGCAAAGGTTTTTTAAGAGTCTTGAGTGTGTATTAGTTTTTATTGCTGCTTTAAAAAATTACCACAAACATATTAAATCAACTATACCTCAGTAAAAATAAATAGGGATTTCCCTGGCAGTCCAATGGTTAGGACTCTGAACTTTCACTTCAAGGGGCCTGGGATTCAATTCCTGGTGGAGGAGCTAAGATTCCACAAGTTGAGTGGCATGGCAAATAAATAAAATTAAGACATCTATTGAAAAGTTGAGTAGTTCAATGTTCATTAAAATGGGACTTTGAGAAATTTCTGAAATGTAAAGTTTCAATTTTTCTGTTCCTGGTTGAATGGTTCTGGAATAGTAGTAATGTTGAAGATGACAATGAAATAAAAATTATGCCAATGTTGATAGTAATCCATGTGGATATAGATAGTTTCAATTCTGAGTCTCACTTTGGAGCCGTTTTTCAGCCTGAGTAGGAGAACGTTAACATCTGGCCATGATCAATGGAAATTTTCACTGTCACTTGTGGCATCATGATTTTTGTTGTTCAGTGGCTAAGTCATGACAGACTGTTTAGGACCCCATGGACTGCAGCATGCCAGGCTCCTCTGTCCTCCTCTGTCTCCCAGAGTTTGCTCAAATTCATGTCCATTAAGTCAGTGATGCTATCTAACCCTCTCATCCCCTGCCACCCTCTTCTTTTGCTTTCAGTCTTTCCCAGCATCATCATGATTAAGAATCAAATTTCTGGGGAGTGGTTGTTTCAAACTGCACAAGTACCAGGTTTTCCCATTCTTAATCCTCTGGGGAATGCGCCGGAAAACTAGAGAACACTTATATTAGTTCCTGCATTTGCGGGGCCAGAGAGCTGGAGAATTATTTATATAACTACTCCTGTTGATCACTGTTGAAGGCTTTCTAGCAATTCTGGCCTGTTGCATGTAAGTAGAGCAAACTATATCAGCCAGAAACGTTTTGGGGGCAAATAAAATCAGGAACATCTGCATAACTAAAGTTACACTGACATTTCTGAAATAGTGGAGGTGAGGGACATGGGTGGGCATCGACAATTTCTGCTTCTGTGCTAATTACTGTACACACTATGTATCAGGCAAATGCTAAACATTTTGAGATGCATTATTTACTTTTTTTACCTTGTCTTCTCTATCTTGTGTGCTACCACCATGTTGAAGCCAATCACCAAGGTAACCATCAATTCCCATACTGTCAAATCCAAATGTTGAATCTTTGTCTTTACCTTTTTGTTTTACACAATGAACAATTTTCTCTTGTTTGAGACACTTTCCTCTCTTGGTTTTTGAGATGCCACACTCTCCAAGATGTCTGAACACTTGATCTTTAGCTCTTTTCTCTCTGTTTCTTTCTGGAATTGGCAATTTTTCTATAAAGGCCAGATAATAAATATTTCAGGTTTTACAGGCCAAGTGGCAAAATCAAGGATTTTGTGTAGCTACAAAATAGTAGACTAAAATTTTTTCCATAAATTTTGCATGAAATTCAAAATGTAGTAATTAAGTTTTGTAATTCAAGTAATTATAAAGAATTATTGGTAATAAGAATAATAATTTTTCTTTTTGGGCAGGGAATGAGGATAACATTTCACTTACTTGGAATTCAAAGTTATTATTTCCTATCATCAAATGTGATTTCAGATTATTTTTTCCCCACTTCTACTTTGCCAGATATTCTTCTGTTAGTGCTTATCTGTAGTAAAGTTTCATGTATTTCATTTTCAAAAACATCTTTTCACAGATAGGTATTGCCAAATACAGATAGGTAATATTACTGAAGAATATTAATTACTGAGAATTCCCTGATGGTCCAGTGTTTAGGACTTCGTGCTTTCACTGCTGTAAAGTCCAGAAACTTCCATAAACACTGCAGTTTGAGCTCAGAAAAGACATATGCTGCAAATTTGTTGGTAATAGACATTTTACTTGTATCTTTGGACAGTACAGGAAGTATATAAAGCAACTCTATATTATTTGTGATTAAAAAAGAGTATTGTTGGCTAAATGAATTAACTGTAGTAAAATTTCACATATATACAGTTTGCTTTGTAATTTAGGTTGAACTTGTTAAGAAACATGATTGAGTCTTCAGTAAAAGCTGATTTCCAAGCCATTTAGTATTCAACAGTGGCTGAAGGCACTTCTCATACACAAAAATCCATCTGACAACATTATTCACAATAGCTGAAATGTGGAAGCAACCCAGATGAATGGATAAGCAAAATGTGGTATATTCATTAACAAAATATTCAGTTCAGTTCAGTTCAATTCAGTCGCTCAGTGGTATCCGACTCTTTCTGACTCCATGAATCACAGCACGCCAGACCTCCCTGTCCATCACCATCTCTCGGAGTTCACGCAAACTCATGTCCATCGAGTCGGTGATGCCATCCAGCCACCTCATTCTCTGTCGTCCCCTTCTCCTCCTGCCCCCAATTCCTCCCAGCATCAGAGTCTTTTCCAGTGAGTCAACTCTTTGCATGAGGTGGCCAAAGTATTGGAGTTTCAGCTTTAGCATAAGTCCTTCCAATGAACACCCAGGACTGATCTCCTTTAAAATGGACTGGTTGGATCTCCTTGCAGTCCAAGGGACTCTCAAGAGTCTTCTCCAGCACCACAGTTCAAAAGCATCAATTCTTCGGTGCTCAGCTTTCTTCACAGTCCAACTCTCACATCCATACATGACCACTGGAAAAACCATAGCCTTGACTAGACGGACCTTGGTTGGCAAAGTAATGTCTCTGCTTTTTAATATACTATCTAGGTTGGTCATAACTTTCCTTCCAAGGAGTAAGTGTCTTTTAATTTCATGGCTGCAATCAGCATCTGAAGTGATTTTGGAGCCCAAAAACATAAAGTCTGACACTGTTTCCACCGTTTCCCCATCTATGTCCCATGAAGTGATGGGACCAGATGCCATGATCTTTGTTTTCTGAATGTTGAGCTTCAAGCCAACCTTTTCACTCTCCTCGTTCACTTTCATCAAGAGGTTTTTAGTTCTTCTTCACTTTCTGACATAAGAGTGATGTCATTTGCATCTGAGATTATTGATATTTCTCCCAGCAATCTTGATTCCAGCTTGTGCTTCTTCCAGCCCAGCATTCCTCATGATGTACTCTGCATATAAGTTAAATAAGCAGGGTGACAATATACAACCTTGACATACTCCTTTTCTGATTTGGAACCAGTCTGTTGTTCCATGTCCAGTTCTAACTGTTGCTTCCTGACCTGCATACAGGTTTCTCAAGAGGCAGGTCAGGTGGTCTTGTATTCCCATCTCTTTCAGAATTTTCCACAGTTTATTGTGATCCACCGGAGAAGGCAATGGCAAGCCACTCCAGTACTATTGCCTAGAAAATCCCATGGATGGAGGAGCCTGGTTGGCTGCAGTCCGTGGGGTCGCTAAGGGTCGGACATGACTGAGCAACTTCACTTTCACTTTTCACTTTCACACATTGGAGAAGGAAATGGCAACCCACTCCAGTGTTCTTGCCTGGAGAATCCCAGGGACGGGGGAGCCTGGTGGGCTTCCATCTATGGGGTCACACAGAGTCGGACACGACTGAAGTGACTTAGCAGCAGTAGCATTGTGATCCACACAGTCAAAGGCTTTGGCATAGTCAATGAAGCAGAAATAGATGTTTTTCTGGAACTCTCTTGCTTTCTCCATGATCCAGCAGATGTTGGCAATTTGATCTCTTGTGCCTCTGCCTTTTCTAAAACCTGCTTGAACATCTGGAAGTTCACGGTTCACATATTGCTGAAGCCTGGCTTGGAGAATTTTGAGCATGACCTTACTAGCGTGTGAGATGAGTGCGATTGTGCGGTAGTTTGAGCATTCTTTGGCATTGCCTTTCTTTGGGATTGGAATGAAGACTGACCTTTTCCAGTTCTGTGGCCACTCCTGAGTTTTCCAAATTTGCTGGCATATTGAGTGCAGCACTTTCACAGCATCATCTTTCAGGATTTGAAATAGCTCAACTGGAATTCCATCACCTCCACTAGCTTTGTTCGTAGTGATGCTTTCTAAGGCCCACTTGACTTCACATTCCAAGATGTCTGGCTCTAGGTGAGTGATCATGCCATCATGATTATCTTGGTCATGAAGATCTTTTTTGTACAGTTCTTCTGTGTATTCTTGCCACCTCTTCTTAATATCTTCTGCTTCTGTCAGGTCCATACCATTTCTGTCCTTTATCGAGCCCATCTTTGCATGAAATGTTCCCTTGGTATCTAATTTTCTTGAAGAGATCTCTTGTTTTTCCTATTCTGTTGTTTTCCTCTATTTCTTTGCATTGATCGCTGAGGAAGGCTTTCTTATCTCTCCTTGCTAATCTGTAGACCTCTGCATTCAGATGGGTATATCTTTCCTTTTCTCCTTTGCTTTTCACTTCTCTTCTTTTCACAGCTATTTGTAAGGCCTCCTCAGACAGCCATTTTGCTTTTTTGCATTTCTTTTCCATGGGGATGGTCTTGGTCCCTGTCTCCTGTACAATGTCATGAACCTCTGTCCATAGTTCATCAGGCACTCTATCTATCAGATCTAGTCCCTTAAATCTATTCCTCACTTCCACTGTATAATCATAAGGGATTTGATTTAGGTCATATGTGAATGGTCTAGTGGTTTTCCCTACTTTCTTCAATTTCAGTCTGAATTTGGCAATAAGGAGTTCATGATCTGAGCCACAGTCAGCTCCTGGTCTTGTTTTTGCTAACTGTATAGAGCTTATCCATCTTTGACTGCAAAGAATATAATCAATCTGATTTCAGTGTTGACCATCTGGTGATGTCCATGTGTATTTTACCACCATTAAAAAAAGTTTCCATCTCAGTCCAGAGCTCAAATAATCACAATAATATTTTACCATTACTAAGCCATCAAACTGCTATGTGGTATAGCAAGTGAGGATATTCAGGTATGTTTCTGAAAAAAAATTCCTGGAACACATGATGGTTAAATCCAGAAGAGGAAATAAAGTTCACTCTTGATGCTGTTAGTAAGATGATACATGATACATTCAAATATTTACAACAAGGCTTTAAATACCTTACATTTTCCAAAGCTTTGTAAATCTGTTCAAATGTTTTTTCTCCTCCACACATGTGTGTTTGTTGTTGTTGTTTTCATCACTAAGTCGTTTCTGACTCTTTTGTGCCACTATGGATTGTAGCCTGCCAGGCTCCTCTGTCCATGGGATTTCCCAGACAAGCATACTGGAATGGGTTGCCATTTCCTTTTCCAGGGGATCTTCCCGACCCAGAGATCAAACCCATGTCTGCTGCATTGGCAGGTGAATTCTCTACCACTGAGCCACCGGTACCACCATCAATTTAACATCTTATTCAACTCAATTGCAGGCTTTCACAACTTTGAAAACATTCTCTTTTATAGTTGTTCCACACAGACTACCCTTTGTGGTAATTCTTTAGTCACTTCGAACTCAATATTGATTCCTCAAATAAACTGACTGATATCAGCGACAACTGTGTACTCATCGAGATTCAAGTGAAAAGTGAAAGTGAAGTCACTCAGTCGTGTCCGACTCATAGTGATCCCATGGACTGCAGCCTACCAGGCTCCTCCATCCATGGAATTTTTCAGGCAAGAGTACTGGAGTGGGTTGCCATTGCCTTCTCCAGCATTGAAAATAAAAAAGTAAACCCTCATATTTATGGTTGAAAAATTCAACAAGTTCTAAGACAATTTTCAATTAGTAAACAATAGTTTTTTCAACAAATTGTGCTGGGACAACTGGATATTCATATGTAAAAGAATTATGTTGGATTCCTACCTCACAGCACATACAAAAATCAGTTCAAAATAATCCAAGCACTAATTGTAAGAGCTAAGCCTATAAAACTCTTAAAAGAGAACAAAGGCATAAAGCTTCAAGATCTGGAATAGCCACGGTTCATTAGATATGACACCAAAAGTACAAACAACAAAAGAAAGCATGAACTGGACTTCATAAAAATTAAGATGTTTTGTGCTTCAAAAAGACAACATCAAGACAGTGAATAGACAGGACTTTCCTGGTGACTCAGTGGTAAAGAATCTGCCTGCCAATGCAGGAGATGCAGGAGACACAGATTTGATCCCCTGGATCATGAAGATCCCACATGGCGGGGAACAACTAAGCCCATGCACCACAGCTAGTGAGCCACTGCTCTGGAGTCCATGCTCCACCACTACTGAGCCCATATGCAGCAACTACTGAAGCCCATGTGCCTAGAGTCTGTGCTTTTCAATAAGAGAAATCATTGCAATGAGAAGCCAGCGCACTGCAGCTAGAGAAAGACCTCTTGCAGCAACAAAGACCCAGCCAGCCAATAAATAAATAAGTAAATGGTTATTTGAAAAAATAAAAAGAAAGTGAAAAGACAAAAGACAAATACCCAATTTTTAAAATATGCACAGAGGTTCTTTTTATTTTCTTGCCTTCCTCAAAAGTTTAAACATAATGCTGTCATATAATCCAGAGTCCTAGGTATACACCCAAGAAAATTACAAAAAAAAAAGGTCCTCACAAAACCTTGCACATGAATACCCACAGTAGCATTATTGGTAATAGCCAAAAGATGGAAAACAATGTGAAAGTCCAGCAGGTGAATGGATAACATTATGGCATATCCATACAGTAGAATATTATTTGGCAATATGATACACTGTAGATGAACCTTGAAAGCCTTCAGTCAGTCAGTCAGTCAGTTCAGTCACTCAGTTGTGTCCGACTCTTTGCGACCCCATGAACCACAGCACGCCAGGCCTCTCTGTCCATCACCAACTCCTGGAGTTCATGCAAACTCATGTCCATCGAGTCGGTGATGCCATCCAGCCACCTCATTCTCTGTCGTCCCCTTCTCCTCCTACCCCCAATCCCTCCCAGCATCAGAGTCTTTTCCAGTGAGTCAACTCGTCACATGAGGTGGCCAAAGTATTGGAGTTTCAGCTTTAGCATCAGTCCTTCCAATGAACACCCAGGATTGATCTCCTTTAGAATGGACTGGTTGGATCTCCTTGCAGTCCAAGGGACTCTCAAGAGTCTTCTCCAGCACCACAGTTCAAAAGCATCAATTCTTCGGCGATCAGCTTTCTTCACAGTCCAACTCTCACATCCATACATGACCACTGGAAAAACCATAGCCTTGACTAGACGGACCTTTGTTGGCAAAGTAATGTCTCTGCTTTTTAATATGCTATCTAGGCTGGTCATAACTTTCCTTCCAAGGAGTAAACGTCTTTTAATTTCATGGCTGCAATCAGCATCGGCAGTGATTTTGGAGCCCCCAAAAATAAAAGTCTGACACTGTTTCCACTGTTTCCCCATCTATTTCCCATGAAGTGATGGGACCAGATGCCATGATCTTTGTTTTCTGAATGTTGAGCTTCAAGGCAACCTTTTCACTCTCCTCTTTCACTTTCATCAAGAGGCTTTTGAGTTCCTCTTCACTTTCTGCCATAAGGGTGGTGTCATCTGCATATCTGAGGTTATTGATATTTCTCCCAGCAATTTTGATTCCTTATGCTGACTGAAAGAAGTCAGTCACAAAGGACAATACACAGTATGATTCCACTTATATGAAATGTTCATAATATGGAAATCTATAGAGATAGAAAGAAATTAGTGATTACCTATGGCTGGGTGCTTGTTGGGGAATGGGTAATGACTGCTAATGGGTACAGGATTTCTTTAGGGGGGCAATAAGAATTGATTCTGGTGGGGGTTGTATAACGGAATTGTACACTTTGAATGGGTGAATTATATGGTATGTTCATTAAAACTCAAGAAGCTATTAATATTACAAAAAATAAGTCAAGGAAAACAAATTGATACCCCTTTGTTTTTTAATTGAGTGTTGATATTGCTCTCAATGTCTTTAACTCTGAGCAACTGTTCTCACAAAAAGGTTAATACTCTTAAGCAAGTTTATTTGCTCGGATATATTTCTTTGACTGCCACTATCAAACATGACTTAATGAACTTGCCATCATTAAATGAATTTCCTCACTTACATAATGCTGCTGCTGCTGCTGCTAAGTCGCTTCAGTCGTGTTTGACTCTTAGCGACCCCATGGACTGCAGCCTACCAGGCTCCTCTGTCCACGGGATTTTCCAGGCAAGAGTACTGGAGTGGGTTGCCATTGACTTCTCCACACTTACATAACGAGTCACTTAGAAACTTTAGTTGCAGCCTCCTTTTCATTTTTAAGCATTTTTGGAAGAAATTAATTTGTAATGAGGTATTGTATATCAAATCCCAAAAGTCTTTTAAACAAGTAAAATCTCTAATGTTTTCTGTGCTCTAACCTCAGAAGCTCCCTTCATTTCTGTAATATTCTATTGGTTGCACAAGTCAACCCTATTCAGTGTGGGAGGGGACTGTACAAGGACATGAGCACCAAGACTCAGAAGTCATTGAGAGCCATTTTAGAGGCTGCCTACCACAATGCCTTGTTAAGAGAAAGGAATCAACAAAAGCTGTTGCTATAAAAATGATTCTAATGCAAACATTAAGAAAAGTAGTTAGTACAAATCCACACGTGGTTCATAGTCTCTATACATACCCACATTCTCGAAATAAAATCCAAGTATACTATTAAGGCAAATGAGACTATTAATGATTTTGTTATTATTCATTTATTCGTTCTTTCAACAATTATTGGCAGAGTGCCACTGATATGCCAGGTAGTATTCTAAACATCTAGATTCTAGGCAGTAGTGAACAAATGGTCCTTATTCTCATGGGGCTTCCACTTCAGTGTAAAAGAAAGAGAAAAAAGATACACACACACATACAACTCTAAACTACTTCCAGGTATAAACATTAAGAGGAAAAAGCAGAGCAAAGGGATAGAATCAGTTCAGGGGCTTTTTCCGCTAGGCTGGCTAGGAAAAACTTGTTAAAGAAGATGAACTTTGAGAAGAAGCTTGAATGTGATCTTTTAATAAATGTATACTTTAAAACCTATGAGCATGAGGTTTTTAAAATTATTCCATAACAAATTGCTCAAAACTTAGTGGCTTAACACAACAATAACCATTTATTGTCTCTCACAATTTCTATGGGTCAGGAATTCTGGTGTGGCTTTGCTAGGCAGTTCTCATTTGGGTCTCTTAACAGGCTGTAGACATATGAACACCTAACTGGGAATGGAGGCTCTCCTTCCCAGGTGGTTTCCTGATGTGCCTGGCAGGTTGCTGCTGACTGTTGTTCAGAGGACTCAGTTCCTCTCCACAGGGGTCTCTCTACAAGGCTGCTCATATCACAGAGGCTGGGTCATCCTAAAGTGAATGTTTCAAGAGACAAGACAGAAACTGTAATGCCTTTTATGACCTCGTATCTGAAGTCACAAACAGTTGCTTCTGTATTATTCTAAAAATCACAGAGGTTAACCCGTATGCAGTGTGGGAAGGGAGTATATAGGACATAAACAACAGGGAATAGGATCTTTAAGAATCATCTCGGAAGGGTAGTTACACCAATCCAAACCATAATTTTCCTTCATGTGATTCAAGCAGTTTACATAGGGAAAAAAACTCCATTAACGAACAGTAAAATCTACTTTTAAAATATTGGTTCAATTTCCTTTCCAGACCTTATTTACATGCATAACCTGTGTACATTAACACTCACAGAACACTCCGCCCAACAATAGCAGAATATACATCCTTTTCAAAGTGCACTCGGAATATTCACTAGGGTATATTTACTAAGGTAACCCATATTCCAGATCATAAAATAAGTCTCAATAAAGGTAAAAGGATTCAAGGCATATAAGGTTTTGAATATGGTGTCTTACTCACGCATGAACACCCATATACCTGGCCTTGGGGCTCCAGGTATATCTGACCACAGCAGAGTTAAGGTAGAAATGAGTAATAGAAACATCTCTGGAAAATCCCTCCATATATAGAAACTGAATAATACACACCTGTATAACCCATTGGTCAAAGAAAAATTCCAAAGGAAAACAAGATAATATTTACCTTTTCAGTTTATAAATATATATGTTTATAAAAGTATAAAATAATAGTTTTGAAAATGTGAGTTCTCTCTGTGGGAAGATTTTTAAATAAAAATTCAATTTCTTGATAAATATACAGGTATTTGGGTCATTTGTTTATTCTCGAGTGAAACTTGTTCGTTTGGGTTCCAATGAGTTTTTGTATTTTGTTAAATGTGTAAAGTTGTCTTGCTGGTTCCTAGTGTCTTTTTAATATATGTGGAATCTGTAGTGATGGCATCTTGCTCATTTCTGATATTGGTAATTTGTCTCCTCTCTTTTGTCCTGAGCAGTCTGGCTAGAGATTTACTGATTTTTATTAAACTTCTCATAGAACTACTTTTTATGTATTTAATTTATTTATTGGCTGTGCCGTGGGTCTTATGGGTTCTTATTTCTGTAACCAGGAATTGAACCCAGGCCCTTAGCAGTGAGAGCACAGAGTCTTAACCACTGGACCACCAGGAAATTCCCATAGAACGACCTTTTAGGTTCATTGACTTTCTCTATTATTTGTTTTCTATTTCACTGATCTCTGCCCTTGATCTTTATTATTTCCTTCCTTCCAGTTGTTTCAGGATTTATTTGCTCTTCTTTTTATAGTTTATTAAAGCGCAAGCTGAAGTCACTGTTTTGAGACATTTTTCTCTAATATTTAGTGCTATCAATTTTCCCAAAGTATGCATTCACGGCATTCCACAAATATTTTGCTTCCATCTTTAGTTTGTTAAAAATATTTTGTAATTTTCCTTTTGAGTTCATTTTTGATCCATGAGTTATATAGAAGTGTTGTTATTCAGCTTCCATATGTTGGAGGATTTTCCAGAGATGTTTCCGATACTGATTTCTAGTTTAACTTCACTGTGGTCAGATATACCTTGTATGTACTGTAAACAAAGAACAAAAGAGCATTTTTGCTCACCCACCAATTCTACAGGGAATAACCTGCTGCAGATGCTCACCAACAGTGTACTCTGGTTCACACAGAGGAAAGGATGATCTCAGGAAGCTCTGTGCTTTGGACAAGCAGGCCCCTTAGATGTATATCTCAGGAAGATTTTTAATGAACTCAGATTCTTGCATCTTTCCACATACAGGAAAGCACTGAAATCATTAACCTGAGATATCTGTTCTTTGTGACTAAAGAATAGCAAGGAGAGATAAGAAAGCTTTTCTCAGTGATCAGTGCTAAGAAATACAGGAAAATAATAGAATGGGAAAGACTAGAGATCTCTTCGGAGAAGGCAATGGCAAGCCACTCCAGTACTCTTGCCTAGAAAATCCCATGGACAGAGGAGCCTGGTAGGCTGCAGTCCATGGGGTCGCTATTAGTTGGACGCAACTGAGCGACTTCACTTTCACTTTTCACTTTCACGCATTGGAGAAGGAAATGGCAACCCACTCCAGTGTTCTTGCCTGGCGAATCCCGGGGATGGTGGAGCCTGGTGGGCTGCTGTCTGTGGGGTCGCACAGAGTCGGAGACGACTGAAGCGACTTAGCAGCAGCAGCAGCAGTAGAGATCTCTTCAAGAAAGTTAGAGATACCAAGCGAACATTTCATGCAAAGATGGGCTCGATAAAGGACAGAAATGGTATGGACCTAACAGAAGCAGAAGATATTAAGAAGAGGTGGCAAGAATACACAGAAGAACTGTACAAAAAAGATCTTCATGACCCAGATAACCATGATGGTGTGATCACTCACCTAGAGCCAGACATCCTGGAATGCGAAGTTAAGTGGGCCTTAGGAAGCATCACTATGAACAAGGCTAGTGGAGGTGATGGAATTCCAGTTGAGCTATTTCAAATCCTAAAAGATGATGTTGTGAAAGTGCTGCAGTCAATATGCCAGCAAATTTGGAAAACTCAGCAGTGGCCACAAGACTGGAAAATGTCAGTCTTCATTCCAATCCCAAAGAAAGGCAATGCCAAAGAATGTTCAAACTACTGCACAATTGCACTCATCTTGCACGCTAGCAAAGTAATGCTCTAAATTCTCCAAGCCAGGCTTCAACAATATGTGAACCGTGAACTTCCAGATGTTCTAGCTGGATTTAGAAAAGGCAGAGGAACCAAAGATCAAATTGCCAACATCCACTGGATCATAGAAAAAGCAAAAGAGTTCCAGAAAAGCATGTACTTCTTCTTTATTGACTATGCCAAAGTCTTTGACTATGTGGATCACAACAAACTGTGGAAAATTCTTAAAGAGATGGGAATACCAGACCCCCTGACCTGCCTCCTGAGAAATCTGTATGCAGGTTAAGAAGCAACAGTTAGAACTGGACATGGAACCACAGACTGACTCCAAATCAGGAAAGGATTTCATCAAGGCAGTATATTGTCAGCCTGCTTATTTAACTTATATGCAGAGTAGTAGTAATAGTGTTAGTTGCTCAGTCGTGTCTGACTCTCCAGGCAAGAATACTGGAGTGGATTACCATTCCCTTCTCCAGAGGATCTTCCCAACCCAGGGACTGAACACAGGTCTCCTGCATTGCAGGCAAACTTTTTACCATTTGAGCTACAGGGAATACCTGATGTATATGCCAAGTACATCATTTGAAATGCTGGGCTGGATGAAGCACAAGCTGGAATCAAGATTTCTGGGAGAAATATCAATAACCTCAGATATGCAGATGACACCACCCTTACAGCAGAAAGTGAAGAAGAACTAAAGAGCTCCTTGATGAAAGCCCCTCCTCATTCAGAGGAGAGTGAAAAAGTTGGCTTAAAACTCAACATTCAGAGAACTAAGGTCATGGTATCCGGTCCCATCACTTCATGGCAAATAGATGAGGAAACAATGGAAACAGTGAGAGACTTTATTGGACTCCAAAATGATTGCAGATGGTGACTGCAGCCATGAAATTAAAAGATGCTTGCTCCTTGGAAGAAAAGCTTTGACAAACCTAGACAGCATATTAGAAAGCAGAGACATTGCTTTGCCAACAACGGTCCATCTAGTCAAAGCTACGATTTTTCCAGTAGTCGTGTATGGATGAGAGATTTGGACCATAAAGAAACCTGAGCAAAGAAGGATTGATGTTTTTTTAGCTGTAGTTAAAGAGTTAAGTCTGTGGACTCTTGCGAGTTCCTTGGAGGACAAGGAGATCCAATCAGTCAATCCTAAAGGAAATCAGTCCTGAATATTCATTGGAAGGACTGATGCTGAAGCTGAAACTCCAATACTTTGGCCACCTGATTGGAAAAGCTGACTCAATGAAAAAGACCCTGATGCTGGGAAAGACTGAAGGCGGGAGGAGAAGAGGAGGACAGAGGATGAGATGGTTGGATGGCATCAGCGACTCGATGAACAGGAGTTTGAGTAAGCTCCGGAAGTTGGTGATGGACAGGGAAACCTGGCATGCTGCAGTCCATGGGGTCACAAAGAATCAGACACAACTGAGTAACTGAACTGAACTGAGCAGTAATCTTCTGTTGTTGTTCTTTAGGTGCTAAGCCATGTCCAACTCTTTTGTGAGTCCATGGACTGTAGCCCACAAGGTTCCACTCTCCACAGAATTTCCCAGGCAAGAATATTGGGCTGGGTTGCCATTTCCTTCTCCAGGGGATGTTCCCAGTCCAAGAATCGAATCCACATCTCCTGCATTGGCAGGTGGATCCTTTACCACTGAGCCACCAGGAAAGCTCTAGAAATCTTTTACCAAGATATATACCTGATTGCCAAAACTGTCACATATAAACTGGATTTTCTCCCACCTCTTGGGAGCAGTTTACTCAGAACTACTCAGTCACTCAGAACTACTGAGTGACTTCCCTGGGCTTCCTGGCAGCTCAGTTGGTAAATAATCTGCCTGCAATGTGGGAGATCTGGGTTAGATCCCTGGGTTGGGAATATCCCCTGGAGAAGGGAAAAGCTACCCACTCCAGTATTCTGGCTTGGAGAATTCCATGGACTGTATGGTCCATAGCGTTGCAAAGAGTTGGACATGAGTGAGTGGCTTTCACTTTCATTGAGTGACTATCTGCTGGGCTATAGTCCTCATTCAGGTAAGACCCTGAATAAAACGCACAGCTCTAATTCATTTTGCAGTACAGCAGAAATTAATACTATCTTGTAAATCAATTATACTCCAATAAAAATGAATTAAAAAATTAAAGCACTTATATCATGAATTTTTCTATCAGTTGACTTAAATCCTGTTACCTTTATTAGACTTGTTTTACAATCTGGAATATGGGCTACTTAGGTTTATATTCTTGGTGCACTTTCAAAAGAATGTGTATTCTGCTATTGTTGGGTAAAGTGTTCTATAAATGCTTATTTTGTCAAATTTGTTGGTTATGTTGTTCAATCTTCTATACCCTTAGTTATTTTCTGTCTATTTGTTGTGCCAGTTAACAAGTATGAGTATTGAATTCTCTGACTATAATTGTGGATTTATTTTTTCATCTTATTATTTCCATCAGTTTTACTTCACTTATTTTCAAAATCTGCTATTATGTATAAATGTTTAGGATCATTATGTCCTCCTGATGAATTGACCACATTCTCATATCAATGAGTATGATAATTCATTATCTTTAATAACTTAATATCTTTAATAACTTTCTTTGATCCTCATAATATTCTTTTTTCTGAAATCTACTGGTCTGATATTAATATAGCCTCTCTATTTTTCTTTTTATTAATGTTAGCATACCTATGTGCCTATTTTATTTAAGGTACATTTCTGGTTGGCAGTACTTCTTACTCTTTTATCTAATCAATAATCCTTAACTTTTAATTGGAGCTTTGATTTTTTATGTATAGGGCTTCCCTGGTGGTGCAGAGGATAGGTTTCCACCTGTCAATGAAGGGGACACAAGTTCAGTTCCTGGTCTGGGAGTGTTCCATGTGCTCCCAGTGCTGTGGAGCAACTGAGCTTGTGTACTACAACTATTGAAGCCCACACCCTAGGGCCAGCAAGTCGCAACTACTGAAACCTGTGGTCCTAGAGCCTGTGCTCCACAATGAGAGAAGCCAATGCAATGAGAAGCCCATGCACCAAAATTAGAGAAAGACCCAATTCAGCCAAATATAAATAAAGCGGTGTGTGTATGTCAAAAAATATATAGATTATATGTAATGAGATTATGTATAATGTGGAAAAAGTGATAGATTTTATTTTCTTGAGCTCCAAAATCACTGTGGAAGATGACTGTAGCCATGAAATTAAAATATATTTGCTCCTTGGAAGAAAAGCTATGAGAAACCTAGATAGCCTATTAAAAAGCAGAAACATCACTTTGCTGAAAAATGTCTTTATAGTCAAAGCTATGGTTTTTCCAGTAGTCATGTATGGATGTGAGTTGGATCATAAAGAAGGCTGAATGCCGAAGAATTGATGCTTTTAAACTGTGGTGTTGGAGAAGACTCTTGAGAGTCCCTTGGACTGCAAGGAGATCCAACCAGTCAATCCTAAAAGAAATCAGTATTGAACACTCATTGGAAGGACAGATGTTGAAGCTGAATCTCCAATACTTTGGCCACGGATGCAAAGAAACGACTTAGAGCCTGATGGTGGGAAAGACTGAAGATAGGAGGAGAAAGGGATGGCAGAGAATGAGATGGTTGGATGGCATCACCGACTCAGTGGACTTGAGTTTGAGCAAACTCAGGGAGATAATGAAAGAAAGGGAAGCCTGGCAGTCTTTAGTCCATGGGGTCGAAAAGAGTCACACACGACTTTGTGACTTAACAATGAGATTATAGACATGATTAGGTTTAAATCTGTAATGCTGATATTTATTGTCTATTTGTCCCATTTGTATTTGTTTTCTTTTTCCTCTTTTACTTTTTAAAAAATTCCATTTATTTCCTTTGTTGGGTTATTAGCTAGAGTGATTTGTTATTTTGCTGGTTTCAGGGTTCATAGTATATTTAATTATTTCCTCTAGGACTCTCCCCAAGACAAATGAAAGCATATATCCACACAAAGACCTATACATGAATGTTCACAGCAACTTTATTTGTAGTAGCCAGAAACTGGAAACAGTCTAAATATCCATCAATACATGTGTGAATAAACAAATTTGGTATATCCATACAGTAGAATACTACTATCAGGAAAAAGGAATAAACTGTTGATAAACATGACAACAAGAATGAGGGACTTCTCTGGCAGTCCAGCAGTTGACTTTGCCTTCCCATGCAGTGGGTGCTAGTTCCATCCTGGTCAGGGAGCTAAGATCCCACATACCTCATGGCCAAAAAACAAAAATATAAAACAGAAAGAACATTGTAATAAATTCAATAAAGACTTTAAAATCATCCACATAAAAAAATCTTTAAAAAAGTGAAAAACAAGAATGAGTCCCAAAATAATTATGTTGAAAGAAGGCAGACCAAAAAACTATATACTATATAATTCTATTTATATACATTCAAAAAATGCAAACTATTCTATAGTTAAGTAAGCTATATTTGTAGTTTTCTGGGGACTAGTGGCAGATAGAGTAAGCAAAGAGGAGTGGGTGGGAAGGATTACAAAAGGGCACATGGAAGCTTTGTGGGGCAAGGTTTAATTATCTTGCTTGTGGTTATGATTTCATGGGTGTATATAGATGTCAAAATCCATAAAATTATATACTTTAAATACGTGACGATCATTGTAGGTCAATTGCACCTTATAAAGTTCTAAAAAAATATTGGCAGGAATTTCCTGGCAGTCCAGTGGTTAGGACTTGGCACTTTCACTGCCATAGCCAGGATTTAATCCCTGGTCAGGAATCTGCAAGCCATGTAGCCAAAAAGAAAAAAGAATGAAAGAAAGAAACGAAAAAAGAAAATTGGAAAGTAAGGAAATAAAAAGTGTAAATTATAATCTTGGCACCCAAATATGATAACTATTAGCAATTTGGTCACTGTCAAACTCCACAGACAAATTTTCAGATACCCAAGTAGAATCTGAAAATTTTCAAAACCTGTAGTATTCCATTGTGTTAAAAATTATTTTCAGTTCAGTTCAGTTCAGTCGCTCAGTCGTGTCCGACTCTGCGACCCCATGAATCACAGCACACCAGGCCTCCCTGTCTATCACCAACTCCCGGAGTTCACTCAAACTCATGTCCACAGAGTCGGTGATGCCATCCAGCCATCTCATTCTCCGTCGTCCCCTTCTCCTCCCGCCCCCAACCTTTCCCAGCATCAGAGTCTTTTCCAGTGAGTCAACTCGTTGCATGAGGTGGCCAAAGTATTGGAGTTTCAGCTTTAGCATCAGTCCTTCCAATAGGTTTGCACAAAAATCACACAACATACTATCTGCTGTAAGGAGATGTGCTCCCTCTGGCCTTGAAAAGAGTGATGGGGATGTGTCACTGTGTCAAAGCTCTGGGGACCAACGTCACCAAGAGTGACCCTCATTTCTCTTCTGAAAAAATTGAAATAATATCTCATTCTTTTATCTTAACGCTAAAGATACTAAAACAATAAATCTAAATGTAAATTAAAGCAATAAATCTAAAATGTGAAAAAACAATTTTTCTTGAACATTTATATGTTGTTACAAGCTGATCAATTAATTTAATAACTATGTTTTATATATCTGAATATTAATTACACATCTATATATATGTTTAAATGGGTTCAACAACTCTTTCTCAGCCATATATAGCTCCCTTGGAAGACTTTATCAAACTCTCCCTGTGGTTAAGACTCTAAGCTCTCTAGTGACTTAAGCTTGTACTACTTAACACATGTCTATAAGTGTTTATTAATAGCCTATTAATCCTCAGAGGACAAAGACAGATACTTAATACTGGCTGTTAAATTTTGCACAAATGAGTGTTTTTTCCTTTGTCCACATACTCACTGATTCTCTTCAAGGCAGCTAACCAGTTACAGGTGATTTTCTTTGTATAAGTATCTAGTTATATTGGCTTACATATTTAGTGACCCTATGGATTTGCCTAGTACAGAAATAATCTCAGAATACCCTCAGGACTTCTTAAAGAAGGGAATTGTTTTCGCAAATGTATACCACAATGTTCATGTAAAAATATTACCCAATAGTTGCATGGCTTTTCATTCCTGCTTTTGTCCAGAATTTTTGGGAGAGTAAGATCCGGTGCTAGGGATTTATCAGTGTTGCCTCATAGCATTTATTATCTATTACCCAAGTAGCTTGTAGCACATGGCAAGTTGTACTGTGTCTTACTTAATTTTAAATTAACATAATACTCATAATCATAGAAGGTTGAACTCAGGTGTTTACTACTACTCGCAAAATGTCACATTAAAGTAATGAAAAATAATCATCATAATCATAAACCCACTCAGTTCAGTCCAGTTGCTCAGTCGTGTCCAACTCTTTGCGACCCCATGAATCACAGCACGCCAGGCCTCCCTGTCCATCACCAACTCCTGGGGTTCACTCAAACTCATGTCCATCGAGTCAGTGATGCCATCCAGCCATCTCATTCTCTGTCGTCCCCGTCTCCTCCCACCCCCAATCCTTCCTAGCATCAGACTCTTTTCCAGTGAGTCAATTCGTCGCATGAGGTGGCCAAAGTATTGGAGTTTCAGCTTTAGCATCACAGCACAAATGGGAGAGGAGTACACAGGGGTGTAGCTTCTTACATAAACTTACTATCACCGTTTCTGTTCAGCCCTGACTTTGGCTGATGAGTGCATGCTGTCATCGAGTTTGGAGCCTTTGCAGAGTTCCATGGCATAAATTGGCTTGCTTCCTATTGACTTTCCTTCACTGTAGGGTTATGATTGAGCCCTTAAAATGATTTGGTTGTTTAAGGAGGCATCCATGACTCCATCAGTTTTTCCAGCTTCCAAAAGAATTGCAGTTTCTCGTGTTTCATCTCCTTTCCTTTTCTCTTATGGGTTTATACTTTGTGTCTGTTTTGTTTCAATATGGAACGCTTCACGGATTTGCGTGTCATCCTCACACAGGGGCCATGCTAATCTTCTCTGTATCATTCCAATTTTAGTATATGTCCTGCCAAAGTGACACTGTGTCTGTTTCTTTTCTACCATTTTATTAGATGTCAGGAGGAATGGTAATAAATATGGTGTCAGTTTGCTATACTTTAATGAAAGCCTTTTTCCTTTGTTCTTAGTGTTTTTGTGTGTGTCTCCCCAGCTGATAGTGAACTCCAAGGAAATCACTGTTAAAGTGTTATTTATACGTTGTAGTGGAGAAGGCAATGGCAAGCCACTCCAGTACTCTTGCCTAGAAAATCCCATGGATGGAGGAGCCTGGTGGGCTGAAGTCCATGGGGTCGCTAAGGGTCGGACACGACTGAGCGACTTCACTTTCACTTTTCACTTTCACACACTGGAGAAGGAAATGGCAACCCACTCCAGTGTTCTTGCCTGGAGAATCTCAGGGATGGGAGAGCCTTGTGGGCTTCCGTCTATGGGGTCACACAGAGTCGGACACGACTGACGTGACTTAGCAGCAGCAGCAGCATACGTTGTAGTATGCTGCTGGTGCTGCTACTGCTACTGCTAAGTCGCGTCAGTCGTGTCCGACTCTGTGCGACCCCAGAGATGGCAGCCCAACAGGCTGCTCTGTCCCTGATACTGATGTTTGTGGTTATTACTGATAACCTTGAATAGCATGTGCAAGTATCCTTGGGAGGATACAAAAGACTTTCCAAAGACATTGGCAATTTCCAGGTCCTCAACTTCCATCTGTACTCTCTCCTAAAATGCATCTGACAATGTCTGCAGCCCAGATGTCATCCTATCGTTTCTCTCTTCCTCTTTCATAGTACCTTTTTCTTTCTCTCTCTCACACACACACCACCACCACCACCACACCTACACCTACATCTTTTTATGGCATAATTTTACCAAGACGTAAAAACCTGAGGACAGCATACAAAAATACAATTTGAAATATTCCTTTGGGCCAACTTCTTTCAATTTGTTCTCATGGTTTAGTCACTAAGCGATGTCTGACTCTATGTGACCCATGGACAGACACCATGCGACCCCTTTCAATTAAGGCACCATAGTCCATGGTCTGAGGAGAAGGCGATGGCACCCCACTCCAGTACTCTTGCCTGGAAAATCCCATGGGCGGAGAAGCCTGGTAGGCTGCAATCCATGGGGTCGCGAAGAGTCAGACACGACTGAGTGATTTCACTTTCACTTTCATGCATTGGAGAAGGAAATGGTAACCCACTCCTCCAGTATTCTTGCCTGGAGAATCCCAGGGACGGGGGAGCCCGGTGGGCTGCCGTCTACAGGGTCACACAGAGTTGGACACCACTGAAGAGACTCAGCAGCAGCAGCAGCAGCAGCAGTCCAAGGTCTGAATATATATTTGGCCTATTATCAATTTAGATATACTATAAATGGGATGGGAGGATGTAATGACGATTTTTAATTCAAGACTTTGTCTCTTCCATTTGTTGCCAAAGAACTTTGCTGCTTGAAGAGTACTGTGAAATTAAGGAAAGCTAGGCTGAGAAGGCAATGGCAAGCCACTCCGGTACTCTTGCCTAGAAAATCCCATGGATGGAGGAGCCTGGTAGGCTGCAGTCCGTGGGGTCGCTAGCGGTCGTACACGACTGAGCGCCTTCACTTTCACTTTTCACTTTCACACATTGGAGAAGGAAATGGCAACCCACTCCAGTGTTCTTGCCTGGAGAATCCCAGGGACGGGGGATCCTGGTGGGCTTCCGTCTATGGGGTCGCACAGTGTCGGACACGACTGAAGTGACTTAGCAGCAGCAGCAGCAGCAGGCTGAGAAATGTTTAAGGTGATGACACCTAATTTCTTCCAACCAATGGCAGGTCTCCATGTCTTAACCACCTTAGAACACTATTATTCAAAATGTATAAAAAACCTACAAAGACAGCACCCAGATCATGGATTCTAAACATCATCTTCCAATTAAAAATCAGGATAAAAATTGGAGAAGTGGTTGGTTCAAAGATAGGGCAAGGAGATCACAAGATGAACCCAGAACATCTTGTGATTTCCAAAAGTAAGTAAGTACTAACAAAATGATGAAGATTTAAAGAAAAAAAGGAGCCAACCTGAAGGAATGCTTCTAATAGTCAAAGGTGGAATAATTTGAGCCCAAAAATGCTATTATTGAATTTTAACCCACAGAACAGAAGAAACATTCACGAGTCCACAGTACCATCCATTAAATGAATGGGAGAGAAGCAGCAGCTCTTCCTTATAGTATAATTCCAGTTAGTGTATAAGTAAAGAGGAAAATGGAAAATTACTATTTGCCAAACATCACAGTAATAACTACTGTTATCTACACTAAAAGTAGTAGGTGACTGTAAGGACAATTTGCAGTCTCAAAGCATCTCCTCCAAGATATCTATCAATTAAAAAGGGAAAGACAGTCTTTGTAATGGAGAAATCTGATGAAACCACCTTAACCCAGTGATCAAGGTCAATATCACCAATAGCAAATGACTTTATCGATATTGGGAATTTTTCATTTCTGTGATATTATTCCAAAAAGCATAAAGTCAGTTCAGCCATGAGAAAACATTTGACAAATCCAAACTGTGGGACATTAGACAAAATAACTGATCAATACTCTTCAAAAGTGACAAGGGGATGAAAGATAAGGAAAGCCATAGAACTTAGAGACAGTAGTAGATTTAGAAGTAACTAAATGCATTTTCTGGGTAATATAATGGAACAGAAATAGAACACAACTGGGAAAACTGGTGAAATGTGAGTTAAGTTTTTGGTTTAACTAACAGTATTTTATCAAATATTAATTTCTTGGTTCTGCTCATTGTACTATGGTTATGTAAGATGCTAACATTCGGGGTCCATTCTAAAGATCAATCCTGGATGTTCATTGGAGGGACTGATGCTAAAGCTGAAACTGCAATACTTTGGCCACCTCATGCGACGAGTTGACTCACTGGAAAAGACTCTGATGCTGGGAAAGGTTGGGGGCGGGAGGAGAAGGGGACGACGGAGAATGAGATGGCTGGATGGCATCACCGACTCTGTGGACATGAGTTTGAGTGTACTCCGGGAGTTGGTGATGGACAGGGAGGCCTGGCGTGCTGTGATTCATGGGGTCGCGGAGAGTCGGACACGACTGAGTGACTGAACTGAACTGAACTGAACATTCGGGGAAGCTAGGTGAGGTATACATGGAAATTGTAATTTTACAGATTTTCTGTAAACCTACGGTTAGTTCAAATTAGCAAGTTAGTTCAAAATAAAATCATGACTATGAAGTACACTTTCTCTGTGCTTTCTTCCATTTCCAGTGCTAACTTTTGGCCTAATGCCAAGACAAATTTACTATATTGTACAGTCATACTAACAAATGTTTGAGGAGTAAAAACGTATGATCTGATTTTGACTCTTTTTGATATGGTTCTGAGAAATAATACATTTGCCAGGGATTCAACTTCGAGTCTGCTTTTAGGCAGGATAGGGTAAATTCTTTGGAAGTTACCCTTCACTGTGCCACTGAGTCTGCTTTTTTGAGTAAACTGTGTGACTAGAGTAAGGATCTTGACCTCTGTACTTTTCTAGGTATGCCTTTGAATAGTTGTAATAGTAAAAATAATTAGAATTTAAATGCTCTTACCATCTAAATGGATAAGAAATGGCATTAAGAAAAATAACAGAGACATTAAAGAAGCTTAAGCTCATCAGCACAAACTGAGTTTTATTTAATTGCAAGTGATATAACCTATGTACACGTTTCCCTTCCAAGTTTTTTCACTGCTAAAATTGCCCTTACAGAGATTACAAACATTGTAAACTGCATTTCATTAGTAGTTTATCAAATCTGCCTGTCAACTGACACATTCTGTATAGAGCCTTAAAATTATGTTTTGAGAGTATTTATAATCACTGAAAGCAGATGATTCTGTAAAACAGGTAATTACAGATCTTTAAACTGACAACATACATATATTTAAACATTTAAATAGAAGTTCATTTCCTTCAAAAGTAATTTTCTACTGCTTTTTCATAAAAATATAAAAAGACAACATCTGTAGTTTTAAAAACCTATATTTAACCTAAATCAAGATTTTTCTACAAACGATACCTCTTTCCAAAAAGTTTAAAACACATCACAAAATAATGTGATGTTAAATCAAATAATTTCATCATGGCAGAGTATTTTATTTTTAAGAAATACTTGGCAGTATTTCTTTTTAAACTTTCATGCTAGATTTCAACTGTGCATATGCTATGTAAACACACTAGATTAATCCAAGTCGCTCCTATTTATGCACTAGACTCATATATGATGAGTTACCATATAAACAGTCATACCACAATTGCAAAATGGTAAAAGGCAATGTTTATGAAAACTATAAAAAAATTTAGTAAAAGGCAGCCAACATCACTCTAATTTTCTGTAAAAATTACATCTCTTCCTCCTACCCCTTTGAATGGTATCTTTTATAGCATATTGACACACAAAAGTATTTATATCCCTTTTACATAAGAAGGCTTTTTTAATGACTGTTTTCTTTTCTGACACATTGAATTTATCCAAAGGCACAAGACTAGACTCCTGTGTAGTTTCAGAATTTTTGTTCTTTTCTAAGTTCCTCTAGAATAATTTTCCTCAGAAAAGAGTAACTCTAAGAACCAGAAGAAAATGAATGATAAAACACAGTAATCTGAAACGTGTACCATCCAAAAGGTATAAATTTATTAATAGGTTTCTTGAACTTTTCATTTAGGACAAGAAGTCAGAACAACTTTCTGAACATAAACACAAAAATAGAGCACATTTAGTAACAGTAGGAAAACTCCTAAGCTTCTAATGTATTAAATCTTACATAATAATATACAGCCAGAAGCATTAGAAATTCACTGCCAGATATGATGATGCTTTATCCTGAAAAATGTCTGATACACAGCACTAACATGGAACAGAATACAGCATTTATTTCACAGGGAGAAAAGATAGGTTTCATCACGAAAACAGATTTACTAGATTTCAACTTTGATTAATTTTAGAGATATATTTTAAAGATAAAAAAGAAAAACAAGATTCACCCCTAAAATAAAAAAGTCTTTATATATATATATATAATCCATTATTAATACTTTTTATGCTCTTACAATGTAAAACATTTAGAAACTTCTGAACTCTAGAAATGTTGGCCAGTTAACCTATTTGGCCATAACACATTCTGAATTCCCTTCTGAGAATCACATTAATGTTTTCAGTCCATTAGTCCAATATGGATGGAGCAATTCTATTTCTTTTTCTTCTTCTTTGGTGGTTCATCATCAGAACTACTATCTGTGCTGGTGCTGCTACTACTGGAAGAGCTGGAATCTGAGTCTGAATCAGAGGATGAGGAGGAGCTTGTGGAGGAAGCGGAAGATGATGAACTGGAGGAGCTTTCATCAGAGTCACTGTCCTCTGATGAAGATGAGGCAGACGTCTCTTCACTCTCTGATGAAGACTCACTGGCTGAACTGTCGCTGCTATTGCTACTGGAACTGGTTACACTCTTAGACCTATTAGACAATTATATGCATGAGAAGCCAACATTGAATAGAATGTTTAAAAGCAATTTCACTTGAGTGTTATGCATTTATATACCTATACTGAAGCTTTGCCAGTATGGTATCACTAGATTTGATGCTTTATGGATTGCCTAACTGTTAGTAACCCTAACGTGCCCACCCTTTCACTCCAACCAGAGGTCTTTAAATCTCTTGGATGGAATTTGAGAAAAGTGAACATACTATATTATGTTTCAAAGTGAATGTTAGAATACAGTTGCAGTTTAACAACTGGGTTTATTTAAACCTCATGTACAGTGGTAAATGTTTCATAACCTTAACTACTTTAGACAAGCTATAGCTGGCCAATAATTTCTTACCAATAATTTCTAATAACATTTCCTAATCTAAGACAAGAGAAATTACTATTTTCAGGTATAACAACCCTGGAAAGTTGGAGAAAAAGGAGAAACAAAGGAAGAAACTCCAGACAAGTAAACAGAGGAAGGTATCAGAAAACAAGATGATGTTTAATCATGAATCGCAAACGAGAGACTTCAGATTCAAATTTTGTAGCTATTATTTTAAAATCAACCACCCTATCCCTCCAACTATTATTATATATTACCAATGTAACATTAAAGCCACACATACCTTTTCTTCTTGGTCTTTCTTTCTACATTAGCTTCTCCAATGCTGATAAGCAATAGGGAAAGGGGGAGGAGCTCTTGTTAATAGTGATTATAAACAGCTCAGACAAACCCTTCTGATATCCCCAAAACTGTTTTACACTGGAGAAACACTTTGTCTTTTGTAACATGTACTGAGAGTCCAGTGTTTCTTATTATAACCAAGAGAAAAGTTTCCTGCTGCAGGTGTATATGGTACATGCATGAGCTACTCAGGTGGCTCAGTGGTAAAGAATCTGCATGCCAATGTAGGAGACACAGAGATGTGGGTTCAATCCCTGGGTTGGGAAGATCCCCTAGAGGAAGAAATAGCAACCTACTCCAGTATTCTTGCTTGAAAAATCCCATGAGCAGAGGAGCCTGGTGGGCTACTGGCCATAGGGTCCCAAAGAATCGGACACAACTGAGCACGCATGTGTGGTACATGCAGTTAAATTAACTAGCTCTTAAGACAGATGCTATCAACTGTCTCAGGCAAGTTAATAGTTAAGGTGAGCAAATATACTAATTTGCTTCTTTTTTAATTGTGAACTTAAGTTGACACAGCTAAATCAACTGCTTTGTGAACAACAGAACAAAGCAAATAATAGCTGAACAATTGTAATTTATAATTTGGTTTTCTAGATAAAAAGAAAAGCAACTGTTAATTAAAAAATTTTTCTTAAATGATTCATTTTGGTGTACACTTAAAATTAACACAACATTGTAAATCAACAATTGTTGTTCTTTGTCACTAAGTTGTATCTGACTCTTTTGCGAACCCATGGACTATAGCCCACCAGGCTCCTCTATCCATGGGATTTCCCAGGTAAGAATACTGGAGTGGATTGCCATTTCCTTCTGCAGAGGATCTTCCCAACCCAGGGATGGAACTCAAGTTTCCTGCATTGGCAGGCAGATTCTTTACCACTGTGAGCTACCAGGGAAGCCCAAATTAACTATACTCCAATAAAAATTAAAAAGCCTCATTTCTTGAGACTTCCCTGGCGGTCTAGTAGTTAAGACTCTGGGCTTCCACTGCAGGGGGCGTGGGTTCTATTCTTTGCCAGGGAACTAAGATCCCACATGCCACTAGACACAGGCAAAAAATTTTAAAAACAAACAAAAAAACCTTCCAAACCATTTGTTTTTCTGCATGTCCTCCAAATGTTCAGTTTTAAAACCAGAGACTTAATACTTTAAGATTATGCTCCCTCATTATTTATAAAGAAAAAAGTCTGGTGATGTCTGAGTGATTTTAAATACACAAATGGCTTGCTGCTATATAGCTGCCAAACAACATGCCTGCTAAATCAGGTTTTCAAATTACAGAATTACTTCTATTACTCTACACTGTTCTATAAATTTAACATTTTTATATTCTAAACTTCTCTGCATATCCTAGATAATGCTTCCATCCTTATTTCCCAGATCTTCAAATATAAATATGTATTTACGTAAAGTTGTTTTACACGATGGAATTACTTACTGAAGAATTGTCATTTTTGCAATTAAAATAAATGGTAGAAGTAGATTTGTTAAGTCACACCACAAGAATTCAAGATCACTAAAATTCACACACTTCCATAATTTTATCACTGAACCAAAATAATTAAGCAGTCTATGTAACAGAGCCAAAACTAAAATTCATGTAGTTGTATGTATTCTTTAAGATCAAGATACTTATGTAATACAACTAGAAAAACAAAAGTAGACGTTGAAATGAAATTATTCATAACTCTTATAATTTTTTGCTTACATTCCTAATAAATGAATTTTAAAAAATTATGTTTTTCTCCTCATCTTTTTTCTATCCTAAGTTTCAATATTTGCAGAGGGTATAAACTCTGGCATATTATATATAAAATATTGACATTTAAAAAATTGTTATATCATTTTGATAATTGTAAATATCACAAAATTTGATACCTATCGTAATTAATTTTAAAAAATATGAACAAGCTTATCTTTAACAATTGGTACTTTTACATTATCCCTTTTTCTCTTTGAACCTGTGTTTTTATTTTCCTTTCCTCACAGAATGTATCCTAATATTTTTTTATGCCTGAAAATTTTAGTGACCACTTATATTTCTCTGCAATAAAAACACAGACATAACATAACTTGAAATTATATCTTTTAATTACATGTGATTATAAAGTTTTAAAAGTGCTTAAAAATTCTGAGTTGAATTACCATCATCACTACTACTATGCAAATTGATTAAAACAATGTAAAATATATTATAAATTTTAGTAACTATTATGGAATGGCTAACCACTCCAGTATTCTTGCTTAGAGAATTACATGGGCAGAGGAGCCTGGCGGGCTACAGTAGATGGGATCACAAAGAGTTGGACACGACTGAGCAACTAACACACACACATACATAAAATATTCTACTGGAACTGTATCTTTTAAAGACATCAGTTTTTTTTTTTCTAGTTTTTATATCCATCGATCTTACTGCTTAACTATGACAGAATTCAGTATCAAGTTAATTCCTGTATTTAATTTTTACAGATTTAACCCTGAGAAAGTTTCTTAACCTGAATAGGTAGACAGTATAGCAATGTCACTTAGTTCTTTGAATTCTTCCCATGCTAAATAAATTCCACAAGTCATATAATGATGTATCATTAAAATATACTTTTTGAAATAAGTTTTTAAAAATAATTTTATTTTGGTTGTGCTGGGTCTTGTAAAGAGCTTAGCATGGTGCCTTGCACCAGTAATACTCATTAAACATTAGCTAGTATTTATAATCTAAATCTGGATAACCATCATAAGATATTTAGTCCCTTAAAAAATTTTATAAATAAAAATAAATATTCCTTTGGACACCATATATAACCTTACCTTTGCTGTAATAATAATCTGTTTTCTTTTTCTTTTAAAGCTTTCTTTAGTTCTGCTGTTCTTGAAGGCCTATGTAGGTACTTTCTTTTTCCTGTGCATTCATAAGTCCAATGTCCAAATTCCAAGCATTTCTGACATCTTACATGTTGCTTATTTGCTTCTCTACAGGATAAAAAATAAGAATACAGGCCTTAAATTTTTGCCTTGACATTTTCTGCTGTGAGAAACATAAACAGTATAAGCATAAAATGATGTTTATGTTTAAGGTACAATTCAAAAATAAACATCATTTTACACTTTAAATTATTTGTTAGATTTAATCACTAGGTAATATAGTAAGTGGTTAAGAGCTTGGACCTTAGAGTTAGACAGAACTGAGTTCAAATCTTGTTTCCTCATTTCCATTCCAGTAAGGGCAGACTAGGTAGTTCAGACCAACTCTTCAGCTTAGAATTAGAAAAGACAGCCAAAACATTTTTAACAACCTGCTCAAGGATCAGAGAACTAACAAAGAGGTTAAAGAATCACCGAGCCAAGATATGGAAGAGGAGGGAAACCCAGAGTGGTCAGCTCTACATTTAACTCAACTCTTGTCCTGGGGCCTTTTCCCAACTTGGGAGAGGAAGCAAGCATCATTTATAACAAGCAAGGGAGACAAATTATGCATTCAGAGTTAGGACTCTGAAGAGCTTTACCCTAAGAATAAAGCAATGGTGTATGAAGTGCTGCCCAGCTTCTAGTCACCTAGGAGACTAAGAAAAATCTCAATCCCTGAGATTGAATTAAGATTGACAAATGGAGAAAAACAGATAAAAGAATTGGAAAGGAAGAAATAAACCTGTCATTCCTTACTGATGATGTATCATGTGCATTGCAAATCCAAAAGACTCTATAGATAAATTTTTATTTTATTCTTTGGCCATGCTGTGTGGCATGTGGGATCTTAGTTCCCCAACCTAGGATTGAAATTTGTGCCCCTTGCATTGGGAGTGTAGAGTCCTAACCACTGACTGCCATGGAAGTCCACAAATATTTTTTTAATAATTAGAATTCATAAGTGAGTTTCAGTTCAGTTCAGTCACTCAGCCATGTCTGACTCTTTGCGATCCCATGGACTGCAGCACGCCAGGCTTCCCTGTCCAGCACTGACTCCTGGAGCCTATTCAAACTCATGTCCATCGCCGTGGTGATACCATCCAACCATCTCATCCTCTGTCCTCCCCTTCTCCTCCCGCCTTCAATCTTTCCCAACATAAGGTCTTTTCCAATGAGTCAGGTTTTCCAATCAGGTGGCCAAAGTATTGGAGTTTCAGCTTCAGCATCAGTCCTTCCAATGAGTATTCAGGGCTGATTTCCTTTAGGATGGACTGGTTGGATCTCCTTGCAGTCCAAGGGACTCTCAAGTGTCTTCTCCAACACCACAGTTCAAAAGCATCAATTCTTCGGCGCTCAGCTTTCTTAATAGTCCAACTCTCACATCCATACATGACTACTGGAAAAACCATAGCTTTGACCCATGGACCTTTGTTGGCAAAGTAATGTCTCTGCTTTTTAATATGCTGTCTAGGTTGGTCATAGCTTTTCTTCCAGGGAGCAAGTGTCTTTTGATTTCATGGCTGCAGTTACCATCTGCAATGATTTTGGAGCCCCACAAAATAAAGTCTCTTACTGTTTCTGTTTTTTCCCCATCTATTTGCCATGAAGTGATGGGACCGGATGCCAGGATTTAGTTTTCTGAATGTTGAGTTTTAAGCCAACTTTTTCATAAATGAATTTAGAAAGGTTTTATACTGGGATCAGTAAACTTCTCTTTGAAGAAATGATTGTTTAGGTCTTCCTCCCACTTTTTGATTGGGTTGTTTGTTTTTCTGGTGTTCAGTTCAGTTCAGTCGCTCAGTCGTGTCCGACTTTCTGCGACCCCATGAGTCACAGCACGCCAGGCCTCCCTGTCCATCAACAACTCCCAGAGTTCACTCAAACTCATGTCCACAGAGTCGGTGATGCCATCCAGCCATCTCATTCTCTGTCGTCCCCTTCTCCTCCCGCCCCCAACCCTTCCCAGCATCAGAGTCTTTTCCAGTGAGTCAACTTGTTGCATGAGGTGGCCAAAGTATTGCAGTTTCAGCTTTAGCATCAGTCCTTCCAATGAACACCCAGGATTGATCTCCCTTAGAATGGACTGGTTGGATCTCCTTGCGGTACAAGGGACTCTCAAGAGTCTTCTCCAACACCACAGTTCAAAAGCATCAATTCTTCCGCACTCAGCTTTCTTCATAGTCCAACTCTCACACCCATACATGACCACGGGAAAAACCATAGCCTTGACTAGACGGACCTTTGTTGGCAAAGTAATGTCTCTGCTTTTTAATATATTATCAAGGTTGATCATAACTTTCCTTCCAAGGAGTAAGCGTCTTTTAATTTCATGGCTGCAATCAGCATCTGCAGTGATTTTGGAGCCCAAAAAAACAAAGTCTGACACTGTTTCCACTGTTTTTCCATCTATTTCCCATGAAGTGATGGGACCAGATGCCATGATCTTTGTTTTCTGGTATTAAGCTACATGAACTGTATATTTTGGAGATTAATCTTTTGTCAATTGTTTCATTTGCAATTATTACCTGCCATTCTAAGAGTTGTCTTTTCATCTCATTTATAGCTTTCTTTGCTATGCAAAAGCTTTTAAGTTTAATTAGGTCCCACTTGTTTATTTTTGTTTGTATTTCCATTATTCTAGGAGGTGGGTCAAAGAGGATATTGCTGTGATTTACATCAGAGTGTTTTGCCTATGCTCTCCTCTAAGAGTGGTATAGTTTCTGGACTTTAATCCATTTTGAGTTTATGTTTGTGTATGGTTTTAGGAAATGTTCTAATTTCATTCTTTTACAAGCAGTTGTCCGGTTTTCCCAGCACCACTTATGAAGAGACTGTTTTTTCTCCATTGTATATTCTTGCCTCCTCTGTCAAAGATAAGGTGTCCATAGGTGCATGGGTTTATCTCTGGGCTTTCTATTTTGTTCCACTGATCTCTAGTTCAGTTTTTGTTCCTGTACTGTCTTTATAACTGTAGCTTGGGATGTTCTTTTTATAACTATTTATTAAGGACTATTTATGTTGTCTCAACTTTTTTGTAGATTGTGTTACAGGGCACAATAAAATTTTAGAAAAATCTTGGCTCTTTCACTACATAGTTTTAGGCTTTTTAGAAAGCTGATTTTTGAACTTCAGTTTCTTATTCTAAAAAATGGGACAATATCTACTTCACTAGATTATTGTGAGAATTAGATAAGACCATAACCATGTTTTATACTTACTGTATGTCAGGAATTTAGCTAAATACTACTTATGCATAAATACATCTAATCCCCATGACAACCCAGTGAGTTTGAGAACAATATCCTCATTCTACAAACTGGGATGTTTGTATAGCAATCAACAAGGAATCTGGCATAAAGTAATACACAAATGGGAGCTGTGACTATCAGTCTACACATTAGGCTAATCAACTATGTGGACTAATGATACTTAGCAATTCCTCAAACATGGGTGCATGATGAGATGCTGGACTTTTAATTTCGACATAGAGTGGTCACCTTTTTATCCCTGGAGAACACATAATTGGTGTTCAGTAAATGTTTGTAAAATGAATGACTGTTAAAGTAGGCAAGGGTTTAAGAGAACATATATTGTTTATAGTATGCTTTTCATTAATTAATTTTCACATTGTGGGCCAGCTTCTGTAATTTTGACAATAATTTATTTTGGACTTCCCTGGTGGTCCAATGGTTAAGAATCTGCCTACCAATGCAGGGGACACAGTTTGATCCCTTGTCAGGGAAGATCCACATGTCTTGGGACAACTAAACAGCTACAACTACTGAGCCCACACACCACAACTACTGAAGCCCAAGTGCCGTAGAGCCCGTGCTCTGCAACAAGAGAAGCCACCACAATAAGAAATCCACGTACAACTAGAGAGCCTTCCCTGCTGAATGCAACCAGAGAAAGTCCACATGCAGCAATGCAGACCCAGTGAAGCCAAAAATAAATAAATTAATTAATTAAAAAAACTTATTTTTAGCACTTGTCCAAAAAGAAGCCAATCCTAACGTGAAAAATTAATGTTTCAAGTAAGGAACTAAGACCCAGCAGTAGTATTAAAAGATAATAAAGAAGAGTCAGCTTTTTGCCTAGTAATAGTTCATAAATTTCCATAAACAACTGCCAGTACCATGACTATAACTTCAGAGTTTATCTCAATATGTAATAGTACAGCAAATTGTTAAGGCTTTCTATAATAAAAGACTTTATGGACTTAAAATTAAGTTGCCCACTTTTCAGGTAAAAAGAATCACTAACATTTAATATATACAGGTGGTGCCAGTGGTAAAGTATCCACCTGCCAATGCAGGAGACATAAGACACACAGGTTTGATCCTTGGGTTGGAAAGATCCCCTGGAGTAGGGCATGGAAACCCATTCCAGTATTCTTGCCTGGAGAATCCGATGGACAGAGGAGCCTGACAGCCTTCAGTCCATATGGTGGTTAAGAGTTGGATATGACTGAAGCAACTTAGCACACACACTGTAATGTAGGGCTTCCCAGGTGGCTCAGTGGTAAAGAATTCGCTTGCCAAGCAAGAGACACGGGTTCAACTCCTGTGTCGGGAAGACCCCCTGGAGAAGGAAATGGTAACCCACTCCAGTATTTCTTGCCTGGGAAATCCCATGGACAGAGGAGCCTTGTAGGCTACAGTCTATGGGGTCACAAAAGAGTTAGACATGACTTAGCGACTAAACAACAACTATTGTAATATGCATCCCAGAAACGATAAAATCAAAAATATTAAAGGATAATTAGCAAAAAATGTAAAATCATGACTCTAATACAAATATATAATGAAAACATGTCAAAGGTTTTATTTAATCATTAATTAATAAAGGAACCAGTAAGATGTTGGAACTGGATTAGAACAGTATCCAAACAACACACATATATGGGCAATCAGGAATGTAGGAAACAAATTTACTAATAGTTAAAAACTGGTCAACAGCCACAGAGCAAGAATCAGTTGTACTGCTTTGCATGGGTAAGAATCTTCTCTTTGATTTTTCTACAATTTACAGAGTTTTAAAATAGGTCAAAGACAATGAGGCACAGGTCCTGATAGGGTCACATAGCCAGGATAGGGGATTAGACAACTCAGCTAGTAATCTTTTTTTTTTTAAATCCATTTCAAAATCTTTCCCAATATTTCCTAATAATGAAATTATGGAGGAGGATGGAAGCCTTTCAGAATCAAAGAAATAAAGTCTTCTTCTCCTACTTACAGTCTGTTTTCCCAATATTGTAACAAATTTATAGCCTGGGATCTCAGCTATTAAAAATATTATCAGCCAGCACTGTGGAGTTTGTTTTTTGTTGTTATAAACAGAACTTTCACTAATATCTGAAGCCCACCTCTGATGTTCTAAACGTTAACTAGAGACTTCTCCGATGGTTCAGTGGTTAAAACTCCAAGTTTTTGTGACAGAGGGCACAGACTTGATCTCTGGTCAGGGAGTTAATATCCCACATGCCATGAGGCACAGCCAAAAATAAGTAAATAGATAAACATTTACTAACTAATCATTCTTAAAAATACTTATATCTTCTATATAGAATGCTGAGACAGAAATATAATTTCAAAATAAACAAGACCAGCAAGCATTTCTTTTCAAATGAATATCCTATTTAATAACATACTTTTTCCATACCCTAAGCTAAGGTTTAAGGAAGTGTTTTTAACAGTACAGCCTTTTTATGTGAAACAACCTTCTTTGATACCTGAAATATTAAGACATGTCTGCCAGATTGGCAAAACTTTAAGCCTATGGTTAGCAAAGGTGAAGAATGGGCACTCTGAATGTAGTAAAATATACATTTGTAAATGTTGGTATGTAAGTTGCAGAAACTTTCTGAAGGGCTATGTGGTAATATGCAACAAAAATCAATATCAAATAAACAAAAAATATAATATCAATAATGATTATCTATCTAGAGGATCCCTAAGAGTTCCATTTATTATTAAACTAATAAATAAGTTTAATAAAGTCATAGTTAAGATATAAGGTCAGTATACAAAAGTCAATATACTAGCAAGAACAATTGGAAATTGAAATAAAAAAATACTACTACAATACTTAATTTTACCCTTGTTAAATTTCTTCTCTTTAGACTCAACATAGAGTTCATCTGTCAAGACCTTTTTGGATTGGGATCCCGTTATCCATTGTATTAGTCACCCCTCTTAGCTTTGTGTTAACTGCAGGTTTGATAAACACACCTGTGTCCTCATCCAAGTCATTTATAAAAATTGTTGACAAGATCAAACTGAATACCACAGAGGCCACCATGGGATACCTCTGTATATTTACTAAAACCCATTAAACGATACTCTTAGTTCATGATGTTCAACTGATGTACCTAATAGTTCTGCTTTGTTGACAAGGATATTGTGAGAGACTTTCCAAGATGCCTTATTGAAATCCAAATACCTAAAAAAGACAATAAGGGTAACAATCTGTAATGATTTGATACCTGATGAACTTGGCTTTTATTTCTGAACAGATTTAATATATCCAGCCAGAATTTTGCCTGGAATGGATATCAAGTTCACAAGTCTAGTTTGTGGAATCTACCCTTCTCACTTTGAAAATCAAAACAACATTTGCCTACTTCTAGTCCTTTATGTCACTCCTGTTGGCCAGAGGTCCTCAGATTACCAGCAGCACTACAGTCATTTCACTTGGAAATTTTCTGTTACGTTGGGGACCAAATCACCTGGGTCAAGGGCCTGAAACACATTCAGAATGGCTTAGGGCTCTAATACCCGCTCCTCAAGTATCCTGGGCATCAGTTCTACTCTTGTCATTCTGCATACAATTGTGTTTGAGTTAAATCTGATTCAGAGTTAAGTCCCAGAAAGATCTGCTGAATGGGAAGTTCAAATTTCCACCCTTTCCTCCTTTGGTCCAAAAACTTTTAGAAACAACGTCAATATAGTATTCTCTCACTTCTCATAACTTGTAGCTTAAAAATTGTTCTTATGGAAGCGCTATCTGCTCTTTATAAACAAATCTTTTTGATGAATATAAAATAAAAAGCAAAAGCTCCTCTTTTACTTTCTCTCCCAAAATATTCCCCAAATTTTCCTGCACTCTCCTTGCCTCTAATGGCCCCTGGTCTCCAACTCCCTGGGAGTTGTCCTGACAGCCTTTAAACCATGACAGGTTTTGTTACACACCATGTAACCATGACAGGTTTTGTTACACACCATGTTTTCTTCCTAGTAAGACCAGAAGCTCCTAAAGCTTTGCTTTTTACTTCTATGTAGCTCACGTACCGAATACAAGCCTACTGAAGAAATGGAACATTTGTTTAACTCTGTGATACTCTAAAACTTATGCTAAAAGCACTAAAAGTCTTACTTTCGAAAGTGGACACTGTTTGGTTTAGTCAATCTAGCCATCATCACCTCCTCTGACCTATCCACCCATTGTTTATAAAGACCCATTCAATGATGCTGGGAAGAGAAAGTGAAAGTCTCTCAGTCATGTCCAACTCTTTGGGACCCCATGGACTATACAGTCCATAGAATTCTCCTGGCCAGAATACTGGAGTGGGTAGCCTTTCCCTTCTCCAGGGGATCTTCCCAACCCAGGAATCGAACCCGGGTCTCCTGCGTTGCAGGCAGATTCTTTACCAGCTGAGCCACAAGGGAAGAGAATGAGATCTAAATTAATCAGAACTTCATATTCCCACAGGCATGGTTTAGGGTAGGGCATGTAATCCAATCTAGACAATCAGTTCAGTTCAGTTCAGTCACTCAGTCGTGTCCGACTCTCCGCGACCCCATGAATCACAGCACGCCAGGCCTCCCTGTCCATCAACAACTCCCGGAGTTCACTCAAACTCATGTCCACAGAGTCGGTGATGCCATCCAGCCATCTCATTCTCTGTCTTCCCCTTCTCCTCCCGCCCCCAACCTTTCCCAGCATAAGAGTCTTTTCCAGTGAGTCAACTCATCGCATGAGGTGGCCAAAGTATTGCAGTTTCAGCTTTAGCATCAGTCCCTCCAATGAACATCCAGGATTGATCTCCCTTAGAATGGACTGGTTGGACCTCCTTGCAGTCCAAGGGACTCTCAAGAGTCTTCTCCAACACCACAGTTAAAAAGCATCAATTCTTTGGTGATCAGCTTTCTTCACAGTCCAACTCTCACATCCATACATGACCACGGGAAAAACCATAGCCTTGACTAGACAGACCTTTGTTGGCAAAGTAATGTCTCTGCTTTTTAATATACTATCTAGGTTGGTCATAACTTTCCTTCCAAGGAGTAAGCGTCTTTTAATTTCATGGCTGCACTCAGCATCCGTAGTGATTTTGGAGCCCAAAAAAATAAAGTCTGACACTGTTTCCACTGTTTTTCCATCTATTTCCCATGAAGTGATGGGACCAGATGCCATGATCTTTGTTTTCTGAATGTTGAGCTTCAAGCCAACCTTTTCACTCTCCTCTTTCACTTTCATCAAGAGGCTTTTTAGTTCCTCTTCACTTTCTGCCATAAGGGTGATGTCATCTGCATATCTGAGGTTATTGATATTTCTCCCAGCAATCTTGATTTCAGCTTGTGCTTCTTCCAGCCCAGCGTTCCTCATGATGTACTCTGCATATAAGTTAAATAAGCAAGGTGACAATATACAGCCTTGACGTACTCCTTTTCCTATTTGGAACCAGTCTGTTGTTCCATGTACAGTTCTGACTGTTGCTTCCTGACCTGCATACAGGTTTCTCAAGAGACAGGTCAGGTGGTCTGGTATTCCCATCTCTTTCAGAATGTTCCACAGTTTATTGTGATCCACACAGTCAAAGGCTTTGGCATAGTCAATGAAGCAGAAATAGATGTTTTCTATTTGCATTCTAATAGAATGCAAAAGTAGGAAGTCAAGAAACACCTGGAGTAACAGGCAAATTTGGTCTTGGAGCACGGAATGAAGCAGGGCAAAGGCTAATAGAGTTTCGTCAAGAGAACACACTGGTCATAGCAAACTCCCTCTTCCAACAACACAAGAAAAGACTCTACACATGGACATCACCAGATGGTCAACACCGAAATCAGATTGATTATATTCTTTGCAGCCAAAGATGGAGAAGCTGTATACAGTTAGCAAAAACAAGACCAGGAGCTGACTGTGGCTCAGATCATGAACTCCTTATTGCCAAATTCAGACTTAAATTGAAGAAAGTAGGGAAAACCACTAGACCATTCGGATATGACCTAAATCAAATCCCTTATGATTATACAGTGGAAGTGAGAAATAGATTTAAGGGACTAGATCTGATAGATAGAGTGCCTGATGAACTCTGGACGGAAGTTCGTGACATTGTACAGGAGACAGGGACCAAGACCACCCCCGTGGAAAAGAAATGCAAAAAAGCAAAATGGCTGTCTGAGGAGGCTTTACAAATAGCTGTGAAAAGAAGAGACCGAAAAGCAAAGGAGAAAGGGAAAGATATAAGCATCTGAATGCAGAGTTCCAAAGAATAGCAAGGAGAGATAAGAAAGCCTTCCTTAGCGATCAATGCAAAGAAATAGAGGAAAACAACAGAATAGCAAAAACAAGAGATCTTTTCAAGAAGATTAGAGATTCCAAGGGAACATTTCATGCAAAGATAGGCTCGATAAAGGATAGAAATGGTATGGACCTAACAGAAACAGAAGATATTAAGAAGAGGTGGCAGGAATACACAGAACTGTACAAAAAAGATCTTCATGACCAAGATAGTCACGATAACGTGATCACTGACCTAGAGCCAGACATCTTGGAATGTGAAGTCAAGTGGGCCTTAGAAAGCATCACTACGAACAAAGCTAGTGGAGGTGATGGAATTCCAGTTGAGCTATTTCAAATCTTGAAAGATGATGCTGTGAAAGTGCTGCACTCAATATGCCAGCAAATTTGGAAAACTCAGCAGTGACCACAGGACTGGAAAAGGTCAGTCTTCATTCCAATCCCAAAGAAAGGCAATGCCAAAGAATGCTCAAACTACCGCACAACTGCACTCATCTCACATGCCAGTAAAGTCATGCTCAAAATTCTCCAAGCCAGGCTTCAGCAATATGTGAACCGTGAACTCCCAGATGTTCAAGCAGGTTTTAGAAAAGGCAGAGGAACCAGAGACCAAATTGCCAACATCCGCTGGATCATGGAGAAAGCAAGAGAGTTCCAGAATAACACCTATTTCTGCTTCATTGACTATGCCAAAGCCTTTGACTGTGTGAATCTAGACAATCAGATGCTATCAACTTGATGCTGAGAGGATATAAAGGACTCTAGATACTTCAGCCATTTTAGGACAAAAGGCGTGATCTATCCAAGTATGGAACCAACATCCAAAAGAGCAAACCTGAGAGACATTAGACCCTGGTAACACCATTTAAGTTGATATCTATTTAAGTAGAACTGTTACTCCATTCTAGATCTCAGAACCATCTTGGAAAAGCCTTCTTCCTCCACCAAGAATACTACTACTTCACTCTGATTCCCTAAGTCTTTATGATCAAGGAACTGTTTTCATCCAGCATGAGAGGCAGAGTCTGATCAAAGAGAGAAGAAAAGGATCAGGACTCTTAGAATAAAAAACTGTAAATACAAAAAGGAGTATAAATATACACACTGGAACAGACTGAGTGACGTATTATAAACAGGCAAACAGTGATGGCATGAAAAGCTGAGAGTAAATAAGTGGTGAATGTTGTTTTGGTGTGCAGATTCAATTCAGTTCAGATCAGTTCAGTCGCTCAGTCGTGTCCGACTCTTTGCGACCCCATGAATCACAGCACGCCAGGCCTCCCTGTCCATCACCAACTCCCGGAGTTCACTCAAACTCATGTCCATTGAGTTGGTGATGCCATCCAGCCATTTCATTCTCTGTCGTCCCCTTTTCCTCCCACCCCCAATCCTTCCCAGCATCAGTCTTTTCCAGTGAGTCAACTCGTCGCATGAGGTGGCCAAAGTATTGGAGTTTCAGCTTTAGCACCAGTCCTTCCAATGAGCACCCAGGATTGATCTCCTTTAGAATGGACTGGTTGGATCTCCTTGCAGTCCAAGGGACTCTCAAGAGTCTTCTCCAGCACCACTTTCTTCTTTTCTTAATCCTTGAATATGTATCAATAAATGCCTTTCATTTTCCTTTTTCTGTTTTCTTTCATCATCTTACCATGTTTTCTTTATTTGTCATAAAATAGACATGAATACCTAAAAAGAATTGAACTGAACTGAACTGTGCAGACTGGTAGAAGGGAAAAAAAAGGTTGTACAAGCAAGGGGCATATGACAGGAACTCCTGCATTATTTGTTCACAGCAAATCTCTTGTGCCCTTCTCTCGTTCATTAGGCATCACAATGGACATTGTTCATTTCTTAGAAACTAAGTTCTCTCCTGTCTCAAGTTAATTATGCTGTTCTGGATGCTCTTTCCCCCAGTCCTCTCACGACTGACTCCTTTCTCACACCTTCCATCTCTGTTCAAACCCCACCTCTTCAGAGATGCTTTCCAGTTCAACCAACCTAACCTGGACCGTTGTCTTTCCCCACCATCTCATTTCCTTCAAAGTTCTTACTATCCAACTGCATTTACTTAAAATGTTTAGTTTATCGACTCTTTCCACCAACAGAATTTAAGCTTCCTGAAAGCAGATATTCTGTCTTGAACACTTTCTTACACCCAAACAGAGCGATAGGTAATGCACACATTAATATCTGTTAGGGAATGAATGGCAGAATGTGAGAAGATAGCTTGGATGAAAAGTCAAGCTGTTCCTAGGTAAGGCGATTACAAAGGGGCAGGAAAAGCCAGCTGGCCTGGAGGCTGAACAGGAAGCTGAAGGTTTACGTCGGCGAGAGTAGGGGGTGTTGGATGCGGGCTACAAGCTTCGCCTGGTCACTCGTGGGGTGCGCCCACCGCTGCCCACCGGCTGGCTTGGGCAAATCGGCATAAATCACTTAGTAACCAATTCCTGGACGTCCCCTTCGCGGGAACCAAACGCGAGACTCTCTTCAGTCACCCCTAGGTCCCGCCCAGTGGCCTTACGCAGCCGTCTTCCACGAAATCGCTAGTGCACAGACATCAAACTTCTCGCCCCGGCCCGAGCCCCTTGTGGGCAGGCTACTTGTAAGAAAAACGGCCACCCTCCGCCAGGCCAAGCTGAGGATCCGACACCGACCCCGCTTCCCGGCATCGCTCAATAGCCCGCTGACGCGCTTCTCTCCGCCCCCAGCCCGCCCCGCCGCCCAACTCCGGCCCGAACTTACGCTTGTCTCCGGGCTATGAGACGATGCATGGGAGTCGCCATCTTAGCGCGGCTGCCGACGGCCGCGCTGGGTTTTGGGAAACTCCTAGAAGTGGGCGGGGACTTCGAGCCCAGAAGGGCGAAGGCGTGGGCGGAGCCAGTGGTCCTGGCTAGGCTCTGGAGCAGCTTTCGGGGCAATAGTGGGTTGGGGCCTGGTGTGTTGTGTTTCCTGCATAGTCTATAGTATGAGGGAGAGGAATGAGGCCAATTGACTAGTCTGAACAAGGGTTTTGAAGGACGAGTCCACGTATATTGCTTGGAGAAGCAGGGAAGAACATTGTAGAATGAGGTATCTATCCATGTTTATATACAAATCCATTTTTATATACATGAACAAATAAAGTTAATCGCTCAGTTGCGTCTGACTCTTTTGGGACCTTATGAATTGTAGCCCACCAGGCTCCTCTGTTCATTAAATTCTCCAGGCAAGAATACTGGACTGGGTAACCATTCCCTTCTCCAGGGGATCTTCCCCACCCAGGGATCAAACCCAGGTCCCTCTCATTACAGGCAGATTCTTTACAGTATGAGTCACCAGGAAAGCCCCACTGCAGTTTTCAGAAACTAGAAGTAGTCTGGATAGCAAAGTTTAAAGGAATAAGTTGAACAAGATTGACTATCAGTTGAAAAAGACTGGCGCTTCCCTGGTGGCTCAGTGGTAAAGAATCCACATGCCACACTGCAGGAGACACGGGTTTGATTCCTGATGTGAGAAGATTCCACAGTGCTGCAACTATTGAGCCTGTGCTCAGAGCCTAGGAGCTGCAACTTTGGAGCCTGTTTGCCCCAGCTACTGAAGCCCGAGTGCCGTAGAGCCTGTGTTCTGCAACGAGAGAAGCCCCTGCTCGCTGCAACTGGAGAAAGCTCATGGATAACAATGAAGATCCAGCCCAGACGAAACTAAATAAATAAATAAAATGATTAAAGAAAGAGTGACTTTAGCAAACTATGAAGTATACATATATGTTAATTACTTATGTTACGTACATAATATAATATTTTTACTAATTTCATAGTGATGTTAGAAGGTTATACAGGTAAAACTGCTTTGTCAACTAGAAAAAGATTATACAAATATTAATTATTTAAGGATATTTTAGCATTTAGTATCAGATCATGGAAATTTATTCCCTTAAATCCACGGTGTTTGAAACACACATACCTTTTCAATTAATTAATTAGACTGCATTGGGTGATAGTTGCATCATGTAGGATCTTTAGTGGCAGTACACGGACTCTATAGTTGCCGCACTAGGGCTCAGTAGTTGCAAAGTTCTGACTTAGTTGCTTCCAGGCATGTAGGATCTTAGTTCCCCAGTTCAGTTCAGTTGCTCAGTCATGTCCAACTCTTTGCAGCCCCATGGACTGCAGCACGTTAGGCCTCTCTGTCCATCACCAACTCCTGGAGTTTACTCAAGCTCATGTTCATTGAGTCAGTGATGCCATCCAACCATCTCATCCTCCATCATCCCCTTCTCCTCCTGCCTTCAATCTTTCCCAGCATCAGGGTCTTTTCAAATGAGTCAGTTCTTTGCATCAGGTGGCCAAAGTATTGGAGTTTCAGCTTCAGCATCAGTCCTTCCAATGAATATTCAGGTGTGATTTCCTTTAGGACGGACTAGTTGGATCTCCAACTAAGGATAAAATGCGAGTCCCCTGCGTTGAAATCCGGATTCTTAACCGCTGGGTCAACATGGAAGTCCCCATACATAACTTTTTGAAATACATATATACGTATGTGTATTTCTAAGTTTCCATTCTTTTTTCAATTAATATTTCTTGAACACCTAAAACGTTTTAAGAACTGAAGGCAGAGCACTGAACAAAATCTTTGTACACATGGAGCTTTCTACAGACAATAAACAAACACAATGTCCAAAGAGCATAAATACTCTGAAGAAAAATAACTCAGGGTAAGGCGGCAAGGAGTGATGTTTCATTGAGAGTTACTAAAAATGACATCATGCAACCTTTGTGCACATCTTGTTCTTTAAAACGTGGAATCTTACTCTCTGGTCTGTTCTTCAGCTTCGTTCTTTTTCTTTGTTCATTCCTCACTGTATTTATGGACATCTTTTCCCATATCAGCACCTGCAGATCCAGGTCATTCTTTTTATGTATTATGTTCTATGGATTACATGGATATTCCTCAATTTATCCAGTCAGTACCCTATTGTTGAATAATTAGATTATTTACTACAAAAATGAAACGAATAGATTTTTCTAGCATTAACCCATGTTTCTGTAAGATGAGTAGATTTATACCTATTGCTCCTTAAATAGGTAGTACTCAAACCTGCTTCCTCACCAGAGCTAAGAATGGTCAAATTTTAAACTTCTGTCTACCTAATAAGGTAATATGAGGTATTATTGATGAATTTAAGTGTCTTTCATCTGATCATTGAAGACTGTATTTCTTTCATAAATTGTTCAACTTTTATTTTTCTATTGGGTTTTTATCTTTTTAACACTTATTTGTAGAAACTTTGACTATTTAAAACTTTTGTTTTATATTTTACTAATTTTTTCCTATTTTGTCTGTTGTCTTTTCTTTTTTTCTGGCCACATCATGCTATTTGCAGAATTTTAGTTTCTCGACCAGAGGTTGAACCCAGGCCACCACAGTGAAAACACCAAGTCCTAACCACTGGATCCCCAGTGAATTCCTGTTACACAGGCATTAAGTCTTTTTCTTTATGGTTCCTAGATTTGGCTCATGCTTAGAATCCCCAAATTATTTAAAATGTATTTTGTATTTTATTGTATTTCTTCCATTACAATTATGGTTATATTTTTAACACTAATTTTTACCTTTTGAAACACCATTTACTACATAATTTATCACTTCTTTATTGAGTTGACTTGCCACTCCCTTATAACTAAATAGGTACAAGTTTAATTTATTTGGATATTCTATTTTCTTCCAAAGATTTATTTGTCCCAGTATTTGTATGTCTTTAATTTCAATAATTTTATAGACTATCTTGATATCTGGTAGGGCCAGTCCCTCCCAAATAAATCTCCTTTTCCTCAATTTTCTTTATTGCTCCTAGGCATTTATTTTTCTAGATGAACTTTATTCTCAAACTTTCAAGTCTCCCACAAAGAAATATTAAGATGTATTTGTCAGCTAAATATTTATTTATTTACTCATGGCTGTGCCATGCAGCTTGCAGGACCTTAGTTTCCTGACCAGGGGGCAAACCCAGACCCTTGAACTCCCTGGACTCCTCTGGTGGTCCAGTGGCTAAGACTTCCAGTGCAGGGAGCCCGAGTTTGGTCAGGGAACTAGATCCCACACGCCACAGCTAAGAGTTTGCATCACACAACCAAAAACTATCTCACATGCTGAAACTAAGACCTAACATAGCCAAACAAATAAATAAATCTTAAGGAAAAAAGGAAAATCCAGGCCCTTGGCAGTGAAAGCATGGAGTCCCCAGAGTGCCAGGGAATTCCGATTTGTTGGTTAATTTTAAAAGAAATTGCACTCTAGTAAATGTGAAATGTCAAGAGACAGGACAAGATATAACAAACAGAAAGGAGGAAGCACATGGCATTTTTTGTGATTTGGTTTGCATACCTGGAAAACCTACAAGAGCTAATTAAAAGCATCTAGACATAGGGCACAGATGCAAACACACACAATACAATAATATCTTGCTTTTTCAATGGTAAGACCAGGCAAGTGTAGCTCTTTCCCACTGAGGCCCATGGACTTGTGAGCCTCTCAACTTTGTCCATAGGGCCCAGGCTAAAATTCAGACACTAAATATTGTAAACCTTAATGGGTAGGAGCTGAAAAAAAAATTTAAAACTCTTGTGAAAGCTGCAAGTAATTTCTATTGGCAGGAATGAATACTTTAGGAGGAAAGGAGGGAAGAATGGGCAAGATAGAGGTAGGGCATTAAGAGACACAAACTATTATGTATAAGATAAGCTACAAGAATATATTATACAACATGGGGAATATAGTAAATACTTGTAAATACAAATGGAATATAACCTTTGAAATTTGTGAATCACTATACTGTACACCTGTAACATGTAATCTTGTGTATCAACTATAATTCAATTTAAAAAATTTAAAAATGAATACCAAGACTTAAGCAGACTATTCTTTTACTTTAGGAAAGCTTCTGTCAAATGTCTTCCAGTTATGTAACACATGGGAAAAGATGGATGTAAAAGTCATGTGCTGGAGAGAGATTTGCATCTCTCTGAACTGAGTTGGTTTTGGCCAGGATGGTTGTTTCCTGCCCTGATGGTAAGCATCTGTGGTTAGAGAGCTGAGTGCAGAACATGAACAGGCAAACTATACAGTTCACAGGGCCCTGTCCTTAGAAAAATGCCACACTTGGGTTAATGCTCTGCTTTTGCTGTCTCGAAACTTTGAAAAAAAAATTATATATTTATATTTTGGCTGCACTGGGTCTTCACTGCTGTAAGTGGGCTTTCTCCAGTTGTGGTACATGGGCCTAGTTGCACCATGGTATGTGGAATCTCCCGAACCGGGGATGGAACCTGTGTCCCTCGCATTGGCAGGCAGATTCTTAACTATTGGACTACCAGGGAAGTCCTTAAATTCTTAATAACTTTTGAACAGTGCACATTTTAATTTTGCCCTGGGTCCCATACAATATATAGCTGATCTAGCACCAGAAGTTGGTGAAAGTGTTTTCACAAGACTGTGAGACTAACCACAATGGAAACTAGCTCCACCAGGATGAGAAGAAGGGAAAGAATGGATACACTTTTAAGTTTTTTGCCCTTTCATTATGCTTTACAACTAGTTATTGTAAATATTCAGGAAATTTTAGTGTTTTAAGATTGGACCCTGTTACAAAATCAAATGTGGGTTCTTCCTAATATGCTTTTGCATACAACAAAAAGAGCTCTTCTCCTTCCAGTCAGACAAGAGAATTTGACTAACTTGGCTAAGTAAGGGAGAGGTTCAGAAAAGGAGACGATTTGTTTTGTAAAGGGGAATGATCATACAAGGGGACTGGTGGAAAGGCATTTGGGCCTCTGTTGGATATGAAACTCTGGTTCTCCAAATGAAAAAGCTCTTTTCTTAAAAAAAAAAAAAAAAAGAATTCCATTCACCTCTGGGTTTGGGGGTGAGAGTGGTGCCTAAGGCCCTCTGGAAAGGGGTAAGAGCTACATTCCTTGATTATTTCCACTTTCCAAGAGGGCTTGAAAACTAAATCCTTGGGCCTTGATGCAGTGCCTTACTGTGATATAAAGCTGTGTGCTTGTGAGTCCAGGATTTGCTGGTTTGTTGTTGTTCTTCAGCTGCTAAGTCATGTCTGATTCTTTGTGACCTCATGGACTGTAGCATGCCAGGCTCCTCTGTCCTCTACCATCTCCCAGAGTTTGCTCAGATTCAAGTCCCTTGAGTCAGTGATGCTACCTAACCATCTTATCCTCTGCCTCCTCTTCCTTTTGCCTTCAGTCTTTTCTCATCATCAGGGTTTTTTCCAATGAGTCAGTTCTTCTCATCAGGTGGTCAAAGTGTTAGAGGTTCAGCTTCAGCAACAGCCCTTCCGATGAATACTCAGGGTTGATTTCCTTTAGGATTGACTGGGTTGCAGTCCAAGACTCTAAAGAGTCTTTTTCAGCACCACAATTCAAAATGAAGAATTCTTTGGCACTCAGTCTTCTTTATGGCCCAACTCTCCACATCTGTACATGAGTACTGGAAAAACCATAGCTTTGGCTATATGGACCTTTCTGAGCAAAGTAATGTCTCTGCTTTTTAGCACACTGTCTAGGTTTGTCGTAGCTTTCCTTCCAAGGAGCAAGCATCTTTTAATTTCATGGCTGCAGTCAACATCTGCAGTGATTTTGAAGCCCAAGAAAATAAAATCTGTCACTGCTTCTGCTTTTCCCCCTTCTATTTGCTATGAGGTGATGGGACCAGATGCCATGGTTTTAGTTTTTTGAATGTTGAGTTTTTAGTGTGCTTTTCACTCTCCTCTTTCACCTTTATTAAGAGACTCTTTAGTTCCTCTTCATTTTCTGCCATTAGGGTAGTATGGTCTGCATATCTGAGGTTATTGCTATTTCTCCAGGCCATTTTGACTTCAGCTTATGATTCATCCAGCCTGGCATTTCACATGATGTACCCTGCATAGCAGTTAAATAAGCAGGGTGACAATATACAGTCTAGATGTATTCCTTTCCCAATTTTGAACCAGCCCATTGTTCCATGTCCATTTCTAACAGGTAAGATGCTCTGATATTCTCATCTCTTTAAGAATTTTCCACAGTTTGTTATGATCCACACAGTCCAAGGCTTTAGCGTAGTCAATGAAGCAGAAGTAGATGTTTTCCTGGAAGTCCTTTGCTTTCTCCGTGATCCAACAAATGTTGACAATTTGATGTCTTGTTCCTCTGCCTCTTCAAAACCCAGCTTGTACATCTGGAAGTTCTCAGTTGACCATCCTGCTGAAGCCTAGCTTGAAGGATTTTGAGCATGTCCTTGTTAGAATGTCAAATGAATTAATTGTATCATAAAAATTCCTTGACATTGCCCTTCTTTGGAATTGGAATGAAAATTGACTTTTTGCTGGTTTAGGAGAGACTGAAGTTGATATGCTAAGAGAAATAGAGAAGAGAGACAGAAAAAGACCTACCTAGACTTGATTGTCTTTTCCTTTGATTCTTTTGGTTATCACAGCCTTCCTTCAGTAAATCGCTTTTGTGATTCAGATCGTTCAAGTGGAGATTCTGTGTCTTGCCTCCAAAGGATCCCCATTTTACAAATTGGGGGACTGAAACTCAGACATTTTTATTAAGTGATTTATCCAAGGCCCAGTACCCTGAGTTCCATTACACAACCTTTCTTCCCTTCTCGCCAGTTTTGTTTATAGTCAGCCCTCTTTATCTGTAGTTTGGGCATCCATGGAGTCAACCATAGAACACAAATATTTGGGGGAAAACAAATCCCAGAAAGTTCCCAAAAGCAAAACTTGAATTTGCACTGGCAACTCTTCACATAGCATTTACATCGTGTTAGCTATTTTAAGTAATCTAGAAATGATTTAAAGTATATGGGAGGCTGTGTATAGGTTTTATGCAAATGCTATACAAGTTTGTATAAACTACTTAAGCATCTACAGATTTTTTTGGGGGGGTGGGGGGAAGCAGGGAAGTGTCCTCAGAGAACCAGTTCCCTGAGGATACAGAGGGGTGACTGTATTTTGAGATAATACAGAAGGAATTCCCTAAATCTTTCAGGATTCCATTGCAAGAAACACAAAATAAAACTTTGGCTAAGTAAACCAATAATTTATTAATAGCTTATTCTAGCTCATAATTTAGAAGTAGGAAATACACACCCAGCCTTGTGAAGCCTTGAACCAGAAAGTCCAGATCTTAGTCATAGAAACACGTGTGCCACCTCTTTAGGTGATGATCAGGTCCAACCCCCTTTGTGCTTAATATCAACAGTGAAGTTCCCTGGTAGGAGTCTGCTTGGCTTCTTACTGAGATGTGCCCATCCCTCTGGTCAGGGTAAGGATCCCATGGTTAGCAGTCTCCAGAATGAGGAAGATCAGAGGAGTACTTTAAGGAATGAATGCTGAGCAGAAAAAACAAAAGCTGTATACCCCATAACAGGACCTCTTGATAAGATCTTTCCATGTAAAATTTTCACATGTAGATAGTGGTAGGAGAGGTAACAGTGTTTTACAGAGACCTACAAGTGGCCAAACATTTAGAAATGTCATATAGCAAAAAAAAAAAAATCATCATCTCAGATCTCCCTTTTCTGGTAAGGATGATAAACTTCTGTGCCTTAAATCCAGATATTTCAATTGTGAGGTCAGATATATGATAGTTAATTTATTAAAGTTCGTATGATGTTTGGAATGATGATCTAATATTTCTTTCAGACATAATCCCATTCATCGAATGTCCCTGGCTGCCTATCCCCTCTACATGCAGCTTTTGTGCCATGTGCGTCCTGAGGCAAAAATGAGTTTATCCTAGTTAGAGCTCAAGTCTTGAAACCACACCTCTCCTGCCTTTCCGTTTCATTCCGTTCAGCCGCTCAGTCGTGTCCGACTCTTTGCGACCCTGTGGACTGTAGCCTACCAGGCTTCTCCATCCATGGGATTCTCGAGGCAAGAATACTGGAGTGGGTTACCATCTCCTTCTCCAGGGGATCTCCTTGACCCAGGGATCGAATTCCGCATTGGAGGCAGACGCTTTAACCTCTGAGCCACCAGGGAAGCCCCAATTATTAAAACACAAAAGATGTATTTTCATTGTGGAAAAACTTAAAAATAGAGATAAAGAGAAAACAATATATATTACTTTTCATTATGTACAGACAGAGATGTTTGAGGTTTTCTTTTAAGAAAGTGAGATATTTCTTATATGCACAACTGAATCTTAGGTAATTATAACACATTGTAAAATATCACAGACAATACATTTCTGGAGAATTTTAAACTGACCCAAACAGCACTACTGGGCTTCCTGGGTGACTCAGCAGTAAAGAATTTGTGCAAGCATGGCAACCCACTCCAGTATTCTTGCCTGAAAAGTCCCATGGACAGAGGAGTCTGGCAAGCTATGGTCCATGGGGTCTCAAAGAGTTGGATATGACTGAAGTGACTGAGCATGGCATGACATGTGCTTAGTAAATCTTCGCTTCTTTTATTTATTTTTTAAAGCAACTACATGTATTGAGTGTCAGACACTGTGCTAGGTCTTTGTATGTAGTGTTTTTAAAAGATGAAATATAATTTACTAACAACAAAATGCACAGGTTTAAACCATATGAATTTGATGAATTTTAACACATGTATACACTCACGAAACCACAAAAGATTCAATCACCACCTTAATCAAGATACAGTATATTCTCCCCATGTTTGACATATCATGAGGTAGTGATGTACAAGAGGTATAAGTAGTAAGAGTTCCACCATCACCGTCCGTCTGTCTGGAATAGAACAAAGATGTCTGTTTTCCTAATTCACAGTATCCGCAGAACTCCTGTCCCCATTTCTTGGCTCTTAGTGGGAGGATGGGCTCCTAAGTGTAGAATTCTGATAATTCCTTTTAGCTATTTTCGTTTCGCTGTAAAATATATTTATCTTTTGAAAATTTGCGTTTCACATAGACCCATTTTATCTATTCAGCCTAGATACAATTATTTCTTAAGTTTTTGACTTTTAAAGAAAAGTTTTACTTCTGGTAAATGTAAAAAATATGGAAAAACAGAATTTACTTTTAGGTCCTTAAGTGTATATAGATTAAACATTTGTTAAAATTTAGTGTTGTCTCTCATATATGCAGATGACACTACCCTTATGGCAGAAAGTGAAGAGAAACTCAAAAGCCTCTTGATGAAAGTGAAAGAGGAAAGTGAAAAGGTTGGCTTGAAGCTCAACATTCAGAAAACAAAGATCACGGCATCTGGTCCCATCACTTCATGAGAAATAGATGGAAAAACAGTGGAAACAGTGTCAGACTTTATTTTTTTGGGCTCCAAAATCACTGCAGATGCTGATTGCAGCCATGAAATTAAAAGACGCTTGCTCCTTGGAAGGAAAGTTATGACCAACCTTGATAGTATATTAAAAAGCAGAGACATTACTTTGCCAACCAAGGTCCGTCTAGTCAAGGCAATGGTTTTTCCCGTGGTCATGTATGGATGTGAGAGTTGGACTGTGAAGAAAGCTGATCGCCGAAGAATCGATGGTTTTGAACTGTGGTGTTGGAGAAGACTCTTGAGAGTCCCTTATACTGCAAGGAGATCCCACCAGTCCATTCTAGAGGAGATCAATCCTGGATGTTCATTGGAGGGACTGATGCTAAAGCTGAAGCTGCAATACTTTCTTTGGCCACCTCATGCGACGAGTTGACTCACTGGAAAAGACTGATGCTGGGAAAGGTTGGGGGCGGGAGGAGAAGGGGACGACGGAGAATGAGATGGCTGGGTGGCATCACCGACTCTGTGGACATGAATTTGAGTGTACTCCGGGAGTTGGTGATGGACAGGGAAGCCTGGCGTGCTGTGATGCATGGGGTCGCGGAGAGTCGGACACGACTGAGCGACTGAAATGAACTGAACTGAACTGATGAATGTGTATCTTAAGGTTTAAAAAGCATAAAGCAAGTAATATTTTATCATACCAAACATTCCTTTCTGTGATAGATAAAACAACTGAAAAAAGCTTTGCTTATTTTTTTCCAGGTTCAGTTCAGTTCAGTCGCTCAGTCCTGTTCGACTCTTTGCAACCCCGTGAATCACAGCACGCCAGGCCTCCCTGTCCATCACCAACTCCCGGAGTTCACTCAAACTCAAGTCCATCGAGTCGGTGATGCCATCCAGCCATCTCATTCTCTGTTGTCCCCTTCTCCTCCTGCCCCTAATCCTTCCTACCAGTGCTATTAGTGAAAAAACTCAAGCTGGCCAAACTACTTAAAAATAAATACCAAGGAGAGATAAGAAAGCCTTCCTCAGTGATCAATGCAAAGAAATAGAGGAAAACAACAGAATAGGAAAAACAAGAGATCTCTTCAAGAAAATTAAAGATATCAAGGGAACATTTCATGCAAAGATGGGCTCGATAAAGGACAGAAATGGTATGGACCTAACAGAAGCAGAAGATATTAAGAAGAGGTGGCAAGAATACACAGAAGAACTGTACAAAAAAGATATTCACGACGAAGATAATCACGATGGCGTGATCACTCACCTGGAACCAGACATCTTGGAATGTGAAGTCAAGTGGGCCTTAGAGAGCATCACTACGAACAAAGCTAGTGGAGGTGATGTAATTCCAATTGGACTATTTCAAATCCTGAAAGATGATGCTGTGAAAGGGCTGCACTCAATATGCCAGCAAATTTGGAAAACTCAGCAATGGCCACAGGACTGGAAAAGGTCAGTCTTCATTCCAATCCCAAAGAAAGGCAATGCCAAAGAATGCTCAAACTACCGCACAATTGCACTCATCTCACACGCTAGTAAAGTCATGCTCAAAATTCTCCAAGCTAGGCTTCAGCAATATGTGAATTGTGAACTTCCAGATGTTCAAGCAGGTTTTAGAAAAGGCAGAGGCACCAGAGATCAAATTGCCAACATCCGCTGGATCATGGAGAAAGCAAGAGAGTTCCAGAAAAACATCTATTTCTGCTTCATTGACTATGCCAAAGCCTTTGACTGTGTGGATCACAATAAACTGTGGAACATTCTGAAAGAGATGAGAATACCAGACCACCTGACCTGCCTCTTGAGAAACCTGTATGCAGGTCAGGAAGCAACAGTTAGAACTGGTCATGGAACAACAGACTGGTTCCCAATAGGAAAAGGAGAACGTCAAGGTTGTATATTGTCACCCTGCTTATTTAACTTCTATGCAGAGTACATCATGAGGAACGCTGGGCTGGAAGAAGCACAAGCTGGAATCAAGATTGCCGGGAGAAATATCAATAACCTCAGATATGCAGATGACACTACCCTCATGGCAGAAAGTGAAGAGGAACTCAAAGGCCTATTGATGAAAGTGAAAGAGGAGAGTGAAAAGTTTGGCTTGAAGCTCAACATTCAGAAAACAAAGATCATGGCATCTGGTCCCATCATTTCATGGGAAATAGATGGGGAAACAGTGGAAATTGTGTCAGACTTTATTTTTTTGGGCTCCAAAATCACTTCGGATGCTGATTGCAGCCATGAAATTAAAAGATGCTTGCTCCTTGGAAGGAAAGTTATGACCAGCCTAGATAACATATTAAAAAGCAGAGAGATTACTTTGCCAACCAAGGTCCGTCTAGTCAAGGCTATGGTTTTTCCCGTGGTCATGTATGGATGTGAGAGTTGGACTGTGAAGAAAGCTGATCGCCGAAGAATTGATGCTTTTGAACTGTGGTGCTGGAGAAGACTCTTGAGAGTCCCTTGGACTGCAAGGAAATCCAACCAGTCCATTCTAAAAGAGATCAATCCTGGGTGTTCACTGGAAGGACTTATGCTAAAGCTGAAACTGCAATACTTTGGCCACCTCACTCAATGAGTTGACTCACTGGAAAAGAGTCTGATGCTAGGAGGGATTGGGGGTAGGAGGAGACGGGGATGGCAGAGAATGAGATGGCTTGATGGCATCACCGACTCGATGGACATGAGTTTGAGTGAACTCCGGGAGTTGGTGATGGACAGGGAGGCCTGGTGTGCTGTGGTTCATGGGGTCGAAAAGAGTCGGACACGACTAAGCGACTGAACTGAACTGAACTGACTGAAATCATTTTTCATTAGAATGCTAATCAGAAAAATACTAAATCAAGATTCAGTTTATGTGGTGTGTAATGCAAAAAAGAAAACAGTAATTACACTTTGTTTTATGAATAACAGCGGCAAGTAGCCTCTCTCCAAAAAAAGCAGATACATCCTAAGAGCAGTTACATTTTTTGTGAGAAGCATTTTATATAACACCACTTCAAGACAGGCTCTGGAGTTGTCAACAGATCCTTTTCTTGTGCTTGCCATAAGTAACTTTGCTATAAGGATTTTCTTTTTGTATCATCTGGTTTTTATCAATCTTTTGAGAATTTGAATTGACGCCAGACATTGTTCTCAGGTGGCGCTAGTGGTATAAAGAACACACCTGTGATGCAGGAGATGTAAGAGGTATAAGTTTGATTCCTGGGACAGGAAGATACCCTGGAGAAGGAAATGGCAACCCATTCCAGTATTCTTGCCTGGAGAATCCCATGGACAGAGGAGCCTGGTAGGATACAGGTTACAAACAGTCAGACACGACCAAAGCGACTCAGCATGCATGTACCAGATATTGTAAAGATTTGCTTTACATTTCCAAGTATGACCAGTATTTGTAAATCTTGTCCATTTCAGGTATTATACCTTTGCAATCATTACATGTTGGAGCAGTATTATTTTTGTGACACAACATTTATGCTCTGTCTCTTCATTTTAAAAATACTAACTACAGGGAGTTCCCTGGTGGTCCAGTGGGTTAGGATTTGGCACTTTTAACTGCTATTGCCCGAGTTAATTTCCTGGTCTGGGAACTGAGATCCTGCAAGTCACAGGGCGTGGCCAAAAAAATTGTGTATATATATATATATATATACACGACTGAGCGACTGAACTGAACTGAACTGAATATGTATGTGTATACATGCCATGTATCCTGTACTGAATTTTCATACTAGGATTTGTTTCTGGAATTCTACTTCTGTTTGTCCATGTCTTTTCTGGTACAGGATCACAGTTGTAATTATTACTGCTTCATTATACTGTGTTCCCTCTTGTAGTTCTGACATGATGGCTCTGCTACCGGCAACCGCGCCTTTAGTCAAGAGAGAGAGGCAGGCAGGGCAAGTGCCCAGCCTTGATTCACAAGTACCAGCAACTCTCAAATATTGTAGTGCTTTAGGAAATTCCATTGAAGATTCTAGAGAAAGGCACTCACGTAAGGAATCTGAAAACAAAGCCTGAGTGGTTTGTGTGTGTGATTGAGGAAGGGGGGCGGTGGGGAGCTCATTCATGAACTTCCACTCCATCATGTAACTTTACTTTCTGTTCATTTACATGGAGATGCCAGATTGCCACTGTGTCCTTTCTGGTGTGGAAGAGGATTTTACTTTTAGAGAAGTAAATGTCACTCCAATGACATTCTAAATGATTGGAAGAGAACTTTTAGCATGGTTGGGCCCTCTTGGGACCCTGGGTCTCATCTCATTTAGGGGTAAGATGATGTGCCAAAGACAAGTATGCTACTCCTTCCTGACTTTTTACAAGTGCTAATATTATTGGAATAAAAACAAGATATCCCAAGCTCTGCTCACTGTCACAGACCACTGAACCAAGGAAGGATATTAGGTTGAGATCTTTAAGGTCATTGCTGTTTTTCAAAAGTAAACTTTTGCCTTCAGTGGAAATGGCACACAATATAACCATATTTAATAGACTAAATAGTATTCCTAAAGGGGCTGTCATTCAGCCCCTGAAGAATGACTTATTACGCACATTTTTACTCTTTGCGAGTACCTAATTCTTTCAAAGCATTTCAAGAATACATAAAGTTCTTATCATTGTTTTGTTTCATAGAACCTCCATAGTGGAAACTTCTTCTGGTTACCCTTTTTTCAGACTTGTCTTTGTCTTGCCTGAAAGAGAAACTCTGATGCTTTCAGTGAACTCAAGTCATCCCCTGTCTTGTTTCAGCCTGCTGTTGCTATTGCTGCTGCCTTTGGCCTTGGGGATGGATTCCTGTGCCAGTGCCAGGAAAACTTGTTAGTCATTCTCCTCTGAGTTAGGGTTTGCACTGCTGGTGTTCGAGTGTCAAACTGTAATCATCTGTGATATATTTAGAATTTGAACTCACATTGCATTTGAACATTCGCTGCATGTCCACAAGAAAATAAATGGTCGTCCTTTAGTTGTGAAGCCATGCCAGGGCAGAATGCCACATAAAATTGTTCATAATAACACTGTTCGTAGTAACACTGATTCTTTATCAAATTACAAATATTCACACTCCAGATTCCTCTTCAATCAGGAAATCTGAAAAGCGAATCATTATCATGGGGCACAGAGTCTTTTAAAATCATTGTCCTTGAGTCTTAAAGCAAGAAGCAAAGAGCATTCTGTCCTGAGACAAAGGAGCTGTATTTAGCTGAAGGGAAACCAGCACAGGATACACTGAGTCTGATGAATTTGATACTTTAAACAAAAAATGGTAAAAAGAGTGTTGCAATTTGTAGAGGAGAGATGCCAGCTGCTACTATGGCAGGATAGCTCCCTGCGGGGGGGGGGGGGGGGGTCCCACTGTACTCAGGAACAGGACAAGCCAGAGCAAAACTGGACTGAGCAGGTCAGAGTCATGTTTCTGTCCTAAGTGGCCCAGATCAACAGGCTGTACTTTGGGGGTGGAGTTGGAATGTCAGTTGCTAGAAGTGGAAGGCGGCTGAGTCTGGGGCTGGTTGAGGAGAGGGTGGAGTTTATTAGGTAAGGAGATTGTGAGTCAGGTAAGGAGAATTATCAGTGACCAAGGGAACTAGATGAAGGGGTTAAAATTTCCTGATGATATCAGCTTGGTGGCCTGGAGAAATCTGTGCAAGTGTATCCAGCATTTTAAGATTATAAAGAGGGAAAAGGTTGGGATTGATGATACTGCAGGACGTATGCATAAGAGTAATCAGCCCAAATAAGGGAAAAGAGTGAGACTTTGGGGAAGGACTTCAGAGTAAGAGCATAGTGCTACTATGGAAGCAGACAGTATGATAGAGTGAGGAAGAACACTAGGATTTCAGCCAGTTTGGAGTTAGAAGTGAACTGTAATGGTCGTTCTATATCAGAAGAGTGTTATGATTAGAAAAATGCTTGAGAGGAAAAAAAAATCGAGAGACTAAATTGTGCTATGTGCTAAGACGCTCAGTTGTGTCCAGCTCTTTGAGACCTCATGGACTGTAGCCCACCAGACTCCTCTGTCCATGGGATTTCCCAGGCATGAATACTGGAATGGGTTGCCATTTCCTCCTCCAGGGAAATTGTGTTATACTACTCATGCGACGAGTTGACTCACTGGAAAAGACTGTGATGCTGGGAAAGGTTGGGGGTGGGAGGAGAAGGGGACGACGGAGAATGAGATGGCTAGATGGCATCACCGACTCTGTGGACATGAGTTTGAGTGAACTCCGGGAGTTGGTGATGGACAGGGAGGCCTGGCGTGCTGTGATTCATGGGGTCGCGGAGAGTCGGACACGACTGAGCGACTGAACTGAACTGAACTGAACTGAATGAGTTTGCTATGAAGATTAAATAGATTATGATATCCAAATAACAGCTCAGTGTGGCACATACTGTAGGAGCTGGAGCTGGAGTAATTACCATTATTCCTGAGTTGTTAGAATTTTAGAGTTCAAGAAAGGAGCGCTGGTTCTGTTGCCAAAATCTTGGCTCTCTGTGCACCAATGCCAAACAGAAATATGGAGACAGAGTTATGGAGGAGAGAGTGGCTTTATTACTTTGCCAGGCAAGGGGAAACACAGTAGGCTCGTGCCTTAAGAACTCTGCCGCCCCCTCCCCGACCACCACCCCTTGCCTTCACTCCCTGGTAGGTTGGGGGAGAGGTTTTATGTATATAGTTAGATGGGGCATGCGATAAGGATCAAGGCAGTAACAGTTTTTCATCCTTTCTAATGCAGAGTTTCTAAAGGATGGGGTGGCTGAAAAGATGGGGGGTCTCAGGTGGTCTCATCTCCTAATCTTGGTGAGCCTCTCTGCTCCCTTTAGTTTTGCCTCGTGTGGTTTTGCTTCTGCTTCTTTAATCAGTAAGTATTCTGCCTTTTGGCACTCAGAGAAGGTCACAGAGGGTGGAGTCTTGCTGACAAGAAATGGGGGACAAAAAGGCCTTCATTCCCAGAAGTCCCTCTGGGCCCTGCTCGGCATCAGTTTGATGAAGGGACCTGGTCTACTCACTGTGATACCAGGGAAGTCAGAATTCTAACACCATTATCTGAGCTTGCAGCTTACTTATGAAACGTAATTCCAGAAGCCACTCCAGAATGTAGGACAGGACTCCACTGGACACCTGGTAGGGAAGATTATGAATTTCTAACTGACTTTTGTCTTATGGTGAGCAGGCTATGAACACTGTATATTTAAAATAAACAAACACTTAACTGCTTAGAACAAAATATATTTAAAAAATTAAAAAAATATATTTATTTATGGCTGCACTGAGTCTTCATTACTGTGTGTAGACTTTCTCTAGTTGTGGCAAGTGGGAGCTACTCTCTAGTTGCAGTGTGTGGGCTTCTCATTGTAGTGGCTTCTTTTGTGGAGCATGGGCTCTTGGGCCCACAGACTTAGTTGCCTGGTGGCATGAGGAATCTTTTTGGACCAGGGATCGAACCTATGTCCCCTGCAATGGCAGACAGATTCTTAACCACTGGACCACCAGGGAAGTCTATATTCAATTATTGTGTCAGAGAAAGGCATTTAACAGGTTCCTTCTAAAATACTCAAAATGCTAAATGAAAAGAACTTGTGCTACACCCATGGTATCTTTAACATTAAATATTCTGGCAACTTTACTGCTTTAAAATTGATTCTTGGCAACTTGTCCCTTTATTCTTTGAAATTCGTAAGTAACTATTTTTTCTGACTTCATTTATTTAAATATCCCAGAATAGCCTCTTGAGCTATAAGTTTGATGATCAGGGAAACTATTTTAGCAGGATGAGTACTCTGTGCGAAGGACGTTAGCTATACTTTATTTTGAGAAGGACAAATTGTTAAAAGGATTGATAGTACTAATGGTATTTTAAACTAAAAGCTATGCCAAGGCAAATGAGGCAGGTAGGTATGAAGATCAGGGATGTGTTCCTGCCAGTTTAGCTAAAGGCTGTCGAGGCCTCCCACAAGATAAAAGACAGAGAGGCCACAACACAGACATAGTGATCTTTTAGGTAGTTTAGGCACTTCACCCTAGGGTAGGCTTGTTAACCGAAAACTGGGTCCTGCTTTTGGTGGATGTTGAGCTAAAAAACACAATCAAGCCAAAGATGGGTAGAAAAAAGGATTTATTACATGCAGTTAGAATGGAGAACACTGGGGATATTTTCTAAAACAATGTCTCCCTGAACAGCAAAATTGGGGAAGTTTTAAGCTAAGGAAGGGTACATGCATATGCATGAAAGGGGTTGTGTGGTGTATGCATATTCATCAAGGGGCCTGAGCTGAGAATGCTCGACATAGGATTGAGACACATTGTGAATGAAGCCACAAGGGTCAGAAAAGAAACGTCATCATTCCATCCTTCACCTGGGTGGGGGCCTTAGTTCCCACAGAACTCAAAAGATGTGTGTCAGATTATGTAAATCCTCTGAGAAGGAATCAGGACTCTGTTTTTTACGGCTGAACTTTTGCTTCTTGACTCAGTTCAGTTCAGTTCAGTCGATCAGTCGTGTCTGCTTCTTGACTAGTCTTCCTTTATTCCTGCATTCCCTCACTTTCCTTATGATTACTGAGACCTGTTTGAAAAAGGCAAGCATTGTGCCCAGTTCAGTTCAGTTCAGTCGCTCAGTCGTGTCCGACTCTTTGTGACCCCATGAACCGCAGCACACCAGGCCTCCCTGTCCATCACCAACTCCCGGAGTCCACCCAAACCCATGTCCATCAAGTCAATGATGCCATCCAACTGTCTCATCCTCTGTCGTCCCCTTCTCCTCCTGCCCTCAATCTTTCCCACCATCAGGGTCTTTTCCAGTGAGTCAGCTCTTAGCATCAGGTAGCCAAAGTATTGGAGTTTCAGCTTCAACATCAGTCCTTCCAATGAAACCCAGGACTGATCTTCTTTAGGATGGACTAGTTGGATCTCCTTGCAGTCCAAGGGACTCTCAAGAGTCCTCTCCAACACCACACTTCAAAAGCATCAGTTCTTTAGCACTCAGCTTTCTTTATAGTTCAACTCTCACATCCATACATGACCACTGGAAAAACCATAGCCTTGACTAGATGGACCTTTGTTGGCAAAGTAATGTCTCTGCTTTTTAATATGCTGTCTAGGTTGGTCATAACCTTCCTTTCAAGGAGTAAGCGTCTTTTAATTTCATGGTTGCAATCACCATCTGCAGTGATTTTGGAGCCCAGAAAAATAAAGTCAGCCACTGTTTCCCCACCTTTCTGCCATGAAGTGATGGGTCCAGATGCCATGATCTTAGTTTTCTGAATGTTGAGCTTTAAGCCAACTTTTTCACTCTCCTCTTTCACTTTCATCAAGAGGCTCTTTAGTTCTTCTTCACTTTCTGCCATAAGGGTGGTGTCATTTGCATATCTGAGGTTATTGATATTTCTCCCAGCAATATTGATTCTAGCTTGTGCTTCATGCAGCCCAGCGTTTCTCATGATGTACTCTGCATATAGGTTAAATAAGCAGGGTGACAATATACAGCCTTGACGTACTCTTTTTCCTATTTGGAACCAGTCCGTTGTTCCATGTCCAGTTCTAACTGTTGCTTCCTGACCTGCATACAGGTTTCTCAAGAGGTAGGTCAGGTAGTCTGGTATGCTCATCTCTTTCAGAATTTTCCACAGTTTATTGTGATCCACACAGTCAAAAGCATTGTGCCCAGGCATAGGTCAAAAAAAGTCTTCCTCCAAAAAAGGCTTCTCTTGAGACTGCAAAAGAGACATAGACATATAGAACAGTCTTTGGGACTCTGTGGGAGAGGGTGAAGGTGGGATGATTGGGGAGAATGGCATTGTAGCATGTATATTATCATATGTGACCAGTCCAGGTTCGACGCATGATGCAGGATGCCTGGGGCTGGTGCACGGGAATGACATGGAGGGAGGATATGGGGAGGAGGGAGGTGGGAGGGGGGTTCGGGAGGGAGAGCACATGTACACCCGGGGCGGATTCATGTCAATGTATGGCAAAACCAACCAATATATTAATGTAAGGTAATTTGCCTCCAATAAAATAAATTAAAAAAACAAAACAAAAAAGGCTTCTCTTACATCAAGAAAGCCATGCCTGGTTCTCTTTCTCCATGAAACCCCCCTTCCCCCCTCCCCCCCCACCCCCCAGTCTGCTTACAGACTGGTTTCTGTTTGTCCAGTGCTTAATAACCAGGAGTAGACAGATGGAGACAGGACTCTGTAATAATTAAGGTCAATAATATCTTTGGTGTTATTGATATCCCTCTAGGTGGGAAACAATAGGAGATAGAGGAAGCATGGTTAAGTGCAACAAAATATACATAAGAAAACTTACCATTTTAACCATTTAAAAGATTAATTTATTTTTATTTAGTTATTTTTGGCTTCACTGGGTCTTCACTGCTATATATAGGCTTTTCATTGGGGTGGCTTCTCTTACTGCAGAGCATCGGCTCTAGGTTCAAGGGCTTCAGTAATTATGGCTTGCAGGCTCCAGAGTGTGGGCTCTGGAGTAGTTGTGGTGCATGGGCTTAGTTGCTCCATGGCATGCAAGGATTGAACCCGGGTCCCCTGCACTGGCAGGTGGATTTTCAGTCACTGGATCACCAGGGAAGCCCTATTATAACCATTTCAAAGAGCACAAATCAGTGGCATTATGTATGTTCACACTGTTGTGCAACCATCACCGCTACCCATCCAGAACTTTTTCATTATCTCTGTAACCATTAAACAATAACTCTCTAACCCCAACTACCAGCCAGCCCTTTGCATGTGCACGTGTGTGTGCATGTGCACTCAGTCTCCTCCAACTCTTTGCAACCCCATGGACTATAGCCTGCCAGGCTCCTCCATCCATGGGATTTTCCAGGCAATAATACTGGAATGGATTGCCATTCCCTCCTCAAGGGCATCTTCCTAACTCAGGAATCAAACCTGCAACTCCTGCACCAGCCAGCCCCTAATGACCACTATTCCATTTTTTTTAAAGTTTTTTTTCCAGTATCCTATTTTCTACCTCTATGAATTTGCCTAGTCTAGGCGCCTCATGTAAATACAGTCAATATTTGTTTTTTGTATGTTCAACTTTTTTGACTTAGCATGGTGTTTTCAAGGTTCATTCATGTTGCAGTGTGTTAGGATTTTGTTCCTTTTAGTCTGCATAATACTGCATCATAGGTGAATTTTTTGTTCAGTCGCTCAGTTGTGTCTGACTCTGTCACTCCATGGACTGCAGCACGCCATGCCTCCCTGTCCTTCATCGTCTCCTGGAGCTTATTCAAACTCATTGAATCGTTGATGCAATCCAACCATCTCGTCTCGTCATCCCCTTCTTCTCCTGTCTTCAATCTTTCCCAGTATCAGGGTCTTTTCTAATGAGTTGGCTCTTCACATTGGTGGCCAAAGTATTGGAGCTTCAGCATCAGTCCTTCCAATGAATATTCAGGATTGATTTCCTTTAGGACTTACTGATCTCCTTGCTATCCAAAGGACTCTCAAGAGTCTTCCCCAAGACCACAGTTCAAAAACATCAATCTTTAAGTGCTCAGGCTTCTTTATGGTTCAAATCTCACAACAATTCATGACTACTGGAAAAACCATAGCTTTGACTATATGGATCTTTGCTGGCAAAGTAATGTCTCTGCTTTTTAATATGCTGTCTAGGTTTGTTATAGCTTTTCCTCCAAGGAGCAAGCTTTCAAGTCTTTTAATTTCATGGCTGCAGTTACGATCCACAGTGACTTTGGAGCCCAAGAAAATAAAGTCTCTTACTGTTTCCATTATTTCCCATCTGTTTGTCATGAAGTGATGGGGCCAGATGCCATGGTCTTTTTTTTCTTAATGTTGAGTTCTAAGCCAGCTTTTTCACTCTCCTCTTTCACGTTCATCAAGAGGCTCTTTAGTTCCTCTTCACTTTCTGCCATAAGGGTGGTGTTATCTGCATATCTGACGTTATTGCCATTTCTACTGGCAATCTTGATTCCAGTCTGTGCTTCATCCAACCTGGCATTTCATATGATGTACTCTGCATATAAATTAAATAAGCAGGGTATAAACCACGTGCTAAAAAAAATTCATGCATCAGGGGACATTTGGGTTATTCCCAACTTTGGCTGTTGTGGTAACACTGTGAACAGGGTGTATAGCATCTGTCTTTGCCCTCCTTTTGAAAGGTTCTTTTTTTCTGTCTCTACACCTCTTATTACAGCTACAGGGCACATACTGTACTTGTTTTTGAAGACAAAAACAGGTATGATTCAGCCAAAATGTGAGAACCATGTGGTGATTCCCTCCTGATTCAGTTGGTAATGAATTCACCTGCAATGTAGGAGACTCAGGTTCCATCCCTGAATTGGGAAGATTCCCTGGAGAAGAAAATGGCAACCTACTCCAGTATTCTTCCTGGGAAATCCCGTGAACAGAGAAGCCTGGTGGGCCACAGTCCATGGGGTCGTAAAGAGTAGGCTACATCTTAAGGACTAAACCACCACATGTGGTAGCTAACAAGTTTAAAGGCACACAATGTGGGCTTTAGGCATTGCTCCTAGAGACTGAGGGGCTTTTTATGCAGCAGGTATGAAATAAAATTCATATTTTATGGCGAAATAAGAAAAATTCAAACATAAAAAGCTTTCTCCGCCTACTCCCTCCCAATTATAAGTGGCTCAACGTTGCTACCAGTCACTGAGACTCCATTTACTCCTTTAGCTACTCTTGTGACCAGTTGGATTTGGGTTTTAGGGGACTTGAGCTTATACAGTGTCAGTGGGCCTTAAAAAAATCAGAGTAAATACTTTTAACAAGGTGCTGTGCTTAGTCAGTCAGTCGTGTCCGACTTGTAACAAGACATCACATCAAATTAGTGGAGACATGGAGATTCAGACTCCTTGTCTTCTGAGGTATCTTTCAGCAATTCATCAGAAGTGCTAAATACTTAAAATTTCTTCCTGATTGCCAGCTGGCTTCCCCTCCACACCTGAATGCCACTTTCAGAAGCTTCTCTCTTCCAGATGCCCAAGCAAGTAAGGGGCCCTGAAGCTTAGCTACCTTCAATTTCATCCTGCCACTTACCAGGAGCATGTCATCTATTTCTGTGTGTCAGACATCGAGCTCAAGACTTGTGCTTAGAAAGGGTTGGGTGTTTAAAGTCTTATGTGCCGTAGGCCCCTCAATCTGACCTAAGGGCAAGAATGGATCAGAAAAGGGTGCGACAAGGCTGACGAACAAAAAAAAAGGTGGAGTCCTGGCCTCCGGCGCAGAGGGCACTGTCTTTGACAGAGCTAGATCGAACACTCTGCTGAGGGTCGCGTTTCAAAGGAGGCCTTCTCTGCCCAGTAACCTTCCCCAAGCAGAGCAGATGAGAAGTCCCTCTGGACTTTGAAAATCAGTTTGCGATCCCACTTCCCTACACAAGGTGGGGCGTAGGAGGTGCCACAACCGGAACTTCCTTTCAGATAAAGAAAAAAGAAGTAGGCCAGAAGCACTTCCTCAGTATTTTGCCTCAAACCAGCTCTCCCTTCTACTTTCTACTGGAAGGGAGATACTCCACTGCTCTTTACCGCTGCAGGGAGTGCTGCGGCGGGTTCTGTGCGCAGGCTCTGTGACCAGCTCCACCTCCCAACTATCTTTCGGCTTCCCTGTCGCGCCTCTGGTTCTTGGGCCTGGGCTTGACGCACTCCTGTACGTAACTGGGGGGCGGAGCCTCAGGAAGAACGGCAGCTGAGACGGGGTCTCGCGAGAACATTCTCTCGCAGTTCTCGCGCTGCAGCTTTACTCTCGTCGCAACGAGATCTTTCGAGATCTTCTCCGCCCCCGCTACCGGCGCCCACTCTGCGGCCGCTGAGCCGGAGCCGGCCAGAGTAGTGCCCTCAGCGCGGCCCTCTTTCCAAGACCCTAGGCGCTTGCGTGGACCTTCGCACGTCCCCCACTATCCCAGGTGCCCCTGTCCCACGCGGCCAGCTTTCTGCGCGCCAGCCCCGCCGGGGTCCGTGTCTTGTGTTGCCGGCCGGACCTGGGCTGGAGCCTGAGCTGTAGCCGGCGCCATGTCGGTGGTGGGCATAGACCTGGGGTTCCAGAGCTGCTACGTCGCTGTAGCCCGCGCCGGCGGCATCGAAACGATCGCTAATGAATACAGCGACCGCTGCACGCCGTGAGTGTGGGCCAGGCTAGCCGCGTGCACTGGGGGTGGGGAGGTAGCGCTTGTCCGGGCTGTGACCCTCGCGGTTTGGGGAACGCGGACCGGGCAGTCACCTCCGTTCCGAGCCAAGGCGCCGGTAGGTAGGGGAACCCCCCTGGGTTTTTAGGTCATTAGGGGCTAGGACCCTTCTTGTGGGTCTGCGCTTAGGGCAACGCCTTTTTACTGTGAGCGGTCGGCCGAAAAAGGGCTGTGAGTGGCTCCTTGGAGCAGTGGAGGCCATGGGTAGGAACTGGAGGGAAGGCAGGCCTGGGATGTGGGATGGACCGAGATCCTCATTTAGAAGGCACATTGTAGGGGCGGGGTGTACTAACGTTTCTTGAGGCCCGCGCGGAGTTCGGGGCTTTGCACACAGCAGGCGCTTAATAAAAGTTTAATTGAACCGCTTCTGGCATCTGCCGGCAGGCGGTAAGACCATGCAGCGGCCAGAGTCCCACGTGAGTGGGGGTGGGGTGGCGCCCGGAAGAGAGGGAGTCGGAGCACCGGAGATCTCAAGATTGGGTTGGCACGGAAAGATTCAGAAAAATATATAATAAAATCGATGCCTGTTGGACACCTTTGCTTTCACTTTGGTTTTTCACGTCGCTTCACTATATTGAACTGTGTTGGGTCATTTTCTGCTATCCTGTGCGCATCCACCCCAACAGGGTTCCATTTTTACGGTAATATACATTCCAGCCAGGGTGTTGGCCCCGGTTGTTAATGAATGACTCAGGGGCTCACTTTGACATTTAAAAGAACCTATAGTAAGTTATGGGACCAGTAAAGAGACAGCGCTAAAAGAAACCATGACTCACCCAGGTTTTTCCTTGCTTAGGGTAAGAATCTGCTTGTATACTTAGAGATACCTTTCAATCATTGTCTTCCTTTTGGACAAAATCTTTTAAGAAGTTTCGTATTATTTGTTTGGTTCTCATTGCGTCTCATTAAGGACCTCTGTTCTAAGGCTCCTTTTTCACCCTGACTTTTGTTATGCTTCTTCAGCGATAGATTTCTGGCCAACTCGATTGCTCCGTTTACCAGACTGATCTTTGCTACCCAGGGGGCTGACAATATTTTCTTTAAACTTATCAGATTTTTACCCCTTATTTTAGACCTAACCCAGGTGCTTCCCAGAAAGCCCATCCCAGATTCAAAATCTCAGTTTGATGTGGCTCAGATGGTCAAGCGTCTGCCTGCAATGCGGGAGACCGGGGTTCAATCCCTGGGTCGGGAATATCCCCTGGAGAAGGAAATGGCAACCCACTCCAGTACTCATGCCTGGAAAATTCCATAGATGGAGAAGCCTGGTCGGTTCACAAAAAGTCGGACACGACTGAGCGACTTCACTTTCACTTCACTTTCTCAATTTTATAGTTTTTAACAGCGTTAACGAGATCTAATTCACATACTATACAGTTAACTCTTTCAAAGTGTACAATTTGTTTTTAGTGTAGTCAAAATTGTGCAACCATCAACACAATTTTAACATTTTCTTTACCCCACAAGAGAAACCCTGTACTCATTAATAGACACAACCCAGTCCCTCACTTTCCCATCTTCACAGTTTGTAATAGTGCGTCTAATTTGTATTTCCAGGCGAGTGTATTGTACACTGAAGTTTTTTAAGTACTTAAGCATTAATTTTCTATTTATTACTGTCTTTCTGAATCCTGTTGTGCTTCATCTGTAGAGTTCTCCTCAAGATACAAAGACTAGAACACTGAGTTAGTCATGTAACTTTTTGGTCTTTTTCCCACCTAGAAGTGAGCATATTTTATCTAGCTCCAAAGGTAAGAATATCAAGTATTAGAATGCAGTGTTCCTGACCTTTTTAGCCGCTTATGATGCCCCCTCTTTCTCCTTTAGACAAATAGGAACTGTAACAGTGTTACCACGAATCTTCATTATTTGGAACTGAAAGAGTTGTTTCAGGAAAGGATAGAAACACCGTGTAATTGTGACAAAGAATGTCTGTTTAAAAATAGTTTTCCTTACATATTTTCCTTATATTTGTTGGAAACTTAGATGCCATACATTCAAGTAATTTTTGAACTATGATCTTGATTAGCTTTAATTTCTGTCTTGGAGTCTTTGGTTAAGTAGAACATGGGGGCAGAAAGCTTTTTTTTTTTTAAGTAGCATGGATTTATACCTCAAAAATACACAGGGACTGCTGTAGATTTGCTTGAGTGTGAGTGGAATGAAATGGATGGTTGGGTATGATGAAAGTAACGCATTTCAGATGAGATCCAGCGCGTTCAGAGTGATATGGCAGTAGACATAACTCATTTCAATATGTGGGTGCAACAGAATTTGATTTCCAGTTTTGAGGAGCTAGTTGAATTTTTACCTGGAAGAGATCCTTGCTTTCTCAGCAAATAAGATCCTTCCATCATGGACACATGGCTAGTGGGCAAAACCAAATGTTAAATGTGTAATTACTGACTGTGGTAAGGACCATGATGGGAAAGTATGGAAAACAGTGATGGGGGACCTAATTTAAATGGATATGAGGTGGTGATGGAAGGCATTCTTAAAAAAGTGCGATTTAAGATGTAACTTGGAGGATGAATAGGGTTTTACCATGGAGATCTGTGGTGGGAGTGAGCAAGAGTTGTTCAGGCAGAAGAACTAGCAAGTGAGGAAGACCAGAGCTTGGTGCACCTGACACTGCTGAGGGGAGTACGGCCTTTTAAAGGAATGTTGAGCTGAATCTAGAGAGGCTAGGCAGGGTGGGTTAGATCATGGCAAGGCTTTGCAAATCATAGATTTTTATCTAGGTGCTGTGGGAGGTGATTCAATTGATACGTATTAAAAACGTGATTGGCGTTTTTTTGTGGAGCCTGGATTTATTTGAGAAGGGCCAGAGAAGCTGGATGCACCCGAGGATACTTAGGAGGCTACTGCAAAATTTGGTCCACGTGGGAGTTGCTGTTGCTCTCCACTGTTGTGGAACTGGGAGGAAAGCGTGGGTGGCTTAGAGATAAACTATGGAGTTCTAAATTATGAGTGTTGACATTTTATGACCATAGACTTTGGAATAAGATGGAAAGCCTATTTTTATAATTAGTTGGATTATTACAATAGAAAGAGTACAACCTTAAAGCTTTGGAATTGAAATGTTAACGGACTGCCAAACTTTACAGGAGTTGGTTCAGCTGCATTATGCAAAATTTATAGGGTAGAGATGAGTTACCTAAGAAAAGAATTCTGTGTATGAATAGTTTATATTATCGTTTTCATGGACTTAGTTCCTAATAAAACAATATATTAGGAATTTGAAGAGATGAAATTGTCTGTGAATAACTACCCTTGAGAGGGAAAGCTGAACATAAGTATAGGTTCTGGTTAACTGGCAGATTAACTTCTGGTACCTTATTTGTGCAAGAGAAGTGTTCGTCTCTAGAATAAATGTCTTTACATGTTGTAGATCTGTGTAGAGATGCAAGATGACTTGGATCTTTTGGGTTCAGTGAAAAGGAAAGTTGACTCGTTAACTAAAGTTTTAAACTACTTATACTTCCCATATCTAATTGTGAAGGTTATCAAAGTAGTTTAAAAAAAGACTCACTTAAGAACTAAAATAAAAGCTTGTATACAGAATTGGTGGGCATAATCTACAGAAACTTTGTCATCAGGTTCTGAATTGGATTTCGGATATTATAACTTTTCTCCTGACTTAACAAAATACTTCTTTGCCACAATAACAAAATAAAGTACTAAGTAAAATTGTCTCTTATCTAATTATTTGCTATTATAGATATATAATTTCATGACTTTCTCTAGATTTATGAAAATTACATGTAAATATATAAATATAAATAAATATATTTGTACAAATATACATATAAATATATATATTTATACAAATATACATATAAATATATATATATATTTGTAAATATACAGATATACCCGGATAAACTAATAGGATCATACAGTATTTTGTAACTATTTCACTTATGTTTTAGACATCTATCAGAGTCTGTAAATACGAATTCACCTCAAGAATATAAGAGTCCATATTATGACTTGAACATGCTTTACTCAAATGTTCAGGTGGTTTCTAAATTTTTGCAGTTAGAAATAATCTTCAACAAGTAGTCTTTTATATTTATGTTTTCATGTTAATACTTTTATTTTTGTTGGATAGATTTCCAGATGTGGTTGGACAAAGGATATATATGCCTAGAATTTCAGTGCATATTGCCTGAATACTTCATAAACATTTAAGAGATCCAATTCATACCAGGAACATAAGTGATTTCTCTGTTTCACTGGAGTTTGTGAGGATTAGGATTTAAAATTACATAAAGTATTTAGAATACTCCCTAAGTGTTTGTTAATACTGCTATTACTTATTACCTTTTTGTATTTTTTTATTATTTCTATTTATTAATGGACTACATTGGGACAGAAAAAGGAGATCTATGGACCTTTGCCTTTAGTATTAATCAGATATGTAGCTTTTAATGTGCAAATCTTACTGACTCAGCAGTTTAGTTCTTTAGGAACTTCTTATCTTGTGAGTATAAATTGTTCTGTTTGATACTGTTTTGGGTACTTTGTAGCTCAGGGCTAAGACAGTGATCATGGGATATACTAATGTAACCATTTTCATGCCAGTTTCGCCATTGGCTCTTATTTAATTGTTTAAATGCTATTGTAGGTTCTCTGTAAAACTCATTTTCTTATATTGTTTAAAACATTGAATTTAGAGCAACAGCTGTCTTCATATCCTGAGAACAGTTCTACACACACATATAAACATGAAGCTGCCTTTTAAGGATCTGTGCTGGTTGCAGCTGTTCATAATATCCTATTAGAATGTGCATAAATGTTTGGTCAGTGGTATCTCATACCCAGGAAGGAGAACAACATTGTTACCTAGTTTAAATGGATTATTTTTTCTAGGACTTATTAGAACAGAGATATCTTGAATTTGATTTAAATTAACTTTTTGATGTCAACTGGTAATTTGGAATGGAGGAAAAGTAGTATCAGTCAATTAGCAAGTGTCTTGAGTACTACTGTGTTTAGCAGCATTAAGTTGGCCTTGTGTGGAGTATAGAGGAAGTGTAAGATAAAGAGCCCTGCTGTGGAGGGCTCTTCCAATCAGTCTAGTTGGAAGTATGAAAGGAAAAGTAAATAGAAAAAGGATAGAGTACAATTATGGGCGAAGTTATTAAGTACATAATTAAGTACAAGTTAAATGGAGAGGAAACATTAGTGGGGGATGGGGTGATATGGAAAGGCAGGAGTGGGACTTGCAAATAGGATTAGAATACATGAAGACAGGATTGGGACAGTCTGAGTGAAGGTGCAGAAGTAGGAATAAATCTAAAGGGTTTGGTAAGCAGTACAAAAGTATGTTTATGGATAGGATTTAGAGTTTGATAGTCCTGATTTTGAATGCTGGACTCTAATATTAGTTATGTTTCTAGGCACATAACGACTTTATTCAGTTCTCCATTTACAAAGTTGGGTCAGTAATAGTTCTTTTCTCAGAGTGTTTGGGAGAAGCAAATGTAGAATGCTTAGTGCACTGCCTGGCATAGAAAGGTTCAGAAATGAAAGCTGTAGAACAAGAGAGCTTGACCTGCTTGGATGAAGGAGCGGCTTCCTGCCGTATATGGGGATTCCATATAGGCTGTGTGCAGATTTTGAGTATCCTGGTGAGTGGGAAGTGGTTCATGTTTACTTTAAATATCTGGTTTGCTGTCAAAATTCAGAATTATTCAGTCACTGAAGATTTTAGAGTGTGTTTGTTGAGAAACAAATTTATTGGGGGTATGTAGCTTCTGTTTTTTAAATAATTATTTATTAGGATTGCATAGGAATATTTACCTAAATGGCAGTGGTGGCCATTTATGGGAGGAGGGTTTTGGTTGTGGAGTTGCTGATAATATTTATTTTCTTCTTTACACTTTGCTAATTTTCTGCAATGAGATTGTTCTAGTGGTGGCCCCAATATCTGACCTAATCTTTTTGGGCCCTTTTCACATTTAAATATTTGTAAGTGTAAACTTGTAGTTGAAAAACTTCTGCAGTTAGTACTGTTTAACATACTGATATCATTCTGTTGTCCTATTGAAAAGGAAATGGTAGGATTTTTATTCCTTATGATTTAAAGAAGACTGAGTAGGTTTGACTCACTGGAAAAGACTCTGATGCTGGGAGGGATTGGGGGCAGGAGGAGAAGGGGATGACAGAGAATGAGATGGCTGGATGGCATCACCGACTTGATGGACATGAGTTTGAGTGAACTCCGGGAGTTGGTGATGGACAGGGAGGCCTGGCATGCTGTGATTCATGGGGTTGCAGAGAGTCGGACACAACTGAGTGACTGAACTGAACTGAGTAGGTTTTAGTAAATAGTTTGAGAAGGTGAAATGGAACTTTCAGGGCAAACTATTTGGTATATTTTCGTCTTGTTTTGGCCGTGCTGCTCAGCTTGTGGAATCTCAGTTCCTTGACCAGTGATTAAACCCAGGCCACATCAGTGAAAGCCCTGAATCCTAACCACTAAGCCATTGTTGGAGGTTTAATAATAGCTAATATTATCTATGATGTGCCAGTCTCTAATAATAAAGCCCTTTAAAAGTGGATCTCTTATAGCTCAGTTGGTACAGAATCGGCCTGCAATGCAGGATCCGATTGGATTTGGATCGATTCCTGGGTCAGGAAGATCCGCTGGAGAAGGGAAAGGCTACCCGCTCCAGTATTCTGGCCTGGAGAATTCCAATGGACTTTACAGTCCTTGGGGTTGCAAAGAGTTGGGCATGACTGAGTGACTTTCACATTCACTTTCAAAAGTGGATCAACAAATTTAGTCCTTAGAGCAACCATGTGTAATTTCCCCTATTTTAGAGATGAGCAAATTGAATTTCAGAGATGTTAAATAACACAGGTCACACAGCTTGAAAGATCTAGAAGGGATTCAGACAGACCCATGTTGTCTAATTCTAGAGCCTGAGCTCTTTTTTTTCCCCTTCAAACTACATATGTTGTACTCAGTCAACTTGATAGAAGAGCCAAGGATTTTTTTCTGTAGTGTAATAGTTGGCTTTTTACAGAAATTTTTCTAGAATGTAAAAATTATGTAATAATAATGATTTTCTACAATATGATCAGGGGTGAGCTCTGCTGGTACTTTACAAGAGCTATGCTTTGAGGTGTGATTGCTGTATTATGTGGTAAAGATTGATGTTCCATTAGTAAGATTAGATTGCTTTGTAGCAGAAGTGGGGAACTGTTTGTAGCGTGCGCATGCATAGACAAATAAGAGGATGAATAATTTGAACTATATTTCAAATTTCAATAATTTGAAAACTTGTATTCGGCTTTTCAAAATCTGTGAAACACTTGCAAGCTATTACTGTTAAGGCATATGTCATTTTTAAGAGTAGGTGAAAATGTTAACCTGACTTCAAAGAGAACATTAGAGCAGCGCTGCACAGTAGAACATTGTGTGATGGTGGAAGTGTTGTACGTTTGCATTGCCCAAAGTCCAGTAAGTTGTAAGAGGTTGAAGTGATTAATTTTTACTTGAGAGGGGTTGGGAATGCATCACAAAGTGTGTGCTGTTTCTGGAAAATGAGTGAGAGTTAGAAGGACCAGAGCATTTCAGGTGGCGAAAGTGATAGAGCAAAGTAGGAAGATTGCAAGACTGACTTGTGTTGAGGCACTGTGTGCATGAGATGCGGCTGGAAAATGGGAGTGGGGTTGGAATTATGAGATGCCTTAGGTTCTACGTTAAGGAATCTCGACCCTATTTGTTGGTAATTTGTTTTGTTTGTAAGATAAGTAGAAGCAAAACAGTTACCAAGGTAGAAGAGAAAATTAAACCTTCAACAGGACATACAGTAAAGTTGGGGACATTAATTTTTTCACTCTTAGAGCTTGTCCTGTTTTGAGGAGAAGCCGTTTGAAAACGGCTGCAGGAAACAAAGATAAATAATATGGGCTTTTAGTTTTGTTGGGATACATCTTAGAAATTCAGATCTGATGGCTTTGAGAAAGATGTATGTTTGCATGCATAGGCTAGAAGCAGTGGAGAGGGTGAATGGAGTAGATGAGATTACAGTGGGCAGTTTTCTAAAGGGCTTTATGGGCTGTGATATGCATGTGTGTTCAGTCACTTAGTCGTGTTCGACTCTTTGCGACCCTATGGACTGTAGCTCTCCAGGCTCTTCTGTCCATGGGATTCTCCAGGCAAGAATACTGGAGTGGGTTGCTGTGCGCTCCTCCAGGGGATCTTCATGACCCAGGGATCGAACCCACGTCTTATCTGCCACGTTGACAGGCAGGTTCTTTACTACTAGCACCACCATAGGAGAGACAGGTAAGTAGTACTCAGGAAATTTTTTTTTTAAGTGATAGGTCTTCTATTCGCAGAAAGACTGATCTTGACACCTGTGCTTCTTGAAGGGCTCTCCCAGCACGTTCCTGGCCCATAGAGCTTGGAGTTCATAGGAAATCTGATGAGATCCCAGACTGTGCTGTATGGATACAGGGCATAGCTGCCTATAACTGCTCTGGGAGTGGGAAAGGGCTGTTGAGGCACAGAGTAAGTTTATCTAAGTAAAACGGTTCTATTTAATTATTGTGTCAGATTTGGACCAAGGCAGTATGGTGCCAGAGCTCTCATTCCTACTCATTCCACTAAATTAGAAGAATTAGGGGTCCAGTGAGGCTAGGGAGATCAAAGCTAGCTAGTGGAGAAATGATCTATAGTCCTGACTCCTGTTGTTTTCAGATTTTGTGACTTGGGATACATTTACCTATAATACCTTTTTTTGGACTCAGTTTCCTCTTCTATACAGTAGAAATAAGATAGGGTGCTTATGAGGATTAAATAAGATAGTGCACATAAGCAATTTATTACTTTAGTAATAATGTAGGAGTAGGGAGAAGGGTTTACTAACCTGAAAGGGAAATGGACTCTGGGAAGAACTTTGTCTTTTAGGATTTTTTGGGTGGCATGGATGAATTTGATTAGCTTGAGAGAAATCTGCCACTGGAGAGGGAGGCAACACATGAATATGAGAGTACAGGGAACTCAGGCAAGGTTCCAGAGTGAGACACAGGGAGAAGCATAGGGGCCGTGATGACAGTGGCGTCAACTCCCAGGTGTAACTGACTTTCTGAACTTAAACACCGTGTTTTAAAGTATCTATCCCTTTAAGCAGGTATCAATTTTGCTTTCTAAAATAAGTGTCATGTAGGTGAAACCAGCAGGCAGTATATGAATTGATTTGGAAGAATGTGTTCAGAAGTGGGAATGAAGTTCTTGTCAGAAATTGAGCCCTTTTTTTTTTTTTAGATTCAACATTTCTTTATGTGTCTCATTTTCTCAATCATTGAAATTAAGTTAAAAGAAATTAATTATAAGGGCCATTTTAGGACCAAGAGATAAAAGCAGAAGGGTGGGAAGTTTTGTCTCCGTTAGTTGTGGAAAAATGTGTTTTATTTAATGGTTAGAAGAATATTATGAAAAAGTAATATTCATGTAAATATTAAGTTCTTTGGTATAATTTTTTTCGTTACATCCATTTTGCTAATGGCACAAATGGGCTAGAGCATACATTTGAAGAAGTTACAGCATGTTTTTTCCCCATTTTAAATTAATGAGGATTTATCGAGATTTTTTTTTAATTTAAAATTTTTTTTCACAATGGAGTATTACTCAGCCATGAAAAAGAATGCATTTGAATCAGTTCTAATGAGGTGAATGAAACTGGAGCCTATTATACAGAGTGAAGTAAGACAGAAAGAAACGCACCAATACAGTATACTAACACATATATATGGAATTTAGAAAGATGGAAATATAACCCTGTATACGAGACAGCAAAAGAGACACAGTTGTATCGAACAGTCTTTGGGACTTTGTGGGAGAGGGTGAGGGTGGGATGATTTGAGAGAATGACATTGAAACATGTATGTTGTCATATGTGAAACGAATCAGCAGTTCAGGGTCAATGCCTGTTACAGGATACTTGGGGCTGGTGTGCGGGGATGACCAAGAGGGGAGGATAAAGGGAGGAGGGAGGTGGGAGGGGGGTTCAGGAGGGGGAACTCATGTACACCTGGGGCGAATTCATGTCAATGTATGGCAAAACCAACCAATATAATATTGTAAAATAAAAAAAAAAAATAAAAAAAAATGAGCCCTTTTTTTTTTAAAAAAAAAAGAAAAATTGAGTCCTTGGAAACTAGTTCTAGAAAAATAACTTTCCATGTATTTACAATAAGGTAAGAGTTGTTTTCAGGGCTTGTAGACTACTCTCTTGGCGAAGTTATGAGCTGTTTATAAAACACAAAGAACATTTAATTATGACAGCATATTATTTTACGTTGGAATTTGGAATACGAGACTGGAAGAATTAGAAGATAGTGGAGACTGGTTAGTCCACCTCTCTAGTATTTTAGACAGATGGTCATATCAGACTTGTGCTTCAACATCTCAGTGACAGAATTCCCATTGTTCTAAGAAGCAGTGCATTCCATGGGCAGTTTTACTCAGTAGAAAGGTCAAAATCATAGACTTACTGTGTGCAGTTAAAAAACAGGGCTTTTTGGCTGAGACTCAGAAATCTTGTCTGCTCTGGTTTTGGATGTAATGTTGCAGTAAGGTTTAATGCTTAAATGTTTGTTTTATCTTTTAGGGCTTGCATTTCTTTTGGACCTAAGAATCGCTCAATTGGAGCAGCAGCTAAAAGCCAGGTAGAGTTGTGTTTTTTTCATACTTAGTTCTGTGGTTGGTCCATCCTTCCCATGCAGCAGCTCTCTCAGTGCCCATTATGCGTGGAGCACTGGGAGCCCCTGTGTGTACAACTGAGAGCAAACTATTCTCATGTACTTGAGTGAGAAGCAAAGAGCTTTTTAAAATAGCATGAACAGTGGTCTGTTTAATGCAAACTTCCAGGATGTATTTTACCTAGATATTGTTAAAGCAAGGTTTTACTTGTTCCTGAGTTGTTGTTAACAATTTTTTTCCCCTGGGTATTAAAAATAATCAGTAAAGTTTGTCTTGTTGAACTTTCATCTTACTCATATTTAGGGTCAGTGTTGTCTCTAGATTTGACCTTGTTGATCAAGGTTCTCAAGGAAGGAAAGCTTACTTGGAGAAGCACACTTACCGTTAGTTTACTTTTAAACCAGGAGCCTGACTTACTTGCTTGTTTCTCAGTAACTAGAGCAGCAGAACCTGAAGAGTTGTATTTTTCTCAGTGCCTGAGGTTGCTGTAAAATTAAGGAGGTGCATGTTAGATGTTTCTATAATTCAGTCTGGAGCAACATAATAGAATGAATAACTGTCTTTTTCTGGACCAGTCCGGGCCTAAGATTTATAAGCCCCCCCCGAAATGTTGCTAGACTAATTGATTTTTAATTAAATTGGGTGTTTTATAAGTTGCAGAAAGTTCAAGATGTTTTAGGAGACAGCAGGTAGCAAATACAGAGCTGTTTTGGTTTTAAACTTGCTTTCATTATTGAGAATAGTTGTTACACTAAACTGGCTGCCTAGTTCTAGGTTGACATAGTTATTGTGGTATTGAATTTCTTGGCAGCTTACTGAAGCAGAGCCTGACTTTGGAGGCCTCATATTGTTTTACAAAAGAACTTCTGTTTGTGCCTTTTGACATATTGGATTCAGAGGAGCTCTGTTGTTTTTCCTTGGGACTTGTTGCACTCACTTCTGCATTGGGAAGAAGAGCCCATAAGTCTTGAGCAGAAATTCATTTTCAGTTTTTGAATATCTTTGCAGCATTTTTTTCATAAATTGCAGTAGTTTTTGTTAGAGATAAATTAGGAAATGCAGGTGTACATGTATAAGGCATTTATAAGTTAGCATACTACCATTGTCCAAAAATCACTGTTACTATCTTAATGTGTAACCTTTTATATTATAAGCATATAAATTTTTTCTCCCCCACTCTAAGAAAATGACATAATATCATACAGATACTTGTCTCCAGACCTCTAAAATAATTTATCCATTGTATGGATAGACTGTAATTTATTTACTCATTTCCCTGTCGTTGACCCTCTAGGCTCTTTGCAGTTTTCTGTTGTGATAAATAATACTGTGTCAGTTTATTTGCATTTACCTTTGCGGGCTTAGTGTCATCTGTTTTTTTCTTTATGGTAAGTTTCATTCACTAGAGTAGCTGAATTAATATATACTGTTGGATTGACTCCTGGAAAGTTTGAATCATAAACTACAGGTAATTTTTAAAAGAAAGATTATTTAATGTAAATGTTCATTAGACGTTTAATAACAGGAAATATTTTTACAAGGGTAATGATCTGTCTTATTGAGGAAGTAAGACAAATTGGGCTCTGGTCCTAGTTCGCCATCTGTGACCTGTATAGGGCCGTCACTCCTCACTTCAGAAGGCATCATTTATAAAGGTTTAGTGCTGAAGGGAACAAACTAGGAAGGAAAGTTTGTGGCATGAAAAGGATACTAATTTAATCCTGAAATTTTTGAATCTTCCCCCCCCAATTTAATTGCTGTTATAATAGTTTTTCTACTCTTTGATATCCTTTCTCTTAGGTAATTTCCAATGCAAAGAACACAGTCCAAGGATTTAAAAGATTCCATGGCCGAGCATTCTCTGATCCATTTGTGGAGGCAGAAAAATCCAAACTTGCATATGATATTGTGCAGTTGCCCACTGGGTTAACAGGTATAAAGGTAAGGTTCTGAAGATAATGCCTTATGATTGAAATACAGTATTTTATGTTATCAGATCAGTGTATAGAAGAGAGTAGCCATTCCCTCCTCTAGGGGATCTTTCCAACCTAGGGGTCGAACCCAGGTCTCCCACATTGCAAGCAGATTCTTTACCAGCTGAGCCATAAGGGAAGTCCAAGAATACTGAAGTGGATAGCCTATCCTTTCGCCAGCAGTTCTTCCTGATCCAGGAATCAAACCGGAGTCTCCTGCATTGCAGGCGGATTCTTTACCAACTGAGCTAATAGGGAAGCCCTTGAGAATCTTATCAGATCAATATATATCATACCATTCTAGTTTTAAGTTGTAATGAAAATCGTTACAAATGCTTTGGAAAGTCTTGCTGGTGAAGACCATTTGGCATGTTTTTTTTTTTTTTTAAACGATCTGGCTTTTATTTGGGAGCCGTAGGTGGCACTGTTAATAGGGGTTGGACAGGTAGGTGATGATGATGTGAAGTTAACTTCTTGTCTTGTTTTCTAATGCAGCAGTTTTCCCAGTAATCTTTCTGGTATGATTTTAGTGAGTGATTACTGGAAGAGCAAGAAAAGAAATCAGCACTTTAAAGTCACTCCCAGATACGTAGTCATACTCTTGACAGTAGGATTGTAAAGTGGTGGTGTTCTTTTGGAGAAAAGGGAGTTTAGTCTTTGCTATCTCTGGAACATCTAGGAGAATCTCTTTGTGGAGCATGACGTGAGCTGATCATTAGAAAAAGATGAGAGGCTGAGCGATGGGTATGGTGAACACATCTGTCTCTTGCAGTCAGGTGGTAAGAGGAATCCAGAAGTATGTTTGAGCTTTCCAGGCAACTGAGTTTAGAGAAAGGAGATTTGATGTTTGAGACACACCATTTGGAGAACTAAAGATCATGGGAACAGGTTCAAGTCCAAGAGATGCTGAAAATCGTGGGAAAAAGATAGTTTTGTGGTTGTAGCTGAGAATTCAGTTGAATTTGAAAATAAAGAATTCTGATAACTGAAAAATGATCACTGGGTTTACTTAGGGTATTTTCAGCAGTAATTTTAAAACAGTTTTAATGGGCCTAATGATGGATAAGAAGTGCAGAGGAGGAAAAGAAACGGAGGTGAGGAAATTACTTAATAGTTAAGAAAGAAATAGGGTGTGTATTGGCAGATTTAGTCAGAAGAGCCAAGGGAGGAAGAAACTAGGGAGAACACCTGTGGATCCAAGTATGAGGCTGGAGGAATTTTGGAAGACTTACATGAGAAAAGAAGGGGTAGCCTTGAAAGAGGCTCACTGGGAGGATTATTTTCCCACCTATATTCAGTGAGGTGAGAAACTGTTCCAAACCAGAATAAATTATGGTTGGGTTTGGGAGGGAGAAGGTGAGAAGATGGTGTTCAAGTTGGAGCAGGAGCTAAAAGTACAGAGTTGACATTTTTTGGTCTGTACTATAGTTGGGAAGTATGGACATGGAATAGGACCTTAGGCAGTCTTTTCTACGTTTACAGTTTGTAACTCTTGTCAGAATTTCATACCTTTATGCAGGGTGTAGGATATCTTGAAGGTGTCAACAATTATTTATTTTGTCAGGTCTGTCCTTGATGTTGGGGCTAAGACAGTGAATAGTCAGTTCAGTCACTCATTCGTGTCTGACTTTGTGACCCCACGGACTACAGCACGCCAGGCTTCCCTGTCTATCACCAACTCCTGGAGCTTGCTCAAACTCAAGTCCATTGAGTCAGCAGTGAACAGATCTGACAAAAGCTATTGTCTTAGATTGGATCCTAATTGAGGTGATGATTATAAAGTCAACACAGTGAGGAAAGTAAAATGTACATAGTATGTCAGATGGTAAAATAGTTTCCACCACCAGGCCCTTTAATGGAGGAGCAATGTGGGTTATGGTGAGCTATATACCAGTTCGCTTCTTCCCAGTTAGTTGTCTCAAGTTTTGTTGGTGGTCAGAACATACCATTTACATAGTGGTCCTCATGGACGCAGATGAATGGAGCAGTGACCCTACAAGAGACTGACTCAGACTTGCCTGTGAGTGTCTAGGAGTCTCTGGAGGAGGTGTGAGTCAGCGGTGCATTGCTGCAGGGTTGGGGACACTGAGTGTGGCAGTGTTTGCATGGGACCTTTTGAAGGAGGTCACCGTTACCTTCATTACTTCCACCACAGTTTGGTCTCAGGTCAAACAACAGGGAGGGAACACAGCCCTGCTCATCAACAGAAAATTGGATTAAATATTTGCTGAGCGTGGCCCCACCCATCAGAACAAGACCCAGTTTCCCCCACGCATTGTCTCCCATCAGAAGCTTCCCTAAGCCTCTTATCCTTACTTGTCAGAGGGCAGACAGAATGAAAACCACAATCACAGAAAACTAATCAAACTGATCACATGGACCACAGCCTTGTCTTATCTCAATGAAATGATGAGCCATGCCGTGTAGGGCCACCCAAGACAGACGGGTCATGGTGGAGAGTTCTGACAAAACATGGTCCACTGGAGAAGGGAATGGCAAACCACTTCAGTATTCTTGCCTTGAGAACCCCATGAAAATATGGAAAGGCAAAAAGATATGATACTGAAAGATGAACTCCCCAGGTCAGTAGATGCTCAATATGCTACTGAGAAAGGGTGGAGAAATAACTCTAGAAAGAATGAAGAGATGGAGCCAAAACAAAAACAGCGCTCAGTTGTGGATGTGAATGGTGATGGAAGTAAAGTCTGATGCTGTAAAGAACAATGCTAGCAAGGTAATGCTCAAAATTCTCCAAGTTAGGCTTCAATAGGATGTGAGCTGAGAACTTCCAGATGTTCAAGCTAGGTTTTGAAAAGGCAGAGGAACCAGAGATCAAATTGCCAACATTCCTTGAATTACAGAAAAAGCAAGAGAGTTCCAGAAAAACATCTCCTTCTGCTTTATTGACTATGCAAAAGCCTTTTGACTGTGTGTATCACAGCAAACTGAAAAATTCTTCAAAAGATGGGAATACCAGACTACCTACCTGCCTCCTGAGAAATCTGTGTGGAGGTAAAGAAGCAAAGTTAGAACTGGACATGGAACAACAGACTGGTTCCACATCAGGAAAGGAGTACGTCAAGGCTGTATATTGTCACCCTGCTTATTTAACTTATATGCATAGTACATTATGAGAAATGCTGGGCTGAAGAACAAGCTGGAATCAAAATTGAGGGGAGAAATATCAATAATCTCAGATATGCAGATGACACCACCCTTATCGCAGAAAGTGAAAAAGAACTAAAGAGCCTCTTGATGAAAATGAAAGAGGAGAGTGGAAAAGTTGGCTTAAAACTCAGCATTCGGAAAACTAAGATCATGGCATCCGATCCCATCACTTCATGGCAGATAGATGGGGAAACAGTGGAAACAGTGACGGAGTTTATTTTTTTGGGCTCCAGAATCACTGCAGATGGTGTCTGCAGCCATAAAATTAAAAGACGCTTGCTCCTTGGAAGAAAAGCTATGACCAACCGAGACAACATAGTAAAAACCAGAGACTTGACTACTAACAAAGGTCCATCTAGTCAAAGCTTTGGTTTTTCCAGTTGTCATGTATGGCTATAAGAGTTGGACTGTAGAGAAAGCTGATTGCTGAAGAATTGGTGCTTCTGAACTGTGGTGTTAGAGAAGACTCTTGAGAGTCCCTTGGACTGCAAGGATATCAAACCATTCGATCTTAAAGGAATATTCATTGGAAGGACTGATGCTGAAGCTGAAACTCCAATACTTTGATGTGAAGAACTGACTCATTTGAAAAAACCCTGATGCTGGGAAAGATTGAAGGCAGTAGGAGAAGAGGATAACAGAGGATGAGATGGTTGGATGGCATCACTGACTTGATGGACATAAGTTTGAGCAAGCTCTGGGAGTTGGTGATGGATAGGGAAGCCTGGCATGCTGCAATCCATGGGGTCGGAAAGAGTCAGACATGACTGAGCTTCTGAATTGAACTGAATCTCATCTCCAGGTATCCTGGTTGGTAAGCACATTAACAAGCTAAAAGTGACCTTTGAATTATTTTTGCTTCCAAAACTAGCTTTCTTAATTTCCTCTTGAGATAATGTTCCACTGATGATTTAGAAATTATTCATTTTAAGTTTTTAGGACATGAAGAAATACAATAAGTTTAGATCCTTTTGTTTTTTATTGCAGGTGAAATATATGGAGGAGGAACGTAGTTTTACCACGGAGCAGGTGACTGCCATGCTTTTATCCAAACTGAAGGAGACAGCAGAAAGTGTTCTTAAGAAGCCTGTCGTGGACTGTGTTGTTTCGGTAAGTTTCATCTCTACGCATTATTAGGGTCTCTGAAGAAGCAGAAAGAAGAAAGCTGTTAATTGAAAATAAAATTGCTTTTTGTCTTAGCTGGTAACCATTATTTTAAAAACTTTTCAGACTGGTTCTCATATTGAATTTTTTTTTCCTTCCCTAGTTTTTGCTCTTGCTTGTATTATTCTGTCTGTTTAAAGGCTTATCTCTGACTAAGCCCACTTCTTCCTGGATTCCTTCTTGTACCCTGCATAGTGCCTGGCACATGGTAGCCTCTTGTTTGTTGAATTAGATGAATACTCTCAATAAGAAATGCTTTTTCTCTATTCTTGTCTCTGTATCTTTGCTGTTTTTATATCCAACACTAAAGGCAAGACAGCAGTAGACTTCATCTTGTATTTTCCACTTGCCTGTTTAGATGGAAGCCTGGCTGTTTATAGCTTTGTGCTTGAGGTATGGTGGCGTCCTTAGGGACTGTTGAAATTTAGGTGGCTGAATTTGCTTTTCCAGTGAATCTCCTCATTCTGCAGTTGTTATCTGATATTTTAGCTCTTTGGCTTCTTTAGTCTTTCTAAATTTTTATTAAAAAAAATTTTTTTTTTTGATGTATAGCTGATTTACAGTGTGTAATTTCTCCTGTATAGCAGAATGACTTGGTTATATTGATTATATATGTATACAGGTAATGTGTTAGTCGCTAAGTTGTATCTGACTCATTTGCGACCTTTTGGACTGTAGCCTGCCAGGCCCCTCTGTCTATGGAATTCTCCAGGCAGGAAGACTGGAGTGGGTTGCCGTTTCCTTCTTTAGGGGATCTTACCCACTCAGGGGTGGAACCCAGGTCTTTTGCATTGCAGGCAGATTCATTATCGTCTGAACCACCAGGGAAGCCCCATATATGTGTGTTTGTATGTACATGTGTATATATATATATTCCTTTCCATTATGATTTGTGACAGGATATTGAACGTAGTTCCCTGTGCTGTACAGTAGAACTTTGTTGTTTATTGGCCTATTTTGTGTTAATTTTGGTGCACTGATTGGCAAAGCAAGTGGGCTTATTTTATCCCATAGTCTTTTCTGATGGAGTTCTTATTTGTTTCTTGGCTATCTAGTAAAATTGTACTGACTTTTGTCAGGAAGAACTGGATTATGGCCCATAATCCACGTTTGGAGGACGCAAAGAAGAAGGATGCTACTTCTTTAAAGAGCTCAAATTCAGTACAGACCCTGTGTTTCTTAGATGGTTTCTGCTTTCCCCAAATCTCTAGTGGACTTTCAGGTTTCAGTGGACATTTCCCCCACGTACTGTCCTAACTTTGATTCTGAATTTTCTCTGTATTCAGTTCAGTTAAGTCGCTCAGTTGTGTCCGACTCTTTGCGACCCCATGAACCGCAGCACGCCAGGCCTCCCTGTCTGTCACCAACTCCGGAGTCCACCCAAACTCATGTCCATTGAGTCGGTGATGCCATCCAACCATCTCATTCTCTCTCACCCCCTTCTCCTGCCTTCAATCTTTCCCAGCATCAGGGTCTTTTCAAATGAGTCAGCTCTTCGCATGAGGTGGCCAAAGTATTGGAGTTTCAGCTTTGGAAGCATCAGTCCTTCCAGTGAACACCCAGGACTGATCTCCTTTAGGATGGACTGATTGGATCTCCTTGCAGTCCAAGGGACTCTCAAGAGTCTTCTCCAACACCACAGTTCAAAAGCATCAATTTTTCAGCGCTCAGCTTTCTTTATAGTCCAACTCTCACATCCATACATGACCACTGGAAAAGCCATAGCCTTGACTGGATGGACCTTTGTCTCTGCTTTTTAACATGCTCTCTAGGTTGGTCATAACTTTCCTTCCAAGGAGTAAATGTCTTTTAATTTCATGGCTGCAATCACCATCTGCAGTGATTTTGGAGCCCAGAAAAATAAAGTCAGCCACTGTTTCCCCATCTATCTGCCATGAAGTGATGGGACCGGATGCCATGATCTTAGTTTTCTGAATTTTGAGCTTTAAGCCAACTTTTTCACTCTCCTCTTTCACTTTCATCAAGAGGCTCTTTAGTTCTTCACTTTCTGCCATAAGAGTGGTGTCATCTGCACATCTGAGGTTATTGATACTTCTTCTGGCAATCTTGATTCCAGCTTGTTCTTCATCCAGCCCCACGTTTCTCATGATGTACACTGCATATAAGTTAAATAAGCAGGGTGACAAAATTTGCTCTTTATAGAGGTAAATTTTATGTAAAATGGCAAGACTGCCTGAGATGCTTTTCCAGCTTTTGGGATCAAGTTAAAAGGTGATGGATTAAGTTACGTGTTGTGAGTCCTTGAGAATTTTGGTGATTTACTTGGAGAGTTTACAAGACTCAGAATAAAGCCATATTCATGGCTAAGATTTATTATAGTGAAAGGATTCAAAGTAGAATCATTAAAGGGAAATGGTATGTGGAGAACATCTGGAGGAAACCAGTTAAAAGCTTCCAAGAGTCCCCATCTATTGGAGTTAGACCAGAAGTGCTTAATTCCTCCAACAACAAGTTTTAACAACACACATGAAATATACACCAGGGGAGTTCTACCTGAGGCTCAGTTCAGGATTTCTGTTGGAGGCCATTCACAGAGGCATGCTATACCTTGGATGTACCAAAATGTGAGAATTCCAGAAAGAAATTTAAGTATAAAAACATAAACTACGTTGTACAAACAGTTTAGGCCCAGTGAACCACTCTTATAATTTAGGGAATTTTTTCTGTCACTTTAGGGAACTACTTATTCAGATTCCTGGATTCAGGGAAGGGCTAACCTTGCCATCGGGCCTATCTAAGGATAGTGGTCTCGGGCCTCTGTGTGACTCTAGCTTTTGGTGCTATGGTGTATCTGATTGCGATGTAAGTAGGGCCTGGATGTATTTTGTTCTGTTTGTAAACTGATTATTGTTAAATATAAGCTTTATATTTTGGGAAAGGTAATAATAGCCCTCGTGTTAGAATCAAATAACATGTATAAAAGGGTGTATGGGAAGCTTTACCACCTCTGCTACCTAGTAAGTAGATTTTCTTTCCCAGAGATTACTAGTTTTACCATTTAGTTACAGATCTTTCCAGAGGTTTTATGTACCCAAGCAAGTAAGTACAGGTCCTTCTTTACTTTTACTTTTAATAAATTTAGGACAGTTTACCTTATTTGTTCCATAACATTAGAGAGGTGCTTCATTCCATTTAGTGGAGCAGAATGTCCCAGTTTATGCATGTACCATAGTCTATTAGTATTTAACTATAGTCTCTTTTTTGTGGGGGCATTTCCCTGGTGGCTCAGCTGGTAATGAATCCTCCTGCAACAGAGGAGACCCTGGTTCGATTCTGGAGTTGGGAAGATGCCCTGGAGAAGGAATAGGCTACCTACTCCAGTATTCACGGGCTTCCCTGGTGGCTCAGACGGTTAAGAATCTGCCTGTAATGCAGGAGACCTGGCTTTGATCCCTGGGTTGGGAAGATCCCCTGGAGGGGAGGGCACGGCAACCCACTCCAGTATTCTTGCCTGGAGAATTCCCATGGACAGAGGAGCCTTGTGGGCTACAGTCCATGGGGTTGAAAAGTCGGACACAACTGAGCGACTGAACACACAACACAGCACGGTCTCTTTTTGTTGGACATCTCAGTTACTTCTAGATTTTGTCTCTTTAATTGCAAAGAATACTGCAGTGAGTAAAAGTTTGCTCTACGTGCTAAGTTTGTAGGTTATAGGCTAACTTCCTAGAAGTGCAGTTGTTGGGACCGAGGATACATATGTTTAAAATTTTAACAACTATTGTTTAATTGCCCTTTAGAGAATTTGTACTAATTTATACTTATGTCAGCAATGCGTAAGAGGGCTTGTTTGACCACAGCCTCATCAGCTCAGCTTATTGGCATATCAGATAATTCTGATCTATGACTAATGGTAAAAGTATGTGCGATTTTGATATTTTACTTTTTAGGTTAACTTGAATGTTTTAGAATTTATAAACCATTTTGTATTTCACTTTTTCTGAAATATTCCTATCCTTTCCTCATTTTGTTTTGAATTTATGGTCTTCAGTTTTTTAGAAAACATTTTTAAAAATCCTTTTCTCCACTGCATTTTTAAAACTTAATTAAAAAAAAACTGTTTAGTTTTGGCTGTGCTAGGTCTTTGCTGCCACAAAGGCTTTTCTCTCACTGCTGCAAGGGTGGCTGCTCTAATTGTAGTGTGTGGGCTCCTCTTCTGTTACAGAGTGTGCGCTCTAGGGCACGTGGGCTTCATTAGTTGCAACTCCAGGGCTCTAGAGCACAGGCTGAACAGCTGTGGCCCACAGGCTTAGTTGCTCCATGGCATGTGTGATCCTCCTGGATCAGGCATAGAACCTGTGTCTCCTGTGTTGGCAGCTGGATTCTTTATTACTGAGCTACCAGGGAAGCGTGGTCTTCATTTTGATTTATAGTTCTTTGAATATTAGATTAGCTCTTTGCTATTTTATGATGTGAGTTGTAAATATTTTTCCTCATTAGGTTATTAGAATTTTTTAATGAATCAAATGTTTCAGTTCCGCTCCCCCTTTTCCTTCCCTAGCAAAACATTATCTTAGCAAATGTTCTCATTTGGCACCTGATTGACATCAAACCAAAGACATCAGTCCAACAGACGTGGGCAGTGATCCCTTGTAAACTTGACATCCATACGTCTCAGTGCCTGTGAGCATTAGAGCACCTGCCCCTCCTTCTGATCCCTTGTGTGCGAGCTCAGTTGTGTCCGACTCTAGCCTGCTAGGCTTCTATGTCTGTGGAATTTTCCAGGCAAGAGTACTGGAGTGGGTTGCAGTTTCCTCCTTCAGGGGACCTTCCTGACCCAGGGATCAAACCTGCATCTCCTGTGTTGGCAGGTGGATACTTTTACCACTGTGCCACCTGGAAAGCCCGTCTTCTTATCCCTTTGTTGTTCAGTCACTGAGTTGTGTCTGACTCTTTGCAAGCCCATGGACTGCAGCATGCCAGGCTTCCCTGTCCTTCATCATCTCCCGGAGCTTGCTCAAACTCATGTCCATTGAGTCAATGACACCATCCAGCCATCTCATCCTCCGTCACTGCCTTCTGCTCCTGCCCTCAGTCTTTCCCAGCATCAGGGTCTTTTCCAGTGGGTTGGCTCTTCCCACTAGGTGGCCAAAGTATTGGAGTTTCAGCATCAGTCCTTCCAATGAATATGCAGGGTTGACTTCCTTTAAGATTGACTGGTTTGATTTCCTTGCTGTCCAAGGGACTCTTAAGAGTCTTCTCCAGCAACACAGTTGGAAAGCATCAATTCTTCAGCACTCAGCCTTCTTTATAGTTCAACTCTCACATCCGTACATGACTACTGGGAAAACCATAGCTTTGACTGTATGGACCTTTGTTGGCAGAGTTATGTCCCTGCTTCTTAATACACTGTCTAAGTTTGTCAGTAGCTTTTTTTCCCAAGGAGCAAGTGTCTTTTGATTTCATGGTTGCAGTCACCATCTGTAGTGATTTTGGAGGCCAAAAGAAAATAAAATCTGCCACTATTTCCACTTTTTCCCCATTTGTTTGCCATGAAGTGATGGGACCGGATGCCATGATTTTAGTTTTTTGAAAGTTGAGTTTTTAAGCCAACTTTTTCATTCTCCTCTTTCACCACTCATCAAGAAGCTGTTTAGTTCCTCTTTACTTTCTGTTGTTAAAGTGGTATCATCTGCATAACTGAGGTGGTTTATATTTCTCCCGGGAATCTTGATTCCAGGTTGTGATTAATTCAGCCTGACATGTCACATAATGTACTCTGCATATAAGTTAAATAAGCAGGGAGACAATATACAGCCTTGATGTACTTCTTTCTCAATTTTGAACCATTCTGTTGTTCCATGTCCAGTTTTAACTATTGCTTCTGGACCTGCATACAGATTTCTCAGGAGACAGGTAAGGTGGTCTAGTATTTCCATCTCTTTTTTGACAGTTTGTTGTGATCCACACAATCCAAGGCTTTAGCGTAATCAATGAAGCAGTAGTAGATATTTTTCTGAAATTCCGTTGCTTTATCTGTGATCCAGCGAATACTGGCAATTTGATCTCTGGTTCCTCTGTCTTTTCTAAATCCTGCTTGTACCTCTGGAATTTCTTGGTTCATGTGTTGTGGAAGCCTAGCTTGAAGGATTTTGAGCATGACCTTGCTAGCATGTGAAATGAGCACAATTGTACGGTAGTTTGAAGATTCTTTGGCATTGCCCTTCTTTGGGATTGGAATGAAAACTGACCTTTTTCAGTCCTGTGGCCACTGCTGAGTTTTCCAAATTTGCTGGCGTATTGAGTACAGCACTTAACAGCATCATGTTGTGGAATTAGAAATAGCTTAACTGGAATTCCATCAGTCCACTAGCTTTGTTCGTCGTAATGCTTCCTAAAGTTCACTTAACTTCATACTCCAGGCTGTCTGGCTCTAGGTGAGTGATCATGCCGTCGTGGTTATCCAGGTCATTAAGATCTTTTCTGTATATTTCTGTGTATTCTTGTCACCTCTTCTTAATCTCTTCTACTTTTGTTAGGTCCTTGCTATTTCTGTACTTTATTGTGCCCATCTTTGCGTGAAATGTTCCCTTGGTGTCTCCAGTTTTCTTGAAAAGATCTCTGTCTTGTCCTAAATCTGTCTTAGGTGCACTACCAGTGCTGGCCACAAGGTGGTGGAAGAGTCATGGCACTGCAGTTTGCTGGGATTGGAAGCCAAGTAGCACCTTGAAAGCAAGTGAAAGGTTCTTTTTTCTCAGGCGACAGGACTCCAGATAGGGTCCCAGTCATGCTTACTCAACATACTCTGCCTGGGTTGGAATAACGATAAGGGTTATCCTCCTCAGTAGCACAAGGGAGGCTTCACAAGCTGGTTTACACTTTTTTAAAAAGAGATCGAGTGTCATGGAAGTCTCGTCTCATGCGATGGGACAGAGAACTCACAGGTTGGCTCTGCTGGCTAGGGGAAACACTGATTCCAGCTTAGCAGCATTTGTACGACGAGTCCTTTCCCAAATCCATGAAAATACTCAGAACTCATCAGACCATTTTGCTTATATGCAGTTTTCAACTGTCAGAGGCGGTCAGGACTGTCTGGCCTGGGGCTTTTACTGGGATCTTAATTCAGGATTAGCTATGCAAAGCGTGAAATAAGAGGGAATACGTTTTAAGGATCAAGGCTGCTCTTTATAGCCCTGCTGAGGGAATAATTTTAGATGTGATTGGTATGGAGAAAAGTGGGCAAGCCACTCCAGTACTCTTGCCTAGAAAATCCCATGGATGGAGGAGCCTGGTAGGCTGCAGTCCGTGGGGTCGCTAAGGGTCGGACACGACTGAGCGACTTCACTTTCACTTTTCACTTTTACACATTGGAGAAGGAAATGGCAACCCACTCCAGTGTTCTTGTCTGGAGAATCCCAGGGACAGGGGAGCCTGGTGGGCTTCTGTCTATGGGGTCACACAGAGTCGGACACGACTGAAGTGACTTAGCAGCAGCAGCAGGGCAGGGCACAAGCCTGCTTTCAGGCCCAGGCTTCTTCAGTGGTATGGTAGAAATGAGACCTCAGCCTGGGGTCCAGCTTATCCTCTGCAAGGCTAGTTGCCTCAGCAGGTGCAGCTCATGAGCAGCTTCAGGAGAATGAAGATGTTAGACATGATCAGGCCAAATCAGAGCTCCTAAGTCTGCTCTACCAGCTTCTGGCACAATGTCATCTTGAATTGTGTATACCCAGAGAAGGCTGAGGAGAAGGCAATGGCAAGCCACGCCAGTACTCTTGCCTAGAAAATCCTGTGGACGGAGGAGCCTGATAGGCTGCATTCCATGGGGTCACTACAAGTTGGATACGACTGAGCGACTTCACTTTTCACTTTCACACATTGGAGAAGGAAATGGCAACCTACTCCAGTGTTCTTGCCTGGAGAATCTCAGGGACGGGGGAGCCTGGTGGGCTGGATATGACTGAAGTGACTTAGCAGCAGCAGCGGAAAAGGCTGGGTGGAGCCAGCCGCTTCTCCATCCTGGGAGAGGTGCCTGGAGATGATAGTGGGGAAGTAGGTGCCAAGCTTGTGAGCAGAGAAGAAGGGATAAACATGTTTAGCCAGGAGAAGCTTGGAGCCAGGCTGTAATCACACAGGGCCAGTAGTGCAAAAAACACCCAGCAAGTGCACAAAGATCTCAGAGGCAGTGAATCCTAGCCACTGCACCAGCTTCCAGAGCAAGATAAGCATCGCGCAGGTTGAGTGAACCAGGGTCCAGCTGAGCGTCCCACACACCGGGCTGTGCCCCCACTCCCATGGGCCTCGCTGATGCCTGCAGTTACTGCCAGGCGAGTGAGAGGTAGCAAGCAGTCGTGCTTGCTGTGGCCCTTGGCCCCAGTGCTGCTGATTTCCCAGCCACATCTTGGGACCCAGCACTGGCCATCAGAGGATGCTTATGTTGACCTGCTGGTTCTTTTGGATTTTGTATTATATTTAGAAAACGCTTCTTTTTTTTCCCCTTCTTTCTTTGACAGTAAAGATTCCCTTTTATTCTGATACTCATGATTTTTAAAAACATTTACATCTTTGGTTTGAAATATTTTTTGGTATTTGGTGTTTAGCAGGGTTGCAACTTTATTTTATTTTCTATATGGCTGTCCATTTGTCCCAAGACTATAGAATAGCCCAGATTTGCTGTATTGGTTTGAAATATTTCCTTGATCATATAGAATAAATAGCTGTAGCTATCTGAGGGCATTTCTGGATTTTACTGTTTTTTTGACAGGTGTATTTTAAATCAGGAATCTCCATAATATGGTAAATTAAAAAATTCTTTTTATAGGTTCCTTGTTTCTATACTGATGCAGAAAGACGATCAGTGATGGATGCAACACAGATTGCTGGTCTCAATTGTCTGCGATTAATGAATGAAACTACTGCAGGTAGGTGACTATTAACTGAAATTTTTTTTACTTGCTCATCAAAGGTTGTGAGATCTTAAAACCCTAGGGTTTCTTATTCCATATTTTACTTGGAGCACTTACCAGTATTTTGGGGTATTCTGTCACATATGAAGAGTTTGCTTGACAAGTACTTTTTCTGTATCTTCATAGCACTTTGATATTTAATTGCATGCTATTTTGGAAAGGAAGTGCATTTATTATGTGTTTGGAGCATTGCTTTGGTTTAAATATTGGGTTTTTCTCCCAACTTGTGGGCCGGTAGAGTCAGAGGGGTGGGGTTTATAAAGCAAGATCTCAGGAGGCAGAATATATGGGAATGTTGAGAGATGGCACAAGGGAATATGGGGGAAAATGTTTGGAAAAGTGGGAGAAAGTGGTTTTGGAAAAAATTGCCACAGTTGCTGAAACTGGAAATTGGAAACATTAAGGAAGCCAAAGTGAAATGAATGTCAGCGTATATCTGTTCGAAGTCAGTGTTATTTGTGAATAAACCATGCAGAGCTTATAAGGATTTTGAATCTTTTTTGCAGCTGTAAATCTGTTTTTTCCTATGTAAATGAATTTTAAGTTTACTATTAAAATGATAACATTGTTTATTTTTGTATTATTATGTAGTTGCTCTTGCATATGGAATCTATAAACAAGATCTTCCTGCCTTAGAAGAGAAACCAAGAAATGTAGTTTTTGTAGACATGGGGCATTCTTCTTATCAAGTTTCTGTATGTGCATTTAATAGAGGAAAACTTAAAGTAAGTATATTTTTCCCAGGAGACTGTATTACAGATGTATGATAATTAGGAATTCATGAGAGGCAACTTAAAGTAGTTGGTTATGGAGTTGTGTTTTGGGGCTTCCCTGGTGGTCCAGTGGTTAAGAATCGCCCTGCCAATGCAGGGGATATGGGTTTGTTCTCTGGTCCAGGAAGATGCCATGTGCTGCTCATCTGTGAAGCCTGTGTGCCACAACTACTGACCCCGTGCTCTAGAGCCCTTGGGCTGCGACTGTCGAGCCTGTACGCCACAAGTACTGAAGCTTGTATGCCTGGAGCCTGTGCTCTGCAGCATGAGAAGCCACTGCAACTAGAGGAAGCCCACTAGAGAAAGCAATGAGGGCCCTCCTCAGTCATAAATAAATATATCTCAAAGAATTATGTTTCACCAGTGGAAACTTGGTATGAGTCATCTGAACTAGAAATTAGTTGTGTTGGGGTGGGGTGGAAGTTGGAAGCCCAAAGTAATTTTTGAGGTGTTGTCAAGATAATGAAGCAAAGAGCATAGAATTTGAGGAAAAAGTCCTTAGATTCCTGAGCCTGTTTATTTTTGTTTGTAATGTGGGGAAAGTAACGCTTCCTTGCAGGTTTACCAGGGGGAGTCTTTAACATATAGTCTTACGTTGTCAGATGTCTTACACTGAGGATTAAGGGGTGATAAAGGTATTCTGTTAAGGTTTCGAGTGTTCTGGGAACAGGGTGGAGTGACTAGAACTTGGCTGGCCAAAAGAAACCAGCCTAGGAGTTCTAGTCTAGATGTGTAGAGATGATAGAGCTCTGTAGAAAGCAGTTTTGTATACAGAGAAGTCTAGTAATGTTAATGGCAAAGAGGGACTGGAGGGTAATGCTGGTCACAGTTGAAAAAAGCTTTTTAAGTATGTATATACACTTCCTATAATAGTCTCTTTATTAAGGTAAAATTTATGTAGAGTGAAAGGTATAGATTTTCGGTTTTTTTTTAATTGAAGTGTAGTTGGTTTATTACAATGTTGTGTTTCAGGTATTACAGCATAGTGATTCAATTATACATATATTGATAAATTCTTCTTCAGATTCTTTTTTCCTTAGAGGGAAAATTACAAAATTGCAAAATACTGAATGTAGTTCTCTGTGCTATAAAGTAGGTCCTTATTGGTTCTCTGTTTTATTTATAGTAATGTTAATTCCATCTTCCTCATTTATCCCTCCTCCTCACCTTCCTGTGGTTAACTTTGGTAACCATAAGTTTGTTTCCTATATCTGTGGGTCACAGTCAGATTTGATAGTATTTGCTAGTTCCTCAGTGGTACTTAAAATCAATTTTCTAGCTTGGTGATTTTATCTAGAATGTACTTAAAAACCAAGGATAATCTGCATATTTGCTTTAATTACTTGGGTTCTGTATCAGAGTTTTTGCTGCCAGGTCTAAATTGGCTTTTTGCTCTCCCAACTTGGGGGTTGGTCCAATGGAACTACCTATCCCAGAATAAGTATTTGTTAGATTTGAAGGGTATTTTGAGTTTCTCTTTGTTACAGTCCTTTGTTTCTTTGAAAAATGGACTTGCTTCTGCTTTATATTCTGATTTGTTTCCATTTTTTTTTTTAATATTAAGTAGATCTTGGGGATGGTTGGGAAATAAGAGGATCATGATTTTTACAGATATAAATGAGGGACCAAGTGTTATTCTCAGTGTTTAAGCTTTACTTTTATCCATAATAGGATTATTTCTAAATTCCAGTTTATACTCTCACCTTTTTAGACAGCATGTATTGGCTATAATTTAGCCTTGTCTTTGAGTCAGTGTGATGTGTATTAGTATTTGCTTCACTATCAGCTGTCACTTGTCAGTTTTCCAATTACAGTTTAAATTTAACTATCAAAATACTTACTATAGAATCATACCAAATTTGGAAACATATTTATGAAGGAAAGACATTCATGATCTTACTACAGTTTGATGTATTTCATTCTAGTCATTTATAAAAACAAAATTGGAATTACACAGAACTGTACTCAGTTCTGTGTGTTTTTTTTTTTTTTTTTCTTTCATGAGATCACTCACTAAGAAAAACTTCCTGAGGACATTTAACATTCTTTGAAGAGATGGTTTTGAGGGTGTTGGTCATCACTTACTTAGCCAGTTTTCTATTATTGAATCTGATTAGATGTAGTTTGCTTATGATTTCCTTTAGAGATTTAGAAAAGGATAACCCAACCTAATTATAGTCTATGTTGAGTTAGAAACAGATTACTGTGAGTTAAGGCTGGTGGTGAATTGCATGGAACTAAATAAGCCTTTGGTATTATTTGCAGTTTTGTGGTAGAGAGAAGACTAGAACTGTATATGACATTTTAGTGTATTGGCTCTTGAATTATAATTATTGTTTGGCGTCAGATTGGTGTAGTGGGGTAGGCATAGGTTTTGAAATTGAGATTGGGTTTTGAATTCTGCTTCTCCCACTTGATATCTTTGTGACCTATAGATTGTCTGATCTGTCTAGATCTGTAAATTGAGGGTTATGATGCCTCATTTCATAGTGGTTGTAACTTTGTTTAAATGACGTATGTACATTGCCTTGTTTCGACTGGTGTGCCTTACCGCCTTTTTATTAGTTTACCAGTTAAATATATGTCATGATAAAATTTTAAATTGGTTAGTTTTTTAACTAGTTATCATCTTTTCCCAAAGGTTCTGGCCACGGCATTTGACACAACACTGGGAGGCAGAAAATTTGATGAGGTGCTAGTAAATCACTTCTGTGAAGAATTTGGAAAGAAATACAAGCTAGACATAAAGTCCAAAATCCGTGCATTATTACGACTGTCTCAGGAGTGTGAGAAACTCAAGAAATTGATGAGTGCAAATGCTTCAGACCTTCCTTTGAGCATCGAATGTTTTATGAATGATGTTGATGTTTCTGGAACTATGAATAGGTAACCATATTAATATTTTGATGGTAAACTGAACTGTGGTGTTTCTCTGTATTAGCCTTAATTATCTAATTGTTGAATTTATCATGATTGCTACAACTTCAGATTTTGTAGGTAAAAATTAGAGGCCTTTCAGGATCTTGCCTTTAATGTGAAGGTTGAGTTTGATTATTCAAATAATTTCAACTAATTGCTTTGTTCTGGTTAATTGGTTAATTGAATGTTCCAAGAAATTGACAGTTCTCTGACATGTGCCTGTGTTAAACATGAGTCACTAGTTTTCATAAGTTCAGAGCAGAGTGCTTTAATGCAGAATTATATGGAATTTGCTTTAGTCATTGATTCAGAAATTGTATTTTTGAGTAATTCAGTATCACTTGAGACATCAGGTCTTTTTGTATAACATAAGAATTCTAGGTAATTTGATGTTTCAGGGTTATCCTCAGAAACACCCAGAATGTTTCCGTTACCGGGTCAGGTTGCTTGGATGTTCTTCAGGATGTGAACTCTACTTACTGGTAGAATTCAAAGAAGTCTAATGGATTGTTTGGGAAAGTGTGGCCTGAGCTGTGCTCAGAATATTGAGATGGGCATCAAAATTGCTTCCAGTCTGCCAGAGTTAGATTAATGTGCCTAGTAACCAGATTGTAGTCACCTTTCTCTTCTACTTGAAGTGATGGTTTTCATTTTTATTTTTTTTTCATTAAACTGTAACTTTCTTGTGTTTGTATAACGTATTAGGTGGAATCCTACACTGTTATGTTTGGCTTCTTTTGTGTCTGGCTTCTTTAACTTAATGTTTTTAAGTTCATCCACGTTGTATGTGTTCATACCTCATTGCTTTTTATGGCAAGTAATATTCCATTTGTGTGAGCATGTCACATTTTATTTATCCATTCATCAATTACTGGACATCTGTGTTTCAACCTTTTAGCTTTTGTGGTGAATGCCTTATAAACATTCACCACAAGTTGTTTGAGTTGTTTGAGTATTTTCAGTTCTTTTGGGTATATAGCCAGGAGTGGAATTGCTTGGTCATGTGGTAATTATATACTTAGATTTTTGTGGAATCACCAACTGTTTTCAGTGTGTTCAGTGCATCTCTAGTGGAAATGTTCACTTCCCTCCTAAAAGCTCAGAAATACTTATTTCACATAAAAATGAGTAAAATACTGAGCTACCATACGATTCAGCATTTCCGCTCTTAGGTATATATCCAAGAGAACTGAAAACACATTTACACAAAAATTTATACACAAATGTTCATAGCAGCACTACTTATAATACCCCCAAAATGGAAACAACCCAAATTCCCATCAACTGATAAACTAGATAAACAAAACTGAACTGATAAAATATATATGTCCATATAATAGAATATTATTTGGCAATTAAAAAACTTGTATAGCTTGAATGAACCTTGAAAAGTTTATGCTAGAGGAAAGAAATAAGTTAAAATTACTGCATTTTGTCTAATTCTATTTATATGAAATGTCCAAAACGAGTGGTTGCCTAGGGCTAGGGTTTTGGTGGAGTTGGAAGAATAATGTTAATGGTGGTAAAAATACTTTTTTAGGGTGATGAAAATGTTTTAAAATTGATAGTGGTAATGCTTGTACAATTCTGAATATACTAAAAGCCATTGAATTGTGCACTCTAAATATGACACTTTTTGTGTCATTTCTACTGTATGTGAATTTAAATTTCAGTAAAACTTTATAAAAAGGAACAACCTCTGCCACTACCACTGCTGTCTTTCTAGAATGCTCTTTGTGCTTCGTTTTCATGTTTTTATTACGGACATTTTCAAATTTGCAGCAAAAGTGGAAGAATTTTACAGTGAACATTCTTATCCTGCCACTTAGGCTCTACCGATAATATTAACTGTACTTGTTTTTTCACATACCTGTTGATCTATCCATCCTTCTGTCTACCCATCAGTTTTATCTTTTGATGCATCTCAAAGCCATCTGTCTATACACTTTTAAGTATACACATTAACCAGAGTTTAATGTTTGTAGTTTTTGGTATACTTTACATAAAGACATGCTCCGGTTTTAAGTGTCATTTGCTGAGTTTTGACAGTTGCATGCATCCTACAAACCACTACTCTCCATCATTTTAGAAGTTTTCTCAGGCCTCCATCCTCAAGAGCAGCCACTGATAAGGTTTTTTATTTTGAGGGGCATAGATTACATTTACCTTTTCTAGAAGTATAAATGAAATCATACAGCATTTCGTCTTTTGTGTTAGACTTCTTTGGTCACCATGAAACTGAGATTCATTTAGTTCAGCATCCCCAACCTTTTTGGCAACAGGGCCTGGTTTCGTGGAAGACAATTTTTCCACAGATGTTGGGGGTAGGGAAGATGGGACTGATTCCTGGATGAGTCAAGAGCATTACATTTATTACACTGCTGCTGATCTGATAGGAGGTGGAGCTCAGGTAGTAATGTGAATGATGGGGAATGACTGTAAATACAGATGACGCTTGCCCTCCAGTCACTTCCTGCTGTGTGGCCTGGTTCCTAACAGGCCAAGGACCAGTACTGGTCTGTGGCCTGGGGTTTGGACTCCTGACTTAGTTGTTGCATATATCATCTGTTCCTTCTTGTGTATTGCTGCCTAGTTTGACACTGTAGACTTGACGTTTTCTCCTATTGCTGGACTCTAACTCTGCACTTTTTTGATATTAGGAACAAAACTGTCATTTTAAACTTGATTTTGGTTGCTACAAATCCTTATCAATATTGGTATTAGTGATCTTGAATTTTTGCCATTCTGGTGGGTGCATTCTATACCTCTACTGTTTTTCTTTTTTTGAGATGTAGTTCGTGAAAGTTAACACATTTCTAATTCAGTGGGTTTTAATGTATTCACAGAATTGTGCAACCATTACCACAACCCAGTTTTAGAATATTTTCATCACCTCGTAAAGAAACTCTAGATGAGCTATCATTCTGTGAAAAGACATAGGAAAATCTTCAGTGTATCTTTCTAAGCAATAGTAGTCAGTCTAAAAAGGCTGTGTGATTCCAACTATATGACATTCTAGAAATATTTGACATTGTATATGACATTCTATATGATAACGAACGATATGACATTCTAGAAGAGAGAAAACTGGAGACAGTAAAAAGATCAATGGTTAGAGGTTCAGTGGAAGGGAGGGATTAATAGAGTATGGAAGATTTTTTAGAGTAGTGAAACTATTCAATACGATATGGTAATGGTGAATACTTGCACCATGTGTCAAATTATATAGAACCTTAATTTATACTACCATGTATCAGTATTGGCTCATCAGTTGCTAGAAACGTATCTTGCTAATGTAAGATGCTGATAGGGAAACTGGAGTTGGGAGTAAGAGGTGTATAGGAATTCTCTGTACTTTCTGTTTATTTCTCTGTAAACCTAAAACCAGCCAAAAAAAATAAAGCATTAATTACAGGGAAAAAAAAATCCTCTTACGCAGTAACTTGTCTTTCCCCATCTGTTCTTCCTGTCCTTAGCCCTAGGCAGTCTCTTTGGATTTAGTTCTGATAATTTCATATAAATGGGGTCAGTCATATAATACATCTTCTTTGTGATTGGCTTATTTTACCTAGCATAATGTTTTCAAAGTTCATCCACGTTTCAACATGTAATAAGTGCTTTTTATTATTTTCATCCCTTTTTGCTGAATACAGTTAATGGATGTTAGGGTTTTCCGTACTTTCTTGCCTCTTGTGAATAATGTTGGTATGACCACTCATGTGCGGAGTTTCGTGTAGTCACATGTTTTCAGTTGTGGAGAAACACCCGGAGCAGCATTGCTGGGTCGCGTGGGAGCACCACGTGTAACATGTTGAGGAGTTGCTGAGCGCTTCCAAAGTGGCTGTAGCATTTCATATTCCTGCCAAGAGTGTATATGAGGTCCAGTTTCTCTGCATCTTTGCCAGTGCTTGTTACGTCTGTTTGATTATAGTTATTTATTCTACATAAAAGTGGACTGTGACTTGACCTGTTGTTGTTTTTTCATAGAGGCAAATTTCTGGAGATGTGTGATGATCTCTTAGCTAGAGTGGAGCCACCACTTCGTAGTATTTTGGAACAGGCCAGTAAGTATTTTTGTGATTGTATTGTTTATCTTGGGCTGTTTGGAGGATGTTAACTCTCCCCAACCCCCCATCCCCAGTTTTACCAGTTTTCTTTGTATGAACTACTTCAATGCTATATTAAACTTCCTTTTACCAATATCTTCCCCCTGCAGTACCTCCAGTAGTGTCTGGGAAAGTCTTAATAGTTTTCCCCAGAAATATAATTCAGACAGATTCAAAGATGGGTTTAATGTCTCAGGTATTTCATGGTGGTAAAAATTATCTTTAGCAGTGTTGCTGTGGTAGTTTTGTAGGATTTTCTGTCAGTGAATCTTGTTGACTAAGAAGGGAAAGGATATGATAACCACATACTTAATTTAATCTCAGGGTAAAAGGTAGACGTTTGATTTAGGAATATATTACTGTTGTTTCCCAAATCTTTGACAGACCTTTTCCTAGAGTCCACTCTTGTGCTGAGATGTACTCTGATCTTGACACAGGCTCAGATATGAAAATAAAGCGATTTTGACAAATGCATATTCTTTCCATACTGGTACAACCCATTTCTTTAAATAGCCCTTCTCAACAGATGGTTGCATAAAATGTGAGCAGGAAACCAGGTGGTATTAAGAGGTATTTTATGAATGACAGCGGAGCCTTGGGTGGTTCCCTCTTTCCTTCTGTTATGAGGAGACTGAACCTGTATTATAATCTGAGCCAGCAGAGCCCTGAGGTCCCTCGGCTGTTACTCTCAGACTGTATCCTGAAGTCTATTTACTCTTAGTCCACACAGGCCTGTCAGGCTGGGTCAGACAGAACTTCCTTACCACTTTTTGTCAGCCGTTTTATTTTCTTTATGGCTAGCTTAACTGTTGGTATTTTAACACTTATTTGTGTGAGTCTTTCTGAGATTGCAGGACTTACACTATAGGACTTTAGATATTCCTCACCCTCACCTCTTAAATCTCAGTACTATTGTGCCACCCTGCCCTCATTATTTTGAGCATTAAAATACAACTACCTGCTTCCAAATGGCACACACTTGTGTGTGTGTGTGTGTGTGTGTGTATGTTACTGTGGAGGGGATGAAGAGTGGTTGTGGGTTTTCTTACATATTTGTGAATTATTTTGTTGTGATAAGATGTTATATTGCCCTTTTATTTCATTGTAAAACATGAAAGATTCTTTTAATCTAAATGTCTATTCTAATTGTTTTCAAATAGAGTTAAAGAAAGAAGATATTTATGCAGTGGAGATAGTTGGTGGTGCAACACGAATCCCTGCAGTGAAAGAGAAGATCAGCAAATTTTTTGGTAAAGAAATTAGTACAACACTAAATGCTGATGAAGCTGTTACTCGAGGCTGTGCATTGCAGGTGAGCTTGCTTGCTTTCACAGGTAGCCACTGACAGGTCATTGTAGCAGTACAGCAGTGGTTAATGTATCCAGCTAGTCTGAGACTAGCTCCCTGATTTTAAGGTCTAAGATTCTGAAACATTTGTTTTAAAATTGATACTAGAGGTGGCATTCATAAAATGGAATTGTTTGTACTATATAACATGTAATAAGATGAAAGAATTTACTAGAAACGTAAGTAGGCCTGAAATACTACTAGAATTTGGCATATTTGTTACATGAAGTAGTGTTGTACATCAGTTCAATAAAGGTTGAAATTAATGGAAAAATATAAGGAATAGCTAGATTAATAGCTGGGTGATTTGACAAATGATAGACACTTATCAAACCACTTATTTAGATATTACAAAATTAAGTAGATGCTCTTCTGAAGTTATTTTTCTTATAAGTCTTATAATAGTTCATAATACCTATTTTCCAAATGGAATTTTAAAAAATTCTTATTCTAGTGTGCAATCTTATCGCCTGCTTTCAAAGTCAGAGAATTTTCTATCACTGATGTAGTGCCATATCCAATATCTCTGAGATGGAATTCTCCAGCTGAAGAAGGGTCAAGGTAATCTTTTAATGATTTTTGTACTTAACAAGTTAAGTCTTGGTAAATACTGTTTCAGCTTACACAAATCTGTTAGGTTATAGTGCATGAAGCGAAGTGATTACTTACTTTACTCATCAGAATAAGTTTGTGTCCTTACTAGTTTTGTTTATTTGATACTGCTGAAATAATTGGTGCCTTTTATGTGCCCTGGTGGCTCAGACAGTAAAGAGTCTGCCTGCAGTGTGGGAGACCTGTGTTCGATCCCTGGGTCGGGAAGATGCTCTGGAGAAGGAAATGGCAACCCACTCCAGAATTCTTTCCTGGAGAATCCCATGGACGAAGGAGCCTGACAGGCTACAGTCCATGAGGTTGCAAAGAGTTGGATACGACTTCGCTTTCACTTTTACTTTCATGTGTCGAAGTGTGTGTGTGTGTGTTTAAAACTGATGCTGTATATACACACACATGCATTTTTTTCTTGGAAGCTCTTATGGACTGGAAATGATGTCAGTTGAGAAGAGTAACGAGTTGCATTACTGATGAGGCTGGAATACCTGGGTAACAGTGTTAGGAATGTCCTAAATCTGTTTGTCTTTTCTCCTCCATTCAGTGACTGTGAAGTCTTTTCAAAAAATCATGCTGCGCCTTTCTCTAAAGTACTCACGTTTTATAGAAAGGAACCTTTCACCCTTGAGGCTTATTATAGCTCTCCTCAAGATTTGCCTTATCCAGATCCTGCTATAGGTAAGTAAAGAGTTGGGAATTAAAAAACAGGGTGTACTTGGGAGAATGGGAATAGCAAAGCAAGTATAATATACTGAAATTTGAGTATTTTAAATCACATGCACAAAAGAACCTTTCAGAATGGGAATAGCAAAGCGAGTATAATATATTGAAATTTGAGTACTTTAAATCACATACACACGAAAAAAACCTTTCAGTTTTATTACCAGGTTCAGGACCAGCAAGATGGTCATTATTTAATTGGATCTCCTACTGTGGACTGAAGTTCTTTTTTTTTTTTCAAAAGGTTTTTAAAATTAATTTTAATCAGTTAAAAAATTTTTGGCTGTACCATGTGGCTTATGAGATCTTAGTTCCCTGACCAGGAATCAAACCTGTGCCCTTGGCAGTGAAAGCATGGAGTCCCGACCATTGGACCACCAAGGAATTCCCTGGGCTGTAGTTCTTGGTTAATGCACGTTATTGTTATACTTTGTGCATAATGTGATGCTGGTTACTGAAAGTATTCAATTCTGACCCTAACATAGAGTTAGGTGTACCCAGAAAAATTATTTGCAGATTGTGATAATCAGTATCATAGGTTATGGAACCATGTTGTCTTCATTCTTCATTGACTATGAGAAACTTAGTATCTGGAAATAATAACCAGTTGAGGAGAGAGAATCTAGAGTTAATAATAATTACAGAACTAGAGTAGATGGGTAAAGTATTAGGAACATCCTGAATGGCACTTCGAAGCTTAGAAAGTTAACCTACTGTGGGTTTTCCTCACTTGTAAAACAGAAATAAACATGATAATAGTTTACAGAGTTTTATGAAATTAAAAACATGAGCAAAACGCTAGTATAATAATTGAATCTAGAAAAGGCAGTTTCTTAATAAGTGACAAAGAATATGGAATCTTTGGGGTTTTCAGTAGATGAAAATGTGACAAATCTGTTCTAGGCGTTTACTCTGCAGTAGCATATAAAGATGAATTGTGATAAGGGACTGGAGGGAAGGACATGTTTGAAGAGTTAGGAGATACTTGAGTTCTTAATTGGGAGAAGATGATTAAAAGTTTGGTTATATGTGAAAGAAGGAGAAGTCTGATGATGTACTAAGATTCTAAGAGTGTCCGCTTTGCTTATTTGAAGTATCGTGCTACTGACCTTTCACTGAGAAATGGGCATAACCTGGCGGTGTGGGCATATATTTGTGTTTGAATTCACCCTCTTAGGTGATGTATTCTCTTTTGTCTTTCATATGTCCTTAGCTCAGTTTTCAGTTCAGAAAGTCACTCCGCAGTCTGATGGCTCCAGTTCAAAAGTGAAAGTCAAGGTTCGAGTAAATGTCCATGGCATTTTCAGTGTGTCCAGTGCATCTCTAGTGGAAGTGCACAAGTTTGAGGAAAATGAAGAACCGATGGAAACAGATCAGAATGCAAAGGAGGAAGAGGTAATCCAGACAATTTTATACCATTTTAGGCCATTTATAATGGCTCAGAGGTGACACTTGTCTAGAAATTCTAGCAGATAGGGTGACAGAGCTGCTGAGAGTAGGTTTGCACGCATACCCTATCATGTGTGAACTAGCACAAAGTCTTTATATGGAATTTGTATAGAAATGGGACATAGTTGGCTTCCTCCTTTAGACCATGGACTTGTCAATTTGAGTTATTCTTGATTCTTTTGTGATTACTGGCGAATGCTGAGTCTCAGTTGATTATTTCTATAGGTATCGTAGAATTCACACTCATTTGTTGGAGTCATGCACTGGGCCTTGTCCTTATTGTGTGTAAAAATCAAGGCTTTATAAAACTGCACTTGTTCAGGTCTCATCCCCACAGATTTTGTTAAAGTTTGTCTGGGCTACGTCCCAGGTGTTTGTTTTAAAAACCTCCAAGGCTATTATAATATGCTGTAGGCATTGAAAGCTAATGTGATTCAAGGTCTCTACAGACATCTTTATTATTGGCAGGCTTTGTTCTTTAAACTTCTAATAGAATTTTCAAGGTGTCCACTTTCCCTAATGCATACAGTGGTTGTACATTTGAGGATGAAATGTCTGATTTTAAAAACTACTGTTAGAAGTTTAGACTTTTGAAAGAAATGTGTTCATAAGGAAGCAAGGAGAAACTCATGCTCTCCTCAGATTTTATTGTGTTAAATATTGCCACACTATGTACTTCTGAGTACTACTATGGCTTTATAATGTAGTTTTGTAACCACTCTTGTTTATATAAGGGCAGCGCAAGTGTTATCTCCATTGTACAGATGTGGTAACTGAGATCCAGAGAGGAAAGCTTCTGTGTTCTAAGTATAACATATATGTCATAGCTGCAATTAGAGTCTGGTTTGTCTGATTGTTGGTAATTAGCAGGAATTCCATATCCTGTGGTTTTGCCAGTGTGTCGTGAAAGTTGCTTTAGTCTTTCGCTAGTATTTCCTAGTTTCAGAATTTGATGTGACCTATTTTTCAGAAGATGCAAGTGGACCAGGAGGAGCCACATGTTGAAGAGCAACAGCAACAGACACCAGCAGAAAATAAGGCGGAGTCCGAAGAAATGGAGGTATAAATTGTATTTGATAGTGTGATTTGCTGTCTTTTTACATACATGGTTTTGACATGACATATTATGTCTTGGAAGGGGATTATATTAGAAATCTTCATTTATTTGAACAGTCCTTTTTTTTTTTTTTGGTGTTGAAATAGTATTTATTTAGAATAGGTTTTTGTTTAAAAAATCCCCCCAATTTAAAAGTTTGGCTTTCAGCACATACTAGGCTGCCTTAACAGCCTTTAGAAATATTAAAATTGTAAACATTAACAAACACTCTGAGTCTTCCTTAAATAGTGTACAACAAGTTCTAGTCTAGTACTCTTAAAAGCATAGTTATATCACCTCTCATAATTTTGACATGTTGTAGTCTTTGTAATTTAAGAGATCAATTTAACATTCCCCTAAAGAGCTGTTTATAACACTGTGTACCAGGAAGAGAGAGAATACAGAGGTCTTTCACTTCTGCCTTGCATAGAGATAAAACTGAATAATATTAACTCCACAATACTTAAAAGCCTTTCATAAAAAAATGTAACAACTTTCTGCTTTAGTTTCCAAGAAGCCAGAAAACTGATCTCTAAATTTGAAGCTTTATGTCCCTGTGCCTCAAATTCTGAGGTGCTCTTTTGATTTACACCAGTTTTACATGAGGCTGATTGTCCCATTTAAGAATGGTCTGAGTATTGTGATTTTCTTTTTTTAAATAAATATTCAACTGAAAAATCCCTGGGCAAGGCCTTACCAATCAGTATTTTAATATTGAAAATTGAAGCATTTAACACAATATATTTTGAGCAGAAAATTCCCTTAGGCCTTGAAACTTTTAAGTTCCTTTCAGACCAAAAGCTCTCAGTGCAGTGGGTGAAATTGAGAGCTATGTGGTGGACTTTATTTCCCACCGTGATAAAACTAGATTTCTGCAGATCTTGTAGCTCTGTCCTGTCAGTGTAGTTTCAGAGTCTTACTACTTACTATTGTAGTTTTCCAGGTAATTTGTAACGGACCTAACTACTGATCCATGCTGCTAAGTCACTTCAGTCGCGTCCGACTCTGTGTGACCCCATAGACGGAAGCCCACCAGGCTCCCCCGTCTCTGGGATTCTCCAGGCAAGAACACTGGAGTGGGTTGCCATTTCCTTCTCCAATGTGTGAAAGTGAAAGTGAAGTCGCTCAGTCGTGTCCGACCCTTAGCGACCCCACGGACTGCAGCCTACCAGGCTCCTCCATCCATGGGATTTTCTCGGCAAGAGTACTGGAGTGGCTTGCCATTGCCTTCTCCGACTGATCCATAGCCTAATACAAAAGAAATCGAAAGGAGAAAATTTCAGATCATTTGCTTGAGATTACAGGAGTAATGTCTGTCTCAAGCAGTGTGAATCTGTTAGCAGTGAGCCTTGGGGTCCTCAGGAAATCCATGGGAAATAAAACCTTGTAAACTTGGCTAAGGTTGTGCAGCACCCATCAGTCCCACTCATGAGACTGTGCCGCTGTCCCCTCTCTGCCAGCGTATTTGAAGTCTTAAAGCAAGATTTTGCAGTGTGTTTGGAAAGTGTGTTTGGCAAGATGGTCTTTGAACTTTAGTCTGGATGGCATGTGGGAAGAAAGCACTCAGAAGCCCTAGTTTGACTAGCTTAGTGATTAGTTCATGCTGGTTTCTGAATGGCTGTTACTAATAGTCATCTTAGCCATAACTTACTCTTTACTAATAGTGAAACATGATGTTTTCAAATTTTGTCAACTCTTCTGAAACGTATCTTTACGTTGAAGTACTGTTCTAAATAATATATTGAAATACAGTTTGTAAACAATATTGAAGTGAATGTGTAACATTTTTGGGTCCATTACAACCTGTTGTTTAACTTTTGAGTTTTCATGTTTAAATTTTGTCATCAGCATTGAAAACAGCTTTTCTTACAAATTATGTGTGACATTGCAGGGTATAATCTCACCTTCTAAGGTATTTCTGATTGTGGCATTTAAAAAAGTTTGGCAGAGCCTTTAGGAGGCTCAAGTCTGGTACCCATTTTTATGTCGGTTAACAAACTTCAATTAATTTAACTTTGCAAATAATTGTAAAAAGAAAATAATGGACAGAGGAAATCATGCTCACAGATGCTTTAGTGTCTTGTAGGCCTTTTCGGAGGTGAAGACCTGTTGTTGCCTGGTTTGGGGGCAGCTGTTTTTTCTTTGTTCTTTTTTTTTTTCCTTTGTTCTTAAAGGTGGAGGAGGAGAGAGGAATGAGGTGGGCCTGACCTTTCCCCCTCCCCCCATCAGGCCTTAGAGATGTGGGAAGTTCATGGAGTTATTTAGGTTCCTTTTGTGAGGTGGCTTGGGAACTGACACCTTTTATAGTATTGTTTCTAAAGGAAATGATAACAAATTTCAGCTCTGATGTAAGATTTGGACAGGAGGTGGGGAAATGACTTTGAAATCTTGCCTCATGTCATAGAGAAGATTATATTCCAGATTATTTGAAAGTTACAGATGAAGAATTAAAAAACAGCTGGAATGGGACTTCCCTGATGGTCCAGTGGTAAAAAATCTATCTGCCAGTGCAGACATGGGTTTGACCCCTGGTCCAGGAGGATTCCATATGCCGCAGATCACACATCTAAGCCTGTGCACCACAGCCACAGAGCTTGCTGCTCTGTAAGAAGAGAAGCACCTCAATGAGAAGCCCTTGCTTGCACCACAACTAGAGAAAGCCTGTGTGTAGCCGCAATGAAGGCCCAGCCCAGCACAGCCAAAATAAATAAATATTTAAAAAGAAGCTGGAATGAATACTTTTCTAACCTGTGAATCAGCAGGAGCTTTGAAAGCATGAAAGCAGTGAAAGAGTCACAAAGGGAAAGATGGATGGATTAAAAATAAAAGCTTGCATAGACTAATAATAAAAGATTAGAAAAAATTTGGAAGAGTCAATCACTGGGGGAAAAAAACACAAAGATCCCAAGAGAACAGTGAATGAAATATGACTAGGCAATTTGGAGGTGTAAGTATGCCTTGTAAATGTGTAAGAAAAGGTTATTGCCCCAATGAAAATAATAGATCATGGCAAACGAATTCTTCTTTGTGGCCAGGGTACAGCGAAATGGATTTTCTTACTACTTATGAGAATCAAAATAGGTACAGATACTCTGGAAATCATCTTATTGCTGTATTTTTGATCCTTAAAAATTTCATTACCCTCTCCCTACTAATTTCCTATGCACGTTTGTATGTTTAGATACGAGTGGAAGAAAATTAGAGAATATTTAATTGTAATGGTTTGTTGATGGTGGGGTTATGGGAGTTTTTTTGTGTGTGTATATAAGTGTATGTGTATATAGGGGTTATGGGAGTTTGTTTTTGTGTGTGTGTGTATGTATATCAGTGTATGTGTGTGTACACATCAGTAGTATTAAGTATAATCACACTGTGTTACAGTCAAGTCTCCAGCACTTCTTTCATCTGTCCAACCAAAATTACCTGTGAAAAAATAATTCCCATTTCCTCTATTCCCCCATCCTCTGGGAACCACCATTACTTTTTATCTCTATGGATTTGACTATTCATATATTTCTAACTTTCCAGATATTATAAGAAAACAAACTTAGGTTAAACCAGCCTTTGAAACGTGACCCATTTGGAAGCTGGAGTCTGTATATGTGTACTTAATGATTTCTGTTATTTTAGACCTCTCAAGCTGGATCAAAAGACAAAAAGATGGACCAACCACCTCAAGCCAAGAAGGCAAAAGTGAAGACCAGTACTGTGGACCTGCCAATTGAGAATCAGCTGTTATGGCAGATAGACAGAGAGATGCTCAACTTATACATTGAGAATGAGGTGGTTATTTTAAGTCTGCTAGAGCAATAAGCTAGAACCTTAATGTGACCATAGTGTTCAAATGCTGTGTCTAGTGACCTTTATGCATTGTGTGGGGTTTGGGAACAATTCAATGTTTTGGGGTATTGGAGGACAAGTTTAATAGATCCCAAGATACATCATCAAAATTGTTTTATGGTGATATGTCTATTGCTAAAAACTCTCTAATGAAATCTTCTGACATTTCGGGGAGGTATCATTCATGTTTTTGGGTGTGTGAGTTTGGTTGTTCACTAGAGATTGGGATGTTTGAGGCCAGGGTCAGGGAAGTCGATCAGTGGGAGAACTCAGAGTAGCCTTGATGTTTTGTTTATTAGTTTCTTTCCCTGTTACCAGTCATAACTCTGGTTATGGTGAGTGATACAGTGTTTGGGACCTTGGGGCACAATTATTCGATTAAGTGTTGTCTGTGAGGTTTCTTATGATAGGTACATTGGGTCTTAGAGTAGTTTTATAGAACCTTTAGCATCTATACTATATGAATAATTTTGATGTTTCCTGGGTATGTAATACAGCAGGTTATACCCACCTTGTGACAGTGAGCTCATAGTTTCTGTTAGTTCTTGTCCTAGCATTTTCCTTATTTTTACTTTTGAGTTTCAACATCTTGCTATTTTTTCTGTTGCTTTTTTTTCCCTAAGCATACCCACGAAACTCTCACTTGATCGTCATAATTTACTGAGGACTAATGCTTCCAGCTCTTTTCTCGGATGATTTGCAGAACTAAAAGGATTTTGGGAAGAAGGCGTCTCTTAACTTTTATAACTATATTACTTAATAGTTAAGAGGAAATTGTCTCAGTTTTTTGAATGTCTGACTACTGTTCACAGGGTAAGATGATCATGCAGGATAAACTAGAGAAAGAGAGGAATGATGCTAAGAATGCAGTAGAAGAATATGTGTACGAAATGAGAGACAAGCTGGGTGGTGAATATGAGAAGTTTGTGAGTGAAGATGTAAGTATGTGCCGCAGTGTGTCTGCTCATTTTGTGTCTTCTGGGAGGATCCTTAAATGTACTTAGGAGTGATGTTTTGCATCTGTAGTACACAGTTTTTGGGAGCAGTTTTATATTGTCTCATACAGTATTGGTGGAGTGTTTCCTCAAGGTGAGTCTTTGTGCCTCACCTTTCTTTGGTGTGTCACTTTTTGATACACTTGCATGCTATTATTTACCTAGTATTTTTCTTTAAAAACTCACTTTTCTCCTGATGCTTATTTGAACTCACTTGTTAGAAAAAGATTTAGGTGTAATTGACATATCATTTTAGTTGTTTCAGATGTGCATCATAATTATTGAAAGTCACTCAGTGGTGTCCGACTCTTTGCGACTCCATGGATAGTCCATGGAATTCTCCAGGCCAGAATACTGGAGTGGGTAGCCTTTCCCTTCTCCAGGGGATCTTCCCAACCCTGGGATCGAACCCAGGTCTCCCACAATACAGGCAGATTCTTTACCAGCTGAGCCACAGTGTTTATATATGTTGTGAAATGATTACCACCGTAAGTCTAAACATCTATCACTACACATACTTAATTTTTTTTCTTGTGATGAGAACTTTTAAGATTTATTCTCTTGGGAACTTTCAATACAGTGTTATTTACTATTCACTCACTTATTTTTAAATGTAATTTTTAATTCTGAAATTTTCAAACATATCCAAATGTCTCCTACAGTGGAGAAAATAATGTAATAAACCCCCTTGTACACCTATAAAGCAAAATAAGATTGTGTCAGTCTTGTTTCCTATATCCCCTTCTCCCCACTACCTCATGTTTTAAAGAAAATCCAGGACTGTTTCTTTATTCCTGAATCAACTAATTTTTGATTGACTTAATTGCATTGTTTCCTTCATCTTTAGGACCGTAACAATTTTACCTTGAAACTAGAAGATACTGAAAATTGGTTGTATGAGGATGGAGAAGACCAGCCAAAGCAAGTTTATGTTGATAAATTGGCTGAATTAAAAGTAAGTGATTCTTGAAAGTGAAATGATGTACTTTGCATGGAGAATACCTCAAAATTGTAATTCTCATGTTAAATGAAGGCAGGTTGAAAGTGATTGAAAAACTCTACTTTTTATCACTTAGTTTCACTGTCTTTCTTTCTTTTAAAACTTCATGATAGCAAAAGAATTTTTCTGAAAATTGAGTTCAGACATAAAATATTTTACTAAATTGGAGCTTGAGTGTGTTCTTAGGGTCAAAAAATTAAAAGGATAATAAGATATATTCCTGTCCTTTAACAGACAGTGGCAATGCAGTTGGAGTAGGGGTGTGTATATTCAGCTTCGATTCTCAATAGAGCAGAAGTGACTGGTTTTGTATGTAAAGAAGTGATAGTTACACTTTAGAGTTAAAAATCCAAAGAATTATTTAAAAAGTTGAGGCCTCTTGTTTGGAAAAAGATGCAAGCACACAAGAACTTTTTCCATTTATCTGGTTACTTAGTTTCTTGTTAAACTATTCCATTGTTGACTAACCTTTGGAATGAAATTACTCAAGGACAGTAAGTACATGCAGTTTCCTGTCATTCTGGAAAGAATGATCCTGCTCATTGAGTTTTTTTATTTACCTTTTTTTTTTTATGGGACCTGTCTAACACATGGAAGGAGACAGAATAATAGCTTTAGCTATTGTCAGCTTATGTCCAGTTTTGTTCCATTTCTGCTCCTTTCCACTTCCAGTTATTTTAAGCAAGTCTCCTAGGTTATATTTAACCCCAGGTTATATCAGTGTGTATTTAAAAGAAAATATAACCTTATGCTGTTCCACTGTCGCATATGAAAGTTCCTTAGCATCGCTGTTAGCATTGCCATGTATTCAGTCGGTTTTGAGGTTCCAGTTGTCTCATAAGTTGTGTTTTAGCTTCTCTGACTCGGATCCAAATAGGGCCCATACATTGTGTTGATGCATCTCTTGAGACTGTATCTGCAGTTCTCCTTCCATCGTTTTCTCTTCCTTTACTTAGTTGATGAAAAAACGGAATCATTTGTCCTGGAGAATTTATTTCCAGTCCATATTTTACTCCTTTTCACCCCTGTGGTGTTTTATCTTATTGGTAAATTTATGGTTAGAGCTTTGTAAAACACAGATTTAAACATTTTTGGCAAGTGTACTTCATATACAGTGTTGTATATCACTGTAAGGAGGCATCTAATTTTTGGTTGTCTCCCCAGTGTATTTTGAGAACTAGGGTTCAGGTGACAAGTTGAAGCGGCTCCACGTGGAACAGTATTGATGTATATTCTGATGAAGCCTGAGGATAATATTTCAGTGGTCTGGGGAAAAATATTCAACTTCTTATATATAGAACACAGAGATTAAGTGTTTTAATTCATAATCAGTCTTAGTAGAAAAATACTGCTTTGTTAGTTTAAACTCCCCTGTGAAGAATTTGTGTATTCTCTCTCCTAATAAGAATCTAGGTCAGCCTATTAAGATGCGATTCCAGGAATCTGAAGAAAGACCAAAATTATTTGACGAACTAGGGAAACAAATCCAACAGTATATGAAAGTAATCAGCTCTTTCAAAAACAAGGTATCTTTTCTTTTTTTTCCTTTTTCCTACTAATGTTTTGGTAGAGTTTTGAGATATTTTCGTAGCAGTTTTTTTCTGTTATTTAATAACGTTTTCTTTTTGGATGTTAATGAGATGTATAATATTTTATTTAACCTTACTAAGAACCCTGGGATTTGCTGCTGCTTTTTAGTAAGGAGACTCAGTCCTTTTCTTGTTATGAAATGTTTTGTTAGTGACTTAACTTTGCTCTAGTCTGGTCTTAGAACACATTAGGCGAATAGTTTGTAGGACTGTTTCAACAATAAACTATGGGTGTATCATTTTCTTGAGTACTATGTGATACTGCAAAATATATCGTTAAATCTACACAGTACGTTTATGAAATAGGTGGTTTAATCCTTCCTTATCCAGGTTACTCTTGGGGGAACTGGGATTTGGCCTGTGGTCTGGGTTGCTCCCAGACTTTGGTCAATAGTTTGGTTAATTCAGCTTTTATACTATAGGTTCTTGATGTATTGTCAGCGTTCAGTTCTGTTGCTCAGTTGTGTCCGACTCTTTGCGACCCCATGAACTGTAGCACGCCAGACCTCCCTGTCCATCACCAGCTCCTGGAGCCTACCCAGACTCATGTCCATTGAGTTGGTGATGCCATCCAACCATCTCATCCTCTGTTGTCCCTTTCTCCTCCTGCCCTCAATCTTTCCCAGCATCAGGGTCTTTTCCAGTGAGTCAGCTCTTCACATAAGGTGGCCAAAGTATTGGTGTTTCAGCTTCAACATCAGTCCTTCCAGTGATCACCCAGGACTGATCTCCTTTAGGATGGACCTGGTTGGATCTCCTTGCAGTCCAAGAAACTCTCAAGAGTCTTCTCCAACACCACAGTTCAAAAGCATTAATTCTTTGGCACTTAGCTTTCTTTATAGTCCAACTCTCACATCCATGCATGACTACTAGAAAAACCATAGACTCGACTAGATGGACCTTTGTTAGCAAAGTAATGTCTCTGTTTTTTAATATGCCGTCTAGGTTGGTCATAACTTTCCTTCCAAGGAGTAAATGTCTTTTAATTTCATGGCTGCAATCACCATCTGTAGTGATTTTGGAGCCCCCAAAAATAAAGTCAGCCACTGTTTCCCCATCTATTTGCCATGAAGTGATGGGACCGGATGTCATGATCTTTGTTTTCTGAATGTTGAGCTTTAAGCCAACTTTTTCACTCTCCTCTTTCACTTTCATCAAGAGGCTTTTTGGTTCTTCTTCACTTTGTGCCATAAGGGTGGTGTCTTCTGCATGTAAGAAACTTAAATGTAATAAATTAAGCTTTCTAAAAAGATTAATTTAAAAATTTTACTTCTGAAAGGATTCTTTTAAAAAACTCTTCATAATTATTTTGTTTCTTAACTTCGATGCCTAAACCTCCAGTCTCATATCTAATGACATGGCCTTTTTTTTTTACATTGTAAAATTATATTTATTTATTTGCAAAGTTATAAGATTTTGTGTAAAGCATGTGCTGTTTATACTGCTGAAACCTTTTAATTGCCACCTTGTGTATTCATTTTGACCTTGAAATGCATTTCCTCTGTTTTAAAAATTGAGGTTACTTTCCTTTATTGAATTTTTAGGAATTGAATGTGTAGCTTGTGAGGCTAGATGGGCTTCATTTTGGGAAAGAATGTAACTTTTTGGAAGATGCTGAAGAACTAGGCAATGTTTGAGTAGGGCCCGTATCATTCTTTGACGCTTGTCTGGTTGGCTTCTGGTTATAGGAGGACCAGTATGATCATTTGGATGCTGCTGACATGCTGAAGGTGGAAAAAAGCACGAATGAGGCCATGGAGTGGATGAATAACAAGCTGAATCTGCAGAACAAGCAGAGTCTGACCATGGATCCAGTTGTCAAGGCAAAAGAGATTGAAGCTAAAATTAAAGTAATTCATGACTTTAAAGATTTAATAGTTTTTTCTAGTCAGTATTGGTATTATTAATAGAGAATTTCATTACTCCATCTTTGCTTACATCTTGGGGATAGGATAGTAGAGGGTGGACTTGGATTTTAGTATGCTATATAAAATTACAAAAACCACTGTTTTCTTTCCTGTTGTTCTAGGAGCTGACGAGTATCTGCAGCCCTATAATTTCAAAGCCCAAACCCAAAGTGGAGCCTCCAAAAGAGGAGCAAAAGAACGCAGAGCAGAATGGACCAGTGGATGGACAAGGAGACAACCCGGGCCCTCAGGCTGCCGAGCAGGGCACAGACACGGCTGTGCCTGTGGATTCAGACAAGAGGCTTCCTGAAATGGACATCGATTGATTCCAACAATTGTTTATATTAAAACAGACTATTATAAAGCTTTAAGTTGTCAACTTTGTTCTAAATATCAACTAGAGCAATTAAATACTGGAGATTTCTTAGTCAGTTTTTAGGGGACTTGAGGGGGAGGGGATATCAGTAATGTATGGAGCATTTTGACTTCTAAATAGTTAGATACAGAAATGAAGTGCATTGTATCTTTTTCATAACGGTACTATTTAGAAGCCCAGTTAGTCTTACTGAGCTTATGCTTCACTCCTTTTATGTTTAATCATGCTTGTACAAAGAGAAGTTTGTTTTAGAAAGTCGAGCTATAGCACAGGCTATACCTAGCTATCAAGCAAACTTTTTGTTATGACATAAATGACAGGAACTCTTAATTGTGCTTAAAAATTCTGCTGTGGAGGTTGCCACAAAGGCTCCCTGCCTGGTGTGGGGATGGGGGAGGGATCTCCCTCTGTTTCTGAGGGCTAGAGCATGACATAGATTAACATAGAACAACAAAGGTGTGCTCTGAGCTTCATGTGTCACTACGCTCCCCTGGGACTCCCACCCCATCTTCCCGTCTTTCCCAGATAAAAGGGGTTCCCATTAAAAATGCCATGTGTTGCTTTTGGGAAAATAGACCCTTTCACCTGGAGCAGGTTGTTAACTGAGGATTTTAAACCTGGAGGTTCTTCCTGAGAATGTATATTTCTGAAAGTATGTTCATTAATATCCCAAGCATCAAAGTCTAAATAATTTTCAGAAGGTTAGAATTGGGTAGATGTATTGTTGGATATAGGCATGGTAAATTTAACTGAGGGATTGATTATTGTTAATTATGGTATAAAGATTTTTATCCTGGCCTGCTTGTTCAGGTGAGAGATACTCTGTGTAAATTTGAGGTATAGGTGAAGTCTTAGGACAAGAGTTAAAAAGTTCTTTTTTGGCTCATTCACAGTCACTTATGTGTTAAGCATTAACATCTGTCATGAATCTGCCAATGTGTATGTGTTAAACGGCTGACAGACTGTACAAAAGCTAAGATGCACTGGATTGTACTGGATGAGTCTGAAGTTAGTGTTAAAAGTGGTGCCTGACTTTAGCAGCGCCTCATTCTTAACAATGCAGTCACCGTCAGGAGCACCAAAGCATTCCCTGTGACAGCGCTTTGGGCGGTATTGATAGGAGTGAGGCATTTTGGGAACTCTAAGGGAAACCTGTAGGGTTAGAGCCCAGAGCTGGTCCTTGCCCTAGAAACTGTTACAAGCTTTGTTGGTTACATTTTGGACCTTTGTTATAATTGTTAATCTGTATAACAGAGTGCTTCTCTGTTACTTTTGACTTATGTTGTTAGAAATAAGCGTATATCTTGCATATTTAGAATGAGTTTCTGTCCATCTCTGCACTAAAAAATTCAGACTGTTATAAGCTCTAAAGTGCTGTACAGAAACGTTGCTTAGAGGAGGAAGGTGGAAGTGTATTTATGTTGGCGTGTAAGCATGCATGGAAGCCTCGCAGCACCAGGACTTGGCCCTGTTCTTAGAACATCCTTTGTCCATTCTCTACCTGTCCAGCTTCAAGAGTTCAGCTGGCCTGCTGTGAGGCCAGGAGCTACTTTGGAGTGCTGGCTGCAGGATTAAGCCAATGCTTATGCAACTTGACTCAGTCCTTAATGGCCATTTCTTCTAAAAATTTTCTTTTGTGTGTGGGGAGGGTGTGGGACTTGGGATGGGGTTGAATTTGAGGTTTAAACTAGAATTAAGATGATATGGTCTTCTTGCTTTCTGTTTAGACAGGCTTGCAGACCAATTGAATTTACATGGAGGCCAGACCAGAGAGTAACAGTTGATGACTTGTGTGCAGACAAGCATTTATCCAGGTTGCATTATCTAAATTGGTTTGTTAAAGCTCCAGGTTACATTCTTACACAAAGAAAAACATTCAGTAAACATGAGGCAAGTTTAGGAAAACTTAATAAAAAGAAACCTGTCTTACACTCTTAAGGAATGGTTTTCTTAATTTCATAATTGTGTGTGTGTGTTTCTGTGTTTTCAATAAAAAATTTTCTCTGGAGGTAAGAGTCCTCTTAGCTGAATTCCAAGTTGTTAACTTTTTTCAGTGATCTCCATTCTGAAGAACATTCAAGGCTCAGCAGCACATTGGGTGGTAGGAAGTAGTTCTCAATACTCAACTCTCCCATGCTGAGTCTCAGCCCAGTTCTCTGGTTTAGGAATCCTTACCTTGCTCCTGTAACTGGGCCTTATTTTGAGGGTTTTTACAATAGCAGGAGGTGAGTTATGGCCCCACGAAGGCCAGTGCCAGGACTGATGCCTGCCCCTTCAGAGAATAGGACATAGCCCAGAATGTGCTTAAACAGTGGCTACCATAGCAGTTGTAGTAGTGTGCGCGTGCATGTGTGTGTTGGTGTATATGTGGGGTGGTGCTGCGTGCTGAAAGGGGATGAAGCCACCAGAAGAGACCGTAAGTGCAAAGAATGGGGCCGAGATGTGGAGGGGCACAGGGCCTTCCTGTAGTCCTACCACTTAATAGTCCCAGTGCTCGACCTACCCAGAGAGCCGGTACTCGCCACCTTCAGGAACTGTCTGGAGTAAAGTTTTTCTCTGGGCCTCTGGGAGAAGAGTGGACACCTGATAGTGTGAGTGGGAAGCCTGGGCCCAGCCACGTAGCTACTGATTATCCAGAGTATAGCCATTTTATAGGGATGTTGGGAGTTGCGTGGAAAGTATAACACACCTGTTTACCTGGGAGAGGTGCCAGCATTCCGTGTCAGTGGGGAAGAGGGTGTTGGAGGCAGAACTAGGGCTGGTGTCGAAGGTTTTGCAATGGGGCAGCTTCAGATTAATGTGAAGAATTTCTTTCACAGTTCCCATGGGGTTGTTGAGGATTCACACAGGCTTTAGACCAGTGACCTCTGAGATGCTTTGCAAGCATCTTAAGGGGTTTTTGTGGGGGAACTGTCAGAGGTGAAAGAAGTGGTAGGGCTTGCTAGGGCTGAGAGATTGAAGTCCTGGTGTGGAGCACTGGGCTTCTAACCTGAGGGTGACAATGTTTTAGGGAAGTTCGTTTGATACGTGCAGAGTGAGTTGGACCTGGGGGAGATTGGAGATAGTAGAACTTTTAAAGTCCATGTTTTAGGGTTGTGAACCAAAAGAAGGGATAAATGGTAAGTCTTGGTACTGGAGGAAAAGGGAAGATGGAAAAGTGATTAAAAAAAAAACCATGCTGTTAGAAGCAGGGGGAATAGCCTGACAAGGGCACACAGGCCAGGCTTCAAGGACCAGTTGGCATATTATTAATCTGGCTTTGGTAATACACTTCTGTGTATTTGGTTGATTTCGATCATTTTTCTTTAAGTGGCTTTGATAGATCATTTCTTATGTAAAATTTGTCAGTTATAAGACAATATGCACAATTTCTCATTTGGAAGGAACATGGAATGTGTTTGCATAAAAGTCAAATCTGGCTATATGTTTCAAAATGAAATGGGTTTTTCTCAAGGTGGGATTGGAGTGATTTTTTGTTAGGAAATTTTTGCGTGTTTGTGTTTTCTAGATTTCTGTAATAAGCATTTTGGAGTTTTCTAATGTTAAGCGAAGTATTTTATTTTTAGACTTTGTTTTGCGTTTATTTGATTGTGCCAGGTCTTAGCTGGGCTCATGGGATCTTTGATCTTTGTGGTGGCATGCAGGATCTTGTCAGTTGTAGCAGGCGTGCGAACTCTTAGTTGGGGCATGTAGGATCTAGTTCCCTGACCAGGGATCAAATCTGCTTTGGGAGCGTGGAGTCCTAGCCACTGGACCATGAGAGAAGTTTACCTAGAATATGTTAAGAAGAATGTCTTCAAGGTTTCAAAGCTGGAATAAAGGACTCGATAGGCAGCTGGAGCTCCTGGTCTGTAGGAGTTAGTGCAAATGCTCTTGGGAGTCTGGATAAGATTAGGAAGTTGTGTAACATGGAACTGAGGGATCCTGTAGCTTCAGCTGCTGTGGAAGGAAGCTTTGGAGGTCAGGGTATGTTCCTGCCTTAGGGAGTAAAGGATGCTTTTTTGGCTGTGTCAGGAAGAAGTGGGGGATTTGCAGGAAACGAGCTGCGAGAGGGGAAAGACCATGCCTCAGGCATGTTAGGGAGGAGGGAGTTTGAGAAGTCAGGTGGCAGTGGCCGGTGGGGTTAGCGGCTGTGGGGGTGCTTCAGGAGCGTGCAGTGAAGCCTCGGGTGGAGGAGAGCATTTGGTCAGGAGGCTTGGCCTAGTTAAGGGATCAACTTGGGGAGGAAGGAAGTTAGGCAGCATCCTAGGCCCACTGTCCTGTGTGCAAATGGGGAGGATTTCCACCACTTACTTGGAGACTGGCATTCCTTCCCTGGGTAGTGCTCCTTGCCTCTGGCTGGAGCAGCCCTGGGATATGACCCTCACTGCCCTGGTCATCTGAGCTGGATACTGCAATTTCGGGCAGGTGCCATAGTGTAGAAAAGAAGGAGGGGAACTCTTAAGCAGCAGGCTAGAGGCAAAATGGGAAAATGGCCATGTTGGGGTAGAAGCACCAGGAGGATAAAGGAAGGAGTGCATTTCTGGTGGATCAGAGAAGGGAGGACTTCAGAATTTGTGAGCCAAATACAGAAAGCTTTCCAGATCCGTCCAATCAATATACACGAGCAAGTGCCAGGCTAATCCTGACCTTGTCTTCCTGGTTTTGATACAGCGGTAAGGGCAGGGAGGGAGAGTAGGGGAAATATTCTAACCTGGGATTTGCTGGTTTCAAAAACAACCAACAGAAAAATATATGTAGACAGCTGTGTTTGGGGCCCTTTTCCATTAGTTGGGTCTGTGTTTACATCCTTCAAAGGCCAGGTGAACTTGTAAGGTTTAGAGTCCCTGGATCACGGAGGGTCAAAATTCGTATCACAAGCAAGCAGGCCCGTACCCCGTACATTGTTTTTTCTATGTGCATTTTAAAATAGACTACTATTCAGTCAAGACTTGGCTAAATGCTTGGGGGAGAGAAAACTGAAAACACTTGGAAAACAGTCTCAGTGTCTCAGTGAAGCATTATAAATTCCAGTGAAGCATTTCTGAGGATGAGCTGAATTTAGTAGATGTTCCAAAAAAGGATGGCCCAAATGATAGTGTGCCTTTCAGCAATGCTGGTGGACAGGCCTCCCATGAGACTGCCATGAGGACCAGGAGGGTTGTATGGGATAGAACTTAGAAAATTGAGAGGGTATATGCAGTCCTAAATGAAGCTGGGTGAGGGGCCTTTCCTCTGTGAGTCTTGTCCTCATCTATATTTTCCAACTGAAGGATGGATCCTACCTTGTTCACCACTGCCCCGGGCAGCCAGCATGAGGCGAGGAATACTTGAATCCACACGTACAATATTTTCAGTGAATAAAAACATGAGAACTATATTTGAAAACATTAAACTCTTACTTTGTGGATGAGGAAAGTGTCAAAGCAGGCAAAGCTCACGGAGCAGGTGGATGGCAGAGCCAGGAATCCCTGCTATGGCTTTTCCAGTAGTCATGTACAGATGTGAGATTTGGACCATAAAAAATGGCTGAGCACTGAAGAATCGATGCGTTCAAACGGGCTGGAGAAGACTCGCAGGAGGATCAAACCAGTCAATCCTAAAGAAAATCAGTCCTGAATATTTATAGAAGGATTGATGCTGAAGCTCAACTCCAATACTTCAGTCATCTGATGGGAAGAGCCAACTCATTGGAAAAGACCCTGATGCTGGGAAAGATTTAGGGCAGGAGAAGGGGATAGCAGAAGATACAATGGTTAGATAGCGTCATTGACTCTATGGACGTGGATTTGAACAAACTCTGGGAGATGGTGAAAGGGGTATGTCAAGGCTGTATATTGTCACCCTGCTTCTTTAACTTACATGCACAGTACATCATGTGAAATGCTGGGCTGGATGAAGCACCAGTTGGAATCAAGATTGATGGGAGAAATACCAATAACCTCAGATACGCAGATGACACCACCCTTATGGAAGAAAGTGAAGAATTACAGAGCCTCTTGAAAGTGAAAGGAGAGTGGAAAAGTTGGCTTAAAACTCAACATTCAGAAAACAAAGATCATGGCATCTGGTCCCATCACTTCATGGCAAATAGATGGGGAAACAATGGAAACAGTGACAGACTTTATTTTTTTGGGCTCCAAAATCACTGCAGTTGGTGACTGCAGCCATGAAATTAAAAGACGCTTGCTCCTTGGAAGAAAAGCTATGATCAACCTAGACAGCATATTAAAAAGCAGAGACATTACTTTGCCAACACAGTTCTGTCTAGTCAGAGCTATGGTTTTTCCAGTAGTCATGTATGGATGTAAGAGTCGCACTATAAAGAAAGCTGAACGCTGAACTGTGGTTTTGGAGAAGACTCTTGAGAGTCCCTTGGACAGTAAGGAGATCTATCCACTCCATCCTAAAGGAAATCAGTCCTGAATATTCATTGGAAGGACTGATGCTGAAGTTGAAACTTCAGTACTTTGGCCACTTGATGCGAAGAACCGATTCATTGGAAAAGACCCTGATGCTGGGAAAGATTGAAAGCAGGAGCAGAAGGGGATGACAGAGGATAAGATGGTTGGATGGCATCACTGATGCGCTGGACATGAGTATCGGCTCCACAAGTTGGTGATGTACAGGGAAGCCTGGTGTGCTGCAGTCCATGGGGTCGCAAAGAGTCAGACATGACTAAGCGACTGAACAATAACAAACAATCTTCTGGAAAAGTGTGTGCCTGGAATATGGGGCTTTTACCTCCCCCAAAACAGTAACCCTACATACTGCATTATCTGGAGTAGCACCGGCTTCCTGAGACTCCAATTCCCCTCCTCCAGTCAGTTCTGATTTGGTGTGGTGTGAGCAGCGGGGTTGAAGTGGCCACTTGAGGGCGACATCGCTCTTCCTTTGCTTGCTGTCAGACTAAGTAGCAGCTTTGCGCCTTAGGAGTCCTGGAGTTGAGGAGAATGCAGATGTTCAATTCCTCTCCTTTGGGGTAGCTGAGAGCAAAACAAACGTGGTTTAACAGAGGCCTCAGGCTAGAAGGCAGGGAACTTTTATGAACTTTTGCTTGTAAGATGTCCTTATCATTCAAAGTGTGACATTGCTTGTTATAAAAGAATATTGGACTAACCCCAGATCTTAAGCACCCAGCCCAGTGTTTCTCAGACTAGGCTGGTGCTCTTGTTAAAAGGCAGATACTTATCTGGTAGGGGCTTGGGAGATTACAGTTCTAACAAGCTCCCAGGTGATGCTCACAAAGGACCATATTTTGACTTTGAAAAACTTAACCTCTAGAAGCCTTAGTTTCTCTGTTGGTGAAGTTGTGGTCATACCAGTTCTGCTCATCACAGGAAATGATGGATGTGGAAGACATTCTAGACAAACAAGATAAAGATACTGCGAGCTCTAGGCATGTAATTTTCCTTTTTAAGCCCTATTAGCAGCACAAGGAGCAGCTGACCCAGGTATAAACAGCATCAGGGCTGTGGAAGAAATTTCTTTCTTGCCCTTATCCTGCCAGTTAGCTGGCATCACTGACTCAATGGACATGGGTTTGAGCAAATTCTGGGAGATGGTGAAGGACAGGAAAGCTTGGTGTGCTGCAGTCAATGGGGTCACAAAGAGTCAAACATGACTGAGCAACTGAACAACAACAATCCTTCCAGGCACCCAGATTTCTGAGGAACGTTGTTGATGGGCAGGCTAGGGAGCCTACAGGCGCTGACCTCCTAGTGGGTATGGTCACTAGTGCCCCTCTCCCCGCCCACCCCCTCAGCCCCCCGAGTGTTGCTTCCTGCCCCTGGGCTGTACATCTTACTGAGCGCCAGAGGCCCCAACACACCTTCTGACCTAAGCCTCTCCTGTTGACTTGGTGTGACCCCATTGGTAGCCCCAGAAGGGGGGTTGCTCCTGACCTCTGTAGAGGATAGGGTCTCTAGCTGGGCATAGAGACTCCCAAGGAATCAGCAGTGTGCCTCTCTGAATCCTGGACTTTGCTGCAGAGGATTATGACCAGGTTCAGAAGGACTGGGGGAAATAGGAGCCTCCAGACACCTAGTTTCATGTTCTCTCCTTGCCTCGTGGTAGATACCCTGTTCTGAGTGGTATGAGAGACACAGCTTTCCTCGTGTAGAAGTGTCCCTGGTCTTCCCCTCCACTCCCATCCATTTAAGAGGATTATCTCCTGCCATGGCCCACCCTCTGCGAGTTCTGGCTTGGCCATTTGTTTTCTGCTGCTAAGTCACTTCAGTCGTGTCCGACTCTGTGTGACCCCATAGAAGGCAGCCTACCAGGCTCCTCTGTCCATGGGATTTTCCAGGCAAGAATACAGGAGTGGGGTGCCATTTCCTTCTCCAATTTGTTTCCTAGATTTCTTTAATCAGGAGGATGAGTGCAAGAGACTGAACTGAAGTGGCGGGGCGGACAGTGGTAGGGAGGCTCCTCCTTGTGGGGCAGCTCCTGGACTCCCCTCCCCGGTGAAGCAGGGACCCCACTGTGCCTCAAAGCCTTGAGGAGCTTGTTGAAATCTGACCCCCACCCCCGCCCCATAGGGTTTTTGAGTCAGAAAATCTGCAGTGGGGTCTGAAGATTTGTATATATAACAAGTTTCAGGTGAGGTTGATGCCTTTGTTCTGGGTGTAGGGAACCTGGGGAATGGGTAAAGAGGGAATAAATGAGGCTGTTGACTGATATAACCAACAGCTGAGGGTGAAGGTGGTCGTGGGCTGGAGGTGGACAGAGAAAGTAGAGTTGTGGGGAGCAGAGGGAGAGGAAGACACAGCATTACTTTTGGAAATGCCAAGTCAAGTTTGGAACTTCTTTGAGACTACTTGTGACGGCAGGATGACATGTCTCTCTGACACAATATCCAGTTTACATTGGTCCTGGACTGATCAAGGCCTCAGGAATTTTCCCTGGTTTGTGGTCTCTAGCGTGTGAGTGAAGAGGAACTCAAAAGCCTCTTGATGAAAGTGAAAGAGGAGAGTGAAAAGGTTGGCTTGAAGCTCAACATTCAGAAAACAAAGATCACGGCATCTGGTCCCATCACTTCATGGGAAATGGAAAAACAGTGGAAACAGTGTCAGACTTTATTTTTCTGGGCTCCAAAATCACTGCAGATGCTGACTGCAGCCATGAAATTAAAAGACGCTTACTCATTGGAAAGAAAGTTATGACCAACCTTGATAATATATTAAAAAGCAGAGACATTACTTTGCCAACCAAGGTCCGTCTAGTCAAGGCAATGGTTTTTCCAGTGGTCATGTATGGATGTGAGAGTTGGACTGTGAAGAAAGCTGATCACCGAAGAATTGATGCTTTTGAACTGTGGTGTTGGAGAAGACTCTTGAGAGTCACTTGTACCGCAAGGAGATCCAACCAGTCCATTCTAAGGGAGATCGATCCTGGGTGTTCATTGGAAAGACTGGTGCTAAAGCTGAAACTGCAATACTTTGGCCACCTCATGTGATGAGTTGACTCACTGGAAAAGACTCTGATGCTGGGAAAGGTTGGGGGTGGGAGGAGAAGGGGACGACCGAGAATGAGATGGCTGGATGGCATCACCGACTCTGTGGACATGAGTTTGAGTGAACTCCGGGAGTTGGTGGTGGACAGGGAGGCCTGGTGTGCTGTGATTCATGGGGTCGCGGAGAGTCGGACACGACTGAGCGACTGAACTGAACTGAACTGAGTGTGTGGGGCTTCTCTTCTCTGGGACCCACTGGCCTTCAGCCTCTCTCCACAGTGCAGCTCGCTTCCCCAGCACTGCAGGATAGGTAAGTCTGTGATTTTCTATTCTCAGTGTGTGTCTTTTTCCTGACTGTGCTGAGAGCTTCTCCAGAGTGGAGAAGCACTTGCTGGGCTGGGTTCCCTCTCGAATTGGGCCCACAGGCTCCAGAGCCCTGTTTCATGTAGGCACACCCCTGTCTACCCCCTTCCTCAAACTGGAGGAGATTTCTGTGGCTTGGAAGGACCCTCACAGTTCAAGAGAAAAGCTTCAGGGTTCTGATGTTTTCAGGTGAGGCATAATATCATGCACTTTCCATTAAATCAGACTCTGCTCTTCAGCCTTCTACACATAGAGTTTAAGGACAGTTTAAAAATAAGCCCTGAATCGGAACGAACTCATCAAACAGTACTATCTGTTAATGAAATTGCTTCCTGTTAATTTGGGTTTACAAAATAAATGGTTTCTGATAATCTGGCATTGCTGTTCATGGTGCCCACCTCCCAGAGTGGGCTGCTGGCAGTGGCCTGGGAGGACAGCCCCTGGCAGCCATGGCAACCGCCCCAGAAAACCTGGAGGATGCGACTAATGGGGAGCCTGGGCTTCATTTGTTGGCTCCTTGGTCCTTTCTGAAAACATTTTCTTGAGTAACCATGGGGTTCTGCCCTGTCCCGAGGATGCAAATATCACATGGACCCAGAGCTATCTCCCTATAGTGCTTTGCTGGGGCCTAGAAATCAACAGGTAATTGAGAGTCAACCTGCAGGGTAGGATTGCAGCTGAGATGTAATGGGTTAGCCGGCGGTGGCCTCATAGGCAAGTAAAGAGAGAAGGGTTGGTGCAGGAGCTGCAGAGGGAAGAGCGTGACCAAAGGTGGGCAGGGATGGGCACACAGCTCTGGATGGAAAATGAGGGCAGGGAATGCCCAGAGATAATGGGGTCAGGGGGTCAGTGGGTGGAGTCACATAAAATGTCCCTCCCAGGATGCCTTTTTGCAGCCGTTATTTTATATGGGAGTTCAAGGTCTTTCAAAACTGAGGATGGTAAACATCATCAGACAAGGGTGCTGGTGAGCAAGGTCAGATTCTAGGAAAGGCCACAGAGGCCTGAGGGGGTCTGTAAAGCGAGCTGGAATCTGGCCTGGTGATGAAGGAGCGGGGAGTGGCACGCCCTCACCCTGCCCCCCTGCAGCTCAAGGGTACCTCGATGTGGGCGTGGTGACAGCCAGCCCCCAGGCACCTTTGCCTGAACGTGGCTCTCTTGAACAGGCAGGACAAAGGGGTGGGTGGTTCAGTGGGTGTCATCTATGTGGGGCCTGTGCTGATGTCTGGCACCTGTTATAGGATGTGGTGGTTAAGTCATCCATGCACGCAGCTTCCTGGGGGAGGTCCCAAACACTTGGGGAGGGACTTCCTGGGGCTTGGGGCCTTGTATCTTTCTTAAGAGACAAAAATGGCCTTGATTTTCTCCTGAGGGTGTTGAGAAGCCCTGATAAGTTTCTAAGCAAAGACACAGTTTGTCTGATTTGCGCTGTAGAAAGGTCTGGCAGTTTGCGGGGAGAGAGGAGGAGGGGATGGACTGGCAGCAGTGGGGCTGGTGAGGATCTGGGGTGAGGCCCAGTGGGTGGGCTGCAGGGTCAGGGCAGAGGGCCATTATCTCTGGGAAATAGCAATCCTGGGGATGGGTGCTTCACTGTGAAGGTGGGTGGCCAGAGATCTGGCCAGGTTTCTGTGGTTAGGTGGGGGCTCACACGTGCTATGAGTCGAATTAGAAGGAATCAATCTGCCTTTTAGGAAACACACAGTGTCATATGTTAAGAAAACATGGTATGTGTTCAGAGTGGGGATCCTGTGAGCCACAAGTGGACAGTCTGTTTGGGATGTGTCTTCTCTTCAGATCACCTCCTCCAAGTCCTGGCCCTTTGGCAGAGGGAGTTGAGGATAAAAGATGAGGCCTGGGGGACTCTGTGGGAGGAGACACCTTGATGAGGATGCCGGTGGCTTGCTGAAGATGGCCATGGGGGGAGGGGGTTCAGGCCCCGGGGTCTCTGGAAGTGCCAAGGACATGCTGGCTATTTGCTCTCCTAGTTCAACTCCCCAATTTCCAATGTTCAGTATAAAATGGGTTTGGCTGAGGTTTCTCCCCCATGCATAATTGCAATTATGCAATTGAGGCACTAACAACTGGGTGACCTCATCTTTTCTCTGAAGGGAGCAGGGAAGAGGAACACCTGCCCTGGGTCTTGGAGAGACCAGTCCAGTGCAAGGGTGTCAGGCATCCCAGTTGCTGTTCCCAGTTGGAAAATATGGGTAAGTCATCTTTCAGTTCAGTTCAGTTCAGTCGCTCAGTCGTGTCCGACTCTTTGCAACCCCATGAATCGCAGCACGCCAGGCCTCCCTGTCCTTCACCAACTCCTGGAGTTCACTCAAACTCATGTCCACAGAGTCGGTGATGCCATCCATCCATCTCATTCTCTGTCGTCCCCTTCTCCTCCCGCCTCCAATCCCTCCCAGCATCAGAATCTTTTCCAGTGAGTCAACTCGTTGCATGAGGTGGCCAAAGTATTGGAGTTTCAGCTTTAGCATCAGTCCTTCCAATGAACATTCAAAATTGATCTCCTTTAGAATGGACTGGTTGGATCTCCTTGCAGTCCAAGGGACTCTCAAGAGTCTTCTCCAACACCACAGTTCAAAAGCATCAATCCTTCGGTGATCAGCTTTCTTCACAGTCCAACTTTCACATCCATACATGACCAGTGGGAAAACCATATTTGGCAAAGTAATGTCTCTGCTTTTTATTATACTGTGGAAACAGTGTCAGATTTTATTTTTTGGGGCTCCAAAATCACTGCAGATGCTGATTGCAGCCATGAAATTAAAAGACGCTTACTCCTTGGAAGGAAAGTTATGACCAACTTTGATAATATTTTAAAAAGCAGAGACATTACTTTGCCAACAAAGGTCCGTCTAGTCAAGGCTATGGTTTTTCCCGTGGTCATGTATGGATGTGAGCAAAGGCTGTGAAGAAGGCTGATTGCTGAAGAATTGATGCTTTTGAACTGTGGTGTTGGAGAAGACTCTTGAGTCCCTTGTACTGCAAGGAGATCCAACCAGTCCATTTTAAAGGAGATCAGTCCTGGGTGTTCATTGGAAGGACTTATGCTAAAGCTGAAACTCCAATACTTTGGCCACCTCATGCGATGAGTTGACTCACTGGAAAAGACTCTGATGCTGGGAAAGGTTGGGGGCCGGAGGAGAAGGGGACGACTGAGAATGAGATGGCTGGATGGCATCACCGACTCTGTGGACATGAGTTTGAGTGAACTCCGGGAGTTGGTGATGGACAGGGAGGCCTGGAGTGCTGTGATTCATGGGGTCGTGGAGAGTCGGACACGACTGAGCGACTGATCTGAACTGAACTGACTAGACGGACCTTGGTTGGCAAAGTAATGTCTCTGCTTTTTAATATACTATCTAGGTTGTTCATAACTTTCCTTCCAAGGAGTAAACGTCTTTTAATTTCATGATTGCAATCAGCATCCACAGTGATTTTGGAGCCCAAAAACATAAAGTCTGACACTATTTCCACTGTTTCCCCATCTATTTCCTATGAAGTGATGGGACCAGATGCCATGATCTTTGTTTTCTGAATGTTGAGCTTCAAGCCAACCTTTTCACTCTCCTCTTTCACTTTCATCAAGAGGCTTTTGAGTTCCTCTTCACTTTCTGCCATAAGGGTGGTATCATCTGCATATCTGAGGTTATTGATATTTCTCCGGGCAATCTTGATTCCAGCTTGTGCAAAAGTAGGAAGTCAAGAAACACCTGGAGTAACAGGCAAATTTGGCCTTGGAGCACGGAATGAAGCAGGGCAAAGGCTAATAGAGTTTTGCCAAGAGAACGCACTGGTCATAGCAGACACCCTCTTTCAACAACACAAGAGAAGACTCTACGCATGGACATCACCAGATGGTCAACACCGAAATCAGATTGATTATATTCTTTGCAGCCAAAGATGGAGAAGCTCTGTACAGTTAGCAAAAATAAGACTGGGAGCTGACTGTGGCTCAGATCATGAACTCCTTATTGCCAAATTCAGACTGAAATTGAAGAAAGTAGGGAAAACCACTAGACCATTCAGATATGACCTAAATCAAATCCCTTATGTTTATACAGTGGAGGTGAGAAATAGATTTAAGGGACTAGATCTGATAGAATGCCTGATGAACTATGGATGGAGGTTCGTGACATTGTACAGGAGACAGGGACCAAGACCATCCCCATGGAAAAGAAATGCAAAAAAGCAAAATGGCTATCTGAGGAGGCCTTACAAATAGCTGTGAAAAGAGAAGTGATAAGCAAAGGAGAAAAGGAAAGATATAAGCATCTGAATGCAGAGTTCCAAAGAATAGCAAGGAGAGATAAGAAAGCCTTCCTCAGCGATCAATGCAAAGAAATAGAGGAAAACAACAGAATAGGAAAAACAAGAGATCTCTTCAAGAAAATTAGAGATTCCAAGGGAATATTTCATCCAAAGATGGGCTCAATAAAGGACAGAAATGGTTTGGACCTAACAGAAGCAGAAGATATTAGGAGGAGGTGGCAAGAATACACAGAAGAACTGTACAAAAAAGATCTTCATGACCAAGATAATCACGATGGCATGATCACTGACCTAGAGCCAGACATCTTGGAATGTGAAGTCAAGTGGGCCTTAGAAAGCATCACTATGATCAAAGCTAGTGGAGGTGATGGAATTCCAGTTGAGCTATTTCAAATCCTGAAAGATGATGCTGTGAAAGTGTTGCACTCACTATGCCAGCAAATTTGGAAAACTCAGCAGTGGCCACAGGACTGGAAAAGGTCAGTCTTCATTCCAATCCCAAAGAAAGGCAATGCCAAAGAATGCTCAAACTACCGCACAATTGCACTCATCTCACACACTAGTAAAGTCATGCTCAAAATTCTCCAAGCCAGGCTTCAGCAATGTGTGAACTGTGAACTTCCAGATGTTCAAGCAGGTTTTAGAAAAGGCAGAGGCACCAGAGATCAAATTGCCAACATCTGCTGGATCATGGAGAAAGCAAGAGAGTTTCAGAAAAACATCTATTTCTGCTTCATTGACTATGCCAAAGCCTTTGACTGTGTGGATCACAATAAACTATGGAAAATTCTGAAAGAGATGGGAATACCAGACCACCTGACCTGCCTCTTGAGAAACCTGTATGCAGGTCAGGAAGCAACAGTTAGAACTATACATGGAACAGCAGACTGGTTCCAAACAGGAAAAGGAGTACGTCAAGGTTGTATATTGTTACCCTGCTTATTTAACTTATATGCAGAGTACATCATGAGGAACACTGGGCTGGAAGAAGAAGTCGTCTTTGGGGACAGTTATTTCTATTTTCATGCCAGTTTTGAGCCTTTCTTTTCTTTAAAAAATTATTTTATTTTTGACTGTGCTGGATCTTCACTGCTGTGGGGGCTTTTCTCTAGCTGCAGTGAGAGAAGGCTATTCTTTGTTGTGGGGTGCAGGCTTCTCATTGCAGTGGCTTCTTTTGTTGCAGATCATGGGGCTCCAGGGCGTGTGGGCTGAGCATTGTGGCCCCCAGACTCCAGAGCATAGGCTAAGTAGTTGTGGCACGTGGGCTTAGTTGCTCCACAGCATGTGGGATCTTCCTGGACCAGGGATTGAACCATGTCCCTTGCTTTGGAAGGCAGATTCTTAACCACTCGACCACTAGGGAAACCCCTTGAGTCTTTCTCTTCTTATTTCATAGGTCTTCCTGGTGGTGATTAAATTTCCTTTGTTTTCAGCCATATTTATGTTAGAATGGCTCAGTTAACAACTTCACCAAAAACAGGGGATCATGTGAACAACTTAGTAGGATCTTTTACCAGGACTGGAGGAGGCTCATGTTGGGGGGCGGCCCTGCCTCTGCCTGGCTGTAGTCCCAGTGACAATGAGGGTATTGATTTCCTGGGGCTGCTGTCACAAAGTCCCTCATGCTGGGAACTTACATGACTGAGGAACGATTCTCTCACAGTTCTGGGGACCAGAAGTCTGAAGTCAAGGCATGGACAGGGCTGGTTCCTTCTGAGGCTTTGGTGGAGAATCTACCTGTGATGCTCTCCTGGCTTCTGATGGCGTCAGGTGTTCCTTGCCTGTGGATGGTGTTCTTCCTGTGTCTTTACATTGTTTTCCCTCCATGTGGGTCTGCCTCTGTGTCCACATTTCCCCTTTTTATAAGTATGCCAAGTCATATAGGATTAGGGTTCACTCTAATGAACTCATTTCACTTTGTAAGGGCTCTATTAGACCCTAATGCTGGGAAATATTGACAGCAAAAGGAGAAGGGGGCAGCAGAGGATGAGGTGGTTAGATAGCACCGCTGACTCAATGGACATGAATTTGAGAAAACTCTGGAATAGTGGAGGACAGAGGAGCCTGGTGTGCTACAGTCCATGGGGTCACAAAGAGTTGGACATAATTTAGCAATTAAACAACAACCGCAGATTTCCTTTGAGCAAACTCTGGAAGATAGTAGAAGACAGAGGAGCCTAGTGTGCTACAGTCCATGGGGTCGCAAAGAGTTGGACATAAAACTTTGCAAGGGTCTCCGGGCTTGAGCAGAATGTCAAACTTTGCTTTTGAGAATTCTGGCCTGGGGGCACCACCTTCCCAGACTCTCTTTTCTGTGTCCATCCTACCCCGACACCCACCACTTGCTCTGTGGGCAGTTATATGAGGAGGCACATGTAAGCAGGGCTGGCTGCCTAGAGACCCTGCTGTAGGTGGTCCAGGAAAATTCCAGAGGACCAAGAATAACTCTAAATGTAAGTCACAACCAAATGTGCAAGAATCCACCTTCCTAGCTGACCCATATATATGTGCCAAGAATCAGGCCGATTTGGGTTCTGGAAGGGTGGTCTACTGGTCCAGGTTTGGGTATCTAAAGCATCAGCACTAGAGGGCAGAAGCTGTTGACCCCTATGACCTGTACTCTGGGGTCATCAGAGGTGAGCCCTGGGGGCCTGTCCTCTGCTGCACTTTTTGTCAGTTTGTTTTTATATGTTGTTTCTGGGGTTTCAGAATGATCACCAGGACCCCAGCCCCAAATGTAGCCTTGGCTTCAGAAACCTGGGACCTAAAGGCAACAACTGAATTTCAGATGTAGATCTTGCTGCATTTAACATTTATGAGTGGCAATAAAAGGGAAGGTTGGAATGTATCTGCAGTTCTCAACTGCAAGTCATAATTTTACACACTCAAACATCTGTTTTAAGATCATAGCAGTGAGCATTGGGTAATTGGCTCTCTTTGGTCCTGGACCCATCAGTTAGGCCTCATCAACTTTATCATAAATTCTCAGGGACTTGTTAGTAAACAACATTTGGGGAACCCGATACCGCCACACTGCAGCCAGGGAGTCTGAAGCATCTGCCTGTCAGTGTGCTAGTCCAGGAGCTGCTAGTGTGGGGCACCTGGGGCAGGAGTTGGGGAGAGGTTACCTCTGCCTGGGAAGGAGGCCGTGGAGGGGAGGCGAGGGTGGTGGGGGTTCCCAGTGCCTGATGCACTGGGGATTTGGGTGTAGAAATATTTGATTGGGCCTGGAGAATGAGAGAAAAGGTGGATGGTCTTGGAACTAGACAGACCTGCCTCAGTTCTGACTCTACCATGAACCAGCTGGGTGACCCTGGCAAGGCTCTGTGAAGTGGAGGTGAGGAGGAGTAACAAGACTGTGTGTGAGGCACACCATTCTGGCCACACAGGGAGACCCCTCACAGTGGGATATTAGTACCAGGAAGTGAAGGGAGGGGGCTGAATCAAAGCGCTGGGGGTTGGGCGGATGGGTGTCCACAGGAGCAGTTGAGGGCACTGGGTTTGGCGGATCCGTATGTCTGCTTCCTTATGGCAGGTGCGGGCCTGCACAGGAGACCGACTAGGTGCTGGCCGTGCACTGCTGTCTGGCTGGGAGGCTGGGCAGTGTCTCTCCTGAATTGCAGGGTCCTTCCTGGCTCATCTGGGCCTCCATGCTAGTAGTCACATTGCTCTCCTGGTCATTTGGCCAGACCCTTCATCCACTGACTGGTCCACCCACCCTGACTCAACTTCTGCAGGGCCAGAGGTGCTGGGAAAGGCCCAGTAGGAGTTGTGGTCGGGGTTGGGGGCCCAGAGATGGGGTGGTACTCGATGTCCTTTATCTGGGAGTGGGTTCTAGCTGTGCCTCCTCTTTGTGTCCATGTGGTGGGGCATTCCCAGGATGCAGGAATGATGGGGACCCAACAGGTCTGCACTCCAGGGTTTAAGGTGCTGTGGGGCAGAAGGATTGGCCAGCATGGGGCCTTTCTTTTGGCCCATTGACCTTGGCACAACTCATCTGGTGGACCTGCCTGGAAGAACTGGAGCTGGGGAGGTTCCTCTGGGGAGTGCATGGCCCAAGACAGCTCAGTGTTCCCCCATCATATTGGTAAGCTTTAGTCTGGCCTCCTTCATGGGTTGGTGGGGAGTGATGAGAAATCTCTGATGCCAGTTTGCTCCAAAGCACCCCAGGATGACAGGCTCCCAGCAATGAACCTGTGACTGGCCATGTAGCTCAAACAGCACTGAGCCCAAAGGCTGGTGTCCCTGTAACTCAGCCCTGGAAACTGCAATTAGCTTCCTGATTTGTGAAATGTGATAAACACAGAATCTACCTGTGGAGACTGAACAAGATAGTGTGTGTCAGTACTTAGTGCCACATCTGGCCCCTAGTAAGTCCTAAAGAAATGGTAATTCATCTTACTCCTCAGGTTACATGAGGCAGATTGGCCTTCGGCGTGAGATCCAACCCACCTGGGTCTCGATTGTGAAAACATTCTTTTGGTGAGGCATAAACATATGGACTCTGGTGTGGGGCAAGGCCCAGTTCAAATCCTGTCTCTGTCAGCTGTGTGACCTGGGGACCATTACTAACCTCTCTGAGACTCCACTTACTTATCCACAAAATGGGCACAAGAACATTGCCTACCTCATAGGCTTGTTGTGAGGAGTAGATGAAACAGACTCAGTAATGTCTGGCTCAGTGAATGTTGGTTTCATTGTTAGGAACTTGTTTATTCACATCAGGGGAACAGTTTGTTTCTGAACCCTGCTCCTCCCCGTCACATCTCCCTGGTCCATGGAGAGAAGATGAATGTACATGACGGAGGAGACGAACCTTGTCAGCATGTGGCACAGACAGGGGCATGGACTGAAGCCAAAATGATCATGGAGAAAGGCCCTTCCTTTCTCCATGATTAGCTTACATCTGTATTTTTATCACCCAGCTCTAAACTACCACAGAAAACCTAAGATCTCGTGGCATAGGACTGTGGTTGTAATTGGTTTTTAGGTATTTACAGATCTGAGAGGGGGAAAAAAGGATGGTTTTTGCCCTTAGTGGGAAGTGAGTGGCAGGAGAGGCCAACTTGGCAAAGAACTCGGGCCACATTGTCTGTCAGCTGAATTCCAAGGCACCCTCACAGGCAGCTGGGGCTCTGAGCCTACCCTTCCCAGGCCCCGCTCTGGGGCAGCTCTGTGCTGTTCTCTGGAAGTCTGGCTCCCCAGGGGAGTGTGTAAGATCTCTGCTCTCCATCAGTAATAAGCGTTTATCTTATGTGATCTCCCCAAAGGCCTCAGAAGGTGCCAGGGTTCCCCTGGCAGATAAGGAAATGGGACTCAGTCTCAGGGCCCTGCCCTGCCCCCTCCCCCAAGTGGGGATGACTGGGAATCACCCAGGGGAGCTGTCACTCTCCCTGGCTCAGTGTGTGCTCATTATCCATCGACTGGCTTTTTAAAAAAATAATTTAAAATACATTACAATATTTTAAAAAATAAAAAAAATTATTTGTTTGGCTGCACCAAGTCTTCAGTTCAGTTCAGTCGCTCAGTCGTGTCCGACTCTCCGCGACCCCATGAATCACAGCACGCCAGGCCTCCCTGTCCATCACCAACTCCCGGAGTTCACTCAAACTCATGTCCACAGAGTCGGTGATGCCATCCAGCCATCTCATTCTCGGTCGTCCCCTTCTCCTCCTGCCCCTAACCTTTCCCAGCATCAGAGTCTTTTCCAGTTACCCTCCTGCAAAAAAAATCTCCTTAACAAAATTATTTATCTATGGAAAAAAAATGTTACTTTAGCAAAGTTCTCTCAGAAAGTGTAACTGCTCTCTTCGATAGTCATTTTAGAGGGACAGTGAGCAAAGAAGAGGAAAATGTGTCCCTAGTCTCCCAAAATACTTCCACTTTCTAGGTCCTTTCTTTAATGGGCTTTTGCAACTATACTATTTCTTATCCTGCAGTTGATCTAATCATGCTTTACTCTAAGTATCATCGTTGAGCATCTCTCTGACAGAAGGACCAAAGGGAGTGAAGGGGCCTGAGTGACAAGACGTTCTAATCCAGAAAGGAGATGAGTGGCTTCCCAAATCCATTCTCCGATTCTTGACCCAGATTCCAGAGAACTTCAGTAACATTGGCACATAATTAGCAGCTTGGGGACCTACACCCAGCCACACCTCAGTCAGCCTGTTGCCAATCTGTTCCATGAAGCAGCCTGGTTCCACAGAAAAGATGACGATGGAAGTCAGAAGTCCTGTGTTTTGATTCTCAGCTCTGACACACACCCCAGTGAGACCGTGGTCACATCACTTTCTGCCTCTGAGACTCATTTTCCCTGCTCTGTAGTATGAACAGTGAATTAAACCATCCCTAAGGATCTTTCTCTCTATCAGCTCCCTCAGACTTCACCAAGCAAAAGCAGTGTTCATTGACTGACCACCTTGGCTGTGACATGATTCAGTTAATCTCAGTGGGCTCAAGTGATATTGTTATAGCAATATCTATGTCTCATAAGACTGGAGTGAGAGCTAAAGAGCTAAATTAGGAGATTATGGGAGTTGAGAGGGTTGCTGTTACAGTGAACACCAAGTCCCAGTAAGACTGAGCAAATCAACTCTGCGCCCCAACTCTTCCATCAGAGGTTCCTTTGTTCACTCTGACTCTCCTGATTTGCTCAGTCTTACTGGGACTTGGTGTTCACTGTAACAGCAACCCTCTCCACTCCCATAATCTCCAGTGCGGCATGTGGGACCTAGTTCCCTGACCAGGGATTGAACCTGGGTGCCCTGCATTGAGAGCACAGAGTCTTAGCCTCTGGACCACCAGGTAAATCCCCCTACACTTGGTTTTGTATCTGGGGTTGTGATGAGTTTCTGTGGTCAGCAGCCCGCTCTGCAGGGGCCCGCATGGTTCCTGGCTCACTTCCTCAGGTTTCTGGCCATCCTGGGTTCCTCTAAGTGAAAATGACTCCCCTCAGTTGCTCTTTCCCATCACCCTGTTTGTCTGCTCCATGATTTTATCACAAGAGATGCAGAGTGAGGGGCTGAGAGAGAGCTTAGAACCAGACACATCTGTGTTTGCTGTTCCTGATCCTCCGTGGACTGAGTGACCTGGGATGAGTTATTTAATCCCTCAGTGCCTTCTGTGTAAAATGGAGATAATAGAACTCTCCTCATAGGATCAGATGAGTTAATACACGAAAAACACTGAGAACAGTGCCTGCCATTAGCGTCAGTGCTCGGGGAGTGTAAGCTATCATGATTATTATCACAGTCTGTACTCATCTTATTTGCTAGTATCATAGCCACTAGACTGTAAGCTCCCAGAAGGCAGGAACCATGTCTCACCTAATCTCTGCTGTACTCCAGTGCTATGACATACCCAGGATGACATGGGTGCTTCACAGGAGCTCAGTGAATAAAGCAGCAGTACCAAGGTCATTTCAGTGGATGGCAGAGGTCAGGCCTCAAGTGACAGAGCCCCATTTCAGGGCCTGGACTTTGTTCACCCCCCCACTGACATTCCTAGGTAAAAACATCCTAAACTATTTAAACTCAACAGTTCCTGTTCAATTTTATGCCTTTCCTCAGGAAAGTAACTTATAGAGGAAAATAAAAGGCAGTCCTTCCTTGCTAGATCAAGCTTGGCATCAGCTCTGCTATAGCAGGAGAGTGGCTTGGTCACCGGTGTTGGGGGTGGGATGGGAACAGTGGCAGGCTTGTCCTCACCTTTCCTTTCCCTTGGTTCATCACAAAGCTTATCTGTGCTAATAAAAGACCCTCAGTGATGCTGGGGTGGGGAGTGTGGGTGCCATCCGCCTTGTCCTGGTCCCCTGGTGCTAGTATTCCCATGCGGGTCTGAAAAAGGGCTGGTCTTTTTCCAGGGGTCCATTCTAGCCCAGCCTGGTGCTTGAATCTTGGAAGTGCAATGGGGAGGGGACACTTGGGCAAGGAAGGAGGGGACTTTGGAGTGTGGTCCCATGGCCAGGTGGCCTCAGGGTGTGACTGGTCCAGTCCATATGGGGCGACATTAGGAGATATTGGCATCTGCCTACCTAGGCGGGAGGAGAGACAGGCAATGGTGCCTGGCTGCCTCGTCTTGGATAGTTCACGTAACCTCTGTGAGTCTCACTGTGTGTAAAGTGGATACAGGAGTTCTGTTTTCTCCCCCTCCCCACGCCACACTTCTAGAGCTCTAGAGAAACCAGGTCCTGTGATACCACAGTTCAGGGACCATCTGGGGGGTGAACTGGGGTCTCCCTCCTGGCAGCAACCCTGAAGTTTCCACATAGCTAGGGGGCTGAACACCCTCTCTGATCCTCCTCTGGGAGTATTCTGGGCAGGAGGGTGATAGGGTGGATAAGAGGGACCTGCTTGGCCGTGTCTCTTTGTTTAGTCACTCAGTGGTGTCTGACTCTTTGTGGCCCCATGAACTATAGTCCACCAGGCTCCCATGTCCATGGGATTTCCCAAGCAAGAATACTGGAGTGAGTTGCCATGTCTTTCTCCTGGGGATCTCCCTGACCTGCAGATCACACCTGAGTCTCTGCACTGGCAGGCAGATTCTTTACCTCTGAGCCACCAAGGAAGCCCTTTGGCCATGTCTTATTTAGTGGGCAGAGCTGTTCTGTTTGAAATGTGTAGGCCTGTCTTCACAATGTCCTGAGCTTTGCAGCTCAGTCCAAACTCCAACCCAGGAAAATTCCATTGACATCAAGTTCTCCTCTTCCCCAGGATACCTGCCTGCTCAGGGAACAACTGTCTCTGGGGCTTGATCCTTCCTCTCTATGGGCCTGGCTTGGCGCCTTCATCAGGGCCTGAAGTCCAAGGGCAGAGAATTCGAGCTGGGTCTGCTTGGAGTGAGGGGAGTGAAACTTGGACTTGAGCCTTCCCGTCCCTCACCTGCTCAGTGCCAGTGTCCCTGAGACTTAGGTGCTGCTGGCTCATGTCCACGTCTCCTCGTTACTGATGGGGCCGCAGACTCATTTGTCTGATTTATGTCTAATAGTCTCCTGGTTTATACCTTTTCTCAGCAGTTTAATAATGATCCGTAAATCTGTCTCCATGGGCCTAGATTTGGAAGGTCTGAGTCTCTGAGGACCAGTTTGATTTTTACAAATTTTGTAAAGTAACTGGGGAATTTAAACTCTCCAGACTGGCCCATTTCCACACTTTTTTTGGACCCTTAGCCCATTGGGAGTCGCTTCCCAGCGTGATCTCCCCATGTATTTTGTGATTGACCTTTATGTCCATGAACAGGTTGAGTCTGGGATCGTGATGGTGTCTGGGTTGTGTTCTCATTTGCTCCAACTGCTGGGCTCTCTGGTCGGTCCCTTGGGCCCTGCTGACCCTGGTTAGATCCTTCTGGTTCTGAAGGCATTGTCATCTCTCCCTGGAGTCTCTTTCTTGGGTATTTCAGGGCCTGTGGCCCTGACATCCTGCTGTACTGCAGGGTTTGTAGGAGAGGAGGTCCTGGTTTTGGTTTATAGCCCTCTTCTCTGTTACACCCTGGTTGAATCATCGGGGACAGAGTTGATCGCATCATCAGGCTTGGTCTCTGGGCTAAGTTCGTCATGCCTGATTGTTTTTCTCCCAGGACAAGTCCTCTCCTGGGAGATACTTCAGTGTCTCAGCAGCTGGACCCCCAGGGAGCTCATTGTACTCTGTTGTCAAGCTCGTTGGTTATGAGCCCAGCCAGGCTTAGCGTGAAGTATCTCCCCCTACCCATGGTTTTTGCTGGGGATTGTTCAGGGAGGATGTTTTTCCTCTGAAGGATGTTGACAGGCCTGAATGATGAGGGCTGCACGTGGGGTGGGCACAGACAAGGGTGGATGGAGCTGCCCACGGGTGAACAGGCGGTTCTGCTTAGTGGTCCCCGAATTTCTGAGAGAGAAGCCTATTGCTCCTTTTTTTTTAAATTTAAATTTTAATTAATTTTTGTAAGGACTGATGCCTTATTTTTATTTATTTTTTACTTTATTTTTTATTGAAATATAGTTGATTTACAATTCTGTGTTAATAACTGCTGTACTGTAAAATGGGTTCAGTTATATATATAATTATATATTAATAACAATATATAATACATTTAATGTTATTTATATAATATGTTATATATTTATACTATATAAATTATAGATTTATGCTAAAACTGAAACTCCAATACTTTGGCCACCTCATGTGATGAGTTGACTCACTGGAAAAGACTCTGATGCTGGGAGGGATTGGGGGCGGGAGGAGACGGGGACAACAGAGAATGAGATGGCTGGATGGCATCACCAACTCGATGGACATGAGCTTGAGTGAATTCTGGCAGTTGGTGATGGACAGGGAGGCCTGGCGTGCTGTGATTCATGGGATTGCAAAGAGTCGGACACGACTGAGTGACTGAACTGAACTGAACTGAATATATTAAATTATATAATTATATATTAAATATGATAAAATAATATATTCCTTTTAATACTCTTTTCCATCATGGTTTATTATAGGACATTGAATTTAGTACGACCTAGTTGTTTATCCATTGCAGATATAAAAGCTTATATCTGCTAACACCAGCCTCCTACTCCATCCCACCCCCAAATCCCTCTCCCTCGGCAACCACTGGTATGTTCTCTATATCCATGATTCTGTTTGTTTGATGGATAGGTTCATTTATGTCATATTTTAAATTACACATGTAAGTGATATCATGCGGTATTTGTCTTTCTCTTTCTGAAAGACTTAGTATGGTAATCTCTAGTTGAACCCATGTTGCTGCAGATGCCACTATTTTGTTCTTTTTTATGGCTGAGTAGTATTCTATTGTATATATGTATCAGGTTTTCTTCATCCATCTGTTGATGAACATTTAGTTTGTTTCCATATCTTGGCTATTGTGAACTTAGAATGTGAACATAGAATATTGCTGCTATGAACATATGGGTGCATGTATCTTTTTGAATTATGGTTTTCTCTGGATATATGCCCAGGAGTGGGATTTTTGGATCACAGGATAATTCTAGTTTATATTTTTAGGAAACCTCCATACTGTTTTCCACAGTGACTGCATCAACTTACATTCCCAACAACAGTGCAGGAGGGTTCTTTTTTCTCAATATCCTCTCTACTGGTGCTGCTGCTGCTAAGTCGCTTCAGTCGTGTCTGACTCTGTGCGATCCCATAGACGGCAGACAACCAGGCTCCCCGGTCCTTGGGATTCTCCAGGCAAGAACACTGGAGTGGGTTGCCATTTCCTTCTCCAATGTGTGAAAGTGAAAAGTGAAAGTGAAGTCGCTCAGTCCTGTCTGACTCTCAGCGACCCCATGGATTGCAGCCTACCAGGCTCCTCCGCCCATGGGATTTTCCAGGCAAGAGTACTGGAGTGGGTTGATATTTTCTTCTCCAATGCATGAAAGTGAAAAGTGAAAGTGAAGTTGCTCACTCGTGTCCGACTCTTTGCGACCCTATGGACTGAAGCCTACAAGGCTCCTCCGCCCATGGGATTTTCCAGGCAAGAGTACTGGAGTGGGTCGCCATTGCCTTCTCCAATATCCTCTCTAGCATTTGTTATTTGTAGACTTTTTAAGGATGGCCATGCTGACTAATGTGAGAGAATACCTCATTGTAGTTTTGATTTTCACTTCTCTTTTTTTTTCCGGGCTGTGTTGGATTTTTGATGCCATATAGGGAATTTCTTCAGAGAAGGCAATGGCAAGCCACTCCAGTACTCTTGCCTAGAAAATCGCATGGATAGAGGAGCCTGGTGGGCTGCAGTCCGTGGGGTCGCTAAGGGTCGGCGACGACTGAGCGACTTCACTTTCACTTTTCACTTTCACACATTGGAGAAGGAAATGGCAACCCACTCCAGTGTTCTTGCCTGGAGAATCCCAGGGACAGCGGAGCCTGGTCGGCTGCCGTCTATGGGGTTGCACAGAGTCGGACACGACTGAAGCGACTTAGCAGCAGCAGCAGCAGCAGGGAATTTCTTGAGTTGTAGTGAGTGGGGGCTATGCTGTAGTTGTGGTGTGTGGGTTTCTTGTTTCACTGGGCTCTCTTGTTGTGGAGCACGGGATCTAGGCACATGCCTTCAGTAGTTTTGGCTCAAAGGCTCCAGAGAGCAGGTGCTATAGTTGTGGCACATGGGCTTAGTTGCTCTGCCACATGTGGGATCTTCCTGAACCAGGGATTGAAGTCCCCTGCATTGCAAGGTGGGTTCTTAACCACTGGGCCACAAGGGAAGCCCCAGCATTTCTCTAATGATTAGCGAGTTTGAGCATCTTTTTCATGTGCCTATTGACCATCTGTATGTCTTCTTTGGAGAAATGACTATTTAGGTCTTCTGCCTGAATTTTTTTGCCCATATATTTTTTTTGTTGTTGTTGAGTTGTGTGAGATTAATATTTTGGAAATTAAGCCTTTGTCAGTTGCATTATTTGCAAATATTTCTCTCATTTGTTAGGTTGTCTTTTCATTTATTTTATGGTTTGCTGTGTAAAAGCTTGTAAGTTTGATTAGGTCCCATTTGTTTATTTTTGTTTTTATTTCTCTTGCCTTGGGAAACTGATCTAAGAACACACTGGTACAATTTATGCCAGAGAATGATTTGCCTATGTTCTCTTCAAGCAGTTTCATGGTGTCATGTCTTATGTTTAAGTCTTTAAGCCATTTAGAGTTTATTTTTGTGCATGGTATGAGGGTGTGCTCTAGCTTCATTGATTTACATACTCCTTCCAACTTTGCCAACATCACTTGTTGAAGACTCTTTTACCATTGATTATTCTTGCCTCCTTTATTGAAGATTAACTGACCATAGGTGTGTGGGTTTATTTCTGGGCTCTCTATTCTGTTCTGTTGAAACATATGTCTGTTTTTGTGACAATACCACACTGCTTAGATTACTATAGCTTTGTAGTATTATTTGGGAGGGTATGCCTCCTCTTTTGTTCTTTTTCTTCAGGATTGCTTTGGTAATTCCTCTTCTTTTATGACTCCAAATGAATTTTAGGATTATTTGTTCTAGCTCTGTGAAAAATGTCATGGATAATTTGATATGGATATCATTAAGTCTGTGGATTTTTTTGGTTAATAAGACCATTTTAACAGTATTAATTTTTCCAGTGGATATCTTTCCATTTCTTCAAATTATCTTCAGTTTCCTTTACTAATACTTTATAGATCTCAGTGAATAAGTTTTTCACCTTCTTGGTCAGGTTTATTCCTAAGTTTGTTTTTTTCAGTGCAATTTTAAAAGTTTTTTTTTTTTTTTTTTAAAATTCGTGATATTTCATTGTTGATGTAAAGAAAGGCAACTGATTTCTGTATGTTATTTTTGTATCCTGCTACCTTGCTGGATTTGTTTATCAGTTCTAGTAATTTTTATGTAGAGTCTTTTGGGTTTTCTACAAACAGTATTGCATCATCTGCATTTAATGGCAATTTTGCCTCTTCCCTTCCAGTTTGGATGCCTTTTACTTCTTTTTCTTGTCGATTGCTGTAACTAGGACTTCCAATGCTATGTTGAATAGAAGAGGTGAGAGTGAGTGGATTTGTCTTGTTCTAGGTTTTAGCAGGAAGGCTTTCAATTTTTCACCATGAGTATTATATTGGCTGTGGATTTGTCATAAATAGCTTTTATTATGTTGAGATCTGTCCCCTCTATATTGACTTTAGTAAGAGTTTTTTTTTTCCTATCATGAATGAATGTTGAATGTTGTCAAATGCTTTTAATGCATCTTTTGAGATGATTATATGATTTTTATCTTTTCTTTTGCTTATGTAGTATATCACATTGATTTGTGCATGTTGAACCATCCTTGTGAACTTGGGATGAATCCCTTTTGGTCATGGTGTATGATCTTTTATAAATGTTATTGGATTCATTTGCTAATGTTTTGTTGAGAATTTTTGTACCTCTATTCATCAAAGATATCGGCCTATAATTTTCTTTTTTGGTGGTGTCTTTGATTTTGGTATCAGGGTGATGATGGCTTCATAGTATGTCTTTAGACTGTTCCCTCCTTTTCAATTCTTTGGAAGAGTTTGAGAAGGATTGGTGTAAGTAGAATTTGCCTGTGAAGCCACCTGGTTGTGGGATTTTTTTGGTAGGGAGTTTTAAAATTACAGATTCTATTTCACTTTTAGTGATGAAATTATTTTTATTCAATTTTGGTGGACTGTATGTTTCTAGAAACTTGTCTGTTCTTCTAGGTTGTTGAATTTGTTGGCATATAATTGTTCATAATATACCCTTATGGTTTTTTGTATTTCTGCAGTATCAGTTGTTATGTCTCCTTTATAATTTCTTTTTAAAAAAGTTTACTAATTTTTAATTGAGGGATAATTGCTTTTACAGTATTGTGTTGGTTTCTGCCATACATCAACACGAATCAGCCATAGGTATATATTTCTTCTCCCTCTTGAACTTTCCTCCCACTTCCCACCCCATCCTACCCATCTAGGTTTTCACAGAGCACCAGTTTGGGCTCCCTGAGCTGAGTCATACAGCAAATTCTCACTGGCTATTTATTTTACCTATGGTAATGTATATGTTACCATGCTACTCTCTCCATTCATCCCACTCTCTCCTTCCCCCACTGTGTCCACAAGTCGGGTTTTCTGTGTCTGCGTCTCCACTGTTACCCTGCAAATAGGTTCATCAGTACCATCTTTCTAGATTCTGTATATATGCATTAGTGTGTGATATCAGTTTTTCTCTTTCTGAGTTACTTCACTCTGTATAATAGGCTCTTGGTTCATCCACCTCATTAGAACTGACTCAAATGTGTTCCTTTTTATGGCTGAGTAATATTCCACTGTATATATATATGTATCCCATAGCTTCTTTATCCATCTCCTCTGTCAATGGATTGCTTCCATTTCCCAGCTATTGTAAATAGTGTGTAGTGAACATTGGGATACATGTGTTTTTTTCAATCACGGTTTTCTCAGGGTCCTTTTTCATTTCTTATTTTGTTTATCTGGGTTCCTTCTCTTTTCCTGGCAAGCCTGGCTAGAAGTTTGTCAACTGGTTTATCCTTTCAAAGAACCAGCTCTTGATTTTATTGATTTTTTCTCCTCTTTAAAAAAAATCTCATTTGTTTCATCTCTGATTTTTATTATTTCCTTCCTTCTCCTGACTTTAGGTTTTATTTGTTCTTTTTCTAATTCTTCTAAGTGGTAGACTAGGTTGTTTGAGTTTTTTGTTTGTTTTTGAGGAAAAGTTATATTGCCATAAACTTCCCTTTAAGAAGTGCTTTTGCTATATTCCATAGATATTGTATGCTTGTGTTTTTGTTATCATTTGCCTCAAGGTATTCATAGTTGACCTTTTTTTTTTTTTTTTTAGTTGCATGTTGTTTAGTCTTCATGTAATTGTTTTTTTTTTTTTCCTCATTTCTTTTTCTGTGGTTAATTTCTAGTTTTCTGATGTGTGGTCAGAAAAGATGCTTGAGATAATTTATAAACTCTTAAATTTGTTGAGGCTTGTTTACTGCCCTAGTATGTGGTCAGTTCTAGAGAATGTTCCATGTGAACTTGAAAACGATGTGTGTACTCTTATTATTTTGACTGTAATGTCCTGAAAATATCAATTAACTTCAACTGTTCTATTGTATCATTTAGGATTTCTATTGCCTTATTGATTCTGTCTGGAAGATCTGCCCACAGATTTGAGTTGGATGTTAACGTTTCCTACTGTGACGTTTCCTACTGAGAAATTCTGGCAATTTCTCCCTTTATATCTTTTATGTTTTTGGGTGCTTCTATAGTAGGTACATATGTTGATGAATATAAAATCCTCTTCTTGTGTTGATCCTTATATCATTGTATAGTGTCCTTCTTTATCTTTCTTTATGGCCTTAAAGTCTATCTTGTCTGGTATGTGTATTGTGCCCCCAGCTTTCTTGTTATTTCCATTAGAATGAAATATCTTTTTCTATCCTCTCATTTTCAATCTATGAGTGTCCTTTGCCCTAGAGTGGGTCTCTTGGAGGCACAACATTGTAGGCTTTTTTCTTAAAAAACCCAATCTGTGTCTTTTGATTGGAGCATTTAGTCCATTGACATTTAAGGTAATTATTGGTATGTATTGTCATTTTTGTTTTCCCATTGATTTTACATTTCTTCTTTGTCTTTTTCCTTTTGTTGTTTGATTTTCTTCTGTATTATACTGATTTTCTCTTCTTTTTAGTGAATCTATTGTATGTTTTGAATTGTGATTACTCTGTTTTTCAAGTATGCTAACCCCTTCCAATCTCTGATTGCATTAGACCAGTTGTCATATAGGCTCAAACACATTCTCTGAAAAGAGCCCCTACATTTTCTTAGTCTCCTTCCCCACATTTTATGATTTTGATGTCCTCTTTTACGTCTTGTGTTCATCCTTCAGCTTTCATTGTGTTTAGCATTACTTTCACTGAAATATTTTGGTTTTTTAAAAATGTATGTACTGGCTTCTTTAATGGTTTACTTTCCAACTGTGATTTTCTCTTTCCTACAGATTCTCCTTTCCTACTTAGAGAAGATCTTTCAATATTTTCTTTAGGATTGGTTTAGTGTTGTATTCTTTTAGTTTTTGTGTGTCTGAGGAATTTATTATTTCTCCTTCTATTCTAAATGAAAGCAGGAGGAGAAGGGGATGACAGAGAATGAGATGGTTGGATAGCATCATTGACTTGATGGACATGGGTTTGAGCAAGCTCCAGGCATTGGTGATGGACAGGGAGCCCTGGCATGCTGCAGTCTATGGAGTCACAAAGAGTTGGACATGACTGAGTGACTGAACTGAACTGATTCAAAATGACAACCTTGCTGGGTAGAGTAGCCTAGGTTTCAGACTCTGCTCTTTCAGGACTTTGAATGTATCTTGTTACTCCCTTCTGGTCTGCAGTGTTTCTGTACAGAAAACAGCTGGTAACCTTATGGGGGTTCCCTTGTAATTAACTCCTTGTTTTTCTCTTGCTGCATTTAAAAATTCTCCATTTCCAACTTTTGTCATTAAGTTATTTTTATTTATTTATTTTTTTTAGTTTTTGGTTGCACTGTGTGGCATGTGGGATCTTAGTTCTCTGACCACAGATTGAACCTGCACCCCCTGCATTGGAGGTGCGGAGTCTCAACCACTGGACCACCAGGAAAAGTGAAAGTGAAAGTTGCTCAGTCGTATCTGACTCCTTGTGACCCCATGGACTATACAGTCCATGGAATTTTCTAAGCCAGAATACTAGAGTGAGTGGGTAGCCTTTCCCTTCTCCAGCAGATATTCCCAACCCAGGTCTCCTGCATTGCAGGCAGATTCTTTACCAGCTGAGATACAAGGGAAGCCCAAGGATACTGGAGTGGGTAGCCTATCCCTTCTCCAGCAGATATTCCCAGCCCAGGAATCGAACTGGGGTCTTCTGCATTGCAGGCAGATTCTTTACCAACTGAACACCAGGGAAGCCTTGCCGTTTTTGTTATAACACGTCTTGGTGTAGGTTTGTTTGGATTTATCTTCTTTGGGATCCTCTGTGCTTCCTGTGCCTGCATATCTGTTTCCTCAAATACATTTTCGATCCCATCCCCAATTCTCTTTCTTCCCCTTTTGTGATACCTTTTATGTATAGATTGGCATGCTTTTTATTATCCCATAGGTCTCTTACATTGCTTTCATTTTTTTTTTTTTTTGGTTTGGCTTTCTGCCTGCTGTCCTGACTGTGTGATTTCCCTTATTCTATCTTCCAGGTCACTTACTTGTTTTTCTGAATTATTCATTCTGCTATTCATTTCCTTTAGCTCTGCTTTCATTTCAGCAAATATTTTCTATTTTTTTCTGATTCTTCTTTATAGTTTCTAATTCCTTTTTTTTTTTTTACAGTATTTTGCATTTCTACTGATAGCCTTTTAAAATTCCTTCAGTATTTTCATTATCTCCATTTTGAAATTGACTTCTGTTAGACTGAAGAGGTCTTTTTCATTGTTTGTTCTTTCAGAGGGAATTCTCTTGGTCTTTTATCTGTGAGTGGTTCTGCTTCTTCGTTTTACTTTTATTTCCTCTTACTCTGTGAGTTTAGGGGAAACAATTATCTACTCTGATCTTGGAGGGCTATTTATATGTGGGGGTGTCTCTGTGTAGCTTTTGTGGGTTTAATATATTTGGAGTGAGGACTCTTTCTAGTATGGATTTCTGTCACCTCTTTCCCCAGAATGTGCTGGTCGTTATCCCCTTGAGAAAGGATGAGATGGTTGAATGACATCGCTGACTCAATGGACATGAGTTTTAGCAAACTCCAGGAGATGGTGAAGGACAGGAAAGTCTGGCGTGTTTCAGTTCATGGAGTTGCAAAGAGTAGGACATGACATAGCGACTGAATAACAGCAACAGTCCCCTTGATAGGGACTTTGCTGATGTCTGACTCTTTGCAATGCCAGGGACTGTAGCCCGTCAGACTCCTCTGTCCATTAAATTCTCCAGGCAAGAATACTGGAGTGGGTAGCCATTCCCTTTTCCAGAGGATCTTCCCAACCCAGGGATCGAACCTAAGTTTCCTGCATTGCAGGAAGATTCTTTACCATCTCAGCCACCTGGGAAGATGTGGTGGCTGGTTCCCAGTTCTGAGGTTCTTGGCTATGGTGGCAGGTCAGGTGTGGCCCCAGAGTATGCAGTGGGAGCAGAGGTAGCTTCTGACTCCTCCTGGAGTCTGCCAGGGTGGTGGTGGCAGCAGTTGGTGACCATTCCTGAAGCCTGGGAGGGAGGCAATGGGAGCTTGTAAGCACTCCTGGTGTCCATGGAGGAGGCAGTGAAGGCACGGGACCTCTCCTAACCTCTGAGCAGGAGGTGGTGGAGGCTTGGGACTCCCCATGGACTCCATGCAGGCAGGGAAAAAGGCTACAACCCATGTCCTCCTCTCCCCTATGCATCCCCCCAAACAGTGGTGACTGGTCTCTAAGTCAGCCCAGGATTCCTCCTAGTATGACACCCTCAGTTGTGGTCACACTGATTCCAGCCTCCTCAGGTTATTTGCATATAGCCAACCCCAGCTCTTTCTCTAGTTCTAATCTTTGAAGCCTGAGTTCTAGCACCCAGCCCTCACTCGCCATGGGGTTTGCACATCTGTTTTGGCTGCCCCAACCTAGCTGCTGCACTCTCCTCTGAGGCTGTGAAGCTCCCTGTCCCAGCTGATCTCCCCACCAGTGAGGGGGCTTCCCAGGGTGCTGGAACATTTCCTTTCTCACAGTTGCCTCCAAAGGGTGCAGGTCCCAACCTGGATCCTTTCTTGCTTTCTTTTCTTTTAACTACTAATTACATGAAAATTTTCTTGTAGTTTCAGCAGTCTGAGTCTTCTGGCAGAGTTCAATAGCTATTTTGTGAGAATCATGCCACAGGTAGATGTATTTGGTTCAGTTCAGTTCAGTCGCTCAGTCATGTCCGACTCTCCGCAACCCCATGAATCACAGCATGCCAGGCCTCCCTGTCCATCACCAACTCCTGGAGTTCACTCAAACTCATGTCCACAGAGTCGGTGATGCCATCCAGCCATCTCATTCTCTGTCGTCCCCTTCTCCTCCCGCCCCCAACCCTTCCCAGCATCAGAGTCTTTTCCAGTGAGTCAACTCATCGCATGAGGTGGCCCCAAAGTATTGCAGTTTCAGCTTTAGCATCAGTCCTTCCAATGAATACCCAGGATTGATCTCCTTTAGAATGGACTGGTTGGATCTCCTTGCAGTACAAGGGACTCTCAAGAGTCTTCTCCAACACCACAGTTCAAAAGCATCAATTCTTCAGCGATTGGTACAAAAGTGATTACAGTTTCAGACCCTGAATTTTAAATCATTATAACTAGGCTCAAACATATTTTTACTAATCAAAGTAGAAACCATTACAATTAACACAATTTTTGCCAGTAAGAAATAAGTTTGTTTATTCCTGTAGCATAAAAATCCATGCTTTGGAATTTGACAAACTCTTGGAAAGCATTTTCTGCCTCCTGCTGGTTGTGGAAACATTTTCCCTGCACAAAGTTGTTGAGATACTTGAAGAAGTGATAGTTGGTTGGCGAGAGGTCAGGTGAATATGGCAGATGAGATAAGACATTGTAGCCCAATTCATTCAACTTTTGAAGCATTGGTGGTACAATGTGTGGTTGGGTATTGTCATGGAGAAGAATTGGGCCCTTTCTGTTGAACAAAGCTGGAGGCATTTCAGTTTCACTGCATCTCATCAATGAGAAGTATGCTCATTTGGTGAGCATACTTCTCAGATGTAATGGTTTCGCTGGGATTTAGGAAGCTGTAGTGGATAAGACTGGCAGCAGACCACCAAACAGTGGCCATGACCTTTTTTGGTGCAAGTTTGGCTTTGAGAAGTACTTTGGAGCTTCTTCTCTGTCCAATCACTGAGCCGGTTTTTGCAGGTTGTTGTATAAAATTCACTTTTTGTTGCACATCGTAATCCAATTGAGAAATGGTTCATTGTTGCACAGAATAAAAGAAGATGACACTTCAAATAAAGATGATTTTCTTTATTTGTGGTGATTTATTTCTTCATTTATTTTCTTTATCAGCTCATGAGACATTCAGGTACCAAGCTTTTTCACCTTTCCAATTTGCTTCAAATGCCAAATGACCCTAGAATGGTCGACATTTAGTTCTTAGGCAACTTCTCATTTAGTTGTAAGAGAATCTGTTCTGATGATGGTTCTCAATTGGTCGTTGTCAACTTCTGATGGCCAGGCTCTATATTCCTCATCTTCAAGGTTCTCATCTCCTGTGCAAAACTTCTTGAACCACCACAGCTCTGTATGTTCATTAGCAGTTCCTGGGCCAAATGTGTTGTTGATGTTGTGAGTTGTCTCTGCTGCTTTATGACTCATTTTGAACTCAAATAAGAAAATTACATGAATTTGCCTTTTGTTTAACATCATTTCCATAGTCTAAAATACATATAAGATAAATGGTAAGTTTCAGTTCATCAGCAAAAGACACAAAGCAAGAAATGTGCATTAAAATGATGTATTACATAGCCACATTTATTTAAGAATGTATTCCAATATCAAATGGCAAAGTTCAACAATGCAAAAACTGCAATTACTTTTTAATGTATCGGTGGGAGAAGGTGAGTTTTATGTCCTACTACTCTACCATCTTGATCATGCTCTGCTTATTGCTTCTTTTCCCATGGGTTAATGGTGCTTCTTTTCCCATGGTGTCACTGCTTTTCCCATGGGTGTGCCTGGGTGACACTGGGGTGTATGTCTTCAGGTATGTGAACAAGTGACTCTGAGCCATCCACACACTCTCACGGGAAGAATAAATGAGGGATTGGTGTCCAGAGTCAGTTTGCTATTGGGGGCAAGTGACAATCTAGGGCCATTGGGGACTGACATTTAGGCCGAGTCATGTGGAAAGTATATTCTTCCTTTGAGAAAAGGTGCTTGAGCCATGGCACGATAACCCTGATTTTGTCTTTATTCATCTTTATAATATTCCCTAGAGGCATGATGATGAGCAAAGTCTGTGGTCCCTGCCCTCATGGAGCTTAGATCCTGATGGGGCCAGGTGTTTAATATCCATACATATGGAAGCATTGCCATAAACAGTAATGAGTGCTGGAAGGAAAATGTGTGTATGGTAAGGAGAACTTCCTACCATAGGGAGGCATATTTAAACTGAGACCTGAAGGATAACCTTTTATATAAGTAGGCAAGAAAGATGGGGTTGCCTTGTGATGGGATGGTCAAGGTGAGTTCAAAGGACCAAATGGAAGCTGGTGGCTGGAGTGCTGAGAGCAAGGGACCGTAGTGGGAGGTGGAATGGGAGAGAGAGAGCCTGGAGCCAGACCATGTAGAGCCATGAAGGCTGGAGAGGAAGTGTGGTCTTTACCTAAGAGAAGTGGATAGTACTGAAGGTTTTAAGTAGAAGGTGAGTGACCCTGGCACCTGTTTGAGAATGGATTGTCCAGGGGTAGAATGCAAGTAGGGAAACCAGTTAGGGGATGAGTGAAGGTGTCCAGGTGAGAAACAGTGGTGGCTTGGCCCAGTAGTGGAGGTGTAGATGCAGAGAGATGCATTTATTTGAGAGGAATTAAAGAAATGGAATCAAGGACTTCCCTGGTGGTCCAGTGTAGGTTAAGACACCAGGATTCCATGGCAGGGGGCATGAGTTTGATCCCTGGTTGGGGAAGTAAGATTCGGCATGCCATATGCCAAAAAGAAAAAAAAATATAGAATCACCAGGACTGTGTATGTGTGGGGGTGTTGGGCATGCAGTGTAAGCAGAAAGGAGGTGCTGAGGTGTCTGCTTCCAGGTGTCTGGCTTGCCCCGTGGGATGACCGGTTGGATGAAGGTGCCACTCCCTTAAATAGGAAAAGTCAGGTTTGGTGGAGAAAATCATGAGCCCAGATTTGAATCGTTGAGTTTTAAATGTCCACTGTCGTTATTGTTATTCAGTTGCTAAGTCGTGTCTGACTCTCTGCAACCTGGTAGACTGCAGCACACCAGGCTTCCTTGCCCTCACTATCTCCTGGTGTTTGCTCAAATTCATGTCCATTGAGTTGGTGATGCCATCTAACCATCCCAACCTCTGCGGCCCTCTTTTCCTTTTGCCTTCAATCTTTCCCAGCATCAGGGTCTTTTCCAGTGCATGACTGTTCCCATTATGTGGCCAAAGTATTGGAGCTTCACTTTGTAATGATGCTGAAGTGTCTGAGAGTAAATGTCAAGTTGGCTATTTTAGTCTGGCACTCAGGGTAGTGAGTTGGCCAGAGAGAGGCGTATCAAAGAGTCACGTGGTCATAGAACCCATAAGGGCAAGGGAGAAGGGCTAAGGAGAATGTCTAAGTGAGGAGGGATCACCTAGCTGAGCAGAGTGCCCATGCCTTGCTTCCTTCCTTCCTGTCCATCCTCGGCTGTGTGCAGCGGCTCACCTTGGGGGTCTGGAGCCAGAGGGGCAGGTCTTGGTCTCTGGGGGTTTTACAGGTACTGGGGGTTAGGTTCCTTCAATGAGGAGGCTGTGGCTGAAGAAGGCCAATGGTCTGGCCTCCCTTTCGCAGTGACTTTGCCAGCTTCCATGTAGTTTGATGTCTAGACACTCCCAGAGTGTCCATCTCTACCTGGGAGCTGACTCTCCCCACCTGCCAGGAGCCCTTGCCCATAAATACCCCTGGACTTTGAAGGCCAAAGATGCTGACTCCCAGAGTCCAGGGCTCTCTGGGAGTCCACACACTGCCATGCTGGCTCATCCTGGCTGCTCCAGTGAGGACCATCCAGGGTTCAGTTTCAGCAAGAGGACTTGGCTGCTTTCTCTGGGGAGGAGGGAGGATGAAGCTATTTGTCATGCACAGTGACCCTGGTCATTCCCACTCATCATTTTAGGTGGCCATGGCTACTCTGGAGATGATGCCACTTTGCTCATGGAGAAAACTGTTAGTGTTCAGAAAAATAAATTTCTTGGCTGGGTTGAAGATATTTTCTCCTTTTCTTTATTCATTGTTATGAATTGCAATCAAAGACAGTTTAATGGTGAAATTGCTATAAAACGGTGGAGAAAACATTTCTTTGGGTATTAGTTTTGTTTTAGTAAATTACAAAGTAGTGATTTAACTTGCCACCTTCAGGATTATTTCTGCCTCTCAGTGGGGTAATATAATCAGCAAGATCTACTACAGCCTTCATTTTCTGGAGAACACAGATAAATAATCTTCCAAAATGCTCTCGAGCAAAGTACATTACCTGTGACTTTTGATATCCCCCAAGAGGATGTCACTTTCAGTGGGTAGCTGGGGAGGGGAGATGCTACAGTTTCCTGGGCAGCCTGCTGCCATTGGGACAGAGAGTTACAGGTGGAAGCTGGGAGCCTAGGAGAGGCTCTCCAGGAGGGAACCTGCAAGTGAACGTGTGTGCAGGGGTTCCCAATGGCCCTGCTGCAGCAAGGTGGGGTGATCCACAGGTGCATGGGCTTCCAGAGAAATGGGAAGAGGCTGTGATTAAGAGTGGGAACCCAGAATAAATCAAGATCTTGGGATTAACATACATCCACTACTATATCTAAGCTAGATAACCAACAAGGAGCTATATGGTGTAGCACCATAAAGAAGGCTGAGCACTGAAGAATTGATGCTTTTGAATTGTGGTGCTGGAGAAGACTCTTGAGAGTCCCCTGGACTGCAAGGAGATCAAACCAGTCCATCCTAAAGGAAATCAACCCTGAATATTCTTTGGAAGGACTGATGCTAAAGCGGAAGCTCCAGTACTTTGGTCACCTGGTGGGAAGAGCTGACTCATTAGAAAAGACCCTGATGCTAGGAAAGATTGAGGGCAGGAGGAAAAGGGGGCGACAGAGGATGAGATGGTTGGATGGTATCACCAACTCAATGGAAATGAGTTTGAACCCGCTCCAGGAGATAGTGAAGGCTAGGGAAGCCTCGCATGCTGCAGTCCATGAGATCGCAAAGAGTCAGATAAGACTAAGCAACTGAACAACAAATTGTATGGCACAGGGAACTCTAGTCAATATTCTGTGATAACTTACATGAGAAAAGAATCTAAAAAAGAATGAATATGTACATGTAAAACTAAATCACTTTGCTGTACACCTGAAACTAACACAACATTATACATCAACTGTACTCCCGTAAAATTTAAAAAGAGAAGAATAGTGGGGACCCAGACAGCCCATTGGTGACACAGGTTATTATTGCACTGTAAGCTTCCTTCTGGTTATTGATAAGCATTTTCTGAGTCCTTACTGTGTGCCAGTCTCCTGCTTGCTGGGCACTGGTTTGGTTACAGGACTCGTATCTGCTCTTTGTGGGGGCCAGAGTATGGAGAGGCACCCAAACCAACAGATGTATTGTTCACAGGGGAAAATGCAGGAGGAGCAGTTGTTCCGCCTGGGCTTGTCATGGACGGCTTCACTGAGCTGAGCTCTGAGGGAGCCTTGAAGGCTGTAGTGGACTTTTCTGAGCAGGAAGGGGAAGGGAGAACACAACAGGCAGAAAGAGAAGCATGGGCAGAGGCACCGAGGTGTGAAGGCTCTGAGCTTGTTGTAGGTCCCTGCAGGCTGTGCTCTCCAGGGCATACTGTTTCTGGGAGACAGGATGGGAGGAAGGTGGGACCGGTTGGTGAGAGTGCCTCTTCCTGGGCCTGCCTTGGTGGTAGAATGGCTCTGGGACCTTGAGGAGCCTTTAAGAGCCCTCTCCTCCACCTGGTCCCTCTGTCTAGAGGCACTGCCAGTGGGGAAGAGTGGGAGGGAAGAGGGCAGCGGCAGAGATAGTGGGTGCCCTGGGGTCCAATCTGGTGCCCCACTCTTGTTGATACCCTATATGCCTGGGTAAGGCCCTCAGCCTCTCTGAGCCTCAGTTTCTTTATCTCTTGAACGAGACAGGGTTTCCCTACCCCATAGATTTCTCGGGGGTCTCAGAGAAGCCATGAGAGCACCCAGGATGTAAGCATTGGGCAGTCGCTGTCCTGGGAATCGATACCTCTCTATTTCTTCAGCCTCACTGGCTAGTCCTGGATAAGAGAGAATCTGAGCAGGGGTAAAGCTGGTTGAGAGGCAGGCTGGCTGGATAGCATCCTGAAACCACATCTCTCAGAGGAACCAGGAGCTCCCTGAACATGGACAGAGCCATGATGACAGATCTCACTCCCTGTGGTTGGGAAGAATTCCCTTGGGGACTTCTAAGAATGGAGACCGCCTTCTGGGGGGCACAGTTAAGTAACTCAAGGTGGTTAGACTGTGTGTGTCAGAGGTCAGTCTGGTGACTGCAGGGGCTAGGTTTTGCAGAGAGGGTGTGCTGATCTGAGGCTGGACCTTAGTCGCTCAGGACAGTGGAGGAGGGGTTGTGAGGGGGCTGCAGTGCTTTTTGTTTTCCTGTCCTTCCTGTCACATTGCTCAGGTAGTCCTCTGATTAAGTGCTTAGTAAACACTTGGCAAATATCAATTTGAAAAGGCCCCAGATGATCAGGGTGGCCTCAATGTCTGGGTCCGACCTTAAAATATGGTAGCTGCTAGCTGTGTGTGGTAATAGCACTTTAAATTTGGCTTATCTGAACTGAGATGTACTCTAAATATAAAACACACACCGGATTTTGAAAACTTGGCACCAATAATTGTGAACTACCTGAATAATCTTTATATTGAATACATGTGGAAATATTTTAAACATATTGTGTTAAGTAAAATATATTAAATTTATTTCACCTTTCTAAAGACTTTTGAAAATGTGGTCCCTCGAAAATTTAATATTCAATATGTAACTCACATTATATTTTTACTGGACAGCATGGATCTACAGGCTGAAGGGAGGAAGTGGTATAGATGAGGGACCCTTTGTACCTTGAAGAGAGACTTTCTCCCACCCCTGGTCAGGTACTTAGGCATTGTGGGTAGCTGGGCACTCAAGTCTCCAGCAGTTGCACATGGAATGTTGCTCCTTTCTTTTGCCTTTAAGTCTGCTAGGAAAATGTCCCTGAGCCAGGCTATGATGGAGCTGGTGGGGTAGGGCAACCAGAATGTGCTGCCTGGGGATCCAGACAGAGAACACACTCAGATCTCCAGAGGAGCTCACCATATGGGCTTTACAAAAAAAAAAAAGGGGGCTTTATTTCATAAAGGCCCCTCTTCACTGGACCGAGATGTCTTTATTGGGGTTGGGGGGGAAGCAGCTCGTACTCATTTCTGTAGCCACAGACCCTGGCATAGATCGTGCATGCAGTAGGCTGGTTGGATAGATAGGTGAGTGCATGTGTGGCAGCCTGGTTTTTGATGGCATAAATGAATCTAGAGATCGAAAACATTGCAACTGGATGAATGGTTGGCTGGATGCAACTCAGAGAGACGGACAGATGGATGATTGGGCAGAAAGATGAATGAATAAAAGAGTGTATTAAAAAGAGAATGGTCATTCTGTGGCTGGATTGCTGAAAGGATGATGAGTGGGTGCTGCTGCTGCTGCTAAGCTGCTTCAGTGTCTGACTCTGTGCGACCCCATAGATGGCAGCCCACCGGGCTCCACCGTCCCTGGGATTCTCCAGGCAAGAACACTGGAGTGGGTTGCCATTTCCTCCTTCAATGCATGAAAGTGAAAATTGAAAGTGAAGTCGCTCAGTCATGTTCGACTCTTAGCGACCCCATGGACTGCAGTCTACCAGGCTCCTCTTTCCATGTGTTTTCCACGCAAGAGTACTGGAGTGGGGTGCCATTGCCTTCTCCAGATGAGTGGGTGGGTGGAGGCATGAATAGAAGGAATAGGTAAAAGGAAGATGGACGATTAGGTGGAGGGGATGATTGGGTGGTGGCTGATGGAGGATGCAGAGAGGATGGATGAAGGGGCTCATTCCAAACCAAGCCTTGGTCAGGGCAGGTTGAGGACATTGAGTCTCATGGTCAGTGTGTGGCACATTTCTCTCCCCTGACTGTTTTGCACAGACATATCTGGAGATCCTCCAGGCTTTCATTGGATTCTCCAGAGAGTTCTCATCGCTGTGGCTATGCTAATTTAGTCTCTCTGCCTAATTAGAACTGTCAGCTCCCTGGTGGGCCACTCTGTCAGTTGTGGGGGCCAGGCTGGGACGTGTGTATGGGGTTCAGGCAGAGATGTGTTTTTGAGACTGTGTGTGGGGAATTCTTCATGACAGGTCAGTCATCTTTCTGTACAAACCTCACAGGACTTTGCAGACAACCACCGAATCAAGAGTGTGACTGAGGAGAGGAAGGAGAAAGCGTCTGGAATGATTCTGAGTTAATGGGATGGGGGAGACAAGGTGGACATCAATTTATTTTCAGGACATTATTCCTGACCCATGTGGGAGTGTATTCACATGTGCAGATGTGGACCTTCCACAGAGTGCCTTCTCGGATAGCCCAGTCTCCTTTTTCACCAGTCCCAGGAGGCCCAGGGAAAGCCTGTCTCCTTTGGGGAAGATAAGTCTCAGAGAGAAGGAAGGAGTCTCTCTTATCTCTGGATTTGAATTGTTTCTCCGGAGGTGTCAGGGATGGGTACTGGGAAGGGAAGCTTTGTCTTCCTAGTGATAGGGGTCCTATGGGTGTGTTGGGGGGAGACCAGACTGCTCTGTCCTGGTTGGGCTGCACCACTTGCTCAGGGAAACTGGAGGAGACATGCCAGGTGTAGTCTTTCGAAGTGCTGAATTTTCTGCCTCAGCAAAGGCTTTAATCATCCTGATCAGCAGTCAACTCATCACCTTTAATTGAATTACATTTCTAGCAGGATTCCTGGAGAAGTTCTGCTGCAAATGGTACAGAAGGATGATGGAGGTTTTCTGCACACCACAGCTCATTCTACACTCTGGGGAGCCATGGGAATGTGTGCTCTCGAGTGGCGCTTTCTTCAGGAAATGCATAAATCCTCCTGTGCTCCGTTCCCTTTTATATTTAGGATCACAACCACTAAATCTCATCTTCTATACTCAGTCCAAGTAATGCATGGATCGTTCCACCCCCTCCTGTGAAAACAGAAAAAAACCTAGATCACTTTTCATTAAGACAGTCTCAGTACAATTAAGCATTTAAAAGAAGTGCTCAGTCTCTCAGAACCTAGATGGACATAAAGAACAGCTTTGCTGAGGCTTTCTTAATGGGACTACCAACCAGCAGTATCAGCAAAGTTTCTAAACATTTTCTTTTATCTGTTTATGTCCTTGAAAATTGGGTCTTCTAGCAACTGCTCGGCGGAGAAGGCAATGGCAAGCCACTCCAGTACTATTGCCTAGAAAATCCCATGGATGGAGGAGCCTGGTAGGCTGCAGTCCATGGGGTCGCTAAGGGTTGGACACGACTGAGCGACTTCACTTTCACTTTTCACTTTCACACATTGGAGAAGGAAATGGCAACCCACTCCAGTGTTCTTGCCTGAAGAATCCCAGGGACGGGGGAGCCTGGTGGGCTTCTGTCTATGGGGTCACACAGAGTCAGACACGACTGAAGTGACTTAGCAGCAGCAACAGCAGCAACTGCTCAGACCTCTGCTTTCTCTCCAAAATGCCCAGTCTCCAGATAGTCTTGCTCTCTTCACTGTTACTTCTGGCTCTGGCCGAGGCCTTTTAAGAAACTCCTAGCTCCAACACTTTTGTTTTCTTTCCAGTAAACACAAGTCCATTCTTTTTTTAAAAACTAATTTATTGAAATACAGTTGCTTTACAATGTTGTGTTAGTTTCGACAGTACAGCAAATGAATCAGCTATGTGTACACATATATCCCCTCTTGTTTGGATTTCGTTCTCATCTAGGTCACCACAGAGTACTAAGGAGAGTTCCCTGTGCTATACAGCAGGTTCTCATTTGTTCAGTTCAGTCACTCAGTCATGTCCGACTTTTGCGACCCCAAGAACTGCAGCATGCCAGGCCTCCCTGTCCATCACCAACTCCTGGAGTTCACCCAAACTCATGTCCATTGAATCAGTGATGCCATCCAGCCATCTCATCTTCTGTCGTCCCCTTCTCCTTCTGCCCCCAATCTTTCCCAGCATCAGGGTCTTTTCAGATGAATCAGTTCTTCACATCAGGTTGCCAAAGTACTGGAGCTTTGGATTCAGCATCAGTCAGTCCTTCCAGTGAACACCCAGGACTGATCTCCTTTAGAATGGACTGGTTGAATCTCCTTGCAGTCCAAGGGACTGTCAAGAGTCTTCTTCAACACCACGGTTCAAAAGCATCAATTCTTCAGGGCTCAGCTTTCTTAATAGTCCAGCTCACATCCATACATGACTACTGGAAAAACCGTAGCGCTGACTAGACGGACCTTTGTTGACAAAGTAATATCTCTGCTTTTTAATATGCTATTTAGTTTGGCCATAACTTTCCTTCCAAGGAGTAAGTGTCCTTTTATTTCATGGCTGCAGCCACCATCTGCAGTGATTTTGGGGCCCCCCAAAATAAAGTCAGCCATTGTTTCCACTGTTTCCCTGTCTATTTGCCATGAAGTGATGGGACTGGATGCCATGATCTTTGTTTTCTGAATGTTGAGCTTCAAGCCAACCTTTTCACTCTCCTCTTTCACTTTCATCAAGAGGCTTTTGAGTTCCTCTTCACTTTCTGCCATAAGGGTAGTGTCATCTGCATATCTGAGGTTATTGATATTTCTCCCAGCAATCTTGATTCCAGCTTGTGCTTCTTCCAGCCCAGCGTTTCTCATGATGTTCTCTGCATATAAGTTAAATAAGCAGGGTGACAGTATACAACCTTGACGTACTCCTTTTCCTATTTGGAACCAGTCTGTTGTTCCATGTCCAGTTCTAACTGTTGCTTCCTGACCTGCATACAGGTTTCTCAAGAGGCGGGTCAGGTGGTCTGGTATTCCTATCTCTTTCAGAATGTTCCACAGTTTACTGTGATCCACACAGTCAAAGGCTTTGGCATAGTCAATGAAGCAGAAATAGATGTTCTTCTGGAACCCTCTTGCTTTTTCGATGATCCAGCGGATGTTGGCAATTTGATCTCTGGTGCCTCTGCCTTTTCTAAAACCAGCTTGAACATCTGGAAGTTCACGGTTTGAGCATTGCTTTGCTAGCGTGTGAGATGAGTGCAATTGTGTGGTAGTTTGAGCATTCTTTGGCATTGCCTTTCTTAGGGATTGGAATGAAAACTGACCTTTTCCAGTCTTGTGGCCACTGCTGAATTTTCCAAATTTGCTGCGTGCATACTGAGTGCAATACTTTCACAGCACCGTCTCTTAGGATTTGAAATAGCTCAACTGGAATTCCATCCTCCACTAGCTTTGTTCGTAGTGATGCTTTCTAAGACCCACTTGACTTCACATTCCAAGATGTCTGGCTCTAGGTGAGTGATTATCTTGGTCATGAAGATCTTTTTTGTACAGTTCTTCTGTGTATTCTTGGCACCTCTTCTTAATATCTTCTGCTTCTGTTAGGTCCGTACCATTTCTGTCCTTGATTGAGTCCATCTTTGCATGAAATATTCCCTTGGTGTCTCTAATTTTCTTGAAGAGATCTCTAGTCTTTCCCGTTCTGTTGTTTTCCTCTATTTCTTTGCAGTGATCACTGAGGAAGGCCACAGATTCTTTAGGAGGACCAGTTGGCTGCAACAGCACACTATTAGAAAACTGAGCTCTTTGCTGTCATTTCACCTCTCCCTTCTGAATCTAGTCTCATATGGGTGAACCATGATGGCAGAATTTGGGACACATGTCTGCAGTCTAGCAAAAAGGAAGTCTAAGTAGATCTTTGAATTCCTAGTACAGGGAGGTAAGACTTATGTGAAACTACCAAAATATCATGGGGCTATTAAAAAGATGTCAGAGAGCCAAGAATGATGGATGCCTGCTATGTGTTCAGATGCAAATTTAGGGAAATACTATTCAGGCTGGAGTAGTGGCTCAGTAATGTCATCAAGAGCCCAGATGCTTTCTGTTTTTCAGTGTACTGACAACGTGTGCCCTCATGATCCAAGATAACTGCCATAGCTCCAAGTATCACATCATTATTTGATAGAATCTCAAGAGGAGAGAAAAGGTTAGAGGCAGAAGGGATTTATTCTTAAGAGCTTTCTATTTGCAGAGGTTAATGTCTCAAGCAGACTTCCCTTTCCATAGTCTAAGTCGAATGTGTATTCCTGACCCATCATTGGCAAAGGTAACAGAATTACCATGCTTGCCTTAAATCTTGGCTGAATACACCCCAAAGTTTAGATTCAGTCAGAAAAATCTAAAATCTTTTGGGAAAGCAATAGTATCTCCTGTAAGGGGAATTAAATTTTGTTTATTTTTGTATGAATATTTTAAGATTTCTAATACCTATAGCCAAATTGTTTCCAAAAGGGTTGTACCAACTTAAATTCTTATGAACAACGTATGAATATGTCTGTTTCACCAGACCCTTGCCAACTCATGAGTTTTGTATATTAGTAACATGGTACTGAACTCTTACTAGTTCTGATAGTTTTTTAAATTGTCTCAAATTTCACAAGAAAACAGTCTTATTATGAGTGAATGAATGAAGATGATAGTATAGTCTCATTTTTAATAGTTGCAGTTTTAAGTGCTGTTTCTTATTGTACAGGTCAGGACTTTCTCAATAGTCTCCGATAATAATGGTGATAATGAGCATCCCTGTCTTATTCCTGATTTTCATATGAAAGCTGGAGAGTTACATCAGTAAGTGTGGAGTGAGTTGTTCATTTGAGATATATCTGATTTCCTTAGATTTAAGCTATTGGTTCTAAGATGTACCCACTTGATGGGAAGAAGAGGAGAAGGAATTACTTAATATAACCTTACACATTAATTGAAAGATTTATTTCAACAATGTGAAGGAACTAGAATAACTGAGGAGAGTATTTATATAATTTCTTCCCATTGATAATGTTGTACAATTATTAAATACACAATTATTTGAATATAACCAGGATCCTCATGGGAGATAAATTCTTTATATAATATATATTTATTATGTTTAGCAAGTGTCATTCTATTCCCAGAATTAGAATTTTCATAACGTAAAGATGTTAAATTTAACAAGAGTCTAAGCATAAGACTGTCACTAAAAAATTGATGCCCTGATCTGGGAGATTATATGACTGACTAATTTCCTAACACTAAATCACTTTTACAGTCCTGGGATAGATCTACTTTACTGTTAAGCATTATACTTTTAATATTCCATTGAATTCTATTTTCTAGTCTTTTATTTAGGATTATTACATTTCTTTTCTTAAAATTTATTTTATTGAAGTATAGTTGATTTACAATGTTGTTAATTTCTGCTATATTGTAAAGTGATTCAGTTACAGATATTTATACATTCTTTTCCATATTCTTTTCCATTATGTTTTATCACAGGATATTGAATATAGTTTCCTGTGCTATGCAATAGGCCTTTTTATTTATCCATTCTATATATATTAGTTTATATCTGATAATCCCTACACTTATTTTCTTAAGTGCGGAGTATACATGTTTACTATTGCTCTCAGATTTTAGTGTCAGAGTTAGGATAGTGCCATAAAATAAATTAGATTGCTGTTCAACTTGTTTTTATATATTAAAACAGTTCACATGACAAGAATTAGCAGTTTCTTGAAAGTTAAATTTGACACGTGGAAATGAAGTCTTTTAATATTTGGAAGTAAATATTCTGTAACTTTTTCCTCAATTATTGGTATTAAAGAATTCTTATAGGATTGATTTTTGAAAGTTCTGTTTTCCCCAATCATCCATGTTATTGAGATCTTCAAATTCATTAGCAAAAAATAATAGCTAAGTGCCTTACAACTTTTTTTTTGGGGGGGTGAAAATTTTTTAAAAATTAAAAAAAATTTATTGAAGTATAGTTGATTTACAACATTGTGTTAACTTCTGCTGTATAGCAAAATGACTCAGATATATTCTATATATAGAAATAAACTTTATGATTCTTTTCTGTTACAGTTTATCATAGGATATTGAATATAATTCCCTGTGATATACAATAGGACCTTGTTGTTTATCCATTTTCTATATAATAGTTTGCTTCTGCTGATCCCAAACTCCAAATCCTTCCCTCTCCTATCCCCATCCCCTTGGCAACCAGTCTGTTCTCTGTACCCGTGAGTCTGATTTTGTTTCATAAATATGTTGATTTGTGCGTATTTTAGATTCCACATGTAAGTGATATCATATGGTAATACTTGTCTTTCTCTTTCTGATTTACTTGGCTTAGTATGATAATCTCCACGTCCACCTACGTTACTGCAAATGGCATTATTTCATTATTTTTCTTGATGACTGAGTAGCTTTCCATTGTGTATATATACATATCTTTTTTATCTACTCATCTGTCAGTGGGCATTTATATTGTTTCCATATCTTGGTTATTATGAATAGTGGTGCTATGAACATTGGGGTGCATGTGTCTTTTCAAATTATAGTTTTGTCTGTGTATATGCCCAAGTGGAATTGTTGGATCATATGACAACTCTATTGTTAATTTTTTGAGGAACTTCCATACTGTTTTCTATGGTGGCTGCACCAACTTACATTTCCACCAACAAGGTAGGAGGCTTCCCTTCTCTTCACATCCTCTCCAGCATTTGTTATTTGTAGACTTTTTAATGATGGCCATTCTGACCTGTGTGAGGTGTTATCTCCTTGTAGTTTTAATTTGCATTTCTCTAATAATTAGTTTCAGCTTTAGCATCAGTCCTTCCAATGAACACCCAGGATTGATCTCCAAAGACTCTGATGCTGGGAGGGATTGGGGGCAGGAGGAGAAGGGGACAACAGAGAATGAGATGGCTGGATGGCATCACCGACTCTATGGACATGAGTTTGAGTGAGCTCCGGGAGTTGGTGATGGACAGGGAGGCCTGGTGTGCTGTGATTCATGGGATCACAAAGAGTCGGACACGACTGAGTGACTGAACTGAACTGAACTGAATAATTAGTACTGTTGAGCATCTTTTCACGTGCCTATTGGCCTCTTTGTGACCTCATGGACTGTAGCCTGCCAGGCTCCTCTGTCCATGTGGATTCTCCAGGCAAGAATATTGGAGTGGATTGCCATGCCCTCCTCTAGGGGATCTTCCCAACCCAGGGATCCAACAGGGGTCTTATGTATTGCAGACAGATTCTTTACTAGCTGAGTTACCAGGGAAGCTCAATAATTAGTAATGTTGAGCATCTTTTCATGTGCCTATTGGTGATCTGTATGTCTTCTTTGGAGAAATGTCTATTTAGGTCTGCTGCAATGGCAACCCACTCCAGTACTCTTGCCTGGAGAATCCTATGGACAGAGGAGCCTGGTAGGCTACAGTTCATGGGGTCGCTAAGAGTCAGACATGAGTGAGAGACTTCGCTTTCACTTTTCACCTTCATGCATTGGAGAAGGAAATGGCTACCCACTCCAGTATTCTTGCCTGGAGAATCCCAAGGACAGAGGAGCCTGTTGGGCTGCCGTCTATGGGGTCACACAGAGTCGGACACGACTGATGTGACTTAGCAGCAGCAGCAGCAGCAGCCCATTTTTTGGTTGGATTGTTTGTTTTTGTTATTGAATTGTATGAATTGATGGTATATTTTGGAAATTAAACCCTTGTCAGTTGCATCATTTGCAAGTATTTTCTCCCAGTCTGTAGGTTGTATTTTCTTTTTGTTTATGGTTTCCTTGCTGTTGCAAAAGCTTATAAGTTTGTTTATTTTTGATTTCATTTCTATTGCCTTGGGAGACTGACCTAAGAAAACCTTGGTACAATTTATGTCAGAGAATGTTTTGCCTATGCTGTCTTTTAGGAGTTTTATGTCATGTCTTGTGTTTAAGTATTTAAGCCATTTTGAGTTAATTTTTGTATTTGGTGTGAAGGAGTGTTCTAGCTTCATTGACTTACATGGAGCTGTCCAGCTTTCCCAATGCTTTCTGGAGAGACTGCCTTTTCCCTGTTGTACGTTGTTGCCTCCTTTGTTGAAGATTATTTGTCCATAGGTGTGAGTGTCCAACCAGTCCATTCTGGAGGAGATCAATCCTGGGTGTTCATTGGAAGGACTGATGCTAAGGCTGAAACTCCAATACTTTGGCCACCTTATGTGACGAGTTGACTCACTGGAAAAGAGTCTGATGCTAGGAGGGATTAGGGGTGGGAGGAGACGGGGACGACAGAGAATGAGATGGCTGGATGGCATCACCGACTCGATGGACATGAGTTTGAGTGAACTCCGGGAGTTGGTGATGGACAGGGAGGCCTGGCGTGCTGTGATTCATGGGGTCTCAAAGAGTCAGACACAACTGAGTGACTGAACTGAACTGAACTGAACTAATGAGTGTGTAAGGGGCTTCCCTGGTGGCTCAGTGGTGAAGAACTTGCCAGTTAATGCAGGATACCTGGGTTCAATCCCTGGGTTGGGAAGACTTCCTGGAAGAAGACTTGGCAACCCACTCCAGTTTTCTTGCCTGGGAAACTCTCTCTTGCAGAGAGTCGAACACAACTGAGCGACTAGACAACAACAACTTGAGTGCCTTATACTTTTTATTTTTTCCCTGTATCTGCTCCATGTTATCTCATTTAGCATTTTGTCTTTTTTGTTACTTGCCAGATATTTAACTATTTTAACTCTGGTTTTCCCGTAAGCACACTCTTAAGCGTATTTATTAATGTCCTTATTTTATTATGTTTGAGTTATTTAGTTCCTCTCTGCTTTTCTCTAAATAATCTAATGCTTTCATTCCAAGTCAGCGTTGCCTATTTTTCACACAGGTGGTGTAAGCTTGGTTTCCTGTTTGATCTGTTTGACTATTTTGCTGCTGAGTTTAGGCATTTCTGGGTTGCTGTACAATTCAGTGTACAAGGCAGGAATCTTTGTTCTTTTTCTCTGTGATGTATCCCAACTATCCAGAACAGTTCCTGGCACAGAGTAGGGTGCAATATGTATTTATTGGCCAAATGACAGAATGAATCTGGGGAACTGGTGGGAAACTTCTGGAAGCCTCCTCTCCTGGGAAGACCTCCTGGGGATAGGGAGTAGGGAGAGACAGGTATCCACTAAAAATATATGTGCAACCTGTAAGTAGAGTTATTTTATTTGGTGGGAATGTTTAAAACTCTAAGCCCAGGAGACAGCATCCTAGTAGCTCTGAGAAAACTGCTCCAAGGAGGCAAGAGGGTGAGTCAGGCTGTATACAAGTTTGCAACAAAGGGAGCAGGCAGTCTGAACATCAAAGATCAGGTATTGAGTTAAGGAATTTAGCATTTTATGTTTGGATGCAAGTCTCTGGACTCATTGGATTCATTCCTTTCATATGCACCTCAGCTACCTGGGGCAATCCTGTTTCCTTGTTCACCTTAAGGGGTGGCAGATGGCTGCTTCTTGCATTCCCTCCAGCTCCTCCGCAATCACCGTGGAAGGTGGCAGCATCGGCTGGATTGGTTTTGGGAGCCCTCATTCACATTTGTGGCTGGAAATCACTGATGGCTGCGACATTTCTTGTTTATTGATATGGCAGGAGGTATTTTCATTTCACAGTCCCTCCCTGTGGTCATAAATTTGACCATATTTGGGAGATATTTCATGACCATTTTTTTTTATTTTTTTGGTCCCTTGGTGCTGATCTGGATCATCCCAGATTGGGTGAAGGTCCTCACTGATATGTCATTCTGGGTGTTAATTTCTGGATTAGGCTCATTGATAAATAATAAAATATTTTCTGGATCCTCTATCTTCTAACTTAATAGTATCCAGGATATATTTCCCTTGTTGCCTCTTCCCATACCTAGAATCACACTATTATAATTATTTTACATTGTAAATGTGATCTATTTATTCAAGATGTTTAGTTGTCATTAATTTGGCCAGAGGTCTGTTATATATCATGTAATACAAAAGTTATTTTGGTTATATATCATGTAATACAGAAGACAGCAATCTTATAAAATAAACAGATTACAATAGCTAATAATACGATTAAAGTTACAAATAGGGATTTAATCCATGAGCTTTCAGAACCAAACTATCTTCCTAAAACATCACCCATTAGAGGATTTATCTGGTATGTAAACACAACATTCAGCTTGAATTACAGCACAGGTGCCACCTTGAGATGCTGTAAGGATAACAAGGGCCATACAATTTTGTAAGACAGTTTTTCTCAACAGAGAGACCTCAGAATTTAGTAGGATAATAGCCTGCTTGCTATCATTTAGCCTTTTGAGTGAATTTTGTTAAGGCTTCAATGTGAGAAATAACATTTTCCAATCCTACTGAAGGCACAAAAGTAGCTGCTAAGTGATCATACTGTAAGGCTGGACCCCGGTGGCCATCTTGGCTTCTCCTCCCCAGTGGCCATCTTGGCTTCTTCTTCTTCTCCTCTTCATTTCCAGCCAGCGGGAAAAAGTCCCGCCAAACTGCTGAAGAGTCTCTGACACAACAGCTCTCGACCGAAATCAACCCTCCCTCCTAACCTCCAGAGCGACCAACCTGGTCTCGCTGCCTCGACTAGTTGACCTATGAGAGACGGCCACTCCAGACCTCGCCTTTTTTGGGAAGAATTACACTGCTCCTTACTGAGAGGCTATATAAGTCGCTCTCTGCCTTTGTTCAGTGTGGACCCCCTCCCTTGCTCTGTTAGGTTTTGCAGTACTGCCTGGGGGCACCTAACCAGTAAAGCCTGTTACATTATCTATTTGGCTTCTGGGTTCTTTTATTTAACACCATTGGGCCGTTTCGACCTTACATTTGGCGCCCAACGTGGGGCTCGGGGTGAGAGCCCACCCCTCTGGCCACGGGGTCTGTGGCTCCCTTGGGTGCAACCCGTTCCCTGGACTGATTCATCACCTTGATAGGACTGCTCTACCGTCTGGCAGCATACGGGATAAGTCCCCAATTCGGGTCTTGGTGGGGGGCCTTCCCTTTGGCGATCGGTCCTAGGGAGTTCTCCCCGAAAATGCGGCTGCCTCTGAGCTCCCTCCTCCCGCAGGCCAGGCCTGCTCCTCGGTGCCAGTCGGTTCGGAGACGTCCGTCTCGGGTGCGGTGGCCCTACCGTTCCTCGGCACCAGTCGATTTCGGAGACGTCCATTTTGACTGTGGTAGCCCTAATCCTTGCTGGGGGTTGTCTCACTCAGGGACGCCTGACTAACTCGACCCCTAAGCCTAATTTTGCCGCTCGCCAGGGGGACTGCCGCTTCCAAAGCCGACCGAGACTGGTCAACCCCCTTAGAGTGCAAGTGGTTGACCTTTCTGTGCTCTGAGGCTTGGCCTCAATATCCTCTCGATAATGGCTCACAATGGCCATCAATGGGGACTTTTGATTTTAATATCCTCCGTGATTTAGATAATTACTGCCAGAAGACGGGAAAACGGTCTGAAATACCCTAGACACAGGCTCTGGTGGCGATTGCGCCCCCACCCACCCCATACTTTCTTCCCCCCTCCCAAATCCTTTCCCCTTCCCCTTCTGGCCCCTCGCTGTCAGCCAAAACATTGTCTGCACAGACCGAGGAAAACTCCGCCCCCGGCTCCTTGCAAACAGCCGCAGGAGCCCTTGGCTCCCAGTGCCAGCAGCTGACTGAAGAAAACTCCGCCCTCACAGTTCCTCCAGAAGACCTGACTGGGCGCCCCGCCTTCCGCTTCTGTTACTTTCTCAATTCCCTCTTCCCCAGCTTCCCCAACTCCTCCCTCATTAACACTTTCAATGCCTTCTCTGCAGCCTTCTCACTCAAGAGATGGCTCCAGGGAGGTGCCACTGGGGGGCTCCCTCTGTTCCATCACTCTACCCACCCAAAAAGAGAGACAAACCATCTGGGCAGCAGCTGAAATGGTAGCTGACCAGCGACATCTGGCAAATCCGGCAGATCCTGCCCAACCCCCTGGGGCAGCTGCCTAAAAGTGACTAACAGGAGGGGCAATGAAGAAGGGCCAGCAATATACATGCCGGAATGTTTGCTGGAGGGGATGGAAAATACCTCTCTCAAGGTTGACTATGCCAAAGCCTTTGACTGTGTGGATCACAAAACTGTGGAAAATTCTGAAAGAGATGGGAATACCAGACCACCTGACCTGCCTCTTGAGAAACCTGTATGCAGGCCAGAAGCAACAGTCATAACTGTACATGGAACAACAGACTGGTTCCAAATAGGAAAAGGAGTACGTCAGGGTTGTATATGGTCACCCTGCTTATTTAACTCAAGGTTATTAACTGGCTAAAACTAGATAAAGTAACCCAGTTCAGTTCAGTTCAGTCGCTCAGTCGTGTCTGACTCTCCGCGACCCCATGAATCACAGCACGCCAGGCCTCCCTGTCCATCACCAACTCCTGGAGTACACTCAAACCCACGTCCACAGACTCGGTGATGCCATCCAGCCATCTCATTCTCGGTCGTCCCCTTCTCCTCCCGCCCCCAACCTTTCCCAGCATCAGAGTCTTCTCCAGTGAGTCAACTCGTCGCATGAGGTGGCCAAAGTATTGCAGTTTCAGCTTTAGCATCAGTCCCTCCGATGAACATCCAGGATTGATCTCCTTTAGAATAGACTGGTTGGATCTCCATGCAGTATAAGGGACTCTCAAGAGTCTTCTCCAGCACCACAGTTCAAAAGCATCGATTCTTCGGCCATCAGCTTTCTTCACAGTCCAACTCTCACATCCATACATGACCACGGGAAAAACCATAGCCTTGACTAGACGGACCTTGGTTGGCAAAGTAATGTCTCTGCTTTTTAATGTACTATCAAGGTTGGTCATAACTTTCTTTCCAAGGAGCAAGTGTCTTTTAATTTCATGGCTGCAATCAGCATCTGCAGTGATTTTGGAGCCCAAAAAAATAAAGTCTGACACTGTTTCCACTGTTTTTCCATCTATTTCCCATGAAGTGATGGGACCAGATGCCATGATCTTCGTTTTCTGAATGTTGAGCTTCAAGCCAACCTTTTTGCTCTCCTCTTTCACTTTCATCAAGAGGCTTTTGAGTTCCTCTTCACTTTCTGCCATAAGGGTAGTGTCATCTGCATATCTGAGGTTATTGATATTTCTCCCAGCAATCTTGATTACAGCTTGTGCTTCTTCCAGCCCAGCGTTCCTCATGATGTACTCTGCATATAAGTTAAATAAGCAAGGTGACAATATACAGCCTTGACGCACTCCTTTTCCTATTTGGAACCAGTCTGTTGTTCCATGTCCAGTTCTAACTGTTGCTTCCTGACCTGCATACAGGTTTCTCAAGAGGCAGGTCAGGTGGTCTGGTATTCCCATCTCTTTCAGAATTGTCCACAGTTTATTGTGATCCACACAGTCAAAGGCTTTGGCATAGTCAATGAAGCAGAAATAGATGTTTTTCTGAAACTCTCTTGCTTTCTCCATGATCCAGCGGATGTTGGCAATTTGATCTCTGGTGCCTCTGCCTTTTCTAAAACCTGCTTGAACATCTGGGAGTTCACGGTTTACATACTGCTGAAACCTGGCTTGGAGAATTTTGAGCATGACCTTACTAGCGTGTGAGATGAGTGCAATTGTGTGGTAGTTTGAGCATTCTTTGGCATTGCCTTTCTTTGGAATTGGAATGAAGACTGACCTTTTCCAGTCCTGTGGCCACTGCTGAGTTTTCCAAATCTGCTGGCATATTGAGTGCAGCACTTTCACAGCATCATCTTTCAAGACTTGAAATAGCTCAACTGGAATTCCATCACCTCCACTAGCTTTGTTCGTAGTGATGCTTTCTAAGGCCCACTTGACTTCACATTCCAAGATGTCTGGCTCTAGGTCAGTGATCACGTTATCGTGACTATCTTGGTCATGAAGATCTTTTTTGTACAGTTCTTCTGTGTATTCCTGCCACCTCTTCTTAATATCTTCTGCTTCTGTTAGGTCCATACCATTTCTGTCCTTTATCGAGCCCATCTTTGCATGAAATGTTCCCTTGGAATCTCTAATTTTCTTGAAGAGGTCTCTTGTTTTTCCTATTCTGTTGTTTTTCTCTATTTCTTTGCATTGATCACTGAGGAAGTCTTTCTTATCTCTCCTTGCTATTCTTTGGAACTCTGCATTCAGATGCTTATATCTTTCCCTTTCTCCTTTGCTTTTCACCTCTCTTCTTTTCACAGCTATTTGTAAGGCCTCCTCAGACAGCCATTTCGCTCTTTTGCATTTCTTTTCCATGGGGATGGTCTTGGTCCCTGTCTCCTGTACAATGTCACGAACCTCCGTCCAGAGTTCATCAGGCACTCTATCAATCAGATCTAGTCCCTTAAATCTATTTTCTCTTCCACTGTATAATCATAAGGGATTTGATTGAGGTCATATCTGAATGGTCTAGTGGTTTTCTCTACTTTCTTCAATTTAAGTCTGAATTTCACAATAAGGAGTTCATGATCTGAGCCACAGTCAGCTCCTGGTCTTGTTTTCGCTAACTGTATACAGCTTCTCCATCTTTGGTTGCAAAGAATATAATCAATCTGATTTCGGTGTTGACCATCTGGTGATGTCCATGTGTAGAGTCTTCTCTTGTGTTGTTGGAAGAGGGTGTTTGCTATGACCAGTGCATTCTCTTGACAAAACTCTATTAGCGTTTGCCCTGCTTCATTCCGTGCTCTAAGGCCAAATCTGCCAGTTACTCCAGGTGTTTCTTGACTTCCTACTTTTGCATTCCAGTCCCCTATAATGAAAAGGACATCTTTTTTGGGTGTTAGTTCTAAAAGGTCTTGTAGGTCTTCATAGAACCGATTAACTTCGGCTTCTTCAGCATTACTGGTTGGGGCATAGGCCTGGATTACTGTAATATTGAATGGTTTGCCTTGGAAACGAACAGAAATCATTCTGTCATTTTTAAGATTGCATCCAAGTACTGCATTTCGGACTCTTTTGTTGACCATGATGGCTACTCCATTTCTTCTAAGGGATTCCTGCCCACAGTAGTAGATATAATGGTCATCCGAGTTAAATTCACCCATTCCAGTCCATTTTAATTCACTGATTCCTAGAATGTCTATGTTCACTCTTGCCATCTCCTGTTTGACCACTTCCAATTTGCCTTGATTCATGGACCTAACATTCCAGGTTCCTATGCAATACTGCTCTTTGCAGCATTGGACCTTGCTTCTATCACTGGTCACATCCACAACTGGGTATTGGTTTTGCTTTTGCTCCGTCCCTTTATTCCTTCTATAGTTATTTCTCCACTGAGCTCCAGTAGCATACTGGGCACCTACCGACCTGGGGAATTCCTCATTCAGTAACCTATCATTTTGCCCTTTGATACTGTTCATGGGGTTCTCAAGGCAAGTGTACTGAAGTGGTTTGCCATTCCCTACTCCAGTGGACCACATTCGGCTGTGGTCCATGTGATCAGATCGGCTAGTTTCCTGTGATTATGATTTCAGTTTATCTGCCCTCTGATGCCCCCTAGCAATACCTACCGTCTTATTTGGGTTTCTCTTACCTTGGTTGTGGAAAATCTCTTCACAGCCGCTCCAGCAAAGTGCAGCCACTGTACCTTACCTTGGACGAGGGGTATCTCCTCAAGGCCGCCCCTCCTGACCTTGAACGCGGAGTAGCTCCTCTCGGCCCTCCTGTGCCCTCGCAGCCACCGCCTGTTGGACGTGGGGTAGCTCCTCTCGGCCACCGGCCCTGGCCTCAGGCGTGGGGTAGCTCCTCACAGCGGCACCCCTTTGCGTGGTTCGTTGCGCCGGGGCCGGCGTCTCTCGCGTCGCGTCTGCGCCCAGAGCCCTGATGAAAACCCTGCAGCCTTCCTCAATAGGCTGACCAAGGCTCTCACCACTTATACCTGCATCACCCCCGACTCTCCAGCAGGGGTCACCACCCTGGCTAATCGCTTTATATCTCAGTCAGCTCCAGACACCAGGAAGAAGCTGTCCAAGGCTGAGGATGGGCCTCAGACCCCACTCCGAGACCTGGTAAAAATGGCCTTTAAAATATATAATGCCCGGGAAGACGTAGCCAAAGCCAGTTGTAAGGCAAGGTTTAAACCAAAGGCCAAACTGCAGGCCAACCTCCTTGAGAGGCATACCCAGACACTGGTAGTAGCCCTACGGCCAGCCATGGAACAGAAGGTGGGTCCCCAGAAGCCGCCTCCAGGAGTCTGCTTCAAATGTGGCCACGAGGGTCATTGGGCCTGCCAGTGCCCAAATCCCCGACCTCCAACTAGGCCATGCCCTCGCTGCAGGCAGAGATGACATTGGGCGAGTGACTGTCCCTGGGCAGCTCAGGCCTCAACCTCATCGGGCTGGGGCTTGGGTTCCCAAAAGGATATCCCGCCCTCGTCTCCTGCCTTGGAGCTCCTCTCCTCCGATGAAGATTGACGTCACCCAGACTCGAGGGCCCCCATAACCCAAGCTGAGCCCAGGGTCACGCTTCAAGTGGTGGGTAAATCTATCAATTTCTTGATAGATATGGGGACTACTTACTCTGTTCTTCCTTCTTACGGGGGCACTACTCCCTTCCCAGCTCTTGGTGGTGGGTATAGATGGCAAGCCCTCACATGCCCTACAGACTGGACCACAGCCATGTCAGCTCGACCATCACCTATTCACCCACTCCTTCCTAATACTTCTTTCATGTCCCACTCCGCTATTAGGATGAGACATTCTAACTAAGCTCAGAGCCATCATACATCTGCCCTTCTCACGCCCTTACTCCCCTACCCTACCTCTACTCCTCCTTTGTGCCTCTGAATCTTCCTTTATAGACCCCACAGTATGGGACACCGAGGTCCCCACTTTAAGGGAAGTAAGATGTGTATGTTCAGTAAAGAATGTATGAAAAATGAAGTTAAAACAAATGGGTACAGAAAGTGATAAGAAGGTTTGATGGAAAGTACATTTTTATGAAGGGAAAAGGAAGTAGGTCTGACATACAGGTGACTGTTCCAGGATGGGGAAACAAATGGGTACAGAAAGTGATAAGAAGGTTTGATGGAAGGTAGACCCCAAGGAAAGTTTTTATGTATAGACAAAAGTTTTCTTGAGATATTGAACTGCCTTTGATAATGGTTTTTAAGTTTCTTTACCTCTGAAGTGATCTGTTCTATGTTTACCTTTAAAATCTTCTTTGTTACTTTGGCTAAGTGAATATATTATTTTACAGTGATCTACATTATTCTATCTGACTGAGTGTTATAAACCCTTTTGATATTTGCCGACAAAACTGTTAAATTGCATGGGAAATATTGTTGGAGGAGTGATGAGTCTTCTCAGATTATACTGTATGGGTGATACTACTCATATAAATATCCTAGAAATTATGTGAAATTCATGAAAATCTGATATGTCCTGGTAAAGTGTTGTCAGTTATAATACTAGTTATCATGTTAAAATGTTACAAGTCATAGCAATGACCAGGCTACTTTGTAAATTATAATTTAATTAGATTTTAAACATGCCTTGTATGGTTTCACTCTCATGCCTTTAAAAATACTGCTAGTTCTTCAAGATTTGTGGAAAAGACTTTTCTAAGATTAACTGATAAATTTTGTTTGTTTGCTATCTGCTAAATTGGTAACAGACTGGAATTTAGTCTACTCTCTATGTTAAGAGAACAAAGTTTCCTTAGAATGAATCTTTCAATAACAGATTATGAATTTCTTTGCCTTTAAGTGATTCATATTTGTTTTTAAAATTTTTTGTTACTTTAGTAAAGTAAATAGATGTTATTTAAGATTATGGTACATGTAAAAGCTCATTCTGCTCATAGAAAAACTCTGTTAGACTTGTGCTATCGTAATGCCCTTAAACCATGGCAACAGTCTACTTCTAAATTGGGGAATTAAAAATGGGTGAACAATAGCTGAAAATCAGAGTCAGGGCTATGGGAAATCCAAGATGGCCACTTGGCTTTTCCCAGCTCCCTGACAAACCTCATTTTTGTTTGATGGGTTAAAGCCTTCCTGGCTACAGGGTTAATGCCTCCATAATGAAAAATCACTGAATATTAAGTTTTGTAAATTGTTAAACTAAGTTTCTAGTTTTGTTAATTAAGGTCTAGTGTTTGCTAAGACTCACTGCTGAGACAGTTCCTTGTTTCGTGATATTGCTAAAAATTTAATTAAGTTATTAAAAAGGACACTCTAAGTTTGTTTCTAAGGCTTATCTCAGTAACCAGTCTTCAGATAAAGGTCAGATGCTCCATAATGTACAACCAGGAGATTAACACCAGGCCATAAGACCAGGAGCTGACTGTGGTTCAGATCATGAACTCCTTATTGCCAAATTCAGACTTAAATTGAAGAAAGTAGGGAAAACCACTAGACCATTCAGATATGACCTAAATCAAACCCCTTATTGCCGGGAGCCAGCGAGGGAAATCCTACCCGTGGCAAAGGTCAACTGGGGAAGAGGCCTGACGGGCAAAGGCTAATCAGGACTCGAGGAGCCCCCTGGACTTACCTGAGCATCTACCCCAAAGAAAACCGGAATCTGACTGATTTACTATCTTACGCCTCTTACCAAGTCCTCTAATACTTACGGGGGTTTCCCCCCAACCACCTTTCTCTGAAAACATTAATTCAGAGCTGTAGTTTAAAAGTTCTCCTCGGCTTAATAGGAGTATTCCAATCCAAGCCCCTCTGATAGCTTTCTAACTTGCATGACAAGTTTGTCCGGGCTCCTAAAATACAGGAATCTGTTGAAGAAGTTAAAATCACTAGAATAGTACTAGAAAAGATTTCATTGTTGAATCAATGCTTGCTGCAGTTTCCTCTATCTATTGTATCCTTGGAAATATATTAATCCTTTGACTTAACCACATCAGATCTTAAGTTAATAAGTTCCTTTCTTGCAGCTCACTACACCGGTGCCTTATAGGAATGTAACTTTGTTATGTGTCTAGCACCTAACTTTAGGAAAGTCACCTTAAAGAAAAGTCTTTTACTTGCTAACTAACCTATTGTTAGGAGAGAGGGCCATAAACTGTTAGCAGGCCCCCTGGCCAGAAGATGATGTAAACCACCTAAAAACTTTTATCACAAGATATACAAAAATAAGCCCTGATCCTGATAAGGGTCAAGACTGCTGACCCCACGTGATTTTGGTGTGAATCTATACCTCCCTTTCTTTGTTTCTTATGCGCATAACTTAGGGTATAAAAGCAGCACTGGAAAATAAAGTTTTGGGCCTTGCTCACTGAAGCTTGGTCTCCCCGTGTCGTTCTTTCTCTTTTTCCGTCCTTTTCTCTATTCTCCTTTTTCTGGCTGAGATCCTTGGAGCGCTGGGCCCTCTGAGTTTACTTATCTGCCTGGGCTTCTAAGACCCACTCGAGGGGGTGCCCTGGTGGGGTACCTCAAGTGATTCGAGAGGGCGCCTGCGGCCTACATAAACAGAGCAAGCCCCGTGCTGGGGTTTTATTGGTTTCCAGCGTAAACCAAGGAATCATCAGCCCCTGTCTCTCTCTCTCTCTCTCTCTAACGCCGACGCCGTTCATCCCGAGGATACCCTGGGTCATATCGGGGCTGGACCCCGATACCTTATGACTATACAGTGGAAGTGAGAAATAGATTTAAGGGACTAGATCTGATAGATAGAGTGCCTGATGAACTATGGATGGAGGTTTGTGACATTGTACAGGAGACAGGGACCAAGACCATCCCTATGGAAAAGAAATGCAAAAAAGCAAAATGGCTGTCTGAGGAGGCCTTACAAATAGCTGTGAAAAGAAGAGAATTGAAAAGCAAAGGAGAAAAGGAAAGATATAAGCATCTGAATGCAGAGTTCCAAAGAATAGCAAGGAGAGATAAGAAAGCCTTCCTCAGCAGTCAATGCAAAGAAATAGAGGAAAACAACAGAATAGGAAAAACAAGAGATCTCTTCAAGAAAATTAGGGATTCCAAGGGAACATTTCATGCAAAGATGGGCTCGATAAAGGACAGAAATGGTATGGACCTAACAGAAGCAGAAGATATTAAGAAGACGTGGCAAGAATATACAGAAGAACTGTACAAAAAAGATCTTCACGAACAAGATAATCACAATGGCATGATCACTGACCTAGAGCCAGACATCTTGGAATGTGAAGTCAAGTGGGCCTTAGAAAGCATCACTACGATCAAAGCTAATGGAGGTGATGGAATTCCAGTTGAGCTATTTCAAATCCTGAAAGATGTTGCTGTGAAAGTGTTGCACTCACTGTGCCAGCAAATTTGGAAAACTCAGCAGTGGCCACAGGACTGGAAAAGGTCAGTCTTCATTCCAATTCCAAAGAAAGGCAATGCCAAAGAATGTTCAAACTACCGCACAATTGCACTCATCTCACACGCTAGTAAAGTCATACTCAAAATTCTCCAAGCCAGGCTTCAGCAATATGTGAACTGTGAACTTCCAGATATACAAGCAGGTTTTAGAAAAGGCAGAGGCACCAGAGATCAGATTGCCAACATCCTCTGGATCATGGAGAAAGCAAGAGAGTTCCAGAAAAACTTCTATATCTGCTTCATTGATTATGCCAAAGCCTTTGACCGTGTGGATCACAGTAAACTGTGGAAAATTCTGAAAGAGATGGGAATACCAGACCACCTGACCCGCCTCTTGGGAAACCTGTATGAAGGTCAGGAAGCAACAGTCAGAACTGGACATGGAACAACAGACTGGTTCCAAATAGGGAAAGGAGTACGTCAAGGTTGTATATTGTCACCCTGCTTATTTAACTTATATGCAGAGTACATCATGAGGAATGCTGGGCTGGAAGAAGCACAAGCTGGAATCAAGATTGCTGGTAGAAATATCAATAACCTCAGATATGTAGATGACACCACCCTTATGGCAGGAAGTGAAGAGGAACTCAAAAGTCTCTTGATGAAAGTGAAAGAGGAGAGTGAAAAGTTTGGCTTGAAGCTCAACATTCAGAAAACAAAGATCATGGCATCTGGTCCCATCACTTCATGGGAAATAGATGGGAAAACAGTGGAAACAGTGTCAGACTTTATTTTTTTGGGCTCCAAAATCACTGCAGATGCTGATTGCAGCCATGAAATTAAAAGACGCTTACTCCTTGGAAGGAAAGTTATGACCAACCTTGATAGTATATTAAAAAGCAGAGACATTACTTTGCCAACCAAAGTCCATCTAGTCAAGGCTATGGTTTTTCCTGTGGTCATGTATGGAGTGAGAGTTGGAAAGCTGATCGCCGAAGAATTGATGCTTTTGAACTGTGGTGCTAGAGAAGACTCTTGAGAGTCCCTTGGACTGCAAGGAGATCCAACCAGTCCATTCTAAAGGAGATCAGTCCTGGGTGTTCATTGGAGGGACTTATGCTAAAGCTGAAACTCCAATACTTTGGCCACCTCATACGATGAGTTGACTCACTGGAAAAGACTCTGATGCTGGGAGGGATTGGGGGCGGGAAGAGACGGGGACGACAGAGAATGAGATGGCTGGATGGCATCACTGACTCTGTGGACATGAGTTTGAGTGAACTCCGGGTGTTGGTGATGGACAGGGAGGCCTGGCGTGCTGTGATTCATGGGGTCGCAAAGAGTTGGACACGACTGAGCGACTAAACTAAACTGACTGAACTGATGGCTATATTATCTTCTATGTCACCTGTTTCAGACGATTATTTCTTACTTTAACAAATGTGTGACTGAGCCTGTGATATAATGCTGATATGCAATTTCATATGAGATCAATGATTGTAATAATGTAACTCTAGATATGGGAAGAAGCAATAAGAGGGAATATTTTCCTGGATGAAGAGGCTAGTAAGACAGTGGTCCAGAGACTTTTGCTACTTGCAAGGCCTGGTCCAATTTTAGCACACTGAGTGGCCCATCGATGGACTCTTCCCTAGACCTGGGGATGAGCCTTCCCAGCACCGTGGGACACAATGGCCATGAAATGGCCCCCAAACATGGTCAAATATGTGGCTATGAAGCGACCCTGCTGACTGGAAGTTGGCACTGGCCAGGTGCCTCTATAAAGATTACATCATGACCACTGCAAGCTGCTGACCTTCAACACCCCCTGAAAGGATTTCAGGGTGGAAATCAGAAATAAGGCACTCTGTGCTCTGGGAAAAACCCAGAAGAACCAGCCTTCAGATAGTCAGATGTTTTCAGGTAAAGATTTTATGAGCCCAAATTCTTGCATCTTCTTGTACCTAGAGAAACATTAACGTCATGAACCAATGTCTGGTCCTGGTTCTCCTGGTAGCCCCTGAGCAGCTTTTCTACTTCTATTAATCTCTGGGCCACGTACCTCTAACTTTCTTGTTAAGTTTGTTTCTTCCAGGATGCAACAAATCTCCAAGTGGTAGTATGACAAGAATATTCCCTGACCAACCCCTAGACAATGCTGAAAGAAGTCACCTTCTGCAGGCAGCACTCACACACATCTGAACAACTCCCCACTCCAAGATAGGCCTCACGCCATTCGAGCTGCTATACGGTAGGCCGTATCTGCTCATCAATCTCCCAGACCCCCCACTACCACCTCTCGGAGCCTATCTGCCCAATTTCACACTCCTCCAATCCCTTCTACAGGAACACGCAGACCGCACCCTGCCCCAGCCCATTAGCGATGCAGATAGGGAGCCTCCATTAACTGTCTTGGCTCCAGGAGACTAGGTTCTCTTGAAGACGCTAACACCTAATCCCCCTCCAACCGCGGTGGACTGGTCCTTTCACGGTGATTCTCATCACTCCCACAGAGGCCAAACTCTTGGGACACGAACTGTGGTATCACATCACCAGGCTTAAATGGGCCCCCACACACGGCTTTCTCCCTCCTCAGTCCACAAATACCCATACCTACACTTCCAAAGTTTCCGGGCCCGCCAGACTCATTATAACCAAAATACCCCTTCCACCCATAGGTGAGTAATGATTATTGAGCTCAACTGGTGGGATTTGCTTCTAGTCATCCTCCTAGCCGTACTTTTTGCCATAGGCCTCGCTTCAATCACCCCACTGGAGTGATCCTTTGCTCTCCGCCTCTTTCTGGCCCTTGCCTACATCTTAGGTTGCGCTATACTTCTGGGGTGCTACTATTTTTTGTAGTGACCTACCTCCCTAAATGTCTCTCACCTTCAGTTCAGTTCAGTTCAGTCACTCAGTCGTGTCTGACTCTTTGCGACCCCATGAATCACAGCACACCAGGCCTCCTTGTCCATCACCAACTCCCGGATTTCACTCAAACTCATGTCCATCAAGTCAGTAATGCCATCCAGCCATCTCATTCTCTGTCGTCCCCTTCTCCTCTTGCCCCCAATCTTTCGCAGCATCAGTCTTTTCCAGTGAGTCAACTCGTTGCATGAGGTGGCCAAAGTATTGGAGTTTCAACTTTAGTATCAGTCCTTCCAATGAACACCCAGGATTGATCTCCTTTAGAATGGACTGGTTGGATCTCCTTGCAGTCCAAGGGACTCAAGAGTCTTCTCCAACACCACAGTTCAAAAGCATCAATTCTTCGGCGATCAGCTTTCTTCACAGTCCAACTCTCACATCCATACATGACCACAGGAAAAACCACAGCCTTGGCTAGACAGACCTTGGTTGGCAAAGTAATGTCTCTGCTTTTTAATATACTATCTAGGTTGGTCATAACTTTCCTTTCAAGGAGTAAGCGTCTTTTAATTTCATGGCTGCAATCAGCATCCGCAGTGATTTTGGAGCCCCAAAAAATAAAGTCTGACACTATTTCCACTGTTTTCCCATCTATTTCCCATGAAGTGATGGGACCAGATGCCATGATCTTTGTTTTCTGAATGTTGAGCTTCAAGCCAAACTTTTCACTCTCCTCTTTCACTTTCATCAAGAGACTTTTGAGTTCCTCTTCACTTTCTGCCATAAGGGTAGTGTCATCTGCATATCTGAGGTTATTGATATTTCTCCTGACCATCTTGATTCCAGCTTGTGCTTCTTCCAGCCCAGCGTTCCTCATGATGCACTCTGCATATAAGTTAAATAAGCAGGGTGACAATATACAACCTTGACGTACTCCTTTTCCTATTTGGAACCAGTCTGTTGTTCCATGTACAGTTCTGACTGTTGCTTCCTGACCTGCATACAGGTTTCTCAAGAGGCAGGTCAGGTGGTCTGGTATTCCCATCTCTTTCAGAATTTCCCACATTTTATTGTGATCCACACAGTCAAAGGCTTTGACATAGTTAATGAAGCAGAAATAGACTTTTTTTTCTGGAACTCTCTTGCTTTCTCCATGATCCAGCGGATGTTGGCAATTTGATCTCTGGTGCCTCTGCCTTTTCTAAAACCTGCTTGAACATCTGGGAGTTCTCGGTTCACATATTGCTGAAGCCTGGCTTGGAGAATTTTGAGCATGACTTTACTAGTGTGTGAGATGAATGCAATTGTGTGGTAGTTTGAGCATTCTTTGGCATTGCCTTTCTTTGGAATTGGAATGAAGACTGACCTTTTCCAGTCCTGTGGCCACTGCTGAGTTTTCCAAATTTGCTGGCATATTGAGTGCAGCACTTTCACAGCATCGTCTTTCAGGATTTGAAACAGCTCCACTGGAATTCCATCACCTCCACTAGCTTTGTTAATAGTGATGCTTTCTAAGGCCCACTTGACCTCACATTCCAAGATGTCTGACTCTAGGTCAGTGATCACATTATCGTGACTATCTTGGTCGTGAAGATCTTTTTTGTACAGTTCTTCTGTGTATTCTTGCCACCTCTTCTTAATATCTTCTGCTTCTGTTAGGTCCATACCATTTCTGTCCTTTATCAAGCCCATCTTTGCATGAAATGTTCCCTTGGAATCCCTAATTTTCTTGAAGAGATCTCTTGTTTTTCCTATTCTGTTGTTTTCCTCTATTTCTTTGCATTGACTGCTGAGGAAGGCTTTCTTATCTCTCCTTGCTATTCTTTGGAACTCTGCATTCAGATGCTTATATCTTTCCTTTTCTCCTTTGCTTTTCAATTCTCTTCTTTTCACAGCTATTTGTAAGGCCTCCTCAGACAGCCATTTTGCTTTTTTGCATTTCTTTTCCATAGGGATGGTCTTGGTCCCTGTCTCCTGTACAATGTCACAAACCTCCATCCATAGTTCATCAGGCACTCTATCTATCAGATCTAGTCCCTTAAATCTATTTCTGACTTCCACTGTATAATCATAAGGGATTTGATTGAGGTCATATCTGAATGGTCTAGTGGTTTTCCCTACTTTCTTCAATTTAAGTCTGAATTTGGCAATAAGGAGTTCATGATCTGAGCCACAGTCAGCTCCTGGTCTTGTTTTTGCTAACTGTATACAGCTTCTCCATCTTTGGCTGCAAAGAATATAATCAATCTGATTTCGGTGTTGACCATCTGGTGATTTCCATGTGCTAATATATATAATATGCATACAAAATGTTTCCTACTACACTTGATAAAGGCTTGAGAAAGAATTAAAAAAAAAGGATGGAGAAAATAAACTAAATGAATGGGGGTGCTGAATATGAAATAGAAAATGTGAAACAAACTAGGTAAACATAAAAGATCATCATTTAGTCCAGTTGTTTTTAAACATGACTGCTCATTAGAAACATATCTGGACTTTTGGAGGAAAAAGCAATACCTGAACATTTATACTTTTCAAAAAATTTCAAGATAATTCTGATATGCACCTGGATTTAAAAAAGTGATTATAGGTTTTTGTATTAGATCCTAGTTTTGGTATTATAGAGTTCTATTATTTTTCTCTTGACCAATCATGATACAATGGTATTAAGTGAGTAATAGTTACATAATCACAATAGTAAAAGATGTTTATCAGTTTTCACAATCAATAGCCAGAAAAAAAAAGATAATTACTATTTCAAGCCATAATGGGAACATGATTACCTTAACAATATAAAATAATTACATACAATTTGGGGGGATCAAGCAGAGTGATATGATAAGTCTGTCTTTTGGTTGGTTTACATTTAAGGTAATTATCAATATATATGATCCTATTACCATTTTCTTAATTATTTTGGGTTTATTTTCTGTAGGTCTTTTCCTTCTCTCGTGTTCCCTACCTAGAGAAGTTCCTTTAGCATTTGTTGTAAATCTGGTTTGGTGGTGCTGAATTCTCTTAACTTTTGCTTGTGTGGAAAGCTTGTGATTTCTCCATCAAATCTGAAGGAGAGTCTTGCTGGGTATAATATTCTTGGTTGAAGGTTCTTCCCTTTCATCACTTTAAATATATCCTGCCTTTCCCTTCTGGCTTGTAGAGTTTCTGTTGAGAAATCAGCTGGTAGCCTGATGGGAGTTCCCTTGTATGTTATTTGTTGTTTTTCCTGTGTTGCTTTTAATACGTTATCTCTGTTTTTAATTTTTGTCAGTTTGATTGCCATGTGTCTTGGTGTGTTCCTCCTTGGGATTATTCTTCCTGGGACTTTCTGTGCTTCCTGGACTTGGTTGACCATTTCCTTTCCTATGTTCAGAAAGTTTTCAGCTATTATCTCTTCAAATATTTTCTTAGCTCCTTTCTCTCTCTCTTCTCCTTCTGCTGCTGTTGCTGCTGCTGCTAAGTCACTTCAGTCGTGTCCGACTGTATGCGACCCCTTAGACAGTAGCCCACCAGTCTCCCCCGTCCCTGGGATTCTCCAGTCAAGAAAAATGGAGTGGGTTGCCATTTCTTTCTCCAATGCATGAAAGTTAAAAGTGAAAGTGAAGTCTCTCAGTCGTCTCTGACCCTCAGCGACCCCATGGACTGCAGCCTTCCAGGCTCCTCCATCCATGGGATTTTCCAGGCAAGAGTACTGGAGTGGGGTGCCATTGCCTTCTCCACTTCTCCTTCTAGGATCCCTATAATGCAAATGTTGGTGTGTTTAATGTTGTCCCAGATGTTCTTAGGCTGTCTTCATTTCTTTTCATTGTTTTCCCTATATTCTGTTCTGCAGCAGTGATTTCCACCATTCTGTACTCCAGGTCATTTATCCATTCTTCTGCCTCAGTTATTCTGCTATTGATTCCTTCTAGTGTATTATTCATCTCAGTTTATTAGTTCTTTAGTTTTTCTAACTCTTTGGTAAACATTTCTTGCATCTTCTCAATCCGCCTCCATTCTTTTCCCAAAATCCCGGATCATCTTCACTATCATTATTCTGAATTCTTTTTCTGGAAGATTGCCTATCTCCACTTCACTTAGTTGTTTTTCTGGGATGTTTATCTTGTCCTTTCGTCTGGAACATAACTTTCTGCTTTTTCATTGTGATTAACTTTCTGTAAAATGGTTTTTGTTTTAGCCACTGTGAGACTGTGCTTCTTCTTGCTTCTTCTGTCTGCCCTCTGATGAATGAGGCTAAGGGGCTTGTATGTGTTCATTGATGGGAGGGACTGGTAATGGGAAAAACTGGGTCTTGCTCTGGTAGGTGGGGCCTTGCTCAGTATAGCTTTAATTCAATTATCTGCTGATGGATGGAGTTGTACTCCCTCCCTAATAGTTGTTTGGCCTGAGGTGACCCAACCCTGGGTTCTATGGTAGAGCTAATAGCAAACTCCAAGAGGGTTTAGGCCTTCCAGTGCCCCTGTCCTGCAGTGAGCCCCTGCTGACCCACACCTCCACAGCAGGCCCTCCAACACTAGCAGGTAGTTTTGGCTCAATCTCCTTTGGGGTCACTGCTCCTCTTCTCCGGGTTTTGGTGTATACAGACTTTTGCTTGTGTCCTCCAAGACTGGAGTCTTTGTTTCCCTCAGTCCTCTGGAAGGCCTATAATAAAATCCTGCTGGCCCTCAAGGCCAGATTCCCTGGTGATTCCCAGTCCCTCTGTTGGATCGCCAGATTGGGAAGCCTGATTGTGGGATTTAGAACATTTACAATAGTGCGAGAACTTCTTTGGTGTTATTGTCTTCCAGTCTGTGGGTCACCCACCTGGCAGGTATGGATTTGATTTCATTGTGATTGTGTACCTCTTACCATTTCACTGCAGCTGCTTCTTCTTTCTTTGGATGTGGGGTATCTTTTTTTGGTGGGTTCCAGTGTCCTCCTGTCAATGGTTATTCAGCAGCTAGTTGCAATTTTGGTGCTCTCACAGGAGGAGATGAGAGCACACCTTACTACTCCACCATCTTCAACTGGAAACCCTAACTGTGTTTTTTAATTGTTCTGTTTGTTCTTTCCACTAATGCAGAAGACTGCTGATAGGCACAATGGAAATGTTGCATAATTGGCCAAATTTTAAAAATTTCCTAAATCATTTGTCCAGAAAAATGGTTCCTTCTGTCACTATGTAGTTCAGAGGGGATTTCCCAGATGGGGATCACTCTTTCTAAAACCAACTTCCCTACTGATTGTGCTGTGGTCCTTCTGCATGGTTAAAGATTTGAGTACAGTGTAATTAGGGAACTTGGATATTTCTGCAACATCAGTCAGTTCAGTTCAGTTGATCAGTTGTGTCCAACTCTTTGTGACCCCATGAACCACAGCATGCCAGGCCTCCCTGTCCATCACCAACTCCCAGAGTCCACCCAAACCCATGTCCATTGTGTCGGTGATGCCATCCAACCATCTCATCCTCTGTCATCCCCTTCTCCTCCTGCCCTCAATCTTTCCTAGCATCAGGGTCTTTTCCAATGAGTCAGCTCTCTGCATCAGGTGGCCAAAGTATTGGAGTTTCAGCTTCAACATCAGTCCCTCCAATGAACACCCAGGACTGATCTCCTTTCAGATGGACTGGTTGGATCTCCTTGCAGTCCAAGGGACTCTCAAGAGTCTTCTCCAACAGTTCAAAAGCATCAATTCTTCAGCGATCAGCTTTCTTCACAGTCCAACTCTCATATCCATCTTCTTTAATCACGTAAATATCTATTTTATTTATCCCATTCTAAGTAACCATCCAAAGAAGTTTTTACTCATTTCGGTAATTCCTTTAAAAAATGTGTGGTTTTTTTTTTTTTACCTTGTTGAAATAATAGCTAGACTTTTTCTTTCCCAAGCTTTTTGTTGAATTGCTATTATATTTGCTATTATTAGCATCTGTAAGGCCCGCTGAGGGGAAGGCCACAATGAAACTTCCTAAATCAGTTTTTCTCATTCAAAAAAAGTTGTTAGGTTAGTTTGACTTTTGTGTATTATGTTGTTGTTTTTCAGTTGTGGTTAGTTGTGTTAGACTCTGATCCCATCGACTGCAATGTGCCAGGCTTCCCTATCCTTCACTATCTCCTGGAGTTTGCTCAAACTCATGTCCATTGAGTTGATGATGCCATCCAACCATCTCATCCTCTGTCACCCCCTTCTCCATATCCACTCAATCTTTCCCAGCATCAGGGTCTTTTCCAATGAGTCAGCTCTTTGCATCAGGTAGTCAAGTATTGGAGCGTCAGCTTTAGCATCAGTGCTTCGATTTTCTTTAGGATTGACTGGTCTGATCTCCTTGCTGTCCAAGGGACTCTCAGGAGTCTTCTTCAGCACCACAGTTCAAAAGCATCAATTCTTCAGCTCTCAACCTTCCTCTGCGGTTCAACTCTCACATCCATACATGACTACTGGAAAAACCATAGCCTTGTCTATATGGACCTTTGTCTGAAAAGTGATTTCTCTGCTCTTTAATACTATGTCTAGGTTTGTCATAGTTTTTTCCCAAGGAGCAAGTGTCTTAATTTGATGGTTTCAGTCATCATCCATAGTGATTTTGGAGCCCAAGAAATAAAGTCTGTCACTGTTTCCATTTTTTCTGCCTCTATTTGCCATGAAGTGATGGGACTGGATGCTATGATCTTAGTTTTCTGAATGTCGACTTTTAAGCCAGCTTTTTCATTCTCCTCTTTCACCTTCATCAAGAGGCTCTTTAGTTCCTCTTCGCTATCTGCCATAAAGGTGGTGTCATCTGCATATTTGAGATTGTTGATATTTCTCCCAGCAATCTTGATTCTAGCTTGAGTTTCATCTAGCCTGGCATTTCACATGATGTACCCTGCATAGAAGTTAAATAAACAGGGTGACAATATACAGTCTTGATGTGCTGCTTTCCCAGTTTTGAACCAGCTTGTGCTCCATGACCCATTCTGTTGCTTATTGACCTGCATACAGGCTTCTAAGGAGGCAGGTAAGGTGGCCTGGTATTCTCATGTCTTGAAGAATTTTCCACAGTTTGCTGTGATCCACATAGTCAAAGGCTTTAGCATAGTCAATGAGGCAGAAATAGATGTTTTCCTGGAATTCTCTTGCTTTTTCTATGATTCAACAGATGTTGGCACTTTGATCTCTTGTTCCTCTGCCTTTTCTAAATCCAGCTTGTACATCCAAAAGTTCTCGGTTCTCATACTGTGTTTTGCCGAAAGTTTTCACTTTTGTCTCAAGTTCAAAGGATTTGTTAGCAAAATAAGCCACTCATTATATACAAATAAATAATACGAATATTTTTTAGGGAATTATTTAGTGTACTTTCAATATACTAACATTAAAAGAAAAGAGAAATAGAGCAAAGAAAACATCATGAAATTGGGTTTTGACCAACATCCAGACTTAATCAGTGCTGGGAAGTCCCCTGTCACAGCACATCTGGAGTCCCAGTTGAGAAAGGGTCCCAGGCAGCATGTCTTCTCCATGGGTGAGACTTCAAAGATTGCAGTTCAGGGTTCCTGCTTATAATCCCAGGATGGAAGCAAACTAATATCACATCAATCTGTGACCAAGTTGCAAGCCCGGTTTCCTGTTAATGATATTTGTTTCATTGTGTAAAACGTGGAATGTAGCTAAGCTGGGGCTTGGTTGGCCAGGCCCCCTTCAGGGTCTCAACAATCTTAAGATTCCTCCCCAGTTTTATTTAAGGTGCTGCAAGTCTTGCACACACAGCAGGCAGTGACTCACAGTCACTTCCAGTCAGGGCAGTGTCCAGGCAGGTTAGAAGCAAAGTCAGAGTTTGCTTTGATTTGTCTCTGAAGCCTAAATAAGACTATTCTTTTAATTTTCCTAACATACTGTTACTAACAAAGTTATTTATTATGAGAGCACTCTGCTGCTGCTGCTGCTAAGTCACTTCAGTTGTGTCCGACTCTGTGTGACCCCATAGACGGAAGCCCACCAGGCTCCCCCGTCCCTGGGATTCTCCAGGCAAGAACACTGGAGTGGGCTGCCATTTCCTTCTCCAATGTGTGAAAGTGAAAAGTGAAAGTGAAGTCGCTCAGTCATCTCCAACCCTTAGCGAACCCATGGACTGTAGCCTACCAGGCTCCTCCATCCATGGGATTTTCTAGGCAAGAGTACTGGAGTGGCTTGCCATTGCCTTCTCTGATGAGAGCACTCTAGATTTAATAATTTGTTAGTTTCTCTAATTTTTCAAAGGATCTGTCATTTGGCCACCAATAAATTATATCTCCACAGAGATGCTAATGGTTAAGAATGCAAAAAGATCTCTTAAAGGCCTAACTCACACATACACACACACACACACACACACAATAGAACGACCTGGGAAGGCCAGATACATCTCAAAGACACAGAGAAATCTGAGCTTCCTCCTAGAAGCCCTTGTTTAAGGTTTTACCAAGTCAGCTTTTAATTTTTAACTACATATGCATTAAAGAGCCCCCTCAACATTTAGGGCGAGATTTAATTTCTCCAGTTAACTATGTATTTGCAAGTATGAGCTTCATTCCTTATGTTTTTCTACAATGGAGCCACCTAGGTGTCTTCCAATGGAGCCCTGGTTATTTCTAGATACTGAACCTCGTCCAGTATCTAGACCGACCTTGGGTGGATACATCTCCTGGTGTCTTTCAACCAGGCCTTTCCTCTAGTACGTTAATGGAAGAGGGCAGGTACCCGCTATGCCCCACCAAATAAAAAATTCAAGATCTCAGCCAGTATGGGAGATTCGAGAACCAGGAGAGACTTACTCAAATCTGTCCTGAACTCCTAAGGAAGTGGATGGACACAAGGGGCCTCTGCTGGTACCATGGCTACAGTTTCTCGAAGAGTTCAGATGAAGGAACTAAAAAAATATGTGCAACCTGAAAGTAGAGAGTTATTTTATTTAATGGGAATATTTAGGACTCCAAGCCTGAGAGACAGCATCCCAGTAGCTCTGAGAAACTGCTCCAAGGAGGCAGGAAGGAAAGTCAGGCTATATACATTTGCAACAAAGGGAGTAGACAGTCTGAACATCAAAGATCAGGTATCAAGTTAAGGATGCTGAAGGTGAAACTCCAGTATTTTGGTCATCTGATGCAAACAGCTGACTCATTGGAAAAGTCCCTGATGTTGGGAAAGACTGAGGGCATAAGGAGAAGAGGGCATCAGAGGATGAGATGGCTGGATAGTAGCACCGATGCAATGGATTTGAACTTGGATGAACTTCTACTGGATCACAGTTTTGGGAGCCCCCATTCACAGTTGGAGGACAAAAATTGCTGGTGGCTATGACATTTTTTCTTTATTGATATGGCAGGAGATATATTCATTTCACACAGGTCACAGGCCTGACTGCACTGTTAGCTTTTGCTCCTGCTTCTCCTTCCTCCCCCACCCACAACTGCTCCACACACATTACAAAGGAAGGTCTTTCTTGGAGTGTGTGGTATCCAGTGTCAGGGACAGGCCCTTTCGAGGTCCATCCTCCCAGGCCTGTGACCTCAGGTGGTGAAGTCTTTTATGACCACAGCTAGAGATGCTGGCAGGAGCTTGGAGGTGTGGAGAAGGCTTTCTCCTGGAAGGTGAAGGTGAACTCTAGATAAGAGGTGAATTGACAGAATGGAGGAACGGGACAAGGGCAGTGGCCGAGGCAAGAGCCCGCAGTTATTGTGATGAAAAACACCTTCAGGTAAGGTTTCGTCTGTGGCCCTGCAGAGCTTTCAGCCTGAGCCCAGGATCCCTGGTGTGTTGAGGATAGGCGTGACCCTGCAGCAGCTCATGCCTCAGGAATGAGGGAGGCTGCCTGGGCTGTCTGGGGAGAGGCCCCTGTGGTGGACACCTGCCTCTGTCTAATCTCCATCTAGAGTTACAGGATAAAATACAGGATGCCCAGTTAAATTAGGATTTCAGATGAACGTCAAATACTTTTTAATAGAAGTCCCATTGTTTAGGGCTTCTTGATTTACCTTGATCTGAGGCAGGAGGCTTCCTAGAACCTGGGCATCACATTGGGAGGGCAGTAAGTCAAGCCTCCCTTCAACTCCAAGCACACTCTAAGATAGTCCCAGAAAAAGCCAAGCCTTTGTTGGACTCATCCCACTTGGTCTTGCTCCTCAAGGGAAAGTGTGAACTAAGCAAGCTGTCTACACCCTCCTCCTCTGGCTGTTTAGGAGATGCAAGTTCAGTCTCACAGGCTCTGCTGGACACTGAGATGAGTGAGAGGAGTACCCGCGTTCCAGAAGGTCCCAGCCAGTGCAAGGAGGTGGAGCAAGGGCCTAGGAAATAGGAGTTTGGGCAGGCTGGGAGTTCTATATACTGTGTATTAGGGGCTGGGTTAGAAGGATGAACTGGAGGGGTGAGGTGGGTGAGGGGGCCGTGCAGGAGATGACCAGAGGCTGAAGGGGAACAGCCTGATGGCTACAGAGGGAGAGATGTAAATCCTGCAAGATCACAGGGACCCTCCCTCCCAGGCATTGCCTCAGTGCCATTTGCCTCCAGGGGCTCTGAAAAAGCCGAAGGACGAGCAGCAAGTTTCTGGACGACAAAACAAACTTTGGGAAGCAAGTCTCGTGGAGTAGATAACCTCTTGGTATTGTCACAAAGTTCGTGTTTCCCTTTGACTAGCCTCATTTATTTTTGACAGAAGGTTAAAAACTATACAAATAATTTTAATGGATATAATTATGTTCTCATCACAAGAAATGGAACACACTTCCATAATTACTCAAAAATGATCATTGTGTGAACAGCTATTAATTAGTGAATAGCTTTGGAAAAAAATTTTCAATAGATTTGGGAAGCATTGTTAATAACCCATTACGTTATGTCTGGGGGTCAAATCACCATGTCGTGTCAAAGCATAGATTTATGACTCCATTTTTAATCATTTCAAAATAATTAAGAATGCACTGTGCATCTGACTGGGCAGATCTGAGACACAAAACCATATATCTGCATTAGGAAGGGAACGGATCATTTCCGGCCAAAATGGACATCAAAGCTCTTTCGACATTCATTTGGCAAGAGCAGGCACTTTTTATAGCTTCTTGAAAAGTATTAGCGATTTTAGATAAATAGCATCCAGCTTTTCTTTCCCTCTCCCTAAGGCATCCTCCTGAGCCAGGAGAGGAAAATCATTCACTGTCAGGAACTTCGGACCTTTGACTTGGAATTCTGGGGAGTCCAGCCATATGTTGATGCTAGTAGAGTGGGGGTATTTCTACCTTACTCTTTGCTCTTCTCCAGAGAGGGTGAGAGGAAAGCAGCTGTATCCTTCCCTCTGAGGGAGACCCTCCTGCTTTGAGGGATGGAGCGCTGGAAACGCTTTTAGGCCAGTACCCTTCCTGTCTCACCGGAACCTGCAATATTAGGTAGGGTGTTTTGAGCCTTTGGGAGCAGCCCCATCTCCTGGATTTCCCTGCAATCCTTCCTAGGGAGGGAAGGAGAGTTGATGCTTTCCGAGTCTCTGTGTGCTGGGTCCTGCACAGAATACTTTGCGTTTGTGCTAAGTTGCTTCAGCCATGTCTGACTCTTTGCATGGACTGTAGTCCTCCAAGATCCTCTCTCCATGGGGTTCTCCAGGCAAGAATACTGGAGTGGGTTACCATGCCCTCCTCCAGGGGATCTTCCTGACCCAGGGCTCTAACCTATATCTCTTGTGTATCCTGCATTGGCAGCCAGGCTCTTTACCATTAGTGCTATCTGAGAAGCCCACTTTATATTGTCTCAGACCTGGGGAAGGTACTGTCAATCCTTGTCTTACCAGTGAGGGAACTGATGATCAGGGAAGTGTGGGGATCACACAGAATAGTTTATATTGGGAAGGAAGCCCAAGGCTTGGAGGGACTCTTTAGGTCCAATGTGTTATCTAATTTTTGACTCCTTAGGTGACTGACCCCTATCACCAAAGGGATTATCCTTTGGTTATCCAGGGTAGGGTCACCACCTCTTGTGGAGTGGTATTTACTACCAAATGACCTGTCCCATTCAGCGTGATTAATGAGTTTGCATACTCATTGTTTAAACCCCAAATGCATATAAAGTACAAGATGATAGCTTTCCCATGCCCCTCTACCTCTATTCATCAGAGGGAGTCACTGTTAGCATTGAGTGTATATCATTCCAAATGTCTCCCTATGCATGCATAAATATGTATTTTTAATATGTAAGATCATATATACTGCTCTTATTGGCTTCTCGCTCGGCCATAAACTGTGGATATGTCTTCAGATATAAATATGCACCTACTTCTTTTATTGATCTATCATCTACCAGCTCTCACCTGTCTATCAGTTCTCTTTCTATCCATCTGTCTTTATTTATCTAGTTGGTTCTACCTTCAAAATACCATCTTCAAAGTAGATCCGACCATTTCTTAGCACTTCTGTCTTCCTGTCTCTTAGTTGGATTGTGATCACAGCCTCCTATCTGGAACCCCTACTTCCACTCTAGCTCTGCCCCAGAGGCAATTCTGAACCCAGAAGTCAGTGAGTGCCTTTAAAAATGCAAGTTGGGGCACATTACTTCTCTCAAAACACCCGCATCAGAGTAAAAGCCATAGTCCATCCCTGGCCTTGGAGGCTCTCTGCGGTTTGCCTCCTGCTGTCATCGAGGTCCACTTCTTAGGTTACCCCTCCCACCACTCTCCCCTGGTTTGCTCTGCTCTTGCTGTGCTGGTCTCCTTGCTGTTCTTTGAACTTGGCAAGCATGCTGCTGCCTCTAGGCCTTTGGGTTTACTGTTTGTGCTGCTTGGAATGTTCTTCCCAGAAAGCCATGTGGCTCCTTCTCTTCCTTTCAGATTTGTGTTCAAATGTAGTAAAGGCCTTCCTGATCACCCCTCTATAGACTGATATAATTTTGTAAGGTGGTTTTAAAAAACCATGTGCACAACACCCCAAATATAAGTCAGCATTATAGTTACGAGTAAAAGCACACAAGGAAAAAGACAAACCTGTTAAACTGGTCTTTGTATTCATGTGCCTGCACTGCACTGATGGATTGGGCAAAGAAGGGATGGTGGATCAGAGATCCAAGGCTGGTTGCAGAATGTCCAGAGAGGTAGGAGGCTAACAAACATGTTGGGAAGAAGAGGGTGTGGTCAGATGTGACATTTGAATGAGATGGTAACAGGAGAGTACTGTTGGTAGATAAGGTCCAAAGTGTGACTCTGGGTGGCTGAGATGGAGTGGAGGAGGAGGGCCCTAGAACAAGGTGGTCTAGGAAGTGGAGGTCAGGGTGCAGGGTGGGTTATCCACGCAGATGCTGGCCACCCAGGAAGGGGGAAGGAGCAGAGGTAAAGGAGAAGATAGGTGCCAGGTGCCCAAGTATTAGATGAATGAGTTGCCAATCATGGGGTGAAGCAAGGAGGCAGCTATTGAAGGTGGGGAAGTATTGGAGTGACAGCAGAGAGAGAGAAGACTCCACTTCCCATCCCCAAGGGACTGAGGAAGTGACATCCTTCATGGAAAGCCAGGTTTCAGACTTTTGAATAGAGCCTGATAATACGGAATTTTTAAATTATGGAGCTGTAGTTCTAGTGGCTTCCCTAGTAGCTCAGCTGGTAAAGAATTCGCCTGCAATGCAGGAGACCCCGGTTTGATTCCTGGGTCGCGAAGATCCGCTGGAGAAGGAATAGGCTACCCACTCCAGGATTCTTGGGCTTCCCTGATGGCTCATCTTGTAAAGAATTCACCTGCAGTGGGGGAGGCCTGGGCTGGGAAGATCCCCTGGAGAAAGAAACAGCTACCTACTCCAGTACTCTGGCCTGGAGAATCTCATCTCAGGACTGTGGCTGTTGTGGAGGAAGTTGCCACATGATGCCAGCCATGAATCATAGCACAAGAACTGCTCGTAATTGCCTTATATGTAGTTCCAGAAGGCCTAGTGGAAGTATTAAAATTCTTAATTGAAAAATTTAGACATTCTTAATAATAAAGTATATTTCTAGCATTTATACTTATTTCCCTTCACAGTTTACCAATTTATGTATAATTAACATTTGTTTGAGGCCAAAGAAATGGCTGCTTTCTTTTCATACACTTGATATCCCTCCTTTGTCTTAGCTAGTGTGTCACCTCCCAAGTTGGGATGAAAAACATCTTTGGTTGTATTTGCCTCCCCTCTTTCCATAACCTCATATCTGAGTCTGTGAGCCCAGTGGGACAGTTTCTGGCTAGATTCCTCCTGCCCTGCCATCCTCTGAGCAGCAGACAGAGCCTTGACACAGACATTAACGCCATCAAGGAGACACTAAGGCAGGATGACGGGCCACCTTCCATGCTTTCTTGGCTGTGGGCATCAGTAAGACTCCCAGAGGCAGCTGTCTGAGTGCAAGAGACCCTGTCTTTATTCCAGGTTCTGGGCAAATTCAGATTACACGAGAAAGAGCCTAGAAAATTATCCAGCAGGTTTCCTGGTGCATAGTAGGTTTTTCCTACTATGTTGTTAGTCAAAAGTCATCTTGGCAGCAACGGGGTGTCCAGGTGGTTTGTTCAGCTTCTGCGTTGCGGAATGCTACAGGCTGTGGCTCCATCTCTCAGGACCATGGCTGTCGTGGAGGAAGTTGCTGATGCCAGCCATGAATCACAGTGCAAAAACTGCTCGTAATTGCCTTATATGTGTTTTCACTTCTCAAATTTAAAACCATTTACTGCTGGGAACAGATGTTAAATTCAGGACGCTTGTCAATTGTTGGCGCTATACGCAAAAAAGATGCTTAAAATTAGAAGCCTGATTGAATTTTAAGTACAGTGATCACAGTGGTTGGGGCTAAAATAATTGAAATGGTAAACAGCTTATTGCGGGAGATGGGAGGAAGCAATGGAAGGAGAAGCTGAACTTAAACTTGAAAATCTGTGATGCAGAGTTATAACAGGAATTCTACAGTGGCTGTTAATTAATACTTAATTATAATATACCAAATACATTTATCCTTAGGTGATTGCAAGAGAAGCCATGTGGATTCAGTAATAATAGGATAGTAATCATCGTGTATTGGCATCTGCTATATGTCAGATACTAGACTTGAGCCTTTATATATCTGGTTAATGTCTAGACTGTTGATTATTCCCTGGGGCTAGGAAGAATTGGCAATTTAAGTGATCTCCTGCTTTGGCCAATTAAAAAAACTGTGGTAAAATCACACAACACAAAACTTCCTATTTTAACCTTTTTATGTATAAAACTTAGTGACATTATATATATTCATCTTGATGAAAGTGAAAGAGTGAAAAGGTTGGCTTGAAGCTCAACATTCAGAAAACAAAGATCATGGCATCTGGTCCCATCACTTCATGGGAAATAGATGGAAAAACAGTGGAAACAATGTCAGACTTTATTTTTTTGGGCTTTAAAATCACTGCGGATGCTGATTGCAGCCATGAAATTAAAAGACGCTTACTCCTTGGAAGGAAAGTTATGACCAACCTTGATAATATATTGAAAAGCAGAGACATTACTTTGCCAACCAAAGTCCGTCTAGTCAAGGCTATGGTTTTTCCAGTGGTCATGTATGGATGTGAGAGTTGGACTGTGAAGAAAGCTGATCGCCGAAGAATTGATGCTTTTGAACTGTGGTGCTGGAGAAGACTCTTGAGAGTCCCTTGGACTGCAAGGAGATGCAACCAGCCCATTCTAAAGGAGATCAATCCTGGGTGTTCACTGGCGGGACTGATGCTAAAGCTGAAACTCCAATACTTTGGCCACCTCATGCGACGAGTTGACTCACTGGAAAAGGCTCTGATGCTGGGAAGGATTGGGGGTGGGAGGAGAAGGGGACGACAGAGAATGAGATGGCTGGATGGCATCACTGACTCGATGGACATGAGTTTGAGTGAACTCCGGGAGTTGGTGATGGACAGGGATGCCTGGCATGCTGTGATTCATGGGGTCGCAAAGAGTCGGACACGACTGAGTGACTAAACTGAACTGAACTGAATGTTGTACAATCACTTTCCATTTCCAGCATTTTTCCATCACCATTATCCATTTCCAGCACTTTTTCATCAGGCTGAACAGAAACTCTGCATCTAGTAAACAGTAACTCTCCACATCTCTCCCCTAGCTCCTGAAAAGCTTTACTCTCTGTCTCCTTGAATTTACCTTGGTCCACTGTGATAAGGCTGACATCACCTCTAACTCACCCTCAACCCCCAAATAATAAGGCCTGCTATTCTCATTGTGGTGGTGGCCCCCTTATGAAATGTGTGGCCAGACAGGCTGGCTAGAGGCATGTCAGGACCCCCTGGAGCATCACAAGGAGGGTGTGCTCAGAGGAGGCTGGGTCTGGGCTGCTGAGGCTTGGTGGACCCGCCTCCCCTGCACAGGCCCTGGGTTGTCTCTCTGTCCTGCTCCTCATCCTGCGGGAGCTTGCAGGGAGCACATGGTGTAAGCCACATGCAGCAGCTTTCAGTTCTTTGACCATATTGGTCCTTTGTTTAGGGACACAGCCCCCTGCCCTTCCCCCCACTGGTTTCTCTGCTTTGCCAAGGTAAATTCTCATTTTCAAGCCTCAACTTAGAGGTTCCTCCAGGGAGCTTTCCCTGATTCTGCCGTGACGTACACCCTCTGCCAGGAATGGTGACTACTTGTCCTTCCAGAGGACCCTGCACATCCTGTGTCACAGTTCATTTTTTTTTTTTATTTGCTTATTTTTGACTGCATCAGGTCTTAGTTGTGGCTCTTGGGATCTTTTGTTGCAGGTGAACAGTTCAGTAGTTGCGGTGTGGGCATTTAGATGCCCTGTGGCATGTGGAATCTTAGTTTCCTGGCCAGGGAGTGAACCCACACCCCCTGCATTGGAAAGTGAATTCTTAAACACTGGGCCACCAGGAAAGTCCCCTGTGTCACAATCTGGTCACACTGGGCTGTCATTGTCTGTTCACTTGACAAGCTGCCTTGCTGGCTGGTGGCCTGTGTGAGGGCAGGTCCAGGGCCCTCAGGGCTGTGGCCCCAACCTCAGCACTGTGCTCAGTGCTGGGATGAATCGCCTTCACAGCTTCCGGTCCCTGGGAAGAATCACAGTGTGTAGCCCCTTTGCTGCTCCTTCATGGTCATCGGCTCTGAGTTTCTGCTGGTTCCTGTGCTCGAAGGGCTGTCCAGGAATCGTGTGTGTGGAGGGAGGGTGGAAAAATATTAGAAACATGGGATCATAGCTGGGCCTCAGCTGGTGAAGTGCCCCACCCAGGAAACCACCCTGACCCCTTGAGAGGGAGTATATTTCCAATCTCCCTCCAATGTTGTATGGAAATAGGTGTTTGTTGAATTTCAAGCAAGTTTAGGGCAGGATTCAGTCTCCCTGTTTCATTCTGAGATGTGTACCTTGATGGGAGTTTCTGGCTGCGATTGAGGGCTTTGTGCCTCACAGGCCTGCTTGTTCTCTATTACCGTTGTTGGTAGGCTATGAACCAGGTAGATCCTCATATTCCTAAATTCACAATTGTTCAGTTTGAAATAAAAAAGAGATGCCCTATTCCTGCCTTATTGTGGGCTTCATGTGGTGGTCAAGATACTCATTATATAAACCCTGTGTTTCAGCCTTGGATCTTGCATGAGGAGCCTCAGGCAAAGCACCAAGAGAGTGCCGGCTATCCTGGGAAAGCCCTTTTTGATGCTGCAAGGTCAGAGGTCAAGTCTTAAGCCTGTTGGACCTTGATGTGGAAGAAGTGTGGCCAACAGTGTCCATCAGTTAACAGAGGCGTGACGTCTAGCTTAGGAAAGTCACTGCCCTTGTATCTATTTTCACTTAATGCATCCTTTTACAAGGCGTGTGTGTATAAGTTTTTAATTGCTGGGAGGCACTTAGTGATTGAGACAGCAGATTGGAATCTAGATTCCGTCACATACTAGCTCTGTGATCTTGGGTATGCCATTTTCCTCTTTGGGCCTAAGTTTTCTGGTCTATGAGTTGAGGATGACAACCACAGCCTCCTCGGGTGGTTATGACTGACAATAAAATGAGATTAAGCGAGTTCTTACTGCTAGGCCTGGCACATCACAAATGTCAACTATAGAATAGGTATAGTTCTTATTTAAAATCCCAGACTCATGCTGAATTTGGATTTCAGACTCTTACTTGCTACCAAACAGACGCTGGTGTCTGTAGTCTCTCTTCTTCCCAGAGTAGATTCAAATGGATTCTGATTCTGAGAGTAATTAACTCTAAAGTTCAATAAAAAGACTTTGGGAAGGGATTCCAGCTAGTTCTAGGCTTCCCCACTTAGGGAAGACCTTATTTTGTTTCAGGTTATCTCTGCCTAAAGTATAGACAGTGTGACTATGGCAGAAAGAGAAATGTTTGGTGTGCTTAAGAGTTCTATATGCGGTTGGGGTACGTAAAAAAAGACCTTCTTGTGGCAAGTCTGGCTCACCCTGTATTATCATCTGTGCACGACTCAGCAGGAGAAGGCAGTTGTGCTGTGTGTGTGTGTCCAAGAAAGCTTCTCTATGCTTGCTAGGGACCAGGAATTGGTCCAGCTGTTGAATGTTGACTCTAGCTGCTTCTGTGACAGATGTTCTTTTGTTTAGGGATTCATTTTGTGGTATTTAGGACAAAAACTTGAAAGCAGTTATTGCTCAAAGATTCATACTCAACATTAAAATCTCCTGATTAGCAATCTGATTTAATGGGCACATAACCCAGAGTCTTGAGGTAGTCATCTGCCACCTAGTGAACACACGTCATCAGATAATGGTGTGAGAACCAGCAGGGTGGCAGCCCTGAGAGATCTGAAGTTGCTCCCTGAGCTCCAATGATCCCTTTGTTGTGGTTGTTCAGTCACGAAGTTGTGTCCAACTCTTTTATGATTCCATAGTCTGTAGCCCGCCAGGCTCCTCTGTCCATGGGATTCTCCAGGCAAGAATACTGAAGGAAGTTGCCATTTCCTTCTCCAGGGGATCTTCCTGACTCAGGGGTTGAACCCACATCTCCTGCACTGCAGGTGAATTCTTCTACTGCTGAACCACTAGGGAAGCCCCAAGGATCTGTTGGAAACTGCTTATTAAAGTGTCCACCAGCACCTTCCACTTCACACTCTGTCTTGGGCCTGCTGGTTTCAGCAGCACACAAGCAAAATCCCAGGTGAGAAGACCTAAAGGAAAAGAGCCAACCCTGGAAGTTGGCCTCCTCCATTTACTTGCTGTGTGACGATTTTATCTTTTCTCCTGTCCTCATCCTGATGCCACTACTTCTCACTGTCAATTTGACCCCTGAAAAACATGGGTTTGAACTGCACAGTTCTACTTATACACAATTTTCTTCAATAGAAAATACTATAGTACTACATGATCCATGACTGGTAGAATCCATGTATGCAGGGGAACAGCATATACAGAAGGCCAACTATGATTTACAGATGGGTTTTTGACTGCATGGAGGGTAGGCACCCCTAACCCCTGTGAATTTGACAGGTTAACTGTGTATGTTATTGAAAGCTCCCTCACTGTGCCTCAGGAGTTCTGGCTCATGGAGAAGAATGGGTGATGGGCAGAGCTTTGAATTGCCCAGGGTGAAGGCTCTTTAAGCTCCAGAGGTTTTTTATTCATCTTTCAAACACCCAGGGTTATAGATGCTGTGAGAAGGTTGCTGCACAGGTTCAGTTTTCTGGGGTTAGGAAATCTTTAGTGGAAATAAGACACCATGTCTATCAAACTCCCCTCAAGTCTTGCCTTCTAGCACCTCCCTCTCTGTTGCTGGTGTTTTGTCTGTAGGTTCAGAGGCAGTCTAAAGGATGGTTGGCAAATGCAGCTGAAATGCCCATCATTTCCACATATATGTTCTCTCCTCAGGACAAGGAGAACTGGTTTTTGGTTAGCCAGAGAATTCTTTGTCTTTTTGTCTTTTCTGTTATTTATCTGGAACAGTGTTTTATTCTCAAAAGCCTCAGAAGCTAGTTTTCTAAAAACAAGTGAGAAAAAGAAAGATAATTAAAGTGAGCCAAAGTGGAGAATTCATTGAAGAGTGAGATCTCCATCTAGTTTATTTAGCTTTGTAGAATGTTATTTGTCTTGAATATTTTCATATTTCATCTAGTTCCTCCTTGTGTGTTCATACATCAAATCAACATGGTGTGACTTGCTCTAGTGAAGTGGAACTGAAGGTCAAGACATTCAATTGCCAGGTAGCCATGGGGACACTTTTTTGTGTAACACCTGACTGGTTAACAAATGGAATTCTGGTTATGGAATCTATTACAGCCTGCAGTCATCTTTATAGTAACACTCACAACAGAAGCATGGCTGCTCACCTGTAAAATTTGTCTTTACTGGTTCCCTCAGGCATATCCCTGGCCTTGAGGAGTTGATGGCAGATATGCACATCTGCCTTTCCATCTCCCCATATCAGAGCCTTCTTCGTGTGCAGGAACAATGTCTGGTCCTGCAATGTGTTTAGGTGTAAGGTTACACTGTTTATTTGAGATTTTTCTCATTTCCTGAGGTAAGATTGTTTTGCTATAAACTTTCCTCTTAGAATGTGTTTTACTGTGTCCCATAGGTTTTGAATCATCATATTTCTGCTTTCATTTGTCTCTAGGTATTTTTGATTTTCTCTTTGATTTCTTCAGTGACCCGTTGTTTGTTAGATAGCATATTATGCAGCCTCATGTGTTTGTGCTTTTTACAGTTGCTTTCTTGTAGTTGAATTCTTTTAAAAAATTGATTTACTTAGTTGGATGTGTTGGGTCTTAGTTGTGGCATGCCAAGTCTTCATTGTATCATATGAGATCTTTCGTTGTGGCATATGGACTCTTCAGTTGTGGCACATGGGCTTAGTTGCTCTTGGAATGTGGAATCTTAGTTCCTGGAGCAAGGATCAAACCTGTGTCCCCTCTATTGCAAGGCAGATTCTTAACCTCTGGACCACCAGGGAAGTCCCTCTTGCAGTTGATTTCTAATCTCATGGCATTGTGTTCAAAAAAGATGCTTGATATGATTTCAGTTTTCTTGAATTTACTGAGGTTCACTTTGTGGCCCAGCATGTCATCAATCCTGGAGAATGTTCCATGTGCACTTGAGAAGAATGTGTATTCTTCTGCTTTTGGATGGAATGCTGTATAAATATCAATTAATTGATATTTAATTATATAATTATATTATACTTATATACATATTATATTATATATAATATACAGTATATTATACATAATACTGATATTATACTTATATCAATTAATTGGTCTGGTCTAGCATGTCATTTAAGGCCTGTGTTTCCTTATTTTCTGTCTGGGTAATCTACTGAATGAAAACGGGGTGTTAAACTTCTCCATTATTGTGTTACTGTCAGTTTCTCCCTTAATGGAGGTTAGTATTTGCCTTATATGTTGAGGTGCTCCTATGTTGGGTGCATATATATTTATAATTGTTACATCTTTGTTCTTGGATTGATCCCTTGATCATTATGTAGTGTCCTTCTTTGTCTTTTATAACAGTCTTTTAAAGTCTATTTTGTCTGATATGAGTATTACTACCCCCGTTTTGTTTTGATTTCCATTTGCATGGAATACCTCTTTCATCCCCTCACTTTCAATCTGTATGTGTCCCTCAGTCTAAACTGAGTCCCTTGTATACAGCATATATATGAGTTTTGTTTTTGTATCCATTCAGCCAGTCCAAGTCTTTTGGTTGGAGCATTTAATCCATTTATGTTTAAGGTTATTATCAATATGTATGTTCTTATTCCCATTTTGTTAATTGTTCTGGATTTGTTTCTGTAGATTTTTTTCTTCCCTTCTTTTGTTCTTCTCTTGTAATTTGATGACAAATCTGAATGAAAATCTTGCTGGGTAGTAGAGTATTCTATGTTGTAGGTTTTCTTTTTCATTACTTTAAATCTATTGTGCCACTCTCTTCTAGCCTGCAGAGTTTCTGCAGAGAAATCACCTGATAACCTTATGGGGATTCCTTTGTATGTTATTTGTTGCTTTTAATATTTTTTCTTTGTCTTTATTTTTTGTCAATTTGATTACTGTGTGTCTCAGTATGCATAGAAGACCCTGTGTGTGCCCTCTAAGAGTGGAGTTTCTGGCCTTCAAAGCCAGATTCTCTGGGGGCTTCTCCTCCTGTTGCCAGACTCTGAGGCTGGGGAGCCTGACATTGGGCTTGGAACTTTCACTCCTGTGGGAGAACTTCCGTAATATATGTTAAGTCACTTCAGTTGTGTCTGACTCTGTGAGATCCTATGGACAGCAGCCCACCAGGCTCCTCTGTTCACAGGATTCTCCAGCAAGAATACTGGAGTGGGTTGCCATTTCCTTCTCCATCTGTGATATAATTGTTTTCCAATTTGTGGGTTGCCCACTTGGTAGGTATAGGATTTGATATTACTGTGATTGTGCCCCTCCTACTGTCTTGTTGTGGCTTCTTTTTGTCTTCAGATGTAGGGTATTTTTTGGGTAGGTTCCAACACTTTTTTGTTGATTGTTGTTCAGGAGTTAGTTGTGATTTTGGTGTTTTTGTTTAAAAAAAAAAAAGTATGGTCATGTCCTTCTGCTCCACCATCTGGTAAATTCTTCCTAAAATGTGCATGTTTATTCTCACCAGGAAATTATTTTTTCAATAGGCTTCACCAGAAAAAAATCACTATAGTGCAAATAGGCTCAAGGGAAAATTTTTATTTCTCTGAAAATTCAAGTGAAAATAATATGGTAGAGCTGGGCAGCAAATTGTTAATGATTGTCTTGACCACAGAAAATTCGTCTGTGTCGATCAGCTCTTGGAGTCTGTGCCCTAAGCAAGAGCTATAAAATGAGGCCACTGGAATGGATGAACTACTTCAGAAGAACTATACACAAAAGATCTTCAGTTCAGTCCAGTCACTCAGTTGTGTCTGACTCTGCAAAGTCAAAGATCTTAATGACCACAATGGTGTGATCACTCACCCAGATACAGATATCTTGGAGTGCCAAGTCAAGTGGGCCTTAGAAAGCATCACTACAAACAAAGCTAGTGGAGGTGATGGAATTCCAATTGAGCTATTTCAAATCCTAAAAGATGACACTGTTAAACTGCTGCACTCAGTATACCAGCAAATTTGGAAAACTCAGCAGTGGCCACAAGACTGGAAAAGGTCCAGTTTTCATTCCAGTCTCAAAAAAGGTCAATACCCCAGAATGTTCAAACTGCCACACAATTGCACTCATTTCACATGCTAGCAAGGTAATGCTCAAAATTTTCCGAGCTAGGCTTCAACAGTACATGATCTGAGAACTTCCAAGTGTTCAAGCTAGATTTTGAAAAGGCAGAGAAATCAGAGATCAAATTACCAATGTCTGTTGGATCATATAAAAAGCAAGAGAGTTCCAGAAAAATGTCAACTTCTGCTTCATTGATTACACTAAAGCCTTTGACTGTGTGGATCACAACACTATGGAAAATTCTTCAAGAGATGGGAATACCAGACCATACCTACCTCCTGAGAAACCTGTACACAGGTCAAGAAACAGTAGTTAGTACCAGACATGGAACAATGAACTGGTTCCAAATTGGGAAAGGAGTACGTCAAGGCTGTATATTGTTACCTTGCTTATTTAACTTACATGCAGAGTACATCATGCAAAATGCCAGGCTGGAGGAAGCACAAGCTGGAATCAAGATTGCCGAGATACATCAATAACCTCAGATATGTGGATGACACCACCCTTATGGCAGAAAGCAAAGAGGAACTAGAGTCTCTTGATGAAAGTGAAAGATGAGAGTGAAAAAGTTGGCTTAAAACTCAACATTCAGAAGACTATGATCATGGCATCCAGTCCCATTTCTTCATGGCAAATAGATGGGAAGACAATGGAAATAGTGATAAACTTTATTTTCTTGGGCTCCAAAATCACAGCAGATGGTGACTGCAGCCGTGAAATTAAAAGACGCTTGCTCCTTGGAAGAAAAGCTATGACAAACATAGAGTATTAAAAAAACAGAGATATAGCTTTGCCAACAAAGTTCCACTTAGTCAAAGCTATGGTTTTTCCAGTAGTCATGTATGGATGTGAGAGTGGACCATAAAGAAGGCTGAGCACCGAAGAACTGATGCTTTTGAACTGTTGTGTTGAAGACTCTTGAGAGCCCCTTGGACTGCAAGGAGATCAAACCAGTCAATCCTAAAGGAAATCAATCCTGAATATTCATTGAAGGGACTGATGCTGAGGCTGAAACTCCAAAACTTTGACCACCTGATGCAAAGAGCCAACCCATTGGAAAAGACCCTGATGCTGGGAAAGATTGAAGGCAGGAGGAGAAGGGGACCGCAGAGGATGAGATGGTTGGATGGGATCAATGACTCAATGGACATGAGTTTGAAGAAACTTCAGGAGATAGTGAAGGACAGGGAAGCCTGGAGTGCTGCAGTCCATGGGGTCGCAAAGAGTTGGACATGACTGAGTGACTGAAAAACATTTACTCTTTTAAGAATAAACTATTTGGGGACGTCCCTGGCAATTCATTGATTAAAACTTCACCTCCCAATGAAAGGGATGTGGGTTCAATCCCTGGTAGGGGAGCTAAGACCCCACAGGCCTGGCAGCCAAAGAACCAAACATAAAATAGAAGCAATATCGTAACAGACTCAATAAAGACTGAAATTAGTCCACATCAAAAAAATATTTTAAAAAAGAATTAACTCTTTGTAGCTTTTGCCACTTAAAAAAATCGAACTTTAATCACACAAATAACCTGTATCTTATTCTTCATCACCTTTTTTTTAACCAAAAAGGAAAATTACAAGTAAGTCTTAAGTCCCCTTTGAATACTACTTATTCTTACTACCTGTTCCTTAACATACCAACCCAAACCTTAGCAGCTTAAAACACACCATTTATCCTTGGGGTTGACCTAGTGATCAGAATGCTGGGTGGCTGGGGTCTGTTTGTCCTGAATGGTCTGGACTGGAATGACTCCTTTCCCCCGCTTATCCTTCCATTAGGGTATCCTGGAAATGCTCTTGTTATGAGTCCAAGAAAGGGAATGAAAACATTTAATTGATTTTTGAATCACTTGTGTCTCATTTGCTACTGTCCCACTGGCTAAAGCAAGTTCCATGGTTAGCTCCAGAGTCAGTGTGAGGCCACTGCTCTCTGCCCCCTAGTACAAAGATGAGATAGGAACAGGACACCTGCAACAGACACTACCATTTAAAGGGAAAGAACAGGGAGGGGGGATATTGAATTACTGTTCATAGCAATTCTAAAATCAAGGTGGAAAAATAGTGCCAGGTTCCCCTATTTTTGGCAGGACTTCGTTCCAGTACTCACTACTTCAGAGATGGCGAGTATGTGTGTGTGTCTGTGTGTTTGGCTGCAGCACAGCTTGTGGGATCTTGGTTTTCTGATCAGGGATTGAACTCAGGCCCACCACAGTGAAAGCACCAAGTCCTGACCACTGGACTGCAGGGAGTTCCTGGATGGTGAACGTCCTTTGATCGGCACCTAATTCTGCTTATTGAGAGTGACTTTTTAGTTCGTTATATTCCAAGGCCCTTGACATTACCCTCTGAGACACCTTTAATTTTCTGTTGCCTTCCTTTGATCATACCTGAAGAGAAAATATGCCCTTTAAACAATTTCCAAATCTTCTCCTGCCTGAGGCCTGTTTACATCTTGAACAATTTCAGCCCAGTCTGGAAGCATTTATACAATATTCTCAAAAAACTTTATGGGCTTTCTTTGTGTTTGATTGTATACAACTCCATTTTCTAAAAGCCACACCCATAATTAAAAAAAAAAAACTTCATCTTTTCTATGCTTAACCACTGTTACTCTGGGTCTGCCAGACAATGTTCTCGATTCCTGTTTCTCTGTGTCCAGCAGACCTGGCCTGTAAGGTAACATCTTAAGCTTTTGTTTATATAGAGTTTTTTATTGCCCTATTAGCCAAAGCAAGTCATATTGTTAAGCCCAGAGTCAGTATGAGCAGGCACTACAAAAAGGCATAGATTCAGGGAAGTATGAAAAAATGGAGGCACTGGTACAATCCATATACCATAAAAAGTAATTTAAAAAAAGTTTAATATGATTTCTCTGTATGTGTGTGGATGTGAACATAAATATCATACTGTATGATATGATTCTGCATCTTGTTATTTTTATTCAGTAGTATCTTTTTTTTTGTGATTCCTTTTAACTCCTATAAGAATTTCATTATATGAATATATAGTGTATTTTATTGAGCCATTTCTGTGATGAATGAACATTTAGGATATTTCCAATTTTTTCACTATGACTGTATTTCATAAAGTCTGAGATGTACCATTTTTTTCTCATTTTAACATCTCTGAAATTCATGTCTTACAATTATTTTAGTGTTATTCTTTTATTTGCATACAAAATAATGATGAATCTTATAATCAGTGTTGTAGATTTGATGAAATGTGGCATAACCATTGATGAACATTTTATTGGATTGATCTCCACATCAGTTGTAACAATCATGTTTTGCCAACCTGATAGAGTGAAATGGTATCTCACCGCAGTGTTTCCCTGATTGCTGGTTAGGGTCAGTATCCTATTTTTTAATAGGGTTGTTTTTATCTTAGTTATAGAAATTCTTTATCATTGTAGATTTTAATCTTTCGTTACTGCATTGCAAGTATCTTCTTCCATTCTGAAGTATGTTTTTTCAATTTGTTTATAGTGTTCTTTGTTGTATAGATACTTTAAATTACTTTTAACAGAATTGAATTTTAAAAGTCAATCTTTTTTTAAATAGTTTTGAATTTTTATTTCTTGCTCACAAATCCTTTAATACTACTATTGTTACTACCTGTAGTGTGGGCATGCTAAGTCACTTCAGTCATGTCTGATTCTTTGAGACCCCATTGACTGTAGCACATCAGCCTCCTCTGTCCATGGGGATTCTCCAGGCAAGAATACTGGAGTGGGTTGCCATGCCCTCTGCCAGGGGATCTTCCCCACCCAGGGATCAAACCCATTTCTCTTATGTCTTCTGTATTGACAGGCGAGTTCTTTACCACTAGTGTACCTGGGAAGACACTACCTGTAGTAGCAGGTACTAATTCTTGAGCAGCTACTGTGTGTCAAGAGTGCGTTCTATATGTGTGTATGTATGTGTGGGTATATATACATATGTGTATATATTGAACACTAACTCATTCAATTATCACAATAACCCTATTGGATCAGTTCAGTTCAGTCACATCTGACTCTTTGCAATCCCATGGACTGCAGTTCGCCAGGCTTCCCGGTCCATCACCAATTCCTGGAGCTTGCTCAAGCTCATGTCCACTGAGTCGGTGATGCCATCCGACCATCTCATCTGCTTCTCTTCCTGTCTTCAGTCTTTCCCAGCATCAGGATCTTTTCCAGTGAGTCAGTTCTTCACATTAGGTGGCCAAAGTATTGGAATTTCAGCTTAAGCATCAGTCTTTCCAATGAATATTCAGGACTGATTTCCTTTAGGATTGACTGGTTTGATCTCCTTGCAGTCCAAGGGACTCTCAAGAGTCTTCTCCAACACCACAGTTCAAAAGCACCAGTTCTTCAGTGTTCAGCTTTCTTTTTGGTTCAACTCTCCCTATTGGATAATTATTGTCAATCCCACTCTACACCAAGAAAACTAGAATCAGCCTGTGATAGGTTGCATAATGCCCCTTCCTTCTCACAGAGATAAATAAGCAAGTCCTAATCCATGCAAACTGTGAACATTACCTTACATGGAAAAGGAGAAATATTACTTTATATGGCAAACAATGGGATTAAATTAGGATTTTGAGGTGGAGAGGCTGTCCTGGATTATCTGGGTATGCCCCAAATAAAATCACAGGTATCCTTACGAGAGGGAGGCAGAGGGAGATGTTACAACACAGAAGAGAAGGCAGTGGGGCCACGAAGGCAGAGATTGGAGTGATGGCAGCCACAAGCCAAGGAATGTCAATAGTCGCCAGAAATCATGAAGGGAAGGGAGTGGGAATATAATTTTATGTTATTGTTGATGTGGTTTCTCTCTGTAATGATTACCCAACTATCCATTTCTTTATTGGGTAATCTTTTTCCTGGGAGTACTTATATAGGCTAGATACTTTGTTAGGTGTGAAGTATGTAGCATGACTTTTCATGTTGTTTGTCTTGTTTTTGTTGCTGTTCAGTCACTAAGTCATTTCTGACTCTTTGCAACCCCATTAAGTGCAGCATACCAGGCTTCCTTGTTCTTCACTCTCTCCTAGAATTTGCTTAAGCTCATGTTCACTGAGTCAGTGAGCCCATCCAACATATCATCCTCAGTCATCCCTTTCTCCTTCTGCCTTCAGTCTTTCCTAGCATCAGGGTTTCCCCCAATGAGTGGCCCTTCACATCAGGTGGCCAAAGTATTAGATCTTCAGCATCAGTCCTTCCAATGAATATTCAGGACTGATTTTCTTTAGGATTGACTGGTTTGATCTCCTTGTTGTCCAAGAGTCTTCTCCAGCATCACAGTTTGAAAGCATCAATTCTTTGGTGCTAAGCCTTCTTTGTGGTCCAACTCTCACATCCATACACGACTACTGGAAAAAACATAGCTTTGACTATGTGGACCTTTGTTGGCAAACTGATTTCTCTGCTTTTTAATATGTGGTCTATATTTGTCATAGCTTTTCTTCCAAGAAGCATGCATCTTTTAACTTTATGCCTACAGTTACAATCTTCAGTGATTTTGGAGCTCAAGAAAATAAAATCTGCCACTTTTTCCATTTATTCCCCATCTGTTTGCCATGAAGTGATGGGACTGGATGCCATGATCTTAGTTTTTTGAATGTTGAGTTTTAAGCCAGCTTTTTCACTTTCTTCTTTTACCTTTATCAAGAGGCACTTTACTTTCTCTTCGATTTCTGCCATTAGGATGGTATCATCTGCATATCCGAAGTTGTTGATATTTTTCATGACAATTTTGATTCCAACTTGTGATTCTTCCAGTCCAGCATTTCTCATGATGTACTCCGCATATGAGTTAAATAAGCAGGGTGACAATATACAGCCTTGACATACTCCTTTCCCAATTTGGAACCAGTCTGTTGTTCTATGTCTGGTTCTAACTGTTGCTTCTTGACCTACATACAGTTTTCTCAGGAGGCAGGTAAGGTGGTTTGGTATTCTGATCTCTTTAAGCATTTCCCACAGTTTGTTGTGATCCACACAGTAGCTCAGTTGGTAAAGAATCTGCCTGCAATGCAGGAGACCCTGGCTTGATTCCTGGGTCAGGAAGATCCACTGGAGAAGGGATAGGCTACCCACTCAAGTATTCTTAGGCTTCCCTTGTGGCTCAGTTGGTACAGAATCCGCCTGCCTGGGTTTGATCCCTGGGTTGGGAAGATCCCCTGGAGAAGGAAATGGCTACCCAATCCAGTATTTTGGCATGGAGAATTCCATGCACTGTATAGTCCATGAGGTGGCAAAGAGTCAGACACAACTGAGCGACTTTCACACAGTCAAAGGCTTTAGGATAGTCAATAAGGCAGAAGTAGATTTTTAAAAAAATTCTCTTGCTAAGATCCAATGGATGTCAGCAATTTGATCTCTGTGTCCTCTGCCTTTTCTTTTTTAAAATTTATTGTTTTTAACTGGAGGATAATTACTTTACAATATTGTGATGATTTTTGTCATACATCAGTATGAATCAGTCATAGGTAAACACGTGTCCCCTCCATCCTGAACACCCCTCCCACATCCCTCCCCACCCTATCCCTCCAGGTTGTCACAGAGCACTGGCTTTGGATGCCCGTGCCATACATCAAACTCACACTGCTTATCTATTTTACATATGGTAACGTATATGTTTCAATGCCATTCTCTCAAATCATCCTGTCCTCTCCTTCTCCCACAGAGTCCAAAATCTGTTCTTTATGTCTGTGTCTCCTTTGCTGCCTTGCATGTAGGATCATCATTACCATTTTTCTAGATTCCACGTATAAGAATATATATGGTATTTGTCTATCTTTTTCTGACTTACTTCACTCTGTATAATAGGCTCTAGATTTATCCACCTCATTAGAACTGAGTCAAATGCTTTCCTTTTTAGAGATGAGTAATATACTCTGTTGTATATATGTACCCTCTTCCAACAACACACCCCCTTCCAACAACACAAGAGAAGACTCTACACATGGACATAACCAGGTGGTCAATACTGAAATCAGACTGATTATATTCTTTGCAGCCAAAGATGGAGAAGCTATATACAGTCAGCAAAAACAAGACTGGGAGCTGACTGTGGCTCAGATCATGAACTCCTTATTGCCAAATTCAGACTTAAAATGAAGAAAGTAGGGAAAGCCACTAAACCATTCAGGTATGACCTAAATCAAATCCCTTATGATTATACAATGGAAGTGACAGATAGATTCAAGGGATTAGATCTGATAGACAGAGTGCCTGAAGAACTATGGACAGAGATTCATGACATTGTACAAGAGGCAATGATCAAGACCATCCCCAAGAAAAAGAAATGCAAAAATGCAAAATGGTTGTTTGAAGACGCCTTACAAATAGCTGAGAAAAGAGAAGCTATGGGCAAAGGAGAAAAGCAAAGATATACTCATTTGAATTCAGAGTTCCAAAGAATAGCAAGGAGAGATAAGAAAGCCTTCCTCAGTGATCAATGCAAAGAAATAAAGGAAAATAATAGAATGGGAAAGACTAGAGATCTCTTCAAGAAAATTAGAGATACCAAGGGAACATTTCATGCACAAATGGGCTCAATAAAGGACAGAAATGGTACGGACCTAACAGAAGCAGAAGATATTAAGAAGAGGTGGCAAGAATACACAGAAGAACTATACAAAAAAGATCTTCATGACCCAGATAACCATGATGGTGTGATCACTCACCTAGAGCCAGACATCCTGGAATGCGAAGTCAAGTGGGCCTTAGGAAACATCACTACGGACAATGTTAGTGGAGGTGATGGAATTCCAGTTGAGCTATTTCAAATCCTAAAAGATGATGCTGTGAAAGTGCTGCACTCAATATGCCAGCAAATTTGGAAAACTCAGCAGTGGCCGCAAGACTGGAAAAGGTCAGTTTTCATTCCAATCCCAAAGAAAGTCAGTGCCAAAGAATGTTCAAACTACTGCACAGTTGCATTCATCTCACATGCTAGCAAAGTAATGCTCAAAATTCTCCAAGCCAGGATTCAACAGTATGTGAACTTCCAGATGTTCAAACTAGATTTAGAAAAGGTAGAGGAACCAGCGGAGAAGGCAATGGCACCCCACTCCAGTACTCTTGCTTGGAAAATCCCATGGACAGAAGAGCCTGGTAGGCTGCAGTTCATAGAATCGCTGAGAGTCGGATACGGCTGAAAGACTTCACTTTCACTTTTCACTTTCATGCATTGGAGAGGGAAATGGCAACCCACTCCAGTGTTCTTGCCTAGAGAATCCCAGGGATGGCGGAGCCTGGTGGTTGTCATCTATGGGGTCGCACAGAGTCGGACATGACTGAAGCAACTTAGCAGCAGCAGCTACAGCAGAGGAACCAGAGATCAAATTACCAACATCTGTTGGATCATCAAAAAAGCAAAAGAGTTCCAGAAAAACATCTACTTCTGCTTTATTGACTATACCAAAGCCTTTAACTGTGTGGATCACAACAAACTGTGGAAAATTCTTAAAGAGATGGGAATACCAGATCATCTTTCCTGCCTCTTGAGAAATCTGTATGCAGGTCAAGAAGCAACAGTTAGAACTGGACATGGAACAACAAACTGGTTCCAAATTGGGAAAGGAGTACGTATATTGTCACCCTGCTTATTTAACTTATATGTAGAGTACATCATTTGAAATGACAGGCTGGATGAAGCACAAGCTGGATCAAGATTGCTGCTGCTGCTGCTAAGTCACTTCAGTCGTGTCCGACTCTGTGTGACCCCATAGACGGAAGCCCACCAGGCTCCCCCTTCCCTGGGATTCTCCAGGGAAGAACACTGGAGTGGGTTGCCATTTCCTTCTCCAATGTGTGAAAGTGAAAAGTGAAAGTGAAGTCGCTCAGTTGTGTCCGACCCTTAGCGACCCCATGGACTGCAGCCTACCAGGCTCCTCCATCCATGGGATTTTCTAGGCAAGAGTACTGGAGTGGCTTGCCATTGCCTTCTCTGCAAGATTTCTGAGATACATCAATAACCTCAGATATGCAGATGACACCACCCTTATGGCAGAAAGAAAAGAAGAACTAGAGTCTCTTGAAGAAAGTGAAAGAGGAGAGTGAAAAAGTTGTCTTAAAACTCAACATTCAGAAAACAAAGATCATGGCATCCAGTCCTATCACTTCGTGGGAAATAGATGGGGAAACAATGGAAACAGTGTCAGACTTTATTTTCTTGGGCTCCGAAATCACTGCAGATGCTAACTGTAGCCATGAAATTAAAAGACGCTTACTCCTTGGAAGAAATGCTATGACCAACCTAAACAGCATATTAAAAACCAGAGACTTGACTTTGCCAAGAAAGGTCTGTCTAGTCAAAGCTATGGTTTTTCCAGTAGTCATGTATGGATGTGAGAGTTCAACTATAAAGAAAGCTGAGCACCGAAGAATTGATGCTTTTGAATTGTGGTGTTGGAGAAGACTCTTGAGAGTCCCTTGGACTTCAAGGAGATCCAACCAGTCCATCCTAAAGGAGATCAGTCCTGGGTGTTCATTGGAAGGACTGATGTTGATGCTGAAATTCCAATACTTTGCCATTTCATGCGAAGAGCTGTCTCATTGGAAAAGACCCTGATGCTGGTAAAGATTGAAGGCGGGAGGAGAAGGGGACGACAGAGGATGAGATGGTTGGATGGCATCACTGACTCAGTGGACATGGGTTAGGGTAGACTCTGGCAGTTCATGATGGACAGGGAGGCCTGGTGTGCTGCGGTTCATGGGGTCACAAAGAGTAGGACATGACTGAGCAACTCAATTGAACTGAATAATGAATTTTGTCATGCATTTTCTTTTGTGTTTATTAGCCATCTCTATGGAGAGGAAAGGGAGAAGGCAATGGCAACCCACTCCAGTACTCTTGCCTGGAAAATCCCATGGATGGAGGAACCTCATAGGCTGCAGTCCATGGGGTCGCTAAGAGTTGGACATGACTGAGCGACTTCACTTTCACTTTTCACTTTCATGCATTGAAGAAGGAAATGGCAACCCACTCCAGTGTTCTTGCCTGGAGAATCCCAGGGACGGGGGAGCCTGGTGGGCTGCTGTCTATGGGGTCGCACAGAGTTGGACACGACTGAAGTGACTTAGCAGCAGCAGCAGCAGCAGCAGCAGCATGGAGAGGAAATGGCAACCCACTCCAATATTCTTGCTTGGAGAATCCCATGGACAGAGGAGCCTGGTAGCTTCCTAGTCCATGGTGTTTCAAGAGTTGGACACGACTTAGTGACCAAACCAACCCTGTATGTCTTCTTCAGAGAAATATCTGTTTAGGTCTTCTGCCTACTTTTAGACTGGGTTGTTAATTTTTCTGATATTGAGATGCATGAGTTGCTTGTGTATTTTGACGATTAATTCTTTTTCAGTTGTTTTTATTTTCATCTATTCTGAGGGCTGTCTTTTCACCTTGCTTATAGCTTCCTTCATTATGTAAAATCTTTTAAATTTAATTAGGTCCCATTTGTTTATTTTTGTTTTTATTTTCATTGTCTGGGAGGTAGGTCATAGAGGATCTTGCTGTGATTTATGTCAGAGAGTGTTCTGCCTATGCTTTCCTCTAAGAGTTTTATAGTTTTTTGTCTTACCTTTTGATCTTTAATCCATTTTGAGTTTATTTTTGTGTGTGGTGTTACAAAGTATTCTAATTTCTTTCTTTTACACATAGTTGACCAGTTTTCCCAGCACCACTTATTGAAGAGTGTGTCTTTTCTCCATTTTATCTTCTTGCCTCCTTTGTCAAAGATAAAGTGTCCATAGGTGCTTGGATTTATCTCCGGGCATCTATTTTGTTCCATTGATCCATATTTCTGTTTTTGTGCCAGTACCATACTGTCTTGATGACTGTAATTTTGTAGTATAGTTTGAAGTCAGGAAGGTTGATTCCTCCAGTTTTATTTTTCTTAAGATTGCTTTGGCTATTTGGGGTCTTTTGTGTTTCCATACAAATTGTGAAATTATTTGTTCCAGTTTTAAATACTGTTGGTAGTTTGTTACCGATTGCATTGAATCTATAGTTTTGGGTAGTATAGTCATTTTCACTATAGTGATTCTTCCAATCCAGGAAGATGGTATGTTTCACTATCCATTTGTGTCATCTTTGATTTCCTTCATCAGTGTTTTATAGTTTTTTGTATACAGGTCTTTTGTCTCTTTAGGTAAATTTATTCCTAAGTATTTTATTCATTTTGTTGCGAAGGTGAATGGGATTGCTTCCTTAACTTCTCTTTCTGATTTTTCATTTTTGGTGTATAGGAATGCAAGGGATTTCTGTATATTAATTTTACATCCTGTGACTTTACTATATCCATTGATTCATCCTAGTAATTTTCTGGTGGCATCTTTAGGTTTTTCTATGTAGAGAACCATGTTATCTGCTAACAGTGAAAGTTTTACTATTTTTCCAATCTGGATTCCTTTTATTTCTTTTTCTTCTCTATGGTTAGAACTTTTTCTTCTCTATTTCTTTGGCTAGGATTTTTAAAACTATGTTGAATAGGAGTGGTGAGAGTGGGCACCCTCCTGATCTTAGAGGAAATGCTTTTGATTTTGCAACTGAGGATAATGTTTGCTGTGGTTTGTCCTGTATGGCTTTTATTATTTTGAGATATGTTTCTTCTATGCCTAATTTCTGGAGAGTTTTATCATAAATGGGTGTTGAATTTTGTCAAAGGCTTTCTCTGCATCTGCAGAAATAGTCATATAGTTTTTATCTTTTAATTTGTTAATATGGTATGTTACATTGATTTATTTGTAGATATTGAAGAATTCTTGTATCCCTGGGATAAAGCCCACTTGATCATGATATATGATCTTTTTAGTATGTTGTTGAATTCTCTTTGCTAGAATTTTGTTGTGGAAATACAACTTGTACATCTGGGAGTTCTCAGTTCAAGTACTGCTGAAGCCTAGATTGGAGGATTTTGGGCATAAACTTGCTAGCCTGTGAAATGAGCGCAGTTGTACAGTAGTTTGAACAATCTTTGGTATTTCCCTTCTTTGGTATTGGAATGAAAACTGAACTTTTCCAGTCCTGTGGCCACTGCTGAGTTTTCCAAATTTGCTGACATACCGAGTGCAGCATTTTAACAGCATCATCTTTTAGGGTTTTAAATAGCCCAGCTGGAATGCTATCACCTCCACTAGCTTTGTATTAATGCTTCCTAAGGCCCACTTGACTTTACACTCCAGGCTGTCTGGTTCTAGGGGTGAGTGACCACACCATCATGGTTATCCAGGTCATTAAGACTTTTTTGTACAGTTGTTCCATGTATTCTTGCCACCTCTTCTTAATCTCTTCTGCTTGTATTAGGTCCTTACTGTTTCTGTCTTTATTGTGCCCATCTTTGCATGAAATGTTCCCTTGGTATCTCTAAATTTCTTGAAGAGATCTGTTCACTTTTACATTTTTATTTAGTCAAATTTAAAAGTTTTAATTTACATCTGTTATTTGAAAGAATTTTCTAACTTCCCATTTTCTTCTAAAAGTTTGACTTTTTTGGAAAGTTTAGGTCTTTCCTCTATCTGGAATTTCCTTTTTTTTTTTTTTAAATTGAAGTAGAGTTGATTTATAAAATTTGTTATTAATAATTTCAAGTGTACAGCAAAGTAGTATATATATTCCTTTTCAAATTCTTTTCTGTTATAGTTTATTACAAGATAATGAATATAGTTGCTTCTCAGTTCAGTTCAGTTCAGTCAGTAAATTCTTGTTTATCTGTTTTATATATAGAGTGTGTATCTGCTAATCCCATCAGTTCAGTTCAGTTGCTCAGTTGTGTCCGACTCTTTGTGACCTCATGGACTGTAGCACATCAGGCTTACTTTATGCCTCCCTGGAATTTACTTTGGAGAATAGTATGTAGGGACATAATTATTCCCCAAATGGGGAATCAGTTATCTCAATAACATTATTAAGAGATCCAGTTTCCTTCTGTTTCACATGAATCCATTTTTGAGCTGTCAATTACATTCTTCTGGTCTATTGCCTATCCTTACAATAATACAAACAGTATTAATTCCTACAGTTTTATAATATGTTTTAATGTTTGGTAGGGCAAGTTCTCTTCTTTTTTAAACTGTTTTTACTACATTTGTATATTTGCATTTTAAAAATTAAAAAAATTAAATTTATTTTTCTATTAAGATAAAAATTTTAGAGACATTTATGCTTATTAGCAAAATTGAGGGAAATGTACAGAGATGTCCCATATACTTCCTGCTCCCACACATGCACGGCATCCCCTGTTATCAACATCCTCACTAGAGTAGTACATTTGTTACAGTGATAGACCTATGTTGCCATGTCACCCAAAGTCCATAGGTTACATTAGGATTCATGCTTGGTGTTGTACATTCTATGGGTTTGCAAAAATGTATAATGACATGTATACATCCTTAGGTCACTCTACAGAATATTTTCACTTACCTAAAAATTCCATACACTCTACCTACTCATCCTTCCCTCCTCCTAACCTTGGCAACCACTGATATTTTATTGTCTTCATAGTTTTGCCTTTTCAAAATGTCATAGGATTTGGATCATACAGTATTATGTAGCCTTTTCAGATGGCTTATTTCACTTGGTAATATGTATTTATGGAGAAGGAAACGGTAACCCACTCCAGTATTCTTGCCTGGAGAATCCCATGGATGGAGAAGCCTGGTAGGCTACAGTCCACGGGGTCGCATAGAGTCGGACACGACTGAGCGATGGAACGGAATATGTATTTAAGGTTCTTCCATATCTTTTCATGACTGGATAGCTCATTTCTTTTTAGAGCTGAATACTATTCCATTATCTGAATATATCACAGTTTACCCATTCACAGACTGAGGAATATCTTAGCTGCTTTCAGTTTTAGAAATTATGAATAAAGGTACTGTAAACATCCATGGGCAAGTTTTTATGTGGACATGAGTTTTCAGCTTCTAAGGGTAAATATCAAGGGATACAATTGTTGGATCACATGGTAAGAGGATGTTTAGTTTCATAAGAAACAGCCAAACTGTCTTCCAAAGTAGATGAACCATTTTTATGTTTATATATGCATTTAATTAATTAACTTGATTATCATAATAAGTTTAGTGCATGTTTATCATCTCATATCTGGAGAAGGAAATGGCAGCCCACTCCAGTATTCTTGCCTGGAGAATTCCATGGACAGAGGAGCCTGGCAACCTGCAGTACATGGGGTTGCAAAAGAGTTGGACACGACTGCGTGACTATCACTCACTCAGCATCTCACACTAATACAACATTAAAGAAATAGAAAAAATTTTCATTGTGATAACTCTAAGGATTTATTCTTTTTTTTGTTGATGTACAATTGCTTTACAATGTTTTGTTTCTGATGTACAATGAAGTGAATCAGCTATATGTATACATATGTCCCCTTTTTCATGGACCTTCCCCGCCTCCTGCCCCTGTCCCATCGATCTAGGTCATCACAGAGCAGTGAGCTGAGCTCCCTGTACTATATAGCAGGTTCCCACTAGCTATCTATTTTACAGATGGTTCGGTTCAGTTCAGTTCAGTTGCTCAGTTGTGTCCGACTCTTTGCGACCCCATGAATCATAGCAAGCCAGGTCTCCCTGTCCATCACCAACTCCCGGAGTTCACCCAAACTCATGTGCATCCAGTCGGTGATGCCATCCAGCCATCTAATCCTCTGTCATCCCCTTCTCCTCCTGCCCCCAGTCCCTCCCAGCATCAGGGTCTTTTCAAATGAGTCACCTCTTCGCATGAGGTGACCAAAGTATTGGAGCTTCAACTTCAGCATCAGTCCTTCCAATGAACATCCAGGACTGATCTCTTTTAGGATGGGCTGGTTGCATCTCCTTGCAGTCCAAGGGACTGTCAAGAGTCTTCTCCAGCACCACAGTTCAAAAGCATCAATTCTTCGGTGATCAGCTTTCTTCACAGTCCAACTCTCACATCCATACATGACCACTGGAAAAACTATAGCCTTGACTAGACGGACCTTGGTTGGCAAAGTAATATCCCTGCTTTTTAATATGCTGTCTAGGTTGGTCATAACTTTCCTTCCAAGGAGTAAGCGTCTTAATTTCATGGCTACAATCACCATCTGCAGTGATTTTGGAGCCCAGAAAAATAAAGTCTGACACTGTTTCCCCTGTTTCCCCATCTATTTTCCATGAAGTGATGAGACCAGATGACATGATCTTAATTGGAACTGGACATGGAACAACAGACTGGTTCCAAATAGGAAAAGGAGTACGTCAAGGCTGTATATTTTCACCCTGCTTATTTAACTTATATGCAGAGTACATCATGAGAAATGCTGGGCTGGAGGAAGCACAAGCTGGAATCAAGATTGCCGGGAGAAATATCAATAACCTCAGATATGCAGATGTCACCACCCTTATGGCAGAAAGTGAAGGGGAACTAAAATGCCTCTTGATGAAAGCGAAAGAGGAGCGTGAAAAAGTTGGCTTAAAGCTCAGCATTCAGAAAGCTAAGATCATGGCATCTGGTCCCATCACTTCATGGGAAATAGATGGGGAAACAGTGGTAGTGTATATATTGGAGAGTTCAGTTCAGTTCAGTCTCTCAGTCGTGTCCGACTCTTTGCGACCCCATGAATCACAGCACGCCAGGCCTCCCTGTCCATCACCAACTCCCGGAGTTCACTAAAACTCATGTCCATCGAGTTGGTGATGCCATCCAGCCATCTCATTCTCTGTCGTCCCCTTCTCCTCCCGCCCCCAAACTTACCCAGCATCAGAGTCTTTTCCAGTGAGTCAACTCGTCGCATGAGGTGGCCAAAGTATTGGAGTTTCAGTTTTAGCATCAGTCCTTCCAGTGAACACCCAGGATTGATCTCCTTTAGAATGGACTGGTTGCATCTCTTTGCAGTCCAAGGGACTCTCAAGAGTCTTCTCCAGCACCACAGTTCAAAAGCATCAATTCTTTGGTGATCAGCTTTCTTCACAGTCCAACTCTCACATCCATACATGACCACAGGAAAAACCATAGCCTTGACTAGACGGACCTTGGTTGGCAAAGTAATGTCTCTGCTTTTTAATATACTATCTAGGTTGGTCATAACTTTCCTTCTAAGGAATAAGCGTCTTTTAATTTCATGGCTACAATCAGCATCTGCAGTGATTTTGGAGCCCCAAAATATAAAGTCTGACACTGTCTCCACTGTTTCCCCATCTATTTCCCATGAAGTGATGGGACTAGATGCCATGATCTTTGTTTTCTGAATGTTGAGCTTCAAGCCAACCTTTTCACTCTCCTCTTTCACTTTCATCAAGAGGCTTTTGAGTTCCTCTTCACTTTCTGCCATAAGGGTGGTGTCATCTGCATATCTGAGGTTATTGATATTTCTCCCGGCCATCTTGATTCCAGCTTATGCTTCTTCCAGCCCAGCGTTCCTCATGATGTACTCTGCATATAAGTTAAATAAGCAGGGTGACAATATACAACCTTGACGTACTCCTTTTCCTATTTGGAACCAGTCTGTTGTTCCATGTCCAGTTCTGACTGTTGCTTCCTGATCTGCATACAGATTTCTCAAGAGGCAGGTCAGGTGGTCTGGTATTCCCATCTCTTTCAGAATTTTCCACAGTTTTTTGTGATCCACACAGTCAAAGGCTTTGGTATAGTCAATGAAGCAGAAATAGATGTTTTTCTGGAACTCTCTTGCTTTCTCCATGATCCAGTGGATGTTGGCAATTTGATCTCTGGTGCCTCTGCCTTTTCTAAAACCTGCTTGAACATCTGGGAGTTCACGGTTCACATATTGCTGAAGCCTGGCTTGGAGAATTTTGAGCATGACTTTACTAGCGTGTGAGATGAGTGCAATTGTGCGGTAGTTTGAGCATTCTTTGGCATTGCCTTTCTTTGGGATTGGAATGAAGACAGACCTTTTCCAGTCCTGTGGCCACTTCTGAGTTTTCCAAATTTGTTGGCATAGTGAGTGTAGCACTTTCACAGCATCATCTTTCAATATTTGAAATAGCTCAACTGGAATTCCATCACCTCCAGTAGCTTTGTTCGTAGTGATGCTTTCTAAGGCCCACTTGACTTCACATTCCAAGATGTCTGGCTCTAGGTCAGTGATCACGTTATCGTGACTATCTTGTTCATGAAGATCTTTTTTGTACAGTTCTTCTGTGTATTCTTGCCACCTCTTCTTAATATCTTCTGCTTCTGTTAGGTCCATACCATTTCTGTCCCTTATCGAGCCCATCTTTGGATGAAATATTCCCTTGGAATCTCTAATTTTCTTGAAGAGATCTCTTGTTTTTCCTATTCTGTTTTTTCCTCTATTTCTTTGCATTGATCGCTGAGGAAGGCTTTCTTATCTCTCCTTGCTATTCTTTGGAATTCTGAAGGGAATGGCAACCCACTCCAGTACTCTTACCTGGAAAATCCCATGGACAGAGGAGCCTGGTGGGCTTCAGTCCATGGGATCGTGAAGAGTTGGACACAACTGAGCGACTTCATTTTTCACTTTCATGCATTGGAGAAGGAAATGGCAACCCACTCCAGTGTTCTTGCCTTGAGAATCCCAGGGACAGTGGAGCCTCATGGGTTGCCATCTATGGGGTTGCACAGAATCGGACACGACTGAAGTGACTTAGCAGCAGCAGCAGCAGCAGTGTATATATTTCAGTCCTAATCTCCTAATTTGTCCCATCCTTGTCTTCTTCCCCTGTGTCCACATGTCTGTTCTGTATGTCTGTGTTTCTATTCCTGCCCTCAAATAAGTTCATCTATACCATTTTACTAGATTTCACAGGTATGATACTTGTTTTTCTCTTTCTTACACAATTCACTCTGCATAACAGACTCTAGGTCCATCCACTTCTACAAATGACCCATTTTTGTTCCTTTTAAAGGCAGAGTAATATTCCTTTGTATATATGTACCACATATTTTTTAAAAAATAGATGTATTTTATTGAAGTATTTTTTAAAAAATAGATATATTTTATTAAAGTATTGTTGACTTATAATATTTCAGGTGCACAGCAAGGTGATTCAGTTATACAAATACACATACGTTATTTTTGAAATTATTTTCCATTGTAGGTTATTATAAGGTACTGGCTATAGTTCCCTATGCTATATGGTAAACCTTTGTTGCTTGTTGCATATCTATTTTTCAATTAGAAATCTATCATAATAAGTTCAACAAGTGGAATTAATATGCTATAATTTTTTTAGTTAGGCAAAAATTTACATTTTCCAAGATATATATATTATATATTTGTATATATATGTATACAAAAGCTTTTCTACTACACTTGATAAAAGCTGAAGATAGAACATAAAAAAAAAGAGAAATCGGGGAACATAAACTAAATCTGATGCTGGGAAAGGTTGGGGGCGGGAGGAGAAGGGGACGACGGAGAATGAGATGGCTGGATGGCATCACCGACTCTGTGGACATGAGTTTGAGTGTACTCCGGGAGTTGGTGATGGACAGGGAGGCCTGGCGTGCTGTAGTTCATGGGGTCACGGAGAGTCGGACACGACTGAGCGACTGAACTGAAACTAAATGAAATGGGAACACTGAATATGAAACAGAAAAAGTGAAACAAACTAGATAAAAGTAAAAGATCATCATATAGTCCAGTTGTTTTTAAAAATGACTGCTCATTAGAGACTTATCTGAAGCTCTGGAGCATAAAAGCAATACCTGAACATTTGTATTTTTCAAAAAATTTCCAGATAATTTTGTATGCACCTGGATTTTAAAAAGTGATTACAGGTTTTTCTATTAAATCCTAGTTTTGGTGATATAGAGTTCTATTACTTTTCTGATAATCATTCATGATACAGTGGTATAAAGTGAGTAATAGTTACATAATCACAGTAGTAAAAGATGTTTATCAGTTTTCACAATCAATAGCCAGACCAAAAAAAATATAATTACAATTGCAAGCCATACTGGGAACATGATTAATTTAACAATGTAAAATAATTTCACAGAATTTTGGGTGGGGGTCCAAGCAGAGTGATGTGGTAAGTAGAAGTGCATAAATGCACTTTTTAAAATCCTGGCGCAGACTCCAGACGCCGGCTCAGGTGCCAGCCGCGCAGACGCAAGATGCTGGCTCCAGCGTGACTGACCATGCGCAGAAGCGTGGCCGAGAAGAGCTACCCCATGCCCGAGGTCAGGGGCAGAGGCCGAGAGGAGCTACCAAGAGGCTTCCAAGAGGCGGTGGCTGCGCGGGCGCAGGAGGGCCAAGAGGAGCTACTCCACATTCAAGGTCAGAAGGGGCGGCCTTGAGGAGATATCCCTTGTCCAGGGTAAGGTGCAGCAGCTGCGCTTTGCTGGAGCAGCTGTGAAGAGATATCCCATGACCAGGGTAAGAGAAACCCAAATAAGACGGTAGGTATTGTGAGGGGGCATCAGAGGGCAGACACAATGAAATCATAATCACAGAAAACTAGTCGATCTGATCACATGGACCACAGCCCTGTCTAACTCAATGAAACTAAGTCATGCCATGTGGGGCCACCCAAGACGGGCGGGTCATGGTGAAGAGATCTGACAGAATGTGGTCCACTGGAGAAGGGAATGGCAAACCACTTCAGTATACTTGCCTTGAGAACCCCATGAACAGTATCAAAAGGCAACATGATAGGATACTGAATGAGGAATTCCCCAGGTCGGTAGGTGCCCACTATGCTACTGGAGATCAGTGGAGAAATAATTCCAGAAAGAACAAAGGAATGGAGCCAAAAATAAACCAATACCCAGTTGTGGATGTGACCGGTGATAGACACAAGGTCTGATGCTGTAAAGAGCGATATTGCATAGACTCCTGGAATGTTAAGTCCATGAATCAAGGCAAATTGCAAGTGGTCAAACAGGACATGGCAAGAGTGAACGTAGACATTCTAGGAATCAGTGAGCTAAATTGGACTGGAATGGGTGAATTTAACTCAGATGACATTATATCTACTACTGTGGGCAGGAATCCCTTAGAAGAAATGGAGTAGCCATCATGGTGACCAAAAGAGTCTGAAATGCAGTACTTGGATGCAATCTTAAAAACGACAGAATGATTTCTGTTCTTTTCCAAGGAAAACTATTCAATATTACAGTAATCCAAGCCTATGCCCCAACCAGTAATGCTGAAGAAGCCGAAGTTGAACGGTTCTATGAAGACCTACAAGACCTTTTAGAACTAACACGCAAAAAAGATGTCCTTTTCATTATAGGGGACTGGAATGCAAAAGTAGGAAGTCAAGAAACACCTGGAGTAACTGGCAGATTTGGCCTTGGAGCACAGAATGAAGCAGGGCAAAGGCTAATAGAGTTTTGCCAAGAGAACGCACTGGTCATAGCAAACACCCTCTTCCAACAACACAAGAGAAGACTCTACACATGGACATCACCAGATGGTCAACACCGAAATCAGATTGATTATATTCTTTGCAGCCAAATATGGAGAAGCTCTATACAGTTAGCAAAAACAAGACCAGGAGCTGATTGTGGCTCAGATCATGAACTCCTCATTGCCAAATTCAGACTTAAATTGAAGAAAGTAGGGAAAACCACTAGACCATTCAGATATGACCAAATTAAATCCCTTATGATTGTACAGTGGAAGTGAGAAATAGATTTAAGGGACTAGATGTGATAGAGTGCCTGATGAACTATGGACAGAGGTTCATGACATTGTCCAGGAGACCAGGACCAAGACCATCCCCATGGAAAAGAAATGCAAAAAAGCAAAATGGCTGTCTGAGGAGGCCTTACAAATAGCTGTGAAAAGAAGAGAAGTGAAAAGCAAAGGAGAAAAGGAAAGATATACCCATCTGAATGCAGAGTTCCAAAGAATAGCAAGGAGAGATAAAAAAGCCTTCCTCAGCAATCAATGCAAAGAAATAGAAGAAAACAACAGAATAGGAAAAACAAGAGATCTCTTCAAGAAAATTAGAGATACCAAGGGAACGTTTCATCCAAAGATGGGCTCGATAAAGGACAGAAATGGTATGGACCTGACAGAAGCAGAAGATATTAAGAAGAGGTGGCAAGAATACACAGAAGAACTGTACAAAAAAGATCTTCACGACCAAGATAATCATGATGGCATGATCACTGACCTAGAGCCAGACATCTTGGAATGTGAAGTCAAGTGGACCTTAGAAAGCATCACTACGAACAAAGCTAGTGGAGGTGATGGAATTCCAGTTGAGCTATTTCAAATCCTGAAAGATGATGCTGTGAAAGTGCTGCACTCACTAGGCCAGCAAATTTGGAAAACTCAGCGGTGGCCACAGGACTGGAAAAGGTCCGTCTTCATTCCAATTCCAAAGAAAGGCAATGCCAAAGAATGCTCAAACTACCGCACAATTGCACTCATCTCACACGCTAGTAAAGTCATGCTCAAAATTCTCCAAGCCAGGCTTCAGCAATATGTGAACCATGAACTCCCAGATGTTCAAGCAGGTTTTAGAAAAGGCAGAGGCACCAGAGATCAAATTGTCAATATCCGCTGGATCATGGAAAAAGTAAGAGAGTTCCAGAAAAACATCTATTTCTGCTTCATTGACTATGCCAAAGCCTTTGACTGTGTGGATCACAATAAACTGGAAAATTCTGAAAGAGATGGGAATACCAGGCCACCTGACCTGCCTCTTGAGAAACCTGTATGCAGGTCAGGAAGCAACAGTCAGAACTGGACATGGAACAACAGACTGGTTCCAAATAGGAAAAGGAGTACGTCAAGGTTGTATATTGTTACCCTGCTTATTTAACTTATATGCAGAGTGCATTATGAGGAACGTTGGGCTGGAAGAAGCACAAGCTGGAATCAAGATGGCCGGGAGAAATATCAATAACCTCAGATATGCAGATGACACCACCCTTATGGCAGAAAGTGAAGAGGAACTCAAAAGCCTCTTGATGAAAGTGAAAGAGGAGAGTGGAAAGTTTGGCTTGAAGCTCAACATTCAGAAAACAAAGATCATGGCATCTGGTCCCATCACTTCATGGGAAATAGATGGGGAAACAGTGGAAACAGTGTCAGACTTTATATTTTGGGGCTCCAAAATCACTGCGGATGCTGATTGCAGCCATGAAATTAAAAGACTCTTACTTCTTGGAAGGAAAGTTATGACCAACCTTGATAATATTTTAAAAAGCAGAGACATTACTTTTCCAACAAAGGTCCTCTAGTCAAGGCTATGGTTTTTCCCGTGGTCACATATGGATGTGAGAGTTGGACTGTGAAGAAAGCTGATTGCTGAAGAATTGATGCCTTTGAACTGTGGTGCTGGAGAAGACTCTTGAGAGTCCCTTGGACTACAAGGAGATGCAACCAGTCCATTCTAAAGGAGATCAATCCTGGGTGTTCATTGGAAGGACTGATGCTAAAGCTGAAACTCCAATATTTTGGCCACCTCATGCGACGAGTTGACTCACTGGAAAAGACTCTGATGCTGGGAGGGATTAGGGGCGGGAGAAGGGGACGACTGAATGAGATGGCTGGATGGCATCACCAACTCAATGGACATGAGTTTGAGTGAACTCTGGGATTTGGTGATGGACAGGGAGGCCTGGCGTGCTGTGATTCATGGGGTCGCAAAGAGTTGCACATGCCTCAGCGACTGAACTGAACTGAACTGTAAAGCTGGTTTGGTGGTGCTGAATTCTCTTAAGCTTTGCTTGTGTGGAAAGCTTGTGATTTCTCCATCAAATCTGAAGGAGAGTCTTACTGGGTATAGTATTCTTGGTTGAAGGTTCTTCCCTTTCATTCCGTTCCGTTCCATCACTCAGTCGTGTCCGACTCTTTGCGACCCCGTGGACAGTAGCCTACCAGGCTTCTCCGTCCATGGGATTCTCCAGGCAAGAATACTGGAGTGGGTTACCGTTTCCTTCTCCAGGGGATCTTCCCGACCCAGGGATCGAACCCAGGTCTCCTGCATTGGAGGCAGACGCTTTAACCTCTGAGCCACCAGGGAAGCCCTTTCATTACTTTAGATATATCATGCCATTCCCTTCTGGCTTGTAGAGTTTCTGTTGAGAAATCAGCTGGTAGCCTGATGGGAGTCCTGCATTGCTTTAATATTTTAATTCTGTCTTTAATTTTTGTCAGTTTGATTACTATTTATCTTGTGTTACTCCTTGCGTTTATCCTTTCTGGGACTCTCTGTGCTTCCTGGATTTGGTTGACTATTTCCTTTCCCATGCTCAAAAAATTTTCAGCTATTATCTCTTCAAATATTTTCTCAGCTCCTTTTTCTCCGTCTTCTGTCTCTGACCCCTATAATGTGAATGTTGGTGTGTTTGATGTTGTCCCAGAGGTCTCTTAGGCTGTCTTCATTTCTTTTCATTCTTTTTCTATATTCTGTTAAGTGGTGGTGATTTCCACCATTCTGTCCTCCAGGTGATTTACCTGTTCTTCTGCCTTAGTTATTCTGCTATTGATTTCTTCTAGTGTATTATTCATCTTAGTTTGTTAGTTCTTTAGTTCTTCTAGGTCTTTGGTAAACATTTATTGCATCTTCTCCATATTTTTCTCCATTCTTTTTTTGAGATCCTGAATCATCTTCACTATCATTCTGAATTCTTTTTATGGAAGGTTGCCTATCTCCACTTCACTTCATTGTTATTCTGATATTTTATCTTGTCCCTTCATCTGGAATATAACTTTCTGCTTGTTCATCGTGATTCAGTTCAGTTCAGTTCAGTTCAGTTCAGTCGCTCAGTCGTGTCCGACTCTCCTAATATGAGTTTTGTTTTAGCTGCTGTGAGACTGTGCTGCTTTTTGCTTCTCCTATCTACCCTCTGATAGATGAGGCTACGAGGCTATTTATGCTTGTTCATGGGAGGGACCAGCAATGGGAAAAACTGGGTCTTGCTCTGGTGGGCAGGGCCTCACTCAGTAAACCTTTAATCCAATTATCTGCTGATGGGTTGCACTACCTCCCTGATAGTTGTTTGACCTGAGGCAACCCAGCCCTGGGGTCTGTAGGCTCTATGGTAGGGTTAACAGTTAACTCCAAGAGGGTTTATACCAAGGGGGACCTTCCAGTGCCCCCTTCCCTGTGTGATCCCCTGCTGACCCACGCCTCCACAGTAGGCCCTCTAACACTAGCAGGTAGTTTTGGTTCAATCTTCTGTGGGGTCACTGCTCCCCTCCTCTGGGTTTTGTTGTGTGAAATATTTTGTTTGTTTGTGCCCTCCAAGACTGTAGTCTTTGTTTCCCTCAGTCCTCTGGAAGCCTAGAATCAAATCCTGCTGGCCCTCAAGGACAGATTCCCTGGGGATTCCCAGTCCCTTTGTCAGATCCCCAGGCTGGGGAGCCTGACATGGGGTTCAGAACCTTCACAATTGTGGGAGAACTTCTTTGCTGCTGTTCTCCAGTCTGCTGCCACCACCCAGTGGGTATGGAATTTGTATTTATCATGGTTGTGCTCCTCCTACCATCTCGCATGGCTTATTCTTTGTCTTTGGACATGGGGTACCTTTTTTTGGTGTGTTCCAGTGTCTTCCTATTGAGGGTTGTTCAACAGCTAGTTGCAGTTTTGATTCTCTCACAGGAGGGGATAAGAGCACATCCTTCTACTCCACCATCTTGAGCCAGAAGCCTCTACGTACCACATCTGCTTTATCCATTCATCTGTCAATGGACATTTAGGTTCCTTCCCCATCCTGAATATTGTAAATAATGCTGGAATGAATATTGGGGTACACATGTCTTCTTGAATTATGGTTTACTCTGAGTATATGCCCAGTAGTAGGATTGCTGGATCATATGGTAGTTCTATTTCTAGTTTTTTAAGTAACCTCCATACTGTTCTCCATGTGCTGTGCTAAGTCACTTCAGTCATGTCTGACTTTCTTAAAGAACCAGCTTTTAGCTTTATTAATCTTTAATATTGTTTCTTTCATTTCTTTTTCATTTATTTCTGCTCTGATCTTTATTATTTCTTTCCTTCTGCTAATTCTTTTTTGGTTCTTCTTTTTCCAGTTGTTTTAGGTATAAAGTTAAGTTGTCTATTCGATGTTTTTCCTGTTTCTTGAGGTGGGATTGTATTGCTATAAACTTCCCTCTTAGAACTGCTTTTGCTGTAGCCCATAGGTTTTGAGTTGACATGTTTTTATTGTCATTTGCTTTTAGAAAGTTTTTGATTACCCTTTTGATTTCTTCAGTAACCTGTTGGTTACTTAGAAGCGTATTGTTTAATCTCCATGTGTTTTGTGTTTTTTACAGTTTTTTTCTTGTAATTGATATCTAGTCTCAAAGCATTGTTGTCAGAAAAGATGCTTGATATGATTTCAATTTTCTTAAAATTGCTGAGGTTTGATTCGTGGCCCAAAATGTGGTCTATCCTGGAGGATGTTCCACGTGTGCTTGAGAAGAAGGTGCATTCTTTGCATTTGGATGGGATGTCCTGAAGGTATCAATGAGATCCATCTCACCTAATGTATCATTTAAGACTTGTGTTTCCTTATTAATTTTCTGTTTTGATGATCTGTCCATTGGTGTGAGTGGAGTGTTGAAGTCTCCTCCTATTATTGTGTTACTGTCAGTTTCTCCTTTTATGTCTTTTAGTGTTTGTCTTATGTACTGAGGTGCTCCTATGTTGGGTGCATAGATATTTGCAATTGTTAAGTCTTCCTCTTGGATTGATCCCTTGATCATTATGTAGTGTCCTTCCTGATCTCTTGTAATATTCTTTATTTTAAGGTCTATTTTGTTTGATATGAGGATTGCTATTCCAGTTTTTTTTTTTTTTTGCTTCCCATTTGCATGGAATATATTTTTCCATCCTCTCACTTTCAGTCTAAATGTGTCTTTAGGTCTGAAGTATAGCCAGAATATATATGGATCTTGCTTTTGTATCCATTCAACCAGTCTGTGTCTTTTGGTTGGAGCATTTAATCCGTTTACATTCAAAGTAATTATTGATATATATGTTCCTATTGTCATTTTCTTTGTTGTTTGGGGTTTGATTTTGTAGATCTTTTTCTTCCATTGTATTTCTTGACTGCATAAGTCCCTTTAACATTTGTTGTAAAGCTGGTTTGGTGGTACTGAATTCTCTTAACTTTTGCTTTTCTGAAAAGCTTTTTATTTCTCTATCAATTTTGAATGAGATCCTTGCCAGGTACAGTAATCTTGGTTGTAGGTTTTTCCCTTTCAGTACTTTAAATATATCCTGCCATTCCCTTCTGGACTGCAGAGTTTCTGCTGAAAGATCAGCTGTTAAGCATATGGGTTTCCCTTGTATGTTACTTATTGCTTTTCCCTTGCTGTTTTTAATATTCTTTCTTTGTGTTTAACCTTTGTTAGTTTGATTAGTATGTGTCTTGGCTTGTTTCTCCTTGGGTTTATCCTGTATGGGACTCTTTGCACCTCTTGGACTTAATTGATTATTTCCTTTTCCATGTTGGAGAAATTTTCAACTATAATCTCTTCAAAATTTTTCTTTACCTCTTTCTTTTTCTCTCCTCCTGGGACCCCTATAATTCAAATGTTGGTGCATTTTATATTGTCCCAGAGATCTTGGAGAGTATCCTCAGTTCTTTTCATTCTTTTTGCTTTATTCTGCTCTTCAGAAGTTATTTCCACCATTTTATCTTCCAATTCATCGATTTGTTCTGCTTCAGATATTCTGCTATTGATTCCTTTTAGAGTATTTTTAATTTCAGTAATTGTGTTGTTTTTTCTGTATTTTTATTCTTTAATTCTCATAGGTCTTTGTTAATTTATCCTTGCATTTGCTCCATTCTGTTTTCGAGGTTTTTTATCATCTTTGCTATCATTATTCTGAATTCTCTTTCAAGTAGTTTGCTTATTCCCTCTTCATTTATTTGGACTTCTGTGTTTCTAGTTTGTTCATTCATTTGTGTAGTATTTCTCTGCCTTTTCACTATTTTTATTATTTTTTAAACTTACTGTGTTTGAGGTCTCCTTTTCCCAGGTCACAAGGTTGAATTCTTTCTTCCTTTTGGTTTTTTCCCTCCTAAGGTTGGTCCAGTGGTTTGTGTAAGCTTCACATAGGGTGAGATTTGTGTTGAGTTTTTTTTTTCCCTCTCATGGGCAAGGCTGAGTAAGGTGGTAATCCTGTCTGCTGATGATTGGGTTTGTACTTTTGTTTTGTTTGTTATATGAGGTGTTTTGCACAGGGTGCTACTGGTGGTTAGGTGATGCTGGGTCTTGTATTCAAGTGGTTTCCTTTGTGTGAGTTCTCACTATTTGATACTCCCTAGGGTTATTTCTCTGGTAGTCTAGTGTCTTGGAGTCAGTGCTCCCACTCCAGAGGCTGAAGGCTTGATCTCTGGTCAAGAATGAAGATTCCACAAGTGGTTTGTTATGGCATTAAGTGAGACTGAAACAAATATCCCAAAACAAGAAACCAAAGATGAACCCCAGACAAATGGTAGTTACAAAATCAGACAAATAATAATTAAAATAATGGGATATACACATATACATATACACCCATAAGCAAAATCAAAATAGTCCAACAAAAATAAAGTGCAATAGATTGACCTGGCAAACAAAGGAAACCAAAAATTATATTTACCAGTTAAGAACAAAACTAACTAAAGCACAAACTGGAAAACAAAACTAAAGCAAGGTGCCAAGTGGGGAATAAGACAATGAAAATAAAGTTAACAAATATGTTGAGAGGAAAGGAAAGAAAGGAAAGAAAGAAAAGAAAGAAAGAAAAGAAAGAAAGAATAGATATGCAAAGTTAAATAGAGGTAGATAAAGAAGATTTATATACACTAAAGATTAACTGTAAGGGGAAAAGAATAGTAGGAAAAGCAAATAACAGAATAAATATAGAAAAAATGATAGGTCTTAAAAATTAAAATTAAAAAAGAGAAAAGAAAAAAAAAAGGAAGAAGAAAGGAAGAAAAAAGAAAAACATAAAAAAAAAAGGAAAACTTCACAGAACTGCAAAAGTCCAATGTAGAGGCAGAGGTTTATAACAATGATAAAAAATGTGACTGAGGAAAAAAAAAAGCTCAAAAACTTAATTAGATTTCATAGTGCCAATAGAATTGACAACTACAACAGAGGAGGGAAAATGGAAAAAAAGGAAAAAGTAAAAAAAATCCAGAAGAATCTATAGAACAATCTATCTTTTGCTCCTGTGGAGCAAAAGAGTCAGGCAGCCATGGCAGTCAGTCAGTCCCATTCTATTTAGGCTGCCACAGATTAGCTCTTTCTGATGGCTCCACCCCCACACTGGTGATTCAGCAGTGTCTCCTAGCTCCAATGGCTGCCTGACTTTGCTCCACAGGGTCACACAAGAATAATAAATATTTTTCTTGAGTCACTGCTGTCAGAGTCCTTTCCCTCACTGGGAGTCACTGCCCACCCTGCCTTCCTAGGATGCCCTCCAACACTGTGCTGGTCTCTGGACCTGCTGTGGGTGCATCTCATAACCTACTCTGGTCCTACTCCTGTGTGTTCTTGCCTTCAATGTCCACAGCTATCAGAACTAGTGCATTTTCTTTTGTGGGAGCTTTCAATGTCCTTTTATATATTCCATAGACACAGAGTCTGCCTAGTTGATCCTGTGGATTTAATCTACAGCTTGTAAGGCTGGTGGGAAGGTTTTGGGTCTTCTTCCTTAGCCACACTGCCCCTGGGTTTCAATTGTGGTTTTATTTCCACCTCTGCATGTGGATTGTCCACTGGGGTTTGCTCCTGAGGCTGCCCTGGAAGACTTGGGTCTGCCCCAGTGAGGGCCAGGTGTGGAGGTGGTGCAGCTGCTTGGGTTGCGGGGAGTTCTGGCAGCACCAGGTATTCAGGGGAGTTGGCAGGTAGGGCAGCAGGAAATATAGTGCTCTAGAAGGGTATGGCAACCAGTATTAGCCAGTACCCTCCAGTATTCTTCCCTGGAAAGCTCCCTTGACAGAAAAGCCTGGCAAGCCACAGTCCACAGGGTGACAAAGAGCTGGACACAACTGAAGTGACCCTGCATGCATAGATGCAAGACTTTTTTTGCCTGTGGCAGCTCTGTCCCAGTGAGGGTTGAGCGTGAAGGTGGTGCAGCTGCTTGGGTTGCGGGGACCCTGGCGGTGCCAAATGTGTAGGGACATGGACTGCCTCCACTGCAGGAGTTATGGTCTTATCAGTGTCTTTTTTTGAGCCTCTGGTAGCTGGCGATCAGAAGGCCTCTTTGGCCAGTCTTTTCCATAGCTCCACCCATTCAGGCACATAGAGGGGCCCCTCTGGCTGGAGTCCTACTCTGTAGATTGGTACATCAGGCACTTAAAGGGGCACCCTGGCTGGTGTCCTACTCTGTAGTTCAGTGTGTCAGGCACTTGATGGGCCAGCCTCTCTATTGTTTAGCTGCAGATGCTTGCCTGGGGATAGAGAGGCTATGGTGATGGCTCCATCCCGTACTCATGACTCAGCAGTATCTCCTAGCTCCCATGGCTGCCTGACTTTGCTCCACAGGCATTTCCCACCACGATCTTCTCCCTCACATTCCCTCAATCCATCTCTCCCCAGTCAACAGCAGCCCTCACCCTGGGATGCTCCACAATCCCTAAACTCCAGCTCCCAGCCACTGTGCCTTCTAGGGGACCTGCGTCCCTGTCTGAGGTATGTATGGCCACAGCAAGGACTGTCTGATTCCTGTTCCATTTAGGCTGCCACATTTTTTACTCTCAACCTTAAATATTTCTCCTCTGACTCAGACAGTTGCCCCAATGTGGGGATCGGACCCCTGTTTCTGTTTCTCCACCTGCTGAGGGCAGGTCCAGTCCTACTAACACTCCTGTTTTCCCCCCACTTCCCACTTCCCACTTCCTACCAAGTTTTGCGTGGTTCTTTATATTCTTTTCCACTGGTCAGGTACTCTTGTCTGCTCTCAGCTGGTGTTCTGCATGCACTTCTGTGTCTGAAGGTGTATTCCTGATGTATCCATGGAGAGAGATGTACTCCACATCCACCTACTCCTCCGCCGTCTTGTTCTTGGTCCATGTCCGACTCTTTGTGACCCCATGGACCGTAGCCCACCAGACTCCTCTGTCCATGGGATTCTCTAGGCAAGAATACTGGAGTGGGTTGCCATTTCCTTCTCCAGGGCATCTTCCCAATGCACGGATTGAATCTGTGTCTCTTATGTCTCCTGCATTGGCAAGCAGGTTCTTTACCACTAGCACCACCTGGGAAGCCCTTGTTCTCCATGGGGAGTGTATCAGTTTACATTCCCACCAACAGTGCAAGAGGGTTCCCTTTTCTCCACACCCTCTCCAACATTTATTGTTTGTAGATTTTTTGATGATGTCGTTCTGACCAGCATTAGGTGACACCTCATTGTAGTTTTGATTTGCATTTCTCTAATAATTAGTGTTGTTGAGCATCTTTTCATATGCATTTTGGCCATCTTTATGTCTTCTTCAGGGAAATGTCTATTTTGATCTTCTGCCCATTTTTAAAATTGGGTTGTTTGTTTTCATATCGAGTTGCATGAGCTCTTTATTTTGGAGATTAAACCTTTGACATTTGCTTTGAAAATACTTTCTCCCATTCTGAAGGTTGCCTTTTTGTCTTATTTATGGTTTCCTTTGCTGTGCGGAAGCTTTTAAGTTTAATTAGGTTCCATTTGTTTATTTTGTTTTCATTTTCATTACTCTGGGAGATGGGTCAAAAAAGATCTTGCTGTGATTTGTGTCAGCGTGTTCTGTCTGTGTTTTCTCCTAGGAGTTGGTAGTGTCAAGTCTCACATTCAGGCTGCTAGTCCATTTTGAGTTTGTTTTTATGCATGGCATTAGGAAGTGTTCTAGTGTTAAGCAGCTATCCAGTTTTCCCAGCACCACTTATTACAGAGTCTGTTTTTTTTCCATTGTATAATCTTGCCTCCTTTGTTATAGATTACGTGACCCATAGGTGTGTGGGTTTATCTCTACCTAGGATAAGGTATCTATCAGGATTTACTCTTAACAGCTTTCACATGTAACATATAGCACTGTTAATTATATTTATCATATTGTGTGTTAATACTTATAACTGGAAGTTTGTACTTTTGATTGCTCTCGCCCAGTTTTCCCTTCCCCATCCTCATATACATTTTGGAATCACCTACTGGATGGCATCACCGACTCAATGGACATGAGTGAGTGAACTCTGGGAGTTGGTGATGGACAGGGAGGCCTGGTGTGCTGTGGTTCATGGTGTCGCAAAGAGTCGGACATGACTGAGCAACTGAACTGAACTGAATGCAATTCCTTGAAAAATATTGTTGGTTCTAGAATTATGATTACATTGAATTTCTATATTATTTGGGAAATAATTGATAACTTTATTATGATAAATCTTCCCATTCTCAAAAATGGATTATCTTTTAAGTTAGGTCATGTTTTAATTATTTTTTAAATAAATCTTATAGCTGTACTATTGCTTGCACATTTGCTTTTAGGTATATTCTAAGATACATTATAGTACTGATATCTTTTTTTTCTACTGCATATTATAGTTGGTTAGAGTTAGTATACAGGAGCTCTGGATTTTTTGTCCTATAAAACCTTGACTTCCTTGTAGTCAAATTTGTGTTTTTGTTTTTAATTACTTCTGGATTTTGAGACAGAGTAAGAAAAGTTTTTCCCACTTTTTCCAATCATGCTAAATTTTCATCCATTTTTTTTCTAATACTTGTATGGTTTCATTTTTAACTTTTAGATCTTTGATCTGTTTGGAGTTTATCCTGGGGTGTAGTATAAGGAACTGATAAAGTTTTATCTTCTCTATGATAGTTTAGTGTACCAACACAATTTTTTCCTTAAAGCCCATCTTTTCCCTGCTGATTTGAGATAGTACATTATTGAAAACTAAATTTTTGCATTTCTGGATTTTCTCTTTTCTTCCATTGGCCTGTGTTTAGTCATGCATGGTATCATGCTGTTTTAATCATAGAGGTTTTATCTCAAGTTTTCATATCTGGTAGGTGTGTGTGAGATTTATTTTAGCACACCTTGGGTCCTTTCTTTCTGCAGATACATGTATATCTTCTGTTGTGGGCTATGTTTAATGTTTGTTTTTCTTCCCTCTACTTTCCCCTCATTAATTTTCTTATGTAGTTTCTTTTTATCCATTCTTTGTTTCCCTGTTCTGAAAGAGTTTCTGGCCTCAGATTTCTTCTTGAGATGTATCCATTCTGCAACTCAGCCCATTTATTTTTTTTTTAAATCTCAAAAGATTAATTTCTATTAAGATGTGATTTTTCACAGCCTGTTCTTTTTATTTAATGGTTATGTTATCCTCATACTTTTCAAAGTATGTAAAACATTCTGTTAATAAAAAATCTTGTTGTAATTGCCTTCCTAACTCTATTTCCTTGAAATTAGCTGTCCTGTTTGCAAAGTTTCCCTCTCTCAGATTGTTGAGTTTGGTGAACCATCCCTGTATGCTTCTCTTTAGTTGAATGACCCTTGGTGTCTGCCTGTTCTGTGCATAGAGCATTTGTCAGATTGGGTGGGAACCACAATTACTGCTTGACTGAGGAGGACAGCTGGGGGATGATCTGGGCATGAGTGAGCCTGGTCCACTAGTAGTGCTCCCTTTCTATTTGGGATAGCACCTGTCTCTCCTACCCAAGCATCCACAATCACTGCTCCTCCCTTGAGGCAGACTCCTTCACGCTGATGCTTGGTGGTAGTGGGAATGTGCAGGCTACATCTGTATTCTTGTTACCAGGTCTCTGTTAGTCGCCACCGACTCAGGACTTCTCTGGCCCTGAGTTTTCTCTATGAGCAAGAAACATTTTTTGCTTTTCCACCCTCTCCTTTTTATCCCATCTTTTATTTTGGGGGGGAGAGGGGACACGTGAATTGTTTTTGTTTTATATCCTGGCCAGTGGCATCCTTTTGTGGCTTTCAGCTTTCTATTTTTTTGCCTTTCATGGATTCTTCACATTTTGTAGTCAACTAGAGTGTCCTTTCTTGTTTTAAACTTAAGCATATATTAACAGTTTTGTCAGCATTTTTATGGATTTGTTCCCAAAGGAGAAGACTGTGGCCTTGATTTAGTTTATCATCTTAAAAGTGAAACTTCATTTTTTTCTTTTATTTCCTTTTTGAAATTTTGAAAAGAGTTTTTGTTTATTAGAAAAATTAAATTATACCCACCCTCCAGAGTCATATTTATATTAAAGAATAGATTATTACAGTTTATGGTTTATATTTATATATTTGCACTTTAATAAAAAGTATAGCAATGAATTTTTAAAAAAATAGGACATAGAGTAAAGGATAAATGTTGCCATTCTCTCAAAGATTCTTACATTATTTACAGTCTAGGTCCAACTTTAAAAATGTATTCATTATATTAAAAACTGTAGAGAAGTATATAGCGAACTCTGCTGTGCTCATCACCTATTATCCACTAGCCTGCTCTATTTATTATATGTCAATATCCTGCCATATTTTCTTTAGATGAAAAAATAATAGGGACTTCCCTGGTGGTTCAGTGGTTAAGACTTTGCCTTCCAATGCAGGGGTGCAGATTTGATTTCTAGCTGGGGAACTAAGATCCCATATGCCTCACAGCCAAAAAAACAAAATGTAAAACAGGAACAATATTGTAGCAAATTCAATGAAGACTTTAAAAATGGCCCACATTAAAAAAAACCTTAACAAATAGATAGGATATTACAGGTACAGTTGGAGTCTCTTACGTCCCCTTGCCTTATCCTATTCTCTTCACTCCCACTGATAACAAACCACTGACAGGGATTATTTTGGTTGTCTTTATTATGTTTTGTTACAATTATTACATATGAATGTACCAACAGACAATGTATAGTGTGTATTTTCAGTGTTTTAAAAATTTGATATAAACAATACCATATTGTATATATCTTTAAGGGAGTGCTTTTTAAACCTAATCTTAGGTGTTTTTTTTGGATTTAGCCATGTTAATACATGTAGTTCTATTTCATTCATTTAATGTTTCCATTCTGTGAATAGACTACAACTCTTATCTTTTTTTTTTGCCAATGGTCATTTAGAAGGTTTCCAATTTTTCTTTATTATAAACAGTGGGACTATGAATGTTCTTTAAATATTATTTTGTGGATACTCTCTCTGGTATATACTTGGAAATGTTAACTGCTGGATTACAGAATATACATGTCTTTAACTTAATTAGATTTTACCAAATTGCTCTTCAAAGTGATGGTGCCAATTTGTACTTCCTTTAGAAGCATATAAAGACCCTGCTTCCCCAGGAACTTGTCAACACTGGGTGCTATTGGACTTGTTAATTACTGCCACTCTTATGAGGGTGGAATTGTACTGCAATGTAAATTTAAAGAGCATTTTCCTAGTTATTATGAAGTTGAGTAACCTTTCATCTTATTATTGCCCATCAGGTTTCACTTCTGTGTTTTGTGTGTTTATACCTTTGCCTAGTTTTTATTGAAATGTCTTTTTTCTTGTTAAAAATTTCCTTATGTAGTCTAACATACGAATACAATTTTATGTGACCATAAACATCTTGCCTCAGATTGTGACTCGCCTTTTCACTTTACTTATGGAATTCTTTGAAGATACCATGAATAAAAAATTATTTTTAAAATAGATACTATAGTCACACGGTTAGCACTATTATAAATATAAATGAAATGATTTTCTTTCACTCTTATTCTCCATCTGTCTAGCCCTCCAGCACTGTTATTTATTTCTTGATTTCTTTGTGCAGAGACGAGCTAGCACGTATAAATATCTCCCTGAATATAAAATGTATTTATTTATCAAATTTATTTATCTTTTCCTTTATGGTTTGTATTTGTAGTTACTTGTTAAAGCTTTTTTTACTCTCAGTTGTACAGGTATTTTATTTTTTACAATGAGGTGTCACTTTACACCCATCAGAATGGCCATCATTAAAGAATCTACAAGCAATAAATGCTGGAGAGGGCATGGAGCAAAAGGAACTCTCTGGCACTGTTGGTAGGAATGTAAGTTGATAAACCACTATGGAGAACAGTGTGGCGGATTCTCAAAAAACTAAAGATAGAACTATCATGTGACCCAGCAATCCTACTACCAGGCATATAACCAGATAACACCATAATTCAAAAAGACACATGCACCCCAGTGTTCATTGCTGTACCGTTTGTACTCACCAAGATGTGGAAGCAACCTAAATGTCCATCAGCAGAGGAATGGATAAGGAAGATATGGTACATGTATACAATGGAATATTACTCAGTCATAAGAAGGAATGAAATTGGATCATTTGCAGAGATGTGGATTAACCTAGAGACTGTCATACAGTGAAGTAAATCAGAGAACAAATATCATATATTAATGCATATATGTGGAATCTAGAAAAATGGTATAGATGATCTTATTTGCAAAACAGAAATAGACACGGACATAGAGAACAAAAGTATGAACACCAAGGGGAGTTTGGGATGAATGGGGATATTGGTACTGACATGTATACACTATTGGTGAGGCTTCCCTGGTGGTTCATATGGTAGAGAATCTGCCAGCCAGTGAAGGAGATGGAGGTTCAATTTCTGGGTCGAGAAGATCTCCTGGAGAAGGAAATGCAACCCACTCTAGTATTCTTGCCTGGGAAATCCCATGGACAGAGGAGCCTGGTGCACTACAGTCCATGGGGTGGAAAAGAGTCAGACATGACTTAGTGACAAAAACAACACAAACACTATTGATACTATGTATAAAATAGATAACTAATGAGAATTGATGCTATTGAACTGTGGTGTTGAAGAAGACTCTTGAGAGTCCCTTGGACTGCAAGGAGATCCAACCAGTCCATTCTAAAGGAGATCAATCCTGGGTGTTCATTGGAAGGACTGATGCTAAAGCTGAAACTCCAATACTTTGGCCACCTCATGCGACGAGTTGACTTACTGGAAAAGACTCTGATGCTGGGAGGGATTGGGGGTGGGAGGAGAAGGGAACGACAGAGAATGAGATGGCTGGATGGCATCACCGACTCGATGGACATGAGTTTGAGTGAACTCCGGGAGTTGGTGATGGACAGGGAGGCCTGGTGTGCTGTGATTCATGGGGTCGTGGAGAGTTGGACACGACTAAGAGACTGAACTGAATGAGGACCTACTGTATAGCACAGGAAACTGTACTTACTCAATGCTCTGTGATGACATAGATGGAAAGGAAATCCAAAAAAGAGGGGATATAAGTTTTTGTATAGTTGATTCACTTTGCTGTACAGTACCACAAAATTATAAGTCAACTATACTCTAATAATGGAGAAGGAAATGGCAACCCACTCCAGTATTCTTGCTTGGAGAACCTCATGGACAGAGGAGCCTGGAGGGTCCATGGGGTCACAAAGAGTTGGACACGACTTATGACTGAACAACATACTCTAATAAAAATGAGTTTGAGTGAACTCCGGGAGTTGGTGATGGACAGGGAGGCCTGGCATGCTATGATTCAAGGGGTCGCAAAGAGCTGGATACGACTGAGCGACTGAACTGAACTGAACTGAATAAAAATTAAAAAAAGTTTTGACTGGAAAAATTATTGAAGTATAGTTGATTTACAATGTTGTGTTAATTTTTGCTGTACAGCAAAATGATTCAGTTATATACACACATACATTCTTTTTCATATTCCTTTCCATTATGGTTTATCACAAGGTATTGAATATAGTTACAGTAGGGCCTTGTTGTTTATCCATCCTGTGTATATTAGTTTCCACCTGCTAATACCAAACTCATAATCCATCCCTCCTCTACTCCCCTCCCCATTGGCAACCACAAGTTTGTTCTCTACGTCTGTGAGTCTGTTTCTGTTTCATGGATATATTCATTTGTGTCGTATTTTGGATTCCTCATGTAAGTGATATCATATGGTACTTGTCTTTCTCTTTCTCACTTACTTCATTTAGTATGATAATATCTAGATCCATCCGTGTTGCTGCAAATGGCATTATTTCATTCTCGTTTATGGCCAAGTAGTATTCCATTGTAGAAGCTGTACCACATCTTCTTTATCCATTCATCTGTTGATGGACATTTAGTTTGTTTCCATGTCTTGGCTACTGTGAATAGTGCTGCTATAAACATAGGAGTGCATACTTTTGAACTAGAGTTTTGTCTGGATATATGCCCAGGAGTGGGATTTCCAGATCATATGACAACTCTATTTTTAGTTTTTTGAGTACTGTTTTCCATAGTGTCTGCACCTGTTTCCATTCCTACCAACAATGTAGGAGGGTTCTCTTTTCTCCACACACTTTCTAGCATTTGTTATTTGTAGATTCTTTAATGATAGCCTTTCTGACTGGTGTGAGGCGGTACTTCATTGTAGTTTTGCTTTGCATTTCTCTAATAATTACCAATGTTGAGCATCTTTTCACATGTCTATTTGTCATCCATGTGTCTTTTTAGGAGAAATATCTGTTTAGGCCTCCTGCCCATTTGTCAGTTGGGTTGTTCCTTTTTATGTTGATTTGTTTGAACTGTTCTTGTATCCTAAAAATTTGTACAGATATTTTATGTTTTCTTCTAAAGGTTTTACAGTTTTGCTCTAACTTTATCTTATCTTTTTTAAAAATTATGTTTGTTTATTTTTAATTGATTGACTGCTTTACAATATTGGTTTGATTTCTGCCATATATCAACATGAATTAGCCATAGGTGTGTGCCTATTTCTCCTCCCTCTTGAACCTCCCTTTCACCTCCCACCCTTTTCCATCCCTCTAACTTTATCTTGTCTTCATATGGGTGGTTAATTATCTTAGAACAACTGATTGAATTGCATTTGGTTTCTCCTTGACTTTTTATTTTGTTTTCATTTTTGCTGCTTTTCATGGCATGGTGGGATTCTAGTTCCCCAACCAGGAATCGAACCTGCACTCCCTGAAGTGGGAACATGGTGTCTTAACCACTGAACTGCCAGGGAAGTCCCCGTCTCTGATTTTTTTAAAAAAGTCTGCTTCTTGTGTTGTGTATTTGGCTTATCTATTTATCTATCTATATTTGTTTCTGGCCTTTCTATTCACTTCCATAGGTGTATTTATTCATTCTTGCAGCAATATGACTATATTTTAATGGTTCTAGCTTTGAAAGAATTCTTATCTACCATTTCCTACCCCTCTGGATTGTCTTGGCTATTCTTCATTTTATTTGAATTTGATTGGAAGTTTATAAAATTTATAGTCAACTTGGGGGAGAACTTCTGTCTATATTGAGCCTTCCAAGTCATGAATACATCATCATTCATATGTCTTTCAAATGTCTTTTATAAATATATAATTTGCTCCATAAAATGTGTGCATACCCTTTGGTTAGAGTGATTCTTTGTTCTTGTATATTTTTGTGTTCTTATATATTCTGCATTGCTTAAGAATGACATTTTCAAATTGTTTAAAATCAAGTGACTTTTCTGTATCTCTTGGGCAAAGTTGGCAAACAGTTTTATTTGTTCTTAATAGTGTGTCTTTAGAAACTCTTTGATTTCCTACATATTTATATGCACCATAAGTAATAACATTTTTGTCTTTCCTTTTCAGTCTTTACCCACCTACCCATATCTAACAGTTCATCCTTCTGTCCATCCGTTCATCTTATCACTATATTTGCTAGTCTCTGGCACCGTACAAAAGGAGGGGAGACAGTGAACATTCTTTGTTTTCTTTTATTGAAGTTACAATATTGTGTTAGTTTCAGGTGTATAGCAAAATAATTCAGTTATATAAATACATATATATATATATATTTAGACTATTATCCATTATAAGTTATTGCTGCTGCTGCTGCTGCTGCTGCGTCACTTCAGTCGTGTCTGACTCTGTGTGACCCCATAGACGGAAGCCCACCAGGCTCCCCCATCCCTGGGATTCTCCAGGCAAGAACACTGGAGTGGGTTGCCATTTCCTTCTCCAATGTGTGAAAGTGAAGTCGCTCAGTCGTGTCCGACCCTTAGCGACCCCACGGACTGCAGCCTACCAGGCTCCTCCATCCATGGGATTTTCTAGGCAATAGTACTGGATTGGCTTGCCATTGCTTATAAGTTATTAGCTATTGATTATTATTCCATGTATTATATGGTAAATCCATGTTGTTTATCTATTGTATGTGTATTAGTTTGTGTCTGTTAATCCCATTCTCCTCATTTATCCCTCACTTTCCCCTTTGGCAGTTTGAAGTATGTTTTCTATGTCTGTGAGTTTGTTTCTGTTAGGTACATAGATCCACTTGTATTATTTTTTACACTATACATGTAAGTGATATCATATGATATTTGTCTTTGTCTGACTTAGTATGATAATCTCTAAGTTCATCCATGTCGCTGCAAATGGCAATATTTAATTCATTTTCATGGCTGAGTAATATTCATGAACCTCAAATGTTAGGCCCATGAATCAGGGTAAATTGGACATGATCAAGCAGGTCTAAAAATGGGGTTGCAAAGAGTTGGACACGATTTAGCAACTGAACAGCAACAATATTCTATTATGTTTGTGTGTATTTGCATGTGTGTATACCCCACATATTCTTAAAACAGTCATATGTTGATGGATACTTGGGTTGCTTTCATGTCTTGGCTATTGTAAAGTGTTTTGTTATAAACATTGGGGTATGTGTGTCTTTTCAAATTAAAGTATTTGTTTTTTCCAGACAAATGTTTGGGAGTGGGATTGCTGGATTATATGGTCGTTCTATTTCTAGTTTTTTAAAGGAATCTCCATGAGACATTGAACATTCTTGATTTGTTGAAAGTGAAAATCACTCAGTTGTGTCCAACTCTTTGCGACCCCATGGACTATATAGTCCATGCAATTCCCCAGGCCAGAATACTGGAGTGGGTAACCTTTCTCTTCTCTAGTGAATCTTCCCGACCCAGGAATTGAACTGGTGTCTCCTGCATTGCAGGTGGATTCCTTACCAGCTGAGTTACCAGGGAAGCCTGATTTGTTGCTGACCCTAAAGAGAAGCGTTTAACACACCTAAAATATGATGGAGGATGTATTTATTAATTATGATAATATTAGATGCTGTAATAGGCCTCAAAATCTCTGTCTGCAGCAGAGAGTGAGTTTATTTCTTGCTCAGTTAACTTTCATGTCATGGATTTCTGGTGGGTGGACACTTCTCTAAATGATCACAGAAAGAATCCAAGTTCTCTCCAAAATGTGGTTTCAAGACCACCACAGAAGTGGAAGGAAGGTAGAAGGGTCATACGTAAGAAAATTGCACAGATCAGACCCGGAAGTGGTGTGCACCACTTATGCCTATGTTCCTATAACCAGAATTCAGTCATATGGACACACTTAACTGCAATGGAGGCTGGATTCTGTAGTGGACTGGTGTCCAGTACACTGGAAGGAAAGGAGAGGAAATGAGGTTTCTGAAGAGCCAGGTAGTTTTTGTCACAATCTGCCCTTCTATATGGGCGTCCCTGGTGGCTCAGATGGTAAAGAATCCACCAGCAATGCGGGAGACCTGGGTTCGATCCCTGGGTAGGGAAGATCCTGGCGGGGGCCCTGGCAACCCACTCCAGTATTCTTGCCTGGAGAATTTCATGGACAGAGGAGGCTGGTGGGTTACAGTCTATGGGGTCACGAAGAGTTGGGCACGACAGAGCGACTAAGCACACACAGCCCTTCTATATACTAAAGATCTATTTCAATCTTCATTACACATGTAACATGGTAACCTCTTCCCAAGGGATGCATGCCAAGGCACATCTAATTGCTCCTTCTAGATCAACTACCAGAAGATATCTGGGAGATGTACAGGCTGTCCTTTGGGTCCTGGTGTAGTATGATGTGGGCTTCCCCGGTAACTCAGATGGTAAAGAATCTGCCTGCATTGCGAGAGACCTGGATTTGATCCCTGATTTGGGAAGATCCCGTGGAGGAGGGCATGGCAACCCACACCAGCATTCTTGCCTGGAGAATCCCCATGGACAGAGGAGCCTGGTGGACTACAGTCCATGGGGTGGAAAAGAGTTGGACACAACTGAGCGACTAAGCACAGCACAGTAGCGTCATGTCATCTGATGATCTGTGAACTCATAAGACAAGTCCCAGCCCTCCCCTCTCATCAGCAAATGACTGGAGGTGAAGCAAGTGCAGGATAGAGCCCTACATGAATTTCTCTTCAGAAAAGGAAGGACAAGGACACACACAGCAGTCCCTACTCAGCTGCAGTGATGAGATGCCACCAGGCAGACACGAGGAGGCCCCCCATTCACTCAGTTTCAAGTGCCAGTAATTGAATCCAGAGGACATTACTAGAGATAGTTCTCAAAACTTAGTTATTTCTTTGGGGAGTTCTCTTCTACTGCTAATTAGTTAAGGTTTTTTTTTTTTTTAGAAATCATAAATGGTGTTGAATTGTCTGATGTGTTTTTTCTGTATCTATGGGGGGGGGTCACAGATTTTTCTTCCTTAATATGTTAATGTAGAGAATTACACTAGGAGCTTAGAATTTATTGATACTTGTATTACTGGGATATGCTCTTCTTGGTCATGAGGTTTTATCTTCTAGAAATCTGATTTGCGAGAGTTCTATTTGGAATTTTTCTATCTATGGTTCATAAGTGAGATTGGCCCATACTTTTTATTCTTTTACTGTTCTTGTCTGACATTGGTTTTAAGAGTTTACTAGCAGCATAAAATGAATTGAGGAGCTTTTCCTTCTTTCTATTTTCTGAAACATTTTGTATAAGACAGAAATGTCTCTTAAACTGTCCGAGCCTGGTGTTTTTGGTTTTGTGTTTGTGAGTAGATTAACTATTGACTTGCCTTCTTTTATAGGCTTTTCAAGTTTTCCATTTCTTCTTGAGTTCATTTTGGCAAATCATCTTTCTAGTAAATGGTCCATTTCATTTATGTTTTCATATAGATTGCATAAAGTTTTTTGTGGTAATCTGTTATGTTTTTAAAAAATCTCTGCTAAATCTGTGATAATGATGTCTTCTTTTTCATTGCTTATATTGTTTATACTCTCTTTCCTGATCAGTCTTGCTGTGGGTTTGCTATTTTATTAGGTTTTGCAAGAAATATCTTTTGGTTTTATTAATCCTTGTTGTTTGTTTTCTATTTTAAAAATGTTTGCTCTTACCTGCCCCTCCTCCCCACCCTGCTTTTTGCCTTCTGTTTTCTTCAGGTTTACTCTGCTGTTCTTTTTGTAATTTCTTGAGTAGAAATGCTGAATGCTCAGCCTTCTGATGTCTAAATTTCTTATTTTCTAATATAGGCATTTTTTTCTAATGCAAATATATCCTTCTATCTGTGGTTGTATGTGCATCATACAAGTTCTGATATATACCTATAATAGATATCAAATATATAGATGTATCCCTAATCACTTAATTTGTAATAGTTTCAAAATTATAATGTCGATTATAATTTCTTCTTTGACTTATGAATTATTTATAATTACACATTTAAGCCTCCAAATGTGCGGATTCTTTTCTTTTCCCTTATTTATTTCTGTTTTACTGCACTATGATCAGAGAACATTTTATAATTTTGATTATGTGGTACTGAAAAGTTTTTCTGTGGCAGTGTACCTGGTATACGTTTTTTGTGAGGCTTTGTGTGAGTTTGAAAAAGATTTTGTTTTCTTTAATTCCAGAGTTCTGCATACATGTGTCAATCAAGCTTATTTGTGTATAGTTCAAATCTTCTATCCCTATCAGTTTTTATTTGCTCAAGACAATTACTGTGAGAGTTAATGTTAAAATCTCCTGGAATGGTGGTAGATTTTCAATTCCTTCTTGTAATACTATCAAATTTGCTTTATGTATTCTGAGGGTATGGTTTTAAAATTTGTTTTATCTGCCTGGTGAACAGCAAATTTTATCATGTAGTAACTCTCTTTATTCTTACTATTTGATTGAAAATCTATTGTGAGGTATTAATATGACCAGAACAGTTTCTTTAAAATTTTTTGTTTTATATTGGAGTATAGTTTTTTACCAGCACTTAAAATGTTTTTAGAAAAGCTCAACAAATCTCAAAATAACAGAAAGGAGGTTTTATTCCCATTTCCTCTAAGAAAATCCGGAAGGTTAAATTTGTAACTTAGCAAAGATTTGAACAAAGAATTAAAAATCATTTTCTGAACCCTAAACTCTTACTCTTGCTTCTCCTGTTCCCAAAGGTAAAAATTCTTAATGTCACATAGAAAAACTCTCCTAGCACAGAAAAACATCTGACTCATCAACAGATAATCAAAAAATGACACAAATACATGGAATAGTTGGACAGTCATTTAGACTAAATTACATCCATCTTTAAGTAATAGTAGTTGTTGTCGTTCAGTCATTAAGTTGTGGCTTCCCTGGTGGCTCAGAGGTTAAAGCGTCTGCCTCCAATGTGGGAGACCCGGGTTCGATCCCTGGGTTGGGAAGGTCCCCTGGAGAAGGAAACGGTAACCCACTCCAGTATTCTTGCCTGGAGAATCCCATGGACGGAGAAGCCTGGTAGGCTACAGTCCACGGGGTCGCAAAGAGTCAGACACGACTGAACGGAACGGAACTCTTTTGTGACCCCATGGACTGAAGCACATTGGGCTTCCCTGTCCTCCACTGTCTCCTGGAGTTTGCTCAAATTCATGTCCATTGAGTTGGTGATGCTATCTGACCATCTCATCCTCTGCCACTCCCTTTTCCTTTTGCTTTCAGTCTCTCCCAGCATCAGGGTCTTTTCTGGTGAGCTGGTTCTTCACATTAAGTAGTGGCCAGATGGTTACTGAAGAGCCTCAAGAAAGATAGGTATTCTAGTGACCAAACCGGGGTTAAAATATTCAGTGTGTGCTCAGTCACTCAGTCGTGTCCAACTCTTTGTGGCCCCATGGACTATAAACTGCCAGGTTCCTCTCTCCATGGAATTTTCCAGGCAAGAATACTGGAGTGGGTTGCCATACCCTACTCCAGGGGATCTTCCCAACCCAGGAATGGAGCCCACGTCTCTTGCATCTCCTGCATTGGCAGGTGTATCTTTACCATTAGCACCACCCCTTGCCCTAATATAAAGCCCTAGGAACTAAGTCTATGGGGTCTATGGGGTCACACAGAGTCGGACACGACTGAAGTGACGCAGCAGCAGCAGGAACTAAGTCATTACATTTTAAGTGGTAAGCAGCATTTCACTACTCATAATTTGGATTCAGTGATACAATTACTAATCGAAGCCATCTCGTAACCCATTTCTACTAGTCATAGCTCCAGAATAAAATGGGAATATTTCTTATTTTGTCTCAAATACTATTACATTCCATTTCAAATATTTTCATTCAGTCTAAGCAAGACTAAGTTGGTCAGCAGCACATTTGTCAAGGCAAAAGTTTCAGTTTTATGGTACAGGTCTAGAGAAATAAAATGGAGTTCTTAAATCTGAATACACTACTAGTTTTCCTAATGGTTAATTATTGCTCATGGAGAAAAATGAATTTATTCATTCCAAGTTAAAAAAACCCTAAAAGTAGATCTTCTTTCTCCCTTTAAATTAAAAAAAAATTACAGGAAAAGTTTGCATTTCTCTTTTACAATGAATTACTGACAAATTCCTGACTCAGCAATCAAAAAGTGAAATTCAGAATTTAAGACAAAGAAACAAGCTAAATCATGTACATATTTAATTAAGAAACTAATAAAGGAGTATTATCTAAATGAAAAGCACAAGCTCAATTATCATTTTCCATATTTCAGAGAATAGGCATTAAGGATTTATGCCATAAGTTAGGATGTTAAGTTCAAGAGTTTGGTCCTTTTTTCAAAGAGACTACACCTCTTAAAATGCTCCTCCTCATATCTCAAGGATTATTTTTTAAGCATTTGGTGTCTTACTATGCAGAAATGTGCAGTAAATCCAGATCCAAAGTACAAAATCATAATCACCACTTGTTTTCCACTGAAAATGGTGAATTCCTCCCTGGACCCTCCTCATAGTGGTTCCTATGGACCACAGAGGTTATAAACCTCCAGGTGCTTTGTCTCAAACTAGCTCTGTTGGAAGCTCCGTGAAAGGCACAGACAGAGACTGCAGGTGAAAGAAATGGAAGTGGCACACCAAGCCATAATAGAGTATAGTTGATTCTCAATATTGTGTTAGTTTCAGGTATACAGCAAAGGAATTCAGTTATACACAGACATGTATCTATTCTTTTTCAAATTCTTTTCTCATTTACGTTATTACAAAGTATTGAGCAGAGTTCCCTGTGCTATACAGTAGGTCCTTACTGGTTATCTATCTTAAATATACCAGTGTGTGCATGTCAGTCCCAAACTTCCACTTTATCCCTCCCCTTCCCCTTTCCTCCTGGTAAGCATAAGCTCATTTTCTAAATTGAGTCTTTTTCTATTTTGTAAATAAATTCATTTGTATCATTTTTAAAGATAGTGTTTGAAAGCAATATCATATGATATTTGTCTTCCTCTGTCTGATTTACTTCACTTAGTATGATAATCTCCAGCTCCATCCATGTTGCAGCGAATGGCATTATTTTATTCTTTTAAATGGCTGAGTAATATTCCATTGTACAACATCTTTATCCATTCCCCTGTTGATGTCCATTTAGCTTGCTTCCATGTCTTGACTATTTAAACAGTGCTGCAATGAACACTGGGATGCATTTATCTTTTCGAATTATGGTTTTCTCTGGATTGTGTCCAGGAGTGGGATTGCTGGATTATATGATACTGTGCTATTTTTATTTTTTAAAGGAATCTCCATATTGTTCTCCATAGTGGCTGTACCAGTTTACATTCCCACTAAAAGTGTACTTTGGCTACCTGATGCAATGAGCAGACCCATTAGAAAAGATCCTGATGCTGGGAAAAATTGAAGGCAGGAGAAGAGGATGACAGAGGGTGACAGAGGATGAGATGGTTGGATGGCATCATTGTCTCAATAGACATGTTTGAACAAGCTGCAGGAGATGGTGAAGAACAGGGAAACCTGGTATGCTGCAGTCCATGGGGTTGCAAAGAGTTGGACACGACTGAGCAACTGAACAACAGCAGTGTAGAAGGGTTCCATTTTCTCTATACCCTCTATAGCATTTATTGTTTGTAGACTTTTTTCTTTTTTATTACTTATAAAGTTTTATAGAAAGAACGCAACTGAGTATCATTCTGTTGGTGATGACAATTTAACAATACTCATAAAACATAACTGTTCTTGAGTAGCTAATAATTATTAAAGATTATAATTGTACAATACTGAAGTATAGAACAAAATTTAATTATTGGAGGACAATTGCTCTATGATATTGTGTTGGCCTCTGCCACATATCAACATGAATCAGCCACAGATATATATATGTCCCCTCACCCTTGAACCCCTCCCCATCTCCCACCCCATCCCTTCCCTCTAGGTTGTCACAGAACACCGGGTTGAGCTCTCTGTTTTACACAGTAAATTCTCACTTGCTATCTGTTTTGCATATGGTAATGTATATGTTTCCATGATATTCTCTCAGTTCATCCCACTCTCTCCTTCCCTCACTGTGTCCACAAGTCTGTTCTCTATGTCTGCAACTCCATTGCTGCCCTCCAAATAGGTTCATCAGTACCATCTTTCTAGATTCCATACACATGCATTAATATACAATATTTGTCTTTCTTTTTCTGACTTACTTCACTTTGTATAATAGGCTCGAGGTTCATCCATCTCATAGAACTGACTTAAATATGTTCTTTTTTTTAAATAGCTGAGTAATATTCCATTGTAAATATGTACCACATCTTTGTTATCCATTCATCAATTGATGGACATCTAGATTGATTCCATGTCCTAACTATTGTTAAAAATGCTGCAACAAACATTGGGGTACACGATTCTCTTTTGATTATGTTTTTTTTCTCAGTGTATGTGCCCAGCAGTGGGGTTGTTGGGTCATATGTAGTTCTATTTTGAATTGTTCTCCATAGTGGCTGTATCAATTTACATTCCTACCAACAGTGCAAGAAAGTTCCCTTTTCTCCACTTCTCTCCAGCATTTATTGTTTGTAGATTCTTTAATGATGGCCATTCTGACTGGTGTGAGGTGATACTTCATTGTAGTTTTGATGTGCATTTCTCTAGTAACGAGCGGCATTAAGCATCTTCTCATGTGGTTATTGGTCATCTGTATGTCTTTGGAGAAATGTCTGTTCAAGTCTTCTGCCCATTTTTTGATTGGGTTGTTTACTTTTCTGATTTGAGTTGCATGTGATGCTTGTATATTTTGGAAATTAATCCTTTGTAAATTGTTTCACTTGCAATTTATTTTCTTCCATTCTGAGGGTTGCCCTTTAATCTTGTTTATTGTTTCCTTTGCTGTGCAAAAGCTTTTAAGTTTAATTATGTCCTGTTTGTTTACTTTTGTTTTTATTTCTGTTTAATAGGTGGGTCAAAGAGGATCTTGCTGTGATGTATGTCAAAATATGTACCACCTATGTTTTCCTCTAAGAGTTTTTTAGTCTCTGGCCTTAAATCTTTAATTCATTTTGAGTTTATTTTTGTGTGTGGTGTTATATTCTAGTTTCATTCTTTTACAGGTAGTTGTCCAGTTTTCCCAGCACCACTTACTGTAGAGGCTGTCTTTCCTCCATTGTATATTCTTGTCTCCTTTGTCAAAGATAAGGTATCCATAGGTGCCTGGGTTTATCTCTGGGTTTTCTATCATGTTTGTTTGTAGATTTTTTGGTGATGGATATTCTGATGGGTGTGAGGTGATACCTCATTATAGTTTTGATTTGTATTTCTCTGATAATTAGTGATACTGGGCATCTTTTCATGTGCTTCTTGATATTTGTATGTTGTCTTTGGAGAAATGTGTGTGTAGATCTTCTGCCCATTTTGTACACTTTGAACATTAATCACTTATAGGTTGCTTCATTTGCAAATGTTTTCTCCTATTTTGTGGGTTGTCTTTTGTTCATGATTTCCTTTGCTGTGCAGAAGCTTTTAAGTTTAATTAGGTTCCATTTGTTCATTTTTATTTTTGTTACTCTAAAAGGCAGATGAAGGAAGATATTACTACCATTTATGTCAAAGAAAGTTCTGCCTATGTTTTCCTCTAAGTTTTACAGTGCCTGGCATTGCATTTAGGTCTTTGATTCATTTTGAATTTATATTTGTGGATGATATTAAAGAATGTTCTGGGTTCATTCTTTTACATGTAGTTGTCCAGTTTTCCTAGCACTACTTATTGAGTAGACTGTCTTTTCTCCATTGTATAATCTTGCCTCTTATGTCATAGATTAATTGATCATAGGGTGTGGGTTTATCCCTGGAATTTCTATCCTTTTTCATTAATCTATGTTTCTGTTTTTGCCACAGTACCATACTGTTTTGACTGCTATAGCTTTGTAGTATAGTCTGTAGTCAGAGAGCCTGATCCTACAGCTCTGCTTTTCTTTGTCAGGGTTGCTTTGGCTATTTTGGGTCTTTTGTATTTCAATACAAATTAAAAAATTTTTTTGTTCTAGTCTGTGAAAAATGCCATTGGTATTGCATTAAATCTATGCATTCCTTTGGGTAGTTCCTATGGGGCTTCCCTCATAACTCAGTTGGTAAAGAATCTGCCTGCAATGCAGGAGACTCTGGTTCGATTCCTGGGTTGGGAAGATCCCCTGGAGAAGGGATAGGATACCCACTCCAGTATTCTTGGGCTTCCCTTGTGGCTCAGCTGGTAAAGAATCCACCTGCAATGCAGGAGACCTGGGTTTGATCCCTGGGTTGGGAAGATCCCCTGGAGAAGGGAAAGGCTACCCACTCCAGTATTCTGGCCTGGAGAATTCCATGGACTGTATAGTCCATGGGGTCACAAAGAGTCAGACACTACTGAGTGACTTTCACTTTGGGTAGTATAGTAATTTTAGTATATCTTTACAACTGTTTGTGTCATCTTCAGTTTTTTTTTTTTTTATCAGCATCTTCGTTTTTAGAGTACAGGTCTTTTGCCTCCTTGCTGCTGCTGCTGCTGCTAAGTCGCTTCAGTCATGTCCGACTCTGTGCGACCCATAGATGGCAGCCCACCAGGCTTCCCCGTCCCTGGGATTCTCAAGGCAAGAACGCTGGAGTGGGTTGCCATTTCCTTCTTCAATGCATGAAAGTGAGAAGTGAAAGTGAAGTCGCTCAGTCCTGTCGGACTCTCAGCGACCCCATGGACTGCAGCCCACCAGGCTTTTCCGTCTATGGGATTCTCCAGGCAAGAGTACTGGAGTGGGTTGCCATTGCCTTCTCCTTAGGTAGGTGTATTCCTAGGTGTGTTTATTCTTTTTGATGCAGTGGTAAATAGGATTGTTTCCTTAATTTATCTTCCTTTTTTTCTTGTGCGTGTATAGGAATGCAAGAGATTTGTGTATTAATTAATTTCCTACAAATTTACTGTGTTCATTGACCTCTAGTAGTTTTCTGGTAGCATATTTAGGATTTTCCCGGTGGCGCGACGCGAGAGACGCCGGCCCCGGGGCAACGAACCACGCAAAGAGGCGCGGCCGTGAGGAGCTACCCCACGCCTGAGGCCAGGGCCGGCGGCCGAGAGGAGCTACCCCACGTCCAACAGGCGGTGGCTGCGCGGGCGCAGGAGGGCCGAGAGGAGCTATTCTGCGTTCAAGGTCAGGAGGGGCGGCCTTGAGGAGATACCCCTCGTCCAAGGTAAGGTACAGCGGCTGCGCTTTGCTGGAGCGGCTGTGAAGAGATTTTCCACGACCAAGGTAAGAGAAACCCAAATAAGACGGTAGGTATTGCGAGGGGGCATCAGAGGGCAGACAAACTGAAATCATAATCACAGGAAACTAGCCGATCTGATCACATGGACCACAGCTGAATGTGGTCCACTGGAGAAGGGAATGGCAAACCACTTCAGTATACTTGCCTTGAGAACCCCATGAACAGTAACAAAGGGCAAAATGATAGGATACTGAATGAGGAATTCCCCAGGTCGGTAGGTGCCCAGTATGCTACTGGAGCTCAGTGGAGAAATAACTATAGAAGGAATAAAGGGATGGAGCAAAAGCAAAACCAATACCCAGTTGTGGATGTGACCAGTGATAGAAGCAAGGTCCGGTGCTGTAAAGAGCAATATTGCATAGGAACCTGGAATGTTAGGTCCATGAATCAAGGCAAATTGAAAGTGGTCAAACAGGAGATGGCAAGAGTGAACGTCGACATTCTAGGAATCAGTGAGCTAAATTGGACTGGAATGGGTGAATTTAACTCGGATGACCATTATATCTACTACTGTGGGCAGGAATCCCTTAGAAGAAATGGAGTAGCCATCATGGTCAACAAAGAGTCCGAAATGCAGTACTTGGATGCAATCTTAAAAATGACAGAATGATTTCTGTTCGTTTCCAAGGCAAACCATTCAATATTACAGTAATCCAGGCCTATGCCCCAACCAGTAATGCTGAAGAAGCCGAAGTTAATCGGTTCTATGAAGACCTACAAGACCTTTTAGAACTAACACCCAAAAAAGATGTCCTTTTCATTATAGGGGACTGGAATGCAAAAGTAGGAAGTCAAGAAACACCTGGAGTAACTGGCAGATTTGGCCTTAGAGCACGGAATGAAGCAGGGCAAAGGCTAATAGAGTTTTGTCAAGAGAATGCACTGGTCATAGCAAACACCCTCTTCCAACAACACAAGAGAAGATTCTACACATGGACATCACCAGATGTTCAACACCGAAATCAGATTGATTATATTCTTTGCAACCAAAGATGGAGAAGCTGTATACAGTTAGCGAAAACAAGACCAGGAGCTGACTGTGGCTCAGATCATGAACTCCTTATTGCGAAATTCAGACTTAAATTGAAGAAAGTAGAGAAAACCACTAGACCATTCAAATATGACCTCAATCAAATCCCTTATGATTATACAGTGGAAGTGAGAAATAGATTTAAGGGACTAGATCTATTGATGGAGTGCCTGATGAACTCTGGACGGAGGTTTGTGACATTGTACAGGAGACAGGGACCAAGACCATCCCCATGGAAAAGGAATGCAAAAGAGTGAAATGGCTGTCTGAGGAGGCCTTACAAATAGCTGTGAAAAGAAGAGAGGCGAAAAGCAAAGGAGAAAAGGAAAGATATAAACATCTGAATGCAGAGTTCCAAAGAATAGCAAGGAGAGATAAGAAAGACTTCCTCAGTGATCAATGCAAAGAAATAGAGAAAAACAACAGACATCTTTATGTCTTCTTTGGAGAAATGTCTGTTTAGTTCTTTGGCCCATTTTTTGATTGGGTCATTTATTTTTCTGGAATTGAGCTGCAGGAGCTGCTTGTATAATTTGGAGATTAATCCTTTATCAGTTGCTTCATTTGCTATTATTTTCTCCCATTCTGAAGGCTGTCTTTTCACCTTACTTATAGTTTCCTTTGCTGTGCAGAAGCTTTTGATTTTAATTAGGTCCCATTTGTTTATTTTTGCTTTTATTTCCAATATTCTGGGAGGTGGGTCATGGAGGATCCTGCTGTGATTTATGTCGGAGGGTGTTTTGCCTATGTTCTCCTCTAGGAGTTTTATAGTTTCTGGTCTTACATTTAGCTCTCTAATCCATTTTGAGTTTATTTTGGTGTATGGTGTTAGGAAGTGTTCTAGTTTCATTCTTTTACAAGTGGCTGACCAGTTTTCCCAGCACCACTTGTTAAAGAGACTGTCTTTTCTCCATTTTATATTCTTGCCTCCTTTGTCAAAGATGAGGTGTCCATAGGTGCGTGGATTTATCTCTGGGCTTTCTATTTTGTTCCATTGATCTATATTTCTGTCTTTTTGCCAGTACCATACTGTCTTGATGACTGTGGCTTTGTAGTAGAGCCTGAAGTCCGGCAGGTTAATTCCCCCAGTTCCATTTTTCTTCCTCAAGATTGCTTTGGCTATTCGAGGTTTTTTGTATTTCCATACAAATTGTGAGATTATTTGTTCTAGTTCTGTGAAAAATATTGTTGGCAGCTTGATAGGGATTGCATTGAATGTATAAATTACTTTGGGTAGTATACTCATTTTTACAATATTTATTCTTCCAATCCATGAACATGGTATATTTCTCCATCTATTAGTGTCCTCTTTGATTGCTTTCAGTAGTGTTTTATAGTTTTCTATGTACAAGTCTTTTGTTTCCTTAGGTAGATATATTCCTAAGTATTTAATTCTTTTCGTTGCAACAGTGAATGGAATAGTTTCCTTAATTTCTCTTTCTATTTTCTCATTATTAGTGTATAGGAATGCAAGGGATTTCTGTGTGTTGATTTTATATCCTGCAACGTTACTGTAATCATTGATTAGCTCTAGTAGTTTTCTGGTAGAGTCTCTAGGGTTTTCTGTGTAGAGGATCATGTCATCAGCGAACAGTGAAAGTTTTACTTCTTCTTTTCCAATTTGTATTCCTTTTATGTCTTTTTCTGCTCTGATTGCTGTAGCCAAAACTTCCAGAACTATGTTGAAGAGTAGTGGTGAGAGTGGGCACCCTTGTCTTGTTCCTGACTTTAGGGGAAATGCTTTCAGTTTTTCACCATTGAGGATAATGTTTGCTGTGGGTTTGTCATATATAGCTTTTATTATGTTGAGGTATGTCCCTTCAATTCCCACTTTCTGGAGGGTTTTTATCATAAATGGATGTTGACTTTTGTCGAAGGCTTTCTCTGCATCTATTGAGATAATCATATGATTTTTATTTTTCAGTTTGTTAATGTGGTGTATTACGTTGATTGATTTGCGGGTATTGAAGAATCCTTGCATTCCTGGGATAAAGCCCACTTGGTCATGATGTATGATCTTCTTAATATGCTGTTGGATTCTGATTGCTAGAATTTTGTTAAGGATTTTTGCATCTATGTTCATCAGTGATATTGAGGGTGGGATGATTTGGGAGAATGGCATTGAAACACGTATGTTGTCATATGTGAAATGAATCACTAGTTCAGGGTCAATGCATGTTATAGGATGCTCGGGGCTGGCATGCGGGGATGACCCAGAGGGAGGATAAAGGGAGGAGGGAGGTGTGAGGGCGGTTCAGGAGGGGGAACTTATGTAAACCCGGGGCAAATTCATATCAATGTATGGCAAAACCAACCAATATAATATGGTAAAATAATTTGCCTCCAATAAAAAATAAATTAATTACCTAAAAAAAAAAAAAAGAAAAACAACAGAATAGGAAAAACAAGAGACCTCTTCAAGAAAATTAGAGATTCCAAGGGAACATTTCATGCAAAGATGGGCTCGATAAAGGACAGAAATGGGATGGACCTAACAGAAGCAGAAGATATTAAGAAGAGGTGGCAGGAATACACAGAAGAACTGTACAAAAAAGATCTTCACGACCAAGATAGTCACGATAACGTGATCACTGACCTAGAGCCAGACATCTTGGAATGTGAAGTCAAGTGGGCCTTAGAAAGCATCACTACGAACAAAGCTAGTGGAGGTGATGGAATTCCAGTTGAGCTATTTCAAGTCTTGAAAGATGATGCTGTGAAAGTGCTGCACTCAGTATGCCAGCAGATTTGGAAAACTCAGCAGTGGCCACAGGACTGGAAAAGGTCAGTCTTCATTCCAATCCCAAAGAAAGGCAATGCCAAAGAATGCTCAAACTACCGCACAATTGCACTCATCTCACACGCTAGTAAAGTCATGCTCAAAATTCTCCAAGCCATGCTTCAGCAGTATGTAAACCGTGAACTCCCAGAGGTTCAAGCAGGTTTTAGAAAAGGCAGAGGCACCAGAGATCAAATTGCCAACATCCGCTGGATCATGGAGAAAGCAAGAGAGTTCCAGAAGAGCATCTATTTCTGCTTCATTGACTATGCCAAAGCCTTTGACTGTGTCAATCACAATAAACTGTGGAACATTCTGAAAGAGATGGGAATACCAGACCACCTGACCTGCCTCTTGAGAAACCTGTATGCAGGTCAGGAAGCACCAGTTAGAATTGGACATGGAACAACAGACTGGTTCCAAATAGGAAAAGGAGTACGTCAAGGTTGTAAATTGTCACCTTGCTTATTTAACTTATATGCAGAGTACATCATGAGGAACGCTGGGCTGGAAGAAGCACAAGCTGGAATCAAGATTTCCGGGAGAAATATCAATAACCTCAGATATGCAGATGACACCACCCTTATGGCAGAAAGTGAAGAGGAACTCAAAAGCCTCTTGATGAAAGTGAAAGAGGAGAGTGAAAAGGTTGGCTTGAAGCTCAACATTCAGAAAACAAAGATCATGGCATCTGGTCCCATCACTTCATGGGAAATAGATGGAAAAACAGTGGAAACAGTGTCAGACTTTGTTTTTTTGGGCTCCAAAATCACTGCAGATGCTGATTGCAGCCATGAAATTAAAAGACGCTTGCTCCTTGGAAGGAAAGTTATGACCAACCTTGATAGTATATTAAACATCAGAGACATTACTTTGCCAACCAAGGTCCGTCTAGTCAAGGCAATGGTTTTTCCCGTGGTCATGTATGGATGTGAGAGTTGGACTGTGAAGAAGGCTGATCGCCGAAGAATTGATGCTTTTGAACTGTGGTGTTGGAGAAGACTCTTGAGAGTCCCTTATACTGCAAGGAGATCCAACCAGTCCATTCTAAAGGAGATCAATCCTGGGTGTTCATTGGAGGGACTGATGCTAAAGCTGAAACTGCAATAGTTTGGCCACCTCATGCAACGAGTTGACTCACTGGAAAAGACTGATGCTGGGAAAGGTTGGGGGCGGGAGGAGAAGGGGACGACGGAGAATGAGATGGCTGGATGGCATCACCGACTGTGGACATGAGTTTGAGTGTACTCCGGGAGTTGGTGATGGACAGGGAGGCCTGGCGTGCTGTGATTCATGGGGTCGTGGAGAGTCGGACACGACTGAGCGACTGAACTGAACTGAACTGACTGATAGGTTTTGGATTGTCATGCTTTCATTTTCATTTGTCTCTAGGTTTATTTTGATTTCTTCAGCGATCCATTGGTTGTTTAGTAGTATATTGTTTATCCTCCACATGTTTGTGGGGTTTTATTTTTACAGTAATTTTTCCTGTAGTTAATATCTAATCTCATAGTGTTCTGGTTGAAAAAGATGCTTGATATGATTTTAGTTTTCTTAAATTTTCTGAGGCTCACTTTGTGACCCAGTATGCGATAAGTCCTGGAGAATGTTTCATGTGCACTTGAGAAGGATGTGTATTCTGCTGTTTTTGGATGGAATTCTGTACAGATAAATTCGATCTGGTCTAATGTGTCATTTAAGGCCTTTCCCCCCTTATTTTCTGTCTGAGTGATCTGTTCATTGATGAAAGTGGGATGTTAAAGTTCCCCACTATTATTGTGTTACTGTTAATTTCTCCTTTAATGGCTATTTATTTGACATATATTGAGATAGTCCTATGTTGGGTGTGTATGTATTTGTAATTGTTATCTTTTTCATGGATTGATCCCTTGATCATTACTATGTAGAGTACTTCTTTGTCTCTTGTAACATTCAACATTCTTTAAGTTTTTTTTTTTTTTTGGTGTCATATGAGTATTGCTACTCCAGCTTTCTTTTAGTTTCCATTTTCATGAAATAACTTTTTCATCCCCTCACTTTCAGTCTGTATGTGGACCCATATCAGAAGTGGGTGTCTTGTTGATGGCATATATATTGTTGTATCCATCCAGTCAGTTTATGTCTTTTGGTTGGAACACTTAATATGTTTATATTTAAGTTAATTATTGATATAGTACGTTTTTGTTGCTAATTTTTTTGGACTTGTTTCTGAAGGTATTTTTTCTTCCCTTCCACTTTTGTTCTCTTGTGATTTTATGATTATCTTTAGTGTTGTATTTGGGTTGCTTTGTTTTTTCTTTTTGGTGTATGTATCTATTGTAGATTTTGGGTATATGTATCAGTTCAGTTCAGTCACACAGTCTTGTCTGACTCTTTGTGACCCCATAGACTGCAGAATGTCAGGCTTCCTTGTCTATCACCAACTTCCAGAGCTTGCTCAAACTCATGTCCACTGAGTTGATGAAGCCATGCAACCATCTCATCCTCTGTTGTCCCCTTCTCCTCCTACCTTCAATCTTTCCTAGCATCAGAGTCTTTTCCAGTGAGTCAGTTCTTTCCATCTGGTGGCCAAAGTATTGGAGCTTCAAGCTGAGCATCAGTCCTTCCAATTAATATTCAGGACTGATTTCCTTTAGGATTGACTGGTTTGATCTTCTTGCTGTCCAAGGAACTCTCAAGAGTCTTCTCCAAACCACAGTTAAAAAGCATCAATTCTTCAGTGCTCAGCTTTTTTTGTGGTCCAACTTTCACATACATACATGACTACTGAAAAAACCATAGCTTTCACTAGACAGACATTTCTTGGCAAAGTCAAATCTCTGGTTTTTAATATGCTGTCTAGGTTACAAACTGTGGAAAATTCTGAAAGAGATGGGAATACTAGACCACCTGACCTGCCTCTTGAGAAACCTTTTTGCAGTTCAGGAAGCACCAGTTAGAATTGGACATGGAGCAACAGACTGGTTCCAAATAGCAAAGGGAGTATATCAAGGCTGTATATAGTCACCCTGCTTATTTAACTTATATGCAGAGTACACCATGAGGAAAGTTGGGCTGGAAGAAGCACAAGCTGGAATCAAGATGGCTGGGAGAAATATCAATAACCTCAGATATGCAGATGACACCACCCTTATGGCAGAAAGTGAAGAGGAACTCAAAAGCCTCTTGATGAAAGTGAAAGAGGAGAGTGAAAAAGTTGGCTTAAAGCTCAATATTCAGAAAACTAAGATCATGGCATCTGGTCCCATCACTTCATGGGAAATAGATGGGGTAAAAGTGGAAACAGTGTCAGACTTTATTTTTTGGGCTCCAAAATCACTGCGGATGCTGACAGCAGCCATGAAATTAAATGATGCTTACTCCTTGGGAGGAAAGTTATGACCAACCTAGACAAAAAGCAGAGACATTACTTTGCCAACCAAGGTCCATCTAGTCAGAGCTATGGTTTTTCCAGTGGTAATGTATGGATGTGAGAGTTGGACTGTGAAGAAAGCTGAGCGCTGAAGAATTGATGGTTTTGAACTGTGGTGTTGGAGAAGACTCTTGAGAGTCCCTTGGACTGCAAGGAGATCCAACCAGTCCATTCTAAAGGAGATCAGTCCTGGGTGTTCATTGGAAGGACTGATGCTGAGGCTGACACTCCAGTACTTTGGCCACCTCATGTGAAGAGTTGACTCACTGGAAAAGAGTCTGATGCTAGGAGGGATTGGGGGCAGGAGGAGAAGGGGACAACAGAGAATGAGGTGGCTGGATGGCATCACCAATTCGATGGACATGAGTTTGAGTGAACTTCGGGAGTTGGTGATGGACAGGGAGATCTGGCATGCAAAGAGTCGGACACGACTGAGCAACTGAACTGAACTAGGTTGTTCATAGCTTTTCTTCCAAGGAGCAAGCATCTTTTAATTTTATGGCTGCAGTCACCATCTGCAGTGATTCTGGAGCCCAAGAAAATAAAGTGTGCCACTGTTTCCATTGTTTCCCCGTCTATTTTCCATGAAGTGATGGGACCAGATTCCATGATCTTAGTTTTCTGAATGTTGAGTTTTAAGCCAACTTTTTCACTCTCCTCTTTTCCTTTTGTCAAGAGACTCTTTAGTTCCTCTTTTCTTTGTGCCATAAGGGTGGTGTCATCTGCATATCTGAGGTTATTGATGTATCTTGGCATCTTGATTCCAGCTTGTGCTTCATCCAGCCTGGCATTTCAAATGATGTACTCTGCATATAAGTTAAATAAGCAGGGTGACAATATACAGTCTTGACTAATTTCTATCCTGATTTGGAACCAGTTCGTTGTTCCATGTCCAGTTCTAACTGTTGCTTCTTGACCTGCATATAGATTTCTCAGGAGGCAGATAAGGGGATCTGGTATTCCCATCTCTTTAAGAATTTCCACAGTTTATTGTGATCCACACAGTCAAAGGCTTTGGCATAGTCAATAACGCAGAAGTAGATATTTTTCTGGAACTCTCTTGCAGAAAGTTGGATGTTGGCAATTTGATCTCTGGTTCCTCTGCCTTTTCTAAATCCAGCTTGAACATATGGAAGTTCTTAGTTCACATACTGTTGAAGCCTGGCTTGGAGAATTTTAAGCATTATTTTGCTAGCCTGTGAGATGAGTGCAATTGTGCAGTAATTTGAACGTTCTTTGGCATTGCCTTTCTTTGGGATGGGAATGAAAATTGACCTTTTCCAGTCCTATGGACACTGAGTTTTCCAAATTTGTTGGCATATTGAGTACAACACTTTCACAGCATCATCTTTTATGACTTGAAATAACTCAACTGGAATTCCATCACCCCGACTAGCTTTGCTCGTAGTGATGCTTCCTAAGGCCCACTTGACTTTGGACTCCTGGATACGTGGCTCTAGGTGATTGATAACACCATTGTGGTTATCTGCAGAGGTCATGAAAATTTTTTTTGTGTAGTTCTTCCATGTATTCTTGCCACCTTTTCTTAATATCTTCTGTATCTGTTAGGTCCATACTGTTTCTGTCCTTCATTGTGCCCATCTTTGCATGAAATATTCCCTTGGTATCTCAAATCTTGAAGAGATCTCTAGTCTTTCCCATTCTATTATTTTCCTCTGTTTCTTTGCATTGATCACTTAGGAAGGCTTTCTAATCTCTCTTTGCTATTCTTTGGAACTCTGCATTCAGATGGATATAGCTTTTTTTTTTCCTCCTTTGCCTTTAGTTTCTCTTATTTTCTCAGCTATTCGTAAGGCCTTCTCAGACCACCATTTTGCCTTTTTGCATTTCTTTTTCTTGGGGATGGTCATGATCACTGCCATCTGTACAATGTTAAGAACCTCTGTCCATATTCTTCAGGCTCTCTATCAGATCTAATCCCTTGAAATATATGTCACTTCCGCTGTATAATTGTAAGCGATTTGATTTAGGTCATACCTGAATGTTTTAGTGGTTTTCCCTGCTTTCTTCAATTTAAGTCTGAATTTTGCAATAAGGAGTTCATGCCTGTGTGTGTATATATATTTATATATATATATACATATATACTTCAGTTCAGTTCAGTCGCTCAGTCGTGTCTGACTCTTTGCAATCCCATGAGTCACAGCACGCCAGGCCTCCCTGTCCATCACCAGCTCCCGGAGTTCACTCAAACTCATGTCCATCGAGTCGGTGATGCCATCCAGACACTCTCTGTTGTCCCCTTCTCCTCCTGTCCCAATCCTTCCCAGCATCAGAGTCTTTTCCAGTGAGTCAACTCTTCGCATGAGGTGGCCAAAGTATTGGAGTTTATATACAGATACATACATATAATTAAGTTCCTGGTTTTTAAATTTCAAATGGACTTCCAGTATCCTGCATTTGTTCTTTCCTCATGATTGCTGGTTTTGATATTGTGTTTGTGGGTGGATGATTTCCTACCTTTCCTGTAAGTTTGCCTTTACCAGTGAGACTTCCCATTTGTCATTTTCTTGATTCTAGCCGTGGTCTTTTCTCCCTAGAGGATTTTCTTTAGCATTTGTGGCAAAGGTGGTCTAGTTATGCTGAATTCTTTTAGCTTCTGCTAGTTGATAAAGCTTTTGATTTCTCCATCAAATCTGAATGAGTGCCTTGCTGGGTAGAGTATTCTTGATTGTAGGTGTTTTCCTTTCATCACTTTAAATACATTGTGTCATTTCCTTCTTGCCAGCATAATTTTTGCCGAGAAATCAGTTGATAATCTTCTGGGCATTCTCTTATACGTTCTTAAAATCTCATTGACTTTAGTATTCTTTGGTCTTTAATTTTTGTCAGTTTGATTACTATGTGTCTTGGCACATTCCTCTTTGGGTTTATTCTGCCTGGGATAAACTGAGTATCAGTTCCAGGACTTGGGTGACAGTTTCCAATCCCATATTAGGGAAGTTTTTGGCTATATTTTCTTTCAGTATTTTCTCAGGTCTTTTCTCTCTCTCCTCCTTCTTGGACCCTATAATGTGAATATTGATGCTTTTGGGGGGAGGGTTATTTTTTATTTTAATTAAAAGAAATTACTTTATAATATTGTGATGATTTTTGCCATACATCAATATGAATCGGCCACAGGTGTACATATGTCCTTTCCCTCCCTCTCCACCCTCCCACCTCCCTCTCCACCCTGTCCCTCCAGGTTGTCATGGAGCACCCTGCATCATACATCAAACTCCCACTGGCTATCTGTTTTCCATATGGTAATGTATATGTTTCAGTGCTCTTTTCTCAAATCATTCCACTCTCTCCTTCTCCCACTGAGTTCAGATCTGTTCTTTAAGTCTATGTCTCCTTTGCTGTCTTGCACGTAGGACCGTTGGTACCATCTTTCTAGATCCCATATATGTGCATTAATATATTTGTCAGTCTCTTCTGGCTGACTTCCTGCATTGTTCCAGAAGTCTCTGTCACTGTCCTCATGTGTTATTCCCTTTTTTTCTGTTCTGTGGCAGTGTTTTCCACCATTCTCTCTTCCAGCTCACCTCTTCATTCTTCTGCCTCAGTTATTCTGCTGTTGATTCCTTATAGTTTATTTTCATACCAGTTATTGTATCATTCATCTGTTTGTTCTTTAAATCTTCTAACTCTTTGTTAAACATCTCTTGTACCTCCTCTATCTCTTCCACCATTTTCTATCAAGATTTGCATCATCTTTACTGTCATCATTTTACATTGCATCATCTTTTACTAGCACCACTCTAAATCTTTTTCAGGTAAGTTGCCTGTCTCCACCTAATTTTTTTTCTGTGTGTTTTTTATCTTGTACCTTCATCTGGAACATATTTCTCTGTCATCTAATTTTGTCTAAATTTCTATGTTGGTGCTTTCCTTTCTGCTGGCTGCAGAATCATAGCTCCTCTTCCTTCTAGTGTCTGCATACTCGTGGGTGAATTTGGTGCAGGCACTTGTGCAGGTTTCTTGGTGGGAGGGACTGGTGCCTGCCCTCTGGTGGGTGGAGCTGGGTCCTGTCTCTCTGCTGGGCATGGCTGTGTCAAGGATTGTGTTTAGAGGTAGCTGTTGGCTCAATATGGCTCTAGGCAGCCTGTCTGCTAATGAGTGGGCCTGTATTTCTATCCTCTGGTTAATATTTGGCCTGAGGCATTTCAGCACTAGAACCCATAGGCTGTTGGTCTTGATGCCCAAATGATGACCTTGGTGAGAGCTCACACTGATCAATATTCTCTGGGGCCTCCAGTGTCCTTGCCTCCCCAGTGAGCCACAGCCAACTCCCGCAACACTAGGAGACACTCCAAGAATTGTAGTTAGGTCCAACCTAGGCCCCTTGGAGTTACTGCTTTATGCTGGGTCCCAGTGTACATGAAAGCTTGTGTGCGCCCATCAAGAGTAGGGTCTCTCTTTCCCTCAGTCTTGTGAAGGTCCTGCACTCAAGCCATGCTGATCTTCAAAGCCAAATGCTCTGGGGGCTCCTCCTCCTGATGCCAGACCCTTAGACTAGGGAGCCTGAGGTGTACTCAGAAGTCTTGTGGGAGAACCTCTCCAATATGATTACTTGCCACTTTGTGTTTCACCATCCCTCCACCTCCCCCAGAAAGGTATGCTGCTGCCAAGTTGCTTCAGTTGTGTCTGACTCTGTGCGATCCCATAGACGGCAGCCAACCAGGCTCCGCCATCCCTGGGATTCTCCAGGTAAGAACACTGGAGTGGGTTGCCATTACCTTCCCCAATGTGTGACAGTGAAAAGTGAAAGTGAAGTCGCTCAGTCTTGTCCGACTAGTAGAGACCCCATGGACTGTAGCCCACCAGGCTCCTCTGTCCATGGGATTTTCTAGGCAAGAGTACTGGAGTGGCTTGCCATTGCCTTCTCCGCAGAAAGGTATGAGATTTGATTATATTGCCAGAGAACCCCTTCTACCATCTCCTTCTACTGTCTTCTTTGTCTTTGAGTGTAAAATGTCTTTTGTTGTAAGTTCCAGTCTTTTTGTCAGTGGTCATTCAGCAGTTAATTGTGAGTTGGTGTTTGTGAGAGAAGCTGAGCTCAAGTCCTGGTACTCTACCATCCTTTCTAGAATCGAGGGGCTGCTTCTTTTAGTTTAGACGCTTGCTGTCTCTGTCCTCAGTGTGTGCTGCCCTTATCCCCTTGATATCAGGTGTGCAGGTGCAGTGGCGCTTGCACATTCCTGGAATGGCAGGGGCAGGGCTTGGTGCCTGCTTGCAGGTCTCCTGTGGGTGGCTGTAGTCTGAATAGTCCTATGGCAGTGGGGGAGGCACTTGATGCTTGCTCTTGGGTCTCCCAGGGGTGGTTGCTCTCTGTGCACTTCTGGGACAGCAGAAGCAGTGCTTGGGACCTGCCTGTGGGTCTTGTAGTGGTAGCCCAAGGCTAACTCTGGAACCCACTATGGTGATGGCTATTTGTGTCTGCCCTGGGAGCTCCTGTACATGGTAACCTCTTGTTTGGGAGCACTCATAGGGAAAGAAGTTCTTATGGTGGTCACACCCTTCTCCTTCTTGCCCCCCAATAGTGGCACCTTGCCTCTCTGGTGGGCCCAGACTTCTTTTGAGTACATCCTCAGTTGCCACAGTTCAGACTCTTTGGGCTGTGTCTGTGTAGCCAATTGTAGTCTTCTCCCTGAGTCTGACCTCCAAAGCCTGAACTTCAGCATTCAGCTCCCACTGGCACTGATAGACAAGTCCCTCATGCTGGGGAGCGCAGGGCCTTGGGTGCTGACCTTTAAAATAAATTAAATTAATTAATTTATTTTTGACTGTGCTGAGTCTTGATGAGTGTGCGTGGGCTTTCTCTAGTGGCAGCGAGTGGGTAGTGTGCAGGCTTCTCATTGCAGTGGCTTCTCTTATTCTGGAGCACGGACTCTAGGGTGTGAGGGCTTCAGTGGTTGTGGTACACAAACTTAATGGCCCTGCAGCATATGGAATCTTCCCAGACCAGGGATTGAACCTGTATTCCCTACATTGGCAGATGGACTCTCAACCACTTGGACCACCAGGGAAGTCCCTGATGCCTATATTTTAAAATTGAGGTATAGTTAATTTACAATATTGTGTTAATTTTTGAGGTACTGCAAAGTGATTCAGATATATGTGTTCTTTTTCATTATGGTTTATTATAGAATATTGAATACAGTTCCTTTTGCTACTAGGTAGGACCTTGCTGTTTATCCATTCTATATATAATGGTTTGTATCTGCTAATCCCAAACTCCCAGTTCATCTGTCCCCTGCCCTACCCTACCCCCACTGGCAATCACAAGTCTGTTCTGTGGATTATGACTATATTTTTATACTAAGTCTTATTATCTGATATGGTAAATTCCTTCAGCTTTTGTTTTGACTTTCTTAGCTATTTGTGGCCTTTCAAACTTCTATAAATTTTAGAATTAGCTTGCCAAAATTACCTCTTGAAGTTATGATTTAGATGGTTATTATTCTATAAATCAGTTTGGGGAATATTAACATCAGTATATTATTAAATTGTCTAATCCATCAACATGGTATATCTCTCCATTTAATAGTGTCAAATACATCTTATATACCTTTGTTGATTCTACTCCTGGATACTCTTTTAATATTATTGTAAATGGTATCTTTCAAAAGAATAAATTTTATTTTTATTGTTTGTAATAGTATATAGAAACAGAATTGATTTTGTTGTTGTCCTAATTTTTTAATTCGGTAACCTTACCTGGAGAATCCCAGGGATGGTGGAGCCTGGTGGGCTACCATCTATGGGGTCGCAGAGTCGGACACGACTGAAGTGACTTAGCAGCAGCAGCAGCAACCTTACTCAACTCTCATTAATTTTAATAATTTATCCTATATATTCATTAAAATTTTCTACCTACACAGTCATATAATCTTTTTTTTTGGTTTGTTTGTTTCAAACCCTTATACTTTTTATTGCAATTTCTTGTCTTATTGATCTGGCTAGAACCACAGTGCACAGGCCTGAACTGAAGTAGCAATAAGTGAGATCTTTGTCTTATTCCCTATCTGAACGGGAGCATTTTCAATTAAAAAAAATTTGAATTTATTTATTTTATGGTTGTGCTGAGTCTTTGTTACTGTACTTGGGCTTTCTCTAGTTGCAGTGAGAGGGGGGCTACTCTTCATTGTGGTGCAAGGACTTCTCATAGCTGTGACTTCTCTTATTGCAGAGCATGGGCTCTAGGGTTCGTGGGCTTCAGTACTTGCGGCTCATAGGCTTTAGAGCACAGGATTGATAGTTGTGATGCATGGGCTTAGTTGCTCCATGGCATGTGGGATCTTCTCAGATCAGGGATCAAACCCGAGTCTCTTGCATTAGCAGGTGGATTCTTTACCTCTGAGCCAACAGGGATGCCTGAAGTTTTATTATGAGGAATGTTTGGTATCGATTTTTGTCTCTGATAATCAAGAAAGTTTTATTCTGTTTCTACTTTGCAAAGAGGACACCGTGAAAGTGAGTGAACTTAGAATTTTTTCAATGCCTTTTCTATTCTCTCCTGTATTTTAATCTAATAACGTGGTAAATTACATCAATTATTATTTCCTGATATTAAATCTACTTTGCATTTCTGGGATTAATTCAACTTAGTCATAATGCATTATCCTTTTTCTAAGTTGCTGCATTCAGTTTGCTATTTTATTTAGGATTTTGATATCTATTTTATGAGTAAAGTAGGCTTGTAATTTTTTTCTGTCTTGAATTGATCTTGTTAGGTTTCAATATGAAAGAGTTATTCTAATATCACAAAATAAATTTGGAATTTTATTGCTTTTGTTGTATTGTCTGGAAGAGTTTGTATAAAATTGGAAATGGTTAATATTAATAGAATTCATTGGTGACAGTGGCCTGGAAGTTTAAATATTTAAAAAAATTTTGAGATAATTGTAGATTCACATACAGTTGTGAGAAAGAATACAGAGAAATCTTATGTATCCTTTACCCAGTTTCCTCCAAAAGTAATATCTTGAAAAATCATAGTATAATCATACAGGATCTTGACATTGATACAGTTAAGACAAAACATTCCCATCACGGCAAGAATTTCCCATGTTGTCTTTCATAGCTACACCCAGTTTACTCTCACCCTCATACCCTTTCTTAATCCCTGACAATCACTGATGAGTTCATTCTGCCATGTCAGGAATGTAGTATAAATGGAATCATGTCTTCAGTATGCAGCCTTATGGAATAGACCTTTTTAGTCCGTATAATTCTCTGGAGGTTCATTCAGGGCTTTTTTGTGTGTTGGTGGTTTGCTCACTTGTTTTGCTGAGTAGTATTTCATGGTGTGGATGTGCCACAGCTTGTGTTATGATTCATCCTCTGAATGAAGAACATCTCAGTTCTTTCCAGTTTGTGGCTGTTATGAATAAAGCCGTAATGAACATTTGTATGCCCCTTTTTTGTGTGTGAAGATAAATCTTCATTTCTATGGGATAAATGCCCAGCAGAGTGCTGATTTTTTTTTTTTTTAAAAACCCCTGCTCAACTGTCTTCCATTTTATGTGCCCATCTGTAATGTATGAGTGATCCAGTTTTTCTGCATCCTCAGCAGCATTTGGCTTTGTCACTATTTTTTATTTTAGCAGAGTAGTATTTAAGCAATTCTGCTACATGTGTAGTGTTATTTCATTGTGGTTTCAATCTACATGTCTCTAATGGCTAATGATGTTGAACATCTTTATTTTATTATATTTTATCTTAATTAGTTAAGATAATTGACAAAGGTAATTAAGATAATTATCAGATAATGAGATAACAATTAATTGTTAATTAATTTTAATTGACATATAGTTGATATATAGGCTTCCCAGGTGGTGCTAGCGGTAAAGAGCCTGTTTGCCAATGCAGGAGACTTAAGAGACACAGGTTCGATCCCTGGGTCAGGAGGATCCCCTGGTGGAGGGCATGGCAACCAACCCACTCCAGTATTCTTGCCTGGAGAATCCCATGGACAGAGAAGCTATGGTGGCAAGCTATGGTCCATAAGGTTGTAAAGAGCTGGACACAACTGAAGCGACTTGGCATGGATGCAGCACATATAGTTGATTTACAATGTTGTGTTCATTTCAGGTGTACAGTAAAGTGACTCAGTTATACATATATATATATATATATATATATATTACACACACACATATATATTCTTTTTCAGATTCTTTTCCATTGTAGGTTATTGCAAGATATTGACTGTAATTCCCTGTGCTATATAGTAGGCCCATGTTATTTATCTATTTTATATATAGTAGTGTGTATCTGTTAATCCCAAGCTCCTAATTTATCCCTCCACGCTTTTCCCTTTGGTAACCATAGTTGTTTGTTTTTTTTAACATCTTTTCATGTACTTATTTACTATCTATGTATCATCTTGATAAAATGAGTTTTAGAGTTTTGGAATTCATGTCCTATGCCCATTTTCTAATTGGTTGCTATTTTACTGTTGATTATGATTGTTCTTTATAAAAAGAACAAAGTTAGTAGTCCTCTGTTGGATAGATAGTTTGCTAGTATTTTATCCTAGTCTGAAGTTTATCCTTTCATTTTTTAACAGATTTTTCACAGAACATTTTAAATTTTGGTGAGCTCTAATTTACCAGATTTTTCTTTATGAAGCATGTCTTTGGTGTCAAGCCTAAGAGCTCTTTTCCTATTTGTAGGTCTTGAGTATTTTCTACTGTTTTTTCTTCTAAAAGTTTTATAGCTTCATCTTTTACATTTAAGTTCATGATCTATTTTGAGTTAATTGTTTGATAAGATGTGAGGTATAGGCTGAGGTTTTGTATTTTTTTGCCCATGGATATCTAGCTGTTCCAGCACCATTTGTTGAAAAGTCTCTTTCCACCACTGAGCTGCTTTTGCACGTTTGTCAAAAGCCAGTGATGAGTGCATTCCCAATTATGTTGCCTTATTCCCTGTTATATCAGTCAGAGTCCAATCAGGAGACCAAGTCCACACCCATTTGAATGGCAGAAATTTATATAAAGAATTTCTTAGGTAGTATCAGGTGGTTAACTACTAAAAGAGATTTGAGGAGATTCTGTGGCATCCAAAATTACCAGGTACCAAAAAGTTGCTGATACTGCCCGAGAAGACTGGGCAATGAAAGAACTGGGACTGAGGAGGGAGGGCATGCCTCGCCCCCTCCATGAAGAGTGAGATGCAAACTGAGAAGGGCATGGGCACTATAGGAGCACACAGGCTGCTGGCGCTGAAGAGGACTGCTAGAGGTAGTGAGCCACAGCTGGTTTGGCAGGTGGGGAGACGGTTGCCTGAGGTGCGGCTGGAGCTGTAACAGAGGAGGCTGCTAGGCAGTGGGAGTGTGAGCTGAGGCCCTCTGACCAGACTGTCACAAAAGTGTATTCCAAGTGAGGAGAACACGGCTGGTGGTGGCCCTGAAAGTACAGCTGGCCTTACGTGTGAGGATTGCTGAAGTAAGTACCAGTGAGTTTTCCACAGTAGTCCTCTGGCTCCTCAGCTTAATGAAAAGGAAGGAGAAGTGGATTCCAAAAGGAAAGTCCCTTCTTTCCACTACTGTTTCAGAGTTTCCCAGAGCCCTGTAGAAAAACAGAACATTGAGGCAGGTGCACAGAGGAAAGGTACACAGAGCTCATTCAGCTCCAGTATCACAATGAAGAGGAAAGAAGGGTGGGTTTGGAGCTGAGAGATAATCAATTGGTAACTGGCACACCGGCCTTGAGGGAAGGTGTATTGGGGTTCTCCAGAGAAAACAGGACCAATAGAATGTACATATGGATGTTGGCAGGTATCTGTCTGTCTGAAAGAACTGGTTCATATGGTTGTGGCGGCTTGGCACGTCTAAAATCTGTAGGGTTGGTGGCAACTGGAGACCCAGGGTTGAGTTCAGTTCGGTCCAGTTTGGTTCAGTTTGAGTCCAAAGGCAGTCTGCTAGAAGAATTCTCTTTTTAGGGAGGTCATTTCCCTATTAAGACCTTCAGCTGATTGGATGAGCTCCACCCACACTATGGATGAAACTAAAACTGTTAAGTCTCCAAGTCGTGTCAGACTCCTTGCACCCCATGGACTGTAGCCCGCTAGGCTCCTCTGTCTGTGGAATTCTCCAAGCAAGAACACTGGAGTAGGTTGCCATTTCCTTCTCCAGGGGATCTTCCCAACCCAGGGGTCGAACCCAGGTCTCCTGCATTGCAAGCAAATTCTTTACTGTCTGAGTCACCAGAGAAGTAATCTGTTTTACTTAAAGTTTACTGATTTAAATATTAATATCATCAAAAACACCTTAACCGAAACATCTAGAATAATATTTGACCAAATATGTGGGTACTGTGACCTAACCAAGCTGGCACACAAAATTAACCATCACAAGAAACATTCAGTATTTCATCGTTAAAGATGGCATTAGCTGTAAGTTTATTAGCTGTAAGTTTTCTGTAGGTGCCTTTTTTCAAGTTGAGGAAGCTTCTTTCTGTTCCTGCTTTGCTGGGAGTTTTTTTTAAAAATTATGATTGGGTATGGATACTTATCAAATTAGTTTTCTGCTTCTCTTAACATGATCACATGATTTTTCCTGTTTTTACTCTGTTATTGTAGTAAATTACATTGAGTTTCAAATGTTAAGTCAATCTTTCAGTTTGGGATAAATTCCAGTTGGTCATGATGTATTATTTTATTTATGTATTATTGGATTGAAATTGTTAAAATGGTGCTAAGGAAATTGGTATCTATGTTCTTGTTCTTGAGAGAGATCAGGCTGTTTTTTTTTTCTTTTGCCTCATTGGATGAGTTGGGAAGTATTCCCTCCTCTCCTATTTTTCTGGGAGAATTTTTGTAGAATTGGTACTATTTCTTTCTTAAATATTTGGCAGAATGAACCAGTGAAACCATCAGGCCTAAAGTTCTCTTTGTGGGAAAGTTTCCATTTATGAATTAATTTTCTTCAATAGCTGTGGAGCTATGCAGATTATCTATTTCTTCTTGAGTGAGCTTTAGTTATTTGTCCTTTTGAAATTTGAGTGCCAGTTTGATTAGTGGAAGTATAAATATGAATTTCAAACTGTGGTGCTGGAGAAGATTCCTGAAAGTCCCTTGGATAGAAAGGAGATCAAACCAGTCAATCTTAAGGGAGATCAACCCTGAATATTAACTGGAAGGACTGAAGCTGAAGCTCCAGTATTTTGGTCATCTGATTCAAACAGATGACTCACTGGAAAAGTCCCTGATGCTGGGAAAGATTGAGGGCAGGAGGAGAGGAGGGTGTCAGAGGATGAGATGGCTGGATGGCATCACCAATGCAATGAACATGAACTTGGGTGAACTTCGGGAGATGGTGAGGGACAGGTAGGCCTGGCCTGCTACAGTCTGTGGGGTCACAAAGAGTCAGAAATGACTGTGCGACTGCACAACAAATATGAATTTATACATCCATATTTAAATTGTAGGACTTTAATGAACTTCTGGAATTGATGCTCGTGTCTCTTTTCTTGTGTGATAACACAAATTTTCTGTAGTCTTTAATGTTGCTCTTTGATACTGTTTTCAGCTCTGCAGGGGCAAGTAAAATTCTGAACTTCCTGCCCCTATTGTGGTTGGATTTGCTTATATGAAGTAGTTCTGGCCAATGAATTGTGAGGAGAAATAGAATTTTTTCACTTCCAGGCTACAGCACTTAATTCCTGATTCTTGACTTCAGTTCTCTTTAGTCTAGCCTCAGCAGTTATGGAAATGAATTGAGATGGAGTGTTTTAAAAAATTATTTACTTGTTATTTATTTTTAGCCACACTGGCTCTTCGTTGCTGTGCGGTCTTTTCTCTTGTTGTGGAGAGTAGGGCTTACTTTCTAGTTGTGGTGTGCCGGCTTCCCATTGTGCTGGCTTCTCTTGTTGTGGAGCGCAGGCTCTGGAGCACTCAGGCTTCAGCAGCTGTGGTTCCCAGGCTCTAGAGTACAGGCTTAGTAGCTGTGGCACAGGGGGTTAGTTGCTCCACGGCATGTAGCATCCTCCCAGACTAGGGATCAAACCCATGTGTCCTGCATTGGCAGATGGATTCTTTACCACTGAGCCACCAGGGCAGCTCTGAGATAGTTTTTATCAGCCTGGTCATTGAGAAACTGTAATGCACAGAACACTGACCTAGAGCCAGACATCTTGGAATGTGAAGTCAAGTGGGCCTTAGAAAGCATCACTACGAACAAAGCTACTGGAGGTGATGGAATTCCAGTTGAGCTATTTCAAATCTTGAAAGATGATGCTGTGAAAGTCCTGCAGTCAATATGCCAGCAAATTTGGAAAACTCAGCAGTGGCCACAGGACTGGAAAAGGTCGGTCTTCATTCCAATCCCAAAGAAAGGCAATGCCAAAGAATGCTCAAACTACCACACAATTGCACTCATCTCACACGCTAGTAAAGTCATGCTCAAAATTCTCCAAGCCAGGCTTCAGCAATATGTGAACCGTGAACTCCCAGATGTTCAAGCAGGTTTTAGAAAAGGCAGAGGCACCAGAGATCAAATTGCCAACATCTGCTGGATCATGGAGAAAGCAAGAGAGTTCCAGAAGAGCATCTATTTCTGCTTCATTGACTATGCCAAAACCTTTGACTGTGTGGATCACAATAAACTATGGAAAATTCTGAAAGAGATGGGAATACCAGACCACCTGACCCGCCTCTTGAGAAACCTGTATGTAGGTCAGGAAGCAACAATTAGAACTGTACATGGAACAACAGACTGGTTCCAAATAGGAAAAGGAGTGCGTCAAGGCTGTATATTGTCACCTTGCTTATTTAACTTATATGCAGAGTACATCATGAGGAACGCTGGGCTGGAAGAAGCACAAGCTGGAATCAAGATGGCTGGGAGAAATATCAATAACCTCACATATGCAGATGACACTACCCTTATGGCAGAAAGTGAAGAGGAACTCAAAAGCCTCTTGATGAAAGTGAAAGAGGAGAGTGAAAAGGTTGGCTTGAAGCTCAACATTCAGAAAACAAAGATCATGGCATCTGGTCCCATCACTTCATGGGAAATGGATGGAAAAACAGTGGAAACAGTGTCAGACTTTATTTTTTTGGACTCCAAAATCACTGCAGATGCTGATTGCAGCCATGAAATTAAAAGACGCTTACTCCTTGGAAGGAAAGTTATGACCAACCTTGATAATATATTGAAAAGCAGAGACATTACTTTTCCAACAAAGGTCCGTCTAGTCAAGGCTATGGTTTTTCCCGTGGTCATGTATGGATGTGAGAGCTGGACTGTGAAGAAAGCTAATCGCCGAAGAATTGATGCTTTTGAACTGTGGTGTTGGAGAAGACTCTTGAGAGTCACTTGTACCGCAAGGAGATCCAACCAGTCCATTCTAAGGGAGATCGATCCTGGGTGTTCATTGGAAGGACTGATGCTACAGCTGAAACTCCAATACTTGGGCCACCTCATGCGACGAGTTGACTCACTGGAAAAGACTCTGATGCTGGGAAAGGTTGGGGGCGGGAGGAGAAGGGGACGACCAAGAATGAGATGGCTGGATGGCATCACTGACTCTGTGGACATGAGTTTGAGTGAACTCCGGGAATTGGTGATGGACAGGGAGGCCTGGCGTGCTGTGATTCATGGGGTCGCGGAGAGTCGGACATGACTGAGCGACTGAACTGAACTGAACTGAACTGAATGCACAGAGCATCCTAACAGCCCCCAATGGATGTAGGGAATGGGGCAAGAAATAAATCTTTGTTTTTTTCAGGCCACCGAAGGTCCAAAGTTGATTATTATTGCAGCAAAATTTCCTATCTGGATTGATACCATTTTTAATTTATCTTGCTAAATGCATAAGATAGCTTAAAAATACAAATATTAAAAATAATATATCATTATAATATATACTATATATATTATAATAATAAAATTTTCACTCTCCTCTTTCACCTTCATCAAGAGGCTCTTTAGTTCCTATGGACTGTAGCCCACCAGGCTCCTCTGTCCATGGGAATTCTATATCTGTGATTTTATTTCTGTTTTGTAAATACGTTTATTTGTATCATTATTTTATATTCCACATATAAACAATATCATATGATATTTGTTTTTCTCTTCCTTATTATGATACTCTCTAGGGCCACCCCTGTTGCTATAGATGACATTATTATTTCATTCTTTTTTATGACTGAGTAGTAGTCCATTATATATAGGTACCATATCTTCTTTTTCTAATTTTAATTTTTTAAATTTATTTTTTAATGGAAGGATAATTGCTTTACAGAATTTTGTTTTCTGTCAAACATCAACATGATTCAGTCATAGGTATACATATGACCCCTCCCTCTTGAGCCTCTCTCCCATCTCCCTCCCTATTCCACCCCTCTAGGTTGATTCAGAACCCCTGTTTGAGTTCCCTGAGTCATACAGCAAATTCCCACTGGCCATCTATTTTATATATGGCAATGTAAGTTTCCATGTTACTCTCTCTGTGCATCTTACCCTCTCCACCCCCCGCCCCTGCGTCCATAAGTCTGTTCCCTGTGTCTGTTTCTCCATTGCCACCCTACAAATAAATTAATCAGTACCATCTTTCTAGATTCCATATATATGCATTAGTATATGATATTATCTTTCTGACTTACTTTACTCTGTATAATAGGCTCTAGGTTCACCCACTTCATTAGAACTAACTTAAATGCTTTTCTTTTTATGGCTAAGTCATATTCCATTGTGTATATGTACCACAGCTTCTTTATCCATTCATCTGTTGATGGACATCTAGGTTGCTACCGTGTTCTAGCTATTGTAAATAGTGCCTCAATTAACACTGGAGTACATGAGTCTTTTTCAATTTTGGTTTCCTCAGAGTATATGACTAGGAGTGGGATTGCTGAGTCATATGGTGGTTTTCCTCCTAGTTTTTAAAGGAATCTCCATACCGTCTTTCATAGTGGTGGTATCAGTTTACATTCCCACCAACGGTGCAAGAGGGTTCCCTTTTCTCCACACCCTCTCTAGCACTTATTGTTTGTAGACTTTTTGATGTTGGCTATTCTGACTGGTGTGAGGTGGTATCGCATTGTAGTTTTGATTTGCATTTCTTTAATAATGAGCAATGTTGAGCATCTTTTCATGTGTTTGTTAGCCATCTGTATGTCTTCTTTATCCATTCATCTGCTGACGGACATTCAGGTTGCTTCCATGTCTTGTCTACTATAAGTAGTGCTGCTGTGAACATTAGGGTTAATATTAATTTTAGATTCAGGCATACCCAGCAATGACTACTGAAGAACTGTGGCTCTGGGATCACCTTCTAGCCACCATCCAATTTCTTTGAGGGCCCACTGACCCCTTGCATATTGGGGCATTTAGACCCTAGGCCTGTTAGTCTTCTCTTTTCACCCCATACCTGCCACTAGGGCTTGCATACCCTCTACTTCTCAATTCTCCTTCTCCTGTATTCCCCTACCTCCTGGCACCCAGCTCTCGTCTTTGTCTGAATATATCCCCACTGCACTCTGCAGTCCAAGCCTGTTTGGACACCCCTTGCCTACCTGGCTTCTGCCCCTATAACCCCTGACAGAAGCTTCTCTCTGGTCCTCAAAGTCCCAGGGTTTTGTGCTCAGAGAAAGGGATCTGTGCAGAACCATCTGTCAGTTTCTGCCCACCTCCTCTCCCTCTGCTTTCTCTGTCTTTCCTCTGACAACCCTTCCTCACTCCCTGAAGACATCCGTCTCTTGAGCAGAGTGCTCCCAGGCTCCAGGTAGCTGGATGTGTGAGCTGCGAGGCATCTGAGTCCTGGATGCAGACTAGTAGAGGACTCACTGCTCTTGGCAGCCTCTCTCTTCCTTCCACTTAACCTAGACACTGTGGCCCCAGTGCCCGGCTGGGAAGAAGACACTTCCCAGAGCCCAGTGGATGCTCTCTATTGCCGCAACAACATGGCACTCCACCATACAGCCGCCGGCCTTGCTGTGTGCTGTGAGCTCCCCTCACAGAGCTGTTGTGCCCGCGGTCATCACCATTGTTCTCCACTCCTCTCTGGTGTCAGCCCTTTGCTGTTCCTGTTTGCAGGCAGGCTCTCACCCCCACTGTTCTCAGGACTTCCTGTTGACTTCCATATCTGGAGAAGGGATAGGCTACCCACTCCAGTATTCTTGGGCTTCCCTTGTGGCTCAGCTGGTAAAGAATCTGCCAACAATGTGGGAGACCTGGGTTCGATCCCTGGGTTGGGAAGATCCCCTGGAGAAAGGAAAGGCTTCCCACTCTAGTATTCTGGCCTGGAGAGTTCCATGGACTGTATAGTCCATGGGGTTGCAAAGAGTTGGACACGACTGAGTGACTTTCACTTTCTCCAAAAAAGATCTTCCTCACCAAGCCCCCTGCAGGTCCCACTGTGATCTGTGTGCCAGTCGTTCCTCTTGGGTCCATTTAACTCTTTATAGACTGTGGGCTACACTTGGGCAGGACCTCGGTACAGAGATGGTTCTTGGAAGGTGTTGGTTGAACAAGAGAGGGAGTACATTGTGAAGGCTATGGAGGTGTTCTGGCTGTACGTAGAGCTGGCAAGCCTGCCCTCCTCCTCCATCTCCCAGACCTGGGAGTGTGGAGCCTGGGACCAAGTGCTTTGCCTCTCTCTGAGTGGCTGCCTTTCAGCCTGGTTAGGAGGGAATGTGTGAACAGTGGGTAGGGTAGAAGCTTCTCTCAGCTGTTTGGGGTGGGTCTGATGGTGGGCTGCAGCTTTGCTGTCCCACCACTCCCCCAGTCTCAATACCTGGCATCCTGGGGATTGTGAGCCTGAAGGAGAAATCCAGAGTGTGTGTGGTGATAAGCTCACTGTGGGCAGTGAGCAAGCTGACTGCTGCTGTCTGCTTTCGACCAAGAGTTTTTGGGTCCTAATGAGATGCACTTCCTCTTGCTTAGGGGGACTGGCCACATCTTCAGGAAGAGTCTGGGCAGTTGTCTCTTTGAGACAGAAGTTCATGCAGAGCAGAGCCCCTAGCGTGTGTGGCCTGTGCCCCTTGGGGTCTGCAAAGAAGTGAATCTGGAGCAGCTGGGATTCCATCTTTTTGTCAAGGTGGGTATGGAAAGGAGTAGGTTTACTGGTTAAGAGCATGTGTTTGGCTCTTGAAGACTTGAATTTGAATCCTGGCTCTGTTGTTCTGAGCCTCATTTTTTCTTTTTTTATAAAATAGAGATGATAATAGTACCTCCTGCCTTGTTGGGTGTGGTAAGGTTTAAAGACAGAGGCTTATTAAGTGCTTATCACAGGGCTGGGCCCAAAGCAGTTTACTCCCTCAGGAGAGTAGGGAGCAACATCCTGCTTGTGTGATTATGATAGTTAATTTTATGTCAACTTAGGTAGGCTGTGGTTCCCAGATACTTGGTCAAACACTATATTCTAGATGTTTCTGTGCTTTTTTTTTTTTAGTGAGATTAACTTTGTAAATATTTATTTGGCTGCTTGCCAGGTCTTATTTGCAGCATGCGGGATCTTTAGTTGTGGCACGTGAACTCCTAGTTGTGACATGTGGAATCTAGTTCCCTGACCAGGGGTTGAACCCCTCACACCCCCTGCATTGGGAACATGGAGTCTGAGGCACTGGATCACCAGGGAAGTCCCTAGATTAACTGTTAAATCAGTAAACTTTGAGTAAAGCAGATTAACTTCTGTAGTGTGGGTGGGCCTCATTCAAGCAGTTGAAAGTCTTAAGAGCAAAAGACTGATCTCCTTTGAAGAGGAGGGAATTCAGCCAACAAACCACCTTTGAACTTGAACTGCAACTCTTCTTTGTGTCTCTAGCAGCCCACTTACCTTAGACACACACACACATTTTCTCTCTCTCTCTCTCGAACTTGCACTCCTGGTCATGGAGCAGTAGACTTGAAGCTCACCAAGGCATGGACTGTGTCTCCTTTGTGTGACTCTTGGCCCCCTCCCTAGCACCATGTGGCTCATGGCAGGTTCCACATGGGTAGCCTGGTGATTACTGAGCACTTTATACATTCTGTATCCCCGTTGAAAGTCACTGCAGTGAGAAACAAGAGTGACTGGAGTCAAGAATGGATTAGTCTGGGGGCTGGGGTGGATTTTAAGGGCATTGCAGGGCAGGTGATGAGAAGTTTTGGACCAGATGTCAGCTGTGCATTTTGGGAGCTGGAACCTCGACATGGGGAAGAAATACTTCTGGGGTCAGGTGCTTGCCTTTGTGCAGCCTCTTTCTGGACTGGGTCAGAGCGGGGCCAGTTTGCCTTGACCGTCATGGACCTATTCAGGCCTGGGTTGCCTTAATCAGTCCTCACTTTAACAAGTGCACATACTGGCACCAAAAAAGGGTAACTTTTTTCAAGTTTTATTGTAAAATCCTCAGAAAAAGAGCATTTACAATGACAATACTTTATGATAATCTGTGAAACACCTTTATATCAAGTGGAACTGCAAATACACGGCGTGTCCAATACTGTGCAACACGGTAACGCAAACACAAACTTATTTCCAATGCCAGATACAGTTGCTGTGTTGGTACAAATTTCTACTAAAGTTGATGTATTAAAAATAATTTATATATATTTTATAAATAAGGAAAAATTCACATGTATAGTAATTACAGGAGACCTTTGAGAAATACCAGTGATTACAGAAAATATATTTTGGAGTCTACACAACTGCTCAAAATAATGTAATCTGCCTCGACAGGAGAGATCTGGAAGTTTTCTGAGGTGGGGCAGGAGGAGAATCCTAACGGGACAAATGGAGCGTGTGTGTGTGACTTCATATTGCGAGGGTTGTTCACTGCGCTATAGCATGAACACAACGTGTGTGACACTGCAGCAAAATCCCATGCCTAGTCTGCTTTTTAGATCATCTCACAGGCCTTCAGGAAGCACGAGCAGAGCGGGAGAGGGGTGGTGTACGAAGGGTCCAGGAACGAGAAGGGGCCTGGCCAGTGGCAGGCAGTCAGGGTGTGGGCTGGGGGCACTACAGAAGGCTGTGCTGTGGGTCTGGGGTGTGGGGGCGGGGGGTGGGCCTTGCAGACTGCCGTCCCTCACCTCTCTGAAGCAGCTGAAGGAGCCAGGGACCAACAACTATTAAAGCTATGGCAGATGTTATACGGGGCAGCAGATGAAGGTTTAGAGTTAGGAAATGTTCTCATTTAAGAGCTCTTGGGCCCCATCTCCAGCCAATGTTTCATGGTTGCCATTCCTCAGAAATGCTCTTGAAGGTGTCCCCAGGTGGCAGCACAGTCTGATCCTGCCTTGGTGACAGGTGGAGAGCCACAGGTCACCAGGTGGAAGTAGAGGTGAGTCAACAGTTATTGCTTCGCGGCGTATAGGCGGAGCCCTCCACAGCCCTTCAGGGCATGGCCTGCTCCCTGGGGCCACAGGGGTGAGCTTGGGAAGAGGGCTGTGTGAAGTGTGGTTTTGTGCAAAAACCAAGCACATGCTCAACACTCTCGTGCTGGCTAATGAAGCCTTGCTGTGAATTTTGAAGGTCAGTCCCTGCTCTTCCCCTGTCTTCCATAATTTCACACATTGCGTTTTGTTAAATTCCCAGTACTGCTCACAGGAGACCATTATTACTGGGCTCCCAGTGTCTGCTGGGTGGCTGGTGCCTAAATCCTGAAGGTCCAGATAAGACACTCAAATCCTCAAGTGGCTCGGCAGGTCACCTGGTGTAGACTAAAGGAAGAGGGTTGCATTCCACCAGGTATGTGGGGTCTTGTAGTCGCACCTTGAGGATAAATACTATGTATTTCCCCCTTGATTCTTTTGAGCCCCTCTGTTCTATATGATCTCTATGATTTTGGAGAGAAATCAAGGCAGCTAATGACTTTCTGGAACAAAACTGCTTTGCCTGTGTGCCAGTCTGGGAGCAAATGGTATAGGATTTGGCTCAATGAATGACTTTTCACTTGTACCCCAAAGCAAGGAAGCAGCATGCAAAGACCCCTGGGGGAGCTGGTGTGGTGATTAGGTGAGTTGCCCCTTGAATTGTAGGAGTGGTTCATGAGCAGGAGTCTCCAGGCACAGGAAGGAAGTGGGAAAGGCAGAGCACAAAGTGAGGGTGGAGGGATGGAGCTCAGCCCTGCAGGGCTTGGCTGAGATGGCCTGGTCTCTATTCCTGTCCTACAGTTTCTGTCTGATCGTAACAGCCTTCTCTGACAGTTCTGAATTCTCTCTAGTCTTGGTCATCAAACTCCAAAGGGCTGTGAGCTAGGGCTTGGGGGTGTGATTTGAGCAGCAAGGGGCTGTGTCCCCATGGGTTCTGATTGCACTTGGAGTGGGATCTGGGGTCCTGGGTGGGAAAAGATGGCAAAGGACTTCATGTCAGCATCATTGTCATCCTACTTTGCCCGTCTGGTATCTCAGTTTGGAGTGCACATTCCGGGGGGTGCTGGGTGTGAGGAAGAGGAGGATGTGAGGTAGATTGGAGGATGTGTAGGAGAGAGTTGGGAGCAGTATCAGTGCTCCTGGAGGCTGGCTTTTGAAGAGGAGGATAGGGGAGCGCGAGCTGTGCAATGTGATAATGAAGAGGGTGCGGCATCCATGGTATTTGAATGAAACACACTGTGGAAATGAATCGGATTACTTTTTAAGCCCCCTGTAGAAAAATATATCCATCGTGAATCTGTTTCGCAACTCAGTTCTGAAATCTCCATTAGTTCACAGGTTATTTGGTCAACAGAAAAGAAGTGGAGCCACACGAAGCCAGCTCCAGGCGGCTTTCCTCTGTGAAGACTCAGCTGTTACAATTCCCTAGGGTGGCAGGTGGTTCTCGGCTTTATCTGGGCTTGAGTGCTGTCCTCCAGGACACTAACCTGGAGCTGCGAGTATGAGATGGGGGTGGGAATCGCAGGGACTGAGCTGCTGTCTCCTGTGCTGCCGTCTCTAGGTCATAGAATCTGAAGCTTGGTATGAGTGTGGCCCCTGCCTAGACTTTACAGGGCTCTTCCATCTACCTCTGCAGGCTTGGGGAAAATAGGATCTTGGAGTGACTTGAATGAATACTTAAGAAGGGAGCCTGGGCCAGCCCCAGGCAGAACTTGCTGGTTCAGTGTTGTGGGGCTGGGATGATGGCATTGGCCTCACTGTGTGTGATTCACACCCAACCTTCCTTGTGCAGAGGTCCATGCAGGCTTCTAGGAACAGACAAATCCCTCTTCCAACTCTCAGTCCATGAATGGCTGGGTGGGCTTTTGGACCCAGTACCTCCATGTAGGGTCCTGCTCACTTCAACAGAAGGAGAATGAGGGTGTTATTTCAAATCCTTAACATCACTATAGGTTTATTTGTGTGTTTGTTAGTCTGAAAAACAATCTACATTGAATATTTCTGCAATGAATTTTATTTCAAAATCCAGTAATTTTGAAATAGTTCATTATGTGAGTGACTTTTGGGGTGACTCTCTTGGTAAAACAAATATTCCTTTAATATAAGTATTAGTAGATAGCTGATGATTCGTGCTCATAAGAAGGATCTTGGCTGTTGTGATGACTTCATATCCCAGTGGCTTTCAGACTGTGTTCCATGAAATTCCACTGGGGCTGAAGTTTGGGAGGAAGAGGCAGGTGGAGTCCTGGCCAGCTTTTCAGTTGGCTGCACTGCTGAAAAAACATGGACTTTCCTTCCTTTATGAATTTGCAAATTTCACAGTTTTCAGGGCTGTGATTCCCTTTTCCTATTTAATTGTATCCGAAATGCTGGCAGCAAGACCTAAACTGGCTATCTCCAGCTTTGTAACTACAGAGTGATGACAGTAAGAGGCTGATAAGCTTTCCAGACTTGAAAGTGGAAGGAACAGTGGAAAAGGAACAGGTGCCGCTGAAGTCACTCCCACTGAAACAGGCCAGCTGCAGCTGGACTGGTCTCTTACTCAGGAATCCTGTAACACAGAAGGGCTGATGTTCTGGCCTGGCAGTTGGTGGGTTCTTCTTCATGTAGACTCAGAGACTTTCTTTTTCTTCCAGGGGCTGCCACAATTCAGAAGGTCTTCCCAAAGGAAGAAGCTTGTGAAAGTTGGAAAATTTCAGTGACAGAAGTGCAAGCAAATGTGTCAAGAGATTGAGGCAGGAATAATAATAAAAAAAAGGTGAGATGTGTTTTCCATCCATCCCAGTTATTGTAAAACTAAATAATTAGGTTTTGAGGTCAGTTTCCTCAAATATCTACATATTTTATCTTAAAAAATCTGTGAATGTATATGTCTAGGCACACTCCTGGGAGTTTTTGGGGACAAAAGTATGGTGGACTAAGATGCATGAGACATACCAGAGGACTGGCAGATACCAGGAGCTCTGTGAGGGGGCAGGTGGTTTGGGCAGTTAGGTGGGACTGAGATGCTGTATTTCCAGTGAGACAGGGTCTATGTCTCTCTTTCTCTGAAAGAGACCATTTCTCAGCAGCCCAGGAAAATCATGGCCATGTTGGCAGGAGAAGGCATCTAAACTGATGTGTCTGTGATGGGACCACACCCCTTCCAACGTCAGGTGGCTTGAAAAATGACCATTCAAACCTGCCGATGTGCACGAGAAGAAGGGTGTTTTGAGAGCCTCTTCCTTGCTGAAATTCTCCGATATGGGGTCATCAGAGGGCTGTTGGGTTGTACTTCTTTGATTGCCCTGGAGAGCCCACCACAGCCCACCACATTTGGGAGTACTGTGGCAGTGGCCTCTTGCATCCTTGTGTGTTCTTGGGGAGATGGGGACCTGTGTGTAAGGAACACTGAAATGTGCTGTCTGTGCTGTGTGGATGCAGGGACTTGGGTGTGAGCTGAGTGCAAGGGCCACAGGCAGAAGAGAGTGGGGTTTTAAAAGGATAGCTTAAGGAACCCCACTTGAATCCTTGGGATCGGGGTGGGGCGCGGTTTCTGCATTGAGCCTGGAGGCCACTGTTCTGCAGGCACGTTTCCAGGCAAGCTTGGTCAGCCCTGAATCTGGGGTACTGAACAGGCTAATACATGTCCCCCTTGAGTGGTGATAAGCAGGCACACAGGGTTTGTCTTGGTCTCTTGGCGTCCCAACCCAGAACGGAGCCTTTACCAATGTGGTGGTCTGATCTGCACTTGGGGGTGTCCGTGGTGTAGAGGACCCCAGTCCCTTTGATGGCCACTGTCTTCTTTCTGGCTGTCGGGTGTGGGGTAGTGCCTCTCAGAGACATGGCCTAAGGCAGGGAAGAATACAGCTGGACCTGGGAGAGCGTCTTTCTGCTTACTAGCATTTGAGATTATAAAAAATTAGTTTTTAATCAAAATTTCCAAAATAAAGTGAGTGATTTCCCCATCCCCAAGATGCAGTAAGTCTTGTTGGCTCTCCCTCAGGCTTACAACAAGTCAAATGGAAAGAAAAGCGAGAAGCAGCTGCAAAGGAGAAGATGAGGTCCAGAGCAAGAGTGGATGAGGCTCTCAGGCCAGGAGGGAGGGCCCTGCTCCTGGGAGCCCCCGGCTTCAGGCCACTCCGGCAGGGTGAAGTCTGGACGGACTCGGTGTTAAAGAATGAGGATGCAAAGGCAACTGACAGAAGCGTCCGCCTGGAAAGCTGGAGCTCCTGGTTCCAGGGCAGCCCAGGTAACATGGCGCGTAGCTGGACGCACGGATGATTCCTTTACACGGCAGCAGGTTCTCATCGCAGCTCAAGGCAGAAATCCTACATCCTAAAACCCACCCGATCTCGTTAGCAGCGCGTACCTTATACTGGGAAACTTGCAAGGAGACCAGTGTTGAACCACAAAGCGAATACAGGTTTTTTGCTTTTGTCTGTGAAAATGTACAGGGAGCCTGCTCGGGACGGCTTCATACCTCGCCCACCCATACCACCGTGGTCCCCCCGCTCACGCCTGCCACCTCGCACCGTAGTGCATTCTGTCTCCCGTTGATGAGGAACAGTGACTCCCGGGCGGGCGTGAGGAGGTACTGCCCGAACAGCCCGCTGTCCCTCACGATCCTGCGGGGCCCTGCCCAGGCCCGGGCTGGCCCTGTGGGCGCGGGCTCCTTCAGGCCCTTCAGCACACCCGTCTTGCCCGTGGACAGCTCCAGGAACAGCAGGTCTGGCTCTGTCTCGAGTGTGGCGTAGACGTGGTACTGGCCTCCCTGGGTGAAGGAGCGCTGGAAGGCCACATCTGAGACACCCGGGCTCACTTTCAGGTCGTAGAGGGTCTGGATCTCCCCCCGCAGTGAGATCTCCTGCACGTGCAGCTGGGGGCTGCCCGGGGCGGCGCTGACTACAAAGCGCCCATCCGGGGATGTGTGAGGGGTGCCAGTGACCTGGCCGTTGGGTCCGACCACCGCGTCTGTGACGCTGTCGATCAGCAGCTGCGGGGGGGCTTCAGAAGAGCTGTCCTGCCGGCACTGGACAAAGAAGTAGCCGCCCAGGTGGGTGTGGGCCATGGCCTGTGGCAGGCAGCCGTGGCTCTGCAGCTTGATGGTCTTGAGGGGCATCAGTGTTTCCAGGTCGACTTTGTGGATGGCAGGGTCAGACTTGTTGAAGATGAAGCCGAACCTGGGAGGGGATGAAGACTGAGGTCAGAAGGTGGGAGGGTTAAGGGATCTGTCATTTGTCTTAAACGATGGCATCCTTTCTTGTGTCCTCTATCCTTTGCTGATCTAACAGCCTGTTAATAAGATCTCCTATTTTGCAGGAGATGGTTTCATAAGTGATCCATCTATGATCTCAAACCAAGTGCAGTTGAGTTACAGAATGTTCCTGGATTTATGCTCTTATAACATGCACACATCTTTAGAAATGGTGAAGGAGTGGAACTATGCCTTCAGCAGCTCCTCCCTCTGGGGTGTCTTTGATTGGGCTTCCCAGAGACCTTGTGCCAGCTGCGAAGTGGTGGGCCCGTGGCTGGAGGGCAAGGACAAGAGGTGTCTGCCCTGACTCTGCCTGCTATGAGGACAGGACAGGTGAGTCTATTTCTAAGTGGTTTTGTGGACTAACAGGTGAGTCAGAACCTGGGGATGCAGATACAAGAGAACAGGGACAGATGTCTTATCCACGCTCCCTGACCCTCGGAGGGGACCGTGAGGGCAGCCTCTCCCTTGGCTACACTGACAACGTTGGTCAGACGAACCCTGGGCTGGGGATGAGGACAGCTTTTACCTTTACAGCCAGATGGCCTGGCGCTCCCGTGGTGCCTGCTAGCTGCAGAGCCTGGGGCAAGCTGCTGAACCCCTCTGAACCTCTGCAAACTGAAGAAGGCAGTTCCTTCTGACGGCATTGGGAGGATTAAATCTTAGAGTGTGGGTGCTTTACTGGAAGAGGTCAGAGGTGGTGGTTGCTGCATCTGGACTTGGTGAAATTCCTCTTTGGAGGCTGGCTGTGAGCTGCAAAAGGGTCTGACTCCAGGCAGGATTCACCCTGAGCATGAGAGTCTGCCTAAACCCCTTGCTTGCAGAGGCCTTTGGGTGTTGTGTACACCTACCAGAGTAGAGAAAAATGTCTTCCACAATTTTATGCCTCAGAAACGGAAAATGCCCATGTGATGGCATCTTTAAAGCATCCTTAAAGAGCTAGAGCATGGGAAGAGCAGGAAAGAAAACCCCAGGCATGTAGGAAGCTGTCATGTAAAAGTCACACACAGGCTCTGCAGCACCTGAGTTTGCATGACTCCTGTCTGAATTCAGCTTCTTTAAGGTGGTTTACCATTTACAACCATCTTAGAGGCTCTTCCCCAGGTATTCTCTGGAGTGAGGTGGGAAGGTCAGAAAGCTGTTATTTTTTCCCTTGGGCAAGGATATAAATGGGTGAGCCTTACTTTTACAAGTTCAGCTTCAGCTTGCAAAAATGAGTCATTTCTTCCTGGAAAAAGGTGCTTGATGTCAGAGTAAAGGAAGGCATAAACACTGCCACAAGACATTTGGGTCTTGATGACTTTATAAAAGGGCACGCTCAGCCTTCTGGCAGTGGTGCCTTGACTAAGTGTCAAGGTTCTCTGAAAGGAAGAGGGAAGGGCAGTGGCCAGGCTGGGATGAGGCTTGCAGTTGAGGCCACGGCTGTTATTACTAAGCTGTTCTTTTGGATGGTGGCAAAGCAGGCTCCCAGGAGGCCCATAGTTATGTGGGCCCCCTGCATAACTGTTCTGGGGCCTCCAAGAGGAGCCACAGGTTGTGGTTATTAGAGAATGAGGCCAAAGGGGGCACCGAAAGGAGACCCAGCTTAAAAAAAAATTTTTTTTAATGTGTTTTTAATTGGAGGATAATTGCTTTACACTGTTGTGTTAGTTTCTGATGTACAATACATGAATCAGCTATCAGTATATACATCCCCTCCCTCTTGATCCTCCCTAGCCCTTCCCCACGCCCCTCTAGGTAATGTCATCACAGAGCACCAGGCTGAGCTCCTTGGGTAACACAACAACTTCCCACTATCTATCTTAGATACCTAAGCTTTCTATTTTACATGTGGTAATGTGTATATTTCAATGCCACTCTCTCAATTCATCCCCCACCTCCTTCCCCTTCTGTGGGAGACGCCCATTTAGTCTGACTCCGCCAGTTCCTGACTGTGTGACTTTGGTCAGTGTCTTCAGTTCTCTGAGCCTAAGTTTCCTCATCCATAAAACAGGTTGGAGGACTACCTTTGCTAGGTTTTTTTTTTGTTTAACGTATAGCAAGGAGAGTGTACACAATTAACCATAGTTGCTTCCTTCTTTACTGTCCTCACCCAAGGATAAGACTTCCTGACCTCACTGGCTCCCTGAAAGCATTAGGAGCTGGGTGCCTTTCTTAACTTTAACAATTAAGACAGGGATGGGGCTGTTTCTCTGTTCCTTCCTGATGTGGTCCAAAGAAGGAGTTGGGGAGAAAGAGAAGGGAGCAGGGCCTCCCTGGTGCAAAGCTGCCCCATAGAGGGCTGAGCTGGGTCATGGAGTAGCTTAGGGCTTGTGGGTCAGTCTCACCTGATGTGGTTGATGATGAGGTTTGTTGGGGGAATGAAGAAGTCGTCCACTCCGGCAAAGGGTGTGCGGATGAGGCGTTGGCCCTGGCCAGTGCTGGCCTCTGTGATCACCTATAACATAGAATGGAAGTCCTTGTGAGGGTCCATCCAAGTGCAGGTGGAGTGGGCGGTGGAAACTTACAGACCCAGGCACATGCGGGTAGTGATCTTCTTTTTGTCTGGGAAAAGGGGGAGAGGTGTTTTAAGTAGTGAAATATGCAATGGTGGAGTTGACTGGTTCTGTATTTTCCCTTGACACCAGGTGCCTAGGTCGCTGTGTTGAGAGTCTCCACCATATGCTGCTTGCAGAGGTGCTCTCTGAGCACTGTGAGTCCATAATTTAATAGAGAAAACAGGCATCTTTCAGAGATGCTGGCTGTGTCACTTAGAGTCGCTGATTAGGATGCAGGGGAGGGTTCCACTTTTACAAATGGGACTTGCTGTGAGCAATGAAGAATTAGGCCTTGTGTTTTGTACAAATTGGTAGTGACAGAGCATGGCTGTCTCTATTTCCTGGGAGGAGCAACTTTATCCCCTGTGGACTTGGCAGGAGGCAACTTGAGCAGTTCCTTGGTGTGTGTCCCTGCTGTGTCTGTGTAAGGGAAGGGTACCCTGGCAGTGCCAGACAGAGCTGAGTGATGTCTGGGGTTAGATGGGATGGAGGCCCTGCTGGAGAGCCCCCTGCGGTCAGGCTGGGCTTTTGGCCACCAGCTGCTGAGACCTTGGCATAGGCAGGCTGGAAACACTGCGCCAGACAGCCTGTGTCTTCCTGCCCTCTGCCTGTGCTCATCCGCCTCCAAGTTCTAGGCGATTCCCATACAGGTGGTAGACCTGCGGCCAGATGAGGGGCTTGGCCAACCTGTGGGCCGTTTTGGCTGGAGGACCCAAAGGACAAGCCCAGACCCTCTTAGCAGGACAGAAGGCAGATGCTAGACTCTGACCAGGGAGGGGAGACACATTTTCTGATTTTTATATTGTGACCAGGTATACAGACGGAAGGATTCAGATTTTTGCAGCCTGGGGCTGAGGACAGTCTGTGATGGGGCTTTGTGACTCACAGGGCTTAGAGCTCTGGACGCTTTAACCTTTTAAGAGTGGGACTGCCTCTGGCTCTTACTTTAATGACAAGACAAACAGCACCTGCCCTGCCTCCTCCGGCAGGTTTGAGGCTGGGGATTTGGGGATGGTGCTTCCCTCTAGGGGTCAACAGGCAGAATGCCGGATTAGAAAGATGTAGGCTGGGAATTTTAGCTTTAGGGCAGCTCTTAAGTTCTAAAGTTAGGTTATTTTCCTGTAATTAAAAAAAAAAAAAAGAGCCAGAATGACATTTCCATGCCAAGTCCATGGGAAAAAACTTAGAACTAGACATTAAGAAAATATCAGTATTAGGTCAACTTACTTAAAAAAAAAAAAGACTTAGAAAGCAAACTTATCGTTGCCCCGGGGGACAGCTAGGGAGTTTGGGATGGTCATGTTCACACTGCTACATTTAACATGGATAACCAACGAGGACCTACTATACAGCACATGGAACTCTTCTGTTTATGTGCCAGCCTGGATGGGAGGGGGATTTGGGGGAGAATGGATACATGTACACATATGGCTGAGTCCCTTTGCTATTCACCTGAAACTAACACAACATTGTTAATTGGCTATACCCCAATACAAAATAAAAACTTTGAAAAAAAGAAAAAAAATCAGTATTAGGAAACTGGATCTTAGAATGTCCAGGTGAAAATGCTGGAGAATTCCAAGAAACCATGCAATCATTGCTTGATATCAGGTCTGTCATTTTAGCTTATAATAGAGATGGAAAATTACAGGCTGTCAGCGGTCAGTGTCATTCATGCTTCATCACCCTAACACCCTGTATTCAGAGGTTACTTCTTCAAAACCCAGTATCATGAGCCATTGAACTGATATGGGCTGCTGCTGCTGCTGCTAAGTCGCTTCAGTCGTGTCCGACTCTCTGCGACCCCAGAGACGGCAGTCCACCAGGCTCCCCCGTCCCTGGGATTCTCCAGGCGAGAACACTGGAGTGGGTTGCCATTGCCTTCTCCATGATATGGGCTAGTCAACCTCATTTCTCCAGTGAGTCCTGATTTCCTTCTTGGCCTGTGTCCCAACACATAGCTGGGCATGTTGGTGACTAAAAGATAGCTTTTGAGCCTCTCAAATTTGCTGGATCTATGAGCTTGGTTGGAGATGCAGGCAGGTGGCTGGATATCGGGAGATGTCAGTTGGTAGCATGGGGTGGGGAAGGCTGAGCATCTGCTCCAGAAGGGTGGATGAAGCCAGCTAAGAGGTGATAGTTGGGGAAGAGCAGGGAGCCAAGGTATTGATGCAGCTAAAAACTGGACCTGGGAGTGGTGGACAAGAGCATGATGGGCAAAATTTGCAACATCCCAAAGGTTTAAACACTGGCTCCTGGGGGAGGGCCTTGGTGGAACAAGCCTCATTTACAGAACCACTTTCATTTTGTCATAGCAAAGTTTGTTTAACCAGTCCCTTAGTGTTAGATATTTAGAAACCTTAGGATAGTATTTTGAATGTTTTGCAAATGTAAATAATGCTGTAACACATAGTGCTGTAACTAAATCTTTGTGCCCATCCTTGACCATGGCCTCTGGATAAGTTCTGAGGGATCACGTTGCTGGATTGAGGCCTTTGGTTCACATGTCTAAATTGCTCATCACAAAGGCTCTGCCTTTTGTCATTTCCAAGAGCAGTTTTTGCAAGCAGTGGTTTCCTGAACACTAGTCCACAATGATGAGGTAGGTTTATTCAGTTTATTTCATTTTCCTGTCAGAGTGCATTTCTCAGACTTCCTAATTATGGTGATGGTGGGCATCATGGTCTAATTCTTGATATTAATTAAAATGCTCTTAGTGTTTTGTCATTTAGGCAAAATTTGCTCTTGGTTTCTGGGAAACAGTCTTCATTATGTTTATGTCTTCTATTCCTATTTTTAGTTTTTTTTTTTCAAATTAAGAATGTCTGTTGTATTTAGTTAAATGACTTTCCAGCATTCATTGAAAATATTATAGTTTATTCTGTTTTAATTTGTGGTATGAGTAATATTGACTGATTTCCTAAGAGTGAACCATTATTCCATCCTGGGAATTTGTTCCCTGCTCAAGCAGTTAGATGCATTGTTGGACTCTAGTTTTAATACCATGTTGAATTGTGCTTCTGTATTTGTGAGATTAGTTGATAGTTTTATTTTTTAATACTAAGGAGCTGTACACTTCCCCCACATGGTCTGAGATAATTCAAATGATACTAAAACTATCTGCATTTGAAAGGTTTGCTATAACTTGGCTGTACCCAAAAGCTCCTCTTCTGCTCAGTTCCAATTATTAATACTACGTTCAGCCTCCCTCACAGAGGTAACGGTAGCACTGAATACAAGTGGTCTGAGAAATAAGATTAAATGATCAACTTTAGGTTTTCATAAATGATAAGATTATGGTCCCCAAAGCATTTGCCTTACCAATTTCATATGCTTCATTTATCAGTTATTACATTTTAAGCAACTATCACTAAAATGTATTTGTTTCTAGGATCAATAGTAATTTATTAATTAGCCAACTTCATGCTGAGAAGGATTGGGGGCAGGAAGAGAAGGGGACGACAGAGAATGAGATGGCTGGATGGCATCACCGACTCGATGGACATGAGTTTGAGTGAACTCTGGGAGTTGGTGATGGACAGGGAGGCCTGGTGTGCTGTGATTCATGGGGTCGCAAAGAGTCGGACACGACTGAGCGACTGAACTGAACTGAACTGAATGTATTTTAATATGTTTTGAAAAATCTCCACTCATGACTTGCCTTTTTCTGAATACATACGTCTGAGTGTTCTTGCCTAGGTATTAATCTAATTATTAAACAATGCATCAGAAACTTGGCTGTACATTTTTCTACGGTAGTTCTTTAATCTTTAAAAGAAAAAACACCTCTTCTCTGGTAATTGTTCAACTTCAGGTTTTCCTTTTCTTAGGTCAGTTTTTTAATTATTTATTTTATTAAAGTATAGTTGATTTATGTTAATTTCTGCTGTACAGCACAGAGACTCAGTTATACATATAATATTTATATAAATATAAAAAAGAATTATGTGTGTATATATATATCTTTTCTGTTAAGGTTTTTTCCCAGGACATTGACTATAAGTTCCCTGTGCCATACAGTGGAACCTTGTTGTCCATCCATTCTATATGTAATAATTTGCACCTGCTAACCCCAAGTCTGGAGAAGGCAATGGCACCCCACTCCAGTGCTCTTGCCTGGAAAATCCCATGGACAGAGGAGCCTGGTAGGCTGCAGTCCATGGGGTCGCTAAGAGTCTGACACAACTGAGCGACTTCACTTTCACTTTTCACTTTCATGCTTTGGAGAAGAAAATGGCAACCCACTCCAGTGTTCTTGCCTGGAGAATCCCAGGGACCGGGGAACCTGGTGGGCTGCTGTCTATGGGGTCGCACAGAGTCGGGCATGACTGAAGCGACTCAGCAGCAGCAGCAGCAGCAGTAGCCCCAAGTCTCTTTCTGATTCACAGAGAGGTTCATTTGTGTCATTGTTTAGAGTCCACATATAAGTGATGTCATATGATACTTTCTCTCTCTGACCAGATCAGTTTATTTTTTCCTGCATTCTGCAATCATCTGTTTTTTCTAGGTTTTAAAATTTGCCACCTCAGAGTTGCAGTATACTATTTTACAATTATTTTCATCTTCCTTCATCTGTAGTAATCTCTCTTCGCATTCTTCATTTTATGTTTTTTTCTTTTATCAGGTTTATGAAGGATTTATTGTTTTGTTTTTTATTTCTACTAATTTTGGTCTTTTAAATAATTCCTTCCTGCCAGTTACTTTGTTCTTTTTCTAATTTCTTAATATAAATATATTCTCTGCAGGTTTTAAGACACAAATATTCCCTTGTGTGTGGTTTTCTATCCTGTAGGTTTTGATGAGAAGGAGTCTCTTTTTCATTGCTTTCAGACACTTTGTAATTTCTCATTTTAATTTCTTTGCTCCAGTAACAATCTAGGAGTGTTTCCTTATTAGGTAGGTCACATTTTGATTATTTCTAATTATCAGATAAGGTAGCCTATAATACTGACTTTTGCAAAATTTGTTAAAATTTTGTGATTACTGATACATGTATATGTGGATATGTGAAAAAATTCTATTTGGCAGAGGAAAGGTTTTCTATATATTTATGAAACTGAGTTCCTTATTCATATTATTCACTTTCCCATGTCATTATATTGTCTACTTAGTATGTACAATTTAAGTGCATTTTAAATCAAGTTCTCGTATTTTTAATCACTCTTGTGTCATGTATTTAGTTGTTTGCTATCTGCTGGCTGTTGGCCTTCACATGATGTCTCTCCTTATGCTATTTAGTGCTTGTAACTATTTTTTTGGGCTCCAAAATCACTGTGGATGCTGATTGCAGCCATGAAATTAAAAGACGCTTACTCCTTGGAAGGAAAGTTATGACTAACCTAGATAGCATATTAAAAAGCAGAGACATTACTTTGACAACCAAGGTCAAGGCTATGGTTTTTCCAGTGGTCATGTATAGATGTGAGAGTTGGACTGTGAAGAAAGCTGATCGCCGAAGAATTGATGCTTTTGAACTGTGGTGCTGGAGAAGACTCTTGAGAGTCCCTTGGACTGCAAGGAGATCCAACCAGTCCATTCTAAAGGAGATCAATCCTGGGTGTTCATTGGAAGGACTGATGCTAAAACTAAAACTGCAATACTTTGGCCACCTCATGCGACGAGTTGACTCACTGGAAAAGATTCTGATGCTGGGAGGGATTGGGGGCGGGAGGAGAAGGGGACGACAGAGAATGAGATGGCTGGATGGCATCACCGACTCGATGGACATGAGTTTGAGTGAACTCTGGGAGTTGGTGATGGACAGGGAAGCCTGGCGTGCTGTGATTCATGGGGTAGCAAAGAGTCGGACACGACTGAGCGACTGAACTGGACTGAACTGAACTGAACCTTAAATTTGACCTTGTCTGATATTAATATTACACTCAAACATATTTTCATCCACTGATCGTCACTTTATATGCCTTTTGTAAACAAATTATAGCTAGTTTTCTCTCCCTCTCTTCCTTCCAAACCCAATCTCATCATCTCTGCTTTTAATAGGAGAAATCAGTTTGCCACATTTGGAATAATTTGATAGTTAACCATCTCAACTATTAATTTCAAAGAGCATTTTCTATATCCTCTCTCATCCCCATAAGATGACATGTTGGAATATTTTTACTCCCTCTCTTTCCTCTACCCCCTATCTTTACTTCCACTGAAATAATTTACCATCTTTAGAGTCTGGTATCGGAATATCTCTTTCAGTTTATCTCTCCTAATTCAAATGCCTTTATTTAGCACTTACTATACATTAGCCTCTCCTCATCCATCTTGTTTCAATTTTGGACCTTGCTCTCTAGATTTGAAAGTGAAGAGGAACTCAAAAGCCTCTTGATGAAAGTGAAAGAGGAGAGTGAAAAGGTTGGCTTGAAGCTCAACATTCAGAAAACAAAGATCATGGCATCTGGTCCCATCACTTCATGGGAAATAGATGGAAAAACAGTGGAAACAGTGTCAGACTTTATTTTTTTGGGCTCCAAAATCACTGCAGATGCTGATTACAGCCATGAAATTAAAAGATGCTTGCTCCTTGGAAGGAAAGTTATGACCAACCTTGATAGTATATTAAAAAGCAGAGACATTACTTTGCCAACCAAGGTCCGTCTAGTCAAGGCTATGGTTTTTCCCGTGGTCATGTATGGATGTGAGAGTTGGACTGTGAAGAAAGCTGATCGCCGAAGAATCGATGCTTTTGAACTGTGGTGTTGGAGAAGACTCTTGAGAGTCCCTTATACTGCAAGGAGATCCAACCAGTCCATTCTAAAGGAGATCAATCCTGGGTGTTCATTGGAGGGACTGATGCTAAAGCTGAAACTGCAATACTTTGGCCACCTCATGCGACGAGTTGACTCACTGGAAAAGACTCTGATGCTGGGAAAGGTTGGGGGCGGGAGGAGAAGGGGACGACAGAGAATGAGATGGCTGGATGGCATCACCGACTCTGTGGACATGAGTTTGAGTGTACTCCGGGAGTTGGTGATGGACAGGGAGGCCTGGCGTGCTGTAATTCATGGGGTCGCGGAGAGTCGGACACGACTGAGCGACTGAACTGAACTGAACTGAACTTCTTTATCTTCCTCCATCTCGATGTCTCTGATCTGGCTCACCTGCTATTTTTCTGCTATCTTTGGTGATATGCTCTCTGAATTCTTGCATATGCTTAGGTCTTTCTTTTGTCCTGAGAGGTCAATGATACCTTGGATATCAACCCTTTTCTTTTAGTAGCATGTGGACACAATGCCACAGTCTTTACTGTTGCAGGTGAGAAATCTGATTGTTCTTCTATAGGTGACTACTTGTTCTTTCTGCCTTGAAATATTTTTTCTTTATTCTTAGAAGTCCAGAGTTTTACCAGGAAGAGCAGAGATGTCTTCTTTCTCATCATGTTAACCTGGATCACTTTCAATATACAAGATGTACTTTTTTTAAATTGGAAATTTTATTCCAAATTTAATGTTTGACTCCATTCCAACTATTACTTTTTCTAAACTTCTTTTGACTTTGAAATGTCTTTTGAGACTTCCTATCTTAATCTGGTATTTGTTCTGTGATCTGAGGATTTTCTTGCTCTTTATCTTTCAGGCTACTAATTTGAGTCTCAGTAGAAACCATGCATTTTTCAACTCATCTCCTGCAGTTTTAAATTAGGTAATCATTTTTGTTAATTTTTAGCTCTAGAAAAGTATTTTCTGGTGGCCCCTCCCTTTGAATTTCCTTACCTGTTTTCTTAGGGCTGCCAGAGAAACCAGTTTTCTGAGCTTATATTCTGTTCTGAGTGACCTTATTCTGACTCCTAGGTCCTCTAATGAATTATTGCTATTTGTCATCAGCTCACTGGGGCCCAGGATGTGTTGATGGTATCCACTGAGGGCCAGTAGTCTTGGTGTGTAGGAGATGAAGTAGTATCCTTCCCCTGGCCCAGGAGGGTGGCCAATCCCTAGGAGGAAGCTTCTGTAGACTGGGTGTCCCTTGGCCTCTTACCAGTCTTGGGAAAAAGGTGAACTTGGCTCCATCTGCAGCCCTTTTCAACTGGGGTTCTGGGAGAGAATAAATCCTAATATCCTGAGGAATCCATTGTATATGCTGAGTTAACTTCTGGGCATCTAGAATGGTTCTATGTACCATCATTGTGAAAATTGAGGGAACAGGTATTTAAATCACCTTCTGTAGGGAAACAGAGAAGGAAATGGCAACCCACTCCAGTATTCTTGCCTGGAGAATCCCATGGACAGAGGAGCCTGGTGGGCTACAGTCCACGGGGTTGCAAAGAGTCGGACATGACTGAGCGACTTCACTTTCACTTTTCACTTTCTGTAGGGCTTAATCCTCTCATGTACCTCGGTGAAAAAGACTGAGCCAGACACACTCAACACAGGTTGGTGTTGACCTTCCCTGACTGGTGGAAGAAGGGATCCCACAGTTGTGCTGGGCCCAAGCTCTTCCCAAGGGGGAGTCAGTACAGTGCAGCAGCAGAACTGCAAGGCTGAACATATACCCAGGTTAGAGCAGGGGCCAATTACTGAACCTTCCTGTGCCCCAGCACCCCATGAGCACTCAGTAATGTGCTTTCATTTATGAACATAATTACTACTGCTTTTCCTTCTTTTCCTTTTCTTTTCCTTCTGCTTCCTTACTGTCTGGTGCCTGCTTTGGCAGTTTTCTCCAGCCTGTGCAGCCCAAGGTGGAGAAAACCCTAGCTCCCTTTGGAGTCCAGAGGTTCATTCCTGCTTGGCCCCAGGAGCTCCTGGCTGAGAAGAGACAAGTGTTTGGGGGCTGGGCTAGGTGGGGCCCAAGAGCCACCTTCTAGTTGTCATGACATCAGAATCCCATCCACCATCAGTGTTGCTGTCTTTAGCAGCAGGCCTGGTGGAAGATACCCTGCTAATTGCCTGTAAGGGGCATGGTCCTGAGGATGTCCTACTCTCTTTCATAGACATACTTTGGGTAAATGTAATTAGCTGGGGAGAGAGTCCCTTCTTGCAGGTGGGTGTTGTCCTCCATGTACCCAACATACCTGGAGGCTTGGTTGGGACTTGTGCACATTCCCCCAGCTCAGGACCCACACTTGGTCATGTGATTTGTCATAGGACAGCTTAGCCGGCAGAGGATCAACACCTATGGACTGAAAAAAAAAAAAAAAAGTAGCGACAAGTTGATCATTGTCGTTGCAGAAAGTGATTCTTTTCTAAGCCACTCTATCCAGCCTAGCAGCCTGGATAATAAGCCCATTTGGGAACCCAGGGCAGAAACCTTTGTGGGTTTGTCTTCAGAGGCATAAAATTTGTTGTTAGTAATGTTTTCCTTTCTTGCAAGTTTTACTTAAAGAAGACCCATACCATCTTGGCAAAAACATAAACACAGGATTTTCTTTTTTCCAGTTTTCCACTCACCAGTCAGCTTCAGGACCCTCCCATCACTTCTCCTGTAAGCCTTGGAGGCCTCCTGAACTCTGAGCATCCTTCCCAAGGTCTTCCACCTGCATCATCTGAGACTGACTTGGAAAGCTTCCATTATCACATGTCCTTTAACTTTGCGCAGCCTGTCTTGTATATCACCCACCTGGAACCTCCGGGACTTGTACTTTAGCATCGGGTGAGTCATTTTCTACTGCTGTAATTGAAACTCTGTTATTTTCTGAAAATAGAGCTTCCTCAGTCACCTGGAGACTGTTTTATACTTAATATAGTTTCTAAGTTCCAAAACACTGTTTGTGATGCTGCTGTGACCCCTGTTCTTTTTGGCACTGACCTAGCCACTCTCTTTGTCCACTAAAGATACCTAGTTTGGTGCCTTCATTCAAAGCCCTGCTTTCTTAGTTCCTTCTTGGTTTCAGTGATCTTTTTCTCTTCTCTACTGCAGCCACTGTAACTTATTCCTTGTCAACAAATTTCTGAAACTTCAATTTTAATCCACCATATTCTAGCCTTTCTAATCTAGTCAGGGGGCATCTTTGTCCCCACTGGTTAAAACTTTTCTCAAGAAATGTCTATGGAATCCCTGAAACCATTTAATTGTCTTTACCACTCCGTTGAACTGTTAATAGAGCTTAATGTCAAATTCAGAGATCACCTTTTGATACTCCTCTAACTTGAATTTTCAGCATGGTTAACCATTCCCTTCTGGAAATATTTTCTTTCCTCAGCCTCCCACTGCCCTGGCTTCCCTTCCTCATCCTGACTTCTGAATGTTGGCATGTTCTACGTCTTCATCTTTGACCTTCTCTCTACCTACCTCCTTGCCCTGGATGAGCTCCTTTAGCACATGGCTTCAAATAACCCACTGTACTCTAGAATTCATTCCTCTGTTGATGACCACAACTTTCTACAAACCCAAATTCTTGATTTTGCCCATCCCCATTGACATCTATTTCTTCTCCAGTCACCCCCATCTTTGCAGTCTACTTTAACTTTCTTGCTCAGATTAAAACCCACTCTACCCTGAAGTCCTAAGTAGGGTTGTTTCTATTTTCCTACCTTCATATACCCCAGGTCCATTGTTCATGCTTCCAGCTGTTCCTCATTGTTCCTCTCTTCTGCCAGCTTCCTAGTCCTTTCCCTTCATTTACCAAAGGCTTCAGGATCCAGCGGCCTTCTGCTCCCCAGAGCTTCTTAACTCACCAGTCATGATACCATCCTCACTCTCTCTAGATTCTTGTACTTTTTCTCTCTTTTAAAAACCCTCTTGATTACACATGCTCTTCTAGCTATCTTATTTGTCCACCCCCTTCACAAACCCTTTTCAGTGGGTGACAGCCATATAAAGTCTCTACAATGCTATATGGAAGGTTTGCCATTTAGAGAAAAATGACTAGGCATTTCAAGATACAGCTTATAAGACTGAAAATAATATAAAAAGATAAGAAAGTTATGTGCATATAATTATATATATGTGTGTATTTTTATGGAATTAAGCAGAAATTCTAAAGTGAAAAAATGCAAACCCTGAAATTAAGATCTCAATAAATAGATTTTGTTAAATATAACAAAAACCTCAGACAGGGTGGAAGACAGGACTGGTAAGGTGAAAGACAACTGAGGCATATACCCAAACTGAACTACAAAGAGACAAAAAAGGAGGGAAAATATGAAAAGAGTGAAAGAGAGGTGTGGGACACAATGGAAAAGTCTAATTTTTTTTCTTTCAGAGTTCTCAAAGAAGAGGTGAGAAAGAATCTTCCAATCTGATGAAAAATATTAAAGACCAAAGAAAGAGAAAATCTAGAAAGCAGCCAGAGAGAAAAAAAGGGATACGTCATCTTCAAAAGAGAGACAGTAAAACTTGACCGTTGACCTGTTAACAAAACCAGTGGAAGATAATGAAATGGCATCTTAAAGTCGAAAGAATGTAACTGCCATGCAACATTCTATATCCAGTGAAAACATCCTTTACAAATAAAGGGAAAATTTTCAAACAAATAAGAACTATGAGAATCTGTTGTCAGCAGACCTGCACTAAAGAAACCTGCTCAGTCAGAATGAAATTGATCTCAGACAGGACACGGTATTTCAGGAAAGAAAACAGAGCAATGAGAAAGGTAAATATATGTGTGAATATAAATGACAGTAATAGTCATGTTTTGCAGGGTTAAATTATATGTAGAAATAAATTCATTCCTACTATAGTGCCAAAGGTAGGACGGGGGTTAGATGAGTTAGCGTGTTCTAAGGCTCTCTTTTGGGCTCCAAAATCACTGCAGATGCTGATTGTAGCCATGAAATTAAAAGACACTTACTCCTTGGAAGGAAAGTTATGACCAACCTAGACAGCATATTAAAAAGCAGAGACATTACTTTGCCAACCAAGGTCCATCTAGTCAAGGCTATGGTTTTTCCCGTGGTCATGTATGGATGTGAGAGTTGGACTGTGAAGAAAACTGATCGCCGAAGAATTGATGCTTTTGAACTGTGGTGTTGGAGAAGACTCTTGAGAGTCCCTTGGACTTCAAGGAGATCCAACCAATCCATTCTAAAGGAGATCAATCCTGGGTGTTCATTGGGGGGACTGATGCTAAAGCTGAAACTCTTAATACTTTGGCCACCTCATGCGACGAGTTGACTCACTGGAAAAGAGTCTGATGCTGGAAGGAGTTGGGGGCAGGAGGAGACGGGGACGACAGAGAATGAGATGGCTGGATGGCATCACCAGCTCGATGGACATGAGTTTGGGTGAACTCCGGGAGTTGGTGATGGACAGGGAGGCCTGGCGTGCTGTGACTCATGGGGTTGCAAAGAGTCGGACACGACTGAGCAACTGAACTGAACTGAAGGTTCTCTCATTATTAGGCAATGAAAGTGAAAGTTGCTCAGTCATGTCCGAATACAGGAGTGGGTGGCCTTCCCGTCTCCAGGGGATCTTCCCGACCCAGGGGTTGAACCTAGGTCTTCCTCATTGCAGGCAGATTCTTTACCAGCTGAGCTATCAGGGAAGCCCATTATTACTCAAATGAAGTAATAACTTGTATGAGACTGTACTGAGGCAAAGAATGTCTTATAATCTCTAGGGTGGTTATAATAATAGCAATGATCAAAGAATGCATGGACAACAAGTTACTAGAGGGAGAAATAGAATAATAAAAGTGTTTGACTAATCCAGAAAAAAGCAAGAAAGGAGAAAAAAACAAACAGGTAGGTCAAATAAAAAACAGAAAGATGGTAGGCATAACCATATACTTAAATATACAGGGATCAAATAATTGAGTAAAGACCAAGATTATTAAACTAGATAAAAGCCAAAATCCAAATACATTAGCTTTATAAAAGATCACCTTTTAAATACATGACATAGATTGAAAGTGAAAGAATGGAAAAATTATACCATGGTAACACTAATCAAAGTAAATCTGATTTAGCTACACTGTTAGACAAAAATAGACTTTCAGGCAAGAAGCTTTACCAGAGATAAATAGGGATATTTTGAAAGAAGTCTTCCACTCAGGAAGATATTACAATTTTAAAGCAAAGCAAAAATGGATGGAACTTGATAAATTTACAATCATAGGGGGAGATTTCAACATACTTCTCAGCAGCTAGTTGACTAAGTAAACAAAAGTCACTTAGAATATTTGAATAATAGAATGATCCAACTTGACACACACACAGACACACACACACACTGCTGCTGCTGCTAAGTCACTTCAGTCATGTCCGACTCTGTGTGACCCCATAGATGGAAGCCCACCAGGCTCCCCCGTCCCTGGGATTCTCTAGGCAAGAACACTGGAGTGGGTTGCCATTTCCTTCTCCAATGTGTGAAAGTGAAAAGGGAAAGTGAAGTCGCTCCGTCGTGTCCGACCCTTCGCGACCCCACGGACTGCAGCCTACCAGGCTCCTCCATCCATGGGATTTTCTAGGCAAGAGTACTGAAGTGGCTTGCCATTGCCTTCTCCGATACATAGAGCATTTGCCAAAGTAGATTAGCTTGATTATAAAGCAAGCTTCAATAGATTTCAAAGGATTGAAATTATTCAGAGTATTTTCTCTGACCAGGTAAATCAATAACAAAAAGATAGCTAGAAAATCTCCTGTCATATTTGCCAGAAGAAACCACAACCAAAACCATGGTTTTATGTAACTTTCTCCCAACAGTGAGCAACCTGCACAGCTGAGCATTCCTAGAAAAAAAAAATACAACCCTCGTCACTGGTTTGACTTTAAATTTGCCCCCCTCATCCTTAAGTGGACCTTCACCACTGCCCTGTGGTCCTATCACATTTCCCTGGTCAATTTAATGTCACATCCAACTTTTACCTCTTTCCTTAGACTTCCAGCCTTGGTGATAATTTTCCTTCTTATTTCAAAGGCAGCCAGAAGAGAAGGTCACCCAGCTACCACCAACTGTATCACCTATTTGCACCTGTGCCTGAATACTTCCTGTTTCTTCCTGCTCTGATGAGTGAACGTGCTTTTATCTTAGGCTGGTGTGTCTGCTCATATGTCCTGGATTCCACTGCCTACTTCAGTGATGCAGAAGAAAGGGAAGAACTGCAGAAGTTTTCCCCATTAGCATACAAATGCTGGAATGTCATCTAGTCTAAAAGTTTCTTCAACATCCGCTGCCAGCTACCGCCTCATTGGTCTACTTTTACTCACATTATTCACCATCTCTACTCCCTCTGATTCTGACTTGAACTCACCCCGCTCAGGCTCGCCTTCTGCCATTATCGTCCTGTTTGTTCCTGCCGAGGTGATCCACGTGGTACTGAATCCAAGCTTAGTTCTCAGTCTTCATAACATACACATACTTTCAGCAACCTCTGACACCACTGGCCACTAACTCTGCCTTAAGATACTCTGCTCTGGCTTCTGGAAAACCAGCCTCTCTTCATTTTCTTCTTACCTTTTAGGTTACTTCTTCTTGGTCTCCTCTGTTGGCTCTCTCATTCCTGATCTTTAAGTGTTGGAGTACTTCAGGGCTCCAACCGTGACCTCTTCTCTATCTATCCCTCCATGATCTCCTCCAGGTCACTGGACTTAACAAATTCACATGGAGATGATGCCCACATTCGTATCTCCAGCCTAGACCTCTCCTTTGACTCCAGACCTATTTATGCAACCTATTACATGACTTCTTTAAAGATATAGATTATATATATAATAGCAGCTTAAACTTAATCTAAAGCTGAATTACTGATTTCCCCCTGTATCTGCTTCATTCCCTGCCTTGCTCAAAGCCTCTATCAGAGTGCATTACTTTCCTACTGCTGTAGCAACAGGGCCACTAACTTGGTGGCTTAAAACAGCATGAATTTACTCCCCATAATCACAGTTCTTGAGGCCACAAGTCCAAAATTATTTCACTGGCAGGAGAAATACATTTACATGGTAGTGCTCCCTCTAGAAGCTCTAGGGGAGAATGTATTTCCTTGTCTTTTCCAGCTGCCAGAATCCAAAAATTTGCATTCTTTGGCTCATGGCCTTTCCCTCCAATCCTAAAGTCAGTAGTGTAGCAAACCTGCTTTAGTCCTTAAAATGTCTCCTTCTTCTATGTTGTCACATCCTCTCTCTTACGAAGATACTTGTGCTTGCAGGTAGGGCTCACCCAGATAATTACGGATAATTCCCTTTAAATTCCATTTAAAAATCCTTACTTTGAATAAAATCTTTAGAATTTGTATGCAAACACAAAAGACCCTGAATAGTCAAAGCAATCTTAAGGAAAATGGAGCTGGAGGAATCAGGATCCCTGACTTTGGACTATACTGCTGCTGCTGCTAATTGGACTATACTACAAAGCTATAAAACAGCATGCTGCTGGCACAAAAACAGAAATGTAGATGAATGGAACAGGTTAAAAACCCCAATATAAACCCACGCACCTACTGTCGCCTAATCTTTGACAAAAGAAGAACATACAATGGAGAGAAGATGGTCTCTTCAATAAGTGGTGCTGGCAAAACCAGACAGTTACATGTAAAGGAATGAAATTAGAACATTCTTTAACACCATACACAAAAATAAACTCAAAATGGATTACAGACCCAAATGTATGATTGGATATAATGAAACTCCTAGAGGAAAACATAGACAGAATACTCTGACATGAACAGCAGCAAGATCTTTTTTGATCCACCTTCTAGAGTAATGAAAATAAACAAATGGGACCTAATTAAACTCAAAAGCTTTTGCACAGCAAAGGAAACCATGAAAAAATGAAGAGACAACCCACAGAATGGGAGAAAATATTTACAAATAAAGCAACCAAGAAGGGATTAATCTAAAAAAATATACAAAGAGCTCATGCAGCTCAATGTCAAACAAAAGCAACCCCAATCAAAAAATAGGCAGGAGACCTAGACATACATTTCTTCAAAGATGTACAGATGGCCAAGAAGCACATGAAAAAATCAGCATCAGTAATTATTAGACAAATGCAAATGAAAACTACAGTGACGTCTCACATTAGTCAGAATGGCCATCATCAATAAATCTACAAATAATAAACGCTGAAGAGGGTGTGAAGAAAAGGGAATCTTCTTGCACCTTTGGTGGGGATGTAAATTCGTATAATCACTACGGAGAACAATATGGAGGTTCCTTAAAAAAATAAATACAGAACTACCCTATGACCCAGAAATCCCACCCCTGAGCAAATATCTGGAGAAAACAATAATTTGAAAAGATACATACACCCAACCTTCATTGTAGCATTACTTACAATAGCCAGGACACGGAAACAGCCTAAATGTCCAGTATGTATGTATAATGGAGTATTCGTCATAAAAAAGAATGAAATAATGCCATTTGCAGCAACATTGATGGACCTGGAGATTATTATACTAAGTAAGTCAGAGAAAGACAAATATGATATTGCTTATATGTGGAATCTAAAATAATGATGCAACAGAAATAGAAGTCACAGATGTAGAAAACAAACTGTGGTTACCGACGGGGAAAAGAGGGGTGGGGTAAACTGGGAGATTGGGATTTAAGGTAAAATAGATAACTAACAAGAAACTACTGTATAGCACAGGCAACTCTACTCAATACTCCGTAATGATCTCTATGGGAAAAGAAGCTTAAAAAAAAAAAGTGGATGTATCTGTATGTATAACTGATTCACTTTGCGGTACACCTGAAACTAACACAACATTGTCAGTCAAATATAGTCCAATAAAAAGTAATAAAAATCCTTAATCTCACCTGTGAAATCCCTTTTGCCATATAAGGTGACATTCTTTGGTTCTGGGGATGAGGGTGTGGATATCTTGGGAGCCATTATTCCACCCACCACATACAGTATATGGCATTACCATTCTACCATTGCTTAAATTATTATTATTATTCCTTTCTCTCAAACCTTATATTCCAATGAGCAGAAAATCTTTTGGGCTCCATATTTAAAATATAGCAAGGCTTTGATAACTTCTTACTGCCTCCACTGCTGTCATCCTCTCTTGCCTGGATTATTTCAGTGACCACATCTCTGTTCTATCTTCCAATCTGAGCAGCAGATTGACTCTTTAAAGATGTCGGATTATGTCACTCCCCTGATTGAAAGACTTGAACAGTTTGCTAGCTCACTGGCCTTAGTTTATCTCTGTCTTCACTGCATCCCACTCTCCTCTGCCATGGTCGAGCTCCAAAGCGCCAATCCCACTTGGTGTCCAGATCTCAGATTCTGTTTACCTCCAGAGGTAGGGCCACTTAAAAACAGTCTTTCGGTTCCTCTGTCCCTTTCAAGCTGTAAATAGCTCTTAGCATCTGTAGCTCCCTAAAATTCTAAATGATGGTCTCTTTCCCCAACTAGAATATAATTTCTGGGACCTGTTCATTCATGGCTATTTGTCCAAGCACCTAGACCAAAGTTTGGCACATAGCAGGCAATACGTGCTTAATGAAAAATGCACATGAATCTTCTCTACGTCCTTCCACTAGCCTGACCACTTCTCCTAGGAGCTGGGAAGTGTGCAGAGAATAAAGAAGGAGGTGGCAGGCTGTGCCCCAGAGCTCCCCCCTCCCTCAGAGAGATGTACCTGAAGGACCTTCTGAGCCTGCACGTCAACCACGAGGACCCTGCTCAGTGTGGGCTGGGCCACGTAGATGTAGCGGTGCCTGACGTTCACTGCCGATGCCCACTGGCAGGGCTGGGTGGCGTCCCCGTCCTTTGGAGGGCATATTTCTTCCTGTAAAGGAGACAGGCTGCCATAAGTCTTCTTAATCCCCTGTTCCCTTGCCATCACTGGGTTCCCCTCCCTTCACCCTCCCCTCTTCCTTCTTCCTCTCTCAGAATCCTTTGCCACTGCAGCATCCGAGGGAGCACAGCTTCTCGCATCCCCGTGTGTGGAGCTTTTCACTCCATGTCCCGTCCATCTTTCATCTTCCCCTGCCCCTCCTGAAGCTGGAACTCCCTTTGCCGGCCTTTCGGTCAGCAGCTGAGAGGTCCGTGTGCTTCCCCTCTTGAGAGTGGCCGTCTCCCTCTCCTCCCCATCCATCGCACACGGCTCTGGCAGTGACCAGACTCCTGCGGGGGTCGCCTACACACAGCTCCCTCACCTCTCACATGCTTCTTGGTCTTCTGGCGCTAGTCCCCTGCACAGAGGGGGTGGTGTTGTCACTCAACTCCCGGCCGACTTCTCAGTTATATTCGAGCTTTGCCATCATCTTATTTGAACTTGGGGCATCATCTGACACTGTGTGGGCTGTTTCTCGGTTCTTTTCCCTCCCCCCTCCCCAGGATCTGACTCTTCTCTGCTGCTCAGTCTACTCTGCTGATCTCCAGGTGCCAGAATGCTCATGGGTCACTACTGGATGACTTCTCTAAAATCCACTACCTTTGCCAATCGTTGTTAATCCACACCTATGACTTTAAATACAGTCTACCTGCTAACAACTCCCATATTTGTATCTTTAGCTCAGCCCTCTTCTCTGAACTCCAGACTTAGCTACTTTCCTAAGTTGCTATTTTATTTACATCTCAATTTGTAAGTCCAAAATCAACTCTCAGTTTTGCCTCCCAGACTTGCTCATTTCCCTTGTTTTACTTCCTAGACAAAATCTTTGAAGGCGTCTTTGACTCTGCTTTCTCTCTCTATACCCTCAGCCTTCATCTAATCAATAAAAATCATTTCAATTTTACCTTCAATAACATATTCAGAGTTAAACTTTCTGACAACTTCCACCTCTGTCACCTTGACTCAAGCCACATCTGCCCCTTGAGTGACTGCTACAGCATCCGCACTGTGCTCCTTGATTCCACCCTGGCCTCCCCCGACAGATTCTTGACTCACCAACCACAGGGATCCCTGTGAAATACAAGTCAGCTCAACGCACTCCAACACAGCAACACTTTTGTGCTCAGAACAGGGTCCAAGTCTTTCCTGAAGCCATCAAGGCCCTGAACACTTCCTGGGATTCCTCTGACTGTCTCTAGTTTTGTTCTCCCTTTCCCGCCCCTCCTCTGCACGCACGTGCTGGCATCTTCTGTACTGATCCTGAACTCCTGTACCAGGGCCCGTGCACTGGTCAACTGGTTTTCCCAGATGTCTGCCTGGTTTATTTCATGTCCTTCAGGTGACAGGTCAGCCCACATGTCACCTTCTTGAGAAGCCCTCTCTAGCCTCACCAAGCTTAGCACCCTGGCACCCACACTCCCTCACCTTGCTACGCTTCTCGTTTCCCTCCTGATCTCCTTCATTTGTTTGTCTACCTACGTTTAGTCTTTCCTTTTTCACTAGATCGTAAGCTCCTTGAGAGCAAGCTCTTTGGTGGGCTCACTGCTTTATTCTTAGCACCTAGTGAAGTGCCTGACACAGAATTGGTGCTTGAAATATATAATAACATAATGTAATATAAATAAAGAATAAATGAGAGAAAAGAGGACCTTCTTTTCCCTTGTCTTTTGTGATATACATTCTCATGTATTTCCTCATGACACTTGCCCAGTGCTGTCTCAACCTTTGTGTCAGCCCCAGGGTTCTGTGCCAGGTGCCCAACTCCCATCACTTACATGCACCCTTGGTGATCTTGTCTCCTGTCTTGGCTGTCATCAGTACTCCCAGATCTGTGTCTGTAGCTCAGAACCATCCTCCCCAGTTCTCACATGGGTTCTCCTACAGTCAGCTCATTCTCAACCGTCCACATGTGAGCTGGTCTTTGCCGCCATCCCTGCTCCTCCTCTGGGTCCTCAATGGCTTCTAGGCAGCTGAGTCCAAAGCAGGAACACCATTCTGGATGCTTCCTTCTCCCACACAACTCACTGTGAATTAGTCCCTGAGGACTACAGAGATTGCCTCCTAAATCTCGGAGTTCTATGTTCTAGCTTAAGCCCAGTTTCTCTCCTAAACAGCTGCAATAGCTTTGAAGCAGGTCTTTCTCCTTTTACACTTAACTCTCTGTCATCATATTTAATCCTTACATGCCTCTCTGCTAAGTTGCTTTAGTCATGTCTGACTCTGAAACGCTATGGACGTGGCCAGTCAGTCTCCTCTGTCCATGGGATTCTCCAGGCTGGAGTGGGTCACCATGCCCTTCTTCAGGGAATCTTCCTGACCCAGGGATTGAACCCACATCTCTTTTGCCCTCTTGCATTGGCAGGTGGGTTCTTTCCCACTAGCACCACCTGGGAAGACCTTAGTCCTCACAATAACCTTAATTTACCTATGAGAAAAGACAGAGGCTTAGAGGGGTTGAACACTTTTCTTAAGCCACTTGGCCTGCTGAGTGATGGAGGTGGGCTCTGATATCACTTGTGAAGATCCTGCTCTACAGCCTGTGCCCTGACCTACTAACCCTGATGCATCCTGCTGGGCAAAGTGGACTCTCATCCAGCAGAGAGGCCAGAGATGAGAAGCACCAACTGCCTACTCACCCAGAACCTGAGAAAGAGGGTCAGCTCATCATAACTCTCCTGGGAGGTTCTGGCCATTTTCTAGGTGAGCAAACTGTTATTTGGGACTCTTCCATAGCTCACAGAGGTTTGAGTTGCCTGAAATGCCTACAGGACCTCTCTTACTGTGTATGTTCTAGTTTCTTAGGAAAATTGAGTCCTGCTTAGGATTTTAGAGATTTCCCCTGCAAGCTACAGGTTAGGTTATTGCAAATATATGAGAAGTTAGTGCCAGTGTGATGGGTTGCAATTATTGAAACCTAACTGCTGTGGTTCATGGGGTTGCAGAGTCGGACACGACTAAGCGACTGAACTGAACTGAACTGCTAGAAATTAACTAGGACCACTCTTACTAGGGGGCTGGTGGTGGCTCAGTGGTAAAGAATTTGCTGCCTATGCAGGAGCCATGGGTTTGATCCCTGGGTCAGGAAGATCCCCTGGAGAAGGAAAGGGCAACCCATTCCAGTAGTCTTGCTTGGGGAATCCCATGGACAGAGGAGCCTGGCAGGTTACAGTCCATGGGTTGCAAAGAGTTGGACACGACTTAGTGACTAAACAGCAAGAACTCTTACTACATGGTTTCATGGCTATCATGTGGAGGGAAAACTTATCAGAGGTTAACACTTTAAAACATGATTAATTCAAATGAAATAATCTGGAAAAGAGCTGTTCCCACGCTGCAAATATAAGAAACACAACACTCTGAAATATACCACCGGCCAGCACAGCAATGCGACAAACTTGTTTTAGGAACTCGTCTGGGCCAAGCCCACTTGCTCCGTGAGCTCCAAGCCCATCACTGTGGCCCAGTGTATCCACTGTATGTCTTTGAGTAGAGGGCTCATGGGGGCTCTTAGATGACTCTTGGATTAATGCCATACTTCTACCCTCAAGAAGCCAGGGATTAGCTAGGTCAGACCTCTAGTAAGAATCCACCAATGCAAGGCCAAGTGGGACACCAGTGGAAGGGACAGAACCGGAGGGTGGGAGGCACAGCCCTGAGGATGCCTCCTGACAGCTGGGTCTGGGCGGGGCTGGAAGAGCTTTTTGGACCTGCTGCCTGCAGCCGTCTCTTCTGCCTCTGCCCCCCGCATGTCACACTGCCACTTTCTACCCAGCCTCTGAATTGTCCAGAGCAGCTCTGATGCTCAGGCCACTCACACGTTTCATGCTCTCTCCTCTGTTCCCTGGGGACCACTGAGGGCCTCCAAAGCTCAAAAATCTACTAAATGTTTCCCATTCTCACCACCACTGGTTTAACTCTGGTCCCCATCCTTTCCTGGATAATCACAACAGCCTCCTCACCCACTTCTGTGCTTCTCGTGCAGCCCTTCTGATCATCACCCTCTGTGAGGCCCTGCACATGTTCCAAAGCACCTCAGTGCTGGCCATCCTTCGCTTGAAGTCCTTCGGTGCTTCCCCTTAGAACTCATCAGCCCTGACCCTTACCTACCGTCATCCTCAATCTTAGGCCCTTCTCACATCCATTTGTCCTCCAGGCATATAGAATATTTGTGGTTCCCTGAACATGACCTGATGTTTTATGCTCCTGTGCTCCATGTTCATGACATTTCCTCTCGACACTCATCACCAATTCCTACCTGTTCTTCACAACTGAGCCCAGGCATCACCTGCCCCCGGAGCCTTCTCTGACTTTGCCCCTGGAGAGGCCGCTCTCATTGTTGCCATGTACCTTACACATCCTTCTAGCAGCACCTGTTTGGAAGCTGTCCATTCACACTACTGTCTCTGTCATTTGATTGTGAACTTGTGGAGGCCAGGAACCCATCTGTCCTTCTGGGGCCTCCCTTTAGGCTCTGTGCATGGACGTGGCCTCTGGAAGAAGGCATATGGAACCACCTCACGTATAGCAAACGGAATTCAAGAAACCCGGTGGCACACATGGTGAAAGGCTGTTGTGTGATGTTGTTGGGATGTTGCGTGTGATGTGGAGTGTCCCGGGTGCCAGACGCTTACGTAGCTCATGAAGATCTTCTCCGTGGGCTTGAGGTGCCTCTGGATCTCACAGTCCACTGGGTGCAGGATGATTATGCCATCATCGGAGAAGACGTAGAACATGTTTCCCACACTGAGGCCTGCGAGGAGCAAGCACAGCCATGGTCACGCCCTTCCTAGCAGCTGGTCCCCCGGCAGGCTCACAGGCCACGTTGGGCACAGATGAAACCAGCAGCCTGGCTGTGTTGGGTACAGACACCGAGTACAAGGTCTGGTCCGGGGCGGGGCGAGGCGAGATGAGCAGGCAGTGCGTGGGGAGCGAGTGCCTGAGGGCCGCGAATCGACACGCACACCGAGGGCCCTCCAGCCCCCAGGCTGGCTTCCCGGACATGCACACCCGCCCCAGGTTATCCACAGCTGGCCGTCAACACAAGTTTTCAAATAAAGGACAGCTCTGGCTGTGACACACATTTGACCTTTCTTAAGGGCTTCCCTGGTAGCTCAGCTGGTAAAGAATCCGCCTGCAATGCAGGAGACCCTGGTTCGATTCCCGGGTTGAAAAGATCCCCTGGAGAAGGGAGAGTCTACCCAGTCCAGTATTCTTGCACTTCTCTGGTGGCTCAGCTAGTAAAGAATCCACCTGCAATGCTGGAGACCTGGCTTGGGATCCCTGGGCTGGGAAGATGCCCTGGAGGAGGGCATGGCAACCTACTTCAGTATTCTTGCGTGGAAAATTCCATGGGCATAGGAGCCTGGCAGGCTGCAGTCCATGGGGCCACAAAGAGTCAGACAAGACTGAGCAGCTGATTGCACACACATTCTGAAAGGCAAAGTTTCCCTTGGTCCTTGTCAACTAGGCAAATCAGAATAGATCAGATGATGCCAAAGAAAGCAATTTTTTTTTTTTAAAACACATTTATGTACAGAGATGCCACTTGGAATGTGGGGGCCTAAGAATGCTGGGGTTGGTATTCCTTTGTCCATTCCTGGCCTCTGTGCCAGTGAACATTTCCTTCAAGATAGTATGCTCCAACCTCTGCCTTACCAGTTTCCCCGTGGCAGCCCCATGCCAGGTGACAGAGCCCACAGCTGGGTCAGGCCAGCTGCCTGCCCCCCCACCTCATCCTAGCCCAGGGCCATGACTGTCTGGGGAGAAATTTCCTTAGATCAGCAGAGAAGGGGCCTTGGGGACCAGCTAGTTCAGCCTCCTTATTTTAAAGACAGAAAAAGAAACAACAAAAAACCAAAAAACAGGCCTAAGATGAAGAGGGGCTTGGTTGAGGCCACAGGCCCTTGTGACAGACCTGGAGCCTGCACCCTGGGCTCTGTGCCCTGGCCCTGCTCGCCACACAAGGTCAACATGGCACAGGGATGGTAAGGTCTAGAGTTCTCCCTCTTCCTCCCCTCCCCCTTCCTCTCTCCCTTCATTGCTTTTGAAGATAACACATTGAAAACATTACTAGGAATTCTAAGAGAATTACCTATGTGAAAATTCTTTCCTAGGATACTAAGAAAACCAGTGTACTGACTTAATTGACTAATGGGGTAAGTTTTTAGTGAGTGAGAAAATGATAAAACAGGCAAACGGGAATCCCTCTTCTGCCTCCTTTCAGTGGCTCTGCTGGTCACTTTCACCAGTGCCTGTGGCTCCCAGTGTGGACAGGGGTCCCTGACTCCACAACACAGCCTCACCTACCTCTGGTTCTGTGCTGAGATGAGGGCTCCTGCCACTATAAACAGCTAGACCCCAGCCTCTTGGGAGCTGGGAACGCCTGGGAGCACTCTGCATAGGTCCCAGCGGGAATCCTGGGTGCCGGGCAGCCTCTCCCAAGAGCCAGACAAAGTGGGCCTGTGCCTCCCACACAGCGGCCAGTGTATGGAGTGGGGTAGGGGGCACACATTTGCTGTGGCCCCAATCTATCTTGGCCCCAGCAAGACTTTCTCTTCTATACACTGTCATTTGGCAAGCTCCTCTTGCTCAAACCTAGGGGCCAGAGGAGGTCGAAGTCCCTGCAAAACCACCACAGACCCCACAACAGGCTCCCAAGGTTCTTAGAAAATCAGTGGCTGGAAGAACCAACATGAGACTGAAAACTCTGTAGAGTCCACGTGGGGTTTGAAGCTGTACTGCAGGCTGAGCACCGAGCCTTGTTACAGTGGGTAGTGCAACGTGAAGCTCAACAAGGCCTTGCTCCACAAGTAACTGACCTCACAAGAGAGCTGGCCTCATGAGTCAGACCCGGGAAGGTTCTGTCTGTGGTGAGCTTGACCAAGGGGCACAGGGGAACATTCTCTGCTATTGGGAGTCCATCATCTCACCACTCCTATTCAGAGATGGGAGAGCCCTGCCAACCTCTCTGCTTTTGCTCCTGTATTCTCCAACTTCGGGTCCTTGAGTATGAGCAGGGAGGGGTGTGGGCAGACAGCTGCCCAGGTGTGATGGAGTCTGTCACTGCTGGGTTGTCCAATATCAGCATAGCGCCAGCCAGCTCTAAGCTCGGAGGCAGCTGTGGGTCTTAATTTGGCCTTTGGGCCGCCAGAGCTGCATTTTACACTTTCCAGGGTCTCCTGTGCTCTCTGCAGTTCTCCACTTTTGAGACTTGTAAACTTAGAAAGCACTTTTTAAAGACACAGAGCCAAAGCTCTCTGCATGCATGGTGGCCTAGAAGCCAGGCTGAGGCAGTGTCAAGGGACCGCTTTCCCTGATTAGCAACTGTTGCTATGATTTTCCTTCTGAGGATTCCTAAAACCTACAGGCAACAATCCCTCATTTTCCAGGCTCTGCCTTTGTTTTGCTCCCAGGCTGTGTGAGCATTAGTGCCTGACAGTCAGGAAATTACTCTGAGCGCTTGTATACATGTGCATAGATGGTAGGCAACAGCCTGTGAAGTTCTTAAGAAGAAACAGGAGGAAATGTGCTGGTTTTCAAAACCGGAGAATTAGTGCTTAACCCTGGATCGCACGGTGCCTTCTGCGGGTGCTCATCCTCTCCCTCTGTCCACCAAGCCAGAGGGCAAGGTGCCTCGGGTGATTTGGCGTCTCTGGTGGAGGGGTTCAGAGGGAGAGTAGGGGGTCCACTGCAAATGCACCCAACACAGTGACTCAGGCTCTTTAACCCAGTGCCCACATGTGCTTGCTATTTTTTGAACCATATTATTAGACCACTTTTGATATACAAAAATGGCAGTTTTGTTTTTTGCTTTCTTTGGCCATGTGGCTTGTGGGATGAACCAGGGATTGAACTTGAGCCCCCAGCAGTAGATGTATGGAGTCCTAACCACTGGACTGTCAGGCAATTCCCCCCAAATGGCAGTTTTGTATGGTCTGGCCTAATATCTAAAGATCGTTGGGTAGATACATATAGGTTTAAAAAAACCTATTCATTTAGAAATATACATGCAAATGCATATTTACAGACACGATGGGAGCTTTTTTCTTTAGCATTTTCTCAAAGTAACACTAAACCCCAACACCAACATCAGTTACTAGAAAATATTTTAAGGCCCAGTTCCGACCAGGATCCCTGGCAAGAAGTCTGCTTCAGTGGAGGTTTCAAAATAGCTTTAAATGGAAACTCTTGTTTTGAAAATGCTAATAGTCTAATGTCCATTAAAGACATCTGTGCTTCTGCATGCTCAGTCATGTCTGACTCTGTGACACCACGGACTGTAGCCTGCAGGCTGCTCTGTCCATGGATCTCTCCAGGCAAGAATACTGGAGTGGGTTGCCATTTCCTACTCCAGGGGATCTTCCCAACCCAGGAATTGAATCCGCATCTCTTATGTCTCCTGCACTGTCAGGCGAATTCTTTACCACTGTGCCACCTGGAAAGCCTATTGAAGACACTAGTAGGTTTAAACCTGCCTCGAGTGTGCCGCTTGAGTTTGATGTGGACTTCCCCTCTGATTTGGCCTGTGGACCCCACTTGTAGGGACTGCTTGATGTTTGAAAAAACTATTGGTGGTGCATGGAAAGATGGAATATTATGGAGCCATGAACACATGCAATTATAGGCACAATACAGAACAAATAAGCTTGGTACCTTCTTCTCGCCATAGAATGTTCGCAACTGCAGCATCAGAGAAATGAAGAAAGCAGGTACGTGATTGAGGGAAGAAAAAAAAAAGAAAAAGCAACGTCAGAACATTTAGTGCTTCAGTTCAAGAACACACTGGTATCTAGTTCATCACGTATGGACTCTGCACCATTCACCGCCCCCCACAACACTGAGGCGGGGATGCTGGGCAGAGACAGATGTTTCCAGGGCTCAGGACCCTTTTGGTTCCCAATGAATAAGGTCCCAGGATCACAGAAGCTAATGGGATTCTCTCTTCTGTGGATGATAAACAGTAAGCAACATCCCTCAGACCTCCTGGACTACTTCCAGGAGCACGCTGGTTTTCTGTTAGGATTTTCCTTAGGAAGATCATCTGCAATACTTTTTTGATTTTCTCCCTTGATGATAAAGACTCGGCTAAGGGTCTTTGATCATGGGAAAGAGACCATGTCTAACACCCATGTCCATGAAATTACTCCTGTAGATCCTACTGGGGAGCAGTGGCTATGAGGAAGAGCCTGCTTAGCACTCCAAGTAGGCAACAATCCCTGGAGTAAAAGCATGTGTGGGTGAGTGTGCAGGCCAGTTCCTGGGTCATGGGAGGGCAGCAGCTGCTGGTGGGTGGTTAGTAGGAGCAATTTTGTGGATGAAGGACAGAGAAAGGAGGAGGCAGAACTGGGGATAGGCTATGCGGGCTTCCTTGTGGCCTTGGGCTCTGTCTGCTGTCCAGAGACTTTCCCTGCCTATGTTTGCAGAGTTGTCTAGGTTTACAGGCAGTTTTCTCACCCCTGGCCATCCTCTGTCCCAGGATACATGGAAGGACATAAGGTTTACCCCTGTCTCCAGGGGTTCATGGTTGGTGGCTGTGGCCCCTGCAACCCAGTGTCTCCCAACCAGCTCAGTAAGGAGCTCAAAGGCAAGAGTGGACTCACGGGTCTTTCTAGCTGAGTCTTCAATGAAGAGGGAGGAAATATCTTCATCCACACCCACTTCATTTTTGGCAATGCAGGTATATGCCCCTGTGTCTTCATACCGAACACTGCCGATGTGGAGCTCGCTCCCATTGGCTGTAGAAAGAACAGAGCTCAGGGTGGCCTGCTTAGCTGGGAACTCCCCCCTGCCTTTCTCTCTCCTATTGAGAGTATTGAGGTTAAAAGTACAGCCCCTCAGCAGGGCTGAGGGCAGTCAGTACCCTGATATATACCAGGAAGGGCTGGAACAATGGAACGGAACTGAAGGTGACCTGGGACCTTGCTGACAGAATCTCATCATTGTGCTCAGAAAGGTCTGTGTGAGACCACAGAGCAGGAAAATCGGGAGAGACATTTGTTTGCTCCCCATGTCTGACTTAGAAACAAATCAGTCCTCTTATTCCCATTCCTAGAGAGAGTGTCAGCTTGAACTTGATGGCATTAATGGCACAGAGACATCAAGGGGGGTTCTTACCTAAAAGGGAGAGCTGTTTTGACATCTGGGTTGAGACATCCATGCCATTTTTTAGCCAAGTGATTCTGGGCATAGGAATGCCCTCTGCGTGACATCTCAGGCTGGCCGCCACCCCGGGCTCCTGTGCCTGGGTCTCTGGATAGACGCGGATGACGGGTGGCACTGTGGGCGAGAGTTAGTGCTGGTGAGGACAGGTCTTCACTTGCCTCGGGCCTGTGGTCCCACACTGAGACTCTGCCCCGAGGGCTGAACCGAGAGGCAACTCTGGAGTTCTCTTTGTAACTAGTTTGCAAACATTCTGCAGCAACTCAGGCTCTAAAAGAAAGGGCTATAAAATGGATTGCAGGCAATAAACATGTCAGGCTTTGTACTCTGTAATTCATGGCGCTCATCATTATTCTAAATATGATCAGAAAGGCATCCAAATATTTAAGGCTGTTCAGCTGCTACACATAAAGAGCAACAACCGCCAAAATTTATTTCTGAATGAATAAAATTCAGATATATTATTTCTGTTATCGGAAAGCCATTGGACAGGGACTTAATTTCTTGCAGGAAGTGCTTCACAAAGCACTTATGGGCATTGACTGGCAGGGCTACTAATTACATCACTGCTCTAGGGAAGCCCATTGATTTTCCAGTGGGTCATTTTATTTCTCTACTTCTCATCCCCTGGAACATGGGTACAAAGCATATGTCCCCCACTGTTGGTTCTTGACTCAGCTGTGGGTCCTGGCAGTCAAGTTTGGGACTAGGGATATGACCAGGCCTACTCATCAGATGAGCAGGGTTGGGCAGGGCATCAGCACCCTCCCCACTCTGGCCTTTCCAACATGGGCTGTCTGTAGGGCAGGAAGGAGTAAGGATTGTCTGAGGGTCTTCCCTCCTACCCTGAGCTCTAGGCCCAGGAAATAAAATAATTACCATTTTCAGTGGAATTGTCGGCTCTTACTTATTCATATATTTTACTCCATATACTTCCAAAAAGGCTTTGTGAGGGCTCATGTAATAGCATGGATATGAAACTAAGCAACAATAAAAACCACATCATATGTCTTTTGGAAAGGTGGGAGGATTCCTCCTGAAGTGAGCAACAACATTTTTCCAGAGTTCTCTGGATACTCCTAAAGGCAACCCACTCCAGTATTCTTGCTTGGAGAATTCCATGGACAGAGCAGCCTGGTAGGCTACAGCCCATGGAGTCACCAAGAGTCGGACACGATTGAAGCGATTGAGCATATTGTCTGATAAAAGAAAGTGGTCCAGTATGTTAGGAGAGAGATTTCCTCTGGGACTAGAGGTAGAACAAATTGATGTGCATACAGAAGGAAGTCATAAAGCTGATCCTAGAACCTGAAAATTTCTGGTGATCTATGCTTGGATGAGATGAGGACAAAAGAAAAATTCTATCCCCTCATTGTGAGAAATGGATGCTGCAGCTCTTCAGGAAGCTGGTAATAATCTGATCAACTTAGTTTGAGTTTCAAGTCTTTCCTCTGATTGACCTTTGGGGAAAAGTAGGAGGCCGAGGATAAAGCCAAATGGATAGCTAGCAAAGGGCACAAACCCACCTTCAGAGTGACCACAGCTGTCTGCATAATATCAGCTTGGAGGTGCTAACCACAGAGACCAAACAACAATAAAGTCTGAGTCATTTCCTGGGTTTCTCTTTGTCTGCAGTTCTAGGGGAAGAGTCCCAGGAGGTAGGAGAAGGTCCTTGTCACAGGTCAGGCCACTGGGGGTGGAGGACGTAAATGGGGCTCTAGCTAAGGTGGACCTGGAGGGCTGCTTAGAACACAGAAGTGGATCTCCCTTCTCTGACTCCCCTTGGTTCAAAGAGCAAAGAAACAGTGATTTATCTAGGAAACCTCCTGATAACCTGAATTTTGTAAAGGAAGGAATGGGGTTCAAGTGGAAGAGTTAGTAGGGTTTTGCTCAAGAGGCTCAGAGATAGGGCTGGGGGCTCTAGGGGCTCTGCACTCATGGGGAGTTGGATAAGGAGGTAGAGTACCTGGGTTCTAGAATGTGGAAGGCCAGGACCTGGGAGTGAATAACCTTGGTTCCTGCTAGGTCACTATTTATTTATACAATCCTGCCAAGCAACCACAAGGAAGAATAAACAAAAATAGAATCAGAAAGGAACAAATCAACTTGCCAAAAAAGGAACTGATAAATCTGAGACCTGGCTTTTCATGAAAATCAATAAAATAGCCAAATTTCTGGCAAGGCTGGTTACTAAAAAAAAAACGTAAAAAACACAGAGGAGGTTTAAAAGTATGGAAATACTATGTTCAATTATAGGTAATAAATATCAAAATCTCAATGAGATGAATCACTTAAAAGGAAACATTAAAGTATTGACATGAAATCAAGAAGAAAATATTTAAAACATTTAAAAACACTGCTTTCCAGTTATTCAATGAATACATTGTAGAGATCTGTTATACAATAAGGGCCTATAATCAGCATGTTATATTGTGCACTTCAGTTCAGTTTAGTTCAGTTGCTCAGTTGTGTCCGACTCTTTGTGACCCCATGAATCACAGCACACCAGGCCTCCCTGTCCATCACCAACTCCCAGAGTTCACTCAAACTCATGTCCACAGAGTCGGTGATGCCATCCAGCCATCTCACTCTCTGTTGTCACCTTCTCCTCCTGCCACCAACCTTTCCCAGCATCAGTCTTTTCCAGTGAGTTAACTCGTTGCAGGAGGTGGCCAAAGTATTGCAGTTTCAGCTTTAGCATCAGTCCTTCCAATGAACACCCAGGATTGATCTCCTTTAGAATGGATTGGTTGGATCTCCTTGCAGTACAAGGGATTCTCAAGAGTCTTCTCCAACACCACAGTTCAAAAGCATCTTAAACATATATTAAGTGGGTATATCTCATGTTATGTGTTCTCACCACAAAACAAACAAACAAGAAACACGAAGGGACTCATGGAAACTTGCGGAGGTGATGGGTATGTCTGTTACCTTGATTGTGGTGGTAGTATCATATGCGTGTACATGTCCAAAGTCATGGATTTGTATATATTTAACATCTGTATATAAATTGTACCTCTATAAAGCTGTTTTTAAAAAACCACTACTGATTAGTTTCATAGGGAAGCACCCTGATTAGTTTCATAAGGAAGTTCCTTTTAGGAATGGCTAATTCCTAGAGCATACCACGGAGAAAATGTACCAAATTTCATTGTGAAGCTAGTAGAACCTGGATAGAGAAACCTGCTAAAGAGAGTACAATATAGATCACTACAGACCTAACTCACTCAGCACTAGATATACCCAAATCCCAAGTAAAATATTAGCAAATCAGGATTCCAGACAAGATGGTGGAATAGAAGGACTTGCACACACCTCCTCTCACAAAAACACCAAAATCACAACTAATTGCTGAACTACCACTGGGAAAAAAAAGGACTGGGACCTACCAAAAAAGATATTTTACATCCAAAGACAAAGAAGAAGCCATAAGGAGATGGTAGAAGGGGAGCTTTTGTGATATAATCAAATCCCATACCTGCCAGGTGGGTGACCCACAAACTAGAAAATAATTGTATCACAGAGGTTCTGCTGCAACGAGTGAGAGCTCTGAGCCCCAGTCAGGCTTCCCAGCCTGAGGGTCTAGCACTGGGTGGAGGAGCCCCCAGAGCATTTGGCGTTGAAGGCTAGTGGGGATTGAGTGTAGGACTGGGAGAAACAGAGACTCTACTCTTGGAGGGCGCACATAGGATTTCACATGCACTAGGACCCAGCACAAAGGAGCCTGGGCTAGACGTACCTCCAGGTCTTGGAGGGTCTCATGGGGAGGCAGGGGTTGCTGTGGCTCTCTGTGGGGGCAGTGATACTGATGGTGGAGGCTCCGGACAATACTGATCAGTGTGAGCTCTCTGGAGGTCACCATTTTGGCAATGAGACCTGGCCCACCCAACAGCCTGCAGGCTCCACTGCCGGGACGCCTCAAGCCAAACAACCAGCAGGGTGGGAACACAGCACCACCCATCATCAGACAGGCTGCCTAAAGTTGCACTGAGCTTACAGTCACCTCTAAACACATGCCTTGACATGACCCTGCCCACTAGAGAGACAAGACACAGCACCGTCCACTACTGGGCAGCACCAGTCCCCCTCCCCAGGAAGCCAGCACAAGCCCCTGGGTCAACCTGATCCACCAGAGGGCAGGCATCAGAAGCAAAAATATCCTGCAACCTGTGGAAAGGAGACTACAAACACAAAAAGGTAAAATGAGACAGCAGAGAAATTTGTTCCAGACAAAGGAACAAGATAAAAACCAAGAAGAAGAATTAAGTGAAATGCAGATAAGCAATCTACCTGAAAAAGAATTCGGAGTAATGATAGTAAAGATGATCCAAGATCTCAGAAACAGAATGGAGGCACAGACTAAGAAGACACAAGAAATGTTTAACAAAGACCTCGAGGAAGTAAAGAACACAAAGAGATGAAAAATACAATAACTGGAAAGAAAAATGCACTAGAAGAGATCAGCAGCAAGAGTAAATGAGGCAGAAAAATGGGTAAGTGAGCTGAGAGGCAAAATGGGGGAAATCACTGTCGTGGAAAAGAGTAAAGAAAAAAGAAAGAAAAGAAATGAGGACGGTCTGAGAGACCTCTGGGACAACATTCAATGCCCTAAGACAGGCACTTGGCACAGCTGATGCCAGAAGAAAAAAAAAATTAAATGCATCAACATTCACATTACAGGGGTACCAGAAGGAGAAGAGAGAGAGAGTGAACCTGAGAAAATATTTGAAGAGATAATAGCTGAAAACATCCCTAAGGAGTTGCCGTAAGATCCAGCAGTCCCACTCCTGGGCGTATATCTGGAGAAAACCATGATTCAAAGGGATACGTTCACCCCAAAGTTCATTGCAGTGCTGTTTACAATAGCCAAGACGTGGAAGCAACTGAAATGTCTATCGACAGATGAAGAATATGTGGTATAATTTATAAGCCATTATAAAGGATGAAATAATGTCATTTGCTGCAACATGGATGGACACAGAGATGATCTTACTAAGTGAAGTAAGTCAGACAGAGAAAAGTAAATATCATATGATACCACTGATATTCAGAATCTATAAAAATGATACAAACGAACTTATTTGCAAAATAGAAACAGGCTCACGGACTTAGAAAATAAACATATGGTTAACAAAGTGGAAAGGTGGTGGGGAAGAATAAATTGAGAGCTTGAGATAGACCTATACACCCTATTATATTTAAAATAGGACCAACTAAAAAACGACCTACTGTATAATACATGGAATTCTGCTCAATATTCTGTAATAACCTAAATGGGAAAATTTTTTGAAAAAGAATAGATACACGTATAACTGAATCACTTTGCTGTAAACCTGAAACTAACAAACCTAACACTATTAATCAACTATATTCTTAAAAATAAAAGATATTGATGGACCTAGAGGTAAGAGAAGTAGTCAAAGAGAAATGTCATATGATATCATTTATATGTGGGAAAAATGATACATATGAACTTATTGGCAAAACAGAAACAGACCCACAGACTTCAAAAGCAGACTTATGCTTGACAGGGGGGAATGTGAAGGAGAGGAATAAATTAGGAGTTTGGGATTAACACACACATATGGCAATCCACTCTAGTATTCTTGCCTAGAAAATTCCATGGACAGAGGAGCCTGGTGGGCTATAGTCCATGGAGTCACAAAGAATCAGTCACAACTGAGTGACTGAGCACGTAAATAAAATGGGCTTCCCAGGTGACTCAGACCATAAAGAATCTGTTTGCAACGCAGGAGACCTGGGTTTGATCCCCGGGTCGGGAAGATCCCCTGGAGAAGGGAATGGCAACCCACTGCAGTATTCTTGCCTGGAGAATCCCATGGACAGAAGAGCCTGGTGGGCTACAGTCCGTGGGTTCGCAAAGATCTGGACATAACTAAGTGACTAACACTTTCACTTTTCCAGGTGGCACTGGTTATAAAGAACATGCCTGTCAATGCTGGAGATAAAAGAAATGAGGGTTCAATTCCTGGGTGGGAAAAATCCCCTGGAGGAGGGCATGGCAACCCACTCCAGTATTCTTGCCTAGAGAATCCCATGGACAGAGGAGTCTGTCTGGCTATGGTCCATAGGGTTGCAAAGAGTTGGACACCATTTTAGTGACTTAGCATGCATACCATACCTATATAAAACAGATAATCAACAAGGACTTACTGTATAGGACATGGAACTTTACTGAATATTCTGTAATAATCTATAGGGGGAAAGAATCTGAAAAACTCCAATACTTTGGCCACCTCATGCGAAGAGATGACTCACTGGAGAAGATTCTGATGCTGGGAAGGATTGGGGGCAGGAGGAGAAGGGGACAACAGAGGATGAGATGGCTGAATGGCATCACTGACTCGATGGACACGAGTTTGGGTAAACTCCAGGAGTTGGTGATGGACAGGGAGGCCTGGTGTGCTGCGATTCATGGGGTCGCAAAGAGTCAGACACGACTGAGTGACTGAACTGAACTGATAAGTAAATCACTTAGCTGGACACCTGAAACTAACACAACACTGTAAATCAATTATACTCCAAAATAAAATAAAAATTAAATTAAAAACACAAAAAACCAAATACACAGATAGATATATTAGCAAGTCAAATCTAGCATGGAATTAAAAGAACATACTGGGATCAAATATAATGTGCTTCAATTTCTATTAGGAACTCTGTAATTAATCATATCCAAGTCAAAGGCAGTCAAAAAAGAAACACTATTTGATAATCTTGCTAGACACTAAAAGGCATTTGAAAAAAAAAACTCAAAATCTATTTCTTGGGGGGAAAAAACCTCAATAAAATAGGAACAGAATAACATTTCTGCCTACAATGAAGAATATCTGTATAAAATGAAAGAACGGCACCATTCTTTCCAGGATGGTGAAACATGAAGTGGGGAAAGCACAAAAGAGGAAAGGAGGTAATATCAGACTGCCAACATTTGGTGGGTGTTATTGTCAACAGAAGGCAAGAAATGGGAAGGAACAAATATTAAAGAGATGGAGAAAAATGATACTTTGTGTGGATATGGTCCAGATAATGAACCAAAAATGAAAGGTTTTAAAAGTGAGTACTGTAAAGAGGCCAGCACCCAAACAAACTTATAGTACTAGCAGTGACAAGACAGAAAACACAGCAGACTGAAATGAAGGAAATTATAACATCTCCCTGAAGACATTGAAAAAAGACTTGAAAAACTAGAGAGAGATGATCTTGGGTAGAAAGGCTTACTGTTGTTAGGAAACAAGATACTCCAAATTATGCCAAACATTTAATCTAATTCTAGTTGAAATCAATTGGTGGGGTCTTGACAAAACAATTCTCAGATTTAGCTAGAAAAAAGAATGTGCAAGAATAGTGGAAGAAATTTTGAAAAACATGTCATGGTATGACATTTTTTTCATGCCAGGTATCACAAAGTATTTCAAGAATTACAATAGCTAATAGGGGGAGGGGGAGAGGAAGAGGGAAAGGGAGAGATGGCAGGGGCATTGGTGGTGGTGGTGGTGGTGAAGAGCACTGAGGGAATTCCCATCTGTGAGTCCAGCACCATATTCATGGTCTTGGTTGATTTTACAAAGTTCTGTCAACTCAATATTGTGCAGCCAACATTTATGAACTCTTACCCCTTGGAACACATGGAGATCAAACCAGTCAATCCTAAAGGAAATCAACCCTGAACATTGATTGAAAGGACTGATTCTGAAGCTAAAGCTCCAATCCTTCGGCCACCTGATGTGAAGAGCTGACTCACTGGAAAAGACGCTGATGCTGGGAAAGATTGAGGGCAGGAGGAGAAGCGGGCGACAGAGGATGAGACGGTTGGATGGCATCACCGACTCAATGGACAGGAGTTTGAGAAGACTCCAGGAAAGTGAAGGACAGGGAAGCCTGGCGTGCTGCAGTCTACGGGGTCACAAAGAATCATGCAGAATTACGTGGCTGAATAACCATAACCACCAAGGGTCAGGCATCGCACACAGAGCAGTGAGAAGACTGGCCGTCTCTGGCCTCGTGGAGCTTTCTGCCGGGAGGAAGGTGAGTGACATAACTGCCCGTGTGGCGGGCATGACAAGAAGGCGAGCGGGGACGGGGTCTGGGGAGATTATCAGAACCGAGCACTCAGATGCACTCTCTCCACCTCACAAAGGAAACCCAGCCTTCCTTCTGCCATGGTGCCTCCCTCCAGCGACAGTAGGTTTGTCCTGTGAGCTGCGGGTTTGGGGACTGCCCTCCTCAGTGAGGTGCCCGGTGGCCAGCACCAGCCTTGAAGACTGGCCTTCGCCCCTGCCCTGAGGTCTGATGGGACTCTGTGGACCCATGAAGCGGTCAACTTGAGCATGTACTTGCATCCCCTGGTGGGAGGGTGGGGTGGGGTGCTTGTTAAAACAATGCTAGGCTCACCCCATGGTGTTTTGATTCCAGAGGGCTGGGGGACTGATTTCTACTTGTCAGGTTGTAGGTGAGATGCTGGGTCAGCCCTGATGGGGAAGCTCTCACAGATGGATTGAACTGAAAAAGGTGGCAGTGCTGTAGAACAAAACAAACCCTGACTGAAAGTTGAAGGTGTGGAATCATCCACTCAAAAACAAGGGTTTATTTGCTGGGCAAAGACACCTGGTCCTCCAGCGGCAGGGGTTAGAAGACAGCTCACGGTGCCGAGAGGGGCACCTTTGGCTGGACTGGAGGTCTCCAGTTGCTGAAGCCATCCTGGGGTCTACAACCACTCCTCCTCAGACCTCCATCTGGCCATCAGCCAGACTAAAGATGGGCCTCAATCCTCAAGTGCTCCACCTCCCAGGGCCCCGTCCCCAGTCTCATCTCCAACTCAGGACCAGCAGGACACTTTTGCTCATGCCCTTGGTTTGGGATCCTGTCAGTCTTCACAAGAGCTGAGGTCTCTGGGGGCATCCCTTATCCCCAAACCTGCTATCGTACCTTCTAGAACTCATGTTCCACCATCAGCAAAATATCCTCTCTCCTCAGACTCTTCTGTGAGTGTCCCTTCACCTTCTCACTCAGATGGAAGCCTGGCAACACCCCTCCTGCAGCCCCTTAAGTGGATGTGGCTCCCTCTCCCCCTTGTCCCCCACCCCATAGGCTGCGAGGTGGCGCAGACCCTCTCCTTCCCTTCTCCAGAAAAACGCCGGTTTTGAGTTTTCTGTCCCAAGAGCCTCATTCCTAGATTCCATCGCCTCACATTTCACCCAGGACATTGCTCCAGCACTTTTCTTTTCCTCCTGTATCAGTTCCCCATTTCAACTGGATCTTTCCTATCAGTCCACAAATGCTTTTAATTTCCATCTTGGGGGAAAAACCCCAAACATCTTTACCCCTGCTTCTCTGCCCAACTGTGCCTTGTTTCTCTTCTTAGAAATACCCTGAAGAGTTATCCGCACTTGGTGGCTCTCACTTCTCTTCCCCCCAGAGCCCGCTCCAGCAGACCCATGCCCCCAACACCATTGAAACGTCTCTGCTCTGGGCCTCGTGACACCCTCCTCCACTGACCCAATCCAACGGCCAGTTCCTTGTCCTCATGTTCCCTGACCTACCTCTGGTCGAATTCAGCATAGCTGATCACTCCGTCCCATACCACACTCCTGGTTTTCCCGTCTCTGTGGCTTTGTCTGTGCCTTCCTGACTGCCCTTCCCCCCTCCCCCACCCCAAGGCTCTCAGTGCTGTCGTGCTCACTTGCTGGACTTTGTCTATCTGTCCTCCTCCAGCGTCTACCTTGGCCCATTGACTTTAACCACCACCCACCCTGTGAGGCATATGGCGTTTATTCCTCCAGTCAGAACCTCTCCCTTCAACTCCGGACTTAGATACCACACAGGCTACAGGACACCTTGTCTTCATCATGTCACCACCAGCTCCCGATCTTTCTTCCTCAAGCCCGCTCCTTCACCCTCTTCTCCGCTCAGCGAATGGCCACTGCTCCTCCTTAAAGATCGTTTGGAGGCATCTTCGACTTTCCCACCACATGGACACAATATCATCTTTTCGGTAAGGCCTTGACATGCCATCCTACCTAAAGTTTCCAGCTTTTATTAGAGTCACCTTATCACCTCCTGTTTAAAACATTCCCCCCTTAGTATCTTCCACCCTTTGACCTGCTCCACAAGGATGGGGATTTTGGTGTCTCCACTGCTGTGTTTTCAGTGCTTAGCCTGCTGAGTGTTATAGAGAGAGACTCAGTAAATGCTTGTTGAATGAATGACAATCCTGAGGATGACGTGGTGTTGGTGGCAAGGCAGGGTGGAGGAGGGGATGAGGGTGGCAAGGGAGATTCTTAGCCAAGGGAACAATTGGTGCAGGGCAGGGGAGTCAGGGGGGCAGGGCAGGCATGTCTGGGAGTGAGGAGTTCACAGGGTAGGAGCATGTGGGACGGGTGGGGCAGGGCCCAGGTCCCAGTGTGTGTGCATACGTGGACTCCTGGGCATGGAAGCTGCTGTTGCCTCTGAGAAACAGTGGCCTGGGCCCCCACTCCCATGGTTCCTGAGAGACTGGTATGGCGGAGGCCAAAGTAGCACAGCTCAGCCAGCAGCAATGGGAAGGGACCTTGCAGACTGACCCAGGCCCCTGGGCTAGATCAGTGCCAGTAGCCTCCCGGGTCTTCCCGGCCCCATACCCTGCATGGTGGAGTAGAGGGTAGGGTGGCCTGTGAATGGAAGGCAGACTCCAGGGCACCAAGGAGCTCCACCAAGAAGCCCATTTTGCCCTGCCCTGACCTTTGCAGAGCTGAAAACTGGTACTGGGATGTTAGAGGGAAAAAATAAAGCCATCCCATCATTTGAGTGGGAGCCGGGTCACTGCTTACAGGACGCAACTGTGTTCCTCAGGTGCGATGGGGCATCGCTAAGACTGAGGTGGTGTGGACCAGGTCTGAGTGAGCACTGTAGCCAGAGCCATGGATCCCGCTTCCTGCTAGGAGAGGGAAGGCCTGAGAAGAACCCTGAGCAGGGAGGCAGCTAAGACCTTGGTACCCGAGGTCCCCATTTGGGTGGGTTCCCATCAGAGAAAAGTCCTGCATTTTCTTTGTGAGCGGCTACCCTCTCCAGGGTAGGGCTGGGTGCAGATGCAGCTCTCTGCCAGGAGCAAGGCAAAGCCCAGTTGCTTTCCTTTGGCCCTGATCTCCTCTCTTCCTTTGTGTTAATCCACACACCAAAGTCATTTGAAATTAATGTTGTCCTGGGTAAAAACATTCATTTCCTTTTAAATTTGCAAAACTTTCCCATGAAAACATTTGAATACATAACGCAACGGCACATTTTCTTTGGGAAACATCGATCATTTCCAAGGTGAAAGGCAGCATAAATATGTCTTAAGTAAGAGGCACATTCACAAAAGTACCAAGCTGCAGTAATCAACAGATTCGGGAGATTACTATTGTGTTTTGGGAATGAATCGTTACTTGTCTGAACTGTGGGGAGGTCGAGGGTGTTTTTAATTTAATGGATTAATCATTTATGTCTGAAGTTTTCCCCCCTTCTTATGGAAGCAATGCGGGAGGTTTGGATGAAGTTATAAATCATGTCAGTGTTTGGGTCTCATCTCTGGGAGGCTTGGTCTATGCGGAAGTTATACTAATAATTTGAGAAAGTTAGGAAATAGTTGCCTAGAAGTGTTCCCTTTAGCAAACCAGGTCAAGGCAGAGTTCTGGATGGAGGAGCCCCAGAAGGCGCCCAGAAGCTCAGCCGGTATGTGCAGTCCTGCCCCTGCCACCAGGGAATGGAGCAGCTCCAGGGAGAAGTCTATATTTTATTCCTGGCCTGGCAACTTTCTCTGGATCTTGATCTTCCCATCTGTATAATGGGTTGGAAGCTCTGTGAGCTCAGACCATCTGTGCGCACCAACTGCGGTTAAAACATGGTTTGAGACAAAACAAAATCTGCCCTGTATCTGTCCCATCCTGGACTCTGAATTACACCTCTCCAGGTATTTCCCAAGCATGTGACACATATCCTATCTCATCAGGCCTATACGGCAGGAAGTATATTGCTATTCCCATTTTACAGGTGAGTTTACCCACCTAAGACGTATGTCACGGAAGTGCCAGCACTAGGACTTGAACTCAGGCCTCTCTGGCTCAGAGTTCATGTCATGACCTTATGACAGAGGTGTCTCCAGTTTGGGTCTGCACTGTGCCTTGGGTGGAACAGCCTCACCCAGTTCCTATTCGTCTGAGTGGTTTCGCATGAATGATTTCTCTGTTTCTTGGGCCCACCAGCTACATACTTGGCACGCCTGCCGGCCACCAGGAGAATTCTGAGCCTTCTGAGAGGCAGGGGGCTGGCCAGGGCCTCCCCTCCCCACTCCATCATCCTCCCCTTTCTGTCCTCACTCTGACCGAGGAGAAGCTAGCAGGAGGAACTGATATAGAACATCACTCCCTTTGTGTCCCAGGCACTGGCTCGGCTCAAATAAGCCACAGGCCCTTCTCCAGGCCAAGAGGAGACCAAACCTCAGCATGTGCAGCACAGCTGGGTGACCACACCTAACTCTACCCAGGTTACTAGGGGACAGCTTTCATGCTTCTGATTCATGCTGGGGATGAATCCTACAGATGAACCTGTTACTGCTCTCTCACAACTTCCTAACAAGATGACCCAGCAAGGTAGTGTTCCTTCTGTACTGAGCACAGACAGTACCTTCTCTCCTTCCCAGTCCTTCTGCTTGGAAGCCCCCAAGCCCACTGCCTCTGTGAGTTTTTCCCAGCAGCCCAGCCCTCCTGACCCTGGGACCCTGAGCAGCATTGGTGTCTGCACAGTGGTCTGCTGAGCCCACCTAGAGCTGGATGACCAAGCTGTGCAGGTCACCAACGTCAGTCCTGCTAAGGGCAGGGGCTGCCCTTACATCTGCGCTGTAAATCCTGCATTGGATGCCTGCTGCTTCTGACCTGAGCTCAGCACCTGGGGCAGGGGTAGGCCAGGCAGGTTTCTTGTTCCCTGTCTGTGACACCCCCCACCATCACAGTGTGCCCCCATAGCAGATCAACACCAACCTGCCGACTGACCACACCTGGATTCTCCAGTAGCCACAATGCAATGTTCCAGAGTGAAGAGGCAGAAAAGGTATCAAGGCTTTGGTGTCAAGATCTATTTTGCAGTTACTAATTGTAGGGCTGAGGGTCTTGGGCAAGTAATTTAATCTTTCTGTAGTTTCCAACCCCTAGTTTCCTCATCTGTGAAACAGAGAAGGTGCCCAGCAGGTATCTGGGAAATGTTCCTACTCTAATTGTGTCTTTCATGCCATTCTGCTTTCAACAGCATCTTCCCACACAGATAGGATGGTTTACCCTCTCAGTCAACACAGCAAGCTTCACTTCCAGAATACACTTCTGGGAAACCGCGTGTCTTGTCCCTGGTCAGCCAGCAATGGACTCATGTCCTTGGGAGCAATACTGGGTCCACCTTAGTGCTGTCTCCCAGAGGAGTCGCTTAAAGGACCCAAATGCCACCCCAGGTGCTGGTGGCCAGCCCAGCCCAGGGACCCCAAGGGCTCCTGGAGTGAGGCCCACCTGGATGGCCTAGCCTGACCGCCATGGAACCGAACACAGTGCACCATGGAACGGGGTAGAAAGCCTACGGCAAAATACAGAGGTCTTGGGACTACCCTGGTGGCCCAATGGTTAAGAATCCACATGGCAATGCAGGGGACATGGGTTTGATCCCTGGTGGAGGAACTAAGATTCCACATGCCTCGGAACAGCTAAGCCCACAGGCCACAACTCCTGAGCCTGCGCACTGCAACTGGAGAGTCTGCACCACAACGAAAGATCCCATATGATGCAATGCAGATCCTGACTGCAGCTAAGACCTGATGCACCAGATAAGTAAATAAACAACCAATACAACTACTAAAAAAATACAGAGGTCCCAGTGTGCTGCCTCTGACTCTCGGACTTCAGCTTAAAGAGAAGCCTTAAATCTCTCAGCAATCAGAAAATGGATTTCGAGTGGCCTCTCTTTGGATCTCAGCAGGGAGGTTTTGCTGTTTCAACTTCCCGAGGCCCCAAGCAGCCCCTTTATCAAGAGGCTAGTGGGTGGGTAGGGAGGCTTGAACAAAACTCTCCAGCTGCACAGTCCACTCCCTACCTGAGTAGTGACAGGGAGCAGCCTAGTCTCTGCTTTAAGGCCAGCAGCACATGGAGTCCATGGGTGGGCCCTGCTCCCTGATTTGGCACCGGGAGGGAGGAAATGGTTCATCCCCCATCATTTGCTCTGTCTCAGAATTCTGGGGGAACACGAGGCAGAAGGATCCCCCAGCAATTTGTGTGGACCTGCAATTTGTGTATTCAAAGTATTTAAGACCACAGCATCTCCTGCAGAAGCCTGAGGTGAGGATAGGTTCTCACTCGTGAGTTACTCTGGCTCCTGGGCAGGTGTATTACCCCGCCCAGGCCCCTTTCCCCACAGATTTGTTCTGGAGGAAGTGAAGGGGACCAGGCTCAAGCCCTCTCCTTGTGCCCTCGGTTCTTATGGAGTGGGGGCAAGATGTGAAGGGTTGGATGGAGGATCTGGGAATTCTTGATTTCCCATTTTCAGCTGGTCTGAGGACCAGAGGGAGCTGTGCCAAGTCACAAGGAGTTGTTGTGCAGCCACGCATTCACCAACATTGTATGATGCTGGGTACCACTTGCTAGCTGTAGATGGCAGGGGCCTCTTCACACTGCAGAACACACAATCTGCCCCTGGAGTGATCCAGACACTGCCTACCAGCTGCACACACAGATTGAACTCTGAATGCCAGCCTAGATGGCTCATCCAAGGGATGTTATAACTAGGAACCTGTGTGTTATTTCTGATGAAATCCAGAAACTTCACTGTACATCTGGAGTCAAGCCAACAAGCATAGCCACAAAACCCCAGAGGATTAAGTATGTCCCAGCTCAAGGGAAATACTAATAAAATATGACTTAGGCAGTATGAATATAAAAATCTCTAAAACATCCTATTGGACACATGCAGAGGCAAGCTGGGCTTACTCTGTTGTCCTTAAATGGCTTGTCACCCAGGATCCCAGAGGCAAGTGATACTGACACAATTATCCTCAACACTGTGTACACTTTATTTCAAAACAGAAGCCCCGGACACCGGCTGGCACCAAGGATCTGGGGCTGACTTGGAGCTTTCACATTATTCTCTGGTGCACGGACATCCTGCTCTGGCTTGCTTGGTGCCAGCAGTGGGGCCCAGCTGGGCATGGCTTAACACGTCAAATTTCCCTGGGGTGCTGACCCTCCTCAATGACTCACCCCCTCCCACCTGGACTCAATTCATCAGAGGGGAAGAAGAAGTCCGGCGTTGGGGAAGAAGAAGTCCGGCGTTGGGGAAGAGCCAGACTGGGAAGTGAGTTAGCAGACTCTGCCCCTGCCCACCGCCCCAGTCCCCCTTTACATATGGGAGCAATGGGATACTTTGGGGTCAGGTATTTCTTTAAGAAGACAGAATGCAAGAGAGGAGGAGGGTTATTCTGCGCAGGCTTTGGGGGAACACTTTGGGGCAACAACATGCATGGAGCCATTTACTAACCATTCACCTGCAGGACGTGGGTCTGGAACAGCTGCTCGTGGCCGGAGGCATGGCAGGTGTAATTGCCCATGTGGATGGTGGTCACCTTGGTGATGTAGAGGGAGTCGTCCTCTCCGAAGTCCTGCTTGGGCAAGGAAGACAAGATTGGCTTCTCTGTTGAATGGGCTGGGAAGGACCGCCACATCTTGGGTTTTGCCAGAAAACAGAAACCCTGCAGCTCTGAGGACGTCCTTTCTGCCTGGCCCCTTGCTCAGCCAGAGCTGCCTGTGGGGCTGGGCAGCAGGACCGCAGTGTCTCCACTGAGCTGCTTGCCCAGACCCTGTACGTCATTTTACAACCTGCTTCACCTTCTCTGGGAGGCCCGGCCGAACGTCTTCCCCAGTACCCTTCATCTCCACTTCTATAGCTGGCCTCACCTGCCCCGCCTGTTAATCCTGCTGCTGCTTGGCTGGTTCCCTGGACTCTTGTCCACCTGTTGAGATGCTCTGGAGGGCAGCCTCCTTTGCAAACTTTTTCTTAAAAGACTGGATAGCAAATATTTTGGCTTTGTGGGCCACAGGGCTCTGTCAACTACTCAACCCTGCCGTGAGGCATGAAAATAGCCATGCTGCTGCTAAGTCACATCAGTCGTGTCCGACTCTGTGCAACCCCATAGCCGGCAGCCCACCAGGCTCCCCTGTCCCTGGGATTCTCCAGGCAAGAACACTGGAGTGGGTTGCCATTTCCCTCTCCAATGCATGAAACTGAAAAGTGAAAGTGAAGTCGTTCAGTCGTGTCCATCTGTTAGCAACCCCATAGATGGCAGCCCACCAGGCTCCTCCATGTGATACCTAAATTCATGAGTATCACTATGCTTCAATGAAATTTTATTTAAAAATGGGGTGGGCTGCATTTGGCTCACAGCGTATGGTTTGCCTATCACTGGTTTAGATCTTACTTCCCTCCCCAAATAATTTCAGGCAGCTTGCAGAAATCTGGGTAACCCCAGAGAAGGAAAACAGAACTCTGAGGAAAATGAAGGCAAACAGAAAACAAGGACAGGATGTAAAAGAGAGCAGGTGGGGTCAATGCCAGGCCCTCCATGAGAGACGGCTCAGTGATAAGCCTTGTCCCTGTGACCTCTGCAGCCTCACTGTGGGGTCCGATTTGGCCAGCACGTGGGGAGGGATGGGCAGGAGGGAGCTTTGGGCTGATCAAAGTCACCTGCTAAGCACAGGGCATGAAGCAGCTGCCTCTTCTGCAGAGCCCTGCACAATGCCAGCCCCATCCAGGCACTAGCTGCAGACAGGCTGGGGACGGAATTGCCTGGAGTTTGGTTTTAGCTACCAAACATGTCTGAGGTGCGGTACTCAGAGCTTCTGGGGCAGAACAGGTCCTGACTCCCTGGTAAGAAATGGGCCTGGCAGCACTAGCTGCAAGGAGTGATGGGGGGAGCCCGGTGCTGCCTCAGGAGGCTCAGGCTTTAGCTTGAACTCTGTCACTGACCAATGTCCCCTCATCCCTCTGGGCCCTGGCTTCCCCTGCCTGGAAGTTGAGGAAAATTCCTCTGCCCTGTCTGCTGATGGGGAAGCATGACAGACATGGGGCTGCTCCTTTTCTTCTTGTTATTTTTATTATTTTTAATTGAAGGATAACTGCTTTACAATACTATGTTGGTTTTTGCCATACATCAACATGAATCAGCCATAGGTATACATTTGTCTACTTTTCTTATTATTAACAGAAGATTCAAAACTCCTCTTGGCCCCTTGGAGACAACACCAAACCATCCCTCCTGTTATTTCTCTTGTCCTTCCTGAGCTCCCTTCTCCCACGGAAACAATTTGGTGGCAGGAGGGACAAAGGCCACTAGTCAGTGTGGCAAGGGCACAGCCACAACCACGAGTCCTTTAAGGATGCTTTCTGGCTAGTTAACCTAATGAGGGGTGCAGGCCCAAGCGAGGTCTGGGTTAAGGAAGGTGGAAAGTGGATGTATGCAGCCTGCTCTTGGTATCAAGGAAAACGATACTCAGAAGTGCTCCCACTGGGGTAAAACACTGGAGAAGGCTGCAGGAACCCTTAAGAGTTTTCTCTGAAACATTGCTCTGCTTTAAAAAACCCCATTCTGATTACCCGGTGGAAGCTTCAATAATAAAAATAAAACACCAGATAGCTGATTTGTCCTGTGTCACAACAGAGTCGTAAAGGGTTCATACCTGAGTCGCTTATGAAAAGTTAATAGTCACTTCTGGGGATGACATATTTCTAATCTGAGCTGTTTACCGTGTTAAAACCTAAGTCTGAAGGAAAATGCATTTTGCTTGGAGTCTCAGAGGTTGGAAAGGCATCTTGAGAGACAGCTGGGGAGCCGGGTGTGGCCCCGACCTTGGGAACCCCTCTGTCCCTCACTTGGTTGGTTCCCAGACAGACTACAGACTCCATCCCAAAGGGCGACACCATACCCGTCTGCTCTCGGAGTTTGGTGCTAGGGGTCCCCTGGCGTTTCCCTCTGGGCTGCCTTCCTGAGCCTTCATATCCACAGCCCTTCCTTATAGGAGGGCCCTTGTAGCCAGTCTTAGGTTCTGGAACCCTCTGCTCATACTGCCACCTCAATGGGATGGTGTGGTCACGGGGACTGCAGGCTGAGAAGAGCCCCCAGGGTGAGGTGCCCACAGTCCACTGCAGGGTGGTGCTAGGTGACACCACCAGCTCAGTGTCCATGAGCTAACTGTGCGCTGGGAATCTTGACACACATTGCCCAGTTTAAGCCTCAGAAAAAAGCCCTGAAAACCATAAAGCAAAGCAAAAGCCAGTCCCCACAGGATGGGAAAGTAGAACCCTCCTGCACAATATATTCAGAGTCTGACCTTCTCCACCACCTCCACTGCTATCACCAGAAGCTCGATGCAGTGACCTCCACAGCTGCGCTCAGGGTCTGACCTCCACATCACAGCCCAATGATGGCCCTTGTCTGACTCCCATTTAGCATACTGTTTGCCACCTGTCTCCCTGACTAGCATGTGAGTGCCCTAGGGGAGGGCAGGGACTCTGGTGCCCGCTGCTTACTGCTGTGTCCCCAGTGCCTGGCGTAGGGCTGACACAGGGTGGCCCTCAGTAGATACTCATTGAGCAGACCATACGAGGCATTGAGCTGGGCTCTCTGCAGGGGCTTTCCTGATTTTGGTTCTTTGGACTGGACAATGGGCATGTCCAGGATGTGTCCTGCCTTCTCATGCCCCCAGATGTTGCCAATCATGTGGCGGTACAAATCAAGTGGCTGGCAGGGAGGCAGAGAGCCAATCTCCGGTCTTGTCTCCACTTCCCAACCCTGCCTCCTTCTCCAAACTGCATTCTCAGACCTGGGCACACTGGGAGGGCTCCACACATGGCAGCAGGCAGAGTCCATGTAACCCCAGACTAGGCTCATGGCTTCTGTGAGCCTCTAACAGAGCTGCTTGGAGAAGGAAATGGCAACCCACTCCAGTGTTCTTGCCTGGAGAATCCCATGGACAGAGGAGCCTGGTGGGCTGCTGTCCATAGAACTGCACAGAGTCAGATATGACTGAAGTGACTTAGCATGCACGCATGCGTTGGAGAAGGAGATGGCAACCCACTCCAGTACTCTTGCCTGGAGAATCCCAGGGACGGAGGAGCCTGGTGGGCTGCTGTCTATGGGGGTTGCACAGAGTTGGACACAACTGAAGTGACTTAGCAGCAGCAGCAGCAGCATCAGAGTTGCTTAGCCTCTGGTTTTTCCTCAATGTTCCTGGGAGCAGAGGTGTGATCCCTCAAGTGTGGAGGGTGTGGGGATGCTGGATGGGTGATGCACTACTTGGAACACCTAACTCATTACCAGCCTGTGACTCAGGCTCTGGGGAAAACGTGATTCTGTACTCCAAAAAATAAAAAAAAAAAAAGGTCTCTGGGCTGAAACAAAAGGCATCCTATAATTATAGAAAAAAAGTGCATATTGTTTTCTGGGACATGAATACTGGCTACAGAAATCAAATTTCCCTCATTGGATGTAAAGAAATTACTTTAAAAATTGATTTATAAGAAGTTACATAAAACTAAAGCTGCAATCCTTTCTCTCCTGAAGGTTCTCTGAGATGTGTCTGAATACTGCTATCAGTGCTTGATTGCATCTCTGTAATTGTCTTTTTATGGATGGCTTTTTTTTCTTTTGCTCTGATGCACAGAAATGTATTAGCAAAATCAAGGTTCCTTCCAGAAATAAACAGATGCTAGATTAGACCATTCTTTGTATTGATGCACATATGTCTTTGGAAAAGAGACAATTTTACTTAAAGAAATGGTTTTTGCCTTTTAAGAAGCTATTTTCTAGGTATCTGCCCTTAATAAAGCAAGCAATTAAACAAGATTTAAGTATTAAACAATATTTAAGCAGAGGCAAGATGGGAGATGTTGTCACAGTGATACATGTGAGTCAGGTCGAAGTAATATGAAAATGAGCCATCAGTGCTGACTGTTTAGTGACTAAATGTTAAACACAAGGGCTCCAGAATGATTTCAGAGGTGAGGTTAATGGTATTGTCAATGCTGGACTTCCCTTGTGGCTCGGCTGGTAAAGAATCTGCCTGCAATGCCGGAGACCTGGGTTTGATCCTTGGGTTGGGAAGATCCCCTGGAGAAGGAAAAGGCTACCCACTCGAGTATTCTGGCCTGGAGAATTCCATGGACTGCACATGGAGTCGCAAAGAGTCAAACACCACTGAGTGACTTTCACTGTTCACTGTCAATGCTGCAAGTTAAAACTCCATTTAGAGACATTTATTCCAAGCTTTTCTAACTCTGCCCTTCTCAGGAGCTCCCTTGGCTCGCTTTGGAGAGGACGGAGAAAGTGGAGGGTCTTTCCCTCCCGGCTGATTTGACTCTGTCCCCCTGAATCTCATGAACCCTAGCGTCCCACCTGCACAAATGGACCCAAACACTGTAGAGCCTTGGTGACGGCAGGTCCTCAGAGCTGTCTGCACTGCACATGCCCCCTGCATACAGCACTACCTAACAGGCGGGCAAAACACCTAAAGCACCCCTCTAGCCAGACCCCTGGACACACCCCTACCCTCGCCCCACATAAGGAATTAGCTTGCCCCCCTTGGAAGCAAGCAAGCAAGGGAAACTGTTATTTTTGCTCCCCTCTGCTGCAGCAGGGTCCTCAATAAAGCCTTGCCTAAATTTCTTGCTGGCCTCTAGTCAATTTCTGTTGACTGAAGGAAGGCCAAGAACCCTGGTCGGTAACAAATTGAAGTTTCAGACCATCTAGAACCTGCTGCCTTCATCTGGGAAGCCTGTAAACCTCCCCCGGGGACACTTGTATCATGAGTCCCCAAGCCAAAAGGGCCTTCCAAGTTCCTCTAACCTGGATCACACTGTCATCCAAGACTGCTGATCAGCATTCTTGCTATTTATGAAACATCCTGGAGAAGATTTGATTACATTTCTTTCCATGGCTCATTTCAGGGACCAACAAGGCTTGCAATCAGGAATTTTCTCCTATTATGGTGTTTAAAACTTGTATATACCGCTGGAAGCGGGTGCAACTCTTTTTTTGTAGGGAGACTTGGCAATATCCATCAAAACAGAAAATGTGTCCACCCTCGATGGAGTTACTCCACTTCTAAGAACTTCAACACCTACTTACAGAAATGTGCAAAGAGGTATGTATAAAGATGCTCACTGCAGTGTTGTTTGCAGATGGTAAAGCCTAAAAGTAGCCTGAATGTGAGCTCCCCGGCATGGGGCTTGGAGCTCTGCATTTAGGGTCTAGAAGCTGGATCAGAACCTTCCTGAGGAACCCTGTACCTTTGATAAGGGGCCAGAAGTGGTCACTAAGCACAGGTACAATGGAGAATGAGGGGTGACCCTGAGGAGGCCACTGAGAAAGCTAAGGCCAGATGAGGTACCTTGAAGGGCAGAGTCCCCCATGAGCTCTACAAGCTGTTGTACCATGGGCCAAGCTCTGTCTCTCGGAGAGCTTTGGCCAATCCTCCTAGTGGTTTGAACTCATCCAAAGCTCAAAAGAACCGGATGTGCATCCGTAACCAGGGTTTATTTGACAGGAGCTGGAGAGAACTGGCCAAAGCCTTTGAATGCTTCAAGTAGAGTGTTTTCCAAGATCTTAAAACAAAATGTACCCAAGCGTTTAATGAGATTATTTTAATGCAGAACCTACAACCACCATCCAGCATGTTGCAAACAGCTCTCCATGCTAATCAAACGCCTCTCATCTTTTTACAATGGATTCATGACTGGTTCATATAAAGACAATAAAAATTAAATGAGTCATAAGCTCCTAAATCATTCTCTTTTGGTCTTTTTAATAACTCACTTCCAAAGAAGAGCTGGCTGAGAGCGTATGCTTCATTAGAGTTATTTGTTCATGGTTTTATACCATCTAGGCATGGGAAAAAAGGGAACCTTTTAACATATCCTTCAAACACTGCCACAAATACTTTCTTCTAATGGGTTTTGTTTTTCTGCTTTTATCACTGTACTCCGCCTGTCGACATTTGAAAGCCCCAAATAGGGAGATTTGGTGAAAGAAAAAAACCAACAAAAAGAGTGGCTCTTTCAAGTCATTTGCAATATACTGGGGTTTGTTGTGAGCTTTCTTTCTTTCTTTTTTTTTTTTTAAAAGAAGAATACAATAGAAAAATGTTTCCTCTCCCTGAGAATATCTTCGCCAAACAACTCCATGCACTGGTCTAAGAGCTTTCTGTCTTCTCTTTGCTGTGGCAGCAGCAGCCAATGAGACCTGGAGCACCAGATACGTGGCTGCACCCGGAGTCCACTGAGGCTCAGGTACTGTAGCCGTTACTGCTAGAGCAGAAGGTAGGTGCAGCTGCCTCAGACGAGACCCTGGCAATGCTGGGTGCTAGGTGCTATTATCCTAAGAGCAAGGAACCCATGAAACTCTAACTGGGGTGTATAGGTTGGCTGCAGGCCCTGGTAAGTTCCTGACACCCCTGAGTGACAGAATTCCACTTGCTTCATAGGACTGTGATGAGGATTAAATGAGATGGTGCTTCTGAATGGACTATCACGGAGAATGGCCCCCCAGACGCAGCAGTGTCTTGGTACCGATGGTAGAAATACCTGTATTAACACTAGCAAGGATTCAGGGGTCAGCTAATTTCTGGGACTTTGGGGATGCCTTCTCCCTGCTTCTGCTTCCCTCATGGGCAGCCTCTATGTGAGGAAGACAGTTACGTGGCGAGGGCAGGTGACATTGTTGGAGCAGGGGGTGCAGACTGGGTTTGGGGACGGTCTTTTCACTTCCTGAGTACCTGCTGTCTGTGGTCTGGGCAGGGCGTTGAGGCCGGGATGGGACCTGCTTCTGCAGACAGTGGGGCAGCCTCCCCCAAACCCGAAGAACACCCAGTGTACAGGCCCGGCTAGGTGAGGAGTGTATGGATCTGCAGCTGAGATGGGCCCCACCCCGGACTGAAGACTGGCTCTGAGCCCTTAGGAGACAAGGAAGATTGAAGCTCTGAAAAACAGAGCTTCCTGGCTCCTGTGCAGGACTCATATCCCACAGGGCCCTGTCTCCCAGGTGATTTCCTTATCACAGCACTACATGACCCCAGGGCCCAGAGAGCCCTCAAAGGGGACCCGGTTGGTCCCCTTCCTGCTTTGGTACCTATGGTGAGGGGATCTCACTACCTCCTAAGGCACAGTCCTTCCCTAGCATAAGCTCCCCCCACAGGTTCTGGTTGTGGCCCCTCTGGGATGATGGGGTGCCCTTCTCCCATGTGACTCTGTGCTGTCTCAGCAGAGGCCAGAGGCTGGGCGGGCTGACCACAGGTCCATGGGGCTGGGGGGCGGTGCTGAGAGGTGCAGGGTCACCCTGGCACACCAGCGTGTGTGCCAGCAGCCTGGCCCGAGACCAGAGCACTTTCCGAGCTGGAGCCGTGGCCCTGGGTCCTTGAGGGTTGAGGTGGGGGCCTCAGGGCCAGGTCTGAAGCTGCCAGACCCACAGCTGCTCCAGTAGAGATTCCAGCAATTGGCTGGGAAGTAAACAAATTACAGGCCGCCCTTTGTGAGCTCCGGAGACCGTGCACAAGTAGAAACTGTCATGCAAACAGAAGGAGGTATCGTAATCCGGAGACTCACTGCCGGGAGGTGGGCAGAATTCCCACCCCATCTGGGGGGCGCCTGTCTGGGGGGCCTTTGCACTCCTGGTACCCAGTGCTGCCCTCTGCTCGGGGGGGTTGTTTTTCTGGTTGCAGCTGAGTCAGGGCCCCTCATGGTCCGGGCTGCAATGAGATTGACATGTCTTGCTGCGGGGAGGGCTCAGGCAGCCTTGGCGGGGAACACCAGGTCCCCAGGACCTGCTACACTGTGTTGCGCTGCCCCCTCGAAGCCAGGGAGAATGTCTTTGCTGTATGATCTGGCACTGGGTTTGTCACTCAGTAAGTGAATCCAGAGGAGGGTTCCTCACGTGTGCTGTCTGGACAACTGTGTATACACTAGCGACTCCTGACTGCTCCTGACAGCGACATCGCTCACTGGGGAATCTGAGGGGCTCCTCCTTGCGCGGCTCCGGGCTAAACGGGTACATTTACTTTCTGAGCAAATATTATTCTGATGCTTGGCGCCTCCTTGATGTTGGCAAGTCAGAAAAGTTTAATTACATGTGTCATTAGCATGGCATTCTGTAATAGCTCTGTGACCGAATTCATTAACGGAATTCTTAACAGATAAGACAAGACAAATTAATATTTTGTTGCCCATGAAAGCTTCTCATTAAGAGAGTAGTGAAAAAGTGATTAATATTTTGTTGCCAATCAAGATGTCTCATACAAATGACAAAGAAAGGAGGTCCACACCTCTGTGCGCTCTCTAATCTCCCCGCCTTGGGTTTTGTAAGCTGATCAGCTTTCCCTGTCAGTGTACCGTTTCCGAGCCGGTCGCTCATTACAAGGCCTGTGATCGTGCTGTGTTTCATCTCTGACTATGACAGGAGCGGATGGGCGCTGAGATGCCACAGGCTGGGGGGCTCTACCAGCCCACTGATGCCTGATCTTTGCTCTACCATGGTAGCTCCCCCGGACTGTTCTCCCCTGATCCATCCTGCTTCAGGAATGCCCTGTGTATCCTGATGACCCAGCTCTGCCCTGATCCAGCCTAATTTCCTCCTACGGCTACTCCCCTCACTGTCCATAGCAGGGCTGTGCTTAATGAACCCCTGCTGTGTGCCAGTCACTGGGTGGGGTGCCCCCCGCCAACATGCTCAGCCTGAAAATGCCCTCTCAAGGAGGACAACCTCATCTCCGCTGCCCCGCAGGCTCAGAACAGGTGTACGGCTCACCCAGGGCAGCCCTGGACCCACTGGAGGTGCTGGTCAGTGTCTCCCCCTGGATGAATCAAGGCTGACCTGAATCAAGGTGATGACAGGCAGCAGGGACCATCCCAGAGTCACATCTGCCTGATGGGGGCCTTACCAGACAGCGCTGACTGCTGGTTGGGCACTCAGGCTGCAAGGGGTTGAGAGTGCTGTCTGGTGGGAGAAGTAGTAATAACAGAAATAGTGAAAATGAGAGCATGATAGCATGGACATCATGTGTCCATGAACACACACTTCATGTGTCTTTTAATCCTCATTATAGCCCTATGAGGCAGGATCTATTCATCCCCTTTCCACAGAAGAGGAAACTGAGGCTTAGAGAAGTCAAATGCCATGTCCAAGGTCGCTAAGCCAGTAAGTGGTAGAGCTGAGACTTAAACCCAGGTCCCTTTGACCCTGGAGCCTGTGCCCTTCATGAGTAAGGCTTTGCTGTCTCTCTCCTCTCTTGAAGGCAGGTATACATGTGTGTGTATGTATATGTGTCTGTGTGTGTGAGTGTGCTGTGTGTGTGTTTGCACATGTCGGGCCAGGACCCCTGTGTGGCTAGCACTGCCCTGCGCCCTCACTTGGGGGTTTCTCAGAAGCTGAGGGCCCTGCTTGCTCGCGGGCCGCTCACTTGCCGAGAGGAGCAAGTGTTTCCTGTGAGGTAACGAGAGGCCATTAATCTCCAGTTGCACCACAATTACCCAAATTGCTAACCTCTCTGTGAAAAGTAGAAATGCAATTGAGTTGGTGCTGGAGGCATGTTCGAGGGAGGGGAAAGACACTCAAAGTAATTTAATTAACTGATGGCAAGTGCATTAAAAGGAGCTCTGCCTCTGCCTTTATTTCTCATGTCTTTAAATAGAGCATCGAGCAATGCACACGGACGTTTAGACACAGGCAGGCCTGACCTAGTTCTGAATTAATCACCACTGGCCAATCATGGTTAAAAGCTGACAACCCACCTTGAGAGGTTCGCATGCACAAACGTGCACCCCAGCAACACATACAACATGCACACGCACACATACATGCACAGCCTAGTCTTCACAAGCAGGACACTGCCTCCCCTTGCTAAGATCTCAGACAAGCCCTGGGCATCTTAGGCTCAGAGAAAGAACTCTGCCCACTGAGCACCTGACCAGCATGCAACCAGGCTGGTGCTGGCACTGACATTCAGAGGTGGGTGGATACCATCCGTGCTCACTATAGAGGGGAAACTGCAAGGAAACCATCTTGCCTGGTGTGACAAAGGTGGGGGAAGGGCACTTCTGCCCAGCCATAGCCAGGGCTGGACTCCAGAGTGACCCGCCTCTTCCCATCTGCTTCCCCAACCATCTTCAGTGTGCATCCAAAGGGACCCAGAGAGTAGCAGAGTCCCAGCTTTGTGATTTCTGTTACCCTCTCTTTCCACAAAGCAGTCTCAGAGCTGGATGAGATCTTTAAGGTCATAGGGTTTAGCTGCCTTCTTGTGGCTGGCAGCACTGTTCACTATGACCCTGAGCTTGTATGCCTCTAGGGATGGGGAGCTCACTATCTGATGTGATGGGTCACTTCAGTGTGGGGCAGGGCTGATGGCTGGAGTGGTGCTCCATCCAAGCAGTTCCAATTGGTCTCTTTTTGGGGTGCACCCTGGCCCTTTTGCTAGTCCAACTCATGGGGCCACACGGCCCAGGCCAGTTCTCTGTCACAGCACCTTAACCCCCACCTTACAGCTGCTAGCGTGAACTGACCACTGACTCCACAGGTCTTCCTTATTGGGGCCAAGTGGCCCATTCTGGGTTGGCCTGTCCTGAGCCAAGGAGACCAGGGCTGCTTGTCTTCTGCCTGAAACTTGAATTCTTGTCACTGTAGCTCAAGACCTATAGACCATCCTGGCAGCACCCTGCATGGGTGACATTACTCCATCTTCTCACATGAACTCCTGGGAAACCACCGCCTCCCTACCCCCCTGTGCCAAACCAGGGCCAGTGCACACTCTTCAATCCTTCTATTCCTCAAGGCCCACAGAAGGGAGGCACCACTAACATTGCTTTTCTAATAGATTAATTCACTGAGGATCCGTTTAAGAAACTGTCCAGTCATAGAGGCAGAATGGGGTGATGCTGGGACCCCAGTGCAGACTCCCTGGGGCCCTCAGAGTCCAGGAGGACCCCCCATTGCTCACGTTGGGCTGTGAGGACACAGGAACTCTTTTTCCTCTCAACTCATCACATCCATACTCCTTGCCCAGCAAACAAGACCCCTGGGTAGGTCCCTCTGGTCTGATCTCATTTTCTTTCACCTCGCCCCCTGCCCCTGCCTTCCAGTCAACCATCCCAGAGGCTACCTCTGCCCTCCACAGGGGGTGCCCTCTCCCCAGTGTCCAGCTGTCTGTGTTCTTCCCAGCTTCAGGATCTAGAGACTCCCCTGGGAGAGAGAGAGCATCTCGCCCCACAAGCCAGATGCTCTCCCCTTCCCAGGAACCTCCTGCCCTGCCCACCAGACCTCCCCCCAGTATTCACCTTATTCTGGGCCTGGCTGGAAGTTTGCAGACACCATCCATCCATCCTATTCTCTGTACAAGGTGGGACTGACAGACCCAGACAGCAGGCTGGATGGCACCAATGGGGGATATGAAAAGAAAGCCCTCTGGTGCTGCAGCTTCCACAAGGCATCTCACACAGCTGGCCTTCCCAGGTGATGGGTCTGAGCTTAGACAGAGCCTGATGACTTACATTGATGTCTTCCAAATCCAGGAAGTTTAGGGCCAGCCCGTTGCGCTTCCAGATGATGGGTGGCCGCAGGTCTCCGCGGACGGCGCAGGTCAGTACCGTGCTCAGTCCCACAGTCACTGTGGCCACACTGACCCGCTCCTCGGGGGCGAGGCTGAGCTGCACCACCTCTGCAGGGAAAGGAGATGCTGTCAGCTGCAGGCCCAGTGGGGTGAAGTCTCTACTCGAAAGGATGTGGTGAAGGGGATCTACTGCAGGTCAGGGGCCCGGGGAACTTCAGGGATCAGAAGCATTATCCACAGAGGGCTGGCTAAATGGACAGATGGACACAACTCCTGGGAGAGGAGCCACAACTTATGTCAAACGCTCCAAGGGCTCTGTGAATCACATCAGGTCAGGAACCAGAGCCAGCGCAGGGGAAGTGTCTGGTGTGGATATGTGAGTGGAGCCAGGTAGGTGGGCTGCTGGGGCCATGCGGCTGCCCTGCTGAAACTGAGGAGCCAGATGCGCCGGCCCCGCCCTGCACTCACCAGGCCCCATGGAGTCCGGCCCTTGCCAAGTGCAGTCAAGGTCCGCTGGCTGGGCCGACAGGTTTCTCGCCCACCTGGAGGCAAATTAAAGGTTGCGCTGTCTGCGGTCTGGGGAGAGAACTGGCTGACCTTTGAAGGCTTGCTGCTGCCTAAGGAGCCTGTGAACTTGGATTTGAGTTTCTGTTCAGCGACCGTGCACTGCAGCCTTTACTTTTTTTGAGGTGTACTTTGGGCTGCACAAATGACTAATCCTTGCCGCCTCACACTTGATAACTGGCATTAAGACTGATCACTTGTCAGGCAAATGGGGAGGGTCTAAATCATCTCCTTTTCAGAATCACAGACCTTTCGGAATTCTCAGGGTTAATGAAAAAAATCAAACTCAGGCTACTCAAATGCCAAAATGCGATGAGGTTTGGAGTGGGGAGTTGCTAGCTTCACTGACTGCATGGCCTCCCTACTGCCCTTCTCATATCTTCTTGGGCAGCTTGGGGAGGCAGCCCGGGCGGAGGGAGGTGGGCTGGCTCTGGGGGCCTGGCTTGATTCTAGGATGCCAGCAAAGGGTGCTAGGACCTGGGGGGCCCTGACAGGCGTGGAGCAAGGCCCAGAGTTGGGACCTGAGCTCTGTGACTTAGTGGGACGTGTCTGAGCTGTGACCAGGCAGCACACGGAGGCTCACACTCTCTTGCTAGTATGTGTGTGTCAGGGGGATGGGGTGGTGGAGAGGGGAGCAAAAACCGTCACAGGGGCCACACACCGCAGAGCAGGTGCAGTGGGAGCTGGTACAGTGGAGACCAGTCCAGTTCGGGCAGCGAAGCCCTTCCCCCAACTACAAACATTCATGGCCCAGCCCTGGGCCCACAGAGATGAACAAGATATACACTAGGTGCTTAGTCAGTGCTCGTTGGATGGCTGAATGAAAAATGAAGGAAATAGAAATACAGAAGGAAAAAAAAGCAACAGGCCAGTGGGGAGGGGACAATCACACACAGGAAAAATGGGACTCCTGGTGAAGCAGCCACATGAGGAAAAGATAAGCACCGAGTGATTGATGCAGACGCAAACGGCATAATATTTTATAAACACCAAAGTGATGCATTTCAAGCACCCTCTTAAATCATGTTCAACTTGCTGCCCTCCCACCTCTGAGTCATGAGGCTTATTGCTCAGGGCAGAGAAGGCACTAACCCCCCTGTAGCAAGACCCAGGTTTCAGAGATTCAGAGGGGCAGAGACGGGGAGAGGGATTTACTAGTATTGTTTAGCTCCCGCTGTGCCCAAGTACAGAGGAGACCATTTTCCCTCCTGGGATGAGCCTTGAGGCCCTGTGGAAGTGGGAAGGGGTGTGGAAAGCCCCCTTGTCCCCAGGGGAATATGGAGGGACACAGCGGGAAGGGCAGAGAACTTGCCTGCTAGTATGCAGGTGAGGGGAACCAAGGAGGCTCCAAGAGGAGGCTGAAACCTCCCTTACCCGGCTGGCGCCCCTCCCCACCTACGGTGACCACACGGACGCGGCAGAGAGCCAGGGTCTGCATTCATCTGCCAGAGACCCCTTGATCCTGAGTGGTGTGGAGGGGACCAGTGGTTCATGGCTGGGCCATGGTGTGCTCTGTGCTTCTGTACTTGAGGACGGCTTTGGACTCTCAGACCTGAGCCTGTTTCAGTGGGGGCTTGGGAGGCCGAACTGTTGGGAAGCGTGGGACTCTGGACACCAATGGGCTGAGAGTGCCCAGACCAGGAGCACAGTGGCGCTGATCCCTGCTGAGGGTGCACTTGGGCAGGGCGACCAGGGACCCTTGCAGTGGGGACCAGAGGTGGCAGAGGACAGCCAGCCGTATGCTTCCCTCCACACTCAGAAACACAAAGTTGTGTTTTAAACAGTTGTAGAAAAATGTCTGGAGGAGCCTGTAGCACAGGGCTGAAAATAAACAAGCAAGCAAACAAACCCAAGTGGGAAGCCTGTGTGTCTCGCCATCCGCTGCTGGGATGGCTGATTCCCACATTTTTCCTGAGTGTACCCCCAAGCATTTGTATGTCTGAAGATGTGAGATTTCACGGGAAAGACTCAGGCAAAATTAGAATGCGTGAATACTGACAAAACCATCATAATTCTGCTCCTGTCAGCTACACAAATATTAACCAAACAGCAAATATTTGGATCATTTAAAGTTTAATTAAATGAATGTTTTATTAGATTTAGTTCATGTCAATATTCCCTAGGTCCTTTAAAAATTCTAGAGAGATTTATGGCCAACAAACTGCTCTTCACTGCCGGTGTTTTACTGTTCAACACGTGTTCCCCGGCAGGCCCCACTTCCCTGCTAAGTGACCTCCCAGGGTGACTTCCCAGCAAAGGAAAAATGAGCCTCACAGGTGGGGGCTCGAGTGAACCAGGCAGATGTGGGGCTTTGGCTCTGGTCCTGGCCCCCGGTGCTGCCGGAGATCCCCAAGCCACCTTGGGCAGGTCCCTTCCTATCCCTGGTCCCCAGCTGAGTCATGCAGGGTTGGTCTAGGAGGGCTCTGGGGGCTTGGCCAGCTTTTAGGCTCTGGATTCTGCATGCACGGTTCTGAGAAGACGTCCCTGTTCATCCTTCTTTGTCCTGCCAGTGCCTGGTTGCTGCTTCCCCAGCACCATCTGTCTCTGTTCCCTGCCCACTTGCCGTGATGGTACAAATGATGCCTCAAGGGGCAGCGTGAACAGATGCCAAGCCCCCAGGGGTTCCCTCCTGCTGCTCCCTGAGCCCTCCCTTCCTCTCCATCTGGGTCCTCGAGAACCTCCTGTGTGGTCACCGCCTGCCCCCAAACCCCAGTTTGTCCCTGCTGCCCCTGAGTGTCCTGGTCACCACTTGGAGGACAAGGATATCATGGCTCTGCTCAAAAGCTACCAGCGGCTCCCCATCACCCACAGATTCATCACGAATTGAGAACAGTCCCTGACCTTGCCCCACAGTTTCCCAGGTGACTCAATGGTACCTGCTGGCTCCCATACCACTGTGGTTTGGGGCCTAAGCTTGTGCCTACTTGGCACCTTCTACTTGTCTATTCTGAGACCCTTAGCCCCAGTCTCTAGGATGACCTCATGGGATGTTTCTGGGACCCTGCAGTCTTCACATAAGGGGAAACTTAGACAGACACTAGGTGAAGAAGATTGAAAGTTGTCCTGGTGAACCTGTCTTGACTTTTTCAGGCTTAAGTAACAGAAATGCTCCGAAATGCTCAACACACTTAGGAAAAGAAAAAAGAAAGGGATTGATCTTCATGCCCGTAATTGGGAAAGCTCAGGGGTGGAGGAGACTGCAAGCATCCAGGGCCCTTGACAACGGCACTCTGCATGGCTGCAAGGAGTCCAGGGGTGGCCTCATGTTCACATTGTCCCTGTATATGGGATCCTGGAGAAAGGGCCCAAATCTTTCCTAAGGGCCCTGCAAAAAAGCATGGACTGAACTCTGATTACCCAGACTCATCTCCTATGTTCTTTCATGAAGCAATCTCCCAGGCCAGGTGATGCAGTGCTCTGCAGTCACAGGACTGACTGACCCACAGCCCTGGGCCATGTGACCACCTCTGGACCAGGTGCTGGGTGGTTAGAGGTGGGGTCAAATGTCATGACAGACAGGGTGTATTGGGCAGATCAATACCCTGTGGCCATGGACGACACACAGAGAGGTCCTCTTTGGTTCCCTCCATCCCTTCACAGCCCCATCTGGAAGCCTAGGCATGGTGAAAGATGATGGGAAGATGGGTGGAGCGGTGTTGAGAAGACAATGAGAGTCATCAGAAGGAAAAGTGATCTCAGTTATTGCACCTACCCCCAACCTGCAGGGTGGCAGTAGTGGTAAAGAAACCATCTGCCAATGTTGGAGATGTAAGAGAGGTGGATTTGATCTTCGGGTCAGGAAGATTTCCTGGAGGAGGGCATGGCAACCCACTCCAGTATTCTTGCTTGGAGAATCCCACGGACCGAGGAGCCTGGCTGGCTATAGTCCACAGGGTAGCAAAGAGTCAGACATGATTAAAGCGACTTAGTGTGCATGCACGCATACACGACTACATGCCTGAGTGATAGCGGAGGGCTTTGTGGTGGTGGTGTGGACCAGCTGAGGAGACCCCACAATCCTCTGAAGTTTCCCATTGTGATGGGGACTGGAGGAGGGCCAAGAAGCCTTGGATTGTGGAGCTGGCCCTCATATGTGTTCCGTGAACACACTGCCTGAACTACTGTGGGCTGAAGCTCACCAGTGCCCGGGCTCGCTGGTAGATGAGGGGACTCAGATGTGTCTGGACCCGGACTCTGCTCCGGTGGGGTCGAGAGTCATTGGAGAGGGAGGTGGAGAAGCCACACTGCAGCCCTCCAGGGAGCAGCTGTGGAAGGGCCAACGAGGGTTCCTTCCAACTCTTGACTGTGGCTTTGCTGCTCCCATGTGCTGACCATCTCTGGTTCCAGGGCCACTCTGTGGGAAGTGTCCATAGGTTTCTGGGGCACTGAGCAACAAGACCTGCCTTGTGCCCAGAGTATGTTGGGGGAAGTGACAGAGGGCTGGGCTGGGGGCTCCGGTCAGGTCCGGGGTGAGAAGATATCTGTAGAAAGAGGCTAGAGTCTCTAGAAAGAGAGGGCTGGACTGGGGAGCTTGTCCAGCACTGCTGGCAGAGGTGCCCACAGAGAGATGATGTCCTTGCTGTAAGAGCCACACTGGAAGGCTGCAAGGTGGTAGGCAATTGGAGGAGAGCAAGGGAGATGGGGCTTCCTCACAGCTTGGGACATCTGTCTCCCTATAGGCCAAGCCTTCGGACATTAGTCAGCTTCCCCTTATTCCTCGTGGGAGGAGGAGGCTCAGGTAGCGTTGCCATGACTACCAAAGTCAGCACAAGAGAGACCTTTCTGCTTCACTTGAGGCAGGAGATAGATGGGGCCCAGGCTGAGCAGCTGGAACCTGTCCCCTGTGGACAGATGCTCCATGATGAAGATGATGGCAGGAGTGAGGAGGAGCTGAGTCCTGCTCGGATGAAAGAGAGAGACATCACAGGTTTCTCATTCTTGAAGTCAATGAGCTCTCCCAAACTACACGTGCACAGAAAGGTTCCTCAGAGGTCAGAGAAGGGAGTGGGCTCCAGACCATAATATGTTCAGTCAGTTTCCCAGAAGCCCTTGTCCTGGAATCCATTCTGGCTAAGACATGTGTATGCACACGGTTGGCGGTGCTGAATCAGACCAAATGTGGACTCAGAGCCAGGCAAAGCAAGATGATTGGCCAGGGGAAACCGGAAGACCTGCCCGGTATAAGTGATTTAAACTACCCCAAAGGCATGATTCTTTCTCTGAGCCCACCCGTGTATATCCATCCACACTTACTTTTTTTCCTCCTAATAAATGCTTTACTTGTTTCACTTCTTTCCACCTCTTAATAATTCCTTTATTCAAAGCAGAGCTTGTCACTGGCCACTGGCCCTGGTGGTCTAGTGACTAGGATTTGACACTCTCACTGCCTCAGCCTGGCTTCAATCTCTGGTCCAGGAACTGAGATTCTGCTTCAAGCTGACGCAGGCTGAGACACCCGAGATCACACTCAGCAGGCTGCGTGGTGGTGGGGGTCCCCCCAGCGCTGTCTGACCCTCTGGTAACTAGCACAGTGCCTGGCACACGGCAGGTAGGCTTCAGCTGCAGTCCTGGAAGACACGTCGCTGGCTCTCAAGGCCCTTCAAGCCATAGTGGCAATGCCCTTGGTTTTCCAGACACAGCCCTCACTTCCCTCCTCATCCATATGCCCTCAGCGCTCCTTGGAGCTTGGAGAGACGGGGAGGTATGGGGGATTAATGGGCCCACCACGAGCAAGCGAACAAGCACCCTTCCTGGAAGCAGGAGGCCATAAAATTTGAGTCGCGGGAGAATTGGGTTTTAGTTCCTATTACAGCTTTCCCTTAATCTCAGACACTATTTCTCACACTGACTTGAACTCGATGAGACACTCATAAACCCATCAGCACCCTCTCAAGCAGGCTTCTGTTGCTTCACAGCAATAGAAATTAAATTTCTCAAATTCCTGTCAAGTTGGCGTTAGTTTTCTTATGTTAGAAATGCACTAATGGAACGCATTCCTACCTGGACATTTGCCATTTTTCAAATGATACTCTTGGTGGAAAGACTCTGAAGCTCAGTCTACTGGCTCCCACATCCCCGAGTGGACTGAGCTTGGCTCAGGGCAAACCTGGGCTTGGGGGCTGGCTGGGAACCAGGAAGGCCTGAGAGAGACCCCAGACCAGGTGCTCAGAGACCTACCAGAGGTGGCCTCTTTCACACTGTTCTCTGCCAACAAGCAGTCTCCCGTGCCCTGGGGGAATGCCCTCCCCACCAGTGGCCTGGGAGTTGCCACAGCAGGTGCAGCCCCATGGGACAGTCTCTACTAATCTGGTTTTATTCCTGTGACCAGGGCCACACTATGAGATGGTGAGTGGGGCAGAAACCAGGGTAGAGTGTGTGTTGCCTAAGGCCATCTGACCAAGTAGGGGACAGGCAACGTCTAACTGCCAGGACCTGATGGTCTCCCCTGGCATTTACAGGGCAGGGCTGCTGTGGGGAGGTGATGGGGGTGCTTTGTGACTCCCCTGGTCCCCTCCACCAAAGCCTGCCTTTCTGGACTCCCTTTAAATGTCTACTGAAACTCTGTGGGTGGGAGGCTGGGAACACGTGGTCTTTCATCTCAACCCACATGTTTTGAGCACTGGGGCATGTCCAGCCTGGGCAGGAGGCCTAGACCATCTAGACTCGCACTCCTTCAAAATTTCCCGTCTCTTTATGCGTAATAAGATTCCATTTTTGTGTCACTGTTGGATTCCCTCTGGCATGCTTCATTTGGGGGAGGGTAAAATATACTAGTTAATTACCTCCAGATCTGGGGGGTAATTTACTTTCTCAATTGACTTATGTTGTTTGGGGTTGCTTCAAGCATTTTTGCAGTTTAGTTATTAAGTTCTGCTCTCTGATATAAACAGACACCTTTATAAGCTACATGAAGACAGACCATATCTCTTTCATTTCTTTTGTGTCCCATCACCTAGCACAGTTCCTAGCACATAAAAGGGCTTAATAAGTAATGTTAAGCAAGTAAACAGTTAGGGTAGTGTTCATTAAACAATTATATATTGAGCACTTCCTATGTACTAGGATATAGTGGGAATATGCCAGAAAGCAGATCATGCCCAGAGCCTGCTAGCCTGGGACTCCTGGCTAAGCAGGGAGAGAGGTGTCACCTGGAGGGAGAGCACGCCTCTGAGCCTGTCCACAGACCCGGGTGCAGAGCCCAAGTTCCTGCAGAGCCTGATCAACCTCTTTTGGTGGAGATCCCCATGTGCCCAGTGGTGGGTCCTGCACGGGTGGATGTGGAAGGCTAACTCATGTCTTGCTCCCAAGGAGCCCAGGTCTGGCATAGCCTTCTCTTTGTTTGCAAGGCAGGGGGTGCCCATGCAGGAGCCAGGTCACCTGGGCATTCTCTGAGCTCTAGGGTTGTTTTGCCTCCTCTGGCTGATGAACCCTTTCAGATTTGAGAAAACTAAACTACAAGGTGACTGCTGTGGGCAGGTGAGGAGAGGTAAGAGCTGAGCTCAGCATCCAAAGGCTGTGACGCCACTGTCTCAGGGTGCTCTGGGTGCCATGGGTATGGCAGGCAGCAGAGGCATCAGTGGAAGAACAGGGTTGGTTCTGAGGTGAAAAGCCCAGAGCCTCCTGGTCAACAGGCTATGTGGTCCCTCCCTGGTTGGTCTCTGTGCCTGGCGGCGCCTCAGTCAGGCCGGCCAGTCCATGTATTTCCCACTCCCTGCCGAGTCTGCTCCCAAAGGGATGGGAGCGCCTCTGCTCAAGATATATGCAGAAGGAAAGTATTTTAACCCAGAGTTGTTTTTAGGTGACTAGGGAAAAGACTGTATTATCTTATGCAATTATATACTAGCAACTCAGAATTTGGAAAAATTATACAGATATCAAAGACTGGATCTAGAATCTCCTGGACAATCTGATGGTGGAGATGAGCAGGCAACTTTTATCTGACTAGCATGAGGGTGCCATGCTATGTGTTCCCAGATGCTAATTCATTTTCCAGTTCCTGAGCACTCATTAAGACTATTCTCCAGCCCCTCTTGGAGCCAGGATGTAGATATACGACAGGTTTTGACCAAAAGAATCTGAACATGTCTGGCTATATAAGAACTCATTGTGATGGTTAACTTTATGGATCAACCTGACTGGGCCATGGGCTGCACAGAGAGTTGGTCAAACACTTTTCTGGTGTATCTATAAGACCGTTTCTGGATGAGATAAACATTTGAATCAGTAGACTGAATAAAGCAGATTGCCTTCCCTAGTGTCCATGGGCCTCATCCAGTCAACTGAAGACCTGAATAAGCCAAAAAGTCTAAGTAAGAGATAGAGTTCTTTTCTCGACTGTCTTCAAGAGGGGACACAGGTCTTTTCTCCCCTTCAGTGAGTGCATGCTCAGTTGCTTCGGTCATGTCCAATTCTTTGTGACCCCATGGACTGTAGCCCGCCAGGCTCCTCTGTCCATGGGATTTTTGAGGCAAGAATACTGGAGTGGTTGCCATTTCCTCTTCCAGGGGATCTTCCCAACCCAAGGATCAAACCTGCGTCTCCTGCACTGCAGACAGATTCTTTACCACTGAGCCACCAGGGAAGCCCTTATCATCTCTTCCTGAGTCTTGAGGTTGCTAGCTTTCAGACTGAAACTTACACCATTGGTTCTCCTGGGGCTCGTGCTTACTAACTGCAGATCTTGGGACTTCTCAGCCTCTAAAATCATGTGAGCCAATTCCTTATGATAGATCTCTCTTTCTCCACATCCACCCTTTCATTCATCTATCCATCCATCCATCTAGTTGGTTTTGGTACTCTGGAGAACCCTGACTAAACAGTTATCATCCACACTCACTTGTTCCTTCCATGGAGACTGTATGGCCAGGTGTTTTGTGAGAACAAAGAACATAGCCTCCTAGTTGCTGCTGGAGGGAGCTACATAACCCTATTAGACCTGATAAAGGTGAGAAGTCAGTCTTTACTGCATTATGCCACTGAGATTTTATGGTTTCTATAGCATCTGGTGTTGATTATCTAATATACCATCCCCCACCCCAAGAGGAAGAAATATAAGTTAATTTACTTCCATGGAAGAAATTGTAATGAGATGTGGAAGGGACCTTTGGGAGGGTGAGGCATTTGGGTCAGGAAGCCTCTGCTAATCCTCTGACAAGAGATCTAACTTCTGTTTCAATCCCCAGGACATCTGTCCAGGGATCTCATTCTCTCATCCCATAGTTGTTTTCACTGCTTTCAATATTAAGAGTCCAAACTTCGTGCCCAAGGGAGGAGACATCTAAGGGCAGAATGGGAGAAATGTGTAAATAAATTACACAATATAATATGCTCTGCGGGTGGAAGGAACAAGATGCTGAGAGAGAGAAAGGCAGGGGAACCCTATCAAGACACAAGTGGAGACATTCAGGATTAAGATGGTGGAATCATAGGACATGAAGCTCATCTTCTCCCACAAACAGCAAAAATATGTCTACATGTGGAACGATTCTCACAGAATATCTACTGTAAGCTTGCAGAAGACCTCAGACTGCTGAAAGGGCAAGAAAATCTTCATATGACTGGGTGGGAGAAAAAAAAAGAAAGGAATTGGGATGAGACCTGTGCCCCTGGGAGGGAGCTGTGAAAGAGAAAATGTTCCTATACCCTGGGAAGCCCCCTCACGGGAGGGGAAATCAGCTGGGACAGAAGGCGAGCTTCCGAGCCTCAGAGGAAAATGCAGCAGTCAGTTTGTGGCTGCCAGAGCAGAGGGAGAAATACACAGATGGTCAGTGCTGCTGTCCTACACTCCCCAGCCTGAGATGTGCAACCATGGGTGTATACAGTTTTCTTGGAGGCTGCAACTAGAGCTTTGGAGATGAAGCAGAGCGAGGACTGGGTTTGGCTGTGTGGAAACAGTTTAGGGAGGCTGGAATCCAGTGTGACTGCAACTGAGGGTGTATGAAGAGGAAACCGAGGTTGCCTTAGTGGCCAGTTGCCATTGTTTCGGGGATGCATTAGGGGAGGGGAAGGACCTGGACTTAGCCTTTTCCCTTTGTATATGCTCACAGATGGCAGGACACTGCCTGCACAGTCCCCAGGGGTGGTCGTGAGCCACCGCTGCTGCCTGCCAACCATGAGTGGTTGTGAGCTTCTGCCTCTGGGGTCCGTGCAGACCCCAGGAGTGGTCAGGAGATACCTCTGCTCCCATCATGTACTCTGGGGGCATGCCTGAGCTGCCACTGCCTCTGAGAACCCCAGGATTAGGAACCAGCTGCTGCATTTGCACATCCCCTGTCAAGCGGATAATGACCAGCACACACTGAGGAAACAAGCTACAGGCGTCGATACTAAAAACAGGCCTCACACCACATATATTAAACCCATACAAGCTACACATGTAAATAGCCCTTTAAGACCAAGTAGACAACTGTTTCTCCTAAACTCACAGAGTAAGAGAAATACAAGTAAAATGAAGACACAGAAGAACAACTCTCAGTTAAAAGACCAAGAGCATTCCCCTAAAGAACAATGAAACAGATCTCATCAGTCTAAAAAACACCAATTTCAAAAAGGAGATAATGAAAATATTAAAGGAATCAAGAAAGGCTATCAAAAGAACTGCAGAGTATTGTAAAAAGGAACTGGAAACTATAAAGAAGAACCAAGAAAAATTAGAAAATTCATTGGCAGAAACAAAAGCTGAGCTAAAGGCAATTGAAGAACAAAATGAATAATGCAGAAAAACAAATAAGTGACCTGGAAGACAAAATAACAGAAAACATCTAATCAGGATAGCACACAGAAAGCCAAACAAACAAAAAAAGAAAGCAATACAAGAGGCCTATGAGATAATATAAAGCATAACAATCTATGCATGATAGGGATCCCAAAAGGGGAAGAGAAAATGGGATTGAAAATGTTTTTGAAGAAATTATGGCTGAAAACTTTCCAAACCTAAAGAAGGAAACAGATATGCAGGTATAGGAAGCACAGAGGGTCCCAAACAAGATAAACCCAAACAGACCCACACTGAGATATATTATAGTAAAAATAGCCAAAGTTAAAGATAAAGAGAGGATTCTAAAGGCAGCAAGAGAAAAACAAAGAGTTAATTACAAGGGAACCCCCAGAACGATGTCAGCTGATTTCCCTATGGAAATATTGCAGGTCAGAAGGGAGTGGCAAGATATATTCAAAGTCCTGAAACGGAAAAATCTGCAACCTAGGATACTTTACCCAGCAAGATTATTATTTAGAAGAGAAGGAGAGAGAAAGAATTTCTCAGACAAGCAAAAACAAAGAATACAGCAATACAAAATCTATCTAAAAGAAAATATTGAAAGGTCTTTTCTAAATAGAAAAGACGTAAGAATCAATAGAAAGGAGAAAATCACAATTATAAAGAAAATCACTTAAATAAACCAGTACACATATTAAAAAAAATTCCTGTGAAAGTGAAGATAACCACAATGAACAGCAAAAGAATGAACATAAAGATATAAAAGAAGACATCAAAATCATAATATGTAGGGGAGGAGTGTGTGTATGTGTGTGTGAATTGCTCGGTCATATCCTACTCTCTGTGACCATATCCCGGCAGGCTCCTTTGTCCATTCTTGTCCAGGCAAGAATACTGGAATGGGTTGCCATTTCCTTCTCCAGGGGATCTTCCTGACCCAGGGATCGAAACCCACATCTCTTGCAGCTCCTGCATTGGTAGGCAGATTCTTTACCACTGCACCACCTGGGAAGCCTATGCACCTACATAGGAGCACCCAAACACATAAAACAAATACTAACAGACATAAAGAGATAAACTGATGAGAATACAATAACAGACTTTAACACTCCACTCACATCAATGGACAGATCTTCTAGACAGAAAATCAATAAAGGAACAGAGATCCTAAATGATGTTAATAGAACAGTTAGACATAATTGATATTTTCAGGACATTACATAAAAAAAAAAAAACCCAGAATAATGCACACAGAACATTCTCTAGGATTGCCCATATGCTAGGGCACAAAACAAACCTCAACAAATTTAAGAGTATAGAAATTATCTCAGGCATCTTTTTTAACTACAATGACATGAAACTAGAAATCACCCACAGAAAAAGAAAGAAAAAGCAATTACATGGAGATTAAACAACATGCTACTGAAAAACCAGTGTGTCAAAGATGAAACCAAAGAAGAAATTAAAAATACCTGAAGCAAATGACAATGAAAACACAACCATACACAATCTACGGGATTCAGCAAAAGCAGTTTTTAGAGGGAAGTTAATCATGACACAGGCCTTCTTTAAGAAACAAGAAAAATCTGAAATAAACAACCTAACCCACCATCTAAGTGAATTAGAAAAAGAAGAACAAAGAAAACCTAAAGCCAGCAGAAGGAAGGAGATAATAAAGATCAGATAGGAAATAAAGTAGGGATTAAAATTAATAAAAACCAAGAGCTTTTAAAGTTTTTTAAAGGATAAATAAGATGGACAAATCTCTGGCCAGGTTCACCAGAAAGAAAAGAAATGGATCCAGATAAACAAAATAAGAAATGAAAAAGGAGGCATAACAACTGATACCACAGAAATACGAAATATAATTAGGGAATACTATGAACAATCCTATGCCAGCAAATTTGACAACCTAGAAGAAATGGACAAGGTTCTAGAAACATACAGCCCACCAAAACTGAATAAGAAGAAACATAATTTGAACAGAACAATCACTAGAAGTGAAATAGGATCTGCAATTAAAAAGTTCCCTATAGATAAAAGTCCAGGACTTGATAGCTTCACTGGCAAATTCTACAAACATACAAAGAAGAACTTATACTGATCCTTTTCAAACTCTTATAAAAAACTGAAGGGAAGGAACACTCCCAAAGACATTCTATGAAGCCACTACCACCCTGTTGCCAAAACCAGCTGAAGACACCACCAGGACTTCCCTGGTAGCTCAGCTGGTAAAGAATCTGCCTGCAATGCACGAGACCCCAGTTCAACTCCTGGGCAGGGAAGATCTGCTAGAGAAGGGATAGGCTACTCACTCCAGTACTTTTGGGCTTCCCTGGTGGCTCAGCTGGTAAAGAATCTGCCTGCAATGTGGGAGACCTGGGTTTGATCCCTGGGCTGGGAAGATCGCCTGGAGAAGGGAATGACTACCCACTCCAGTATTCTGGCCTGGAGAATCCCATGGACTGTATAGTCCATGGGTTGCAAAGAGTTGGACATGACTGAGTGGCTTTCACTTTCATTTCATCTTCATTGAATATAGATGCAAAAATTCTCAATAAAATATTAGCAAATCAAATTCAACAAGACATAAAAAGATCATACACCATGATCAAATGGGATTCATCCCAGGTTCACAAGGATGGTTCAACACAGGCAAATCAATCAATGTGATACACCACATAAACAAAAGAAAAATCCACACGATCATCTCAACAGATGCAGAAAAAACATTTGACAAAATTCAACATTCAGTTAATGATAAAAATTCTTACAAAATGGCTACAGACGGAACATATCTCAATGTAATAAAACTACTTATGATAAACCCACAGCCAATATAATACCCAATGGTGAGAAGCTGAAAATGTTTCTGCTAAAATTCAGAACAAGACAAGGATGCCCACTCTCACCTCTTCTATTCAACACAGTATGGGAAGACAGGAAAAAGAAGTAAAATGTATCCAAGTTGAAAGGGAAAAGGTAAAATTCTTATTTTATACAGATGATCTGATCCTGTGTATAGAAAATCCTAAAGACTCCACACAGAAATGACTATATCTGATTTAAAAATTCAGCAAGATATAAGGATACAAGAAACATATGGAAGTCAGCTGCCTTTCTTTACACCAACAATTAAACATCAGAAATAGAATTGTAAAAACAATACCTTCTAAAATTGTAACCCCCCAAATAAAAAATTTAGGAATAAATCTGACTAAGGAGGTAAAAGACTATGCTGAGAATTATAAAATATTAATATAGGAAATTGAAGATGATTCAAAGAAGTGGAGAGACAACCCATGCTCTTGGATTGGAAGAATATTATTAAAAAGGCCATAGCACGCAAAGTGACCCACAGATTTAATGCTACCTCTACCAAATTATCCATGGCATTTTTCACAGAACTAGAACAAATAATCTTAAAATTCATTTGGAATCATAAAAGACCCAGAGATGCCAAAGCAATCCTGAAGAAAAAGAACAAAGCAGGAGGCCTAGTCCTCCCAGACTTCAGACAATACTACAAATCTACAGTAATCAAAATCGTGTGTTATTGGCACAAAAACAAACATATGGATCAATGGAACAGAATAGAGAGAAACCCAGAAATAAACTCATACTCATGGTCAATTAATCTTTGACAAAGGAGGCAAGAATATACAATAGGAAAAAGTCTCTTCAGCAAGTGGGGCTGGGAAAGTTGGACAACTGAATGTAAATCAATGAAGCTAGAACACCCCCTCTCATTATACACAAAAATAAACTCAAAATGGCTTAAACACTTAAACATAAGATGTTTAAGACTTTAAGTCTTAAGTCTTTAAGTCATAAGTCTTCTAGGAGAGAACATAGGCAAAAATTTCTCTGACATAAATTATACCAATGTGTTCTTAGGTCAGTCTCCCAAGGCAAGAGAAATAAAAGTAAAATAAACAAATGGGACCTCATCAAACTTATAAGCTTTTGAACAGCAAAGGGGACCATGAACAAAATGAAAAGACAATGCACAGAATGGAAGAAAATATTTGCAAATGATGTGAGTGACAAGGGTTTAATTTCCAAAATATACAAACAGCTCATATAACTCAACAACAAAAATCAAATAATCCAATCGAAAAACGGACAGAGGACCTTAGTAGACATTTCTCCAGGGAAGACATACAGATGGCCAATAGGCACATGATAAGATGCTCAGCTTCACTATTAGAGAAATGCAAATCAAAACTAAAATGAGGTATCACCTCACACTGGTCAGAATGACCATCATCAAAGTCTACAAATAACAGATGCTGGAGAGAGTGTGGAGAAAAAGGGAACTATTCTACACTGTGGGAATGTAAGCTGGTGCATTCACTGTGGAAAACAGTATGGTAGTTCCTCAGAAAATGAAAAATAGAATTACCATGTGATCCAGAAACCCCACTCTGGGCATATTCCCAGACAAAACTATAATTCAAAAAGACACACACACCGCTATGTTCACGACAGCACTTACTCACAACAGATAAGACATGAAACAACCTGTCTATGGACTGATGAATAGATAAAGAAGATGTACATATATACAATGGAATACTACTCAGCTGCAAAAAAACAAATAATGTCATTTGCAAAAACATGGATGAAACCAGAGATGATCATGTTAAGTGAAGTCAGAGAGACAAACACAAATATATGACATCACATATGTAAAATGGAATCACTCTGTTGTACAGCAGAAATTAATACAACATGATATATCAATTATACTTCAATTTAAAAAAGGGTATGTGGTGTTCTGTGCTTAGTCACTCAGTCACATCCAAATCTTTGCAACCTCATGGACTGTAGCCCACCAGGCTCCTCTGTCCATGGGGATTCTTCAGGCAAGAATACTGGAGTGGGTTGCCATGCGCTCCTCCAGGGGATCGTCCCAACCCAGGGATCGAACCCAGTTTCCCGCCTTGCAGGCAGATTCTTTACCATTTGAGCCACCAGGAAAGCCCAAGAATACTGGAGTTGGTAGCCTATCCCTTCTCCAGGGGAACTTCCCAATCTAGGAATCAAACCTGGGTCTCCTGCATTGCAGGTGGATTCTTTACCAGCTGAGTTACCTGGGAAGCCCCCCAAAATGTATATAAAGAAAAAGATGCAAGTGGCAAGTAGTGGTGGAAGACTTCTGAGGAGGAGATATTTAAGTAGAAATCTATAAAATGAGAAGAAACCAGGCCAAGAATGAGGGGGAGGACATTCTAGTCAGAGAAAGCTCGTGGCAAGGCCCTGAAGTTGGATGGGGCTTAGCATGCTCTGAGAACTGAAGAAGGCGAGTGTGGCCAAAGTGCAGGGAACAGGGCAGGTGGGCATGGTACAGATGCAGAGAGGTGGAAGGTGGCCAGGTGAAATAGGCAGAGCCATGGTTCCTTAAAGGGAAGATGTAATAGTTTTAATTTAAAGCAATGGAAAGTGATGGGAAGGATTTTGGGTCAAGAAGGGCTGTGATCTCATTTGCATGCTAAAAGGATCACTGTGGCTATTGTGGGAATAATGGACCACTGGGAGAGAGGGGAGGACGCGGCAAGACCATCCAAGAGGCTGAGGCAGGGGTTCAGGGAAGACAGGTGATGATTATGGAGATGGGGAGAAGAGGAAGGTCTGGGGCTTGGAAACTGTGAACAAAGGGGCAAGGGAAAGGTGTTCAGGATGACTTCCTCCTGTGCCCCTGGCTTCATCCTCTTGCATACTACAGTGCCATTCCCTGCGATGAGGCGAGCTGGGAGTGGAGGTCCAGGGATACACACACAGCCATGGGGTGCCACCTTTGTCTCGACTGATAGTCGCTAAGCCTTCTCAAGGCGTGTGATCTGAAATGTAGATTACAAGCACGTTCTTGTCCTCTTTAGTGAATAAGATGAGAAGAGGATTTCTAAACTGTGGCACTTTTGTGCCACGACCTCAGCTGAGGAAGAGGGACAGACACAGTCCTCTACTGCACAGGGGCTGGAATATGTCCAAGCAGCAAAAGCCAGACAGGGAGCCTCCCCCTTTACCTCCACCCTGCAGCCCTCTCTGAGCGGGCACTGGGCTTCATGTGTGCAAAGGGGAGAAGCCATCGGGTCTTGCAAGACATGAATAAATACAGCTTGTTTTCTGTTTAATTATCCAGTCTCCTGAGGATGCTAAGTCATGGCTGCGTTTTGTAAATAGGCATCAGCAGGCTGTTTTGGAAACAGCTTCTATAAGTGATTTGTTTTTTGTCTCAATCCCAATTTCTGGAATGCACCACAGCTAGGATGAACTCCTGAGGAGGGGTTCCTGAACCTGGTGGTGGGCTCTGCTGCTCCCAGGGCCCATGGAGTTCCTGCCAACTTCATTCTTAAGGGAAAACATTGCTCATGGCCTCCATCCTTTCCAGCATGGCCCTCAGGGACCCTGACCCACCAGGGAAGGGTGAGCAATATCCAGACTATGTTCTCCCTCTGCGTACTCCCTCTGCTTCCGTAGCTTCGGTCACTGAATATTTATTAACATGGCAGAGAGCTCAGCTGAGTCCAACTGTTGGAAGGAGAGGAGGTCAGTGTGAGGTGTTGGCCTTGACAGCCTGGCTTGGGTCTTGGAAGAGAGGGGTCAGGGTTGAATTTGAAGGACCTTTTCCTCACCAGTTGGTGATGCTATGGGCATAAGCCAGGAATGAGCAGCACGGAGTTAGCGAGGGGGCCTCTGGGGGCAGTGGTCAGAGGTGAGACTGGAGATGTCAGGAGCTGGGCTGGCGGGGCCCCATGATGATGGTGAGAAGCTGATGCTTTATTCCATGAGAAGCCAGTGGAGGATTTTAAGCCAGAGAGTAAAATGATCTGTTTTATACTTTTAAAGACCATCTGTACATTGGCTGAGACATTTTCTGCAGCATTAACAGGAAACCCTAATTGGGAATGGGGCTGCCTAGTAGTAAGGAAAAGCTACTATTGACACAGTAAGAAGGCCCTTGGGGGAGTTTTCCATATAGGGTCACCCCATGGTCCCAAGATGGCATGGAGCACTCAGGCCCTACCCTACCTGCCCTGTAGCCCGCAGCCTGTGGCTGTGTGGCACAGCCTTAGGTGCTGCATTGGAGCATGAGAGGAGGGACTCCCTTGTGCTTGAGCTGTGGGAACAAGGAAGACTCTCCCCAAAGCCCTCATGCCTTGACTTCCCCTCAGGTTTCCGCCTTGACTTCCCCTCAGGTTTCCGCCTTGACTTCCCCTCAGGTTTTCGCCTTGAGTTCTCCTCAGTTCCACCTTGACTTCCCCTCAGGTTTCCAGCTTGACTTCCCCTCAGTTTCTGCCTTGACTTCTCCTCAGTTTCCACCTTGACTTCCCCTCAGGTTTCCAGCTTGACTTCCCCTCAGGTTTCCAGCTTGATTTCCCCTCAGGTTTCCAGCTTGACTTCCCCTCAGGTTTCCAGCTTGACTTCCCCTCAGATTTCCAGCTTGGCTTCCCCTCAGGTTTCTGCCTTGACTCCCCCTCAGGTTTTCGCCTTGACTTCTCCTCAGTTTCCACCTTGACTTCCCCTCAGGTTTCCAGCTTGACTTCCCCTCAGGTTTCCAGCTTGACTTCCCCTCAGGTTTCCAGCTTGACTTCCCCTCAGATTTCCAGCTTGGCTTCCCCTCAGGTTTCTGCCTTGACTCCCCCTCAGGTTTCCGCCTTGACTTCCCCTCAGTTTCCACTTGACCTCCCCTCAGGTTTCCAGCTTGACTTCCCCTCAGGTTTCCTTGGTCAGATTTGCATCATGTGCTCACACCAAAGCAACCACCGGAGAGAACCACCATGACTGGCTTGGGCGGGCATGTGGCTATGGGAGGAGGTGGGCTGACCGAGGCTCTGTCTGAAAGGGGTGCACAGTGCTGGGGTGGCCTGCTGGGGGTTCCAGGAAGGGTGGAGAGAGCAGGCAGCAGAGGAAGTGAGGAGAGTTGTTAGAAGCCAGGCTGATTTGGGACAACTGTTGGAGGCAGGGTCAATGGATGTGTTGATTGACTGAATGAGGGGATGGAGAGAAAGAAAATAATCAAGCACGAATATTAGATATTTTGGCCAGAAAACCTGGATGGGGGTTGGATCCATTTACTGAAAGGCTGAGAAAGAAAGGGCAGACATTTTAGGTAAAATCCAGGTTCTGTTTTTCCCACAGTAGGTGGACTGAGAGGTAAGCAGTGGGCTCAGGTATCTGAAATAGAGGTACCTCCCTGTATGTCCAAGGAAAGATCTTGGTAAGAAAAATGGTCCATGCCAGGGAAACCAATTCAGAATTCATCAATGCTCTGTGACATTTAAAACCATGGGGCCCAGTGAGATCACCAGGGAGTGTATGAAGTGACGGGAGATGTCTGAGAACCGAGTCCTGGTCCCCACTGAAGTTTAGGGGTGGGAGGATGAGGAGAAGTCACAATGAGCCTGGGCAGGAGTGTGAGGAAGACAGGAGGTCACCTGTGTCTAGTGCTCCAATCATGCTGGGCCTGAGATCATGGGCTTGGCAACATGGAAGACACTCAGGAACTCAATGTTTGGAACCTCTAGTGTTTCATTAGGGCACTGGGGAGTGAAGTCATCTTTGGAATAGCCTGAGAGAATAGGAGGTGGAAAGGAAGAGCTCATTAGAAGAGTTTAGTCATGAAGGGGAGTAGAGAAATGGAGTGGTGGGTGGAAACCCTGACTTGCTAACACAACAGCTTAAAAAGCAAACCTGTGGGATGAGCGAATGGACAGGGAGATATTCATGACACAAAAGAGAGAAGGGAAGATTCTAGAAGAAAAGTCTCTGAGTGGGTGAAAGCAGGAAGTCCCTAGAGAATAAGTAGAGGCCTGGCCCCTGACAGGGCACAGGCTCTGTGCTTCATAACAGAGGGTGGGCAGAGCCTGGGTGCAGGTTGAGGCATGGGGAAGTGCACCCAATGGCGAGAGACACGGGGAAAGGTCCGTGTGGTACGTATTTATGCTTCACAACCCGGGGTGATTCTGACCCTCAGGAGACAGTTGGAGATTTCTGGAGATGGTTTTAGCTGTCCTCCTTGGGGAGGGAGTATTTTCCTACTAGTATCTAGGGGTATAGGTTAGGGATGCTGCTAAATACCCTACAATGCACTCAAGAGTCCCCACAACAAAGAATAATCTAGCCCCAAAGGTCAATAGTGGCACTGTGGAGAACTGTGTTTTATGTTAATAGCCACAACTAACAGTAATAACTTTGGCCACCTGATGCGAAGAGCTGACTCGTTTGAAAAGACCCTGATGCTGGGAAAGATTGAGGGCAGGAGGAGAAGGGGACAACAGAAGATGAGATGGTTAGATGGCATCACTGACTCAATGGACATGGGTTTGGGTGGACTCCGGGGGTTGGTGATGGACAGGAAGGCCTGGCATGCTGCAGTTAATGGGGTCGCAAAGAGTCGGACACGACTGAGCGACTGAACTGAATAGTAATAATGTGACTCGTACAGCCCTCCAAGAAATACTGAACCTTAGCCCTCGAAAGTGAAAGTCCTGCCTCTCACTACCCTCTTCTAGGCAGGGCTGGCGTGCACGCAGCCCTGTGTAGACTAACCCACATCCTTGTGGTTATACTGTGGGTGTTAGAGAAGGCCCTTCGTTCCTCATCCCAGCTTGCTGAGGCCAAACCTTACCCTGGGGGCTCAGGCATCATGCTTTGCTGCTGACACGGTGCCTGCTGGACTCCCTGCTGTTCCTGGGGTGGAGGGTCTCCATGCAGGAAGGTGACTGGGGAGGGGGGACCTCAAAAGAGTGGGTGTTACAGTCATCATAGTTGTGACATAGAAACCAACTCATTTGCCTTTGCTGAAACCTTCTCTGTGTCACGCATGATGCATGGCACCACAGTATTGGGATGTGAGAAATCTCTTCTTCTTGTATGGGGTATTTATCTCTCTCTTTTGTCTCAGGTAGGTTCTTTAAATTACCTTTCAGAGAGAACCCTATAATGTATGCTTTGTCCAAGGACAGATCTTGGTAAGAAAAATGCCTCCGTTTCCTCTCCAAAGACTCCTCCGCCATCTGTCAGTTTGGAAATCTCCACATCTTGACCCACGGCAAATTGCTTCTGGCGGCATCCGACAACGTAGTACCTGTCCTGCTAGGCACACGTGAAGGATGTGGGCCGGCTGAGTGAGCAGTCCATTTCAGGGGTGAATGAGCCAAAATATCATCCACCTCTCCCCAACTTTACAATTATGGCCAAACTGCTCTAGCACCCCTCCGAGCTCACCCCTTTCTCCTCAACTCATCCGAGGCAGCTCTGGTCAGAAACTCATTATTGACCAACACAGCAGCCTCTTCTCTGGGAATTTCTCCACCAATGGGCAACTCCCCTCCAGGGCTCCTCCCTGCCTGCTGTCTTGGGAGGGAGCCCAACTCCTCTGACTGCTGTTTAAGGCCCACGAGCACTTATTTTTAGCCACATCCCCCGCCATTCCTGCTTTAGTCTGAGCCAAACTACATACACTCTCCACATGTGTCCTGTCTTGGACCCAGAGAGGGTACTTGGGGCAGAAACCCTTGAAATCAGAGAAATTCCAACGATCATAAGAGTAGTGGTGAAAATAAACCAGCCTCTGCAACTTGACAAATGCAGCAGTTGGTGGGCTGAAGTTTGGAGAAGAGACCTCCAGACTAAATGCAGGGGCGTCATTCTCCCACCGGGGACTCACAGGCTGGCAGGAGGTACCTGACATGCCCGCCCAACAGGCAGGCTACCTAGCATCCCTGCAGGGCAGGCCATCTGGGTCTTGGGTCCCCAAGTGGAAGATGGGAAAGTGATGCCCAGAGTCACAGAGGCAGGACCAACACCCTGTAGTTCTGAACACTGCCGGGTACTTCTCAGCATCCCATTTCGATGGGGCTGGAGGGAGAGGGGGAATGATAATCTCAAGAAGAGAATCTGGGTCTCAACCTCAAGCAATTAACAAGTCGGAGAAAGGGAACCAAAGAGTTAAACACGGTACTCCTCACTCCCGCCCCCCAAACACTGCCCCTACAGCCCCTCAGCCAGACTGTTTGAGGGGCAGGGGATGCCCCAGGATGTGGCAGTGACATCACTGCCCCTGGCAAGGGGACTGATTATCTTGATCTCACGTGTTCCACTTCTGGTTGTGGTGCTGAATGACTTTATGGTTATAACTGAACCATCTCACACAGGCTGGGCTGCTACAGGGGTCCCAGTGCCCCGGCGGGGAGAGGGCACATGCACAGCCTGGGCAGAGGTCAATGTGTGACAAATGGCTCTTGAACATGGTGTGTGGGGATGTGTTCAGGTCTCACCTGAGATGCAGCCTATTTCAGGAAACTGGGCTGGGCCCAGACCCGGTTTCTCTTCTGCACTTTGTACCAAGAGGCTCAGGTTCAAGTTCAAAGGCCTCAGAATTCTTTGGAATAAAATGATCATCTGGGTTCTACAAACATCACACCTATAAACACACTGCACAGGTACCCCAGGAGCCTGTCTTCACCCCTGGAGACCCCAGTTTCATACTCCCCACCTGCTTGCTTTATACTGACACCTGGCTCTCTGGCATAGCCCGGGAAGCCACCCTTCCTGCCCACTGTAACGTGCTCATGCCAAGATGATCTTCCTTAGCCTCACCTCCCCGTCTCCACTCCGGCCCATCAAAAAGGAAAGGAGAGAAACTAGAAGCCGACACCAGTCAAATGTATGACCCTCCCAGGTCCTGGCCTGGCTGCTTCTCTCAGCTCAGCTCTCCACACCTGAGCCCTCCGGGACAGGGGCTGTGGGAAGGCTGGGTTTGGGGAAACGACCCTGACACCAGGAGGCCTCCATCTGCCCTCAGCTCCACAGACGCCACGCATCATGGTTCCCTGGCAGAAGAGGGGCTGGCCCAGCAGTCCTTGGAAAGAACTGGGAGTCACTGACCATGGGCTCCTTCTGTTTAACCCACGGCACTTCAGGAGAGTAGAGTTAAGGTCTTGGAACCTAGCTGAGCCCTGCCTGCTTAAGCCAGTGTGGCATGGTTGGAAAGCAATTACAATACGAAAATCCATCCGCCGGTTTACACAGTCTCTCATGCCACACCCTGTGGGCCGAGTGCCTGCTGGCAGCCAGGCCCTGTGTGCCCGGAGACATTCAGCCCCTGGCACTCCTCATGGACCTGTGCTCTGACGTCCAAGGGACCTCTGTCCTAGATGGCCTGGCCTTCCCCTCACCTCGTCTTCCCCAGCCGGGCCTCCTTCCCAGGCTCTGTCTCACTATCCTTTCTCATTCCTTCAGTCTCTTGCCCCCATGGACCCAGGACTGGCCACCTCCCTCTTCTCAAGCCTTTCAGCTCGACCTGTCCTCCACTCCCATCTACACAGGCCAGAGGCTTCAAAGGCCTCCTGCCTCCACGCCCATGTCCTTTGCACTTAATGCTGGAACCACAGCCTTTGCAGGGTGCACCATACCACATCTGGTGCCATGTTCTGTGGCAACCAGGTGAACAGACCCTAAATAAGGTGGCATCAGCAGAAAAGGGGCTCTGGGCAGGGCACACTGGGTAGGGCTGAGTGGCAGGCAGGGTCAGGAGTGGCAGGAACTCCTTGCCTGCTTTTCAGCTGCCCCCTCAGCACCTTGCATGGGACCTGGCATTCAGCTCACCCTAAGAAACACCAACTGAATCCAGGAAAAATAAGCTTAGGGACTGAAGAGGGACAAACAGGGCACCAAGGTACAGAGGGACAGAAGACTAGGAGTGGCAGGGAGCTGGAGAGCCTGGGCCGTGGAGGATGGTTGGGAATGGTGGGGCACGGATCAAGGCAGCCCTGGTTTCTGAGCCCTCTGTGCATGGGTGCCATGGGAGTTGATTCATGCCACGACCACCCAGGAGGGTGTTGCCTTGACCCTGTGGCTCAGGGAAGAGAAGGGATGGTTCATGGGTGACTTCAGGTTTAGCTACCAAGTGAGCACGCTACCCCAAGCAGTGAGGCTGGGTTACATATCAAGGGCCTTATTTTGCCTGGCACCCTTTCCCTTCACACCCACCAAGCAATGGAGATTGACTGTTTAATGACTCCAGCCAGGAAGTCCTCTCCCCAAAGGTGGGCAGCCCTGCGAGTCCCAGGCTTGTTGCCCCCACACCCCAGGCCCACAATGGGGCTCTGGGTAAGGGTGAGCGTATAGTGACTACCCAGCACGGTAGCCTCAGGGCTGACAAGTTCAAGGGCCCCACTGCCTGTGACCGTAGCACTCCTGTTCGCTCTGGGATGGGCACTGTGAGCCTGGTTAGTACTGGCCAGAATGCTGAGCATCCGCCCAGTGTGTGTAGGGGGGGTTCTCTGCATGCAAACCTGGGGTAAACAAACCACAGCATGTACAGCCAGTGTCGCTGCAGAATGTTGTTTCCATGGCCCTGACCTTGGGAACTGAGATGAGTTTCCTTTCTCCTGGCGGTTCTACAGACAGACCAGGAAGTCATGGATAGGATGGCTTCCAGCTGTCCTAAAACAACAGTGGTTTAATGAGCTCCTGCACATGTGGGGTAGTCTCCAGTGAAATGTGCCCATTAAAATGTATGTGGTTCAGGAGGCCTGGCCCTCTCCCGGCTGAGGAACAGCTGAGGGCAGACGCCTGGTGAGCTGTGGGCTGGCCTGGCTGGGGCTGGGTCCACTTAGCAGCCTCAGCCTCATCATCCTCGCCCAGAGACACCCTCCACACTGGTTCCTGACCTTGGAGAGAAGATGGTGAGCCAAGAAGGGTGTGGAACAAAGGCCTGGGTGTCAGCAGAGCCTGGGAGGGCCAGGGCTCCAGGAAACCTCTTTCATGAAAAGCAGGTGAGCAGTTGCCTGTCTCTGCCCATCCTTTCACTGACTAAGAAGTGGGGAGTCCCTGGCAGTGGACAGCAAAGGACACCATCTGCCCCTGCCTCCTGGGAGCTGGGTACAGCTCCTTGTGGAGTAGGCATGATCAGCTGGCAGAAACTGCAGGGGCCACTGGTCCAGAACAGTGACCAGGCTTCCCCTTTGGCCCTGGTCCTGCTGGGGTGCACTCAGCCTTTAGGGTAGTCATGACCCTGCTCATGCCTGTAGGAACCAGCTAGGAGTGAGCATGTGACTCCCCACCACGTACTCGGAGAGCACTGAGTATGCAGAAGTCACAAAGGTGGAGGGTCTAGGCTGCCAGTTGGGCAGGGTGGACCCCCGTCCTTGCACTGCCGAACCCCCTGGAGTCTCCATAACCCTGTTTCTCAGGACCACTCTCCTGGGAGGTGGTAACGGTAGAAGCAGGAAGAACCTGGGTGATTTTGATTTGACAGATCCTCTTGGGAAGGGTGAGGGAGGGAAGGGGTGAAAGAAAAGAAACCAGGGAAGGCGGAAGAGGAGAGAACTGGCTCAGGCACCTTACTGTTTAACGAGATACTGGGGGCCAGGTTCAGACGTGGCCATGGAGCAAGTAACAAGCTGGAATCAAGATTGCTGGGAGAAATGCCAACAATCTCAGATATGTAGGTGATACCACTCTAATGGCAGGAAATGAAGAACTAAAGAGCCTCTTGATGAGGGTGAAAGAGAAGAGTAAGAAAGCTGGCTTAAAATTCAACGTTCATAAAACTAACATCTGGTCCCATCACTTCACAGCAAATAGAAGGGGAAAAGTGGAAGCAGTGACAGATTTTCTCTTCCTAGGCTCCAAAATCACTGTGGACGGTGACTGTAGCCACGAAATTATAAAATGCTTCTTGGAAGGAATGCTATGACAAACTTAGTGTATTAAAAAGCAGAGACATGACTTTGCTGACAAAGGTCTGTATAGTCAAAGCTAAATTGCCTTTCTAGTAGTCATGTACAGATGTGAAAGTTGGACCATAAGGGAGGCGGAGGGCTGAAGAATTGACGCTTTCAAATTGTGGTGTTGGAGAAGACTCTTGAGAGTCCCTTGGACAGCAGAGAGATTAAATGAGCCAACCCTAAGGAAAATCAACCCTGAATACTCATTAGAAGGACTGAGGCTGAAGCTGAAGTTCCAATATTCGGCCACCTGATGTGAAGAACTGACTCACTGGAAAAGACCCTGATGCTGGGAGAGATTGAAAGCAAAAGAAGAGGGTGGCGGGTGGCAGAGGGTGAGATGGTTGGACGGCATCACTGACTCAATGGACATGAGCTTGAGCAAACTCTGGGAGATGGTGAAGGACAGGGAAGCCTGGCCTGCTACAGGCCATGGGGCTGCAAAGACGCAGACATGACTTAAGAGACTGAACAACAGCAACAGTATCTAGGAGCTCTCCTGACGGGTGTAAAGGTTACGTTGCAAGGTCCGTCTAACTCACTGGCTGGCCCATCTGCTCCCTCGGTGGCTCCTTCCCCCTAGGTGGCACTGTCCTCCAAGCTGATGAGGATTGACATGGCTGAAAAGCCAGGCATTTCCACCATGAAAGCAGACTGCCTGGGATGGGAGAGGTCTTCCCTTCCACCAGTCAAACCAGCAGAGGGAGGTGTCAGGCCCAATCTGGGTGCGGTGATGCTGTTAGGGCCCAGTGCCGGCACCTGCACAGAGCTGGGGAGTCCACCTGGTATCCAGATGTTCTCCTTTAGATGTGGCACCAGACCAGACTCTGGTCTGAGAGCTAGTCCTGCCCTGGGGAAGACGTCTTCTCTGGAGGGCAGTGAGGGGTGTGAATGTGTGTATGATGTGCTTGATACTACTGTCAGGTTGCCAGTGGCCTATTCCTTTTGTCTGAAATTATTTCCTTTCTGACTTCCTTTCTAACTTCCTTATTTTTATGGTGCTGTGGTCATTGTAGAAGCTACTTATCATTACTTGGCCAAAGAAAAGTTGGCCACACTAAATCAGTCTTCTAAATTTGTTTTTAATTAAAAAGTTAAATTATATGTAAAAAATAAGGATTTTTAAATTAAAAAAGTAAGGGTGTGTAATCTGGACACTGCAGGTGTTAGTTTGATGCTGGGGTGCCAGCTCTCACATCTCACTTCTTGGTTGGCCTCCTGCACTTACGGTGGCAGGGATGGTTGGTGGTTCAGTGTTTGTACCAGATCTTATTGACTTCGTTGAGAAGGAGTCTGCGCTCCATCCAGACTCAGCAGAAAAGAACAGTATCATTGATGTGCTGTGTCTGCCAGCAACTTGGGGAGGAATTTGCTCTCACTAACACCAGCTCTTGGGTTGAAAGTGAGCAATTTTGCATTTAAAGGAAAAAAAAAAGCTCAAACTGGTTCAGTTCAGTTCAGTTCAGTTGCTCAGTCGTGTCCAACTCTTTGTGACCCCATGAATCACAGCACACCAGGCCTCCCTGTCCATCCCCAACTCCCAGAGTTCACTCAAACTCATGTCCATCGAGTCGGTGATGCCATCCAGCCATCTCATTCTCTGTCGTCCCCTTCTCCTCCTGCCCCCAATCCCTCCCAGCATCAGAGTCTTTGCCAGTGAGTCAACTCGTCGCATGAGGTGGCCAAAGTATTGGAGTTTCAGCTTTAGCATCAGTCCTTCCAATGAACACCCAGGATTGATCTCCTTTAGAATGGACTGGTTGGATCTCGTTGCAGTCCAAGGGACTCTCAAGAGTCTTCTCATGGGCTTAAATAAAATTGTAACCAATATACAGTAATTTCTGAAAAGTCCAGCTGATCATAACTTTAGGGACTTCCCTGATAGATCAGTTGGTAAAGAATCCGCCTGCAATGCAGGAGACCCTGATTCAATTCCTGGGTTGCGAAGATCTGCTGGAGAAGGAAATGGCAACCCACTCCAGTATCCATGGGGTTGCAAAGAGTCAGACATGACCAAGTGACTTTCACTCACTCACTCAAGCTTTAAAGAGGGTTTCACTTTGGAAACCTAGATGCTAAAGACATCTGGGTTGGTAATCAGAAGATAAGGATAACTCAGGATGCGTACGCTCAGCAGGCCTGAGAAGGAGCACTGTTCACCAGGAACAGAGGCTGCAGTCCCTCCTCCCAGGAGCTACATCTACTGTGGCCTGAGCGCTGAGGTCACCAGCCTACAGTGCAGATGACTTTGGGTTTTTAAATGCAGAGCCAGTTAAAGCTGTGCTTTCTCACCAGTGGACAGTTTCATGGCAACACCCAGAGCTCCAACTACTCCACTTTCTGTGCTGTTGCTTTTTAGTGGGGAAGAGTCTGTAAGCTACCACCACCTGCCATGGGAGTTGGTTTGAGAAGCTGGGCTGATGGATATGAGTTCCTGGATGACTGAAGACACCCGGAGACTTCTAAGGCCATGGGAGGTCAGTCTGGAGGCACTGGAGGCACAGTTCATTTGCTTTTGTAGCCCAGCTTCTCAGAAGCAAACTCTGAGTGCAAATCTCAGCTGCCTCCCTTCTCATTCCAAGACAAGGAGGAGGGAGTGGGCTGTTTAGTCTCCTTAAGTTTGGAAACCAAAAGATACCAAGATGAGAGTGCATCACTTTTGGAGGGGTTGGCTGCTGCCACTGCTGCTAAGTCACTTCAGTCGTGTCCGACTCTGTGTGACCCCATAGACGGAAGCCCACCAGGCTCCCCCATCCCTGGGATTCTCCAGGCAAGAACACTGGAGTGGGTTGCCATTTCCTTCTCCAATGCGTGAAAGTGAAAAGTGAAAGTGAAGTCGCTCAGTCGTGTCCGACCCTTCGTGACCCCATGGACTGCAGCCCACCAGGCTCCTCCATCCATGGGATTTTCTAGGCAATAGTACTGGAGTGGCTTGCCATTGCCTTCTCCAGGAGGGGTTGGCAGGAACTTGCAAAATCAGGCCCCTCCAGAAACCTCTGTGAGTTGATGTGATGGTGTATTTATGTGCAAAGATGCCTTTGACCAATTATGCTGACTGCAATACTGTTTGTGATAATAAAAAACTAAGAACATCCTGATGCTCATCACAAGGGCACTGGCTAAATATACTATGTTTCAGCCCTAAATGGAATATTATACAGCAATTTAAAGATCCAGGAAAATCTATTTGTACTGTCTTGATATGGATTTTAAGTGAGAAAACCAAGTTGTAAAACAATGCGTAGAGTCTAATCCTAGGTCACAAAAATACCTGTGTGGGTATTTGTACAAACACAAAAGCAAGCCTGGATGGGTCCCACCAATTTGTCAGTGGAGGCTTTTCTTGGGGCTTGGGACTGGGGTTCAGGGTTTGGGACTGGGTTTTGGGATTTGAAGAATATGAAAGAAAGCCCTTGGGATCATCACTGTTTCAGGGTCTCACAATGGGAGCAGTTGGATTTGAAGGATGAGTTCTCAGGAATTCATGCTCTGGGAGTTTTCAATCAGCCTGATGCTCCGGTCCAAGCCTTTGCCAGAGATGAGGCCTTTGCTCTGCTCCATCTAAGGTCTGCTGGACCTGGTAATGTGCTTGCCTTTGAGCTGACTCTGGGTATGAGCTGACTACAGGGTATGGTAGCGTGTCTTCTCTTATTGGGTTACAGGCTACAGAGTTGACTGCAGCTTGAACTTTGAAGGTTACTGGTTTGGTGAACACTGTCCTTATAAAGATGATGGAGACAGGAGGCTGCATTTGATGCTATCGGTCATTCATTACCAACTTCTGAATGGAAACCTAAATGCCCACATATCTGGCTGTCTTCTCTCTTTCCATCCCTTTTCAAGTCTTTAATTCATGTCACCCTTCCGTGGTAGCCCCTAATTCCACAGAACATGGGTGCCTAACATGACCTTTCCTGTAGGATGCCACTTCATTATCTCCCTAATCCAACGTGACGATGGGGAAGAAGAGCACGGCCACTCTCTGAGTGATTTAACAGGATGCTTTAATGATGTATTGAAAATGAACATTGACCCCAGGTAAGAGGTGCTAAACTGATACTTTAAAAGCACACCATTCATTTCGCTCTGATGGACTCTCCACCTTAAATCACTGTGTTGTCATTTTTATGATGCCGATCTAGCTATTGAGGCTACAGGACTGTGAAATGTCGTATAAAAAAGCCAATAAGAAAAAAATAAAATTAAGTTGCGGGAAGCGTGGATTAGCATTTCAAAAATGTTCTGTTGTATTATGCTATTATTCTCTCTCTGTCAAGGGGCCCTGGGACCCCATCCTCCGCATAAGGAGGCTGTGCCACAGAGTGTATCAGCACCCCCTTCCTGAACCGGTGCGGCAGCTGAAGGGCATAGTTACGATAATGGCGAAATACATTCTGGACTAAATTTGATAGGACACTGGGGCCGTCCGCCTCCTCTGATGACAAAGTCTTGATTGCTCTTTTCCTTGTTGGCTCCAGCCTGTGGCTTTCAGAGTTTTGACAAATGAATGTTTTCAGCATTTCTGCCCTGGAGAAAAGTAAGGAATGATATCTGCTGAGTTGAGGGTATGACTTCACTACAGGTGACAACATGGGAGCTGGGATTCCATGAGGCAAAGGAGACCGCCACACTACACTTCCCGACCTGGCAACATAATAAAATACCCTAAATTACCAAAAGCCCAGTTCACTTGAACTGCTGCTGGAGAAGACTCTTGAGAGTCATGGGACAGCAAAGAGATCAAACCAGTCAATCCTAAAGGAAATCAACTCTGAATATTCATTCTTTGGAAGGACTGATGTTGAAGCTGAAGCTCCAATACTTTGGTCACCTGATGTGAAAAGCTGACTCATTGAAAAGGACCCTGATGGTGGGAAAGATTGAAGGCAGGAGGAGAAGTGGGAGAGAGAGGACAAGATGGTTGGATGGCATCACCAAATCAATGGACATAAGTTTAAGCAAACTCCGGGAGATAGTGGTAGATAGGGAAGCCTGGCATGTTGCAGTCCATGGGGTTGCAAAGAGTGGGAACATGACTTAGAGACTGAACAACAATAAAAGGGTTAAGAAGGCATGGTCCATCTGGAAAGGGTGAGTTTAATAACTCATAATGAACCTGGGTCAGCAAGATTGGTCGGCTCTGGGAAAATTTAGGCTCATCCTTGGAGTTCAACCCCTTGGCTCTCTGAGGGGCATCTTACATTCTAACTTGGATTCTAGCTAGTGCGTCTTCATATGCCAGGCTTCCAGGCCAAAGCTGGGCCAGAGTGAGGGTCATTGTCTGCAGAGGGGAGGAAGGCCTGCCAAGCCTTGCCTTGAGGAGCTTCTGTCTCCTGGGTAATTATGGGAATGCAATTCCTTTTTATGGCTCTGAATTTGTCCAATTGGGGAAGATGAATCCAGTGCCCCTGGTAGTCTATTACACTAAACCACTGAGACAATTGCCGTGCTTTATCTGGAACTTTCAGAGAGCTGACTTGTTCCTTAGGAACCATTGGCTTAATGGAATTCACTGTATTATTTTCCAACGTGATGTGCCGCAAAACCAGGTGGGTCAGCACTTTGGTTTGGGGAATGTATTTTCATCTGAGAAGATGCCTCTGCTGGGCTTTTTGCTGCGTTAGTTTAGGAAGCACGAGGCTCTTAGCCCTGGTGAGAGAAGGTGACTTGGGGAGGCCACCACGTCAGTGCAGGGAGGGGGTGCGCACAGGCCTGCTGGCAGTGACTGGGGCTTTTACTTTTTTAAACTATATTCAGCATCAAGTCCAGCAAGTGAGGTTCTCTGCTGAGCTGAAAGTTACCCTTAATGAGATACCATGTCCCTTCTGTTCTCTGTAACAGGGAACTTGAGAGTTTTTATTAGTGAGCGAAACCAAACTTTTCACTGTTTTCATGTTTCCTAATAACCGTCTGAGTCGTAACCTGAATTTTTATGCAGCTAATTACAAGTGCAACTTGGGCTGAAAGATTTATGCGATCAGAAATTACCTGTGTAATCTCTAGGCAGGCAGGGGATGAACCAAGAAAGGAAGTTAATCAGTTTTCTAGGTCACACAAAAGGCACTTGAGAGGTGCTGGCTGAGGGCGGGCAATGGACCTCCTGGGACATGCCCTGCCCCACCCCAGAGCTCTCTGCTCCCCTTCCACCCCAGGGGAGCCAGCATAGGCCCTGGGAATCAGCATTTTTCCCTAGTGTGACATTTCCACCCTCTGTTCCTAAGACCAACATAGCCAGCTAACAGTTCTGCGGAAATGAAATCAAGCACATGAAGGTGACAGGTTTAACAGGAAACACTGACATCTCCAAAAAGGGTCAGTTTCCATGACCAGAATAGGAGCCAGAATTCTAATAAATTTCACCCCTTTAAGATTTCATTTAGTTAAAAAATAAAGACAGAAAATGAGCGACATGGCCATTCCTCGAAGTCTGCAACTGGAGGAATGCAAGTCTGCCAAGAAGCCAGAGCTCTCGCCACCAACACACTCACTAAACGACTACTATATTGTTTATCCATGGGAAAGCAGCTTGCCCAAGTGGCAGTAAGGAGCGTGTGATGGAGAGCTGGCCCGGAGAGCCTGGGAACTCATGTGTGCTGAGGTCCGTAACACGCGTTTAGTTACGCGGCCATTTGCTGAGGCCCACAACTGATTAATATACACAGGCTTGTTCATTTACTCAGCATTCTGTTTAATCATTTAATTTCACAAGCGTTTTCATATCTTTTAATCATCCTAATATTCTTCTTATTGTAACATATTACTAAGCTGTTAGTTCAATTCAATTAAAAAGTGTCATCCAAAAGTAATTTATTCCATGTGCATCCTTAAGCGTATACCCCAGATATGTCTGCATTTTACAGAAATAACAACTCTGCCGATTTATTATTCTGCAAACGACTGTGCTGTGTTAGCACTGAGGGAGATACCGGGAACAGCGAATGTCGGCAGGCACCAACATGGCAGCAGATCTGTGATTATTCCTCTAGAGTTTTCTCTGAGACTCATAACAGTCTGTGGACACTTGGACCATCTGTTACTACTGGGTGACCCCTGAAAACCCACTGTGACTTTCTGGTCCTGATCATATTTGTAATAGCACAGCCTCTGAGTTTGCGCTCTGGGGGCCTCTTGGCTGGAGTTCCCACCAGCACTGTCTCACTTCAGGAGCAAATGCAGGAGGCCTTCGAGGGCCAGGGTTCAGGAAATCGCCTGCTGTGGGTCTGCTGGGGACACGTTTTTTCTTGTCAGAATCTGACCTTCCTGGTTGACCTCTGAGATATTTCCTCTGTCCCCTCTAGAGCAGTGCTGTCTAGTGGGAATGTAATGCAGTGCCAGCCACCTAGCAGATTTAAATGGTCTCAGTTCAGTTCAGTTCAGTCGCTCAGTCGTGTCCGACTCTCCGCGACCCCATGAATCACAGCACGCCAGGCCTCCCTGTCCATCACCAACTCCCGGAGTTCACTCAAACTCATGTCCACAGAATCGGTGATGCCATCCAGCCATCTCATTCTCCGTCGTCCCCTTCTCCTCCCGCCCCCAACCTTTCCCAGCATCAGAGTCTTTTCCAGTGAGTCAACTCGTCTCATGAGGTGGCCAAAGTATTGGAGTTTCAGCTTTAGCATCAGTCCCTCCAATGGTCTAGCAGACACCTAAAGCAAAAAGAGACAGTGGCTACTTATTTACTTAATATTCTCTAACTCAGTATACCTAAAATATCATTTCAACATGTAGTCAATGCAAAAGTTAGTTAATGAGCTATTTTATGTTCTTTTTCCATGCAAGGCTTCAAAATCTGGTATGTACATCTCACTCTGGGTAAGCCTCATTTCAGGGGCTCAGTGTCCACATGGAACCAGTGGCTACCATAAGGCTCCAGAGACCTCAGGCAGGGGCCCCTGTGCAGCCTGGCTATGGCTCTCCTGTGTCTGTGACTCCCCTGGATTGAGAGGGGAGCTGCTTGGGGCCCTAGGGATCTGCCTGCAGAAGTTGGTGAAGCTCCCACAGTGGTACAGAACAGGGCTCACTGGCTGCTGACGACCTCTGAGGCTTGTCTGACCCTGAGGTTGCAGGAACCCAAAGCAGGCCCTGGAAGGGATCACTGTTGGGAAGCAGCAGCTGCAAAGATGCTCTCTTTCCTCGTCTCTAGGCCTTTGGGGGCCAAAGGGAAATCCAGGTTTCAGGTGGTGGAAAGAGGAAACCTGCTCCAGTGCTAACGGGGGCATTGATGGGGGGGGAGGGTCCACTTCCTCTCCTCAACCCTCTTCCTGCCTGGTCAGGCATGACCCTGGGCACATATAGGATGCCGCAGCTGGTGGGCAGGTCCCTCTTGCCTCTCCATCAGGAGACCGGTCTTGAGGCCTGATTACCAAGTTCAGGGAGTAACTTCAGTCCTTAGCCTGCTGTGTCCTCCAGGGAAAGCTTGACTTTCCTTGGGGAACAAAGTCCTCCATGATGGGGACACTAACATGCCTGCATTTGGAGGCCAAGGTGTTCCTTCTCCTTTGGCAGACCTGGGCCAGGGCCTGATGGAGGGCTGTTGCAGAGACGTGCTCTGGGTGGGCAGGGGTTTCATTACACTTGAGTCTGGTGATAGCTGCTAAGTGCCGCTTCCACGTCCTAGTCCCCTGGGTCTGTCCCCTATCTGGGCCGACCGAGAGCCTCAAGAAATCAGGGGCAAATAGAGAGACCTTGAAAAATTCTTCATGCCCTTTCCTGCTCTTGCAGAAGGCCCGGGTTATTAATATCTCACTCCAGGAAAAGGGCTATTTGTGCTGGTTGTTTTTTTTTAGGAGAACAGCAATAAAAAAGGGAAATTAAATTAGCAACTCTGTGTGAGCTTCTAATCCATTAGAGTGTCTTCAACTCTATAACCTGCTATCTTAAACTCTGGTCACCTACTTAAGTGGTTTCAAGAACATAGCAGTGTTCCGCCTGGCCCTATTTTGCACCAGTTACAATAAAAGTGATTGAATGTCAGCAGAGCCTGGGGTTCTGGTACTGAGCCACAGGGCTCTGATGGGTCACCCTGCTCAGCCTGCCCACGTGGTCACAGATGCTAATATCCCCATCAACAAACCTGTGTCCTTGCCCCGGAGCACACACCCAGCTCCAAGAATTAGTCAAATACAATTACCCACATGAGGTGGCCTCACCAACCTCTACTAAATAATGGGAAGATAAAACTGTCTTCGGTGGGAAACACCACAAAGGAATTATACTTGGTAGCAGGAACAGGGTACCAGCAGCAGCAGCTAACCATTACCGAGTGCCACTGGTGTGTCTGGCTCTGTGCCATGCAGGGGACCTGCTCCATCATCTACAGGACCCAGTACAAAATGAAAACGCAGGGTCTTTGCTCAAAAAAGTACTAAGAATTTCAAGATGGAGATGGCAGAGCATTAAACCAAGCACGGAGCCTTCTGAGGGCTTCCCAGGTGGCGCTAGTGGTAAAGAATGCCTACCAATGCAAGAGACTTAAAGAGATGCAGGTTCGATCCCTGGACTGGAGGAGGGCATGACAACCCACTCCAGTATTCTTGCCTGGAGAATCTCATGGACAGAGGAGCCTGGAAGGCTACAGTCCTTGGGGCTGCAAAGAGCTGGACACAATTGAAATGACTTAGCATGCACACATGGGGCCTTCCAAAGACGGAGGCCTGTAAGGCTGCAGGGGTCGTCCGCTCAGGTCGGCCTGGCTCTGTGCATCAACTGGCTTAATTCTCACAACAAATCCTATTACTCTCTCCATTTTACACATGAACAAACAGAGACTCAGAGAAGTCCAGAGACTGTTGGAATGGTTTCAAAGTGTTCTGAATGGAGAAAAGTGGCAGGAGGTCCGAGTCATCCCTCAGCCCATGGTGAAGCTGCTGAAAACCTCCCAGAACTGCAGCAGGCTGCCCCAGATTCATGCTGTGAGGGCTGATTCAGTTTCAGGAAAACAATATCATTTGTCCCATTAAATTAATGTTGTTAATTTGAAGTTTATTGGTTTTGCAGTTTGTTTTTATTTCATTTATAAATTTGTTTTAGCTTTATGGTTATAAAAGAGCTCTACACATAAGGAATGTGTACCTAGTTTTATGTTTACACATATTTAACTAACATTATACTAAACATAATTCAAGTCAACAGAGAGAAACCACAAGATTCCCGCTTTAAGTGGGGGTTGCATCTTACTCCAGGAGGGAAATGCATCTCTTGTCCCCCAAGGTGGGGGCCACAGGGGGTGCTCACAGCTCCACCCCTTGTCTGGCTGCAAGCAGGAGCCATGCTGGCTGGATGCAGGGACCCCAGTGGAGAGAAGGGGTAGGAGACAGGGAGGGAGAGAGAGGGAGGGGAAGGCAGGTGGTTCCTCTGAATAGGTGCTGTCTAAAGAGTCCCCAAAGGTCTGCTGGCCCTGATTCCTCTCCTGGCTGCTGCTCCACATCATTTGCCTTGGCCCAAGGAACCCTCAGCCTATAATCTAGATTCCTGGAGAGTGGCCCTGCCCCCAAAACATGGAAGGGCCTGAAGAAACACTCAGGGGCTCAAGACTACACGTGTGTGTGTGTGTGTGTGTGTGTGTGTGAGACAGAGAGAGGTAGTTATGACCTCTCAAGGGTGTGTCATTAGCTGACACTGAACAAGTGCTCTGGGGCTAAAGGCCACCCCCACATCCCCATTGTGGTCTAAGCCCCCAGTCTCACAATAGAAGCATGTTTAAAACCAGTGGATAAGACCTTGTTACTCCTGACTGGTAATTGCCCTGCCAAGATATATTTCCCACAAAAATTCAGGTCAGAGACTGCAAGAGAATGTTCACAGAAATTGCCCCAAACCAGAAACAAGCCAGGTATATCCACTATGGAACACTGGATACCAATGCAAAGGAGCAAACCTCTGCTACTGATGAAAATTAATAGATGAGTCAGTCTCACAACCACAGTTCTGAGGGAGTAGATAGACACAAAAGGGTCATATTATATGATTCCACTGATGGAAAGTTCAAAGACAGGCAAAATGACTCTATGGTATTAGAAAGGCAGGTTAATAGTTATACTTGGGAGGAGCAAGGGCATCTGGGTGCTGGACCACAGAGCCCTCAAATAGCAGGAAGGCATGCCTACTTCACAGATGGGACCATTCTTCTCAGGGACCTTAAAGGGTTTGCATGGGCACCTCCAGAACCACCGCCAGCATATCTGTGGGGACCTGGTCTCATGGGCTCTACAAAGCACAGCTGGGCTGATACAATTACTGTAGTGATGTCCAAAAGCACTGTGAGGTCCCACAACTGCCAGCTAAAAAGCCAGGTTTCACACCCTGTCCAGAAGCCTGCCTCCCCTGCAGCTTGTGGATCCAACATGGCATGTGTGTTTAGAGCAAAAGGGGTCTTGTGAGACCCTACGTAACTCTTGCAGAGGCTCCTTCCTTGGCTCACCATGACTTCTGCCATGACCCAGGCGTGGGCTTGACTCTTATCCCCACACCTCCTTACATGGACAGCCTTCTGCTCCCAAGCGTTCCAGAGGGCTCTGCCTCTGTCGGGACTTTCTTTCCTACATTTCATCAGGGCCACCACCAGCTTATGCTTCCTGCTCTGTCATGACTCAGATGCGGTATAATGATGGCCACCACCTCCTTTCAGTTTAAGGGAGCCAGGAGCAGTTCCCCTGCCTGCCCTGGGAGCAGAGGCGTGTCAGGAGCCCCTCAAGGAACATCAGAGGTGGGAGGAAGCTCATAGTGGAAGACTGAGTACCAGGTTCTGGGCTCAGAGGGACATGCTGCAAGAGGGCAGCTCTCACGAGGGGACCTCTGAAAGGCCTGCACATCACTTTCACCTCAAAAACTCCAGCCACTCCCAGGCAGTTAAACAGGTGCATGTCTGTATTTCTGTGTTTTCCACTCAGGACACCAGGGAGGGAAGGGCCCTTGAAGACCATCTGGTCCCCTGCTTCTCCTGTAGATATGTAACCAAGGGAGCCTCAGGTACCTAGGGTGCTAATGGCCTTGCTGGCTCTAAAATTCAGGCCCCTGGACTTCCAGGCTGGGGTAGGGTTCCTGGACATCATTTCTTGAAGAGGCAGCTGTATACTTGTCAAACCCTCAGATACAGGAGTCTCTCCCCAGCCCTGGACAACCTGTTCATCCTGTGTGGCTGCAATCTGAGTGCGGCTGTGATGCAGGGTTTCTGTGTAGAAAAAGGTCAGTTTCTGTAGAGAAGTTCTCTAGAGCTGACTGTGCATTCTCTGGATTTCCAGCACCTTAGATTGTCGCCAAACTTGGCTCCCAGGTGCCTGGGAGGAGGTGTGGGCTGAGCCTGGGCTGGCCAGTGCACAAAGATCCTGGAAAGCTCAGGGGTTCCTTGAATGGACACAAATGGAACATAAGAACATGGTGACAACGAGAGTCACAGAGCACAGGCGTGGCTGGGACGTGGAGGAGCACAGGGCACGCATCTGCAAGGGCCAAGGCAGCACACACCAGCTCCCTACCAGGGCCTCCTCGTTATGGGCTGCTGCTGCTAAGTCACTTCAGTCGTGTCCAACTCTGTGTGACCCCATAGACGGAAGCCCACCAGGCTCCCCTGTCCCTGGGATTCTCCAGGCAAGAACACTGGAGTGGGTTGCCATTTCCTTCTCCAATGCATGAAAGTGAAAAGTGAAAATGAAGTCACTCAGTCGTGTCCGACCCTTCGCGACTCCACGGACTACAGCCAACCAGGCTCCTCCATCCGTGGGATTTTCTAGGCAATAGTACTGGAGTGGCTTGCCATTGCCTTCTCCGTCTTTATGGGCTATACTGGGTTGAATAGTGTCCTCCTCAAATTCAGGCCCATCAGAACCTCGGGATATAACCATATCAAAAGAAGGGTAGGATCTTCGCAGATGTAATTATTTAAGGGTCTCAGGATAAAATCATCCTAGATTTAGGGTAGGCCCTAAATCCAATGTTTGGTGTCATTATAGGGCTTCCCTGGTGGCTCAGAGAGTCAAGAAGAGGAAAAAACACAGAGAAACAAAGAGAAGCCTATGTGAAAATGGAGGCAGACGGAGGCAGACAGGAGTTGTGCTGCTATAAGCCATGGATTGCCAGGAGCCCAAGAAGTTGCAAGAGACAAGGAAGGGTTCTCTCCCAGAATGTTTAGGGGGAGCATGGCCCTTCCAACACCTTGATTTCAGACTTCTGGCCTCCTGGACCATGAGAGAATAAATTTATATTGTACTCTGCTATGGCATTCTAAGGAAACTGATGCAGGGCACTCTCTCGAGTTCAGGGGGTCATATCAACCTGCAGCGCCCTCCAGGCCTGCATTCGGCTTCCTGCTCTGACCTTGGTCAATCATTTCCGTGTCCTCTAGCTTCTGGAAGCCACATTACTTAAGCTGGTTGGGGTGGAAAGTGGCAGGTGGGCATGGAGAGGAAGGGCTTGAAGTCTCAAGCCATAGGCTCAGTCTAGCCCACTTACCCAGCTGCAGTTAGCTCAGCGCTCTGTACTCCAAGCCCAGGCATGAATATTCATGAGCCAAGTTACTGCAGACATCTCAAACTCCCAGCCAAGGTCCATGCCATGAGAAAGGTGTACTGTGCCAGGGGGGCGAAAATGAGGCATGAAAGTCATCTGTCAACTGCTCTGAAAATTGCTCCTGAAATGTGGCTGCACAAAGCCCCCAGCCCCAAAGGATGCAAGACACATCCTAACAGGTGGAGGCTCCCCGAGGGCAGGGACCTAGGCTGTGCAGTCTTGCAGGGCTCAGCACAGAGCCTGGAACAAACCAAGCCCTACCCAGGGCCACGGAGATGTTTAATAAGCAGCTGTCCACTGCACACTGTAAAAGCTTCCCCTACCCCCTCAGCTTCTCTGCACCACTGCATCCTGGCCATGCAGCCTGCCTCCTGTTCTAGGGACACAGAGAGCCTATTAGCACACCCAAGGTCTGTGCACAGGCTGTGCGCCTGATCTGGACTTTGGCTGGCTCCTCCTCATCCTGCAGGAGTCTTCTTTTACCCTCTCAGTGGGGCACCTCACCCTGTAACTAGCCTATCCAGAGGGGCCAGGGTACTTTCTGTATCTCTCTCCATAGCCTATAAGCTCTCAGAGGGCAGGAACCACATCTGGTTTTGCTCACCACTGAATCCCAGCCACCTGCCCAGTGCCTGGCACGTGCAACAGAGTACACTTGGTACATGGGCAGAGAGGTCCGTACACTGGTTCCTTGAGTTTGGGATACACAGGGATGTTCTGATTTGGGGGAGGGGTCACCTGTTTCCTGTCTCACTGGAGCCAGGCCTCCGGTGCCCTGAGCCAGCTAACTTTCCTATTTGCCTGATGTCTGTGATCTGTATTAATGGCCCTGAGGGCCACTTGAAGGTCATGATTCAGAGTCCCCAAAAGACCCCTGCTGATTGTTGCCTGGAACCTACTTTCTAGGAAATGCTCCCAAACAGATTGGATTTAGGAGGCCAATAACAGATAATAAAAACTAATGTTCCCTGGGCATCCTGCCTTGCACTTGGCTGGGTCCTATAAACACACTACTCACTGAACCCTCAGAACAACCCAATTATCATAAACAGGTGCTCTATTGACTCCCATTGTACAGAAGAGAAAACTGCAACTTGGGGAAATAAAGCACCCCAGCTCTTCAGGACTCCCCGCCTGAGCTCCCACTAAAGGTTGCCCCAGTCCTGGGCCAGGTCGCTCCTGAGATTTGAGCTGAACAACGGGAACAAGAGACTGAAGGTGGAAGAGTGTGAGGAACTGGGGGGCGAGGGAAGCGCTAGGGAGGGGCTGTCTTTTCCCAAGAGTTACCAGGTCAGCGACGGCACTGGGCAGGGCTCCCAGCCGGGTACGCAGTTTTTCCAGCCATGGATTGGGTCTCAGGAGAGCCAGTCAGAGGCAGGTGTGGCCATGGGGTTTTATCACGATCTCTGGTCCCAGCAGCGGTCAGGATTTCACTACATGCTGCTGCTGTGCTCAGACCCTCAGTCATGTCTGACTCTCTGTGACCCTATGGACTGTAGCCCACCAGGCTCTTCTGTCCATGAGATTCTCCAGGCAAGAATACTGGAGTGGGTAGCCATTCCCTTCTCCAGGGGATCTTCCTGAAACCAAGGAATGAAGCTGCATCTCTTAAGTCTGTCTCTTAAGTCTCCTGCATCAGCAGGTGGATTCTTTACCTCTAGTGCCACCTGGGAAGCCCTTTCACTACATGCTGCTGCTAAGTCACTTCAGTCGTGTCCGACTCTGTGTGACCCATAGACGGAAGCCCACCAGGCTCCCCCGTCCCTGGGATTCTTCAGGCAGGAACACTGGAGTGGGTTGCCATTTCCTTCTCCAATGTGTGAAAGTGAAAAGTGAAAGTGAAGTCGCTCAGTGGTGTCCGACCCTTAGCGACCCCGCGGACTGCAGCCCACCAGGCTCCTCCATCCATGGGATTTTCTAGGCAAGAGTACTGGAGTGGCTTGCCATTGCCTTCTCCTACATGAGTGGCTGGCAAACCCAGGTCTAGGGTTCAGGTTCATGGCTCCAAGACTACAGGTCAGGCCAGAACCTGGTTGGCAGGGTGGAGCTGGTTGGCAAGGTCAGTGCCTAAGTCCAGCGGAGGGAGCTGAGGACAGATTTGGAGGGTGAGCACAGGCTTTGTGGGGGCATCTGTTCTGTGTCCTCAGAGGCCATCCTGAGCCGGGGACACTTGAGCTGAGCCTCAAAGGATTTTAACCAGAAGACACAAAAGGGTGGGGCCTGGGAGGGGGTTCCAAGTGGAGGAAACAGCAAGTACAAAGGCCTGGCACCCTGCTATGGGGACAGACGAGCCGCTGCAGGAGCACCAAGCCACACGCTGGGGACTGAGAGCATGGTGGAAATTCCGTAAGTGCCTGGAGCCTGAGAGGAGTCCTGGGGTATCCGTGTGTGTTCTGGGGGGTGGGGAACCTGTGGCCAGTTGGGGGAGAAGCTGTTGGTTCTGGTTTCCTGCCAGCTCACAGTTGTACTGTTCCAATTAACATTCACAGAGTAATTGAAATATGTAATTGGAAAACTTACAGTGTATTTTAATCCGATTAGCAGTAGGACTATTTTCTCCCCATAGGACTCCCCTTGTGAGAGGAGACAGAGGCACAGCAGTGGCTCCTGGGGCCGGCGTCGAGGCCTTCTCTTCCAGAAGATGTTCCCTCGTGCCCCAGGTGAGGGCTGCCCCCAGGGTTCCCTGAGCGGATGCCTGAGTCATTCTGCCCATGGGTGCAGCTGCTGATTCTGCCTGGTCAGCAGGACCTGCCCTGAGCCTCGGCCTGGGCTCGGCCCCATCAAACCTGGGATTTGTCACACTCACTCTAGTCTTCCGAGTCCCAGGACTCTGTTCTGGAAGGGTATGGACTGATCTTTTCTCACAAGGAACAAATAGCCTCTTTACCAGGAAGGTGGTTTCCTCTAAAGGCTTTCCTGGTAGCTCAGTGGTAAAGAATCTTCCTGCAACGTAGGAGACTCGAGTTCAATCCCTGGGTCGGGAAGATTCCCTGGAGAAGTGAATGGCAACCCACTCCAGTATTCTTGCCTGGAGAATCCCATGGACTGAGGAGCCTGGTGGGCTGCAGTCCATGGGGTCGCAGAGTTGGACACGACTGAGCAACTAACATACACACACAACAGGAGGATGGTTTTGTCTAAATGAACACCAGTTTCACAGGCTCATCTGACATTTGCCTCTTCCCCAAGAACACAGCAGTTGACACTTACCAAGTTCTGAGAAGGTTGAGGGGCCCGTCCCAGCAGATGTGCTATTTTGTCACCAGGCCACAGAGGGACCTGCTGCCTGCCTCTAAGGACTGGTCACCAGTGACAGAGTTGGGTGGAGGTACTGAGTGTCCCTACCATTCTCCCCCTAAAGGTGTGTTTCAGGAGCCCTTCCTGGGGCCCTTGGGCCTGGAGCCCAGTGTGTGGTGTCTTTAAGGCTCTAATGGGGTCGTGCTGAGCCTTGAGGATCCAGCTCTGGGGCTGGGCCTTGGCTGTCCAGATGGTGGACAAGAACTTGGGCCCTGACTTAGAAAGCTGTGCCCATTGGAGATGAGAAATAAAATCAAACGAAACAAGTCACCGAGACGTGAGTCGTTATGAGGTCCAGATCCAGGGGGCAGTCTGCCCTCTTGTTCAAATTAATCATGTCAGACACCCAGCTTTCCTTCCCATAGAGACCCCTGGCAGCAGACCACCAGGCGAGCAAATTCTGGGAGCTGCCTGGGGGAAACTGAGAGCAGGCCCTGGACATGTTTGGTCCGAGGGTGCAGATGGAGCTGGTAAAGGCTCATAGAAACGTTTCTGGGGACTGTGGACAGGCGTGCTGGCTCACAGCACTGCAAGAGCAGGAGACACATGTGCGAGGTGAGGTCTGACCTGCACAGATGTGGGCAGAGGCCCTACCCTGACCTAGCCGCACCCTGGGAGGGACAATTTGCACATCTGGAACTCCGAGCACATTGTAAGGAGCAAATCTTACAAGTCTGTGCCCCCAGGTCAGACTGCTGCCAATCAAAGTCTTGTGTTCTCAACTTAGAACTGAGTCATGTCACTAAAAACATGATCTTTCTATTGCTGAAGTGTGACACTCCTTCTTGATCCTAAGACACGTGTCACCTGGGGTAGAAGCTGGGGGAAGGGTGTCAGCATCTTTGGTTTTCGTAGCTGAGGCCTCTGTAGATATGAGCAGTGGCCCTCCAGTTAAGACCCTCCTTCTACCTCCTCTCCCATGAATCCTTCCGATTTGCTCCTCATCCTCCTCCCCGGCCTGTGCAGACACAGCACCTGGCACAGCTCTGCCCTGCACGTGGGGCTCTGTAACCACTCTGGGCCCTGACTCTGCTTTGGGCACTTGATCTTTTCCTTAAGTCCTTAGCCAACCTTATTGCAGAAGACTCGGGCATCCAAGACCTGGATAAGGGCCCCACCAATCTCCTCCCCACTTCCTGCTTTAAAATGCTTAGTAAACTAACACTGTAAAATCTGAGAGGATGTTCAGTGTCAGACACTGGAGAGACAGGTGAATTAGACACATTAGTCCCCATCCTCCTTGAACAAATGAGCTTTTTTTATTTTGCAGGGGCAGGGAAGGGTAAGTGCTGAGGGAATGCAAATAGAGGGAAAGAATCAGGCTGGCTGGGGCCTAGGGGCTCTGTGAAAGGGCCCACTGGGGTACGAGTCCTAAGGAGCAGGCCGAGGTGTTGAGACTCAGTGAGGTAGGAAATAGGAGGCTTGTGTGTAGGTAAGCACATGGCAATGGATGACCTTAGGGAGCCCTGCCAGGAAGCTCTGCAAGTGGTCAGGGCACGGCATTGGGACAGCCCTGTGACTCTCAATGCTGTCCCCACTGTGCCCGGCAAGGTCACGGGGTATGGGAGGTTGGCCCAGTCTCCTGTGCCCTCTTACTGTAAAAAGGTAGAGCTTGGATCGTGAGGAGATAGAGAAGGCAAAACATATTTAAGAGTAACAAAAAGAGAAATGAACACACAGAGGGAAACCATGATGGGGAGGGAACTGCTAAAACCCTGTAACAGGAATGACATTTTGCTTTTGTACAGTGCTTTGGTGAAATGAGGGCAATGGAGAAAATTCCAGCAAGTGCCAGCCCAGCTGGGACCCCTACCTTTCCTCCAAAGGCTGCCTCTGGCACCAAAGATTTTCTCTGACCTGCAGCAGAGACCTGTCCTCTCCCTTGGCTCTGACCCCTCCCCTTAGAGACACCATGGGGTAGGATCTGAACTCTCACGTGTCCTCTCCACAGTTCCAAAGGAATCACATCCCATTGTCCTACAAGTCCCAAGGGTTCAAACACTGCCACCCTAGGGAGCCTCCCTGACCCTCAGCTTCTTATTCCAGAGGGGTCTTCGAGGCCCTGGAGTTCGGCACTGCCTGACACAGCCGAGGCTGGGATGCCCTGGCGGCAGCAGCAGAAGGAGCTGGCATTTAGCTTTCTGCAGACCTCAGAATGGGCCTTTGGGTTCAGCCATGGCCAGGCACAGACTTTGTCAAGACCTGCCTTGGGGGTTCTCAGCTCCCTCAGGGTTGACCACAGCCCTGAGCACTGGACCCTAGGAAGGCAGCAGGATCAGTGGCCGCATCACCAGGGCATTAATACCTTGGCTCTGCACCAAGCTCTGTTCTGGGTGTCCATGCTCAGCAGAATCCTGGCCTGCCCTCATGGAGCTTGCAGCCTGGGTGTGGGTGGTGTGGTCGTAACATGAAGCTGACTGCTGAGTGACCCAGAGTATGAGGTCAAGCAGAGCTTGGGAGCCTGGATTCTGATCCCAGCTCTGCTGCTGACTCATTCTGCCACTTTGGGCAAATTCTTTTACCTTTGCCTTGCTCCTCTTTTATAACATGGGAAGCATACTAGGATCTGCCTCACAGACTTTCCATGAGGATTGAATATGTAAAAAATATTTAGCATTGTGTCAGCTCATGAAATATCAATGACCTCAGATATGCAGATGAAACCACCCTAATGGCAGAAAGTGAAGAAAAATAAAGAGCCTTTTGATGAAGGTGAAAGAGGAGAGTGGAAAAGCTCGCTTAAAACTCAACATTCAAAAAGTGAAGATCATGGCATCTAGTCCATCACTTCATGGCAAATAGATGGGAAAACAATGGAAACAGTGACAGACTTTATTTACTTGGGCTCCAGAATCACTGTGGATGGTGACCACAGCCATGAAATTAAGAGACTTGTTCCTTGGAAGAAAAGCTATGACCAACCTAGACAACATATTAAAAAGCAGAGATACCACTGTGGTGACTATATGGACCTTTGTTACCACAGTGCCATTTCCTTCTCCACTGTGGTGACAAAGGTCCATATAGTCAAAGCTATGGTTTTTCCAGTAGTCATGTATGGATGTGAGAGTTGGACCATAAAGAAGGCTGAGTGCTAAAGAACTGATGCTTTTGAACTGTGGTGCTGGAGAAGACTCTTGAGAGTCTCTTGGACTGGCAGGAGACCAAACCAGTCCATCCTAAAGGAAATCAACCCTGAATATTCATTGGAAGGACTGATGCTGAAGCTGAAGCTCCAATATTTTGGCCACCTGATGCGAAGGGAAAGACTGAGGGCAGGAGGAGAAGGGGGTGACAGAGGGTGAGATGGTTGGATGGCATCATCAACTCAATGGACATGAGTTTGAGCAAGCTCCAGGAAATGGTGAAGGATAGGGAAGCCTGGCGTGCTGCAGTATAGAGTTGCAAAGAGTTGGGCATGACTGAGCAACTGAACAACAATAGCTCATGGTATTACTCAGATAGAAGCAACAGATTCTAGGCTTTGGGAGGCCATCCCAGACCTTCAAACTCAAGTACCTAAAACACTTGGACTGAATTTTTCCCCTAAGAGCTCTTGTTTCTATGAAGCACAATTTAGACACACATTCACCCACTATAAATTAATTACCTCTTTAGTCTTGACAAAAACTTCTTTCTCACCCACAGGCCACACAGTTCAAAAGGGCTTTTCAGCTTTTTAATTTTTAACACACACCACCTGAGAGAAGTTGTTGTGTGAGGAGAGAGAGAAGCACAGCCGAGGGAGGGGAGAGGGGTGGGGGCCTAACCCCTCATGGAGACCCTGCCCTCAGCTCATGGCCACATCCTGGCAATGGGCCCCCCCATCCAACGCAAGCAAGGGCCAGAGGGAAGGGGTGAGGACAGTTTCTTGGTGGAGGGGGCATTTGAACTGGTCCACAGTGACTGGGAAGATCCTGACAAGCCGGCGGGCCTTCCTAGCTGCTGTGTGGAGATGATTTTGGTTCTCTTTGTTTTTCCTCCAAGTGCGTGTGAGCGTCTGGAAGTTGTGAGACACACTAATCACCTCGAAGTTGCCTCCAGTCCACATTCCTCCTCTGGGCTTGAGTGCAGCATTTTTAATTCCATAAGAGGAAAACCTAATCCAAAAAGTATTGATTTTAAATTTCTTTCCATCTCTTTCACTTAAAAACAAAGGTTCAACTGTGGGTGGGTTTGGACTGGTGAACCCATCTTTATATACACAAACCAAATGCTAGTGCTTCTTAGCCAGAAAGCCTCAGCTCAGAATATATCAAAGCTTTATAGAGTAACTATTTTGCAGGGGAAGGGAGTGCTGCGTCTGGAGACTTAGAGTCACTGTCTTCGTTAAATCAGGGTTGGTTTGAGGATGCTACCTGGACTCTGGCTTGTGACACTGGCAGCAGTTGGGTCATTTCCTTTTTTAGGATGCAGGCCTGGGACGCCCACCCACAGCCCTGGCCCCGCCTCCCTTCCACCCAGAGCTTTGGCTGGCTGTCCCCGGTCTGCCGTTGAGGCCTGTGTGCTCTTGGTGACCTCACCCTCCGGTTCCCACTGCCCCCTACTGCCTGCACCCCATGCTCTGAGACATAGCAGTGCCCTCTTTGCTGAATGTATTCTGTGCCCTCCAGCGTCCATGTCCTCTCTCACACTGTGCTTCCTGCCATTTGGTTCAATCACACATTTCCTTCTGGATGCCATTTAAAAGCCAAATGTCACCTCCTCCAAGGAGCTTTCCATGACTGCCATACCACAAGCACCTGCATCCCTCTGTTAGCCTCTATTTTTCCTGGGAAGCAGAATAGTGCAGTGGACAAGTTGTGTGTTTAGGAGTTGGAGTTGCCTCAGTTTAATCCTAGCTCTGCTATTGCCTGAGCTTCCCGGGTGGCTCAAGTGGTAAAGAAACTGCCTGCTAATGCAGGGGACACAGGCATGAAATGAGGGTTAGATTCCTGGGTCGGGAAGTTCTCCTGGAGGAGGGAATGGCAACCTGCTCCAGTATTCTTGCCTGGAGAAGCACCATGGACAGATGAACCTAGTGGGCTACAGTCCGCAAAGAGTTGGACACGTAGCGATTGAAAACACACACTCTCTCTCTACCCAAGTGGCGGGACAGTTGGACAGCACTGAGGGGCCCCGGGACTAAGGGGGCGCTGCCTCTCTGGGTCTTGACGACCTTGTTAACTGTTCCAAAGACAAGTGTCAGAGTCCATCAATGACTGCTTGCCACACCCCAGAGGTAGTGCTGTGTCTTCTCCCCCACCCCTGCAGCCTGGGCTCAGGGAAGCACAGTAAGGCCTGTAAGAGGCCCTTTGGGCAAGGGAGCTCCAGGAGCAAGACAGCTCAGAGGCACTGGCTTTCCAGCTGCTCTGTCAACATTCTAATGGTCCTAGAAACTCCAGGGGAACATGGGACAACGAGGTGTCTCCCTTGCCCATGGGGTGAGCACAACCCCTACCACCTGGGAATCTGGGATAACAGCGAGGACCTTGGAGGCTGCCAGGTCTGGAGCCCCAGGGCCAAGCAGGACAGAGCTGGAGGTCATGTGTCTCTGCCTGGCCTGCAGGCTCAGATCCTGCTGTCCTACCACCATCTGTCCAACTTCAGTCCTTCAGTCATGCAGACCAGGAATACAGCAGGTGCTTTGCCAGAGCTGAATGAAGGTCAATTCGTGAACCCTCTCCTAATCCCTCCTTTGAACCTTTGTCTTACCACAAGGCAGAATACTTTCCTTCTCTCTCTGTCCATCCATCTTTTCCTTCTTGATCCCATCTCCATGCTTTCAGGCCATGTCAAGTCTATATTCTTTCAGGAAGCCTGCTGACCCTCATGATATTTCCACAATACCTAGCACACAGCTCCTGTGGTTTAGATTTCCATACTCATGCATTGCCTTCTGCCCTGGGCCTCATTTCCCTAGATGGGCTGGGAGCTACAGAGCGCAAGGCCTGGGCCATCACTTTCTTCCCCTCCTAGTGAGTAACTGGCCATATCTCCATTCCCCAGAGTCTCGACTGAGAAAGAAGCCTTCTCAGATAGAGTTTCAGACCCCAGGATGAGTGAGGGACCACTGCGTGGCTAGACAGGTGTCCTGCAGTTGGGGTCCCCTGTCTCCCAGCTCACCCAACTCCTGGGGGGTCCAGTGGTCTGTCCTGGCACAGAACTAGCCCCATGCCTGCCGTCTGCCTCCAGAGCTGTCCAAAGCCAGGTCATCAACCCTTGGCTGGAAAAATATCAAGGGGGCTCCACGTGGCAGTAAGAGGTGGGGGATTCAGCTCACCTACCACAGCCAGGCACACAGTTTATTTCCACTCTCCTTGGCTGGTACTTCACTTGAGAAACAGAAATGGAGCAATAGCTTCTAAAACAGAAGGAATTTTGTCTCAATTGCATTTGTATCCAAATGGGCAAAATAAATTCCAGTGCTGTTCCAAGTGTGCCAACAGCAGAGTCTGGGTACCAGGGCGTGTGACGGCTTTCCATCCCCGAGAGAACGACCAGGAGGAAACACGAGGCCCTGGAGCAAATCTTCAGTCTATTCGCGGTGGCACAGGCGCAGCCCTGGAAGGTGTGAACTCCAGGTGGGGGTGTCCCTCTCCCCTCCCAAAGGGTGCTCGGTGATTAATTGTCACCTAGGTGGTCAGGGACTGCAGGGAGGAGAGTGAATGAGTAAGATGGAATTTTACTTCCACACGCGCCGGGAAGCAAGCGAGTGAGACTACTTGCTACTCAAAATGAACAGAATGTTTAGAGCTGCATCAATCAGCAGGCACACTCAGCACCTGCACCCACCACTTAAATGCCAGCCAATGCCAGACGCACACCCACAGCAAAGCTGGAGGGCAGGGTTCCAGCAAGACCATGTTAGGGTAGGCTGCCAGCTTCCTCCGCGTGACCCTTTGTGACCCTCGCTCAGTCGTGTCCGACTCTTTGCAAGAGATTCTCCAGGCAAGAACACTGGAGTGGGTTGCTATTCCCTTCTCCAGGGGATCTTCCCCGCCCAGAGATCAAACCTGGGTCTCCCGTATTGCAGGTGGATCCTTTACCATCTGAGCCACCAGGGAAGTCCTTATGGAGGCAGGAGAGGCCCAAACCTGACTCTCCCTCCTCGGTCTATTGCTCTGCTTCCTTACATGTCAGCAGCAGAGGTGGTCCCACAAGGGAAACGGGGGCCCATCGTGGACTTATACTTTCTTCAGGGTCTGTGGATCTTCACATAGATGTCTGAAGCCCCTGAATCTGAGCTGTCCTTCACCTGTGGTCGCTTGTCTGCACCTGGTAAATTCACCCCCAGACTCCTTTTCCTTCAGCATAACTCCGTGGGGCCCTGTTGAAAGGCCAAGATGCCAGCTTGTTGGCCAGCTAGCCTGTTGGCAGGCAGAAACCCAGGCCCAGCAAATCCTTGATGGCAATTTCCCACTCTGGTGCTGCAGTCTCCGCACGGGGCCCTCATTCTCCAGCTCCTCTCCATCCTCAGAGCCTTTTCCCACTGACTCCTGCAGCTTCTCCAAGGCCCACCCCACCTCCCCGAGGCATGCAGCAATCTGATTAAAAATGAAGTACACTGAAGGGAAGAGGTGAGAATACACTGGTGAGATAGGGGATACAGGAAGACAGCTGGGCTTGCGGGGAGGACGGCGAGTTCGGTCACCACAGTGATGACCAAGGGCTCCTGGGGCGTGGCCAGGGGCTGGTGAAGACCTACAGCTGGAAACTTGGTGTCTGGAGGTGTGGGTGGGACAAAAACCTCCTCGGAGAGAAACCTCCGTAAGGAAGGTCCTCCGCCTGCTTTTGTAAATAGAGTTTTACTGGAACGCAGCCACATTCATTGGTCTTACGGTTGCTTTTGTGTCCCAGTGTCAAAGTATTCACTACCTGGCCATCTATAGGAGACCTATAAGAGCCTGGCAGAGGAGAGAAACTCACTCACAAAGGAGGTGGAGAGAGGTGGCAGGCAAGGGGGCGTCTCTAGGGAGCGCTCAGTAGGGCCTGCAGAGGTGAAACCGCTAAAGGCTGAGGTGGGTCCCCGCTGGGCACACCAATGGAGGTCACCAGTGGCTGTCATGGGCCTCAACTCCCTCATCTGTATGAGGGTGTGCAGGAGGTGGTGAGGGAAGTACACAGGCTGCAGAGAGGAGAACAAGAGTGAGGAGTAGGGCCACAGAGTCAGCGGGAACAGGTGACCCCTGGGTGGGATGCTTGGCTGTTTCAGGGAGGAGAGGCGGCTGCAGGCATCAGGGTGTAAACCCTAATATATCAGAGCCAAGCCTTGAAAACGTCTGTGAAATACGAGTCTGCTTTCCTGCCTGGGATACAACTGTCCAGTGAGCTTTACAGACTTGGCCTTATCAGGCCCTGAGTCTCCACCTGGCTCTGCAGAAATGGGAGCTGGAGGGTAAGAGGGCAGCAGCAGACCCAGGGTCAAACCTCATGTTCCTACTTCCTTGGGGCCGGCCCTTGCCAGGGTCAACTCACCAGTCCTTTCCTATCTCGTGCCCACTTTCCACACCGGAGCCCGGAACACGTCTACTCAGCCTGTTGAGTTGAGGCTGTGCCCTGCAGGCTCCATCCCTTCCTCCTGGGGCTTCGCTGGCCCCTGGGTTCTCTGTGTGACCCAAGAGCTCAGCCAGTCAGGCCTGTGCCTAGTCCTCCTCCCTCTACGTGCTCCTTCCCAAGGCTGTGCTCCCTTCGCCATGGGCTTTGGGGTCTCCGTCCCACCTGCCACAGCCCAGGCCCAGGGACCCACTCCAGGAGGGGTCTGTCCTTCCCCGCCACCGGCCTCCTAGAGTGAGACTTCATGATTCCTCACAGTGGTGCCACAGCTAGACCTGTGGGCCAGCCCTGAATCAAAACAAAACAAAACAACCAAAAAAAAAAAACCCAAAAAACAAGAGTGTGAAGCTAAGTAGCAAACTCATCATTTGAAAATCTCACGTTTCCTGAGATGAGACGATTCCCATTAACTAAACACCTTCATTTTCAGAAAATCCATGTTCACAGCTTGCTCTGTAGAGCCTGCCCCCACAAGTTATGATTTATATTTTATTACAAGGTGAAAAGAGACAAAAAAAATTCTCACAACGAAAAAAAAAAAGCCCACTGACTCTGACTTTATAGCAACTCCCAGGGCACTTGATTTAAAGGGACATTGTCATCTTTAATGTTTTCATCTAGAGGAATTAGAGAGCGCCACCATGATAATTTAGAAACTCCTGATTTAAGGGGCAGTCTCTGTGGTCTGGCTTCACTGTAGTTTCCTTTTTATGGTTCCAGAGAGTATTTTCTGAGAGATAATAATGTTGGGTGATATTTCTCCTTTGTCATGTGGAAGCCCAAGAAGAAAATTAAAATAGGTCCTTTCTAACCCCCCTCTCTGAGGCCAGGCTGTGGATCGAGGAGGACTGTCATGGGCCACCTGCAGCCACTTCATCTTCCCAAGGCCTGAGCCTGCCTTTTGGTGCCCCCCATTGTGGAGATGGGAGGCAGGCCGCCATCTTGGGTCTGTGGGAAGCGACTCCTGCACCAGCTGCTGGTCACAAGGGCTTCTCCATACCATCTCTTTCTGTGGCCCTTTCTGCTCCTATTTCTGCCTTCATGTTCAGGTCTCCATCGCCTTCCAATTTCACCAGCCCATCATCTTCCCTGTGTGCATCCCCTGGTTAGTCCTCAAGCTGGAGAAGCTTGATCAAGTCTCTTCCTGATTTCCTTGAACAGCCCAAACCCTGCGGCCTGATCTGGGGGCCTGTGGCAGAGACTGCTTTGTGTTTACCTAACCTGCCTCCTTTCCCTCCTGTGGACACAGTTGGACTACATTTCCCAGCTGCCCTTGTGGTAGGGCATGGCCATATGACTGAGTTCTGGTCAAGGAGTATGTCAGAAGGGACGTACCTAAGTCCTAGCTGAGCTCCCCCAAATCTCCTAAAAGATCTTCTACTCTTTCTATCCCTCTGTATATTGGCCAGGTGCAGGGCATCCAGTTAAGGAATCTGAGGCTCTGTGAGATGGTATAATAGAGCCACAAAAGTGAAGATGCCTGGGTCCCTTTTTCATTATGTGGCCACAAAGTGAACCCCAGCACTGAACTATAACATGAGGAAAAAGGAAATCTGTACTGTTAAACCCCTGAGATTTGGGGGTATCCGTGCCTGCATTTAGTCTCCCTGAATAACACAAGCCCTTGATGCTCTGGTTCTCATCTCTCCCTCCAGCATCACATTATTTGTCTGTGACACAGGGATGCACTGGCCATGCAGGATGGTCTGGGGCCTTCCCATGTCTGCACTGTTTCTTGTGCCGTTCCCTCTAACTGGGTTACCCTTCCCTATTTGCCTATGTAATGCCACCCATCCTTCTCTGAAGACTTCTGGCATCTCTCTGATTGGAGGTGTTACACCCTCCTCAGTTTCCAGGGCATTCTGTGGGTACCCATTTCACAGACAAGGCAAACCTGTCTCTGCACATGTACTGATCTCCCACAGGACAGTGAACTCCTTGGGGGCAGGGACCACATCTCCCTCATGCCCAAACTCGGAAGCTGTGCTGTGTGGTGGCCAGGGAGCCAGCCTTGGGGGCAGACCCTCTGATTTGAGTTTCAGCCATACTACTACTTACTGACAATATGGGGTCTCAATTCCTCTTCTGTAAAATAGGGATAAAAAAGAAGAGTCAACCTCACAGAAGTTGATCCCAGGTCCATGTACCACCTCTACTCCTCCGCTACAGCCATCGACTAAGGCTGGGACACTTCTCTCCTCATCCCATGTCTGATACTTGTAGCCTTTCCTGACCATAGTCTCTCTGACGCTTCTCTTGTTTTTAAATCCACTGTGTGATAGAAACATCCAAGGAGATTACCCTACCAACCCTCCACCTTATAGCCCTCACTCCCATGACTATATCCCAAGCCTAGAGATCATCATTACAAATAACAACAGACTGAAAAAGCTTATCTTCAAGCATCCTCTTCTCTGCTGCTGCTGCTGCTAAGTTGCTTCAGTCGTGTTCGACTCTGTGCGACCCCATAGATAGAAGCCCACCAGGCTCTCCCATCCCTGGGATTCTCCAGGCAAGAACACTGGAGTGGGTTGCCATTGCCTTCTCCGATTCTCCTCTCTGATCACTCCCAAATCTTTTCTGGTTTATCCTCTCTGGTATCCAGATTTTAAAAAGTCTTCAACTCTACTGCTGCTGCTGTGTCGCTTCAGTCGTGTCCGACTCTGTGCGACCCCATAGATGGCAGCCGACCAGGCTCTGCCATCCCTGGGATTCTCCAGGCAAGAACACTGGAGTGGGTTGCCATTTCCTTCTCCAATGCATGAAAGTGAAAAGTGAAAGTGAAGTCGCTCAGTCGTGTCCGACTAGTAGCGACCCCATGGGCTGCAGCCCACCAGGCTCCTCTGTCCATGCGATTTTCTAGGCAAGAGTACTGGAGTGGCTTGCATTGCTATCTCCGTCAACTCTACTAGGACCCATAATCTACTGACAAAAATCACCTTTGCCACCAACCCCATTATGATGTCACTTCCTTCTCACCCAGCTTCAGCTCCACGGAATTTGCATCTCTGGAACCATACATTGCACACACCCTCAATTCCCTGCTCCCTCAGCCTTGATTAGTCCTGTCTGTGTGTTCTTATTGCCAAATTCAGACTGATATTGAAGAAAGTGGAGAAAACCACTAGACCATTCAGGTATGACCTAAATCAAATCCCTTATGACTATACAGTGGAAGTGAGAAATAGATTTAAGGTACTAGATCTGATAGAGTGCCTGATGAACTATGGATGGAGGTTCATGACACTGTACAGGAGACAGGAATCAAGACCATCCCCAAGAAAAAGAAATGTAAAAAAGCAAAATGGCTGTCTGAGGAGGGCTTACAAATAGCTGTGAAAAGAAGGGAAGCGTAAAGCAAAGGGGAAAAGGAAAGATATACCCATCTTAATGCAGAGTTCCAAAGAATAGCAAGGATAGATAAGAAAGCCTTCCTCAGCGATCAAAGAAATAGAGGAAAACAGTAGAATGGGAAAGACTAGAGATCTCTGCAAGAAAATTAGATACCAAGGGAACATTTCATGCAAAGATGGGCTCGATAAAAGACAGAAATGGTAGGGATCTAACAGAAGCAGAAGATATTAAGAAGACATGGCAAGAATACACAGAAGAACTGTACAAAAAAGATCTTCATGACCCAGATAATCACGATGGTGTGATCACTCACCTACAGTCAGACATCCTGGAATGCGAAGCCAAGTGGGCCCTAGGAAGTATCACTACGAACAAAGCTAGTGGAGGTGATGGAATTACAGTTGAGCTATTTCAAATCCTGAAAGATGATGCTGTTAAAGTGCTGCACTCAATATGCCAGCAAATTTGGAAAACTCAGCAGTGGCCACAGGACTGGAAAAGGTCAGTTTTCATTCCAATCCCAAAGAAAGGCAATGCCAAAGAATGCTCAAACTACCGCACAATTGCACTCATCTCACACGCTAGTAAAGTCATGCTCAAAATTCTCCAAGCCAGGCTTCAGCAATATGTGAACAATGAACTTCCAGATGTCCAAGTTGGTTTTAGAAAAGGCAGAAGAACCAGAGATCAAATTGCCAACATCACTGGATCATTGAAAAAGCAAGAGAGTGCCAGAAAAACATTTATTTCTGCTTTATTGACTATGCCAAAGCCTTTGTGTGGATCACAATAAACTGTGGAAAATTCTGAAAAAGATGGGAATACCAGACCACCTGACCTGCCTCTTGAGGAACCTGTATTCAGGTCAGGAAGCAACAGTTAGAACTGGACACGGAACAACAGACTGGTTCCAAATAGGGAAAGGAATATGTCAAGGCTGTATACTGTCACCCTACTTATTTAACTTGTATGCAGAGTACATCATGAGAAACGCTGGGCTGGAAGAAGCACAAGCTGGAATCAAGATTGCCAGGAAAAATATCAATAACCTCAGATACGTAGATAATACCACCGTTATGGCAGAAAGTGAGGAACTAAAGAGCCTCTTGATGAAAGTGAAAGAGGAGAGTGAAAAAGTTGGCTTAAAGCTCAGCATTCAGAAAACTAAGATCATGGTCCCATCACATCATGGCAAATAGATGGGGAAACAGTGGAAACAGTGGCTGACTTTATATTTCTGGGTTCCAAAATAACTGCAGTTAGTGATTGCAGCCATGAAATAAAAAGACGCTTACTGGTTGGAAGGAAAGTTATGACCAATCTAGACAGCATATTAAAAAGCAGAGACATTACTTTGTCAACCAAAGTCCGTCTAGTCAAGGCTATGGTTTTTCCAGTGGTCATGTATGGATGTGAGAGTTGGACTGTGAAGAAAGCTGATCATCGAAGAATTGATGCTTTTGAACTGTGATGTTGGAGAAGATTCTTGAGAGTCCCTTGGACTGCAAGGAGATCCAACCAGTCCATTCTAAAGGAGATCAGTCCTGGGTGTTCATTGGAAGGACTGATGCTAAAGCTGAAACTCAAATACTTTGGCCACCTCATGCAAAGAGCTGACTCATTTGAAAAGACCCTGATGCTGGGAAAGATTGGGTGCAGGAGGAGAATGGGGTCACAGAGGGTGAGATGGGTGGATGGCATCACCGACTCGATGGACATGGGTTTCCACTGAGTGACCTCTGGGAGTTGGTGATGGACAGGGAGGCCTGGCATACTGCGGTTCATGGGGTCGCACAGGGTCGGACACGACTGAGCGACTGAACTGAACTGTGTGCCCTGTGCTCACATCTGAGTAGCTGACCGTGGCTGAGGACAGCTCACTGCCCTGCTGACGTGGGTCCCTTTGAGTTCATGACTCTGTTCTTCTTGTGAGCCCTTTACGCTGCCTGGTGACCCCCTCACTTTCCCTCCAGCTGTCCACCCTTCCATTTTCCTAACAGATTGTTCCAGACGTTCTCCTCAAGCCTCCACGTCTCCTCTTCTATCCTCACTCTCAGCCATGACCTTGCTTCCTGACCACAGAGAAAATAGATGTCTACACAGGTTACTGCCATATCCTTCCACCTACCTGCACCTGCACTCACCCAGCAGGCCCCTCTCCTGTTGGTACGGCTCTCCCAGCCTCACCCTAGGACAGCCCCACCACCCCAGCACTAGACTCCCTGCCCTCACCTGCTCAGAGAATTTTCTCTGCTCCTCACAACAGATCTCCTCGGACGAGCTCTTTATACCCTGCTTCTCCAGTTCCTCTCTTCCCACTCACTTTTGCCCTCTGGCCCTGCCATCCAGTGAAAGCTGCTCCCCCAGGTCACTACAGACCCAGAACTCAGGGCCCAGTGCTCTCTTCTCTGTCTTCGCCTGAATCTCCCAGTTGTGTCCGCACCACTCACCACTGCTGGCACACTCCTCTGTTGGCTTCCGGGACATTGGGCTTGTCTGGTTTCCCTCCCACCTCTCCGGCTTCTTCCTCTCACTCTCTTTTGCCAGCTCCCCCACCCCCATCTCTGACCTCTTCACACTGAAGACTCAGTCTTGGACGCTCCTCTCCACCGACACTCACCACTCAGGGATCTCATCCAGCCTCAGCACTTCAAACACTACCAGTAAGCTAAGGACTGGCACGTTCCATCTCAGGGCTGGACCCTTCCCTAACTCAGTCTTGTATGCCCAGCTGCCTGTTAGCATTGCTACTTGGACATCTGATAGGCACCTCAAAATCCATATGCCCCCAGTGTAACAGCGATCGTCCCTCCCAAACCTACTCCACCCGCAGTCTCCTTCATCACAGGAAATGGCAACTCCATCCTTCTGGTCCTCATGCCAAAACCTCCGAGTCACTCTGGACTCACCTCTTTTTTTGTAAGCACACCCAGTCCATCAGCAAATCTCCTTGGTGTTACCCTTCAAAACACATCCATCAGTTCAGTTCAGTTCAGTTCAGTCGCTCAGTCGTGTCCGACTCTCCGCAACCCCATGAATCACAGCACTCCAGGCCTCCCTGTCCATCACCAACTCCCGGAGTTCACTCAAACTCATGTCCACAGAGTCGGTGATGCCATCCAGCCATCTCATTCTCCGTCGTCCCCTTCTCCTCCCGCCCTCAACATTTCCCAGCATCAGAGTCTTTTCCAGTGAGTCAACTTGTCTCATGAGGTGGTCAAAGTATTGGAGTTTCAGCTTTAGCATCAGTCCTTCCAATGAACACCCAGGATCGATCTCCCTTAGAATGGACTGGTTGGATCTCCTTTTCACCACCTGTCACGTTGGCCTTCACCACTATTACCTCTCCCCCAGATTATTGTAATAGCCTCCTGTCTTGGCTGCTTGCTTCCACCCTTGACCTGCAACAGTCTATTTTCACAACAGCAGCTAGAGTGATTCCTTTAGAATATAAAGCCAGATTATGTCACTCCTCAACTTGAAACCCTCCGAAGACTTGATGTTCCACCCAGAGTGAAAACAAGTCCTCACACTAGCATCCAGGGCCCTGTAGGACCTCTGACCTCATGCCCTCCACCCCACACCCCTCCAGCTACCAGACCTATGCTCACCCAAGGGCCTGGGATGTGTCTTCTCAGGTGACCTTGTGGCTAAGTGCCCATCCCTCCAACACCCGGCTCACACAGCCCCTGCCTAGTGAGGCCTTCCCTGGACTACGGTGTTTAACTTCTACCACCCACCTGCCGCTGCCTGCCCCCACCCTGTCCTCCCCGGTCCTCTGTGTTGATCTCAAAATCACATCTCTTCCTCTGACCTCTATCTCTGTTATTGCTTATCTCTGTCTCCTCACTGGGAGGCAAGTTCTATGAGACTGAGACTCTGTGTCTGCTCTGTTTTGAAACCTGGTGAATACCACGGCCTAGGACAGTGCTGCCAGGAGGTGTTTGCTCTGCAAGTGACCGCACCCTGCTTCTGAGGTTAAGTGCTTTTCACCTGCAGACCAACCTCGAGGGGTTGGGGTTCTGCAAGGGCACCTGTGAGGCCACATAGGTAGGACACCCTGGCCTATCTCCACTGCATCAGGAGGCCCTCTAGAATCAGTAATTGCAACTTTGATGCAAAATGTCTTGAAAAAAGGCTCTCTACAGGAGCCAAGAGGACCGTTTTTCATGGCAAAGGGCATCACTTGAAACTGTCTTGCACTAATGTGTCCTGACTCACGTGTGAGATCGCAAAGCATTTTGCAAGCATGTACTAATTGATTTGTTCAACATCCCAGCCAGAGAGAGGAGGAATCAGTACCCTGATTAAAGAAAGAAGACTCAGTTCATGATTGAATCAGGCACAAGGATGGAGTGTGGGGAGTCCCGGAGTGCCAGGCATGGAGAGGAAACCCCCACCTGTCCTCAAGCTGAGGCACAAACGTGGTCACAAGTGGGCTCATCATAGAGGTATGGTGAGGGGATGCTGCAGTTGCAGTGCCTTCTGGGTTCCTAGCTGGGGGACCATGGGCAAGTTCCTTAATCTTCCAGAGCCTTGATTTCCTCAACTCTAAAATGGGCATAAATGTATCCTTTTCATCAAGATTGCTGTCAATAGGTAAGATAATACAAAACTGGTTAACACCCAACAAATGTGACCACTGGTAACAAATGCCACAGCCCCTGCTGCCCGCCTCCCCTGTGTGCCTACTGTGTGCCTGACTAGCCCAGCTCCCTGTCACTCACAGCCACAGAAGCCCCAGGCTGGACACAGGAGCCCCAGGAAGAGCTTGCCAGAGGGGTCCTGGCCACCTGGGAGGAGGGCCCTGTAGCCCCACCGTGGTCCTTCACAGACCTCTGGGTTGGGCAGACTAGAGAAGAAGGGGACTTCTGGTGGAGCGGCCTGTGTGGGCCAGGACGCTGCGGGGTGTGAGTGTGTGGGCTTGGGCCAGCCGCGTCCACTTCTCTGGATACACCCCATCCCCCCTAATCCCTGGTACCCACGAAGCCAACACCTGACAAATGTGAGGTACCACAGGGACCCCGCTAAAACACTCTGGGCATCACAGCATCTGGAATTCCTTGAGTGGCAGTGAGACTGAGCTTGGACTCTGAGGCCAGACTCCTGGGTTCAAGTCCTGATCCTCAATCCCAGCTCTGAGATGCAGCAAGTTGCTCCAGCGCGCGATGCTTCTGGGCTTTTTCTACAGGAAGGGGCTAATAATGGTTCCTCCCTCACAGCTTGCCGCAAGGATTAATGGATTCACTTAGAACTGTACCATGGCACATGCTAAGTGCTCAATAAGCATTGGCTCTTAATCCTGTTATTATTTTCTGAGATTGATTATACAGCTTCAGAAACAAGCTCTGTGACACATGCTGGGCCCTGAAGCTGCTCTGCACCAGCACCCTGGGGCGTCTGCACCAAGTGTTGGGTTGTGGGTCAGCCTCCACAGCAGACACCTCATTATGGGAGGACTTCCTCATGTGGGCCCAAACCATTCCCTCAGCCAGCAACTTGAGGACAGGGAGACACAGCTGGGCCTGCTGCAGTCACCACTGTGTCCCCAGGGCCCAGCCAGCCACTTGCTAAGCATGAGCGGAAACCGGAGAGCAAACATTCACTTGTTGTTCCACTTGGAAGTGTTTCTCTAAACTTGTATTTACTTAACAGGATTAAGAGCCAATGCTTATTGAGCACTTAGCACGTGCCATGGTACAGTTCCTAACCTGATGGTTTTGTGACTTCAAAGACCATGGCTGTCACATGTAAAGTTTCCTCCAGTAAACTGAGCCACACTGCTGAGCCATCTGACACCTGCCAGGGGTGTCTCAGGTCACTCTGGAAGCTTACTGTCCTCTGCAAGGACCACAGGGACAGCTGCTGGTCAGGCCACTCACCCTGGAAGCATCAGAGTACCCCTGTTCAAAGGTTAGAAATGGGAACTGGGGTCAGGAAGCCATCCCTGTACACTCAGGGAGATGCCCTGGCTATGCTGTTGTAAGGGCCACGTGCTGTCCTGTGATGAGGGCCATTTCCCATTCCCTGGACATCTTGGCAGAGCCTGCAGGGCCTCAGCCTTCTGAGTGGCTGTTCTTTAAAGGACTAAGCTTAGTGCAGACAGTCTAGTCCAACAAAGGCCTTTTAAAGTCGAGCTGCCCAGAGTCTGGGCCTGTGAAAATTCCATCTACCCAGCTGCCCAGCCAGGGCTGCTCACAGAGGAGCTGTGGCCTGCAGTCTGGTGGCCACAGATCATGGGCTTGGGCTGAGTGTGCCCTTCCCTCCAAGCAAGATCAATAACCTCTCCTGACCTCAAAGGGAGAGGCTCACACAAGTGTGGAGGCTCAGGTGAGGCCCACATGAACAGATAACCCCAGTCCCTCCTCCTGCGTCCGTTTAACCCCAGGTTTGCCCACCTCTCCAATTCCACAGCTGCCCAGAGACACTAATCAACAGCACATCTAATTGCTTATAGTTTCCCCTCATTCTGTCTCCACCTCCCCTTCACAAGAGCTGCTTTCAGACTCTAACCAGGTAGTGGTGGGAGGCAGGGAGGCAGCTGGAATCTGGGCATGAATTGTTCCAAAGTGAACAATCAGCCTCCGAGAGATGGAGGCCTGACTCCGGGGGACCGAGAGCCCTGCTCAGCCCATGCTTTCATTGTTAATTTAGAGAATGCAAGGAAAACATTCCAAGTGGAAGCGCATTGGCATGCCTCTTCAATTAGAGGCAGCTACTGACTGCCTCTCCGTACAGTGGAAGCTGCTGCTCCCTTAGAAGCTCCACCAGCAGCCCTTAGGAGGCCTCCCACCACCTGGCCTCCTGTCTGGGACAGGGTGTGTGGGTCCCCGGCTGAAAGCAAGGGAAGGGAGGGCAAGGTGTTCTGTGATGGTGGGACTGGGGAGGGTGACCCAGGGAAAACTCACACAACTTCTGGGTGGGGCGCAGTCTGAGAATCCATGGACCTTGGTGTTTCAGGTAAGGCATGCCAGGTTGCCTCGCTGCAGGTGTGCCCCTGCTGCTCACGCTCTAACCCCCCACCCCGACCTGCTTTCTTCACAGCCTACCCCGCCACCCTCCTGCCTATGAATATTCCACACGTCCCGTTTCCTCCCAAGCCTGAAGCCCTGAGTTGCATCAGAAAGTGCTTCATCAACTGCCCACCGGTCCACAGGATGGCAATTCTGTATATGACCCAACCCTTGGGTCACCAGGGCCGCCAGTGGGGGCAGGGCTGCAACCCTGAAGGTGCGGTCAGGACAAAGCAGGACCCCCAGTTCTGCCCTCACCGCACACCTACCCCAGGACCACTGTCTCTGCAGAGAGAGAGACAACCTGAGAGCCACTGAGTCCACTTGTCCACTCAGCACGCCCAGGTGTCAGGGCTGGCTGGGCCATGGGGAACCTCAAGAGCTGTGTCGATTCTCTTATTCGACCTCTAATCCTTTTTGGCCCAACTCCCAACCCACTGTTGATCTGTCTGAGCCAGCCATGGGTGGCTTCCACTGACCCTTAGACCCCCACCGCGCCCTGTGTGCTGGCTGCTGGCGGCCCCACACATGGCTCAATGCAGCACTCCCTGGACGGTGCTCAGCCTGCCATGCTCTCCTCAGCTGTCACCCCATACCCAGGCATCAGCAGGGGAGCCCCAGGGGGTGGGGGTGGTCCTGAATGGCAGTGCTGTTCCCAGCCATCCTGCTGATAAGCAGCAGCATCTTTCCCAGCACTGCTGCAGAGAGATGGGATTCGAGGCCTGGAACCAATAAGGCTACCAACAGAGATATCAAGGGAACATTTCATGCACAGATGGGCTCGATAAAGGACAGAAATGGTATGGACCTAACAGAAGCAGAAGATATTAAGAAGGCATGGCAAGAATACACAGAAGAACTTTACAAAAAAGATCTTCACAACCCAGATAATCACGACGGTGTGATTACTCACCTAGAGCCAGACATCCTGGAATGCGAAGTCAAGTGGGCCCTAGGAAGTATCACTACGAACAAAGCTAGTGGAGGTGATGGAATTCCAGTTGAGCTATTTCAAATCCTAAAAGATGATGCTGTGAAAGTCCTGCACTCAATATGTCAGCAAATTTGGAAAACTCAGCAGTGGCCTCAGGACTGGAAAAGGTCAGTTTTCATTCCAATCCCAAAGAAAGGCAATGCCAAAGAATGCTCAAACTACTGCACAATTGCACTCATCTCACACGCTAGTAAAGTCATGCTCAAAATTCTCCAAGCCAGGCTTCAGCAACACGTGAACCATGAACTTCCAGATGTCCAAGCTGGTTTTAGAAAAGGCAGAGGAACCAGAGATCAAATTGCCAACATCTGCTGGATCATTGAAAAAGCAAGAGAGTGCCAGAAAAACATCTATTTCTGCTTTATTGACTATGCCAAAGCCTTTGATTTTGTGGATCACAATAAATTGTGCAAAATTCTGAAGGAGATGGGAATACCAGACCACCTGACCTGCCTCTTGAGAAACCTGTATGCAGGTCAGGAAGCAACAGTTAGAACTGGACATGGAACAACAGACTGGTTCCAAATAGGGAAAGGAATACATCAAGGCTGTATATTGTCACCCTGCTTATTTAACTTATATGCAGAGTACATCATGAGAAATGCTGGGCTGGAGGAAGCACAAGCTGGAATCAAGATTGCTGGGAGAAATATCAATAACCTCAGATATGCAGATGACACCACCTTTATGGCAGAAAGTGAAGAGGAACTCAAAAGCCTCTTGATGAAAGTGAAAGAGGAGAGTGAAAAGGTTGGCTTGAAGCTCAACATTCAGAAAACAAAGATCATGGCATCTGGTCCCATCACTTCATGGGAAATAGATGGGGAAACAGTGGAAACAGTGTCAGACTTTATTTTTTGGGGCTCCAAAATCACTGCGGATGCTGATTGCTGCCATGAAATTAAAAGACGCTTACTCCTTGGAAGGAAAGTTATGACCAACCTAGATAGTATATTAAAAAGCAGAGACATTACTTTGCCAACCAAGGTCTGTCTAGTCAAGGCTCTGGTTTTTCCAGTGGTCATGTACGGATGTGAGAGTTGGACTGTGAAGAAAGCTGATCGCCGAAGAATTGATGCTTTTGAACTGTGGTGCTGGAGAAGACTCTTGAGAGTCCCTTGGACTGCAAGGAGATCCAACCAGTCCATTCTAAAGGAGATCAATCCTGGGTGTTCATTGGAAGGACTGATGCTAAAGCTGAAACTCCAATACTTTGGCCACCTCATGCGACGAGTTGACTCTCTGGAAAAGACTCTGATGCTGGGAAGGATTGGGGGCGGGAGGAGACGGGGATGACAGAGAATGAGATGGCTGGATGGCATCACCGACTCGACGGACATGAGTTTGAGTGAACTCCAGGAGTTGGTGATGGACAGGGAGGCCTGGCGTGCTGTGATTCATGGGGTCGCAAAGAGTTGGTCACGACTAAGCGACTGAACTGATGCAGATGACACCACCCTTATGGCAGAAAGTGAAGAAGAACTAAAGAGCCTCTATATGAAAATGAAAGAGGAGAGTGAAAAAGTTGGCTTGAAGCTCAACATTCAGAAAACTAAAGTCATGGCATCCGGTCCCACCACTATATGGCAAATAGATGGGGAAACAGTGACTGACTTTATTTTTCTGGGCTCCAAAATCACTGCATATGGTGATTGCAGCCATGATATAAAAAGACGCTTACTCCTTGGAAAGAAAGTTATGACCAACTTAGACAGCATATTAAAAAGTAGAGACATTACTTTGTCAACAAAGGTCTATCTAGTCAAGGCTATGGTTTTTCCAGTGGTCATGTATGGATGTTAGAGTTGGACTATAAAGAAAGCTGAGAACAGAATTGATGTCTTTGAAATGTGGTGTTAGGTAAGACTCTTGAGAGTCCCTGGGACTGCAAGGAGATCTAACCAGTCCATCCTAAAGGAGATCAGTCCTGGGTGTTCATTGGAAGGACGATGTTGAAGCTGAAACTCCAATACTTTGGCCACCTCATGCGAAGAGCTGACTCATTTGAAAAGACCCTGATGCTGAGAAAGATTGAGGGCAGGAGGAGAAGGGGACAACAGAGGATGAAATGGTTGGATGGCATCACTGACTCGATGCACATAAGTTTGGGTGGACTCCAGGAGTTGGTGATGAACAGGGAGTCCTGGCATGCTCCAGTTCATGGGGTCGCAAAGAGTCGGACATGACTGAGTGACTGAACTGAACCAATAGGGCTGGACATGTCCAAGAAGCGGAGGCCCTCGATGTGCTTTCACTTGTGGGAGCTGAGAAGGGAATCACTGCTTAATGGGTTTGGGTCTGGAAGGAAAGCATCTCTCCACAGGGTCCTGGGAGGATGGGGATACATATTCTGAGTGACAGGCCTGCTCCCTGGGCGGGGGGCCCGCCCTCCCCTGTGGGGCTGAAGCCCACTGGCCCTAAGGGGCTCTTTCCGTGGTGCCATGGGAAAGGGACCTTGTAAAGTGTCTGAAAGCACCTGCGGCCCATGGACTTCGGGATCCGGAAAGAGACCACGGTTGCCCTGCTCTGCACCAGCATCCTCAGAGAGGATGTGGCTTCACGGATCCCTCCCTCTGCCCTGTCCCAGAGTCACAGATCGTGGGGAACTTTCTGGATGCTGGACTCTGGGGAAAAAACTGGAGATTCTAAAAGGTCTTGTTAGGGCAGGGCATGTAGCCAGTGACTCAGTGTTCAGGTGTGACTCATGCGCACCTGCCTTTGTGTTGGGGCCTGTGTTAGCAGCTGTAGGTCCCCGGCAGGCCCCCAGCCTCCTGGCCTCAGTTTTCCTTATTCTCAGAACATGGGGCTGGGAGGAAGCCCTGCCAGGGGCGGGCGCAGCATCTGGCACATGGCTCTGAAGCCCTGTCAGTGCCTCACCAGTGGGGCTGTGTCTGGAGAGGCTCGAGAGTGTTCAGGAGGATGAGTGAATCAGAGAAGGCACTCAGGGGGCCACCCGCCCACCTCACCGCCCTACCTACTACCTGTGGAGGGCCCAGTCCTTTGGGCCCCATTTCCACTCCCACTTGGACTCGATTTGCAATCCTGACAAGTGTACAAACAGTTATTGTGCCTGAAACACCTGAAGACAAATGTCGGTGCCATCTGGAGCAGAACGGCTCCCCAAGGCTCAGCTTGCAGCTGCCTGGGGGGGTCTCGCACAGCCTCCCTCTACCTCCCCTGGGCAGACCACACTTTGGAGGGTCCCAGAGTGGGACCATAGTAGGGGACTGGGAATCCTGGCTTAAGCCTGAAATGGAAAGCCACTGCCAAGCAGACCCATATTTGGAGAGCAACAGAAGGCCAACTGATCAGCAGTCCTCAGCTCCCTGCCCCCCGAGTGTCCACAGGCAGGAGGAGCATTGGGAGATACTGGAAGGTCTGCACAGAGGAGACTGGTCTGCCTGGACCTCTGCTGAGACTGCTTGCAGTCCAACAAACTGGTTATGCAAGTTGCTTGTCCCAGTCCCTGCCTGGATCCCTGGGTCCAAAAACAACAGCAGAGTCCTGAAGTAGAGGCAAAGGTCTGAGGCCTCCAGAACCCCACCAGATTCTGTGTGAGCTGAAACAGGAACTTGAGGCTTGGAGAACGTGGCTGGGAGCAGCTCACCTCCTAGCGGAATGGGAATGTGCTCTCTGTCAGTGGGGATGCCTCCCAAGTCCCCACTTTGCTGCAAAGGGCATTTTAATTTCAACCCACTCCTTGGCCTGGGGCCTCCTTACAGTGTCCAGCTTGGATCCTCCGGGAGGCATCTGGTAAGGACTTGTCAGATGCTGTAGATATAAGGGGATCTAGAGATAGATTTGCATACTTCCCTGATGGCTCAGTCAGTGAAGAACCTGCTGCAGTGCAGGAGACCCATGTTCAATCCCTGGGTTGGGAAGATCCCCCGGAGAAGGAAATGGCAAACTACTCCAGTAACCTTGCCTGGAAAATTCCATGGACAGAGGAGACTGGTGCACTTCAGTCCATGGGGTCACAAAGAGCCAGACATGACTGAGCAACTAATACTACTACCAGTGGCGGCTCAGCTGGTAAAGAGTCTGCCTGCAGTGCAGGAGACCTGGGTTTGACCCCTGGGTCAGTAAGATCCTCTGGAGAAGGGAATGGCTATCCACTCTGGCATTCTGGCCTGGAGAATCCATGGACAGAGGAGCCTGGCAGGCTACAGTTCATGTGGTCAAAAGGAGTCCAACATGACTGAGCGACTAACACACACACACAGACACACACACACACGGGTAGATTTGCACTCTCCCACAGAAGGCCAGCTTTGAGGGAAATAACAGTCCCACCAGGAAAGGGGTGAATAAAGTAGAGCAGGGGTGAGGGCTGTCTTGGCGGAGGGCACCTCTCTGCCAACCCAGTGATACAGATAACACGCCTGATGAACAGTAGTGGGCCGCTGACCCCGCTCAGCGCCACACGTGGGCAGTAGGATGGCCTCCACCACCAGGAGCCCGCCTGACTTGCATTCTCCCCAAGAACTGCTACGACCACCTTGAACCATCTCGCTTTACTACTATTTAGAAAACTCCATCATGGTCTTTCATCCATCCAACAAGTGTTTATCAAAGCACCTGCCATATACGTTTTCCACCTCATGGAAAGCTCTAGGTTTATCTCTCTCTCCTGCTCCCTTGTCCTCCAGCTGGAACAAGATGCCTCAGAAAATAATAACCTTGCCTGCCCTCAGAGGCAGCCCCGACTTTGCCCTCTCTGCCTCCTGGCTTTGTTATTGCCTCGTCTGTTCTGCTGCTACCTGTGTTCAGGTGCTCTTGGTCACGTGGCCTCTGCCCATGCTTTAGTCACTCACCATCGTCCCCAGCCCTCAGGCTGGAGAGTGGCTGGAGAAGAACATTCATGATAAAATGAGGACTGGTGAGCCAGCAGGTAAGGCTGATGCAGAGGACATCTGGATGGGTCACGGCCGGTGGTCTAGGGTCTCCAACTAGCCCCTAGTGCGCCACCGGAGTGCCTGCTTCAGGCAGCAGCAGCAGCAGCTTGGGCGTCCCCCACCCTTCCCTTCTCTCTCTGCCTGTCCAAGTCCCATCTGTGCCCAGGCCTGGCTCTCCAGCCACCACCTTGCCAGGGACCATCCTGGTGCTGGGATATGAGTACCCCCCAGCTCCTGCCTCAAGAGTGGCCTTCCTGCTGCCCATCCAGGTGGTCGCTGTGCCCATGTGAGCAGAGCCCTAGCACCTCCATTCCCCAGCATCTCATTCCTGTGCAGGCCACAAGCTGGGCAAGCAGAGTGGTGGTGGAGGTGGGGGTCTTATGGGACACTGTCACAGAGCCTGAATTAAGGTGGCTGGAGAGGAAGGAAAGACCAAAGGCAGAGGATATGGATTTACGCTCCAAGTACCTTTCTAGGCACGTACAGCCCTGGGAGAGCTCTCAGACACATACCTGCTGGGTCTCTCCATGCCTCAGAGCACTGGGGGTCTCAGGAGCCACAGAGACCACCCCCAGGCCACACCCACACTGAGACTCAGGTGCTGCTGGTGGGATGAGGAGGCAGCAAGCTGAGGGGGGCACCCTTGCTTTCTGGGCTCTTGCCTGGAGTCTGGGAGGAGTCTCAGCATCTGAGGGGTCCCTTGCAGAGCTGGGCTCTGGGCAGCTCAGCCATTCATATCCCAAACCTTCCCAGAACCCCAATCCCAGGGAGCAAATTTGGAAATCAGTAACGTGAACTTCAGTGCTTAATTGCACATTTAGGGCCTTTGGAGTCCTCACAAAAGCTTTGCAAAAACACATGATTTACAAGGACAGTAAGGTGCTATCCTGGTAAAAAGCCGACATTTAAATTGTTCTCATTTTATATCTTTGTAATGAAATGCTTTGTTTCATCTGCAGCCATTTCTGTGTATTTATTAACACTCAGAGAGCTGTCTGTTCTGTACAAAACGTAAGCCTCTCCACGGTTTGTACATCAGGCTGGCTGGGTGATATGTGAGCATAAGACCCAGAGCCTGGCTGCAGTCCTGCTGGGAGTCCTTACCCCAGAACAGGGACAAAAAAGGTATCCAGCCACCCTGCCCCTGCTTATCCCTCCAAGAGGACGTTTTTTTCGTTTTGTTTTTTTTTAATCACCAAAGCATCGCATTTTAATGAGTTTTCTTAGCAATTTGTATATAATAGATTTTCAATAACAACCTGTAATTAGTTCATTTTCTACTGCTCAATTGCTCTGCAGTAAGGCCATTGACAGCTTCCAGCTGGGATCTTTAAAAATGGAAAGTGCCTGAAATCTCAGCTCCTGTCAATGTCAGCAAGTGCTGGGCTCTACGATGCAGCTGTTAGCAGCAAATCACTGGAGATGGGAAAGAGGTGGTCTTGATCTGAAACTTCCAAGACTCTCTGCTTGCCAAGTGTATTTATTTCTTCATATACTTCATCCCTCTCACTGAGCAAAGATTTACCAAGGGCTTTCTGGACGGCAGACCCCACGCTAGGCGTGAGCCCATGGTGAGCAAAACAGCCTCCAGCCTCGTGGAGCCTATAGACTATTATGGGCCAGATGCCAATGACAGAGCACAGAGTGACAGGGGCTGGGAACACACAGAAATCTTTCTCATCGCCATCATCACCTCCATCATTGACCTACTTGGCTAAAGACTACTTAGCATTTACCATATACAGGGTATCATTCTAAACACCTTACACGAGTTATCTCACTTAGTGTTGAGTAACCCTACGTGGGATTTGATGCTTTTGAACTGTGGTGCTGGAGAAGACTCTTGAGAGTCCCTTGGACAGCAAGGAGATCCAACCAGTCAATCCTAAAGGAAACCAGTCCTGATTATTCATTGGAAGGACTGATGCTGGAGCTCCAATATTTTGGCCGCCTGATGTGAAGAGCTGACTCATTGGAAAAGACTCTGATGCTGGGACAGATTGAGGGCAGGAGGAGAACGGGGCAACAGAGGATGAGATGGCTGGATGGCATCACTCAGTGGACATGAATTTGAGAAACTCTGGGAGATAGAGGAGGACAGAGAAGCCTGGCGTGCTGCAGTCCATGCGGCCACAGAGAGTCACAAGTTAGTGGCTGAACAACAACAATCGTTTTTGTGTGACTTGAGTGGTAAGAGCCCATTACTAACTAAAGCACTATTAATAAGCGAAAAAGCACCCAGATGGCTGGCCCGTTGACTTTGGCTTCAGGGGCACACAGCAAACTCACACAGAAGCCTTCTTGGAGGCCCTCTCTCTGCTGGAGGTGAGGAGAAAGTCCTTGGCAGGGAGTATTGAGACTGATAGCACTTTCTGATACCAGTTTCCAGTGGCAGCTCCAGTTTAGCTCTTTTATGCCCTTGAGCAAATGAGGGACATTTGCAAGCCCGGCATGAGGCAATCAGTTCCTCCCTTTGGGATTAGGGGAGTCACCCCACCAATGGTCTCAGCCTCTGCCAACACTGACACAGGCAACTGCACACAGGGAGCTCTTGCTCTCCAAACTCAAGAGCCAGATAGATTCACATAAACTTTTTGATAGACTCTATGCCATCTGTAAGGAGATCCAACCAGTCCATCCTTAAGGAAACCAGTCCTGAATATTCATTGGAAGGACTGATGCTGAAGCTGAAACTCCAATATTTTGGCTACCTGATGTGAAGAACTGACTCATTGGAAAAGACCCTGATGCTGGGAAAGATTGAAGGCAGGAGGAGATGGGGACGACAGAGGATGAGATAGTTCGATGACATCACTGACCTGATGGACATGAATTTGAGCAAGCTCAGGGAGTTGGTGATGGACAGGGAAGTCTGGCATGCTGTAGTCCATGGGGGTGGCAAACAGTCGGACATGACTGAGTGACTGAACTAACTGAACTGACGCCATATGAAATTTTGTTATTCAATATCCCAAACAGAGGAAAGGAACGGAGGAGTATAAAGTGGGATTTTACTGGCTGAACTTCCTCTCTGAACTCACCCTACATGGATAAGGAGCTGGGTAAATTTGGGGGATAGTTGCTGTTGTTTTACTATCATGGGGTGGTGGTGAGGGCTATGATAATGGGTCTGGCAAGGCATCTGCCCTGTGCGGGCATTATTTGTTCCAGAGGATAACCACGTGCCAGATGAACCCACAGTACCCTTTCATAATGCAGCAACAATGGCAGAAAAACAGCTGTAAATTTGCCCAGTGACCACCTCCTCTGGTTCACAGAGTTGCCCTGGATACAGAAGTACCACAATAATCAGATTAAACCACTGTTTTCCTTCCTGCTGGCCTGGTGCTAAGGGAGGGCATCTGACTCCCACACAGTTGTTCCTGCGACTCAGGTCCTCCTCCCGGACACCGTGCGTCCGTGGCCCTTGGACGGTAACGCGGGAAGACCTTTATCCAGAACAGTGAGCCTGTCCTTTACAGCAGCACGTTGCTCTCCTAGGATTAATTAAAAGGACAAGGATCTTTCTAAAAAAGCAGAAGGAACTTGTAATGAATTTAAAGTGACGGAAAAATCCTCATTTAAGCAATATGTTTTTTCCCACAATCCCAACCCAAGCATTCAGAAAAGTGCAAAAACATGCATTATTGAAAAGGTTTTAAGCTAGCAACTTTTTAATTCATTGAGATGAACAGACAGGAGGGCACGCATCTCGCTCACCAGTAACCCTGGCGCCTGGGTCTCTGCCTCACATCGGGGCTCTGGGAGGTTCTGTGGCTTGTTGGGGGTGGGAGGGGGCAGAAGGAGGAGTGAGGAGGAAGGCTTGGGGGACATGCCGAGAGGACACTGGACTGTCAGATCCTAGATCAGTCTATGATTTGGAAAACCAAAAGCAACCTGAAGAGAATGTTTAGGTGACAAATAGAGGCAGAGAGGGAGGCCAGTCTCACATTTCACTGCCATCATTGTACAGAGATGAGTGATTGGCAGCCTTCGTGACTTCCATGGCTAAGGGACCTGTCCTCTGCCCTCCTCAGGTGGGTGGGGGTCACATGTTCTGCAGAGCCAGGAGGAAGGTGCAGCCCCACCACGAACCACTCAACTGAGCACGGCAGCCACCAGCCCTGGGATTGCTGGCATTGCCCTCAGCCAGCTGCAGACAGTGGCGAACACCAGCGTAGCCTGGGCTATGTCAGCTGCATGAGAAAATATGACTTAGGAGACTGCACATGGACCCCCCAAAAATACAAACTTGTAAATATTAATACAACTCACTTCACCAGGGAAAAGCCCCCCAAATCCCATCCTTTAATAAAGTGGCTGAATCTGTGCCAGTCACCCTACATAGCCTGCCCTGCCTGGAACCCAAGGATCCTGGCAAAACAGAGACTAGAAAATGCAACTTTAAAGTCTCAACCTTTGCCAGCCAGTCAGCTTCAGTTTTGAAAATCAAATCCAAAATGTTGTTGCTGAAATGTCTGAGATATTACTTTTTGCGTTTTAGTGAGATATAGTTAATGCCCATTGATTTCTGGGTAATCAGTTGTACCTGTGTGTCTCATTTTAATTTCCTATTTAACATCCACTGAGGGATTGGGGGCAGGAGGAGAAGGGGATGACAGAGAATGAGATGGCTGGATGGCATCACTGACTCGATGGACATAAGTTTGAGTGAAAGCCGGGAGTTGGTGATGGACAGGGAGGCCTGGCGTGCCGTGATTCATGGGGTAAGAAAGAGTTGGACATGACTGAGCGACTGAACTGAACTGACTGAACTGGACCATAAAAGCCATTCCCAGAGCGAGGGGAGTTTAGAGTTCCTGTGACTTTGAAAGACCACTGATCCCGAGTGACTCCGAGTCTCCGAGTGCTCCCAGTGACTGTGTGCTGGGCATTGAAAGCAGGGTTAACTCATTTTGTGGCTTCCTTAATGGCTGTGAGTTTACGTTTTATTGCATGTCTATTGTTTGGGCTGGGCTGTGATGAATGGTTTGGCTGCCCAGTTCAAAACAAGTCCAAGGCGACAGCAGAATCTAATTTGTTTTAAAAATGATGATTATAAGGCTTTTCAAATAATAATCCAGGAACAAGGGAAACAGCACATTGCTCTACATGGGACATATGACCAGAAGCAAAGTGAGGATATCCCTCCTTTGCCACGGGCAGCTCCTGCTCATAACAACCTTCACTAGGGAGGCCAGGGCGTCCTCTCTTTCATCAAGGGCAACAGGGATGCTGCCATTTCCTCGAAAGGAGAGCCAATAGCCCCTGCGTGGTCCCAGACCAGTTCCCAGGAAGGAAGTGGGCTCATCGATCAGAGGCTCCTGTGACAGCTGGTACCAGGACGGTACCCAAGCAGTACCATTTTCTGCCTCATGATGCCATTGTGGGACACTCATGTGTGGCTCTGGTGTATCCCCAAATCCGTGAAGTCCAGACTTGGCCCCAGCTTTGAAAACACAGTGATCTTTTTCTTTACAGCTCCTTCTACAGATGGGTGGAGGGGGGTTCTAAGTGCACAAAGCACTCTGGGAATGTCTCAGAACTGACCCCGGAAAGCGTGCTGCGGTTTCTCTGATGAGGAGGGAAGCTCCACCTGCTCACCCTGTCGGCCTGACATCTACTCTTTTCTTGTTCACGTCCCGTGGGATTAGCATCATCAAGGGGGCTATGTTCGAAGAAGGTGGATGGAAAGGAGATTCCGGGAGGTGGTGAGGACAGGAGGGGAGGGAGGGGTCCAGCGTGTGCTGGTCAGTGCCTCACAATGGGCTCTCCAGAGGGAAAAGAGCCCCCTCCGCCTTGTGTAGCATTTGTCTTGTGTATGTAGACTTCTGTGTTGCAAACAGTCCTACTAGGGCTGATTTAAATCTCCCAACTATGTAACTGTTTGTCTTTGCAAAAGTCCTGAAAATATAACAATCATCGCACGAGCTAGGTCTCCAGAGTTGCCCATACTGCCACACATTCTAAAATTTAGAGATTCATTTCATGGAATAAGCTCCTCAATCCACAAAGCAAACACCTCCCAGGCAGATTGAATCCACCAGCCATTCACACCTTATTATGAACCACCAGTTGTAGAGTTTAAACTGTGGGCACGAAGGAGGAGGCTGGGGAGCAACACAGTCATCATGTATCAAGCACAGCCTGGGAACTGGGGGTTGGACTTCGGTCCTTGGTAACAGGGACGCCGTGGACTGGAAAGGCGCAGCCTGCAACAAGCTCATGGACACTTTCCACAGGGAAGAATCACGCTCGTTTCTCTCTTCTCAGGTCACATGAGTACCTCTTCTACCTGCCACAAGAGCCCTTCTTGTCAGCAAATCATGAGGATGCCTCCTCAGGCCTGGTGAATATTTGAAGTAACAACAGCCGCACGGAGATGCCGATATGAAGCAGGAATACCTTCCTGGAAAGCACACCTCCAGGTAGAGAATGGGACCCAGGATGCCAGGACCTGTGGCTCAGAGTACTCAGGGACCCTAGGGGTCTCACCCTGCTTCCTCAATTGCAGGGCCCACAGGAGCTGCGAGCTTGCAGGTCATGTTCAAAGGTGCTTCATACAGGGTACGCACGTTACCTGCTTTAAACAGAGCCTGCTCCACATGCTGTCTGACAAAAAGGAGCTTCACTTCTTTGGGGCCAAGAATATCCCCTCTTACCTTGAGTTAGGGTCCCACACTGTCTTCCATCTCCTAGTGAACTTATCTGGACTTGTCTAGAGCTTCTTGCATCTCACATCTCTTGGAAGCCCTGTCCCAGCTCTAGCTATGGTTGACATGAGGTCATCTCTTGGAAGAGCACCTCAGGGAGAAGACCTAGGTCCTTCAGACACTGTACCTGCTCACCATATGCACCAGTGACTCCACAGAGGGTCCATTCTGAGCACCTCCTCCGTTTTCAGGCAGAACATCCCCATTTCTCTTCTTTCCCAGGGACTTCACCACGTCTCATCAACCTGGACCCTCATTCTCCATTATCCTGCATTGTGACTACTCCTTTGTCTACCTGGCCAAGCCTCCAGCACCCTCCTGCAGGATTTGCCCCCAGGCAGGCTTCTCTGATGGGGCTGGGCCACCTCCTTGGGAGAACCCTAACATCTGCTCTGTCCACGTGCAATCGCAGAATACCCTAGCCATGTGAGGCAGTGCCTTCTTAATCATGCTTAACACAGTCCTGGGTTCCTCAAATGATATCAACAGCGAGAATAACCTTCAAACAAAAGGAACAGAGCAAGTGCCCCATCCCCCACCTCTGCCCTCCCCTTACTCTTTCCTTGTTGCAAAACAAATTCAACTACTCTCACCTATAAAATAAGCCAACCTTGGAAAACAACCAAAGACAGACTCCAGACCCTGACACCATTTTGGTGTGGAAATGTCTTTTTGCTGACTGTGAGCCCCGATGGGGGCCTGACTTACGGAAGGCTGTGTAGAACTCATGAAGGGTCAGGAGGCCGTCTTTGTTGTAGTCATCAAACTGGAGGAGGTCACCTGGAGAGCAACCCAGGAAGTCGTCCTCCAGGTCCTGCTCCTTCAGCACGTGCTGTGGGTGAGAAAGGGAGAAGGCTCGAGTCAGGAGTGAGTTCAGAGCTGTGGGCACTGTCAGACCAAGTGGGGCTGAGGTCACCGTTTGGGCAGATGTGTCTGTGTGTGCATGTGGACTCCAGCGACAGCTCTGTAGGCCATGGGGAGCATCCAGATCTCTTTGGTATTGTCTTGTCTGACCTTCTCCTTTTATAGATGAGAAAACTGAGGCTCAAGGGACTTTCTCAAGGTCACACGGTGATTGGGCCTGAGTCAGTATTAGCTTTCAGGTCTGTCTTCTCCCTGCCAGGGCAAACAGACCCCAGATGATCTGAAGTGAGAAGGATCCATGTGGTCATCTGGTCTACCCCTTTGTGTTATAGATGGGGAAACAGGGAAGAGACAGGGGCCTGATCAAAAAAGCCCAATTAACAGTGGCCATACTCAGTGGCTCCCAACTCTGTAGAGCTGGAAGGTCACTGTTCCATCAGTGTACCCCTCCCCGCCCCCTCCAACCCCCACCAATCTCAGGTCAGCACATCCTAGCCACAGTACTACTCCTGGGAAGAGGAAGCTGCTGTTCTATTGACCTAGGCCTGAGTCCCTGCTCTACCTGCCTTGTCCTGCCAGGAACACAAACCACTACCCTTGGGATTCTGTTGAGGGGACCATGGGTGGGCCCTGGTGAACTCCTCTCTGGATGTGGTCTGGGTGGCAGGGTGGGGGCCTCCCTAGTAGGACTATTTGCATGTGAAACTAGAGTCTTGCAAAGAAAATGCTCAGAAGGAAATCTCAGAAGAAAGAAAATGATTTTATTTTGGGGAGAAGAGGGGAACAGAGGCATTTTCTCTTTATTTAACAGTCTCAGCTAGGCCTGGTATATTAAAGGCAATTTAATGTGATAATGTTAAAAAAATGACCCTTTACCCAGCAAATAAGAGTATTCGATAAAAGGGAGATCAACCATAACGCCCGAAATCAATCTTCCAAAGATGGAAATTTCCCTTTGTCTATTTCTGCCCTGGAAATTGATTAACTTTTCATAGGACCTACAAGTTTTCCCCAACGCCTCTGATTCAGTGTCAAGGAAAGGTCCATTTTAGCTGGGCCCTGCTTGACAGATTTATGAAATGGACTTTAAACATATTAAATTTTAAACAGGAAATCACAGTACAATTACCACGCTTGTTAATGGATGCAGGTGCCTCAGGGCATGTCTCTGCCAGGTTAGAGCCATGCGCCCAGGAATGTTCTGTTTACCTGGCAGCTACCTGGATCCACGTGGGCCTGGGGCACCGAGATCCCACAGGTGCCTCTGTCTGGGGCAAGACAGAGATGCCTGCCCTCTGGGTTCCCCACACAGACTGTCCTGTGGGGAATCAAACAGCTAGATGGCTCTTCTCTCAGGTAACCACGACCAGCATGACCTGGTTCTCCCCGGAGCAGCATGGGTCATTGCTGGGTCTCTGGTCCTGGGCCATGGGGTCTTAGCCATAGCTGGGGGCTGAGGGTTGATGAAGTAGTGACATGAAGGCTGGTGTGTGTCTGGGAGGCTTCCTGGAGTGTGGGCCATGGATGGACTTGTCCGTGATGCCAGGTATGAGTGAGCAGAGCAGGGTCTGCAAGTGCCTTAGGATCTGTGGTTCCCCACCCACTCCCTGGAAGCCAGCTCTGAACTGGCTGGACTTGAGAAGGGGGCCCTGCATGGGGAAGTGTCTGGATAACTGCTCTACTCAGAGTTTTTGGGCACTTGCTGTCCCCACAGACCTCGAGAGGATCAGGTGGAGCTGGTGGTGGGAGCTGTCCTCCCAGGGAGCCCCGTGTAGTGTGAGGAGAGCTGGTCTATGTACACCTGGCACCCAGGTTGCATCTCAGTTCACCGCATCCGAGGCAATGAGTGCTGTGCAGCAAACCATCTGATTTCTTGGCGCCTCGGCTTCCTCATCTAAAAATACCTTGTAAGTGGGGTTAACAGCCGCACCTACCACACAGCAAAAGGTGACTGAAAGGTTTAAGGAGGAAATAACAACAATAGAGGTGATGGTGACAAACGGATGCTAACGGCTGTCACCTACTGAGAATGTACCACATGCTGGGCACGAGGCTGAGAACTCCACACCTCTTTGCTCATCTAACCCTCCTGACAGTCACAGACAAGAAAAGAAGCACAGAGCCAGGCAGTTGTCTGCCTAGACCCCCTACTGCTGCTGCTGCTGCTAAGTCACTTCAGTCGTGTCCGACTCTGTGCGACCCCATAGACAGCAGCCCACCAGGCTCCCCCTTCCCTGGGATTCTCCAGGCAAGAACACTGGAGTGGGTTGCCATTTCCTTCTCCAATGCATGAAAGTGAAAAGTGAAAGTGAAGCCGCTCAGTCGTGTCCGACTCTGTGTGACCCCATGGACTGCAGCCCACCAGGCTCCTCCGTCCATGGGATTTTCCAGGCAAGAACACTGGAGTGGGTTGCCATTTCCTTCTCAAATGCATGAAAGTGAAAGTGAAGTCGCCCAGTTGTGTCCGACTCCGAGCGACCCCATGGACTGCGGCCTACCAGGCTCCTCCGTCCATGGGATTTTCCAGGCAAGAGTACTTGAGTGGGTTGCCATTTCCTTCTCCAGCCTAGACCCCCTCAGTTCAGTTCAGTTCAGTCGCTCAGTCGTGTCCGACTCTCTGTGACCCCATGAATCACAGCACGCCAGGCCTCCTTGTCCATCACCAACTCCCGGAGTTCACTCAAACTCATGTCTACAGGTCCCTGTAAATGTTGGAGTTGGACCTGAATTCAGTCCATTTGACTGTGAAGTCTGTGTTCGTAGCTACACTGTTGAAGAGTGAGGGACATGCTCGTGCAGTGCACATTGCAGGCACAGGGCCTTGCTTAGTGCCAAGCCCCTAGTGGGTGCTCTAAATGCCATGGCCCTCCCTAGCCTGGTGACCTGGTCACAGTTTTGATGAGCTCATTGCTGTGCCCTGTGAAAGATCTTTTTAAAGTAGTATCAAAGGTGGGGAACCATCCTGTTATCTGTCCTCGGGGGGCGGGGCACCCTGTGGTCTCGGGGGCAGAGCTGACCCAGGGCGGCTGACCTCGCCTCCCTCCATGTCTTTGCACCTGGTGTGGCTCTGGGACCCCAGGCTCTCAGACCCAAACCAGCAGAGCAGAAGCAGGAATGCAGACCCCTGGGCCCATCCAGCCCAACCTTCTGCCACCAGCACCCAACAGGCCTGTCCTTGATGTGCTTGCTGCCCCGGGTTGCTCCTTCCTTGTTTCTTTTTGTTGCGGGTGCTTATGGCCCTTGTACCACCTGGTAGCTGGGCAAAGGGCCACATGTGCTGTGTTTGGGAGGGAGGCAAACCACGGGTTCCATCCGAGTGTTTCCTCAAAGGGGAGAGCAGTGCTCAGGGGCTGGCCACAGGGCTGCCTGCAAGCCACAGGCTGGAGTGGGTGCTGCTGCTACTCAGGCACCACCACTGGCAAGGTCCGAGGGGAAAGGACGTGGGGACAGCACGTTACAGCTCCCAAAGCTATTGGTGGAAACCAAACCTGCTTTCTTTGAACCTGCCTTCTGAGTACAGTAAAGGACTCAGGAAGAAAAGACTTGTTTCCTAATGAAAGCCTCGGAGCTCAGCCTGTGTACAGTGTGTGTTCCGCCAGCTAGCTCGGAGCTTATTGGTAAATATTGGCTGAAGGTGGCAGGTGGGAAAGAGACACCGACATCATTTTGTTTGTCAGATATTTCCAAATGTTCAACACAAGCTCTCTGATTCCTGGGAGATGCTTTCTCTTGCAGGAGCAAGGCCCCCTCAGCGTCCCATTCTAGAGATAGTGACAAATGACTCTTCCCACGTGGGTCTGCTGGTTCTCTTTCTACACACCCTGAATGGAAAATTGGATCCCGCTGTAATGTGATTTCACCCAGTGCTGTACCCACCTGGGCCAGCTCAGAGCTGCCGAGGTGGCCGTCTCCATCTGCGTCGAAGTCCTTGAACAGAGATTCCACCAGGAGGCGCTTCTGGGAGGCGGGGTCTTGTCTGCTGGCCCCTTCGTGGGGTGGCTGCAGGCGGCTCTGTAGTGCCAGCAGGACCTTCTTCAGGCGGGCGTAGTCGGCCATGGTGCACGGGTCACCTGGAAGAGAAAACGGGGTTACTTCAGTCAGACTCCTCCCCCGGTTTTGAGAAGACCTCCTCCCACCCCACCACCCATCAGCAGTTACTAGGCATCTGCTAGATGTAGTGCGAGGTGCAGCCTGAGTACATGAGACGTATCCATCCGACTGCCCACCAGTCCAGGCCACAGATATTTACTAAGCACCGGAAACAAGCAACACATGATGTAAAAGCTGGAAGGGGCCTGTTCGTTCTCCCTGCTCATGTTGATTGAGCACCTTCTACAGCCAGACACAGAGTGATGGTCAGACTCTGGTCAGACTCACAGAAAGGGAGTCTTCATTCAGGGGATTTTGCAGTGCAGCCCCACAGCAGCTTTAGGAAAGCTGGCCCCGATTCCACTTTGCAATGGCTCATCTTTGCCTTAATCCTATCTTAAAGGCTCCTTTGGAATCCATGGCCTCATAGATCAGGGAGTTGCAGTTAACAGGACTAATAAGCCTTGCTTAAGATAATTAGGAACACTCCCAGAGCTGGATTACTTCAAGACGAACATGTGTACACAAGCCCACGACCAAGAAACAAAAGGCAGCTCTCACGAAAGTAGACCCGAAGCACACAGCCCATCACTCTTGGGTCTTTCCTCATGGCCGTGCTTGGTCTACAGCATCAGAACCACACAGTATTCCGGCAAATGAGGCCTGTGATACACTGTGACATGATGAAGTTTATCTTTGCTGGTAACAGGCCATGGAGATGTTCCCCACCCACAGGGCTATGAGCAGAGCAGGGCAGCACTCCCCGCTGCCTCGCTTCCCCTCCACCTGGGATGAGGATGAAGGATATACTCCACCTCCTGGCTTCGCCGAATCCTGGAGCATGGGTGGGGGTCCTCCTCATCCATTCCAGGTTCAACCCAGAGTGCTGCTAGCAACGGGGTGTCTGAGGTCGAGGTCTTTTTGCCTTAATTTCAAGGCCAGCTTAGGGCAGGCTGTAACAGCTCAGGGCTGGAGTCAATGTAAGCAGTGCTGGAGAGCCCTGGCTCTGGGGTCTGCTGGGTTTGAGTACTGGTTCTGCGGATGCCTGAATGTATACTTTGCACAAGGGGCGTCAGTGATCTCATCTGTGAAGTGGGGGAGAGCAGAGCCTCCCACATAGGGCTGTTGGGAGGGTTAAATAAGACATGCACATAACGAAAGGCATGACACTGGCCTAGCACTGAGTAAGGGCTCATAAAATGATAGCCATTCTCCCCTTTGTCGTTATTGGAACCATAGTAGCTGAAGAGCAATAAACAGGGAGCTGCTTGGTGGGGACAGGGCTGCTGGGAAGTCTTTCTGTCTCTCTCTCTTCCTCACTGGACAAGCCTGGATGGTCCAACCACTTTCTCTTGTGCTTGTTTGTGTTTCTAGATTTTCTTTCTTCCAATTTGGGGTCAATTGATTCTTGTCAGAAACAGATGTCTGTTACCATTTCATTCTGCATGTTTATTTAGAAAAAAATCAATTGCTGTGTTCAATATAATCAAATCTATTTGCTCTCTAGGAGTTTCCATGCTCTGACAAGAACAGCTCTCCCACCCCTCTTTGACCTGGTAGCATGTCCATTCCTGGGAGCTCGTAGGGCCTCCAATTGGTAAACCTGATTCTCAAGTCTGCACAGTGAAAATCATGGCTGTGTCCCACAACCACACACTCCTGCCCAGGGTCTGGGTTCCTCGGCTAGTCTGGGGAAAGAAGAGGAAGAGGTTTGCTCAGATCTTGCTGCCTAGCCCCCCAGAGGATAAAACCAGTCCTGGCAAATGGACAAAAGCTGGATGCAGTGTATGAGGGCAGAGAGATGCTTCAGTGGAGGTGGCGGTGGAAATGTGTGGGGGATCTGCAGGGACCTGGAATGGAAGACCTGTCAGGCTTTCCAGGGGACAGGCATTTGTGCCCCGACACTGGGAAGCTGGTGTTCACAGCAGATGGAGGGGGGGTTGATAGGAGGCTCGGTTCAGAAATGCTAGCATACCATTAGGCTCCCCCTGCCTCCCCCAAAGAAAAGAATACACCTAAAGGTTGGACCAGGCTGGGCCAGGTCACATGGGCAGAGCTGTCTCATCCTCCCAATCTCGGTGGGGCACAGATCTCTGAGCTGCCTGCTGCCCCAGGCCAGGGGTCTTCACACAGCTAGACAGCACCTCCCACTCTGGTGGCCAGGAAAACCAGCTACGCAGGGCCTGTTGGGTGGGCTGCAGCAACCTCCCCTGGCTCACCTCTCCTATCACACCCCTACAGTCCACTGTGAGTTCATGGAGTTCTCCACCCTGGCAATGCCCAGCCCATGCCTGCTGGTCAGGAAGGTATATACATGTCTAGAAATAAACTCGGCAGAAGAGGTAGGTGCCTCAGTGTCCAGGGCCAGCTCCCCAAATCCCTGATCTGGCCTCCTGCTAGGCTCATGCCACCCATGAGTTTTCCATCTTTTTACCAGCATTTACTCACAAACTCTGTGCTCTGTGTTGGGCGGTACCTTGAGTATACAATGGAGCTTTCTGTCTTGGGCATTGAGGGTGCCCATGGAAGGAGAGCTAACGAGGCCAAGGTAAAGGAAGTCTTGCTATGGATGAGCCCCACAGGATGAGGGATCTGTGGGCACAGGAGGCCGGGGGAAGGGATTTCTGGGTCACAGGGGTCACAGGTACAGGAGCCAGCAGCACAGTGTGTCCAGAGCCCCAAGGAGGCGGGTATGGCTGGGCTGGGGTAGGGCAGGGAGCAGGGCTTGGATGAGGCTAGAGGGAAGTGTGGAGCTGGGGCAGGGTGTCAGGCCCAGCAGATCGCACTTTGCCAAACTTCCTCTGTCCTGTCCTTTACTGAGGCCCTCACTGTGCCTGGCTGCTGCTGGGCATGGAGGTCCTAAAACAAACCCCCTCCTCCCAGGTCCTGCTCCTAGAAGAGCAGTTGTGCTTTACATGAGTCTCAACCTGGAATCAATAAATCATTGTCTCAAGGTTCCCAGGCTCCTCTAATATCTGTGTAGCTCTACGGGGGAATGAGCCTCAGAGGAAGAGCACCTGATGTTGGCATTTCTGTACCGGTGGAGATGGTCACTTCAGATTCCACAATTTAACCTCTTTCAAGACTTTTGAGGCTTCATCTCCAGCAAGGACTGCCCTCTCAAAAGCCTTCCCTTTTGGTCTCTAGGATGCATAGCTTCTGAGAGAGGCATGTAAAAGCGCTAGTTTACCAAGTCCCAGGTTTACTTTTTCATTCACAGCCTCCTGATCACACGGTGGGGTCAGATGTAACGGCTCCCCCAGGCAGGGTGTGCGCACCTGTGAGTCCTCGAAGATCTGGCTTTCAGCTAAAGGGTCTCGCTCTGCTGCCAGTTTGAAACCTCTGTCTTATTATAAAAGGAACACATGCATCTAAACTCTTAAATATAAAGAAAGAAAGTAAATCACCCATGATCCCTTTTCCAGAGGCTGGTCAGGCCGGGGGTGAAGCCTAGCCCTTGGCACAGGCGACCCTGAGCCAGAAGCCAAGCTAGCAGAGCCCTGGCTGGCCTCGTGTGATGCACGGGTCCTGAGGCCTGGCCCATAGCTTCTGCTTTCAGATCTCCCTCTCCCCTTAATCAATATAGGCAAGAGTTTCAATACCCAAAGGTTGGGTGTTTCTCATAATTATGCAGGTCATTTCGGCCCACCCACCTGGCAAGCCGACTGGGGACTTGAGGAGGTTGGGGTGTGGAGGGAGAAACAATCTCAGTAGCGCTGGCCACACGAATGTGCTGCATGGGGGCAGTGTTTCCTGTTCCCCTCAAGGTTCTTTACCCACATCTCTGCCCGGCCTACTCTTCACTGCATCTTGGACACAGCTGAAATATCGCCTGATCTAAACTAGCCCTTTGGCTTCATAATTCTCTGTGCTCTGCATGTTTGGGGTGGGCCTGGTCCCAGGGAGGGACCCTGCCCCTTTGGAGGGAAAGCCCCTGGAGGGGAGTACAACAGAGGCTTGGGGACCAAAACACTCCTCCCCTGTGCCCACGCGGGGGCTGACCACGATGATGGAGAGTGGGCTGACTACAGGCACCTGGATGGGGTGCTGTCAGCGCCGTCCATATCCCGCTGTGGGACCAGCCTGGACAGTCACACATACGATGGGCCAGTGGTAAGTGCCTGTGAACGTGGTTGAGTCCGGTGGCTCCAGAGCAGAGCTTCTCATCAAGAGGCCAGGGCGACAGGGCCACCCTGCAATAACCTTTCCTGGGGTCCTCAGGAAAGGCTTCAGCATAGGCTGCGACACCTGCCACCAACTCCACTGATGACAGTCACTGCCAGGCTGGACGAAGCACTGGACGAGGAGTCGGAAAGGCAGCCACTCCTGCCTTTCTTGCCCCCATTTCTTACCTTAGAATGGGGACAGTAAACACCTTATAGGGTCCTGATGTAAAAGGAAACATAATAGACTTCGCAGTGTCTGAGTGATTGGCAGGCTCAAGGGCCTCTCTGCATGAAATGCCCTACATGAGCCACAGGGTCTGGTGCATTTATCTCTGTCCCCTTCACCGATGCCCAGTGCCTAGCACAGGTGGCCACTAAATCGGTGAAGACTTCCTCCCGCCTACCCATCCCCATGAACATTTCTGCTCTGGGGCCTCTCGGGGAGGGAGGCTCATGTCCTGACCAGCCTGGCTGTGATGAGAGTCCCCAAGAGGCCCTTAGAACAACCCAGCCATCCTCCGCTGGCCGGGGTGTCCCCCATGCAGCAGCACTGGCCCAGGTCCTGGCACTGGCTTCGGGCTTCCTGCTGGCACGTGTGTGCGGGGGCTCCTCCTGCTCACAGACCGGGCCTGTTTTGGCAGATAAAGTATTGATCAGCTTGCTGAGGAGCCCAGAGTGTGATCCTATTTTCATGTCAGAACTTGGTAATGAACTACATTTATCAAGCCCGTGCTCCATGAGAAAGGTCAGCCGTGGATCTGGCTAAGTTGTTATGACACCTCATTAATCTAGTTCCCTTAATAATTGTCCCTCTTTGAAGATTCTAATGTTCACCCATTCCAGCCACACTGCTTCCACTCTGAGGGAGATTATTACAGCAGGAGCACAGGCACGTCCGCATTTCATTTTTTGAGCAAAGAGAGATAGGACGCAGGTAGCAGCCTCTGGAATTGAACGTCTATCAAAAGCATGCTTTCTCCTGCAGAACAAAGGGAAGCAAGGCAGACACTGAATATTCCATCAGCCACGTGCGCCCCTGCCAGCTCTGCCTCAAAGGGACGGTCTTCGCTGTGGCAGGCAAAGCTTCTGGGCCCAGGTGTGGGAGGGGCTGGTGGCTCCAGAGTCGGGGAAAGGGGCGTGGCACAGCATGGGCAAGGAGGGAGAGCCAGCCAGGTAGTAGGGAGCTCAGATTCTAATGGAGAGGGAGACAGGCCGTGTGGTCAAGGCCTTGGTGGGCTGGAGACTTCTGGCATTAGGAACAGAGGAGGTAGGGAGACTGGAGAGGGACCATCTCTGCTTGCCTCCCTCGCCAAGCTGCCCCCATCTAAAGACGCCCCTGTGCACTGCCCTGTTCTTGTCAGTCGTGGCCCTTTCCCCAGCCTTTACTCTGCTATTCATACGCTGTTGGCATCAGGCTGCCCCATTACCTGGGAGCCCCTTGAAGCCAGGGCCCTGCCTTGTTGCAGGTGTGATGCCAGCACCTGGCCCATGCACCTGCATGCAGAAGGTGCTCATTAAATGTCTGCTGATTGGACGAAAGTGTAATCCTGGTGGATAGCGGCTACAGCCCTGTCCTGAGGAGGGGGACAATCCCAGCCACCCCGAGGCATAGTGACTGAGCTCTGGAACTCTGGAGCGGCTGGGGGGCCATGCCATCCATCATATCAGCTCCTGGCTGCAGGGGGTGTGACACATGAGTGTGTGAGGCAGCCCCAGTGTGTGGTTTGTGTCATACTCACTGTCAGGGGCATGGACCACACCTCACTAGTGGGGGCACCCCAAAACCTGCAGCAGTGGCTCTGAAGAGTCTAGCACAACAAGCCTGGGAGTCACGGTGGCGTGGAGGTGGGGGGCCACAGAGGGGCTGTGGCCCTGCTGGACACGGGGTCACACAGGAGTGTCTCCTCCGAGCCCCTCTAGGGAACTTCGGGACCTGCCACTGGACGGGAGGAGGATGAGAGGGTCTGTCCTCTGATTCTGCCATTGATGGTCAGGACAGCCCCAGACGGCCCTGGGAAAAGGCCAGGCAAGGGGCTTCTGCTTGGAACAGTGCCCCGATGGGGAGGCCTGAGGGTGAATTCAGTTGTGACACAGCCTCAGGAAAGGTTCGGTGCCACACGAGGGTTCTGATCAGTAACTGAACACAAAGCTGATCCTGGGGACCCTCTGAGCTCCAGGAGAATTTTACATGTGGGCAGAACTGGGGGGAGCCGGGGCTAGGGGGATCTTGAGGCCCCTATGAAGACAGCCCCCCATGGCCTCCAAGGTGCTGGCCCTTACCTTACTGAGGCAGCCTTGCACTTCAAGAGTCCCTGGCAAACCCCTAAATTTATGGGAGAGGGGACTTCAGGACAGAGGTCACTAGATATCATGAAGAACTCTTCTGCCATTAGCAGCATCATCTCACTTGGGGATGTGTGTGAGCTGAAGAGCGGGAGGATGGGAAGGAAGAACGTGCCCGGTGGGGGCTGGTGGGTCATGCTCTGAGATGCCACCACCTGAGGGAGGGCAGCTCCCTTCCTGAGCTGCACACAGGCTGTCCCTTTAGAAGCCACACAGCAGCCTGCCATGCCCTTGAGCCACAACCTCTGGACTCCAGTCCTTCCTGACCAGTCCAGGTGGCCCAGCCCCTGGACTCAGATCCAGATCCCTCACCTGGGAGGACCCTCAGGGGCGTGCCCACAGTCTCTTGGCCGCTGCTGGGTTTGCTCACAGGCAGGCTTGGCCCCGACCCCCACCCAAGCATCTGCCTCCCTGGTTCCCACACTGTCCCCAGCGGGCCTGAAAAGTAAAGTCACTGCTGAAGACAAAGCTGCCGTCCTCACCACCAAAGCAAGAACTCAGCTTCATCGTCGGCACCAACATCACAGCTCAACGTGCTTGTGTTACGTGGGCCTCAGTGCAATGTGGCATTCTGAGGTCTATTTTCAAACTGCTAAGCTGTGCAAAGAGCAAGAAGCACTTTCCTCCCCCGTCTAATTTATGAGCCGCCATAACTTTACTGGAGTTTAGCTTAAGAGGAACAGATGTTTAATTTGATGTAAATTCATGAACATTAACAATCTTTCTGCTGCCATTTCTGGGAAAATTCAATTAACAATAAATACCAAAACCAACGGGTTTATCTTTAGGATACGTTTTTGCTAATACATGATATAGTTTTACTGATGGTGTTGACCAAGCCACAAAATTCTGACAATTTCTAGAGATTGCTAAGCACACATGATATGGTCCACTCACAACCCCCAAACAGGTGTACTCAAAGTCATGCCACCCAGTGATCCTCTGCTGGCTGTCTCTTGGGACCTATGACTTCTGAGCAGATGGGTCACCGTGGCCATACTCAGGTCCTCTGGGGAAGTGTTTACACCATGGCCTGAGCTGTGGTTCTTGACTACCCCCACTACCTGCCAGAAAGCAGCCTGCAAATTTGCTTCCATTTCCTGGAAGGCCTTTTCTTCAAATCTGGCTTTACTGCCAAGGTCCAGCTCTAAGGAGGTGCTCTGTCCATTTTGTTGGTCATAGCAAACACTGTCTTCCAAAAACAAAAGAGATGACTCTACACATGGACATCACCAGATGGTCAATATCAAAATCAAATTGGTTATATTCTTTGCAGCTGAAGATGGAGAAGCTCTATATAGACAGCAAAAACAAGACCTGGAGCTGACTGTGGCTCAGACCATTAGGTCCTTACTGCAAAATTCAGTCTTAAATTGAAGAAAGTGAGGAAAACAACTAGACAGTTCAGGTATGACCTAAATCAAATCCCGTATGATTATATGGTACAGGTGACAAATAGATTAAAGGGATTAGATGTGGTAGACAGAGTGCCCCAAGAGCTATGGGTGGAGGTTTGTAACACTGTACAGGAGGCAGTGACCAAACCATCCCCACAAAAAAGAAATGCAAGAAGGCAAAGTGGTTGTCTGAGAAGGTCTTACAAATAGCTGAGGAAAAAAAAGAGAAGCAAAAGGCAAAGGAGAAAGGTAAAGATATACCAAACTGAATGCAGATTTCAGAGAATAGCAAGGAGAGGTAAGAAAATCTTCTTAAGTGAACAATGCAAAGAAATAGAGGAACACAACAGAATGGGAAAAACTAGAGATCTCTTTATGAAAATCAGAGATACCAAGGGAACATTTCATGCAAAGATGGGCACAGTAAAGGACAGAAATGGCAAGGACCTAACAGAAGCAGAAGAGATTAAGAAGACGTGGCAAGAATACACAGAACTATACAAAAAAGGTCTTAATGACCCTGATAACCATGACAGTGTGGTCACTCACCTAGAGCCAGACATCCTGGAGTGTGAAGTCAAGTGGGTGTCAGGAAGTATTACTGTGAACAAAGCTAGTGGAGGTGATGGAATTCCAGCTTAACTGTTTCAAATCCTAAAAGATGATGCTGTGAAAGTGCTGCACTCAATATGCTAGCAAATTTGGAAAACTCAGCAATGGCCACAGGATTGGAAAAGGTCAGTTTTCATTCCAATCCTAAACAAGGGCAATGTCAAAGAATGCTCAAACTACCGTACAATTGTGGTCATTTCACATACTAGAAAGGTAATCCTCAAAATCCTTCAAGCTAGGTTTCAACAGTACATGAAGCAAGAATTTCCAGAAGTACAAACCGGACTTAGAAAAGGCAAAGGTACCAGAAATCAAATGGCCAAGATCCATTTGATCATAGAAAAAGCAAAGGAATTCCAGAAAAACATCTACTTCTGCTTCATTGACTATGCTAAAGCCATTGACTGTGTGGATCAAAACAAACATGTGGAAAATTCTTAAAGATATGAAAGACCAGACCATCTTACCTGCCTCCTGAGAAGCCTGTATGCAGGTCGAGAAGCAACAGTTAGAACCAGACATGGGACAAGAGACTGGTTCAAAATTGGGAAGAGAGTACGTCAAGGCTGTATATTGTCACTCTGCTTATTTAACTTATATACAGAGTACATCATGCCAAATGCCAGGCTGGATGAATCACAAGTTGGAATCAAGACTTCCAGTCTCAGATATGCAGATGATACCTCTCTAATGACAAAAAGTGAAGAGGAACTAAAGAGTCTCTTGATGAAGGTGAAAGAGGAGAGTGAAAAAGCTGGTTTAAAACTCAATATCCCCCAAATTGAAAGAGACACGTGTACTCCAATGTTCATTGCAGCACTGTTTATAATAGCCAGGACATGGAAGCAACCTAGATGTCCATCTGCAGACGAATGGATAAGAAAGCTGTGGTACATTTACACAATGGCGTATTACTCAGCAATTAAAAAGAATACATTTGAATCAGTTCTAATGAGGTGGATGAAACTGGAGCCTATTATACAGAGTTAAGTAAACAAGAAAGAAAAACACCAATACAGTATACTAACACATATATATGGAATTTAGAAAGATGATAACGATAACCCTGTATATGAGATAGCAAAAGAGACACAGATGTATAGAACGGTCTTTTGGACTCTGTGGGAGAGGGTGAGGGTGGGATGATTTGGAAGAATGGCATTGAAACATGTATATTATCATATGTGAAACGAATCACCAGTCCAAGTTCGATGCATGATACAGGATGCTTGGGGCTGGTGTACTGGGATGAACCAGAGGGATGGGATGGGGAGGGAGGTGGGAGGGGGGTTCAAGATGGGGAACACATGTACACCCGGGGCAGATTCATGTCAATGTATAGCAAAACCAATACAATAATGTAAAGTAAAAAAAAAAAAAAATAGAATGGAAAAAAAGAAGAATGGAAAGATGGTTTAGAGTAAGAAAATTTATTACTGTCATTGCTAAGTAAAAATTTAAAGAAGAAATCATTTTTTATCATAGAAGTTATACAGGAAAAAATAATTTAAAATGTAAATTCATTGTAATGATGTAAATTCATTCATACAAAACAAGAAAAACAAATTCATTCTTAACAAACCAGGAATATCTATTTTTTCAAAAACCTGCTGCAAACATTATAGGTAATATTGAGATGGTAAAATCATCTTGTTTACTATCACAGGCAACATAAATTTATCACCACTCAGGATTGTTTAAAATAGTAAGAAGAGCTAACAGTGGAGGGAACCTGGCGTTGTCATACACATTCTCTGTGATACAAACACTGGGGAGGGGAACTCTGCAGTGTCTGGTAAAATAAGAAAGTATGTAAATTGGGAGACTGGAATTGACATATACTCACTGCCATACATAAAATATCTTATAAGAAACTGCTGTATAGCACAGGAAACTGTACTGAATACTTTGTGATGACTGACATGGGAAAAGAATCTAAAAATGAGTGGATATTTGTATATGTATAACTGATTCACTTTGCTGTACACTGGAAACTAACACAACATTGTAAACCAACTACACTCCAATAAAAATTAAAGAAAAAAAGTGTGCTCACTTAAAAATAAATAAATAAAAAATGAAACTCAATATCCAAAAAATGAAGATCATGGCATCCAGTCTCATCACTTCATGGCAAATAAGATGGGGAAAAAGTGGAAATAATGGCTGATTTTATTTTCTTTGGCTCTAAAATCACTGTGGATGGTGATTGCAGCCATGAAGTTAAAAGACACTGCTCCTTGGAAGAAAAGCTATGACCAATCTAGACAGTATATTAAAAAGCAGAGACACCACTATGCTACAAAGGTCCATAGAGTCAAGGCTATGGTTTTTTCAGTAGTGAGAGTTGGATGAGAGTTGAACCATAAAGAAGGCTGAGCACCGAAGAACTGATGCTTTTGAACTGTGGTGCTGGAAAAGACTCTTGAGAGCCCCTTGGACGGTAAGGAGATCAACCAGTCAATCCTAAAGGAAATCAACCCTGAATATTCATTGGAAGGACTGATGCTGAAGCTGAAGCTCCTACTTTGGCCACTTGATGCAAAGAGCAGACTCACTGGAAAAGACCCTGATGCTGGGAAAGATGGAGGGCAGGAGGAGAAGGGGGCGATAGAGGTTGAGATGGTTGGATGGCATCATGGACAAGCTACACATGCTCATCTTGTGTTCGTCTCTGCCTGTCTCCTCCATAAATTATGTTCCAAAGCCTCTGCATCTCTTGCATGAGTGTCTTCAGTGTCTTAGAGAACTGGCCACGGGGATCCACACTGGATGCTGTCATGGGCTATGAGGGGCTTGGCAGGTTCCTGCCTGCCTTTGATGCACGGTGCTCAGCCTGTCTCCTGCCCTCCCTTCACTCAGCCTGTCTCCCCTCTTCACTCACTAATCCTAACTCCAGAACCAATAGCAGGCCCACCACACTCATCAGAAGCCCCTCATTGTTCCAGACTTCAAAGAGGGCCTAGCATCAGGCTGGGTCACTGTTCTTACTCAGCGTTCTCTGTTCTCTTCCATGGACTGTGCTATTCATCATCCCGTCTTCTGAGTTGAAGATACAGGACCCACTTTAGGCGCACAAACAGGATTTGCACATCTAGGGCTCCACATGGCCTCTGCCCTGCCTAGCCCAACAAACATGCCAAGCAGACCACACCTCTCCTTCCCCAGCTGCCTGCACCAGAGCTGACCAAGGCTGCTTGGACGCTGGGTGGAAGTAATCTGAATTTGTGGACAAAACCTCATCTCAAGTTTTGCCCCAGCATCAGGTAATTTAAATTAACAAAATCACCCAGAGCTTTGCTAGATAAATGGTACATTTGCTCATGAATGCCTGGTTCAATTGATGTTGCTATACAATCTGCTGTTTGACATTTACAATCCTCTCTTCTATTCCTATTAGAGAAAGCAAAATTGGTTGGATTCCTAGGAGAGGGATCCACATACACTTTTTATGGTTGACTGGCACATCTATCAGGTGGCCCCTGAGTGAAAGAGTAATGTTTGAAAACTTGAATAAATGCTAAAGCCCTCCTGGAATTAAGAACTTTAGCTTTTACTCTTGCGTTTGTGGGAAACCCACATGACTAGGTTCCCTACCAAGTTACTCACGCTTTCTAGGAGGAGGACACTGGCTCCTCCCATACTTTCTGCTCCCCTGATGCCCTGCCCAGAAGCTCTGTCCCCTGCCTGCTCCCCACCGGCCCTTACCTGCACCATGAGGAGAAGCAGGAGTGCTAGACCAGGGGATGGCAGATGGGGAAGCTGGAGGGGACGAGAGGAGAAAAGGTGAGCACCACCCATCTGCTGTGATTCCCGAGAACTGCTGCGAGGCTTCATCCTCCAAACGTCTAAGCAAAGGGAAGTGTCCTGCTACTGAGGCTGCAAAAATTTAGTTCCTCGGGGTCAGAGGTCCAAAAAATTTCACTGCTTTGAGCCTCTGTGATCGTCGAGTGGCCACTGAGCTGAGGGGAACCTCGCCCAGAGACGCAGCAGGGTCTGAGGCCACTGTGGACTGAGTGAATGGGGCGGGAACAAGGTCTCCTGGCCCTTGAGCCAGGCTTACATCCAGGTAAAGGGATCACTTTGCTCTCTGAGGACTCACAGCACAGCAGAAGCCCTCTATAAATGACCTCAAGAAGGGCGGTGCTATTACTAGCAGGCGTTCTGAAATTCCATGGGGGGTGTTTTTGGTTCTCACAATGATTGGCAGGGGCCCTGGTGGCACTTAATGGCTGGGACCAGGCACCTTAGGGACCCTGCTCTTTGTAGCACTGTCCTGTCCAACAAAAATGTCAAATTGCACCATGGACAGTCACTTTTGGTTAGCTGTTTGGAGGATGAAGCCTCCCAGCAATTCTCAGGAACAAAATCAAAGGAATCACAGCTGGTGGGGGTGGTGGCCACTCTCTAACCGGAGTGAAAGACCCACTTACCACTCTTGAGTTCCTAGGACCTACCAAGTTGTTACACACAAAATGCTTCCCCTTATGGCCTTGAAAAGGATTTTCCAAGGATGCACTTATGCTTGTATATTGTACATTTGGTTTACATCTTTAAAAAATTTTAAAAAATTATTTAAAAAAATTTTGACTGTGTCTTGTGGCTTTCAGCATCTTAGTTCCCTGACCAGAGATCGAACCCATGCCCTTGGCAGTGAAAGCATGGAGTCCTAACCAATGGACCACCAGGAATTCCCTTGTTTACAACTTTATCAAGAATTGTCCACTATTTTGGAGAATCATCCTTCCACACTCAAGGACACCTGAGTACTCAAAGTGCCAACCAAACGTGCCCATCATGGGCTCCATCTGCAGCCTTTGTGTTCCCAAGATCTGCATGCCGGGGCTGACATTTTACCATTGTGAGGTGGGGTGTGTAGCTAACAGTTGCTTAAAATGCATGCTTTATGCCTAGGACTTTTCTTTATATCCCAGTTTTGGTTACGACACATATTCATTCAGGATTATACAGGGACGTTACAGAATACTTGCTATGGAAAGGTAACTTTGAGTCTGGAAGGATCAAAGACAAGTCAACTATGGAAACAACTAAAATATGTTTTTCCTCAGCTTATTTTTATCATGGTAAAATACACATAATATAACTATTTTAACCATTTTAAAGTTGAAAGCTCAGTGATATCCAGAATATGGTAGAACTATCACCACCATCCATCCCCATAACTCTTTCCATGTGGAGAATTTTAACTTTGTCCCCATTGAACAATAGTCACCTATTCCCTCTTCTCTCAGCCCCCGCAGAAACCATTCTTTCTGTCTCTATGACTTCCATTCCTTTGTGTTGTGCTTAGTTGTTTAGTTGTGTCTGACTCTTTGCGACCCTTTGGACTGAAGCCCACCAGGTTCCTCTGTCCATGGGGATTCTCCAGGCAAGAATACTGAAGTGGGTTGCCATGCCCTCCTCCAGGGGATCTTCCCAATCCCGGGATCAAACCCAGGTCTCCCGTATTATAGGTGGATTCTTTACCATCTGAGCCACTACTTCTCTACGTATCTCAAATAAATAGAACATATTTATTTGATGAGTGAACATGGGTGAACTTTGAGAACAGGATGTGAAGTAGAACAAGCCAGTCACAAAAAGACTACTGTATGATTCTATTTATTTGAGATATGCAAAGGAGTGGATAAATAAATAGAATCATAGACTAGCTGTCTTTTTGTGACTGGCTTCTTCTACTTTGCATACTGTTCTCAAGGTTCATCCATAAAGTAGCCTGTGCCAGAATTTCCTTTCTTTTTAAGGATGAATAACATTTCATGGTACATATATACCACATTTTGCTCTTCTGTTCATTAGTTGATGGACACTGAATTGCTTCCTGTTTTTAGTTATCGTGCATAATGCTGCTGTGAACACGGGTATATAAATGTCCCTTCAAGATCCTGATTTTAATTTTTCAGGATAAATACTCAGAAGTAGAATTGGATACAATTCCAGAAGTAGAATTAGAATCCATATGGTAGTGCTATTTTAAATTTTTTGACAAACTGTGATACTGTTTTCCACAGCTGCATTTGACATTCTCATTAACAGCTCACAAGGGTTCTAATTTCTCCACATCCTTGCCAACATTTAGTATTTTCTGTTTTACTGTGAGTGGTTGTCCTAATGGCTGTGAGGTGGTGGCCTTGCTTCTGACACTCCTTGGTTCTGGGGTTTTAAAGGACAGTGGGAAAGGTATAGGAGTGCTCCTGAGTGTGTGTGTGCTGTCCCATGGCTGTGCTGTGTACACTTGCACCTGTGTGCAAGCCCAGCCTGCAAAGGCCAAGCACAGGGAGGCAGAGAGGGCAGGGCCACGCTTTGGGCTGTGGAGCTGCCTACTCCTAGGGCAGCAGCCAGCCGCAGCCCCCAAGGACAGGGCTTCGTGCCTGCCCCACTGGTGACAACAGGCCCTATGTGGGCAGTGCCAGGGCACAGGGCAGGACCCACCTCCCTCCCCCTCTCTCCAGAACAGCATTCTTCCCTGCCTCTGTCCTTCTGGGACGCCTACCGGATAGGGCCTGTACACTCTGTGCCTGCAGGTGAAGAGACTGGGATGGGAAGATTCTGAACCCATGTCTCACACGCCGGCGTGGCCTGAGGAATGCTGCTCTCCTCTGTGTTGTCTGGGGTGTGTGCTGAGATGCAGTAATCCTCAGCTTCAGAGTGAGCCACTGACTTTTAAAGACAACAAGCAGAGACGTTCCTTCTTTGGCGTGAGGGGTGTGTGGACTGCAAATCTCTGCCATTGAACTAGGGTCTCCAGGAAAGAACTGCCCAAATGTGAACGAGGTCCACCTTTCCACCAACAGAAGCTTAGCTGGGCTCATGGGACATTTACTTTAGAAAGAAAGGTATTAGAGGAAAACTGCCTCAGAACGTGCTCAGAAGGCAAGGTCTGCTCTAAGTCGGGGGATTCATCCTGTATGTGGCCTTGGCAGGACATGGAATTTTGGAGAGAATTACCTGAACAGGGGCTTTTAGACCTGACATGACTTGGAGAAGTTCCTTGAGGTTTGAAGATTTATCTGAACCTCTCTGACTTGTATGATTGACAGTAAATCCCAAGTCAAAACAAAGGAAAACAAAACTCCACAACAACTCTGAGAGAGATCAACAGCCTTTCAGGAGAGCTTTGGAGCCTTCGGTGCTTGAGCCGCTGGAGGAGAGAGAGCAGGCTCTCCTTTCTGCATCTGCTCTGCTGTTCAGGGATTATCCACCCTGGAAACCTATCAAAATGCAGGAGGCCCACAGAGAGAGCCCCAGAAACTGTTGTCTCCATGAAAGTCAGCTCTAGGCAGGACGTGTCTGAGCTGATGGGAGGGCCACAGTGGTCCTGGCTCGGTGTTCAGAGCCTGGCGATGAGGCGTTGGGGGCCAACAGCAAAGGTGGGGAGCAGTGGGACTGAAGAGGCATCCAGGGTTCAGCTCCTCTGTGGCTCAGAAAGCCCCTCCCCTCCAGCAAATCGAGTTATTCCGGACACAGCTCAGCCGCATCACTGCTCTGCATGCTCTGTTGGCTCCCCAAACACTGCAGTGGGATTTGTGGATGCGCTGACTCTCATTCGGTTCACACGCTGGGAAATCGCTGGGCCTACTCCTTGCCCTGCTTACTTCTAAGTTCTCGCATCCGAGAATGACCTCCTCATTGCCTTATCTGTCATGAAAACGGATGCAGGTGTTTTAAGAGGGCTCATCAGCCACAGGAGATGGGAGCGACAGGGACACTCCAGGATTCTCCTGAGGACGATGTATACAGCCCGGGGCACCCTGGGGGCAGGCAGAGCGGGGCCAGTGCCCCACAGCTTGACACTGTTCTTCACATCTGAGGATGTGACCAGGTGTCCTGTGTGAACCCCCACAGACAAGGTACAGCCTGCATGTCACAGGACTGGCATGCTGTGCCTCAACTTCAGGGGAGGCTTACCTGCCTTCTTTTGAGTTGGGCTTTGAAAAAGTTGGGTAAAACATTCACAAAGAACTTTCCATGGAGCAGGGCAAATCTGAGAAACCACCTGGTAAGGCTTTACACCTGCCACTGAATGATGCTAATGGCCCCTACTAAACATGGGAGCTGTCAATTAAATAAGCCAATCCCACTCTCGCCTTGGTGTGAGTTTTTCCCACTAATGGCGCTGTTTGAGGAGTATGGTGTCCTGTGGAGATTTTCAAGAGCATGGGGTGAAATGCTCTTTCATTTCCTTTGTAGGCCCTCAGCCTGTCACCCAGGGCCAGGTGCACAGAGGACACTGGATAAAACGTCCCCATGTGGGTAGACAGATGCACACGCACACACGCAGCTGCTGATTCAGGGGTGCAGCCCAGTGACTGATCCTGCCAGTGGATCAGCCCCAGCCTCATCCCCATCCCTGCTGGCCTTTTCAAGACCCCTACACAGCCTGTCCAGCAAAAACAACAGGCCGCAGACCCTAAGAGTGTGGGGTAAAGGCTTTAGCATGATGTAGTCCAGGCTCTTCATTGAACCGACAGAAACTGAGGCCAGAAACAGTCAGGGTATGTCTTGGGTCCTGGGGTGTGGGTGATGGGGCCAGGTTATCACCTGCCTGGTGGTTTGTGCCCAAACCCTTGGGAGTCTTTCCTGACCCAGCTCCACCTCCCTTCTCTTTTATTTCCAGCCTTCTTGCAAAGAAACTCCACAAGATGTAAATGAACTTGTGGGGAAGGATGAAGGTGACTGTGGTGGGGGAGAGAATGGGCTTTTCTGTAGCATGAGGGGGAAACCCTGCCCAGACGTGAGGCCTCTTCCTGGGCAAATCTTATTATCACCAACACACTGGCAGGTCTGGTCTTTCACGGGCAGCAGCCTTGGCTCAGAGTTGCTCTCAGCAAGCCTGAGGGCAGAGTGGACTGGACTCGGCCTGACCTGAGAGGGGTCTTCAATGCCCTGTGCCTGACCTCAGAGCATTCGAAGATGCAGGCCCCATCCAGGTCCCAGGGTATCACCAACAGCAGGAAGAGCCGACAGGAGATGTCTATTTTCTACTCCACCAACAATTTTTACTGTTTCCGTTCAAAAGTCTCTTCTCCTCTGGGTGTCGAGCCTAGAAAGGGCTCAGGTTAGAAGCTGATGTTGTAATCTATATATACCATTAAATCCCCAGGTAGCTTCTTGTGTTCTAAGTGATAGCGACAGAGGAAAGGGACAAAGCAGGTGATAGTTAATCCCACTAAGGGATCGTAAGTAATGAAAAAAGTATGGGAGACCCTGTAAATTAGTGATCATTCAAGAAAGCCAGTTTGTTTAACCACAAAAACAAGCAGACTTGCTTCGCAACAAGACCTGCAGCAAAAGCACGAGACATGCCCCCAAACAATACAACAGTGGCGGCATGAGACCCATATCCTGCCCAGTAAGGTTAAGTCAGTTAGTAATTCCTAGGACACCGCACCTTTGTACACACTAAAAACAAAAATAGAGGAAAAAATGACGTTATATTGAAGCCTGAGATGATTTACTGAATTTTAGTCCATGTTAACACCTTTTAGTTCATTTCATCACACCATGACAGTCCTGGTTTGACCATATAGGGACAAGAAAACTCCCCTGCCTGATGTGGAGGAGGAGCTGATGATGGAAGCTTGACCTCCACTCAAGGATGAGGAAGAAGGTGGTCTTCTTCCCCTCCCCTTTCCTCCTTGGATTATAAAACCGCAGCTCACTATGTTCTTGGGGGCAGCCCTCTCACGTGCCGGCTTATAAACCTCCCAAGTGGCCCATCTATCACTTGGCCTCTCGCTTAAATCTTTCTGGGCTGAGACATAAAGCACTGGAGCTCCTCAGAGCTCCCCTGCCGAGACTCACTTCTGCGGTTTCCTAGGTGCAGTGACACATCACAGTCGGCCTGTGTCGGCCACACTCACTGGGTCACTTTCTTCCCGGCTCACACAGAGTTTTTCTTAACCCTCTGGCCTGAGCTCTCATCCCCAGTGCACCCCTCTCTTCCTAGAGCTTCCTCTAAGTGACAAGGTGGGCTTTTGTCTCTGATCTGGTTTGTTGCATCTGTTCCTCTTTCAAAAGGCAACCTGAATAGGGTGACGCTTGGATGCAGACTTGAATGGGGCATTGTTGGGGGGTGATCCTGGGTGCTGGTCAGGAGATGTGTTTTCTGTAAAAACACATTGAGCTCTCCACTTATGATTTATTCATTTTCCGTCTGTGTTATACTTCAACAATACGCTTATTTAAAAGAGGCAACTTGACAGTTCTCAACGTCTGTTGCCTCGGGTAGGGTCTTTGTTCTCAGCCAGGCACCAGTCTGGGTACACAGACAGGGAGTGGGGTTCAAGGAGGGAGTCTGTGATGTGCAGCAGCAGCTTGCCTGGTCACTCAGGCCCTGCCCTGGGGCATGACTCTGGCCTGTACAGCAGCCTGGGGGCCGGGTTGCCTACCTTTGTTAGGTCCTCTGGCTGGGTCTCTGTGGAAGGGGTGGGGGTGGGGTTTGCAGAGGAGCCTTAGGAGGATGAATGGAAGAAGCTGAGGCCAAGGGATCACCAGTTCCTGGGCCATTCTGGCATCACCCCCACACTTGGCTGGGAGCTCAGTCTACCAGCTAGGATGACCCCTCACAGGCTTGGGCAACACTCCAAGGCACCCCTCTGCGGACCCTGGTTTGCATCTCAGGCCCAGCTGGCAGAGGGTGGCTTGTGGCTCAGAGCTACTGCTGTGAAATCAATCTGTTCTCAGCAAGGGCTCACCACGGTTTCTGGCATCACTGTGGCCTCCTTAGAGGCCCCTGAGCGCGGAGGGCCAATGGGGAAGGACGCGGAAGCCCCTCGCAGACCACGGCCTGGCCTGCTCTGCCCTCTTGTCCTCTACTGGGTTCCCAAGTTGTTGCACTGAAATGAGGGCTCAGGCTCAGTTGGGACCGACCTCGGTGGCCCTGGTTGTTTAGCTCGTGTGGCCCAGAAATGGGCATCAAAGGTCTTCTGCTCAGAAGGGAGTGAGATGGACCCTTCTGCAACCTCACCTCGTGGTCCAGTTGTACCCGACCGATGACAGCGGCACAGCAGGCTCAGCCATACCCTCCTCTCCCCACGTCCCTCCCGTCAAGGCCCTGGCCTTCCCTCCTGGGCACAGCTCAAGTCCCCTCCTGGAAAGCTGTCCCTGGCCAGCCCCCTCCCCCTCTTCTGTGGCAACTAGGGTCTGGACACTGCACCTGACTTTCAGCATGAACTTGCTCTCCAGTGGGTGGCACACCTGCCAAGCAGATGGCAGCCCCTGGGGCGGGAACGGTGTGGGCCCTCTCTGCACTTCCAGCACCCACCACGCCCATGTGGGATGCTCCATCCCTGGGGACCGACTAATTGGTCTTAAGCAACGTGACATTCGGATATACATCCAGGGAGCAGAGGGTGGTTGACTCCACAGCAGGAGATAATTTATAACCATTTTGGATGTCTGGCTTGGCCGAGTCGGGCAACCTCGTCGCTCACCCCTGTTCTGTGAATTCACGAGCTCATGAATTATTGCCTGGCTTACCGTAACTCTGTATCTCATGCCAAATGCAGGCCACAGGGGCACTGCAAAGAGTTCTGAAAACCCCAAACCAGGAGGCACCCCCCTCAACCCCTGCTCACTGAGAGGTCCCAGAAAACACACTGGCATCCTCCCCAGTAAAGTTGTCCAGCTGGGGAAGGAGGGAGGGATGGGGTGCGGGGAATGAGCATAGCCAGCCCTGAAGAGCCCCTGGGTCCTGTCCCCGTTCACTCAATAGACTCGCACTGACTCATGGTGCACTTGGGGTGTGGGTGTGCCAGCCCTGGGCAAGGCAGTGGGGCGCAGAGGGGATGAGGCACAGGCCCTGCGCTCCAGAAGGCCAGGCTGCAGGACGTGAAAAGATCAATAGCACAACGGGGCTGCCTCCTACCTGAACCGGCGCAGGCCCCAGTCAGGGGGTGGGGTGAGGGTTTGCAGCCCATGGGGCTTGACTCAGGACAGCGTCCTTCCCAGTGAGGCCGAGAGCCCTCTGCCTGCCCTTTCAGGAGGGCAGAGATGGGATAGGCACGCCTGGTCCCACCTCTGGACCAGCTGTACGGACTCATCAGACAAGCCACCCACTCAGGTGAACGATGTTTGCGTTCTGGGTGGGGGCATCTCTCCCTGTGACCCAAATGACAGAGCCAAAGGCACATTTTCCAGCTAAGGGGAGAGCTGTAAAGAATCCTCTGCTACTAACCTGTGCACATGTGCACATGCTGTACTGTCTTTAAAAGGAGATGAGATATACTGGCAGGACTGGCTCTGCCTGTTAACTGGGGTGCATTAGTACAGAATTGGAGCCTGGGACATCTTCAAGAAGAGAGTCTGGGTCTCCTTATCTGGATCATGTCCACCTGAGCAAATGGCCATGATCCTAGCCTTTAAAGGACTTGGTAGAACTAGCGGATCACAGGAAAGAGAGTGGAACTAAAAGTAAATATGTAGGGAGGGAGTCTGCTGGCACAAAATCTGGGGCTGCACACTGGGAACACCAGTGATAATTACATTTAAAATGCCGCCCCTGCCTTAGGAGATTCTTCTCCCGAATTGTGTCTCCAAGTTTCAGGCTGCATGCTAGAGCCACACACCTCTCAGAGCTTTAAACGTGCTCCAGAGAGTGACAGATCATCACCCCATTCATCAGGAAGCCAGCCCAAGAGCTGCAGAAGCATCCTTGCCAAGGTCGGCGAGCTCAGTGAAGTTGATTTAGCTTGTAAGTGAAATGGAGTGAGCATCCTGGGGACACTGTTTGCAGAAATGGAGATTTAGTACTGAAAACAGCCATGCCTCCTGCCTGCAAGTCACTGAGGCCCGTGTGACTCCAGAGGAGGGTGTTGGGGTGGTTAGTACGTGTGTGGAAGGCATCTAGCAGGGGGGTTCTGGGGGTGTTGTGTATCACAAGTGTGTGTGAGTGTGAGGCTGAGTCTCTGGGTGCATCAGTCCCCTAGGTCACCCATGTGGAGACATGTGGTCAGTAGGTGAGCCTGGGCGAGAGGGCTGGAGAGAGCTGGTCCCCTCTGGCACCTCTGCCTGCCTTGGGCAGGTCATGAGCGAGTACTGGTTGAGCCATGTCTCTGGAAGGGCCTGGTTCACCCTGAGTACCTCTTTCTTGGCCCAGACCACCCTGTGCGCTGTAGAAGCTCCTATCTTCCAACGGATGCAGCAACTTGGACCACTGACTGACCCTGTCGACATCACACTCGGCTCTTGGAGGCCCCAGAGCCTTGGGGGTGCACTGACCTGCTCATGCCAGTGGCCCTCTCTGGACCAGCTTCTGTGGGCAGGACGTGAGTGTGGCCTCCAGGACTGGCCGCTCTCCATGTTCCATCTTCCCACCCTGTTCTCTGCAGGCCCTTCCATACCTGATCATTGCTAGGGTATTTGACTGTTTTTCTTGCTCCAGTGCTTTCTGGGTTCCTGAAGCTTTGGTTCTTCGGAGAGTGGGATGACATGAGCTGGAGAGGGCTGTGGGTGCTCCTCAGTAGACTCAGTCCCTTTGTTCAGGGACTGGAGTGGGGGAAGACTGGAGAGGTCTCTACTCACTGTCCAGCCCAGACCCTCTCCTGAGCTCCAGACCTCACACCCTGATGCTGGTCTGACACCTTTCCACGTTGTCCCTCAGGCTTCTGACTCATCCTGGCCCCAAGTGAACTTGCCATCGAGACTACTCCTTCCTTTATATCTCAACGCCAGCCAGTGGCCCCTCCGCCAACGTCTCTAGCTGCCTAGCCACATACCTGACGTTGACCTTGCCACCCTGCCATCCCCAGCCCATCAGTCCTGGCTCAGCCACTCCTGTCTCCTAAGTGTCTCCTTATTTCTTTTTTTATCTTTTATAGAAGTATAGTTGCTATACAATGTTGTGTTAGTTTCTGCTGTACAGCACAGTAAATCTGCTGTACATATACATACACCCCCTCTGTTCTGGGTTTCCTTCCCGTTTGGGTCACCACAGAGCACTGAGTAGAGTGCCCTGTGCCATCCAGCAGGCTCTCATTACTGATCTATTTCATATACAGCAGTTTTTATATGTCAATCCCATCTCCCAATTCATCCCACTTTCCCTACCCCCCCGCCATGGTAGCATTTGTTTTCTACACCTGTGACTCTATTCCTGCTTTGCAAATAAGCTCATCTGTACCATTTTTCTAGATTACACATATAGAGTGATAACATAGGATGTTTGTCTTTTTCTGTCTGACTTCACTCTGTATGACGGTCTCTGGGTCCATCCACATTGCAGCAAATCCGACTCCTATGTGCTTCTTGATGGTGCCAGTTTCCCCCATTCCTTCTGTCTCCACTCTGGTTCAAGGAAACCACTAACATGACTTGGATGACCACTCTGTCCTGGTTAGCCGGTGGCTCCAATCTTGCTCTGGCCAACCCCCTCCACTTGGCATTGAGGACCCCCACTGTCCTCTGGGGAGAGCCAAGCGCTCCCCTTGGCCTGGAGAGTCCTCCCCTACCGGCCTGGCCCCTTTGCCAACCTCACTTCCTCCCATGTACAGACCTGCTCAGGGACCCTGGGCCAGCTTCAGCATCTCACAGCAGCCTGGCATCACCCTTGGCTCACGGCACCACAGCCACACCATATCCCATCTTGGCAAACTCCTCACCACCTTTAGGTCTTAGCTGGCATGTGGCTTCCCCTGCATATCACTGTCCTGCATGCTCTGGCCAGGTTCACACGCCTTTACGTGTCCTCAGTCCTCTACGGGCACGTCCTTCAGACGTTTACAGTCTCCACTTCCTCTGCTTGCTCATCATGCCCCTCCTGTCATGGCCTGAGAACCAGTGGAGGTCCTGGCATGTGATCAGCATTCAGCAAACACGCCAAAGAAATGAAGGAGTGACCAGATGAACAGGCAAGTGACTTTTGTCCAGAGTCCCTTCTACTGAGACACACAAGGCCTCTAAGTTTCCTTCTGACCCAGGATGTCATAGAAGAGCTGGTGGGTTAGCTAAACATGGATATTCCATGTTCACAGGCCTTCCTTCCCCTCCACTTGGAACCTCCCTCCAGTCAAACCCACCTCCTTCACATGAATGGGGGCAGGAGAAGAGGAACGAGGAGTGGTGACAACTAGGCATGAGCGGGGGTGCCCTGCCCATGTCTGGAGCTAGCCTGGGCCACCTGGGATCTGCTGTCTCTCACTGATGGCAGTGGGAGCTCTGCTCAGGGTCTGAAAGTACGCGGACTGGGGTCAGAGTGGCCGGACAGTCCTCCCTTCCAGGCCCTCTTCCACTTTATACTTTCCCCCAGGTGTGCTCACAGGACAGGCACGGGGGCTGGGTGTGCCTGCATCGCTGTGTGCTCCTGCTCGGGTTATGTGTGTGAGCAGAGCAGCGCCCGCTTGCTGGGAATTTAGCTCTTCTCTCCCTAGGTGGCATTTCCTCATGCGTGCGAGGGGACTGGCCACCTTTGTCCCCAGGGCTGTTGGACTCAGTGGCCCTGGATTGCACCTCACCTGGCACAAAGGAGGAGCACCCTGGGTGGCTGGGAAATCCTCTTGCATTTAATAGGTCGGATTCCCAAGACCTCTGGGTATGTGGTGAGTGTGGGGTCCATGGAGGTTTCGATGAGTTCAATCTCCTTACAGAGGAAATACCTCCAGGGCCTCGATCCCAGGGAGCCCACAGGGCCCAGGATGGACACCCCTCTCCTTGGTGACACTGGCAGTGGGTGGGAGAGGGCACCCGTGAAATGACTGTAATGGAAATATAAATTATCCTACTTCAAAGCAGGCACTTCAATATTTCATAATGACCATTATAAACCTGTTCTCTGCACACTGGTAATAAATACCTCAGCCCCACACCACATTTTCTGGTATCTCTAAAGACACCAGGGGAAGGCAGGGGAGCCATAAAAGAAACATAAAAATACAGTTGCAGATGAGCCTAAAACTCATTTTGTTGAAGCTTAATTGATGGGAAAAGCTTCTGGTCCCAGAGAACTTAAAGGCCCATCATGTGGATATTTGATTAAGCATCCCCATATCACAGACCACACGGAACTGGAAATTGTTAGGCAGTAATTGCAAATGCATTAATAAAATGATGATGTGGGTTTGTTCGGGACATAAAACAGGAATAAAATAATTCACTCAGATAACTCCACAAAAACGTACAGTCGCCCCTGAGCAGCTGGGAGCAAGGCTTGTTTGGGTCTCAGTCTCACCAACCCTCTCCGGATGGGGACCAGGCCTCTGTTTTCAAAGGCTCGTGGGGTAGATGGAAGCATGGCCAGGCTCCTGAACCACTGCTTGAGTCCAGGTATGTGATCCCTGAAGGTCCTCTGAAGTTACTGTCCTAGGGAATCACCAGCCCACTTATGTCTCTGTCACCCAGCCAAGGGGAGACAGCCAAGCTCTGATGATGGCAACTTCAGCCATCATCTCTCTCCTAAAATACTACAGGGTAATGTAGAAAATGTGTGCAGGAATTCAATCATCTACATTAGGAAAGGAGTACGTCAAGGCTATATACTGTCACCCTGCTTATTTAATTTCTATGCAGAGTACATCACGTGAAATGCCAGGCTGGATCAATCACAAGCTGGAATCAAGATTGCCAGGCTTGCCTGGAGAATCACAGGGACGGGGGAACCTGGTGGGCTGCTGTCTATGGGGTCACATAGAGTCGGACACGACTGAAGTGACTTAGCAAGCAAGCAAGGAGAAATATCAACAGCCTCAAATACGCAGTTGCTACCACTCTAATGGCAGAAAGCAAAGAGGAACTAAAGAGCCTCCTGATGAAGGTAAAAGAGGACAGTGGAAAAGCTGGCTTAAATCTCAACATTCAAAAAACTAAGATCATGGCATCCAGACCCACCACTTCATGGTAAATAGATGGGAAAAAGTGGAAACAGTGGCAGATTTTATTTTCTTGAGCTCCAAAATCACTGTGGATGGTGACAACAGTCATGAAATTAAAAGATGCTTGCTCCTTGGAAGAAAAGGTATGACAAACCTAGATAGCATATTAGAAAGCAGAGACATCACTTTGCTGACAAATAGTCCATATAGTCAAAACTGGTTTTCCCAGTAGTCATGTATGGATGACAGCTGGATTGTAAAGAAGGCTGAGCACCAAAGAACTGATGCTTTCGAATTGTGCTGGAGAAGACTCTTGAGAGTTCTTTGGACAGCAAGGGGATCAAACAAGTCAGTCCTAAAGGAAACCAACCCTGAATATTCATTGGAAGGACTGATGTTGAAACTGAAGCTCTAATTCTTTGGCCACCTGATGTGAAGAACCAACTTACTGGAAAAGACTCGGATACTGGGAAAGATTGAGGGCAAGAGGAGAAGGGAGAGACAGAGGATGAGATGGTTAGATAGCATCACTGACTCAATGAACATGAGTTTGAGCAAACTCCAGGAGACAGTGAAAGACAGGGAAGCCTGGCATGTTGCAGTTTGTGGGGTCACAAAGGTCGGACACCACTTAGAAAATGAACAACAGCAGCAACTTAAGATTCAAGCCAAGGTCAGGATAACTATATGATGACTATCCCTTACCATGAGCTGGCTTCCAACTGGACATTAGGCAGGCTTGGTCATGGACTCCCAGAACACAACCAAAGAAAGTTTGCCAGCCTTGTTTGGGTCCCAGGACTCTCTGCCAAGCTGCTGTGTGAACGTGTGTACGCGCATGTGTGCAGAAGGGAAGGGGTGAGAAAAGTGTCACGGAGACCTTTCATGGAGGAAAACGTCTTCCTCTCTTCCCTCTTCTTATCGACAAATGAAGCATATCCAGCTACCAAAACCTTTGTACAAACTCCAGATCCTGTCACTCCTCTGGACCACTGCCCCCATGCCCTGCTCCTTCCAGGCCCATCTGTCCTTTCAGGCCCATTTTGAAGCAGTCTTCCTCTAAGAAAGCCTAGGCACAGATCCTGGATATGCCATTTTACAAGATGTGTGGCCTCAGGTAAGTCACTTCACCTCTCTGAACCCTATTCATGAAGCAAGAACAGTATGAGAACCTACATTATTAACATATCTGAGGCCTCCAGTGCACTGTCAGCTACGCCTACCCCCAATCCCAGGCCCACAGGAGTGCGGTCACCTGCCCGAGGTGTGCAAGAGGGCCTGGTACCTGCTCTAGCACTGCCTCTCAGGCACCCACAGCTTCCTGAGGGACCTTCTCAGGGCCCAAGTCACCTCATCTCTGGCTCTGGGAGCTCCCACAGTGCTCTCACAGAGTGGGGTCGATAGGGGAGCTGGGACCAGATGACAAGAGAACAGGAAGGAGAGCCGGGAAGGACCACCCTAGAAAAGGTGGGGCTGGACAGGCTGACGCAGCACCACTTGAAGCTCAGGGGGTAGTGGGCAAGGAACAGAAGGGCAAAAGTTGCTGGGCCCTCACGTGGTCAGAGAATGGCAGGAGGAGGCATCGAGGAGAGGCTGAGAGGGTCAGGGGGTGGGGTGGAGTTGGAGCGCGGGGAAGGGGCAGGAGCAAAGACAGCTCAGAACCAGAGAAAACATGACTGTGTCTTTGTTAGAGAAAGGCACACTGGCAAGAAGAGTGTGGAAACCCTGTGTAATTCATCCCCGAAAGAGCAGCATCGCTCATCTTCCGCTAACCAATACTTCAGTGAGGAGGCAAGCTGTCGACTTGCTCATTCACTACGTTTTTACCCCAAATAGCCGAGGAAGGAACAACATTTGGAGTCGGTTTCTGCCTCTTGGCTCTGGCAGGGGCCATGCATCTCAGTGTGTCCTGGCACGCAGGAACCACACGATCGTCAGGGAGGACTGCTCCGGATGGTCGGCTGAGCTGCAGACCCACGGGGCCTCTGTGCTTCCACGACGTGTGTGTATCATAGGATGCAAGAACCAGTGATACACAGAGGACATGTCTGCGCCCTGGTCAGGTGGGGTGGGAAGAGGACGGGTGGTTCTCCTACAGCCTCGACACCAGGAGCAGGAGGAACAGATGGGACATTAGGCAGGGTGGCTCCCCCGGGGCAGGGACTGGGACAGCTGATGGGGCCCCGGGGCTGCCCAGACCTGTTACTTCATGGGCACCCGCCTCAGCAGGTCCTTGGAGATCTGCGTGTGTGGCTGATTTCAGCCCCTTCCTGAGCTGGGGCTGTCCCGGGAGAGCTCTGACTCTGACACAAAAAAGTGTTCTTTTCCCTGAGCCTGGATCTGGAGGTAATTGAGGTGTTCCCTTCTTGCTGACAACAGGAAAGAGAAGGAGAGGAGGTGAGACCCAGGCAGTGTGGATGAGTCTCATTCCTCCCTGCAAGGTGGCTCGCTTGTTTTAAAATGATGAAGAACCCAAGGCACGGGGCAAACTTCCATTCAATGCAAATAACTAAATGGTAGCCCTAAAAGTTCCTCTTTCACGGAGATTTTGAGAAAATTTTGAAAAAAAGAACCAGCAGTAATTCTTGAGCCTCTAGTAGCAAGGCCGCCTCTATTCCGCATGGTCCCGTTTGCTCTTTGCCTTCATGTTGCATGTTTGCATCATGGTGATGACAACATTCGTGACACCCAGAGTTGTGCCTTCGTAACTGTCTCCAGGAAGACTTGTTTTTCCTTTTGCTCACGGATCTTTTTACTGCATGGGGACCCACTTACCACCATCCATGGAACACCCCAGGGCTTATCACAGTGACTGTGGGGTTGGGGGCTTTCCTTCCTTCTGGAGAGAAACAGGCCTGGGAGCACCCCTGCCAGCTCATCAGGATGAAGGATGCTCCTGCCAGGTGTGTTATTATTATGCGTTATAATGAGGGCCAACCTGCCCTGGATAAATCCATTTTAATTAGCAAGAAGTAAATCAGGGCATAGATTTCCTTAGCAACTCTGGAAAAAGAGGATTTCTGGACGCATCCTCTGAACCTTCTGTGAGGAGGACAGAGAGAAGGTTGAGGCTGGCTCTGATGTGGAAGTTCTCCTCTGGGCTGCTGGCTGTGCTGACAGAGGCCCGGATGCTGAGCACAGATGCAGAGACCGCCCGTAGCCAGCCGCATTCTGGGCTCCCTGGGCAGTCGGCCCAGGGCCACCTCTCTGTCCTGGAAACATCTGAGCAGCCCTGGAACTTCACATGGAATGTGGAATACAGGGAAATTTTCAAACACTGTGTCATCCTTCCAAACCCTGGGGTTTGAGAGTCTCAGATCTAAAATCACATGAGTCAGAAATACACTTTTTTGCTCAAACAGCTTAGCACATTTGAAAGAGGACTCTGACCCTAAACTTGCGACATAAAGTTTTTATGACTGGGGGCTGCATTTGGTGATATTTGCTTTGTTGTGTTCAAAGCAGTAAGAGACATTTTTATTAGCGGTGTGGTTCCCATTTACTGGGTTTCTATCTACTCTGCAAGATCTAATTCTGTATTGTCATTCCAAGAGCAACGCCACTGGAATTCAATCACTAGGATTGTGAATTTCCTCAAGCAACTTCTATTTAGTCAAGGCCAGAATCCCAGTAGGTGGTAATAAATATCAAAGTACAGGATGGCTGAGGAAGCAAAGTAAGAAGCCCAAATCAAATATGATTATTGATCAACACTGAATGATGTTAATCATCTCTACGCTAATTCTAGATATACACATACATAGTGACTTTTTCACTACATAACTACATGGACATTTTAGCTGAGAAAATATATTGAGGAATTCAAAGTGGAAATCTTTGGAGAGCAGTAAATAAATAAAAATACAGCAAAAGGCACAGAATAGAAAATGCAGCAAATTCTTAAAAGCGTGAGATAGTTGGTGACAGAGTTGGGTAGAAACTCTTCAAACGTTCAATATGGCACCACTTTTTAAAGAGTTCTGAAAGCAAAATACCCTCACCATAAAAACTAAACCCTAAACTATAACACATTAAGATCAATTAGGCAGTCTAGCCTGCTAGCAGGTTGATGGATTATCCACAGTCTTCTGCTATAGCCCAAGAACTGCTAAGTCACTGATTGAGAAGCTCAGTCACTTAGAAAAGAACTAGGCTGTGTCTGATACAGCACAAACTGTTTCAGCTCTGAACTAAATAAGTGCAAGGATAAAGTTCTTGTCCAGGGTTTTGAGAACAAATAACAAAGAGCCTTGCTCACCACCCAGTTCTGCAAGGGCTAAGTCATGTCTGTGTCCCAGTGACCCATGGACAGCATACCCTGAGGGGAAATCAGTTTGGAAAACAGGATGAGGCACGGTGTGCTTTGGATGAACAGGCCCTTAGGTAGACAGATGCACACCTCGGTAAGAACCTCAATGAATCAGATTCTCACCTCTTTCCCATACATAGCAAAGGACTAAAATCACTAACTTGAGACGTCTGTTCTTTCTGATCAGCAATACTCTTTTCCCCAAGATGTGGTGCTTGGCTGCATATATTTCCCAGTCAAAAATTATCAACTGGCTCCTCTCCTACTTCTTTGAGCAATTTCCTTAGAGCTAACTGAGTGAATGGCTGTCTCCCATGCTATGGTTCTCAGGAAGATCCTGAACAAAACTTAACTCACAAAAACAAACAAAACAAAAAAGATCAGTTAGGCAGTCTTTCCTGCCCCTTCGCTGTGGTGGAACTCCAACCCTGGATCCTCCCCGTTACTCTGATTTCAAGGATCTGCAACATTCATCTTCACCGTGCTGCATTCTCTAACTGTACACACTGAGAGCCAGTTTCTGTTCATCGCATCTAAAAGTGAAAATGAATAAAGAGCATTAAGAACGTTCTGGTCCATCACCCTCAGCAGAAAGATAGTGACCCTCCCTATGGGGGAGAAGTTGGCAGTTCCCTTGACTCCACTGTGCTGTTTGAAGGAGGCTGTTTCAGACCTCAGTCAAATAGTTCTGCTTTTTTACCTGCCTTCAGTTACTCAAAATGTGACATATTTTAGTTTGCTTAATATGGGACTGTGTCTTTTTTGTTGACCAATTTGTTTTACCCAGAATTTTTAACTGCTTTAAAAATGTATTTAAAAAGTTTATTTTCTTATCATGGAGGTTTAGAGCATCTTAATCTGATTTCTATGAGATGGAATCTGCTTTGTTCTTGCAGACTTTCTTCTCAGAATCTTCTGACTTCTTCTTCTCACCTGACTGGATCATCTTCCAGGTTCCTTACACAGCTACCCTACCTGTCATGGTGGGGCCCCTTTCACTACACATCTGGTTTAGTTCTGCTGTTTCTTGGACCAGCTCTTCTTATTAAACACCTTTTCTGCTTTAGTGGATTACACTGCCTCTCTCACTCTCCCCTTTTTTTCTAAATTAAGAAAGGAGATAATTTTCTGTGTCCTTACGTGTCTGAAAATGTCTTTATTTGGTTCAAGATTCCAGGTAAAAGTTGTTTCCCTCAGACATTTGAAGGCAACTGCCCCACTGCCTTTTAGTGTTGATAACTCCTATCTGATAACAGTGATCTCCTGACTCTTTGTTGATAACACATCTTTTCTCTCCAGAAGCTTTTACAATCTTCTCTTTGTCCTTGATGTTCTGAAATGTCAGTTCAGTTCAGATCAGTTCAGTCGCTCAGTCGTGTCAGACTCTTTGCAACCCCATGAACCGCAGCACGCCAGGCCTCCCTGTCCATCACCAACTCCCAGAGTTCACCCAAAGAGAACATGCATTTGTGGATACTTTTCATTTCCCTGTTTCTCAGTTCTAATCTGGTCTTTCCATCTGAAGGTGTTTTAATTCAGCGCTGAGAAATATTCTTCTGTTACTCCCTTGATCATTTCCTCCTCTTGGATTTCTTGGTTCTCCCTAAGTCAACTTGTTTGAGCAAATGGATATTAGTTCCCCTAGACTGATCGTCCGTATCACTCAGTTTTTATCTCACCTTTTCTACTCTTATGTTTTTAGCTATATTACAGGACACTTCCTCAACTCTTCCTTTAAATCTTACTGAATTTTTAACTTTAGAAACTGTATTTATAATTTCCAAGAAATATTTCTTGCTCTATTCTTCTTTCTCATAACAGCTCTTTCTTATTTAATGAAAAACATTTACTCAAGTCTAAGGGTTTTTACTAGATTAAAAAAAATGTCTTTTGTTCCATATCCTCCAGGGTTAGTTGTAGGGTTTTCTGTTGTCATTCATCTTGGTTCTTCTCCTTTATGCTGTTCATTTTCTCTAAATGTCTCATGACTCTGCTTCTCCAAGTCATCTGAATGTGATTAGTTTGATTAGTGCACATGTTGACACTAGATTCCTCTGTGGTTGTGTAGCTTGCCCTGGGAGGGCTGACTGTGAATTCTGTGCATAATGGGGTGTGTGTGTGTGTGAGAGAGAGAGAGGGAGGGGGAGGGAGAGGTGGAGAAGGAGAGGGAGAGGTGGGGAGGGAGGGACACGGTGACTCATTTCAGGATGCACAGACAAGCTGTCCTGCCCACTTCTCCTGGACTTCCAATTCCTTGAGATCAGATTGGCCCCATTTAGTTTCCTTTTCTTAGCCCTCAAGAGGACTTTGAATAAGACAATTATTAACTAATAAAAGCAAAACCAAACAAAAAAGTTCTTATTGTCCATTAAGGGCCTATTCTGAGCCAGATGTTTTATAACTGACTTATTTCCATTTATCTTATTAAATTCCCCAAACCACTCTGTATTTCCATTTTAGAGGCAAGGAAAAACTCAAAGACTGTACGACACCTGCTCAAGTTCACACATGTGGGATGTGGCAGAGCCAGAAGTTCTCGGCAGCCCCAGAGCCTTGCCTTTTCCGGCACTGCTTCCATGTTTGTTTGAGGCCAACAGCCCTCAACGGTCCTCACCTTATCACCTCCATGCTGTGTTTTGTAAATTCATAGTGTAGAGAATTATATTCAATATAATCTTCAGATCTGAGCTTGGGCAGAAATAGCCTTCTTTTGAGATGTATAGTTACACAACAAAGCCTCCATGATAACATGGCTGGGGAGGTAGGTGGGCTGGTTAGTAAAGAGTTCCTGAGGAGGACTTATCCCTCCCATAAGCCATTTATAAACAGACCCCATGCTTCAGAGTTGGGTCTTATCCACCCCATGGGGACTTCAGGTTCTTCAAACACAAGAGGGCAAACATACACATCACACATCACACAGCTGGGCTTGCTCTGATGGCCCAGGTCAGAGCTCTCGCTAAAGCCGGCAGTGGCACTGTCACCTGCAGTTGTCCTGACTCAGAGCCGCTAAGTCCCAGCGGGCTGCCCACCAGCCTCCTAGAGCACTAAGCCCGATCCTGCCCTTTGCTCAAAGGCCCTGGGGTTCTTGGAGAGAACCAGCCATCAAGAGGCCAAAACACATCCAGAGCAGCCGGCCCCTTCCTCCACAGGGACAAACCCTGTAGTCGTTCATCTCTGTGGTGATACTCCTGAGCCATGGTCCCAGGAACTTCCTGCCACCAACAAGCAGTACTTTTCGGACCTAAGAGCTAATGCAGGAAACAAAAGCGGGCCTGGAGGGCTTTATCATGGACTAGCAGCTACTGAAAATAACCCCTGTGGTCACAAGAATGCCCTACAATCTGTTCATGCTTTGAGTTACTAAGGATCACAGCAGCCTTGGGAGGCAAGCAGAGCCTGGACATCAGCCCATCTTACAGATAAGCAAACTGAGGCTTGGCAGTGAGTATATTAGTCAAATTCCTCTAAGGGCATAAAAGAACAGCTTGGGAAGTTAATATTCTCCACTAATTCCATTTCTAGATTAAAATTACACTTTGATAAAGAAAGTTGCTCTAGATTCCCCCAGAAGTGTAATGGCTGTTGGACAGAGAAAACCTTGTTCCAGAGGATCTAAGGTGTCTTCAAGTCCCTCAAAGTGTGTGAGGCTTCAGTGAACCTGGTCAAGCTTGCCAGTTCCTTTTTGCTAGTCTCAAATCTTTCCCATTCCTCCCCTGGGGCCCAGGTCCAGCTGCACCAGCGCTCCAAGGCTCTTCCCAACATATCCTGCTCACGGGACCTAAACCCCTTCAGATGGCCTGTCTCCTACCAGGCCGGCAAACAGAAGACACACTGAGACAGGCAGAGGAGGGCAGAGGTGCAGACTAGCATGCAGCTCCAAAGTTCCCTTGGCTTTCAAAACTCTGAAAATGGGGGCAAAATTCTAGCTTTCCCAGAAGAAGGCAGGCAAGGCAGTCCCTGCTGCTGGACAGTGGGAGCTAATAGGAAGTGTCCGGTAGTTGAATTCCCATTCAGTGGGACCTGTGGTTCTCTGCCCAGCGGCACTCGTCCCATGCCCACCCCGTTGCCCCACCCCTCCCCCACACCCCACCTCCCACACCGCACTCTATTCTGTGAATGCATGGAACGTGAAATCACCAAGTTGGAAAACGGAAGATGGAATGTGTTAGCTGCCGCTAGAGACAGCAATGAATTTTACAAATAGCTTTCTAGAAGCCCTCATTCAAGTTCACAAATCAGGCCCATAACAACCCCAATTCTACATTCCTGCAGATAGAGACTGCCGGCTTCTCATTTCTGGTGAGACCATTTGTCTTGGGCCTAATCTTGTTCACACAGCATGGGAGGCTCCAACTGATCCCAAGTTTCCCCAAATGCCTCAAATTGCGGAGGAGAGAGACCCTTCTTCGTCTCAGAAAGGGCCCCAGCTGAATTCCTGCTGAAATGCAGGAATCATGAGGTGTCACAGTCAGTAAGGATGCGGAGACCAGCAAGTTCAGCTCCTCCCTCAAGAACAAGGAGCCCAAGGCTGGGTTTTACCCAAAGTCATGGCCTGGGGAGGACGACAGTCTTTCAAAATGATAGCTGGTGCTTTTTCATTTTCAGCAAATTATTTTTTCTCCTATGTTCTCTCACCATTAAAACTAGACCCAAGGCTGAGCGTTAAGGCCTCCGGGGAGGGAATGGAGCACAGAGCACAAAGGTGTCAAATTCTTGGCTCCTAGCGGAGACAATTTTCTGGAAACTAAGGCTTTCAATTTGCAGAAGATAGGCTTTCTGAAAAATAATTTATTTCTAAAGCTCTAAAAGCTTGACTTTTAATAGGAAGAAATAAAGCTATGGAGTTCATAAAATGTGGAGCATAAGCATCTGAGCTGGGGAGGATATGGGGGAATCCAAGGGCTCGTTTTCCATCCCGGGAGGAGATCGAGTCACCGGACTGGGAGAGAAGAGGAGAAGAGAGGAGAAGGACAGGGCCCTGAGACCAGAAAGGCTGTGTCTGGGTCCCTCTTCGAGAGGCGGGTCGTGTCTTATGGCCCCTTTCCTGGGAAGAGATTATTAAAACCCCATAAAGGCTGGTGGGGGTCCCAGAAGATAGGAGGCCTGTGCCATGGGAGAGGGGCTGCAAGTCTGCTAGATTAGACAGGTCCTGGGTCTAGCTGGGAGTGGGAGCTGGAGGGTAGAAGGACTGTGGGTGTCCTTGAGGGTGAGTCTGTGGGCAGGAGCAGGACCCTGTCAGCTGGGGGTCCCCACCCTACTTCCCATGACTTTCAAGTCCAGTAGATCTAAACTTAGCCATGGTCTGCCTCCTCCACTTCCTTGTGGAGGGAACTAGTAGCTGATCAGTGTCTTCATCTGAAAAGTGGGGACAAGTAACAGGGCTGACCTCACTGGGTGGTCCGGAGGATTAAGTGAGATGATGCATGCAAAGTCCTTAGCACGGAGTCTGCCACAGAGAAATTGCCTGAGAAACGTGGTTCTTATTATCGTTGCTAACAACGACACGCTGGCTTTGAAATCAACTCACTTAAACAAGCGGAACCAGGGAACTCCTGCAAGCAGGCTAATTAAGACATCTAAGTCATCATCATCTTTTCAATAACTGCCTGTTAAAGCCAGGCCACAAGGGCTTGTGGGGTTTGTAATCATATTCACTGAAAACTCAGAAGAGTTCTCTCAAGTTCACAGGCCAAATATGAAACGCATCTTGTAACAACTTCACTCCTCTTTGCAGAGGAAAGGCTGGGGTGTAGAATCTGCCTTTGTGTGAGAATCACAAGCCCAGAGAAAAGCACCAGGCAGTCCTGAGGGGAAAAGAAACAATGCTCTTCTAACTGTCAGAAAATTGAGTGCAAGGTTGCTCCTCCTCTTGGAAGCCTGTGTGTAGATACATGCATGTGTTATGCATGTATGCACACACACATGCATATGGGTTTCTCTGTGTGCCTCCTCTTCCCTGTAGCCCCAGCTTTCTGAGGAGCTTCCAATAGTACAGAAAGCCCTGACCGATAGGACACAACCTCACTGTACCAAAGAAACTAAGAGCCCGGCCAGCACAGCTCAGCACTCTGAACAGTATGGCTGTGATGCCAGCTGAGTGGTCATACCACAAAAGACCCACTTGACAGGGTGGACTGTATCTTTGTTCATCCTTGGAGGGAGTGTCACATATCTCCCAAGGGTGACTGTTATTGGAAGCACTGAAATAAGATCCCTGGAGGACAGCGTGGCTGTGCTGAGCCATGGTCAGCCTCTCTCGGCCTCCTGCCCAGTGAGGACTCACTGTTGCAGGAAGGGCCCATGCTCTGTCAACACAGGAGGGTCCTCCCTCCAGGCCCAGGCTCCAGGCTTGACCACCTCCCTTGGTTCTCCCCTGCACCCTTCTTTTTCAAGGTTTCTCCCAAGGTTTGGGTTCCTGTTTTCATTTCTGCAGTCAAAAGCTCTTCACCATCAGCAGACTTCCCTGGTGGTCCAGTGGCTAAGACCATGCTCCTAATGCAGGGGGCCTGGGTTCGATCCCTGGTCAGGGGACTAGATCCCACATGCTGCAACTAAGAGTTTGCATGACGCAACTAAAGATCCCATATGCTACAACTAAGACCTGGCACAGCTAAATAAATATTAACGAAAAAAAATTTTTTAATCTCTTCAACATCAGTTAAGATTAAACTTGCTATAGCAGAAATTAACACACCACTGTAAATCAACTATACTTCAATAACATTTTTAAAAAAGATTAAATCTGCTGTGACTGGAACCCCCAAATGGTGACTTAAACATAAGTTTTTGTCATTGCTCTTTTTCACGTAAAAGAATCCAGAGGTAGGAAATTCAGAGCTGGGTCGGTGTGTCCACTAGCTTTTCACGGATTTGGAGTCATCCCAGTTCACCTTCCCTTGTCCCCTTGGTGTGACCCTTGGCTTCATGGTTCCAAATCGAGCTACAGCCTCAGCCAAAATATCATCCTTCCTGGCAGCAATGTGGGCGAAGGGGTTACCCATCTACTGTAATCAGCTTTCTGGAAATCTCACATAGCCTTTCTGCTTCATCCCATCGGGCAGAATTTATTTGCAAGGCCAATTGAGTGATGAGGAAGGCCAGGAACATAGCCTTTTGTCTGAATGGCAACGTGTCCAAGTAACTTTGAGATTTGTTACTGAAGAGGGAGGTAGGGAGAAGATATTTGAAGGCAGCTATCAGTTGCCTGTCCTATGTAGTGTTTTATTTTGGTGAGCAAAGGGAACTGGACACAGATCTCTCCACCTCCCTTCACTGCATTTCCACTCCCAATCTCCAAGGCCACCTTGCAGGTTTCAGTATTATTACATCGTGCTCTAGCATCTGCTGTTGTCTTCTGCTAGGCTAAGACTTTCTCCTTTGTAAATAATACAGCTTTTTAATCTCTGGCTGCTCTTTTCTCATTGTCTCTGGTGGTCTACAGTTTTATTACTATTTGTTTAATCTTGGATCTACTTTTATTATCTTGCCTGGAATTTGCTGTACTTTCTCAATCTGAAGATTAAATTGTATCTTCAATCCTGGAAAACCCCCTGCCATTATCTTCATACATTGCTTCTCTTTCATACTCATTGTTTTCACCTTCTGTAACTCTTATTAGATGTGTATTGGATCGCCTTATTCTGTCATTCATATTTTAGCTGTTGTTTCCAATTTTCCTTATCTGTTCGTGCTGCATTTTGGGTTATTTCTTCAGCTGTTTCCATGTCATTAATTTTCTCTTCAGCTGTCTAAACTATATTTTAAATCCTCAGACATAATGGCAATTAAAATTTTTTTCTACTAGTCCCATTTGGCTCTTTTTAGAGTATTTAGTTCTTTCAGGATGATCTAGTCTTTCTTATATCTTTAAATATTTCATATACTTTAAAAAGTTATATTTAAAACATGTTGCATAAGTGTATAATTTAAAGAGCCCAATAGTTTCTTAAGGCATCTTATGAAAACAGCAAGCTTTTCTTTCATTTCCCTTTCCTAGAGGAAATCCCTTTTAGCATTTTTACTTAGTTATTTTGGAATTAACCTAAAAAGCATTCAAATTATTATTATTATTAGTGTTAGGTCCATTAACTTTCCAGTATTAGAGATGAGAATTTAGCTGTTTTTTTTAATTTTTTCATAATTCTTCCCCCATCCTCACTATAGAAAAATCACCATCCTGTCTACCCTTCCTCCCAGTAAAAATATATTTCAGTTAGCTCAATATTTGGTGTTTATGTTATTAGGCTTTATAAAGGCTATTCACAGCCAAGCCAAGAAGTGCACTCTGGTCCATTGGAGGAGGAGCTGGGAACTTCTCTTGAATTTTCTTTTTCTTTTTACTCCGGATATAATTTTTGGTGACTCTGGAGATAATGGTGACAAACAACCCATCTGCAGAAGAGAAAACAAAGGACTGCAGGTGGGCTGGAGCCAGGCTGCCTCCCCGGCCCGAAGTGTACATGAGGTCCCTTCTACATCCAAAAGGAGGCAAGGCTGTGCTCCGGCCTCCCTGGGGTTTGGTGGGAAGGCGTGTGGGGCATCCTATCTCGGATGGCAACAACGTGGAGTGAGAATGCAAGTGCTGCACAGGTGCATTGAAGGGCCAATACCTGATGGATGGGGGTGGAGGCAGCTGGAGCCACAATATGACAGGTTAACGCTTTCTGGAAGGCTTTTTTGGAAAGTTGCCTCCTGACAGTATTACAGCGGAGACTGTGAGGAGTGGTATGTGCATGCGTGTGTGCACACACACACACACACCTGAAATAACTTCAGAAGCAGAAGAAGCATGCTGTCTGCTGGGACTTTGCTGGCCTCAGGTGTCACCAGATTCCTAGAATTCAGTTCTTTCCAGAGGCAACAGAAACCCCAAACATGCTGGGGAGGGCAGGGAGCACTGTCCCCCTTGTGACCTCCCCTGCTGAGGATGAGTCAGAACCAGAGTATGACCAACAGGAGCAGAGGAACAAGGGGTGGGCTTTAGAGAACAGCGGACCCTGCCATCCTGCACTGTGTACAGGCTTATGGGGCCAGGTCTGGTCTGGGCTCTGCTCCCACTGCGTGGCCTCAGGCAGCTCACACATCCTCTCGGAACCTTAGTTTGTCCATCTGCAAAATAACTCCTGTTATGCAGGACTATCCTTAGGATTGAGAGAATTGATATCAGGAAAACAGAGCAAAATAAATCAAAGCATGGAAAGCTTGTAATGCCACCCCAGAGTGATGGGCAGCTCTTACCAGGGTGAAAAGAGAGAAGGAGCTAAAACAACACACACCGATAAGCCAGTCCCAAATGACCCTGCTGCTCAAACGGAAACATGATTGGAGGTTACCTAAAAGGGTCCCCCTGGACGTGTATGGAGCAGGATGGAGATTTGTGGAGGAGGTGTGGTGATTTCCCAGCTCAGCCCTCCTGGCTGAGTATGCATGGAAGCTGTGAGATGGGAAGGACGTCATGGAGCCCCTTGCTGATCTGGCCCAGGTGTCTCTGCCTTCTGACCCACAGCAGCCCTGTGGTCCCTCAGTCTCTGGCCTTGTCCGTTACTACTGGGTGTGGATTCATTTTTACTCTCCCAGTGAGACCACATAAACTCCTTGTGCACAGACTGGATTCATCCCTGCTACATCCCCAGATGGAGCTGCAGAGAGCAGGCCAGCTACCAGCTGGGCACTGGGCAGGTAACCAGTGAGACCACCTGTAGGTATTAGTATAACTAAGTGGGCATGGCACCCGCCCTCTAGCTGGTGGCTTTGTGACAGCCTTGGAATCCAAAGGTCATGGCTGTGTCCCTGCAGATCTCACATCCCTCACACTTGACCTGCAGTCCCAGGAGTACTATGTTTCCACCAAATGTACAGACTGACGGCAGCCAAGTGATGGCAGCAGTGTGCGTGCATGTGCAGGTGTGGGAAATGTCACCACCCATGCTGCTGTGAGCCTCACGCCTGCCTGGTACCTGCTGGCTCCTGTCATGCCGACTGTGGACTCCGTCCACTGCTAATTGAATTTAGGAAGCCCCACGGTTAGCAGCAGTCAGGCTCCGGCTGTGATGTAGACTGTACTGGTCCTGAGCAGCTGTTAGTAAGTAGCTTGCATGGGAAAAGACTGGAAATACAGAATACCAGTCACAGGCGGTAGCAGCCTCTGCTAGACATGTCTCCAAAACAGTTGAGGGAGCAGGGTTCTAGACGCCTCAGCAGTCTAGTTCACAGATATTCCCAGATGGCTTATCAAGTTTCGAAGAGAGAAAACAAATATGTGATATTTAGCATGGAACTAAACTGAATGTGACTGAATCTTTCTTCAGGCTCAGGAGGCAAGCCAAACTCTAGTGGAAACTGAGAACCAGCATTAACAATGCCAAATTTAGTTGTAAAAGAAGATCCCAAATCAAATCCTTCAGCTATTTAAGTTTTAATGGCCAATAAGGGGTTTCTAATCCCTTATTTCAGACTCAGCATTTCCTTTCCCTGCTGGTCTGAGGTCCCGCTTGTACTTCTAGGGCCTTGAAACTGACACTAGTGGCTGTGGCCTGGTCTGTGGGAGGAGGTGTCGGGGACTGTCTGACGGTCACCGAGGGCACATGTCCAGGCCTCCTGGGTGGGATTTTATCTTTTTTTTTTTTTGGGATTTTATCTTTTAAGAGGAAGAATCTCAAGGCCTTTCACAGAGGCATGGGAGCTGGGGGGGTCCCCAGGGGCCTTCAGGGTCATGGAGGCCAGTTATGACTCTACCTAAATCCTCTCTGCAGCCAAGAGCTCAGGGGTTCCTGCTAAAGAAGTCTTCATGATTAAAAGATAAGCTTGTTGAAAATTACTACCATCCAAAGCAATCTAGAGATTCAATGCAATTGCTATCTAATCACCAATGGCATTTTTTCCCCACAGAATTTGCACAAAAAATCATACAGTTTGAATGGAAACACAAATGACTCCAAATAGCCAAAGCAATCTTGAGAAAGGAAGATGAACCCAGAGGAATCAGGCTCCCTGACTTCAGACTATACTTCAAAGATACAGTCATCAAAACATTTTGGTACTGACTCAAAAACAGAAATATAGATGAACAGAATAGAAAGTCTAGAGATAAACCCATGCACCTTTGGTCACCTAATCCATGACAAAGGAGACAAGAATATACAATGGAGAAAAGACAGTCTCTTCAATAAGTGGTGCTAGGAAAACAGTCTGGACATGTAAAAGAATGGAATGAGAACACTCCCTAAAACCATACACAAAAATAAACTCAAATAGTTTAAAGATCTAAATGTAAGGCCAGGTACTATAAAACTCTCGCTGCTGCTTCTAAGTCACTTCAGTCATGTCCGACTCTGTGTGACCCCATAGACAGCAGCCCACCAGGCTCCCCCGTCCTTGGGATTCCCCAGGCAAGAACACTGGAGTGGGTTGCCATTTCCTTCTCCATGTGTGAAAGTGAAAAGTGAAAGTGAAGTCGCTCAGTCGTGTCTGACCCTTAGCGACCCCACGGACTGCAGCCTACCAGGCTCCTCCATCCATGGGATTTTCTAGGCAATAGTACTGGAGTGGCTTGCCATTGCCTTCTCCGATAAAACTCTTAGAGGAACAGAAAGATAGAATACTCTTTGACATAACTGCAGAAAGTTCTTTTTCATCTACCTCCTAGGGTAGTGAAAATAAAAACCAAAATAAACAAATGGGATCTAATTAAACTTAAAAGTTCTTGCACAGCAAAGGAAACCATAAACAAAATGAAAAGACAACCTTCAGAATGGGAGAAAATATTTGCAAATGAAGTAACCAACAAGGGATTAATCTCCAAAATAAACAAACAACTCATGCAGCTCAATATCAAAAAAACAAACCACCTAATTTAAAAAATGGGTGGAAGACCTAAATTATCATTTCTCCAAAGAAGACATACAGAAGGCCAAAAAACACATGAAAAGATGCTCAATATCACTAATTATTAGAGAAATGCAAATCAAAACAACAATGAGGTGTCATACCAGTTAGCATGGCCATTATCAAAAATTCTACAAACAATAAATGCTGGAAAGGGTGTGAGAAAAGGGAACCATCCTACACTGTGGGTGGAAATGTAAATTGATACAACCTCCATGCTGGAGAACAGCATGGAGGTTCCAAAAAAACTAAATATAGAACTCCTGTATGATCCAGCAATTCCACTCCTAGGCATATATCTGGAGAAAACCATAGTTCAAAAAGACACATGCACCCAATGTTCACTGCAGCACTACCTACAATAACCAAGACATGGAAGCAACCTAAATGTCCATCAACAGCAGAATGGATAAAGAAGATATGGTACATATATACCATGGAATATTCAGTTCAGTCGCTCAGTCGTGTCCGACTCTCCGTGACCCCATGAATCACAGCACTAAGGTCTCCCTGTCCATCACCAACTCCCGGAGTTCACTCAAACCCATGTCCACAGAGTCGGTGATGCCATCCAGCCATCTCATTCTCGGTTGTCCCCTTCTCCTCCCGCCCCCAACTTTTCCCAGCATCAGAGTCTTTTTCAGTGAGTCAACTCGTCGCATGAGGTGGCCAAAGTATTGCAGTTTCAGCTTTAGCATCAGTCCTTCCAATGAACACCCAGGACTCAGTCATAAAAAAGAGTGAAATGATGCTATTTGTAGCGCCATGGATGGACTGAGAGACCATACTAAGTAAGTCAAAGACAAACGTCATATGACATTGCTTATATGTGGAATGCAAAAAAATGTGTGCAAATGAACTTTTCTACAAAAGAGAAACAGAATTATAGATGTAGAAAACAAACTTATGGTTACCAGGAGCAAAAGGGGAGAGCGATGCACTGGGAGATCGGGATTGACACATACACACTGCTATATATACAGTTAGTTGCTCAGTCGTGTCCGACTCTTTGTGATCCCATGGACTGAACCTTGCCAGGCTCCTCTGTCCATGGGATTCTCCAGGCAAGAATACTGGAGTGGGTTGCCATTTCCTTTTCCAGGAGATCTTCCTGAACCAGGAATCGAACCTGGCTCTTCCACATTACAGGCAGAGTCTTCACTATATGAGCCATCATAAAACAGATAACTAATAAGAACCTGCTGTATAGTATAGGAAACTTTACTCAATAACTCTGTAATGGCCTATATAGGGAAAAAAAATCTAAAAATAGAGTGGATATATGTGTATGTATAACTGATTCACTTTGCTATACACCTGAAACTAACACAGCATTATAAATCAACTATACTCCAATAAAAATTCAAAAATTTATTCCTAAATAAAAAGTTTATTAAAAATGAAAAAAAGAGATAGTCTTGAAAAGTAGACATATGGGGGTATGTTATTCATGTTGAAAATTCTAATTTACCATAAAATCAATCACAAGTGCATACCACGTGTCTTATTTTGTGCCAGACCCCAGGAACACAGCTGGGACACTGCCAGCTCTGGGTGCTTTGATGACTCCCAGGTTGGAGCTGAACCTGGATGTGGGGATGACGTCTGGAGGGCCACGTGGAAGAGGCATGTGGAGGGTGCATTGACAGAAAGAAACACGGCACGGTGAGTCTGGGTGGCCAAGGCTCGGTGCTGACCTGTGGGGAGAGGCAAGACCAGAGAGGACAAGTTGGAGGCCCCTCAGCAAGTTTCAGGGGACTCCTCAACCTTCTCCAGGTGGAAACGCAGGAGACTACAAACCACTCTATAGGCAGCAGCCTCAGGGGACGCCAGGAGACTAGAAACTGAAACCAAAAAAGCAGTAAAGAGCCCACTATCATGGTTCCAGGCTGCTCTACATCTGCCTTCCGGCCCGCCTCACTGGGAACCTTGAGCCTATGTGGTCTTTTCAAAAAGAGCCCCCTGAAGCTTCCTCTAGGACTCTGATGAGGACACTGGACATGCAAATGAGACCCTCAGACCACATCACACAGCCCCTGGTCTGGGACAGTCCCAAAGTGCACTCGCTCACATCTAAATGAATAAAGGGACAACTATCTCCCTTTTAAATTTTAGGTTCGTTTTATGGCCCAAGGCAAGAAGGCATGCAGAGACCATCTAAAGCTGCATCGGTCCTGGAGTCCGAGAGCTCAGGCGGCCTGAGTGTGGAGCTAGGGTGCATGGGGACCAGAAGGCAACCTTCAGGTAGAAACTGTCAAGATGCTGGGCAGGGGTCCACATCAGACCACTGTTAGGTACAGGAGGAAAGAGAGCACTTGAGACTGGCACTGTAGCCTCAGCTCAGGACTAAGAAGAGCAAACGTGACGGTTTGGGTAGTTTTTTACTTCCTTCCAGCCTGTGCAGTCCTGTATCCCTACCTCCTGTTGCTGTCCGTCTCCTCCAGACTGGGCGTTCTGTCCTTTCTCCTGGATGCATCCTTAGTGCCCACTCCCAGGATATGCCGATGAGTAATCACACAAAGAACCAACTGGCAAGAAGCAAAATAGGTCCATGGACCCGGTTAGGAGCCAGGGAACCACTTTCTAGCTGTGTTTGGGTTGTCACTATTTTATAAAATGCAGTTTAGATTTCAGCTTTAAGCTCTGTCTGACATCATCCTTTGTAAAGCAAAAATGAATTTCTCCCTTGCCTTCCCAGATGACCTAACAGTAAGAACCGCATCCCCCCCCCCGCCCCCCAATCCTAACCCTCCAACCTATTCCAGTGCTCTCCCATTGTCTCATTGCCTCCCACAGGCTTCACAGGCTCAGCTGCCTTCACGGGGTTTCTTGCTGATTCAGTTCTGAAGGTTTGCCTCCTCTAGTCTCTCTCTTCAACCCCCTTTCCCCAGCACGAGGCAGGAGCAGGTGACTTGGGCTCTGAGACACCCATACTGAAGCCCCCAAAAGAAGAGTGTTCTGGGGTCAGCCTCGTCCCAGGCCCTTCCCGAGAACAGACCTGCCTTGTCTTCTCCAGCCCCTCCCCACTGCTGGCGACAAGTGGTGGAGAGCCCACGCAGGGCCAGCTCTGCCCAGGATGACCACTTAGCTGATCGTGGTGTCAGTTCAGCCTGGTGAAGCATGCAGCTGGCCTGGACCCACCTGCATCAGGCAGGGCTCTCCCGCATCTCCCCTAGGGCATGGCCTCTCCCGCTGCTCTCCCTTGGTCCTTCTCTCTCAGGGCAAATGCAGTCATCTGTGGCCGCCTGAACAGACTGCCATGGACTGAGTGACTTAATACAGACTTATTATCGGATAGAACTGGAGGTCAGAAGTCCAAGATGGGTCTCACTGGGCAAAAATTAAGGTGTCAGAGCTTCCACCTTCCTCTTCTGTTTGCAAGGGCCATTGGGCTTGCCTGCATAGCCTCCCCATTGCAACAGCCTTCACCTTTTCACACCTGCAAAGTTCCCACTGCCATGTGAGAAGCACAGTTACAGGTTTTGGGATTAGAGTGTGGTACCTTTGGGAATGAGCATCCCTCTGCCTCCCACACTGCCCAACTGAACCCGTCAGCTCCAACACTAACTCAAAAAGTCTCATTAGAGAAATTATGCTTCACATGTCACTTTCTCAAAGGATCAAACAGCAGAGCTTGGACTGTTATAGCAAAGGAGGCCCTACCATGAAAGGGCACTGTTGGGAGGATGAGGGGGGCCCAAGCCCTCTCCCCATGACCTCTGAGGCCATGGGTAGACACCCCAAGTTCACTCAGGTGATGATGCCTTTCCAGCTAGGGTTTCATCTCTTCTCAGGGTTTGGCCTGACCTGCGCACCACAGCTAGAGAACTGTGTGCCACCACAAAGGATGCCACGGGCTGCAACTAAGATCCAACATTACCAAATAAATAAATATTAAAAAAAAAAAACACCCAGCTGAGTAAAAGAAGCCAGATGCCAGAAAGAACATACTAAATGATTACACTCGGTAGACGTTTTAGAACTGTCAGAACTAGTCTGCAGTGACAGAAATCAGGCCGGCAATTGCCCTGGTAGGTGAGGCAACAGACCGAGAAAGGACCACGGGTGTGCTTTCCGGGGTGATGGTGACGTTTCACATCTTCACTGGCACAGCAGTGATGCAGGTGTGATGCACTGTCAACACTTCCAAACTGGCCCCTTCTTAACAGTCGTGTTTTGATTCTTATAGATTTAGAGTGCATTATAAGTAAAGGCTTTTCAGGTGGCACTAGAGTCTGCCCGCCACTGCAGGAGACACAGGGGTTGCGGGTTCGATCCCCGGGTTGGGAAGATTCCCTAGAAGAGGAATTGGCAACCCACTCCAGTATTCTTGCCTAGAAAATCCCATGGACGGAGGAGCCTGGGGGCTACGGCCCACTGAGTCGCAAAGAGTCAGGCATGACTGAGCAACTGAGCAGAGCGTGCATAGATGTATCTAACTAAAGTCTGCTCTCTCCCTGTCCTCTTCTGCTTTTAACAGCATTTCTTTCCTATTCTTTGTCTTGATGAAAACTTATCTGAAACCCTCTTTTTCTGTCCCTCTGCTGGACGTGGTCTCAGCATCCCTCCTGGGAGTATTCCAGAAGAACAGGAGAGGGTAGAGCAGGTGTAGAGGGTCAGGCACTTTCCCTGACTCTCCTGGGTCCTAGAGTCAAAACTGCCTAGACAGAGCAGAGTCAGGTGTCCAGAGCTTCAGCTTGCCTCCAGCCCCCTAGGCCCACTCCTCTCTAAATCCCACAACCAGCCACAAGGCGGTTCCAAGCAGAGCAGATTTCTTGTAGTGCTCCATTAGTGGGTGGAGGCTTGGGACGTCCCCCTCTACGATATGCAGGTGCTTGAGGGCAACACCCCTGGCCCCCTACTCCTCCACTGCCAATCACCTAGCTGCATCACACAGTCTGAGAACAATACTCTCCTGGCATTTTTTTTCCAAACTGTGAACAAGGACTTTGGGTGATTTCCTCCCTACCTGCACCTAACTGTTCTCTGATCTTTTAAAACCTGTTCTATGGTGAGAAAGGAAGAACCGATTGTTTAAGTCAAAGCTGGCTCCATGATCTGACCTTAATGCATGAAAATGTGCTGTGGTCCAACGATCGTTTTATAGAATCTAAATCTGAAAATATTCTCACTTCCTATCTGAAGTGAAAAAGCATAAATGTTATTATTAGTGTCTCTTAGAGTGTGTTTTTCAGGCAATAAAAACTTTTTGCAATAAACCAACATTTATTCTTCATGGACAACCTTTAAATTCACTAAGTTTGATAGACTGGAAAAGGAAACTAGACAAGGCAATACAATCCCCATAGAAAGTTCCTATTGATGTGATTACAGCTTGAGGGAAATAAGAGATGACACATTTTAAAAAGTAAACTTCCCTTTACATCATCCAATTACATTCAGTAAAAATAAAAATAAGCTCAAAGAAGAGGCTATGTTTTCAAAATTCACTTTAATTTCAGGCAGTTAAGAGCAGCAATGCATTTACCCTTCAAAAACAATAAATAAACTTCCAGAGTAATTGCAAAGACTCATCTTTTCTGAGATGGCATGTCCCATTCTCTGTCATGTTCCCAGTTATCACCGTGAGTAATACTCCTGCACACAGGGAGTTTAATTGACATCTTACTGTGTGTAGCATTTTTTTTTTCCCAAAGCAAAATTTGGGGAATTAAATCTTTGAGAATAAAATGGTTCAATCACAATAACACAACTGTGTGTTAACTTTCTTCTCTCCCTGGAGTTTATAAACCTCAAAATTCTGCTCTGAGCAAGAAGCCAATTTTAGAAGTGGGTTAAATGACCCAGGGTAAGAAGAACATCCGATTAACTTTTTTTCCTGGGCCCTTCCAACTGAGACCAAGTCTGAAACATGACTCCTGACCTCTTCTTGCTCTAATAAATTTTCCAAGGAGGGGTTCACATACCAACTATGCAGTGCTGGCTTCTTTCCAGAGGTTTTTATTAACTAGATGAAAAGCACTGTGTCTAGAAGAACACCATGCCAGGAATGGGAGCACCTGACCTCTGACCCTTTATCTGTTATCTTGAGACATTATGGTAAATTACAGTACGTTTTTGTGTTTATCTGCTACTCAAATTAAGAAGCATCCTCTTTTCTGTTATCTGCTGCTCTTCCCTTTGGGCTTCCCTGGTGGCTCAGAGGTTAAAGCTTCTGCCTCCAATGTGGGAGACCCGGGTTCGATCCCTGGGTCGGGAAGATCCCCTGGAGAAGGAAACGGTAACCCACTCCAGTATTCTTGCCTGGAGAATCCCATGGATGGAGAAGCCTGGTAAGCTACAGTCCACGGGGTCGCATAGAGTCGGACACGACTGAGTGATGGAACAGAACAGAACAGCTCTTCCTTTTACCACAAGCAGCAGGCTCTCGAGGGGGTCCTGTGCCCCTACTTTAGTTCATACTCCTCCTTTTCTCCAGCAGCTGTGTTCTGTCTCCATGAGACCCATTCACTGTTCCCTGCCCAAGAATCTACAGAGCTCCCCACAGCATTCCCCTCATTCACCTTGGCCAAAGCTCAAGGCCTCTCTTTCAGGGTTTCCTGCTCTAGCTCCTACCTTCTTTTGCCTCCACCCCACTCCCCCCAACAAAAGTTCCCTGACATTTCTGAGGCTTGGAAAATGTACCCAGATAGCCCTTAGGAGGTCCAAGAAGCTGCCAAATACTTTTTTTTTTTCTTTAATTTATTAGAGTACAATTGATTTACCATGTTGTGTTAATTTCTGCTGTACGCTAAAGTGAATCAACTATAGGTATACATATATCCACTCTTTTTTAGATTAGTATCCCATATAACATTACATTATTATATGTAATAATTACATCTTATTACAGCCATTACAGAGTACTGAGCAGAGTTCCCTGTGCTATACAGTAGGTTCTTATTAGTTATCTACTTTATATATGATAGTGGGTATATGTCAATCCCAATCTCCCAGTCTACAGATTCAATGCAACCCCTGTCAAATGGCCATGGCATTTTTCATAGAAGTAGAGCAAAAGTTGTACAATTTGAATGGAAATGTAAAGATCCTGAATAGCCAAAGCAATCCTGAGAAAGAAAAATGGAGTTAGAGGAATGAGGCTCCCTGAGTTCAGACTATACTACAAAGTTACAGTCATCAAAACATTTTGGTACTGGCACAAAAACAGAACTATGGATCACTGGATAGAAAGCCCAGAGACAAACCCATGCACACATGATCACCTAATCTTTGACAAAGGAGGCTGTTGCTGCTGCTGCTGCTAAGTCGTTTCAGTCGTGTCCAACTCTCTGTGACCCCATGGATAGCAGCCCACCAGGCTCCTCTGTCCATGGGATTCTCCAGGCAAGAATACTGGAGTGGGTTGCCATTTCCTTCTCCAGACAAAGGAGGCAGGAGTATACAATGGAGAAAAGACAGTCTCTTCAATAAGTAGTGTTGGGAAAACTGGAAGCTATATGTAAAAGAATGAAATGAGAACACTCCCTAACACCACACACCAAAATAAACTCAAAATGGATTAAAGACCTAATTGTAAGACTTGAACACTATAAAACTCTTACAGGAAAACACAGGCGGAACACTCTGACATAAATTGCAGCAAGATCTTTTTTGACCCACCTCCTAATGAAAATAAAAATAAATACAAACAAATGGGACCTAATTAAACTTAAAAGCTTTTGCACAGTAAAGAAAACCATGAACAACCCTCAGAATGGGAGAAAACATTTGCAAACGAAGCACACGACAAGGGATTAATTTCCAAAAAACACAAACAACTCATGCAGTTCGATATAAAGAAAAAAAAAAGTCAAAAAATGAGCAAAAGACCAAATGCTTTCTTGGTTAGCCACGTTTCTCCCTAACACTGGTTCTAAGTTGGACAGAACTGCCTCCCAGTGCATTTTTTTGGAAATCACTGGAGCATTTTGTATTGTCACAGTGACTGGGGGTATGGTGGGTGGGGGAGGGTTACTGTTAGCACCGAATGGCAAAGAACCTTGGATGCCAGCCTTTCTGCATTGCACAGGATTGTTTTGCACAATGATGTATTATCACATGCCCCCAGTTTGGGGGAATGTCTCATTGGGTATCCATGTAGGTGAAAACATAATGATTTAAGCCTAAACCCTAACTCTGATTATATATAAACACAACACATCTTGTGCATGGTTTTAATATATTTGGAATTTTCCTGGCATAAGCTGCTATGAAAACCAAGGGAAAAGCACACATTGTTTTGTTCAGAACTTTATCAAAAGCTGTTCACCATGACCTCATTGCCAATGGCAACACATGTTTGTGGTGTGAGCCGCCAGCTCCATACACCTGAATCAGTTTTGTTTGTGGAGGTTGCTTTCATGCCAACATCTGGCTTCCTCATTAAGAATTCTGTTGTGATCTTGCATGAGCACCCACATATTGAAAGACTTAGTAGTTTACTACAAATTACTTTCTTTGTTATTTTTCATTTATATTTCAATCAGCACACCTTCCTTCAAAATTACATGCGTAAGTACATTGTATTATCTACAATTTTCATTTCAAAGTAATAAAGGGGGCATTACAAATAATTTGCTATAAAAAGTGGGCACCGGGTCTGATAGATCTAGAGTAGGAATGGCAACCCACTCCAGTATTCTTGCCTGGAAAATCCCGTGGACAGAGGAGTCTGGTGGGCTACAGTCCATGGGGTCACAAAGAGTTGGACACGACTGAGTTCATACGCATGCAGGTGTGATGGAGCTGAGAGCCAGGGCTTAAGATTTGGCTGTGGAACCCAGCCGCCCCTCCTGGAAGAGGGTCGGGGAACATCTGATTGTGTATTTTGCGTATCCCAGCACGAATTGTCTCCTAGGTGACAAGAGGGTCTCTAGCTGTACCCTTGGGGTTTCTTTGATGGGTCCTGGCTCTGAGGTCTTTGGGTCTGCTTGAGTATAAAGGAAGGACAGCCCTCTTCCACCCAAACTGAAAACTGCTGCCCCTCTGGTGTGGGAAGAAGGGCCCCAGGGTGGGAGCTGTGCACAGGAGGCGTGGGGGCTGCACCCTCTAGGACCTTTCCCCCAGGCTCGCCTGCCTGGACACCTCCCGCCACAGCCACCTCTTTTCTGCTCGACGACTATTTCTTCACTGTAGTTACTTTCTATTTTAACACTCTATCTGCTACTTTAATTTGATCTTCACTTAATTTCTATGCTTTTAACCTATCTCCTTTGAAATTAAATACTTTATTTCAAAAATCACTCTGCTTTTTTATTCCTTTCTTCTCTATTTTATCTCAGGTTTAGTCTCTGGGATTTCAATTCGAGTCTTCTAATTCCTTTTCTCTTGCCTTGTGTAGCTGTCAGCTTTTTCAACCTCTTGTTTTAAACTTCATCCATTTTATTGATTCTCCTCTCTTCTAACTTATGCCTGGTTTGCTTCCATTTTGGGGTTTTATGTCTGCTCTATCATTCTTGGAGAAAAAAGTAACCTCTTTTTATTTTTTTCTCTTTCCAAATAATCTGGATGACCTACAGTCTACAGAGAGAAAAACCAGGTGTAGAGAAAACCTCCTGGTTCATCACTGGCGGGGACACTGCTGGCAGTGACAGGCCGGGCACCAGTCTCTCACAGGAGGAGGTCTCCTGTGCTTCCATGGGTGGGGTGTGATATGGGGGGGGGGGGCGCGGTGTCTCTGGGAGGTTCCTGACTCCCAGCTCCAGCCCTGCAGTGGGAATCATCTACTGCAGCCCCAACACTTGCTTTTCCCCAGAAACACTGGAATCTTCCACCCAAGATGATTTTCCTTTTTCTTCCTGTCTCCAGCCCTGCCTTCTACTGAGCCTACCCAAGGAAGTCCTCTCCAACCACTGCAGCCTGCAGGAACCTGACAGCCCTGAGTTCCTATGGCCAGTCGCAAGTCAAGTCTTTAACTCTATCAGCTACCTTTTCATTTTGCCTCCTTCGCTCTTTCTTTAGATGAACTTAATTTTCAAAGCAGAAATAGAGCCACAGACTAGAGAACGCACACAGGGATACTGAGAGGGGGCTGGAGGCGTGGGGCGGGCTGGGGCTGACTCACACACACTACTACGGATAATACAGAACACTACTGAGAACCAGCCATGAGCACAGGGGACCTGCTCCCTGCCCTGTGGTGACCTAAATGGGCAGGAAACCCAAGGAAGAAGGATGTATGTATACGCGTGTCTGATTCACCTTGCTGCACAGCAGAAGTTAACAACACTGTAAAGCAACTACACTCCAAAAAAAAAATATTTCTTTTTTCATTTTACCTCCTTTGCTCTTCCTTTCAAAGATGACAGCATTTAGCCTCCATGTAGGAGGCCAAGCAAGGCTGTTCCTGAACCGACAGACAGCACCCTTGGTGCTGTAGGATAACACGGGGACTGTGGGGTGAGGGGAATCTCAGATTTGGGTGGTCGGAGACCAGAGGAACCAGCTCCCGTTCACTAGCTCGGTTCTGCTGCAATTTCCCACACCAAGGGTTGCTTAAAACGAAGGCTGCCCACACCCTGCTCCACGCCCTGTCCTCCTATCAGAGTTAAAACTGTGTTCAGGCCTCTCATCACTGAGACCATTTCATACTGAGCTAACGATAGTTTTCTATGGCTGGGTTAATTCAGAGACGGTGGTACTGAGGGCATTAAATTAACACTTGCCACTTTGCAGTCATTCACCAACCTTCCTGCCGATTGCAGCCCACCTCTGGACCTTAAATATGCTGTTAGGAACAGGTCTTTAAATAACCCCTTCCTACTGAACACACAGGCTAAAGTGGCACATACTGAATTCCAGCATCGGCAGGCAGATTGTGAGCTCAGAAACACAGGCCAAGTGTGCCCGTGGGGTGACGGTTCCAATTACTGCCCAGCAGGGACGAGTTCAAAGTACATCTTGAGCTAGGCTCAGTTTTGGAGAGACCCCAGACTGCTTTTAAGCTCTAAAGTCAGGTTCTGTTGTGGGGCAAGGGTGGGCCGTGGTGGTCGCTATGAAGCCTGCTGCCTCCCTGTGACATCGTGCTTCCAGGGGACGAGGGGCCCCCACTCGAGGTGGCAGCGAGGCTGTAAAGGGGAGAGTCAGTGGGGCTGCCCTACAGCGGCCTCCAGCTCCACTGAGTCCTGATTTAAGGCCCCATAAGCAAGATACTTTGGCCCTCCTGCGCGAGCCGTCCCTCCCGACACACATTAGCAAACAGCGTTTGGAAAATTGTGCAGTTATGAGGCAGGCACCGAAATGAATCCTGAAGGAGATGGTACATTTTTTTAGCCACTTAATTGAATCTGTGGCAGTAAATCTTTTAGTCTTCTCTTAGCATTTAGAATTTCAATTTACTCCATGGATTTTTGTGCTCAACCCCCAGTGAAAATGAACATTTGTGCCGAAAAGCTTTTAATCAACTGTTCTCAAAATGTCAGTCCCCCTTATCTCCAAAGCCCACTGAAATCTTTGTTCCTTTGGTTTAAAAAATATACTCTGTGTATCCTGTTTCTCCCTTTCAGTTTCTAGCATCCTTTATCGTGGTTTAATCAGAGTCATTTTTGATGTTCATCCCTCTCTTAATCTTCTTAGATTTCTTTTTAAGGTGAGCTTTCCACTTCAATCCGGCTTTGCCGATCTATTAAGATTCTCTGCGGCTGCTGCCTCGCAGATGAAGATACGCTTCTGTGGAAAGCCCTCGCAAAGCCCTCTGTTTTAGCACGCAGAAGGTTAATTGCCCAGTCTTTAATTAAATCAGTCATTTTTCTTGAATGTTGTTTGTGGAACGCCATAATAAATGAAACCATAAACCTGCCCTCATTTTATGAGGAGTCTGAGTTTTGACTGTTCTTGCTCACTCTTTTTCCAAAGGCTGTTCATGGCAAAAAGCTAATTTCTAAAAAACCTTAAATAGAAAAAAAGCAAAACTATAACTTTAGAAATTTTAATGGAAAGGGCTTTATTTAGCCCTTTTTTATGGTTTAGGGAAATGTACGTTTTAATGCTTTTTGTGGTAAAAGAGAAAAGGCTAAACTACAGGCCTGGAAGGACCCGTAGACTGGCATCCCTCCCCAGGACAGGACCTTGACCAGGCTTCTCTGGGCCCTCCAGCTCGCCGCTATCATTTGAGCAGCCACCAGGGGGCAGCATGACCCCCCACCTGCTGATCCGCTCATCAGCTCGGTACTGCCCTGACCCCCTGCATGGGGTAAAGACGTTCTCCCATCGATTTCTCCCTGGTCCTCTGATTTCCGATGAGCCTAATCAGCTGAGCAGCTCAGTCCTTGCTCCTTGATTTGTCAGGAGAATGAGTTATCTGAGCAGACACTCTCTGTGATTTGTAGGTTGGAAGACTTAGCTGTACTGCGATGACCTTTTCAATATTCTGTTATTAGATGGGCTGGCCATTTCAACTTTTTCCTGAACAAAATGTCTTCCCGTGTGCTGAAGTGGGAGAATGGCCAGTTAATCAGGACACCTGGTGCTGAAAAGGTCAGACTAGGGCCATGGGTATTAACAGTCACCATCGGCATTAGCATCCTGCAGCCTGCAAAGCTCTCATCCCTTGGTCTCTGGAGGGACCTGACAAAAGGATGAAGTTCCACCCGCAGACCCTCTCCTATCTCTGGCAGACAGATCTACAGGGCTCCCTCTGCCTGGGCTTCTGGTTTCTTCCCTGACCTCATCTCCTACCAGCCTTCACTTCACTTTTGATGCTCCAGCTACAGTGACCTTTCTGTGCCTTGAGCAACCCAAGCTCCCTCCAGTCTCAGGGCCTTTGCATGGGCTGAGTCTCAGCATGGATCTCTCTTTCCCCTGATTTCTGAGCGGCAGACTCCTTGTGAACATTTAGCTCTCAACTCAAAATGTCACCTCACAGAGGCCTTCCCAACTTACCCCCTAGTCATGAAACAACTCCCCTACTGAAACATCATCCTATTTATTTCTTTTTTGAGTCATCTATCACACTCATCTGTTCATGGCTTTATTCTTTGTCTCATGCTGCTTGAATGTAGGCAACTCGACAGCAAAGATGCTGTCTGTCACGGTCGCCACCACATCCCCAGTGCCTGGCATAGTCAAAGGTCCTCAGAAATGATTACTGACTGCCATGGACTGAATGTTTTTGTGCCCCCAATTTCATATGTTGAAATTCTAATCCCCAATGTGACAGTATCTAGAAGTAGGGGCCTTTGGAAGATACCTAGGTTGTATGGGTAGAGCCCTCATGAATGAGATTGGTGCCTTTAAAAACAGAGTAGGAAGAGCTTGCTTATCCTCTGCTTCCCATCACGGGAGGATACATGAGAAGGCTGCCATCTGTGAATCAGGCCCTCATTAGACGCTCATCTACCGATACTTTGATCTCAGCCTTTCCAGACTCTGGAACTGTGAGAAATAAAGGTTTATTGTTTGAGCCACCTAATCTATGGTAATTTGTTACAGAAGACAGAATGAAAGCAACAGTAGAGTTTATTAAAACATCATCCTGTAATTTAAACTCCACCATGGCCACTGAAAGCTCTCCTCCTTCTGCTTTCCTCTGACACCATCTCACCCCTTCTTGGTGGGGGTGAATCCCCTGACACACAGGCCAGGAGAAATTCAGCATCCAGGATTTTAATTCAATGCGGTTATTCACTCAAAATAACAGCAAGTGACCAATCTAAAACAGAAGTCTCTCATACAAGCACAAAACAGCAGCGACATTTGTAGCAATAAATTGAAGGTTTGAACTTCAGTTCAGTTCAGTTCAGTTGCTCAGTCGTGTCCGACTCTCCGCGACCCCATGAATCACAGCACGCCAGGCCTCCCTGTCCATCACCAACTCCCGGAGTTCACTCAAACTCATGTCCACAGAGTCGGTGATGCCATCCAGCCATCTCATTCTCTGTCTTCCCCTTCTCCTCCCGCCCCCTCACCCTAGCTAAAAAAGAAAAGAAAAAAACTCCACAAATCACTTTTGCTTAATTTTTTGGTGCAGGGCACTTCAATGCCAACCAATGAGCCATCTAAACTTGAATTTATATTGAAATGTTGAAAATAAACAGTATCTACTCTTGTGAGATGAGACTGCATGATTCGACACCCTCCCCTCAAAGGCTTGTCTGAGAGTGACTCTGTTAGAGTCTTTGGAGCAGACACAGGTAGAGAGGCGCCATCGTTTCCATGGGGAGCTCAGGTCAGGGCTGGCGAGGGATGAGCAGACTGGACCACCTACCTGCTTAAGGCATCACAGACGGGTGGATACCATGACACCTAGAAGCACTTGCCCAACAGTGAGTAAAGACCATTCAGCCAGCAATGCCGATTCCAAATGACTGAGATACATGTCCACATCCCCACAAAGTAGGGGAGAGGGGCACTGTTTTTAGCAGGACCTAAGCATGTGTGGTGGAGAAGGAACAGGCAACCCACTCCAGTGTTCTTGCCTGGAGAATCCCAGGGACAGGGAAAACTGGTGGGCTGCCGTCTATGGGGTCGCACAGAGTCGTACACGACTGAAGTGACTCAGCAGCAGCAGCAAGCATGTGTGGGGTTGGAAGGGTTGTCTCTGAACAGTGTGGAATATTCTGGCCAGAATGTCTCCCTACAGCCCTAAGGTAAACAAAGAAACAGCGGTATGGCAGACTTGATTCTCAGAAGTTCTTTTAGGGATCCAACCAAAGCTGCTTTTCAGTTCCTTCCAGGCAGACCCTGCGTGTTTAGGATTGCGATGTGAAGAGGCCTGGGCATTCCTCTGTGAGCACTCTCACTCTGGATGCCCGTCTGCAGTGAACTGAACCACGGAACAGCCTCACGCTCCCTCCCCTTGGCCCTCCCCCACCTGGAGGATGAAAGATGTTCAGAAGTGCGAGGAAGCAGGTTTGCCTGCCACTGTGGGGTTTTTTGCAGTAGGCCACACCAGGAGTTGGGAATCAAAGATCAGGAGAGTAGAAAAGGAAATTAAAGCTAATGGTTTTAAAGGGTCTGCTGGCTATGATCCTTGGGAGAGAACAAATGAAACACAATTCCACAGGTAATATGGGATGCACCTGAACAGAAACCTTAACAGTTTCTCACTGCACTTGGCTGGTTGGTTGGAACTTCATTCTCCATGCTCTGCTGTTGATAAACTCAGGTCCAATAGGCAGGATCAAGACCCCAGAGCTTGAGACCTTGAAGGAGTCGGGAGACCAGGCTCTTATCTCACCCTCTTCATAGTTTCAGATGGAAACTACAGTGAAGGATTAACCTCGTCCAGGGAGAGTCTGGCCTCTGACCCCTGGCTCCTGGGAGGTGATTGCTAAGCTTTTGGCATGTCTGGCCTGGTAGAAGTCTTTGTTGACCTGTGAGCTTTGGGCCACATCAGACAGTCTATGCTAACAATGCAATTTATGATGGGGACCACGGTCCACATGGTGTCAGCGCCACCACTGCAAGGGCTGGAGACCGAACAGCCATGCGGGCACTCAATCACGTTTATGCAACTGAGTCACAGTAAAATCTTTGGACACCAAGGCTCAGGTGAGTGTCTTCTGGTAGTAACACTCGGTACTGTCACACATCCCTGCTGGAAGAAGCCAGCACACGAGCACAACTGCTGGGGGAGGACAGTTGGAAGCTCTGCACTTGGAGCCTCCTGGACTCTGCCTTGCATGGCCCTTCTTTCTGCTGTAACTTTAATCTGTATCCTTTTACTGTAATAAATCATAACCACTAGTATAATGAGGGCTTCTCTGGTTGCTCAGTGGTAAAGAATTCACCCGCCAATGCAGGAGACATGGTTTTGATCCCTGGGTCGGGAAGATCCCCTGGAGAAGGAAATGGCAACCCACTCCAGTATTCTTGCCTGGAAAATCCCATGGACAGAGGAGCCTGGCAGGCTACAGTCCATGGGGTAGCGCAGAGTCAGACATGACTAAGTGGCTAAACAACAACAAAAGTAGTATCTTGGCTTTCCTGAGTTCTGTGAGTCTTTGCAGCAAATTGTCAAACAGGGGGGCGGTCCTGGGGACTCCTAAACTCGCAGTTGGTGTCTGAAGTTAGGAAGGTCTTGAGGCCTACCCAACTCTGCAGAGACTGAGGTCCAGTGAGCAGGAGGGAGATTCAGAAGAGAACCAGGCCTCCTGATAGCAGTTCAGTTCCCCAGCACCACAGGGCTGTGGCACACAGATGCCCCGAGCTAGGAAACAATCACGGGCTAGAACAGAAGTGTAGGCAGGGCCCCTGCAGTCCGGGCCCACGGGCACCCGTGCGCTTGGCTTTGCTGTGAGACACACCTGAGTCCTTCTACTAGGTCCTTTCCTGGTGTCCCTACTGTGGACAGGTTGTTGGCCTCTCCTCTGGCCTGCCATTTTATTTCATTGCCACCTCATGCGATGAGTTGCCTCACTGGAAAAGACTCTGATGCTGGGAAGGACTGGGGGCAGGAGGAGAAGGGGACGACAGAGAATGAGATGGCTGGATGGCATCACCGACTCGATGGACATGAGTTTGAGTGAACTCAGGGAGTTGGTAATGGACAGGGAGGCCTGGTGTGCTGTGATTCATGGGGTCTCAAAGAGTCAGACACGACTGAGTGACTGAACTGAACTGAAGATCAGCTGGCAGGGCCAGGATTTTTCTCCTAATGCCAACTGCCTTTTCCTGCAAAAGGAGATTTTTTTCTGGCTGACAGCACTTTGGTGGGAAAAGCTAGTCTTGAGCCAAATATAGGTGACCCTCCCAACAGGTGGAGAAGCCACCCCAGTAGACAGAGAAGTTGTAGGCGCTACCTTCCAGGTCTACCTGGGTTTCGCACGGGGTCTGTCAGGCCCACCTGCATGGGGCCAGCTCAAAGTCACCAGCCTCTGAGCCACCCAAGTCTGCCCTTTCCTTGATAATGTTAATCTCTTTATATCTTTCAAAGCTCAGTGCCCATCTGGCATTTGAAAATTGATTGAATAGAATCATGCCTCTTCAAACAAGACACCAATTATGCAAGTTGCTCTATCCGACAACTGGTGTCCAGCTAATGCCTGGCCAGTGCTGTCCCTCCCTCAGCCGCCTCCCTGGGGCTCCTTGCTCCTGGGGTCCCTCAGCAGGACCTGGGCTGAGCCCCCACTGAGACATGTCATGCTGCACAAGGAAGAGTCACGGAATGTCACATGGGAAGGGACAGAGAATCAGGGCAATCCCTCACTGCCCAGAAGGAGACAGGCCACCTGCCTGGGGGCAGGGCAGGGGCCAGGTCTGTTCAAAGCTGTGACGCCCAGAGGTTGAAATGCCCGGCCAGCCCACCGCACCCCAGCTCAGTGTGGGCCTTGTTCCCTCCACCCTGGTGCCTGCTTCCTCATTCTCCACAAAAGCTCGGTTTAGGCGGGCCCCGTTCTGACATGGGGGCATCGCCTACGTGGGGACACTTTGGAGATTCCCAACTGGCATGCAGAGCCTGAAATGACATTGTTAAATGGCACTTGTGTCATTCCATTTCCTGGGTGGACTCCTAGTCACCTGGTCACTAGTCACCTGGTGTCAGCAGGACCCCAAGAACTCACTCGGCTCCCCTCCCCACTTCCAAAGCCCCAGAGCCTCAGAGCTGAGGGCAGAGCTCGGGGTGGCCAGGACACGGGCCAGCAGAGTTTTGACAGGGCTGAGCGAGCAGCACCTGTCTGCCATGCAACAGTGAGGCCCTGCTCTTGGTGTCCCTTGTTGAGGCTGGTCGGGCTCTGACCCAAGACCATTCTGCTGACTTCCAGTTCCACCTCCTCCAGGAAGGGCCCCCAGCACCCCTGTCCCCCTCCTCTGGCAGCACTCACGGGCCCATCTCCTTTGTAGTGTGCCATGTGATCAGAGCCCCACAGTCTCTCTGGGCGAGCATCCTCCTGAATCATGTCCTGATTATCTCATCTGTCCTGATGAGACTCTGAGCTCTGCAGGGCAGAGGAGAGGGAGAGGACTGGTTGCCTCCAAGAACGCTCAGCTCTGGGCCAAGGGAATGGCACGGTAACTTGGACAGTGCAGCCGTGGTTGGCAGGCTGGGCAGTGGGCAGCCAGACAGGGGCTGGGACAGACCGCCCCCAGCCCTGTCGCTTTGCCAGAGATGGTTCCACCACTTGGCATCTGACCCCGAGGCCAGTTCCACTACAGTGAATCATCTGGATCATTTAAAGAGCCTATTCCTGGGGAAGTTTTAATTTTTAAACACATTAGCTATGGACCCTGCAGGAAGCCTGGTGGAGGATACCTAACGGAAGCGAGGGCCTGTCCCAGCTTGGAAAACAGACACGACCGGTTCGCCTCCAGAGCAAACCAGGTTGGTATGGGGCCTGAGCGTGGGTTGGGGCCAGGAAACCTGATCGACAGGTGGCATCACGGTTTGGACTTCACAGTTTCATCAGCTGGAGATAAGGGCTGAGAGATGAAGCAGTGCTGAGGGATGGAGGCAGAAGGCCAGAGAATTCAAAGGATGACCTACCCAAGTCCGAGGTGACTGACTCCATGGAGTGACAGGGCAGGTCAGGGGTGGCCAGTGGGGAGGAGGCTGTGTGCTAAATCAACCCAGGGTTCAGAGCCTGCTCTGTCTTGGATGAGGTGACCAAGTACAACCTGGGCCTCAGCAGGGATGTGGGCTAAAACATTAGCCTTGATGACCGTGCTGCTTCCCTTCCTGGCATCAGGCCTGGCTCTCGGGCAGCCTCAGGTAGCCTGGGCAAGACGGGCACATGGAGGAAGGGGCAGAGCTGCCTGAGCATCCCAAAGCACTGAGAATGAGGCCCACTCCGAGGCCATCAACACAGGCCACCCTTGGGGGACTAAGATGAGCACCCCCATCTTGGACCTCAGCATCCACTGACCAGGTAAGCTCTGCCCACGTTTCAGGGTTGCCCGGAAACTGGCTTTGCTTTCTGCCGGCCCTCACAGCAGGCGGCATTCCTGGCCCTGCGCACTTCTGCTCCTGATATTTATCTGCCACCTGGGTCTCATGGAATTTAAAACTGGAGCTGGTTTGTGTCCCTTAAGCCCCTGTGACTGAAAAGGTGGCATGACTGAGGAGATCTGGGAGGAGCGGGGGATGCCTGGCTGCAGGCTGAGGCCTGTCTGGGAGGTGAGGAGCTGCCTGGGTGTCCCTCAGGCAGAGCGGCCTCTTGTCTGCACAGCCCAAGAACTCTCGGGGGTAGGGAGCCTCCTCTCCAAGTGAAGAGCCCACAGGGTAATACAGCAAGCGGCAGCTGATTCATGTGCATAAACTTCCACTGGAGGACAAGGAAATGTCATCTCCTCCTTTGTCCTCAGACCCCTTTGAAGTGCGATGGAAAAAGATGGTCACAATGATCATCAGGCGCTCTTTGTTACGGGAGCATCATTTAAAGAAACTGATTTGGGCTTGCAAAATACTGAGGTCCAGCAGTGTCTGCTGGAGGCTGTCCAGGTGACCCTCCCTCGCAGGGCAGGAGTCCTCTCTCTTCTCTGCTACTGCTGTATCCCAGGATGGGAGGCCCCATACTCTGCTGCACGTAAAAGTGCCAGCTGTTGGAAGGCTCATCATTTTATGGGAGAGGCGTGGGGAGGAGACGAGAGTCATGATAATGACAAGCAGACTTTGAAACCTGCCTTTCTGCCTCCCACCCACAGGCCCAGTATCCACCTGCCATAGGGCCCAAACACCCACGCCCAAACACCCACACCCATCTCCCAGATGAAGGTCCTTCACACTTGGGAGAGTTTTCTTGTTTCTCTTACTAGGGAGACAATGCTTTATGCTGAGATCCTGGGGACTGCTGGGGAAAACCTATACTGTTGTTTTCACTGTCCTACGGGATGAAATTTCTAGACTGCATGCTGCATGTCTTCCCTTGCTGGAGGCCACCTACTTGTCAGAATCCCCCTAAACATGCAAAACCAAGGAGAGAATATGCCATGCAGCCTGGTCCAGCCAGTGCTAGTGGGGTGTCCCTCCCCTCCCTCGAGGTCCCTGTGAGGATCAGGTCGTTGCTCAGGCCTCCTGGTCACTGTCCAGCCAGCCAGTTTTGCAACCTCTCCTGGAGCGGGTAGGAATCCCACCTCCAGGCTTCCGTGGAATGACTTTTAAGGTGGGAAAAAGCCAACAAGGGCAGTTACAGAGATGTCGCTTCACTCTGGACCAGTTCCCAGTGCCATGTGTAGTGAGAATAATAAGCCAGAATGCAAGTCAGGTGTTGCAGTATTAACCCCATGTAACTGGGGCAGATGGGGATGCTCTCTGGACCTCTGGAGGGTACCAGAAATCTGCCTTCCACATGTGGCATGTTATGGTGGAAATGGGGCTTCCAGGGCGGGAAGTAGAAATTCAAGACTCTGACCAGGAGGACACTGTCTCTAGTTGCACCCAGAGGGAGGCTGGCTCCTTGCTTCAGGCTCTCCTAGCAGCTGTCCCCTGGTGTGGACAGTGTGGCTGACCTTCCCCACAGAGGAAGGGGATGGGGCTCTGAGGCTAGGAACCATGCTGTTGCATTTATGGGGCCATGCAGGGGGCTGTCTGCCCCTTAAGTCCTGACCTTGGAAGTGATGGGGAAATCAGCTGCTGCATCTGTGGGGACACGCAGGGGGCTATCTGCCCCTTAAATCCTGACCTCGGGAAGTGATGGGGATTGGGAGTGTTTGTTCCAGCGGGTAACAAGCAGCGAGTCCTCCTGGAAGCACATCTCGAGGGTGATAATGTGAAATCCGCAGGGAGTGGCATGGGAGGGAGGGCTGTGCCTGCAGAAGACGACATTCACTGTGCATGAGAGAGGGAGCCGTGTGCATGAGGAGCGGCACCAGTGCGGGGCCGTGTGAGCTGGAACAGTCTGCTCCTGCGGTCAAGCTGGTCTACCCAGTGATAGCCCACTGCACCGGTTTCCCCGTGGGGTCTCCACAGAGGCTGAGGCAGCGGAGGGGGCTGAGTGTCACAAGGGCACCAATATCCCCTGCCCTTAATGGTTTGGTGCAGGTTGGCACAGTCCTTGAGCAGGCTGGCGGTGAGTCTGGGGTGCTGGCCCCATGCTGAGTGACCATCTGGGGCAGATCCCACAACTCCCACACTCTCTGCATGGGGAGCCCTGGCCAAAACCTAGGCCACACAGTCTGGGATGGGGCCACCGAGCCCCTCAGTGGGGTGCTAATGTGGGTGGCTGTGGATAGTCCCCCAGATCTCAGCGTGAAGGATCATCTGGCATAGGGAGTGATGCTTTTCTCCCTGCTGGCTTAAACAGAACAGTCCACAGAGCTTTGAAATTATCGCCTCCCTTTGGGAAGCACAGGAAATGTCTCCCCTAAGCTCTGCCTCCCTCCTGCAGGGCACATCCAGTAGTTCAGATAGAAGGGTCAGACCTCCTACCCTCGTGGACCTGAAATGGAGGCCGTGGGACATGGGAATCCTGAGCCCACTTGGGTTGTAACTTAGGGTCATTGTACAAGTTCTGGGGAGATCCTCCTGCCCACCTCTCCCCCACCTTCCCCACACTCAAGCTTACTGCCCTGGGCACAAAGAGTTTATTTTATAATTAAAGACAGTTTACCAGTTTCTCCTATCCAGTCACTACGGACAGGAGTTTGTCCACACTTGTGGACAAAGTTCTTTCCAGAGAAGGGTTCATGTCAGTGGCAGAGATGAAGGGAAAAGGGCAGGGGCTCAACAAGGGGCCTGAGCCCAGGGCACACAGACACTTCACCAGAGACAAGCTCTGAATCACCGCCTCATCTCTGTACAAGTAAGTTGTGCAGATGGAATGACTTTTAACTCTTCCCTTCTAGATGGAAACAGCAATAGCACTACATCCTGGTTAAATACGGACACTTGCAACCATGTTCTTGGTGAAAAGTTATACAAAACATCCTCACTGCAACCATTCAGCTCTATGACAGGGAGATGTTGAAACCCCAACATTTTGGCATTGGAAGAAACCTAAATTCCATGAAAATCCTAAGTTAACCATTTAAAAATGAGTGGACTGAGTGCCACAAGTGAGCTGGCACATCACCTAACGAAGCATATAATTTTAAATATGTTTATATGATGCAGAACTGTGGGAGCTGTTTCAGTTTGGACACTCCTTCCTCTCCTGAAGGAATTCTCTGCCCACTTAACCTGCAAGGTACCTCTGTATCCACACCACCTGCCTTGCCTGGGCTGGAGGCCCTTCTCCCAAGAGAGTGATGACTTACCTTATAAAAACACTTATAGAGTGTTCTTTTGGAGGAAAAAAGTATGTGCATGGGTGTATATATACACACAAAGAAAAAGTCTCTAAAGCTATACGCCAAAATATTATCCATGGCTCTCTCTGATGGTAAATATGTTTTATTTTGCTCTTTTGTGCTTTCCTGTACTTTTTTTTCTGCAAATAATACATAATATCTTTGTAATCAGAAAAAACAACAATAAAAAGCAAGCAACAGTGGTTACTTTAAAAAAAACCCAATCAAGATTTTCCTGCCTTGATTGAAGTAGCAGAACCTCACGCTAGTTCCCCATTGTCAGCAAACAGCTGGAAGGTTGGTGAAAGCAAACAAACTGGTTAGTTAAAAGTGGTGGAGGAGCTTCAAAGTAGGTGCTCCTTTATGACAAAAATGTACTTTCCTCTATTCTTGCTCCCCTTGGGTGTAGTCATTCCATTAGAGGCAGTTCCCCAGATATCTACCTGTTTGGAAATCTGACTTTCTGTCAAGTCTGGATCAGTAATGGACTCTAAGGTTAATTTGTTTCTCTCCCACCAACACGGCTTACAGTGAGATCAACCTTTGTGACCAAAGAGTAGAGACAGCAGAAATGTTACCAGTCACTCAAAGATCCCCAGCCTGGAGAATAGACATACTGCTTCTATCAATTGCTATTCAGACCTAAACAAATGGAGGGATATGGTAGGTCTGGGGATTAAAAGATACAGTTGTGTAAACATGTCAAGTCTCCTGAACTGACCCATAGGTTCAATAGAATACGAATCATATTTCCAACAGGGTGTGTGCATACAGGTATGTGCGCATATGCACAGGGGTGCAGGCACTGAACAGCTCATTCTGTAATTTATTGACAGATGGAAAGGACCAAGGGCAGCTGTAGTATTCCCAAAGAGGAATAACAAGGGCCTGCTCTATGAGATAGCAAAACTTATTATGAAACTTTACTGAGACAATGTGTAGAAATAGATCAAATGAACAGAAGAAAGGGTTCCACAATAGTGTGAAAGTTGCCCAGTCGAGTCTGACTCTCTGCGACCCCATGGACTATACCGTCCATGGAATTCTCCGCCAGAATACTGGAGTGAGTAGCCGTTCCCTTCTCCAGGGGATCTTCCCCTGAAAATATGAGCATTTGCTATTGGAGAGATGTTATTGTAGATCTCAGGGGAACAGACGGACCTCTTAATAAATGATGCAAGCCCAATGTGGGAATAAGTGGCCTCTGTTTGATACCATTCATAAAAAAATTACTTCCACATAGACTAAAAAATAAACATGGGTTTCTACTTCTGGAATGTTGGCATAAGGAGCTCTGGAGGCATGCTTCCCAGAGAAACAATCATAACTGTTAAGTTTTTAAAAACCACTGCTTAGGGCTCCCCTGGTGGTTCAGTGGTAAAGAATCCACCTGTCAATGCAGGAGACATGGGTTCGATCCCTGATCAGGCATGATCCCATATGCCATGGGGCAACTAAGCCTGTGTACCATCACTATTGAGTTTGTGCTCTAGCGTCCAGTAGTTGCACCTACTGAGCCCATGAGCCGTAACTACTGAAGCCCACATGCCCTAACCACTAAAGCCCATGTGTCCTAGAGCTTGTGCTCTGCGACAAGAGAAGCCGTCACAGTGAAAAGCCCGCACACCCCCACTGAAGAGTAGCCCCTTCTCGCCACAACCAGAGAAAAGCCTGCGCAGCAATGAAGACCATGCACAACCAAAAATAAATACATCAAATAAAATAAACTGCATTGTTTAAAGTGCCCAGAAATTGTCGTTGTTCAGTTTCTAAGTCGTGTCTGACTCTATGACCCCATGGACTGTAGCACACCAGACTTCCCTGTCCTTCACTATCTCCCAGAGTTTGCTCAAATTCATGTCCACTGAGTCATTGATGCTATCCAATCATCTCATCCTTTGTCATCCCCTTCTCCTCTGGCCCTCAATCTTTCCCAGCATCAGAGTCTTTTTCAATGAGTTGGCTCTTCATATCAGGTGGCCAAAGTATTGGAACTTCAGCATCAGTCCTTCCAATGAATATTCAGGGTTGATTTTCTTTAAGACTGACTGGTTTAATCTCCGTGCAGTACAAGGGACTCTCAAGAGTCTTCTCCAGCACTACAATTTGAAAACATCAGTTCTTTGGTGCTCAGCATTCGTTATGGTCCAACTCTCACATCTGTACATGACTACTGGAAAAACCATAGCTTTGACTATACGGACCTTTCTTAAGAGCATACCACACATGAAGAAACTTTTTAAGAAAGAAAACCTATTAACTTTCAGTAAGAACAGTGAGAGTCTTACTTGAACCATGACCTGCTTACTTTGCCCTCTCCACTCCAGACAGGAGCGGCCCAGGAGACAGAGTTCCTTCTCTCTCAGCTCTCAGTCAAAGCCTATACTACCTTCCTGAGAGGGCAAGACACCAGTAATTCTCATCCTTCCTTCCTTCCTCCATTTTGCATAAGCTAAATCCAAGTCAAGTGCACCTGAAGGATCTGGGGCTTGTGTCTTATGTCCAGGCCTGAGTTATAGCAAGGAAATTCTACTGTTGGCAAGGCAGGTAAAGGATACTGAGGCCCCAGCTGATCTCATCCTAGCTCACTCACAGGACAGAGGTCCCATGATGGGAGAGACAGGCTGAGAGGACGAGAAATTACAACCCCACATAGCACCCCAATCCTAAACCAGGAGTATCACTCTGAGAAAAATGGGCCACTATGCCTGCCTCAAGCTCTGGAGCATTGGTTTGGAGATTTTGCCCAAGGGGAGAGGCAGGCCACAAAAAAAATAAATAAATAAAAGGAGAGATGTGACTAAGAGGAAGTAACTTTATTTTGAAAACAGTATACAGAAGTTTAAGCCTGCTCCTGCTCCTGCTAAGTCACTTCAGTCATGTCTGACTCTGTGCGACCCCATAGATGGCAGCCCACCAGGCTCGCCCGTCCCTGGGATTCTCCAGGCAAGAATACTGGAGTGGGTTGCCATTTCCTTCTCCAATGCATGAAAGTGAAAAGTGAAAGTGAAGTCACTCAGTCATGTCCGACTCTTAGCAACCCCATGGACTGCAGCCTACCAGGCTCCTCCATCCACGGGATTTTCCAGGCAAGAGTACTGGAGTGGGTTGCATTGCCTTCTCCTAAGGGTCCCCATATAAAAGGAGATTTGGGCGCTAAGCAATTAAGAGTAGGCTCTTAGCTCAATGAGGGCAACAAACTATTCTGTAGGCTGGTCATTTGAACAGGAAACAGACAGAACAAGCAAAATAAAAATGAACAAAGTTTCAAAGACATACAGCATACCATTAAGCAGACTGACATTTGTATAATGGGTGTACTAAAAGGAGCAGAGAGAGAAGAAACAACGAAAAAAATATTTAGAGTACTAATAGTTGAAAACTTCCCAAATTGAAAGAAAAACACTAATCTACACATCCAAGAAACTCAATGAATTCCAAGTAGGATACACACAAAAAGATCCACACTAAGGATCTTACTAGGAGATAGAAATATTTTATAATAATAAAAGGATCCATTCATCTGGAAAATTTATAATAACAATTATTAACATATATACAACCAGAACCCAAAAATACATGAAGCAAAAACATGATAGAATTTAAGGGAGAAATAGACAATTTAATAGTAATAGTTAAAGGGTTCAGTACCCACTTTTGATAATGGAGAAAACAACTAAGCAGAAGATAAACAAGGAAACACAAATCATGGACAACACTATAAACCAACTAGATCTAACAGATCTTTACAGAACTGTCCATCCAACAATAATAGAATATACATTTTTCTCAAGTGTACATGAAACACTCTCTAGGCTACACTACATTCTATACAAGTAAACAAGGATTAATACATTTAAAAGGACTGAAATAACATAAAATATGTTCTCCTACCACAATGGAATGAAATTAGAAGTCAATATAAAAAATAAAATTTGAGAAATCACAGATATGTGGAAATTAAATAGCATTCTCCTACATAACCAACGCGGAGAAGGCAATGGCAAGCCACTCCAGTACTCTTGCCTAGAAAATCCCATGGATGGAGGAGCCTGGTAGGCTGCAGTCCGTGGGGTCCCTAAGGGTCTGATAAGACTGAGCGACTTCACTTTCACTTTTCACTTTCACACACTGGAGAAGGAAATGGCAACCCACTCCAGTGTTCTTGCCTGGAGAATCCCAGGGACAGAGGAGCCTGATGGGCTTCCGTCTATGGGGTCACACAGAGTCGGACACGACTGAAGTGACTTAGCAGCAGCAGCAGCACATAACCAACGAATCACAGAAGAAATAAGCAAATTAGAAAGTGCTTTGAGATGGATGAAAATGAAGTTGCAATGTAACAAAACTTAAGGTATGCAGCTAAAGGAGTCTTAGAGGGGAATGAATTTAGAGCTGTAAATGCCTCATCAAAAGAAAAATTAATCTCAAATCAATAATCTATCATTTTACCTAACACACCTAACATACATTTTACCTTAACATAGAAAAGTGGAGTACACTAAACTTAGAGTAGGGGATAGAAATAGTAAAGATTAGAGTAGAAATTAGTGTAATAAAGAATAGAAAAGTAAAATCTACAGTCAAACTTGTTTCCTTACAAAAAAAAAAAAACAACCCAAAACTGACAGAATTTTAGCTAGACTGATAAGAAGAAAATACAGAAGGCTAAAATTACTAAAAACAGGAAAGAAAGAGGGGACCACTACTACTGGCTTTATACAATAAAAAGGATCAGTTCAGTTCAGTTCAGTCACTCAGTCGTGTCCGACTCTTTGCGACCCCATGAATCACAGCACGCCAGGCCTCCCTGTCCATCACCAATTCCCGGAGTTAAGGTAATAATATGAACTATTATATACCAACAAAGCAGATAACTTTGGTAAATTGGATTTATTTGTAGAAACACATCAACTACTGAAATTGACTCAAGAAGAAACAGAAAATCTATACAAGTCATTTGATTAACTATTTAAAAATTTACCACAAAGAAAAGTTCAGGGCCAGATGGATTTATGGGTGAAGTCTACCAAACACTTAAAAAGAATTAATACCAATTCTTCATAAAGTCATCCAAAAAACAGAAGTGCTGGGAACACTTCCCAACTCATTCTATGAAGCCAGTATCACACTGATACTAAAATTAGACAACGTGTTACAGGAAAATAAATACTGACCAACATCTCTTAACCCTCTTCTAGGTACCAAAAAAACCACCCTTAACAAATTCAAACCAAATCCAGCAATACATAAAAAGGATTATATACCATGACCAAATGTGATTTATGCAAGTAATGTAAGGTTGGCTTAGCAAACAAAATCAACTCATGTAATACACAATATAAACAGAAAAAGGAACAAAACCACATGATCATCTCAAGTATTGTAGAAAAAATTGTTTGATCAAGTATAAAATTCCTTTTTGATTAAAAAAAAAAAACTCAACAAAGAGGGAATAGAAGAGAATTTCACAATGTGGTGGGACTTCCCTGGTGGCTGAGATTACAGTCTGCCTGCAATGCAGGAGACTTGGGTTTGATTCCTGGGTCGGGAAGATCCCCTGAAGAAGGGACTGGCAATCCACTCCAGTATTCTTGCCTGGAGAATTTCATGGATAGAGGAGCCTGGTGGACTACAGTCCACGAAGTTGCAAAGAATCAGACACGGCTGAGCGACTGACATTACCACTTCCTTCTCAACGTGGTAATAAACATCTATGGCTCACAGTTAACATCGTACTTAATAGTGAACAACTGAATGCTTTCCCCTAAGATCAGGAACAAGACAAGGATGTCTGCTTTTGCTATTTCTATTCAACACTGCACTGGGAGTTCGAGCTATAGCATATGGACAAGAAAATGAAATATAAGGCACCCAGATTAGAAAGGAAGAAGTAAAATTCTATTTATGCTCATATTATCTTAAATATAGATAACTCTAAGTCATACCCAAAAGGCCCTATTAAAACGAATAAATGAGTTTGGCAAGTTTGCAGGGTACAAGATCAATACACAAAAATCAACTGTATTTCTATATATTAACAATAAGCACTCTGAAAATGAAAATATGAAAACAATCCTATTACAACAGATTGAAAAAGAATCAAATACTTAGGAATAAACTGAACCAAAGAAGTGCAAAAGTTATATTTCAAAACTGCAAAAATTGTTTCAAGAAACCTTTAAAGACCAAAATCAATGGAAAAAAAATCCCATGGTCATGGATCAGAAAACTTAATATTGTTAAAGTGTCAACACTTTCCAAAATGATTGACTCATTCAGTGCAACACCTATCAGAATCTCAGCTGATTTCTTCGTAGAAGTTAACAAGCTGATTCAAAAATTCATATGGAAATGTAAAGGACCCAGAAGAGCCAAATGATCTTACAAAAGAACAACTAAGTCAGAGGGTTCACATTCACATTCTTTGATTTCAACACTTACAAAGCTGCGATCAAAATAATGTGGCACTAGTCAAAGGATAGATATACAGATCAACGGAATGGAATTGAGAGTCTAGAAATATGTCCTTACGATTATGGTTAATTGATTTTCAACAAGAATGCTAAGGCAATTTAAAGGGAAAGAATAGTCTTTAAAACAAATGGTAGAGGGATAGCTGGATATTCACATGTAAAAATGTGACACTGGACCCTTGTATCAAAATGTATGCAAAAATCAACTCAAGATGGACTTAAGATCTTAATATAAGATCTAAATGTAAATGCTAAAATGCAAGATATAAATGTTATAACTGTAAGATTCAGGAAAAAAAAACTATAGTAAATATTCTTTTAAATATGACATCCAAAGTACAACTGACAAAATAATAAATAGGTAAACTGAACTTCATCAAAATTCATAACTTTTGTTCTTCAAGGGATAACAAAGTGAAAAAGAATCTATAGAATAAGAGAAAATATTTGTAAAGCATATATATGATAAGAGACATGTATCGGGAATACACAAAGAACACTTGCAACTCAATAAGACAAATTGCCCAATTAAAAATGGGTTAAGGATATAAACAGACAGTTTTCCAAAGAAGATATACAGATGACCAATGAATACATGAAAAGATGCTCAAAATTACTATCCACCAAGGAAATGCAAATCAAAACACCTGAGAAACCACTTCATATCTGCTTGGAAGACGGTAATTAAAGAGACAGATAATAACAACCGTTGGCAAAGATATGGAGGAATTGGAGCCCTCATGCACTGCTGATGGGAATGTAACATGGTACAGTCACTTTGGAAAACATTTGACAGTCCTCGAAAGTTTGAACACAGAGTCAGATATGACCTTGCAACTCTGCTCCTACGTAAATATACAAGAGAAATGATAACATATTTATGTCCACACAAGAACTTTATAGCAGCATATTTTAACAGCCCCAAAGGGGAAATGACCCAAAGGTTCATCAACTGATAAATGAATAAGATCTGTTCTATTCATGCAATGGAATTTTATTTGGCAATAAAAAGGAATTAGGTATTCATATATGCCACAACATGGGTGAATCTTGAAACCATGATACTAAGTGAAAGAAGCCAATCATGAAAGATCACATATTCCTTCAAGTGTCTAGAATAGGCAAATATGCATAGGCAGAAAGTCGATTATTGTGTTTGCTAGGGCTAGGGGGTTATGGGTGGTGCGGGAGAAATGAGGAGTGACTGCTAATGGGTTCAGGGTTTCTTTCTGGAAGTGAGGAAGATGCTTTAAAATTGTTTATAGTGATGGTTGCACAACTCTTGGGATATTTTAAAAACTATTGAATAGCATACTTCAAATAAGTGAATTGAATGGTATGTGAATTATAGCTCAGTAAAACTATTCTATTTAAAAATTAAATGTAAGAAGCAACACTATAAAGATAACATAGAATAATGTAGGGGGCAGGGAAGGATTTATTTGAAAAAGCAGAAAATCCACTAAGCATGATGGAAAAGTTTTTCTTTAAACTGAGATATAACTGACACACAACACTGTGCATGTTTAAATGATACATATTGATTTGATACATTTATATGTTGTAATAGAAAAGCTTGATAAATTAAATTACATTAACATGAAGAACTTTCATCCTTAAAAATAAACCAAGACAGAGTGAAAAGCCAAGCCACCATTGGAAGAATATGTTTGTAATAAATATAATCAACAAAGAACAAGCATTCAGAGTACAGAAAGAACTACTACAAATCAACTTTTTAAAAAGATAAGCAACTGAATGGAAAAATGAACAGAAAACTTGGGCAGGTCCTTGAGAGAAGATGAAATCAAAATAGACAATAAACAAATGAAACAACGCTTAGTCTTACTGGTGATGAGAAAAGTCTCTGTTAAAACCACAGTGAAACAGCATTTCGTACCCCCACCCCGCTGCCAAAGAGTGTAAATTAAACATGTTTGACTGTCACAGGTGCCAGTAGTGTGAAGGGCAGGAGCTCTCATATGTTGCTCTTTTCAGGGTAAAATGGCCAACAGCTTGGAAGACAATATGACAATCTCTGGCAAGGCTAAAGAAGCACACTGCTCTGCGTATGCATAGCAAAAGACATAAGACTTCCTGGTGGCTCAGTTGGTAAAGAGTATACCTGCAACGCAGGACATCCAGGTTTGATCTCTGGGTCAGGAAGATCCCCTGGAGAAGGAAATGGCAACCCACCCAAGTATTCTTGCCTGGAGAATCCCATGGACGGAGGTGCCTGGCCAGCTACTGTCCATGGGGTGGCAAGAGTCAGACATGTCTTAGCGACTAAACCACCATAGTGAAAGGCTATACACAAATGATTCCAGCAATAGACCTGAATGGGAAAAGATACTGGCTGTCAGCAGTACGATAGACAAATGATGGTGTATTTATATAAGGGGGTTTCAGAAACAAACAAGCTACAGCTATGCTCAGCAGGGATGTCTCACAGATATGATGTCATGTTAGAGTAGCAAATCAAAACAGGACGTTACAGCACAGTTCCACTTATATTAAGTTCAAAACTGGGAAAAAGCAAACCATGCCTCAATATATAGTTAGGTGAGACAACTATAAAGAAAAGCCAGAACATGATGCTCACAGAAGGCAGGGAGGACTATGTAAATTTGGAGGGGGCAGGAGGGAGGCGGGTATCTCTAAGTTCAGTTCAGTTCAGTCGCTCAGTCGTGTCCGACTCTCCGCGACCCCATGAATCACAGCACGCCAGGCCTCCCTGTCCATCACCAACTCCCGGAGTACACTCAAACTCATGTCCACAGAGTCGGTGATGCCATCCAGCCATCTCATTCTCTGTCGTCCCCTTCTCCTCCCGCCCCCAACCTTTCCCAGCATCAGAGTCTTTTCCAGTGAGTCAACTCGTCGCATGAGGTGGCCAAAGTATTGCAGTTTCAGCTTTAGCATCAGTCCCTCCAATGAATATCCAGGATTGATCTCCTTTAGAATGGACTGGTTGGATCTCCTTGCAGTATAAGGGACTCTCAAGAGTCTTCTCCAACACCACAGTTCAAAAGCATCGATTCTTCGGCGATCAGCTTTCTTCACAGTCCAACTCTCACATCCATACATGACCACGGGAAAAACCATTGCCTTGACTAGACGGACCTTGGTTGGCAAAGTAATGTCTCTGCTTTTTAATATACTATCAAGGTTGGTCATAACTTTCCTTCCAAGGAGCAAGCGTCTTTTAATTTCATGGCTGCAATCAGCATCTGCAGTGATTTTGGAGCCCCAAAAAATAAAGTCTGACACTGTTTCCACTGTTTTTCCATCTATTTCCCATGAAGTGATGGGACCAGATGCCATGATCTTTGTTTTCTGAATGTTGAGCTTCAAGCCAACCTTTTCACTCTCCTAGGGTATCTCTAAAACACAGCCCTAATTCCTAAAACATGTGCTGTGCTGTGCTTAGTTGCTCAGTCGTGTCCGACTCTTTGTGACCCCCTGGACTGTAGCTCACCAGGCTCCTCTGTCCGTGGGGATTCTCCAGACAAGAATACTGGAGTGGGTTGCTATGCCCTCCTCCAGGGGATCTTCCCAACCCAGGGATTGAACCCAGGTCTCCTGCATTGCAGGCAGATTTTTTACCACTGCGCCACCTGGGAAGCCCTCCTTAAACATGACTCTTCTCAATGATTTTTTTTGTTGTTGTTACAAATATACCTTTGTATCCTCTTCTGTCTTTATGTTATATTTCATCATACATAAATGAAGAAAAACCTATTTTCAACAAGCTGCTTCCCTTTCAGTCTTCTGAAAGCGCCGGTAGGTCAGCACTGCATGTGGCACACCTATATGCAGGGGATTGCCAAGGCTCGGGGAGCATGGCCTTGGAAGACCGGGCATGGCCTCGGAACACTTCTCTGGCCTGAGCACATCCTGCTGTAGGTGACACTACTGGGCAACAGACCGAGTTCTATTCATCAAGGTTTTCTCCATCCCTTCTCAGCCCTGCAGTCCTCCACTCTTTGCTGTTCTTCTGACGGAGGTGAAAACCAGTCTTGCTTTCACCCAGTCCTTCCCCTGTTCTCCCTCCCTCTCCTGAGCACGTGTTCATGGCATGCTTACTCCATGCCAGCCTAGGATACGGCACTGAGAAAGGTGGGTCTGGTCTCTACAGTTCAGTGGAGGGATGATGTTAACCTCAGTTCAGTTCAGTTCAGTCGCTCAGTCGTGTCCGACTCTTTGCGACCCCATGAATCACAGCACGCCAGGCCTCCCTGTCCATCACCAACTCCCAGAGTTCACTCAAACTCATGTCCATCGAGCTGGTGATGCCATCCAGCCATTTCATTCTCTGTCGTCCCCGTCTCCTCCCACCCCCAATCCTTCCTAGCATCAGACTCTTTTCCAGTGAGTCAACTCGTCGCATGATGTTGCTGCTGCTGCTGCTAAGTCACTTCAGTCGTGTCCGACTCTGTGTGACCTCATAGATGGCAGTCCATCAGGCTCCCCCGTCCCTGGGATTCTCCAGGCAAGAACACTGGAGCGGGTTGCCATTTCCTTCTCCAATTACTTACTATCTCCTAATTAATTGATCACTATTGTTCCAAGGGCTAAGAGGAACATTCAGGCTTGTTAAACCAAGGACAGAAACTTTCCAGGCCCAGGACAGAAACTTTGGAAAACATTGTGAAGTCTTTTAGTCCTGTCCATAAAATATTAATTTTGTGGATATTCTTAAACACTTGGAGGTTTCAGAGATGTAAAATTTGGTCACTAGGAAGCAATTTGTGTATGGTGGATGTAATTGCTTTTGTTATGCTAAAAGTTTCAAACTGCTCTGCCTGGAAACTTAAAAGAACAGCTTCATTCTGTGGCTTTGTCATTTCTGCTTGTGTATTCGGGCTGCCTGGTGGGCAAAAGTTAACTGTAGATATAAAAACCAGGAGGCTCTAAGACAATATATGAGATTGTTTCCTTCTGATGCTGTGGGAAGACGAACTTTAGCCTTAAACCCATTACCCTTTATGTCCTGTTTTCAGGCTTTACAACCTCCAGATGGACGTCCCCCAGCAGAAGAGAGGGGCCAAGGCACAAAGGGAACATGGCTTAGTTGTTTCCATTGCACACCCATCTGGGAACCTGTTCTCACGGAAGGGTAGGTGTCCATTTGTGCCAATAGATGTGGTCTCACGCCTGACTTCAACTAATGTGGGAGTGGGAGAGCCCCAGCAAACAGCCCAGCCGGAGCTGTGCTCCCTCACCACACTCCTTCCCCATCAGCTGCAATGGGGAGCGGGTGCTGAGGCGGGTCCCCGTGACTACGCTGTGCTGACCTGCGCCATATCCCATGCCGACTATGTGGCGCGGGTGAGAAGCACACGTCTCCTGGGTTACTGAGACTCTGTTACTGCCACGGAGCCCAGCACGCTTTGGAAGGCTTGGCCTTGTCTTCACAAGGGGCAATAATTCCCACCCAGCCTCCTGACTAATCCCATCATCCCTCCCAACCTTCCTCCTTAAACTGGAGGCAAGAACACGGAGAAATTACTCACTTATTTTTTGACGTAGTCCCTTATTTATAATCTAGACTGATGGAAAAGCTGGAGAAAAGGATCCTCCAACAAAGGAAAGCTTGCTGGCTCATATGAAGTTGCCTCCCTACACACACCAGGAGAGTCATACGGAAGGAGTTCCAGGTTCCTGCCCCACCCTGGGTGACGATGTCCAGGGGAGGGTGGACAGTTCAGTATTTCAATCGTGTCTGAATGCCAGTAAAACTGCTCAAGTCATTAAAATGGCCTGTGCCATCCAGTTCACTGAGAAACACTTAATTTTCCAGCTGCTTGTTTTAGATATGTGTGGGCACACTCAAGTCAGACTTCCTGGGGAGAGGGGAGGAGCGGGAGAGCCGAAAGAGGGAGGTGAGAGGATGGGGCCCTGGAAGGGGAGAGAGAAGGGGAGACTGTGCCTGCCTGGTGAATATGCAGTCAGCCACGCCCGCTCTTAACCGGCCTCAGACTGCAGCTGGCCTGGGCCTGTGTGCCCATGGGGCCTTTGCAACACGCTACTCCACTCCTCGGCACATTCGGCAATCTACCTTTCCCTTGACACATCCACTTCCTCCCCATCAGAGCAAGCCTAGCCCACCTGACTTTGCCCTCCCCTAAGCATCACTGTCCCGAGTCACACCTCTCCCGTGGCCCACCTTCTGTACCTGCTCCTGGAGGTCACCTCTGGAGTCCAGATCCAGGCGGGGTCCTGGCTGGAGCTCTCCGGACACAGACTGGATGAGGAAGGAGAGCTGCCCTCTCGTGGACCACGGACCAGGTGTGCTGGGCACAGTCCTCTACTGCCAAGTTCTCCTGGCTTCGTAGATTCCTGGCCACGGCCTCTGGCTCTGTGAGGCCCCTGGGGAGATCCCCCCAGCCATCCAGTCTCCGTGGTGGTGGGTGGCAGGGACAGGGGAGCCCATCGGAAGGACACTTCTATCTGGGGTCAGGCAAAGAGACCTGTCAAAAACAAACTTGGGTCCCAATCAGTGACAAGCCAGTGCTCACTTCCCTGGAAGGAGGTTTTCTCCAATTAACTTAAGTCATGTACCTGCCTGTCTGACTGACTGGCCCCGAGGCGGCTCTGGGAGAAAAGCAGGCGTCCCGTCACTTGGTGGGGACACCTCAAACATTTGCTCTGTTAATTGGCCGCTGTCTTATTAAGAGGCGGGTCTCCTGCTGCCACCTTTGGTACCGCTTTCGAGGAGTAACTTGGGCTCCCTGTTCTTCCCCCAAAGCCCTCCATCAACCGAGGTGGCTGATTAAATACTTTGCTTCCTGTTTCTCTGAACAGGGCAGCTTGCCAGCTGAGGTGTGTGGCTCCAGACAAAAGTGTCCTTGGAACGGAACCACGTGAGGATCTGATCAGCAGCCTATGTGTCCCACCACCATCTCCTTCCACTTGGGCACCTTCCCTGTGTTCTGAAAATTGTGATGCCTTTCTTCCCTTTTGATTTTCCTCCTCTCAAGTTTGCATCTTATGTCATCAGAGTGGTTAAGGATAATTTCAAATAGTTAAACTGTTTTAACTATTAAGCCTGTGAGAGAGAAGAACTTAACTGATAAAACAGTCATTGGCAGAAAGCATCTCTCAGGCTGGTGGGTGCGAGAGGGTGGGGACTTCTGGGGTAAGTGCCATCCCCCCTACCTTTCTGTGGCTCTTGTGGGTGCTAGGTGTAGTGGGGTGAGGGCTGGGCTGGAATCAGGGGAGGCAGGTACAATGACCCAAAGAGCCAATACTCCATCTGCAGCTCAGGGTCAGGGACCTGGCCCCAGGGTGAGGAAAGCACATGTGTCCCTGAACGTCCAAACAGTGCCTCCTTCTTGCTCTCCAGGTGGAGTGCTCTCCAATGGGCTGTGCCCCCGACACAGGGCCAGCATGTCCACAGGGCTGTTCAGAGTGTGGTCCAGATGGGACGCCTGGCTCCTGTCGACCGAAGAACCTCATACTGACCTAGCCAGCGATCGCCTGTACTTACAGTTAGACGAGGACTGGCTAAGGTCTGAGGAAGGTAGTTAGGATAATGCTGGGGTGAGTAAAAAAGTGTTAATTGCTTAGTCATTCTGACTCTTTGTGACCCCATGGACTGTAGTCCACCAGGCTCCTCTGTCCATGGGATTCTCCAGGCAAGAATACTGAAGTGGGTTGCCATTCCCTTTTCTGGGGTGGGGGGGGGCAGTCTTCCCAATCCAGGGACTGAACCCAGGTTTCCTGCTTTGCAGATGGAATAGACAGTGAATAGACAGTGCATAATTTTATGCCTCAACTTGGCTGGGCCACAGTACCCTGATAGGTGATCAGACATTGTTCTGGGTGTTTCTGTAGGGGTATTCTGGATGCAATTAAAATTTAAACCAGTGGAGTTTGAGTAAAGCAGATGACCATCCACAATGTGGGTGGGCCTCATTTAATCAGTCGAAGGCCTGACTACAAAAAAAAGACGACCAACTCTCCCTCAGGTATGAGAATTCTCTAGCAGATGGCCTTGAGATTCTAAACAGAACACTGACTTTTTCTGGGTCTCCAGCCTGCTGGCCCGTCCTGCAGACTTGGGACATCTTGGCCTCCACAATCACAAGAGCCAATTCCTTATACTAAATCTCTTCCTCTCTCTAATCACATCCTATTGGTTCTGTGTCTCTGGGGAGCCCTGACTAATGCAGTAGGGGTAGGAGGCAGGCCTGTATCTGTCATCCTCCAACTGTTCGAAAGTCTCTTCAGGTAGGAATAGCTCAAGTCTAGAGGGAAGGTTTTTAATAGAACCTGAGCCCCTCTCCGCCCAGCCTTCCTGCATGGCTATAGACTCCCCCACATCCACAGCAGATGGGGTGAGCCCACCACTCACAGCTCCTGCCCCTGCATTCCCATTCTGGGGAAAAGGCATGCGCTGTGTCCAGGCTTTGAGCCTCCATGTCGCCTCCACCTCCTTCTCCCAGTGTGTTCAACCACTCCCCGATCCTGCCAAACTGATTTTTCCTGAAGAGTTCCCCGGTCTGCTCATTCCCTAATTCAGGCTCCCACGTCTCTTTATTGCATGTATCAAATGCCTCCTCACTGGGCTCGGCCCGAAGCTGCTCCCCATGGGAATGCTGGGTGATGCTTCTAAACACCAGCTCAACTATTAAAACTCCAATCCTGCCTGCAAAAGAAAACTCATCCTCATAACTCAAAGTTCAAGGTCCAGCCCTGGCTTGGCCAGAGCCCCTCCCCAGACTCATCTCTTGCTGCATTGTTCTCTCACCTTGAAATTCGTATTTGGGAAAACAGCAGGTGGCTCGTGGCTCCCCATACTGGCTTCACATCCTAACCCTTGGCCTAAAAGGTCTTTTTCTTCCCTCTTTGACTCACCCATTTCTACCCATCATTCAGGACTCAGCCCAGACGGCACCCCCCCCGGGAGGTCTTCCGGTTCCTTCCATAACAGACTAGAGATGCTCCACCATGGCGCTCCTCACCCAGCTTTACACACATCTCCGCTGTGAGCGCTCCGTGGGCAGGGCCACCTCACAGTCCGCTTGAGTCCCCAGCCCCTGAACTGGGCCTGATGCGTAGAACTTGAGAAATAAATGAAACATTGAGTTGTTGGGTCTTGGCGACTCATGAGAGGCCAGATAAAAGAATTTCAGGTTCTTTTAAATAATCCTGAAACCCAAGGGTGAGACTTGGTCCACATAATGTTGAGGACAGGCCCACTGCTTTACTTGCTCTGGGAACGTGAGCAAACAGGTGAAATTAAGTCAGGGCACACCCTGTAGCTGCTTGGAAATCCTGCACGATGCAGCCTTTTCCCTGATCACACCCGCTCAGACCCCCTTCTCCAGGAACACCATCTCAGGCCATCCCAGAGGCCCCTGGTCCCCCCAGGAGTCCACCTGGGGCTGCAGTGAGAGGCTGAGTCTGCTCGCAGCAGGCCTGCTCGGTGGTTTGGCCCCAAGTCTGCCATGTCCACTGGCGCCTCTGAGGAGAACACACGTGGTTCCCAGCTCATCCTGACCCAGGGCCAGACTGGGCAGGGCTCACTGCAACATCGCTGTCCTTTTATAAAAATCAGCACACACACAGAAAGCATAAGAGGAGCAAAGGCCACAAAGGAAGAAATTTTTTTTTTTAAAAACACCATTTCTTTGCTGAGTAACAGCAAGGTTACTGGCAGCTCCATGTGTGAAAATGCCTCCCTCAGAACAGAACATGGGCACAGGCACCATCTGCCACGATGGTGAGCACTGAGTGCTTTGAGTCTGAAGAGTTTCAAAGCCTGTTTCCTGTCGTTAATCATAAAATTCACTATACGTGTAAGAGACAGACGTGGCGGAGCAGTGGGTGCCAAGACAACATGTAACATTCACAGTCAAAAAGTCAGAGACGTGACTTTGCAGGGCAGCTCTCCCCCTCACCAGCTGAGGGTCTTGGACAAGTCACCAAGCCCCTCTGAGCCTCAGCTTCCTCATCTGCCAAGTAGGGACAGCAACAGTCTTTGTCTGGGAGGGCTGTGTGGGACTGGCGAGAAAGAGGGATGAAGTACCCAGGTTTGGGTGCAGCACACAGCATGCGCTGCTTGTGTTACCTGCCCTCCATTCTCATCCAAACCTCTGATCTCTTCAAAAGGATGAGATGCGTGAACTCATAATAATTTGCTGCAATTTTTGGAGATTGGAAATGCAGCCAACTGAGTCCCTGTGGAGCTGCAACCAAAGGAAGCCTGGCGGAGCCTTCAGCTCGAGTTACTTCTTTCCCCAATCTTCTAGACAGGCACGTTCAAGGGTGCATCTTGCTTCCTGCCAACTGTTTCTCTAAATGAGTCCATGGGCTCCTGCCGGCATTTCTCAAAGGAAAGAAACCACATTTCCCAGCAGTGGGCTCTGCCTTCCTTCTTAACAGACCCCTGTTCTCATTAGGTCTTCCTGGTACCTACAACTGTTTTCCCTGAGAGCCATAAAACTCTTTAAAATGGAGAGTGTGTTGCTGTAGAACCGTGAGCAGACGGACACAGAAAACAAACTTAACGGTTACCAAAGTAGGAGTGGGGGCTTGGGAGGGATATATTGGGAATATGGGATTAAAAGATGCACACTCCCATATATAAATAAACCACAGGATTTACTGTATACTATAAGGAACTGTACTGAGCATCTTGTAATAACCTATAATGGGAAAGAAATTTAAAAAAGGATAACACAAACATATACAAAATATATATATACACACACACACACACACATATATATCCGAATCATGTTGACACATACCAGAGACTAATACAATACTGCAAATCAACTATCCTTCAGTAAAAACCAAACAGAACACAGCACGAGCAGAGTGTTTACTGAGAGAAGCCTGGCATGTAAACAAGACCTTCATGCTGCTACTGTCTGGCAGGGGGTGGCATGGGGTGGGGGTGAGCAGGAACACAGGTGAAGGGGAGGGGAGAGGGGATAAGGGGTGGGCAGAGGAGCAGAGTGCTCAGCTGGGCACACTGAGCAGGGCCCAGAGAGGGGCTCACAGAGACGTCTTCTAGACGGCCAGGGACAGGCCTGCGGCCACACCTCAGCTGACCGAAGCGGGCGGGAGTGGACTGAGACACAGGCAGTGGGACACAGTCCCCTACGGAAGAGCGGTGAACAGACACGCCTGCCAGGTCGCCGGATGAGTGCTTTCTTCCCGCTCCAGAGAGGCGTGCACCACTCACACCCCCTGCTTATAACAAGTGAATGGAGCACACTGTATCTGGTGATTTTAATTACCTGCAAGCAAAGTGATTTTACTGCTTTCATTTCAGGGAGCTTCGTGAAAGTATTAACAGTTTCACTCCGAGTACCTTCAGTAATGAGGGCTCAGAACCCATCAAAGCAGAAGCAAGAACAGTGAGAAGCAGGACAGAGGGCAGGCTTGTGGGGGCCAGGTGCCCAAGTCTGGGAGTCCTTGGGGAGCTCTGCCCTCAGTAGCTGCAAGAACACCCCATGTTCTGGACACTGTTTCCCCGTGGCACCTGGCACAGGGCTGGACACAAGTCTATCCACAATAGGAACAGGGGCGGTTCCTGAGCCTCAGGACGCTGTGGAGGACTGGGCCCCGGCTCCCTGTAGTTCTGTCCCTTGGCTCTCCTGGGCGGGGACTCAGCTCCACTCTAGAGAGCTAGATCTCCTTAATCATGCCTTTGAGGAGCCCACTCTGCTGGGGAAGGATACCTCTCCCTGGGCTACCCCATGACCACTCTATCCGCCAACTCACCTGACTTATTTCAGTTAATTTGGCACAGCGGTAAGTGGCACCTCCCTCTCTTTGGAGAAAAAAGATGGTTCAGACTAGTACCTTGTTTCCCTGTCCAGAAAAGCAAGCAGAGAGTCTGGGCACCCATGTCAGCCACAGGGGCTACAGGTGAGTCCGGGGGTTGGGTGGGGTCAAGAACCAAGAACAGGCTCACTGGACTCATGGACCCACCATCCTCCCAGCCACTGGCCCCTTTAAATCCTTATGTCATCAGGGAACAGAACCTGAGAGGGACTCCGCGTGCGCAGAAGAGCCAGAGAGCCCTTGCCCTGAGCCTGTTGCTACTGCTGCTGCTGCTAAGTCACTTCAGTCGTGTCCGACTCTGTGTGACCCCATAGACGGAAGCCCACCAGGCTCCCCCATCCCTGGGATTCTCCAGGCAAGAACACTGGAGTGGGTTGCCATTTCCTTCTCCAATGTGTGAAAGTGAAAAGTGAAAGTGAAGTCGCTCAGTCGTGTCTGACCCCCAGCGACCCCACGGACTGCAGCCCACCAGGCTCCTCCATCCATGGGATTTTCTAGGCAAGAGTACTGGAGTGGCTTGCCATTGCCTTCTCCGGCCCTGAGCCTGTTAGTAGGCAGCAAACACTTTCAGGCAGGACAGAGTCAACATATTTGAGTTGTGACTGGTCTGACAGCTGCTGAGTTTGTCACACAGATAATTAGATAAACTGCTTGAGCACAGAGATTCAATATGCGGTGTCATTTAGCGGCTGCTACACGGGGGCCTTGATCTTAATTGAAGGCGCAATAGGGGAGAACCTTAAAGAAGTCCCAAATCAACTTCTTCTCGCTCCAGTAATTAAACATCTGACTTCTGATCATCATTCAAAGCTCCCCAAGTGTTGGCCGTGGGCTCCACTAAGTGGTGCTAAGCACCCTGAACCAAGGGCCTCCCTTCTCTTCATGCAGGGCATTTCTTGAGCAGCCTCCTACACAGAAGCTTGGGGTGCAGGATGCTCCATGTCACCCCCCACCCCATCTTCCTCTTCCTCCTCCCTCACGTCCCCTCAACTTCTTATGTCATCGGGGAACATACCTCTTCGGTTGGGACACTATGATTTGTGTTGAATGGACGGCTTCCAGCTAGGCCTTCCCATTCTCTCACATGGGGCCCCCTCAGGACCTGTGTGAGCCCCATTTAACACTTAATCATCAATCTGTGCATTCATCTATGAAATGAATGGAACATCTCCAATAGGCAAAGGATGGAAAGACAAATCACATTTCACTACCCATAAGGACACCCAGGATAGCAGGATATGTATGCTAACTCTTGAGAGTCCCTTGGACAGCCAGAAGATCAAATCATCCAATCCTAAAGGAAATCAATCCTGAATATTCATTGGAAGGACTGATGCTGAAGTTCCAATACTTTGGCTACCTGATGTGAAGAATTTACTCATTGGAAAAGACCCTAATGCTGGGAAAGACTGACAGCAGGAGGAAAAGGATGAGATGGTTGGATGGCATCACTGATTCAATGGACATGAATCTGAGCAAACTCTGGGAGATAGTGAAGGGCACAGAAGCCTGGAGTGCTGCAGTCCACAGGGTCTCAAAGAGTCAGACATGACTTAGTTACTGAACAACAACAACAATATACTAGCTAACAAGTTAGAACCAAGGGAGGACACTGCTCTTGCTAGAAGCTCTGATGGTAGTTTGGGACTTATGCAAGAAATCCCCTGGGCCCTGTAGGTTTATCTCAGTTAAAGGGTAAAGCTAGAAATACTTGATGATGAGCTCCTAGACAGGCCATCTTTACCAGCCCATGGCACACCACTTCCTGGGGTGGTGATGAAGGAGGAGGTCCCCTCAAGGCCATCCCTGATGGGAGTGGTGAAAACTAGAAAGAAAACATGGCATGGTGGCTGAGTTTTGGTTTTCAGTGCTGACAAGACCCCACTTGGAGGATATGTCTCTTTACCTCTCGGATGTCTCTCACTTTCTGTGTTCTGCTCCAGCAGCCCCAGCCCCCCTTTTGATCCCCAAACGTTCCAGGAGAGCGCTCACATCAGGGGGTCTATGCACCGACTATTCCTTCTGCTGAGATGCTCTTTCCCTGGATATGCAAATGCCTTGCTCCCTAACCTCCCAGCCTCCTCCAGGCCTTTGCTCAAAACTCACTTCTCATGTTAGACTCTGTAACTTCTTCCCTATCTTCTTCTTCTCCATGGCACGTGTCACCACCTAAGAGACCTTATCTCTTGCTTACTGTCCCCCTTACAAAACTGGATGCACTGCAAGGGCAAGAATCCCATCGGTCTGTGCATTGCTGTATTCTCAGTGCCCGGAGAAGACATGACTCCTAAGAAGTAAATGTTCTCTGAATGAATGGAAGGAAGAGTTCAAGCAGCAGAGCAACGTGGCCAGAATTACCTCTTGGAGGGGTCACTCTTAAAGCCACGTGGAAGACGGGTTTGAAGAAGTATCTGATCAGCAGACAGGACAGGGGGTCTGGGGAGAGTCAGAAGGGCTGGCGCTGGCAGGACCAGGAAGAGTGACGACAGCACTGGGAGGAATGTAGTAAGACAAGGCCTGGTGAGCACTACCTGGCCTTGGAATTGACAAGGGCAGAGTGATCTTGAGGGGGACAGGAGCCAGGTGCAGACCCTGGTGGGCAGAGTGTGGGGGGAGCTGGGGAAGTGGAGGCAGCTAGCGCAGGCAAGGCTTTGGGTGACTGGGAGAGAGGGAAAGGGAGAGGAGAAATGGTACCTGAGGGATGCCGGATAAGGCCGGCTCTGCTTGGCTTTAGCATGAGAATGTGTGAGCCTGTCAGTGGACACAGAGGAGGAGTGGCTGGAATAAGGAGCGGGTGCTGGGAAAGAACAGGGAACACTGTAGGGGCCTCAGAGACTGCGACTTGTTTCCATAACTGAAATCAATGCAGTGCCAGACTTTCTCAGCTCAATAAGTTATTAGCAATTTTTAATTACTGAAATGTAATTAATTCATCCAAAGTGTGGCAGTTCTGTGAAGCACACCACAAATGCTGAACTGATAGCAGCCTTGCACACTTGCAGGGTGCTCACACTAGGACATTTCCTTGCATAAAATCTAGAGTAAATATCCAGAGAAGACACATGTTTAAGTTATGTTTCTTGATCCTGGAAGCAGATACTATAAATGGGATGACTGGGACCGAAGGGCCATTGTGCTGGGAGGCTACTGGTGATGCTTTGATGCTGGCAGAACCTATGGGGGAGGCTGCAAGAAGGAGGCAGTCCATGAAGACTCCCATTGGTCCCTGAGGTCTTGGGGATGTCTCTGGCTACAGCATGGCCATACAATGGCCCAGAGAGTAGGGGTGCTGCAGACTCGACTCTGACCTTTTTTTGGCTGTTAGTTCTGTGAAGCCAGGCCTCCAGTCCTGATCCTGCTGGTGCCCTCAGGTCCTGCACAGCCTGGCCACCCAGCGGACATTCAACAATGTCTCTTATCTCTTCAATAAGCAGTGCTGGGAAAGTTGGAGAGCTGCTTGTAAATCAATGAAGCTAGAACACACTCTCACACCATACACAAAAATAAACTCAAAATGGCTTAAAGACTTAAAAATAAGACATGACACCATAAAACTTCTAGAACACAGGCAAAATGTTCTCTACCACAAATTGTACCAGTGTTTTTTTAGGTCAGTCTCCCGAGGCAATACAAATAAAAGCAAAAATAAACAAATGGGACCTGGTCAAACGTATAAGCTTTTGCACAGCAAAGGAAACCATAATCAAAGTGAAAAGACAACCTATGGAATGGGAGAAAATATTTGCAAATAATGCAACTAACCAGGGCTTAATTTCCAAAGTATACACACAGCTCCTACAATTCAATAACAAAAATCCCAAACAACCCAATTAATTGAAAGATGGGCAGAAGACTTAAATAAACATTTCTCCAAAGAAGACATACAGATGGCCAATAGGCATATGAGAAGATGCTCATCATCACTAATCAGTAAAGAAAGGCAAATCAAAACTACAGTGAGATAGCACCTCATAGTAATCAGAATGGCTGTCATTAAAAAGCTGATTAATAATAAATTCTGGAGAGTGTGTGGAGAAAAGGGAACCCTTTTACACTATGGGTGGGAATGTAAATTGGTTTAGTCACTACATAAAACAGTATGGAGGTTCCTCAAAAAAATAAAAATTGAGCTACCGTATGATCTAGTAATCCCACTCCTTGGTGTATATTCAGACTAAACTAAATTTAAAAAGATAAATCCATCCTTATGTTCATAGCAGCACTATTTACAATAGCCAAGACATGGAAACAACCTAAATTCCATCAAGAGATAAATGGACAAAGAAGATGTGCTGTGTATATACATAGATACACACAATGGAATATTACTCAGCCATCAAAAAGAATGAAATCATGCCATTTGTGGGAGCATGGAGGGACCTAGAGATCATCGTACTAAGCGAAGTAAATCAGAAACAAAAAGACAAATACCATATGATATCACTTAGAATTGGAATCTAAAATACTACACAAATGAGTATCTATGGAGCAAAAACAGATCCACAAATATAGAGGACAGGTTTGTGGTTGCCAAAGGGGTGAGTGGGCTTCCCTGGTGGCTCAGTTGGTAAAGAATCCACCTGTAATGTGGGAGACCTGGGTTCAAACCCTGGGTTGGGAAGATCCCTTGGAGAAGGGAATGGCTACCCACTTCAGTATTCTGGTCTGGAAAATTCCATGGACTGTATAATCCATGGGGTTGCAAAGAGTCGGACACAACTGAGCGACTTTCACTTCACTTCAAAGAGGCAAGAGGTCGGGGAGGGAAGGATTGGGAGTTTGGGATTAGCAGATGCAAACTATTATATATAGGATGGATAAACAACAAGGTCTTACTGTATAGCGCAGGGAACTATATTCAATATCCTACGATAAACCATAATGGAAAATAATATGAAAAAAGAATATACATGTATAACTGAGTCATTTTGCTGAACATACAACATTGTAAATCAACTATACTTCAATAAAATTAAAAACAAACCAACATCTTTGAGTGAGACAGCTTGGTGGGAAATGGTCACATTCCCCTGTGTGGAGCTCACAGTGAAGGCCAGGAAGGGTACAGGGAGATTCCTTTGCCAGGCCTGGGGAAGCAGCAGTGGCCTTTGACAGAATGCAGGTGGGGCCGGGAGTGGAAGGACAATTGGAAGAAACTGGAAACAGGAAGGGGCTTGGGAGAAAGTGGAGGCCAGAGCCAAGAGTCCAGAGCATGCTAAAGGCAGGCATGCCCCAGAGGCTCTGCATTTTCATCTCTGGGCCTCTCTGGCAGCTGCTGAGTTTCCCACTCCTTCCTTAGGGGAGAGGAAGTGGCTGCTGCTTTGGTGTGGGGAGGGGCTGCGAGTTCAGAATAACTCAGCCGGCTTTCCTGGAGAAGCTCCCAGCTGGGCCTCTTACTGACCTGCACAGCCAGGAGGCCCAACCCAGCAGCAGGGGCCCTGCCCACTGACCATGGCTCCTGAGTCCTCCCTCCACAAAGTCTCCTGGGGGAAAAGGAAAAGGCAGTCTCATCTACTGTGAACGTGACTTGCTGGGAGTGAATGAAAAAGAGCCCTAAAGTTGTGGGTGATGATGAAGGGTGGGCTACAGCAGCAGAGCCCAAGGACTAGGGGCCTCGCTGGGGCTCTGGGTCCCCATGTGGGGAAATGGGAAGGTTGGACTATCTTATCTAACAGTCCACTTGAGTTCAGACTACCTAGGTTGGCATACAGGCCTATCTTTTACCCCGCTGTCTCCATTCATCCGTAGTCTCCCTCATCAACCCCGGCTCCCTGTCAGGACCTGCATTTTAATCACTTGCTCTGTCCTGAGAGTCTGCAGGTTTTACTACTTCATGTCTGCACGCCTTATTCACTCTTCAAGACTCATCTCAATTGTCTTTTCTCCAGCTCCCTCCCTAGACATTCCCCTTTTCATCCTCAGGTGGACCATTCCCTCCCTCGGCTCATTCCCAGCTGTGTTACTGAAAGCCTTTCATGCATTCCCGAAAGCCTTTCATGCGTTCCAGAACCTTCCTCTAGACCTGGAATCAGGAGTTCTTGGTTCTTCTCTTCCACCTCTACAAGCTTACCAGGTGAACTTGGATGACTCACCACATTTCTTTTCAAAAAGTAAGGCAGTTGGAAGAGGTTTTAGAATTTTGATCATTTGGAGATCAAATTCCAGTCATTCATTAAATAAACACGGAGGACAAAAGTTCTTCTCTCCCCTTGTTCACAGGACATCACACCCTTGACTTCTAAGCCCATATCGAGTGTAATCACACGTGAGCAGGGCTCTTAGAGCCTCCTGCATCCGTCCCTTGACTGTGCCCCGATGTTTGCCATGACATCACCATCATCCTGAGTGATGCTGATACTGCTTAAAGAAGAGCACTCGTGATGATGTGCCTAGCACTGCTCATTTTATGTTCACGACATTCTGTGAGGTAGGCATTGCCATCATCCCATCTTACAGACGTAGTAAGTGAGACAGAGAGAGCTTATGTGTCTTCCCCGAAGCCGCGTGGAACGGTCCCATGGCTGCCTCAGGCTGATGCCTCCTGTCCTGTGCCAGCTGCTCCCTCAGTGTGGGCCTCCCCGTGATACTTCCTCAGGCCCCAGCATTTCCCTGTTGCAGGGACCACTCCAGCAGAGTGAAACCAAATCCCTAGGATGTCTGTCCCCACCATAGCCCTGTGCCTGCTGCCCCCACACCTGGGGAAGCCGAGAGTCTGCCTGAGGTTGGGCCGACACAGCTGGGAATGAGAGTATCTCTCCCTGGCAGGGCAGAAGAGACTTGGAAGTGCGGAAATGCCCTGGAGGCATGGGACTCAATTTGTATTCCTAAAGCTATAAGATGCTAAAGTAACAGCAACATCTAAATACCCCAAAGAAGTCATCTTTGGCAACAAGTTGTATCTGCTCTGCTAACTTGTAACAGAAGGTTGAGTTTTTATTCCTGTGTTCAGTAACATTTCAGAAAGAAAAAAAAAAAGGTTTGCTAGTGAGCCTATAGTATGTTTAACTTTCGAAATAAAGTGGCAATTATTTCCTCTGATTTCCTAAGTCTGGGAATTCCCCTCTGAAGCACCAATGTGCACTCACAAATGCCATGCGGGATGAGGAAGCTTAAGGGTCTGTTCGGAACTGAACCTCTAACAGGCTCCTTTCTTCCATAATTTCATGGTTTGTTTGGAAAACTGCCTAACTATGACATTGTATCATCTGAAATAATACAAGCCTGGAGTGCTGAGTGATGGCTGAGAGACAAGCTCCTCTTCTCCAACAGCATAGGAGATAAAGCGTGAACTCAGAGCTGAGTCAGAATACTCATTTTAAAAGTGCCAACTAGTACACAATAAGGAATGCCATGTCACAAGATAACTTCAGACACAAACTCTAGAGGAAGTTAAAGGTACAGAGAAATCTACCCATCATCTTGGTGTTCACTGGAGGTATTTGGTGTTGAGGACAAATGTGACTAATTCTGCCCCAAGGAGAAAGAGAGACACTGTCCCACTTCCTTCATCTCCCTGACTTTTCAGATGTCAGGAGAGCAGGTATGGAAGCTGCCAATGGCCTTTGAGACAAGGCTGCAGAGTTCAATTTTTATTTTCTCACCAGTGAATGATCCCTAAATAACGTTGTATTTCATCTGTATTCACACAATATTCCAGTGCCATAGCAACTAGAATGTGTTACCACAAGTTTCCTTGTGCGCGGTCTTTGAATGCTGAGTCTCCTTACTTGAACAGCAGTAAGCACCATGTGACCCCAGGTGGTACCCCCCCCAAGAAAACACCACCCCCAACAAGGGTGCAGGGAGGGGCTCTGGTGGCAGAGCGACTGCTCTGAACTGCGGTGGCCCGGCCTGGAAGAGCCCACATCCCCCTTGCTCCACACACTTCAACCCCATAAGGACCATCCTAATATGGTGACTTCTGAGGGTAGAGAAAGCCCCAGAGAATGAAGTCATAACTTCTCTTTGTGAAGTCTGGTGGGAAAAGAGAATGAAACTTTTAGAATTTTTGTTCAGACAGGTAGAAAGGTATTTTCAAGCTTCCTGGATCAATAACTCCCTGGACATTTGGGACAGAGACAAATTATCATCCTTGGAGCTCAAGACAGCATTAACAGCTCAAGATCTGCTGCCATCTTGGGGTGAGGACTGTAGGAAGCTGTCCTTTATACCCACCCTCCTTTCCCCCAAGAATCCCATCCTCATCCATTACCTCCTGCTCTCTGTGAAAGCCATGGTTCTGGCAAAGATGGAGGCTCTCCCCCAAAGCACCCTCCTAGGGCTTGCCTGCCTCCATGGCCACTGGGACCCTGGGGGTCAGTAACTGCTTGCTGGGCATTCCCTATGGAAACACTAGGGGAGGAGAAACCAGCTGGCCCTCCTGCCTCCAGGGACTGGAACTGATGCTGAACCAGAGGCAGTGAAGGCTTGTTTGTGGGATTCAGAGCCAGGGGATGAGGTCCGCAGAAAGGGGAATCCTAGCTGCAGGTGGACATCTCCAGGATAGCTTGACTCTCAGCACCTCCCACATCTACTCTCCATCTACCAGCAAGCTGTCCAAGCCCAAGACCTGCCGGGCAGGATTCCTTGTTCCTGCTTCTGCATCCCCCTCACAGCTCGTGCATCTCCCGGCTCCAGGCCTGAGGCCACCATGAATTCGATAAATGGTGACAACAGGTGTCGTTAATACCCGACATGTGTAATGCACCTGGCCCATGCTAAGTGCTTTCTGGGTTGCATCTTATTTACCTTTCTCCACAGAGCAGGTGGAAACTGCCAGCAGCCCCTTTTTACAGCTAAGCAAAAGGCCCAGAGAGGCGGAGTCACGCACTCAAGGTCGCACAGCTGGCCTGCAAACCCAGGTCCCTGTGGGACCTTGCAGGCACCTCTCTCCATTGAAAAAGGATCGTTAGGAGATCAGCACTGCCACGGTGAGCGGGTGGGATTTCACAACATCAGTGAAAACCCCACTGAATCAGAAGGATTCAGTGGATAAATTCAATCAGTGTGAAGCAGAACCGAGACCTGATCTGCTCACCCCCTTCCCAACTCTCCCGTCACCCCTCCTTGCAGCAGGTGCTGTGGTGGTTGACTTTCCCTCGCGTGAAATGAGAAATGCTGTTTGAATAACAGATGGTGAGGGGGGCCGTGCACACTCTGATGTAGAAATAAAAACCTTTAGAAAGATGCAGTCTGGGGGAATACTGGAAACTGGAGAATGGAACGTCAGTCTGTAAAATGCAACATGACTGATAAAGCTGGAGCAAGTGGCTAAGTGTTTTAGTGCTCACGGCTGCTGATGCACAGGCAGGCCTGGACTGGGCAGGGCTTCCAGGCCTCGGACATTTTTCCTGGGCTGGTTTTGGTTTGATTTCCACATAGGGCCTCGTGATTTCTGAAGCGCCTCAGCATTCATGTCACAAGCATGCCCGTGAAAGGGTCCAAGACTCCTCCCATCACAGGATAAACTCAACAGTCCAGAGATCCACCTGCTCCAGGAACCCCCACCAGGGCCCGTGGGTGAGGAGGGAAAGCTACCTTCTCTAGGGTTACAGGAGGCCCATAGACTTGGGCTCCTGCATTGTGACTCCTCCTGCCACACGGACTTGACGCCTGGGAGAGTGAGGCCTGAGCTTGGCCCTTTCTTCCTGGAGCCCAGGCCCCAGCTGTGGCCACACAAAAGTCCTTTTCTGTCAGTGTCACAGGCACTCAGTGGCAGCGGGGCTCCATCCCAGCTTTCTCCTCCTCTCCTGGCCCTGCCCCACAGCAGGTCTGAGACCTCACGCAGGCCCACATGGGCCCCTCACCTCCAAGATCCCACAGCTCAGGCCAGAGGGCCTGTTCCCACCCACACAAGCTGCTTCTGCTGTCTCACATCGCCTAGATTATTCACGTGTGGCCATTTGGGCTCAGCATCACAAACACTTCTACAGCCTCTGACACGCACCATTCATCACAGCCACATAGACACAGAAATTTGCAGCCTAACTCTCACTTCCTGGAACATCTGTGAACTGTTGACACCATCTTGGTGTCAACAAGGCCTTGAGCCACATGTTAGTAAGATGATATTCACGTATGAAGAGCCACAGGCCTTGCCCCTGAGGCTCTTACCCTCTGCCAGGAGTTCGCACTGCTCTTCTCACTCACGGACAGGGCATGAACTTTGGCCCCCTCCTCCATGGAGATGGTCTGACGTCCATGCAGGACCTTCCTTATCTTGCTCTGAGGTGCTCTAGACAGGCCAGGCGACCACTCTAGACCAGAGTTGGAGTGACTGCCATGCTGGAAATCTCTGTCCTGGAGTGGGGAGGGGCCCATCTGACTACTTTCTATGTACAGAGTGACCTTCTGATTATGAGACATAGTCCAGAGAGGTCAGTGTGCTCCCTGTCACCACCTGGCAGGACCCACCCTGCAAGAGAGACCTGGGCAGTGTCTTTCAGCCTGGACTCTATGGACATGGGCTCTGCACCAGCCCAGACTTCCTGGGCCCCCCAGTTCTGCTCTCCCAGGCCTTTCTTCAATGGCAGGGGCCTCTGGAGGAGGAGACAAATGCGCCTGCAGCACGGAAACACCGCTACTGCTTTTAAGGCTCCAATCTTCCTCTTTCTCTATTTTTAAAAACACATTTAACCTGTAGACTCAGCACCCAGGTCATTTGTCAGAAAGGCATTAGAGGATCTATGACAAAACCCACAAGCATGGAGGCACGGAGCCATCTTCCTACCTTTAAGGAAGCAGTCCTTGCTGCGGACCATGACGATCTTCTTCCCCAGCAGGCACGCAGCGCGGTGGAGCTCACAGTGGTTTTCGTAAACCCTCCCGTCTGAGCCACACACAGGCACGTAGCTGGGCCGGCAGGCCTCCAGGCATCGGCACTCGGGCTCCCCCGTCTCCCTGCTGAGCGTACACCTGCTCCCGCGGTCGCACAACTTCTTCCCGCAGGAGGCCGGCAGCTCATCATGGCTGGAAAGTCCTGCAAGGCACACAAACACAGAGGGTCAGCCGCCAGCACTCGGGGGCACAGGCCACCTGCATGGCTCTTTCAGGTTGTGTTGGCCAGAGTCTGTGAAGCCAAGGCATCGGGGCTCAGGCGCCCCATGGAGGCCCTGCCCTCCAATGGGTGGTGGACAGGAGTGCTACAAGCAATGCCCTGTCATGTAGAGCCCAGGTTTTATGGCTGGCTCCCACCAAACATCTCAGACACAACCCCTGCCCATCCTGGGAGGGAGGAGTAATAGAGGGCCATGTGGAGGTGGTCAAGTACCAATGGACCCCGCTGACTGAGAGGCGGAGGGCTGGCCAAGGGATGGGGGCGTGAGCCAAGGTTCCTATAACCACCATGCAGCAAGCATTTGCCTGCCCTAGGGAGGAGACCCAGCATGAGGAGGGGTTTTGTGCAGGAGTGGGGGTGGGAAGTAAGGGGTAGTACTCTTGCTAGACTCAGACAGCCAAGTGGAACTTCAGTCTGATGTGTTAGGCACTGGGGAGCCATGGTGGAGACTAGTGAGTAACAGTGGAGTAAGGTGAAAGTGGTTCTTAAAGTGTTTAGGAACGGGGGCAGCCAAGGCAGGGAGGTCAGAGGCTGACCATTTCCTCTGGAGAGAGTACGGTTCTCCAAGACACAGTAGCAGTGGTGGCACTGGCACTCCACTGCTCAGCCCTCCCCTGGTGGCTCAGCTGGTAAAGAACTGCCCGCAGTGAGGAAGACCTGGGTTCGCTTCCTGGGTTGGGAAGATCCCCTGGAGAAGGGAACAGCTACCCACTCCAGTATTCTTGCCTGGAGAATCCCATGGACAGAAGAGCCTGGCGGGCTACAGTCCATGGGGTGGCAAAGAGTCAGACACGACTGAGCGACTAACAGTAGCAACAGTCCTTCTGGCATAATACTGCAGCCCGTGTCCGTGGGCGGGAGGGCTGAGATCATGGAAACAGCTGCTGCCGTGGTGCCGTGTGTCTCCTGTACCCAACACACACCCGTGATGATCTCAGGCGGTGGTGTCCCGAGCTCACACACCAGAGCAGTGGGGCAGAGTGGTTTCTTGCTGACCAAGCCCACTTATGTGGACGCTTAAATAAGCATCCATCACCTATGGGACATTCCTCAGGAGCCCAGAAAACTGGATGATGGCCACATGGCATTAATGGCAACAGGAAATTGAGAATTATAAAGGGATATCAAAACACAAATAATTGAAACATGTATACAGATTTTACGGCCCCAGAAGTCTTTGCTTTTAAGTTTTAATTAAATTTTCTTCAAAATATTGGCAAGACAGCATGGCCCTGGCAGTCAAGACTGAACTTTCAGCCCCAACTCCTACTCTATGGGATTAAAATGCCTAAGGAAAAAAAAAAAAGCAAAACTTGTTTTTGGTTAAGTCTGCTTTTCATCATTATAGATTTGAAAGGAAAAAAATCAGTTATCAGTAGATTAACTGCTTGATTCAATAACTCATTTAAATTCTTCCAGCCTTGGCAAGCTAAGAAATATTGACTTTTTCTTGAATCATAATAAACTAGAAGGTCAAAATATCTCTTAGCAGTATAAAAGTGCAGATCCTAAGTGGGCGTGTGAATCTCTTTTATCCACTTTGCTAATTGTTGGCGTGTCACTGCAAAGACTCAGTGGCATTCATGGGCCCCCGCTCTCCCTGCTGGCAAGGCTGACCGGCAGAGGAAGCCGGGGTGCTGGCTCAACAGTGGGAGGCTCTGGGCTGGAGGCCCCCCACCCACAATGTTTATGGCTGCTTTGCCACGGAGCCTGTTTGATTAGCAAAATTCTCCTGGGTTACCCGGGAAAGTGCTGGTGGCTACTAGAAGAAACTGCTGCTGCTGCTGCTGCTAAGTCGCTTCAGTCGTGTCTGACTCTGTGTGACCCCACAGAGGGCAGCCCACCAGGTTCTCCCATCCCTGGGATTCTCCAGGCAAGAATGCTGGAGTGGGCTGCCATTTCCTTCTCCAATGCATGAAAGTGAAAAGTGAAAGTGAAGTCTCTCAGTCGTGTCCGGCACAGGCCCTAAAAATATCAGCCTTTGTTTCTTTCCAAGACAATGCCAGGACCCAAAGCACTGCCTTTGTATCACTATTTTCATCAACTTTCCCGTGTGATGTGAAGGACACGTACTAGTGGCTCCATTTAAGAAACTGAGCCCAGCCTTCTGAGCCTCTGGTCTCACAGTGCCTGCCCACCCAGACAGTCTATGCCCTCTCTCTGGGTACCTCAGCCTCAGCGCACCCCTGGGGCCCATTTCTGCTGCCCCTGCCAGTCAGAGTGCCCCTCTCTGAATCCCCTGAGACCAGGAGGGCCTGCCTGACTCTCTGGCCTCAGGAGATCCCCCAGGGTACAGAGCTATTGTCTTCTTGCCCCTGCCCCCATCACTGACTCAGGATTTATGAAACAAAGGCTTCAAAGCTGTCCTCCCTAACTCTGTTTAACCCCCAGGCTAGAAGCTGGGATGCGAGGACAGAGGGGGCCGTATGCAGTGATCTGCTCAGCGGTGTATCTCGCTTGCTGTCTCCTAGTGGGAAGCTGGAGGGATGAGAGTAGAAGGGGAAGCAACTGTCTGCAGAGATGGGCCTTCGCTGGGGTACGGGGGGGCTGGAACCAGGAGGGGCAGGGCAGGAAGGCCCTTCAGAGACCACCTAGTCCAGTGCAAACATCAAAGGAAGGGCCAGTTCGCATGGGCAGGCGTAGGGAGAATCCCCTCTACCTGACCCTTACCTTCTGAGATGCCCACAGCCCAGGCTGCAGCCAGTACCTCTGAGGAGCAGCACTGCACTGCCCAGGTTTGATCATCCTGCCAGTGTGGCTCTGGGGGCCTCTCCCAAGCTGTGCTCGAGGGGTCAGTATTAAGAAAACACTTGTGCCGACCTGTGCTCATCCAAGTTGCTAAGAACACTCAGGTTTTCTCTGACATGGCAAGGGGCTGTTGGCACATATATGATTCCTAATGATTTGCAGTGAGGACAAAAGTCGCTTGAAAGCCCTGCACTGCCCTTCACAGTCTGTGGCTGGCAGGACCACAAAGAGCTGAGAACGCTGTGCACGGAGTGGCCTGGGGCCCCAGCCCTGCCACCGAGACACCCGCCAAGTGTGGTTTCAGAAACGAGTCCCTTGTCGCCACTTCCTCCTTGTTATTAAAACAGAATGAATTCCCCACTCCCACCAGGACAATGATAAACCAGTAATGGGAAAGGTAACCAAGTGACACTGCCAGCAACTGCCTACAGTGTTTATGGGCACGAGCATGATGCCCGGAAAAGATATAATGCGCTTAATTTACAGTCATAAAGAAAGTCATTTACCCAGGTTAGAAACCGATCATCTCACCAAATAAGTGCTTTTCAACACTAATTAAATTTACTGAACACAGTCAGACATGGGAATTGTTACATGAAAGTTATGGTGGCAGAAGAAACAAGTCCATCTGTACCAGTCAGTGCTAAAGCCTCCCTCTGTGATTCAAATGATCTCCACGTGACTGCCGCAAACCCAGAACTACCACCTCAGGGCACGGGTGGAGGCAGTGGAGGATAGCAGTGGTCAGACAAGCCACCCAACCCGAGGGGAGGGATCAGAGGGAGCAAGCCTTCCCCATTCACCCAGAGCAGGAAGCCTTTCTTGTTTTGTCACCATTGACCGCAGGGCAGAACACAGACAATTTGGCTCTTCTGCTTCCATGGTCTGACTCAGTCTCTAACTGGTTCCTTGCACAAGGCACACCAATGAGCAGGCATCCTCTCCGAGCATGATATGGCCCGATTGGCACAGGAGGGGAAACCCCTTAGTGTTCCACTCTGGGATGCTTGTTGCCTTCGGGTGCCTTTGTCCAGTGCAGTGTTCCATCTGAGAACCCAGCCTCGGCTCACCTACTGAGGAAGCCCCTCCCCTCACACGGCCCTTGGAGGTCATTCTAGGTCTCTCTATAAGCAGTACTGCCTCAGTCCCCTCCTGCAGCCTCAGTCCCCCAGGGAAGGGCTGGAGCTGAAATCCCCACTACCAAGCCCCACCCCACCACAAAGCCCTAGTGAGGTGATGGCGTGGTTCTATGGTGGCTGCAGAATCATGAGTCGTGTACAGATGTGAGAGCTGGACGGTAAAAAAAAAAAAAGGCTGAGTACCGAAGAACTGATGCCTTCGAACTGTGATGCTGGAGAAGACTCTTGAGAGTCCCTTGGACTGCAAAGAGATCAAACCAGTCAATCTGAAAAAAAATCAACCCTGAACATTCTTTGGAAGGACTGATGCTGAAACTAAAGTTTCAATACTTTGGCCATCTGATGAGAAGAGCTGACTCACTGCAAAAGACCCTGATGCTGGGAAAGATTGAGGGCAAGAGGAGAAGGGAGATAACAGAGGACAAGATGGTTGGATGGCATCACCGACTCAATGGACAGGAGTTTGAGCAAACTCCGGGAGATAGGGAAGGACAGGGAAGCCTGGCGTGCTGCAGTCCATGGGGTCGCAGAGAGTCGGACACGACTGAGTGAGTGAAAAACAGCAACAATGGTGGCTGTACACTCTGCAAGGCCCAAGACAGGCCATGGAGAGTGGGATGTGGACACTGCAGATGAGAGGCAGCCCCAAGAACTGGCCACCTGGCCTGCTGATGGCCTCACTGCTGCCTGCCGCGAACTCCTGCCTGTCACTGCAGTGGTCTCTGGTTTCCGCAGATAGAATGTATTTGGACAGGGATGAAGGGCCCACCTGTCAGCAGACATAGGCCCTTATACACAGATTATATGCGTTACTTTCTGTGCATCGATAGGGATCCAGCAGGGAGCTGAAGCCTCTATCTTATGCTGTGGGCAAATTTTTGAAAGACCTAGAGTGAGGGCTTGCATTTGGAAGAGTGTGTGTAGAGGAGCAGTGGTGTGGGCTGTATCAGCTGGAGCTGGGTAATGGTCACAGTACTTGCCCACGTCTTCCCTGACAACTCAACCCTAGACATGCCCAAGACAGTCTGGAGACAGGGTGTCTGGTAAACTTTGAATCCGTCATTACAGAAGAAACTCAAGTGCCTTGGAAGTGGCTGCAGAATTCAGGTTTGTATGAGAGCCAGGCAGAGACCCAGGTCTACAGCCAGTGCAATTTCTATACACCATGGAGTTGGGGGTAACAACCGGGCACTTCAGGAGTGCTTGCAGCCAGCTCTTCATCCAATGAGTATTTATGGAGCACCTGCCACGGGCCACAGACCCTATTCTAGGTGCCGGGGACATAGGCAGACTGCGACCCTGTCTTCAGTTCACTGATAGCACAGAAAGACACACAAGAATGTGAACAGGTGAACATATACAAGGCAAATGTGGACTGCAGAAAAGGAAGGAAGGAGTTAAACAGGGCACTGCAGCGGGCCGGCTTCCACCTGGAGGCCAGGGGAGAGAGGGGATGAGATTTGACCTGAGATCTGAAAGTCAGGGGGCAGAGTCCCAGATCTCAGACAGCACAGAAGCTTGGGGTGCCAGAGCCCGGGGTACAGAACAAGGCGGGAACGGCACCAGGGTCAGGCCTGGATTGCTTCCAGGCAGACCTCACAGGGCAGAACCAGTCTGTAGAGTCAAATTTGCTGTTTCCCCATCTGTAACCCCAGGGAAGTGGGGTGACTGGCTCCCTGAAAGCTTCAGTCAGCTTGTGGGAACTCAGTGTTGGAGGGGAGCCCCCTCTCCTGGGTTCAGCATCCCCTGCTCCACACCTGGTCTAATGACTTGTCCTCCAACACCCGCCCCCACCCCCGCCCAGGCCAAGGGCTAGGCTCCATTCTAATATTTACACGAGCTTATCTAATCCTCACTTAGTCCTCCTAACAGCCCTGTGAGGTAGATGCACTGACCTTACTCTGAATGTATCTGTGGCATGAACATCTGCCCACTTTACAGACTGGGAAATATGAGTCCTGCAGTGACATGCTGATGGTCAGACAGCAAGTAGATTGTAGGTGGTAGAGCCTAGATTTGAATGAGTCTCACCCCAAATCTCTCAGACTTGGAATAATAAGCTCAGCCAGGAATATGAGTTCCCTCAAGGAACCCAGGCCAGAAGGTTTCAGATGTCTAGTCTGGGCTTCTCCAACATCAGGACACACATAGACATCAGCACTCCTGGCCAGTAGGATCTCTGCTGCTCACACATCCCAAGAATACACAGCCTGGAGGCCAATTTAGTAACTTTTCTGAGGGCTGTAGGCTTACCGCGTCACAGGAGGAAGTCCTGCTTGGATCTTAGACCATGGAATTCCAAACCCGCAGGCTGTCATGCATGGACACCTGGCCCGCAACCCCCTCCTTCCATTATGATGTCTCGCAGCCTCAGTGGCCCCCTGCCCCTCTCCTCTGGCCTCTTCCCCTGAAATTGTTAAGGTGACTGCTGGGCAGACGTGATGTCCTCTCAGTGACCACACAGCGTGTCCTAAGCCGAGACCACTGTGTGCTTCATGAAGGAAGAAGTTTGACCAGCTCGGAAACACTTGACCAATGTTCCAGCTTCCAAAGCTTAATAGAAACATATGGTTACCCATTGCTGGAAGGTAATGTTACTTGTTCTGTGTGTGGCTCACAGATACTCAATTAAGGTCTGACAAATTGGCTTCAAAACACACCAATCAGTCAAAGCCAGAAATGCCTGGCACACAGAGAGGGAAGAAGGACTTTTAACCCTCAGCAGGCTCTCAATTCTGCCTGAGGAGTTTGATTCTAACCAATTCTACAGCAGACCAAAGCCCAGACTAGGATATTACACATTGTCCTACCTCCCTGGGCAGGGTTTCTGGAGGTAACTACTTCTGGTCAGGGACGAAGAATGTAAGTGCCAAAGGACACTCCTCTAAAGACTGAAAACAGGACTCTGATGAGGATACAAAATGAGCAGTGTTTAAGGTTTATTCAACTAGGTTATGAGGGACCCTCGGAGAAGGCAATGGCAACCCACTCCAGTACTCTTGCCTGGAAAATCCCATGGATGGAGGAGCCTGGTGGGCTGCAGTCCATGGGGTCACTAAGAGCTGGACACGACTGAGCGACTTCACTTTCACTTTTCATGCATTGGAGAAGGAAATGGCAACCCATTCCAGTGTTCTTGCCTGGAGAATCCCAGGGACGGGGAAGCCTGGTGGGCTGCCGTCTATGGGGTTGCACAGAGTCGGACACAGTGTCCAAAGTGACTTATAAGCAGCAGCGGCAGCAGGAAGGTGAAGCTGGTTCAAAGGAGAGTTGGTGGAGGTACGGGTATTGGAGAGATTAGGTGGGATAAGACTGCCAGGAAAGACACACAACTGGGGAATGAACTATAGGGCAAGAACACCATACCCTTTGGGAGTTATTTTTTCCACCAGAAATAGTTTGCATTTTTACTGGAAACAAAGCTGCAAGTTAACGTGTAACCACGTAGTGTGGGCCTTTGATGAACACAAATTAATGAGGTGAACAGAGATACAACTCCCTAGTGCAGAATGGTGTAGCATTTTGGAGTGAGTCTGTTAAAAGATGTTCCTGTATGACACAAGAGAACTTGCCACCCTCCCTTGGCCTTATTCCCAAGTTCTGGGTAATTTTCCCAATGTCAACAACAGTGGCAGATATCATCTGAGTCAGCTGCCAGGAAATTCATCCTTGCCTCCTTCCTGTGGAGCCCCCAGCCTCACAAAAAATCCCAGAAGGAGGAAATGAGACTGCAAACCACCGAGCTCAGCTCTGCTGGATTCTCACTTGAGAAAGACAAGTGAGGTGTGTGGGAATGTGAGGGCACGCTGGAGCTGGATGTGTGTGAGTGGACTCATCCTAGTACTTACGTGATTCCCAAATCCCATCTGGGTTTCAAGTAACTCAAGATTAAAGCTCACAATGACCCAGCCCTGGGCTCCTGGCCTTGTTAGCTGTGTGAGCCCAGTCAAGTATCCCACTCTCTCTTCCCTCTAATTTAAATACGAGGATAAGGTTGCTTTGCCCTTTACAGGATCTTTTTTTTTTTTTTTGAGGATTAAATGAGCTGATTCATGTAAAGGGCTTGGCACATAGTAGGTGCTCAATTCAGACATTTGGAATTACTGACAGGTTGAATAAATGGACTGAAAAATAAGAAGCCATTTGGTTTTACTGACATAAGTGTATATAAGTGCGGGTTAGTTATAGTCTTCAGGAGGTCTGCCTTAATGAAAAGGGGAACAAATTTATACTGCAAGTATTGCCTGGTTTTAAAAGGCAGACTCGGACGCCCGGCTCTGGCGGCGCAGACGCGGGAGACGCCCGGCTCCAGCGCAACCGACCACGTGCAGAATCGTGGCTGAGATGAGGTACCCCGCGCCCAGGGTTAGGGCGGTGGCCGAGAGGAGCTGTACCACGTTCAGGAGGCGGTGGCTGCTTGGGCACCGGAGGGCCAAGAGGAGCTGATCTACATTCAAAGCAGGAGGCACGGCCTTGAGGAGATATCCCTCGTCCAAGGTAAGGTACAGCGGCTGCGCCTTGCTGGAGCAGCTGGGAAGAGATACTCCACGACCAAGTGGAATATAAGAATCCAGTGTTCTGGGGAGGAAGGAACAAGATGGCGGAGGGATAAGATGGCAAGACCACTTTCTCCCCCACAAATTCATCAAAAGAACATTTGAACGCGGAGTAAAGTCCACAAAACAACTTCTAAATACTGGCAGAGGACATCAGGCTCCCAGAAAAGCAGCCCATTGTCTTCTAAAGGAGAGAGAAGAAATCCAGCTCCACCCACCAGAACACCGACACAGGCTTCCCTAACCAGGGAACCCGGACAAGTCACCCGTCCAACCCCACACACAGCAAAGAAACTACGTAATAAAGAGAACTCCACAAACTGCAAGAAGAGGGAAAGGCCACCCCAAGCAAAGCAATATAAGCAAGATGAAGAGGCAGAGAAATACCCAGCAAGTAAAGGAACAAGATAATTGCCCACCAACACAAACAAAAGAAGAAGATATAGGGAATTTACCTGATAAAGAATTTCAAATTTTGATGGTGAAAATGATTCAAAATCTTGAAAGCAAAATGGAGTTACAGATAAATAACCTGGAGAAAAGGATTGAGAAGATGGAAGAAAGATTTAATAAGGACTTAGAAGAAATAAAAAAGAGTCAATATACAATGAATAATGCAATAGATGAGATCAGAAACACTCTGGAGGGAACAAACAGTAGAATAACAGAGGCAGAAGACAGGATAAGCGAACTAGAAGATAGAATTGTAGAAATAAATGAAACAGAGAGGAAAAAAGAAAAACGAATTAAAAGAAATGAGGACAATATTAGAGACCTCTGGGACAATGTTAAACGCTCCAACATTCGAATCATAGGAGTCCCAGAAGAAGAAGACAAAAAGAAAGACCATGAGAGAATACTTGAGGAGATAATAGTTGAAAACTTCCCTAAAATGGGGAAAGAAATAATCACCCAAGTCCAAGAAACCCAGAGAGTCCCCAACAGGATAAACCCAAGGCGAAATACTCCAAGACACATATTAATCAAATTAACAAAGATCAAACACAAAGAACAAATATTAAAAGCAGCAAGGGAAAAGCAGCAAATAACACATAAGGGGATTCCCATAAGGATAACAGCTGATCTTTCAACAGAAACTCTTCAGGCCAGAAGGGAGTGGCAAGACATACTTAAAGTGATGAAAGAAAATACCCTACAGCCCAGATTACTATACCCAGCAAGGATCTCATTCAAATATGAAGGAGAAATCAAAAGCTTTACAGACAAGCAAAAGCTGAGGGAATTCAGCATCACCAAACCAGCTCTCCAACAAATGCTAAAGGATCTTCTATAGACAGGATACACAGAAAGAGTGTATAAACTTGAACCCAAAGCAATAAAGAAAATGGCTACAGGATCGTACTTATCAATAATTACCTTAAACGTAAATGGGTTGAAATTTTCAAAAAGGCTAGGAAACAATTCTCATAGCCATCAATAGTTCAGTGTTGAGTTCATGAATAGTTTTTAAAGTTTGGGACAAACGGTAGTATTTGCTATTTGAGGTACTATTTGTAATTGGCATATTACGATGTAACATTGGTCTTCATTTCCATCTTAAAACGCCTAAAAATGCCTAACAGGTTTTTAGATTTGTGAATTTTAGTTGAAATGTATTTTATGATGTTACTAAACCTGCAGAAATATTGAAATATTTCAGAGAACTTATTCACTGTACATTTAGTTTATTTTATTTATAAAAGTTATGAACTGTAGAAAGTTTTACTTGTTGGGTCAAATGCTTGTTGCTTCAAATGCTTGTTGCATTTGAAGTGCTAGTTACAAGAAAATCAAATACCTTCAATGTATAAATGCTATTAAGTTTTTAAAGGACTCTGGAGTATAAGTAAGTTTGTTTAAAGAAATTTAGTCTGTTCAACTTGAAAAAAATAAATAAATAAAATTGGAAAAAAAATACAGAAAAAAAAAGAAAGAAAAAAAATAAAATAAAATAAAAGGCAGACTCACAATAGCACGCTTCATAATATCTTGAGGAAATGCTTCCCTTGAAGTTTCCCCTACACTGGAAACTTGCTTGACCCAAGTTAAGTCTGCCCAGCTTCCGGGGGCATCTGAAATCACACATTCTCAGGGCACAGTGAGCAGCACTGGCCTGCAGCCCAAACTCTGCAGCCTCCACTCTGCACCTCAGGGCCTCTGACCCGAACACAGTTTCGAAAGCAGCCTGGACATGGGCCCCGGTCCTGTGGCTGTAGCAGGCTGCTCTCCTCAGTTCGTTCTGGTGTTTCTCTCCCCTCTGGGAACCTTTTGCACTGTTATGCCATCTCTCTCTCTATAGTGTATTGATGACAGTAAAGCTACCTGACTCATGATTTCTAGAACTTTCTCCCTGAGGCCTCCCACAGGCACACTTCACTTAAAAGAGGCTCCCAGACTGCTAGCCTGGATCTTTATCTGGCTGGCTGCTGGCGCTCAGCACTTCTTGCTGTGAAAGTGGGGACCCCCATTCATGTGGCTCTCCAGGCAGTAGAGCAGGCCCTGGAGCAGGGCCTCTGTAGCCAATCTCCACCATCAATCAGAGCTCCAGGGTGGGCACGCAGTGGTCTCTCTGGTTTCAGAGCAAAGACCAGGTTCTACTTCTGCGATGAGAGTCTGGCACAGAACCTGGCACAGAGAGGGCTGAGGAAAACGTCAGAAGAAAGACCAAATCTTATCAACACACTTCAGAGACCTAAGACAGCTGGCTGGAGGTCTGAGTAACCAGAAATCAATGGTTCTAAAGAAACAGACATGACAACATAAGTAATAGAGTAGAAACTGTGGACAGCATTTGGTGGGAGAATGGACTGGATTGGGTTCTGTCTAGATTCCACCACAGCAAGCCTCTTTCACATGTGAGCCCAGTTTCCATATCGGTAACATGAGCAGGTATCTAAAAATTCCTTGAGACTGGATTTAGGATGTCTATAAGAGCTTGTTCTAACATGCACATCTTTGGGCTGTCGTAAAACTATGATAATCCCTCCTTTTTCCTTTTTGCCGCTATTTGCCCTACCAGATTTTCTCAACTGGCCTTTGAAGGGTTATTTTGAAGACAGTCTTGGGAAGAAAAGCTGCATAAAAATGTGAAGCACAATTGGATTTTTGCCCTTGGGAGAGTTTCCTTAACAAAATGGTTTTGTTTTAGAGCACTTCCTCCAAATGCATTCTTACTCCCAGGTTTCCTCTCGTTGCCTAAAGCCCCTCCAGTTCGCATCCGTCTTACTCCCTGGCACCAGGGCCCTCATTTTTCCGCCTGCTACTCGGCTCCCTTGTCACTTTCTCTGGGTCCTCGGGGCTCCCTGCGTCTTCCGGTTGAGGGGGGCAGATGTTGCTGTTCTTGGTGGGTCCCCTCTCTTGCTGATACCTCATTATGTGGGTTTGCTCTTGCTTCTCCACCAGCTAATGATTCAAGGCCGTGACACCTTGGGCTGCCTCCAATTATTTCGAGGATTATTGTGGAGACACTCAGCATGAGCCACCGGGATGCTCCCTAACACTTTAGACCTATGAGCACAGAGGGGATGCTAAATCCTTCCAGGGCCATTTACCTGCTGTACAAATGCTGCCCCCAGGTCGACACATTATCTTGGTAGATCACCTGTCATTGGTGTATCTTACAAAACTGAATAATACATACTTCTTGATTATTCCTTTAAAGCAAGAAATGGAGTGCAATGAAAGTATCTGATATTAGCACAGAAAAATTTAATACTTTCTAGTCAGAAGGGCGGGCTTCTCAGGTGGTACAATGGTAAAGAATCTGCCTGCCAATGCAGGAGATGCAGGTTCGATCTCTAGGTCAGGAATATTCCCTGGAGGAGGGAATGGCAACCCGCTCCAGTATTCTAGACTGGAGAATCCCATGGGCCAGAGGAGCCTGGCTGGCTACATTCTATGGTGCTGCCAAGAGTCGGATACGACTCGGCAACTAAACAACCACCACCACCACCAGAAGGGTATCAGTTTCTCCTCTTAAAGACCTGCCTTTTTCTCTCAGTCATAAAAATACATGCTGGATAATATCGAAACAAAGCTCAGTAATAGTATCCAATAGATAATTCCATTTCTACTCTGGTTTGCCTGAACCGAGCAGCTGCTGAGGCCTCTGGCAGGTGGGCCTGAGGGCTCAGGGAGGCTGGCTATGCATTCTGCCTGAACAGCTGGGTGTGCTCTGCCTCTGAGACCAGGAGTGCCCATGCTGAATGGAGAGCAGGAGACTGCCTTCAGATGTCTCCATAGGGGCCCAGTGAAGTATTTCAGCATCTGAACCTGAGCTCCAGGGAGCAGGCAGTGGACAATAACCATCCACATTAGGGGGTCTGGCCTCCAGGGGGAGAAAGAACAACCAGAATTCGAGCTGCTGGAGAAGGAGAATGACTTCAACAGTCAACAAGATATCAAAACTTCAGGAGGAGTGAGCATGGCACAAAGATGGTTTTCAAGAGAGTCATGATTTTTGAACCAAAAAGAAAATCAGAGGAATTTGAGAAGATTCAGAATGGTCAGCACTGGGACTCAAATCTTCCAAGATCAAGTACAGTACAAATTTCAAGGCCCAGAGCAAAAAATAGAAGAAAAAAAAAATCTGAAACACAGTAGTCATTCTAAATAAAAACTTTAAGGAAAAAAGGCACAGAGGACAGCTTCTAAATATGTCCTTTTAAATGGTTAACCACTGCTTCAAGTAAATGTCAGGAGCCAGACAGGTACTCGTCATCACCATTTTTGTTCAAAAAGGAAGTGTAGTAAAACAAGAAGATGAAGCATTAGTAAAAATTTGGAAGCGGCAACTAACAATTATCTCTTTTCACTAATTGTGTATCTGTATACTTAGAAAACCAAGAGGTTCCAGTGAAAAAATATGAAAAATTTAAGAGAATTATGATGAGGATGGTTGGACAGATGATAAATATACCAAAATTAACCATTCTTCTCTTCATTAGGAAAATAATTAGAAATGGAAAAGGGAAAATAGTCCACTCATAATAATGATAAGTCCATACAATATTTATGAATAAATTTAACAAGAAAGCCATAGGACTGATATGAAAAAGACTCTAAAATCTTATTGAAGGTCATAAAATAAGATTTGAACAAATGCAAAGACATTTCATATTCTTGGGTGGGAAGACATTACCATAAATTTACAAATTTAATGCAATCTTTTGGGAAGTGGATAAAATAATCTCAAGAAGTTCATTTGGAAGAATAAATGGCCCCAGATAACCAAGAAAAATAAGAAAAAGAATAATGAGGTGGGATGTGCTTTTCCTGATATCAGAACATCAAACCAGAAAGCAGCTATGATCAAACCAATAAGATAACGATTGAGGAACAGACAGATCACTGACTGTAGATGTGACAATAAAATAGAAGCGGGTCCAGAAATAAATCCCCACGTATCTGAAAATCTGATGTATGACAAGAGTGGCTACCGCATAGGGAACATGATAGTCATTTGATAAATGACAGTCACTATATTTCGCCTAGCTATCCACCTGGAATGAAACAGCACCAGAAACTTTTCACAACACATCAAAGACAAAATTAAAGTAGCTGTAAGTGTTTAAATTATTCCTATTAAATGATGAGTGAATATAACAGGATACTTCTACACTTGGCGCGCAGCCTAAGCACCACAGTACAATGAACAACTATGTGCTCATCTAACCTACTTAAAAAAGCTTCACTAGTTTTGAATTCCCCCTATTTTATTCCCTCACTTCTACTCAGAAGTAAATATTATCTGGAATTTTTGTCTATTATTATTTTGTTTTTCTTTGTAGTTTGGGCTCATCTTTGTATTTTTATGCAATATACTGCTCTATTTAAAAACATGTTTCTGAACTTTGCAGAAATGAATCAGCCATACTTACTTACCTGTGAAGTGACCTCTTTGCTCTTATACTGTCTTGTTTCCCCACACCGCTGCATAAACCTGTAAATCACTTTCACTTATGGTGCCCATTGTACACACATGCCATTATTCATCTATACAGTTTATTTAGACTGCTGATTGCTTTTTCCCAGGGTTCTCTTTCTCTCTCTTGTTTCTTTATTTTGGATTGAATACTTCACCTTTCATTCTTTTCTTCTACTCAGATGAAAATTAAATATACTCTTTTTATTCTTCTACTCTTTACTCCATAAATTTCAAAATGTATAAATTAACCTAAGTCCAAAATTAATAACTTTACCCTCCACAGGAAGAACCTCAGACCATATGAACTATAATCACTCCTCCCTTGGCCTAAATATATGAAAATAGTATATATTAATTCTGTCTTTATTCCTCATAATTCCTTCTTATGCCTCGAGTTTTCTTAGTTGTGTCTGTCTAAAATATCCATATTACCCTCATTTAAAAGAGTGATTTATGCTCTGTAATTAATTCTATGTTCACAGAGTTTTCCTCTCAACTCAATAAACATTTTATTCCTCTGCTCTTTGGCTTTCTCTGTTACTGAGATGACAGCCTTTTCACTCTTTTGTATGTAATCCATCTTTTCTCTCTGGATCATTTTAAAATCTTCACTTTGTTTTCCTGCGGTTTCTCCGTGATGTGAAAGTGTTAGTTGCTCAGCTGTGTCTGACTCTATGCAACACCACGTATTCCTCCTGCCAGGCTTCTCTGTCCATGGGATTTTTCAGGCAAGAATCCTGGAGAGGGTTGGCATTTCCTTCTCCAGGGGATCTTCCTGACCCAGGGATGGAACCTGAGTCTTCTACATTGTAGGCAGATTCTTCACCATCTGAGCCACCATGGAAGCCCCCATATAATATAAGTATGCAGATTTCTCTGCATTTATTCTGCTTGCAATTCATTTGGCTTCTGGGGAGTGAGGATTCATGTCTTTCATCAATTCGTCACAGCCATCTTTCTTTACATATTGTCTCTGCTCCATTATTTCTCTCATTTCCCCCAGGCATTCTGATTAGACACGTTACAAGTCCTCATTCTACCTCCTTCTATCTGAGTAACTCTTATCTCTTTCACATTCCCCATATTTGGTTTCTCTGTGCTGCATTCTATGCAATTTTTTTCTAACTCATCTTCTAGCTCCTGAATTCTTCAGGCTTTTTCTAATCTACTCTTGCACTCTCATTGAGTGTTTATCTTTGAATGTTTATTTCTAAAAGTTCTATTTAGTTCTTTATGAAGATGAATGGTCATCTCAAGAATCTCTTGCTAGGTACTCAAGGACTCCATCATTCTGGGTTAAGCTCAATTTTATTGCTTGAGATTTTACAGACTACTGAGGTAGTCTGCATCTGAGCTACAATTTCTTATTGAGATCACCAAATGGCTATATGTTATCATGAGTTTTTTTTTTCCCCTAATTTTTTTCTACTCTCTTAATTTTGTGCCAAGACTTGAGACAAGCACATTTTCTTACACTTGCTTATGACAGGGTATGTTTCTTTCTTGTTTAATCCTCCATTGTGGATGTAACCCCTTGGAGTTTCAGGTTTATGATGGGAATGAGAGAAATTTTTCCAGATATATCCAACTTGGAAGGACCCTGGGGTTTGTCCTTGCTGCCCTTAATTATCCTGGGTGATCAAACCAAAGCTAAGGTTCACCCAGTTTGGCCAAAGCCCTCCAGGCAAAGCCAGCTTCCAGCTACATTACTCTCTGGGTTCCTGATTTCACTTGCTTTTTTTAACCTCTAAGTATTCCTTACATTCTTACCAGCACATCAATGCCTAAAAGGGTTTAAAAATATATTTCTCTGCCACACCGCCATAGGCAGAAGTTAGATTATGACTTTTATAAGTATTATATAACAATTACAAAGCTGAGGCAAACACAGAGACACGACACTCAACACCGCGCTAGTCAGCTCTTTGGAAAGTGGCTGAGAACTGTTCCTGCCACAGAAGAGACTCAGGGAAGCCCGGGGTCACTGCCAGATAGCCTACTGTCATTCTCCTGAGTCCACCTGATGTTTAAAGCAAACTTCAGCTCTTCCAACACCAGAAAGTCACAAATTAAAGAGAAGTCTATGAATGGGATGCAGCGGAGGAAAAAAGACAGAGTTATCACCAGTAACCTATGTCCATATTCTACCTCAAAGCTCAGAGCAGGGCCACGTAGGAGCAGTACTCTTCTCAGTATAGTGAGGTGGCCGGTGACAAATACAGGATCACTGCCTTACCACTTTCGGACTACTTGTGACAACAGAAATAAAAAAGGCTGAGTTGGGTTTGAAGTATCTTCTGAATAAGCAATGCCCTTAGGCACAGTGTGGGTCTCTGGCCTGTAATGCCATCTGAGCTCTAGTTTATATCGACCAGAACAAATCTGCTTTTGACCGGTCCTCCTCTCCCGAGGCAGAATCAGCGGAGAGGGAGGGCTTTGCTCTCATCGACACTTTTCTAACTAAAGCCTGGGCAGAAGTCATTCTGTACCAGTTATTGGATCAACCTTATCTAGGGTGGCAAAACAGGACAACATGTAAAACCAAAATATCCTTCTAATCAGGTCTTATTGGCCAAAACAAAACTATGTTTGATTTGTGACAACAAGCAAACTTATCATTTCCCATGTAAACGTGGCAGAATGACTTTTGCTATTTTATTCCAAGGGGAGAAAATTCTAATACTGTTTTAATTTCAAAAATTCATGGTTAAGAGGTAGGCAGCAGAGCGTGGTGGTGGCCAAGTGGGGAGTGGGGTACCACAAGGAAGGGGACCAAAGAATGAAGGCCAAATTGGTCCTAGTAGCAGTGCACTGGGCAGTGGCAGGTGGGACAGGGACCCACAGAGGAAGATGCGGTCAGGACATTACTGTATATACGGGGGACCAAGCAACAGATGAATACCCTGAGGACAGTGGGAGCCAGGTTTCTCACAGAAGAGGGTTACAAGTAGGAAAAGAGGGAAGCTCAAAGGGACTCTAGAAAATGAACTGCGTGTGAGTATGTGTGTGTGTGTGTGTATGTGTCTTCTGTATGTCTTTTCTGAGAGAAGCCAGGAGCACATTTTATTCTCATGTCTTGGTTTCTAAATGCAATTCGCTAATGGGAACCAAGGCTCTTTGAAAAAAATGGCTTATTCCAGGGAAGGGGCAGGGAAAGTATAAGAATAGCCCAGGGTATCTTGTGCCAGAAAGTAAGGAAAAGTCTTTAGAAAAAAAAATCATGGAGCATATCAAAAGATGCAGAATACAGTTTGAAGAAGCTCCCACTGGTCAAATCTTGGACCTCCTGGAAATAATGATAGCAGCAGGTAATATCCCATTGAATAAACAGAAATCCACAAATCCACAGCGAGTTTTAAAAACTGAGCAAACAAATGGGGTAAAGTAGAAAAGTCTTCCTTACAGTAGAATTTCAACTAATAAGATGGAAGAAATGAAGGAGGTAGAAAATTTTTGTTTGGCAAAAATTATTTCAGGCCAAGAAAATCAATAAATGTTAAAACTGGCGGGTGAGAAAGGAATAACAGGATATTTACATAGCTTCAAAATATCAGAAAACATTTATTAGTTTTAAAGGAAAACAGCAACTTTACAGTGGAGAAAGCTGGTAGATACTGTCTTATTCAAGTGATCAAAGTTAACAACCAGTGATGGGACAGGTTGCCATCGATTCTTAACTGATGGGACGCAGGAGCACAGCTCATCATAACTTCAGGTCTACTCCTGCCCAAAATTCACATCTTCAATGTAGTCACAAGGAAACGTAAGACAAACCCCAGTTGAGAGACATTATTAAAATAACTGGCCTATAATCTTAAAAAATGTTAAGGACATGAAGGCCAAGAAAGGACTGAAGAACTGTTCTGCATTGAAGCAGGCTGAGGACAGATGACAACTAAATGTAATGGGTGGTTTGATGTGACTTCTCTTACTATAAAGGACATTGCTAGGATGAAACTTCAATGAGGTCCTCTGTGAAGTATATTTTGGAGTTCTTTGTACTGTTCTTACAATTTTCCAATAATATGGAAGATATTTTTTAAAAAAACAGGCATCTAAAATTTCAGACAGAAGTATACCTCTGTATAAGATAGAAATTTCCAAAAGATCGCTGCTCCTATTAAAACAAAAAAAAACTCAGAAGGACTAAAATTCATACCTTTTTTTTACAGTCATGTGATAGTAATAAAGGAATATATGTCTAAGTGAACCAAATTCAGAGAAGAACAAGCCTTTAATAGAATTGAATATACAATATATTCAATTTATTAACTGGACTTAAATAAGAATAAGCTGATTAGACAGAGCAGGTAATAAGATCAACAAATTCCAAGATAAGTCAATAATAAAAAGGACTAAGGCACAGAGAATAAATATGGTAAAAAAAAAAAAATTGAACAGATCACCAGAGAGCTAGGAGAATATCTGAAGAGGACTAACACACATGTAATTCAAGTTTCAGGAGAGGAGAGAAGCACAGGGCGGAAGAAACACGAGATCACTCGCTAGGGTGATAGGAATGGTTAAAGTTTTGATTTGAGTAATGGCATATACATTTGTCACAAATTATTAACAAAGACCTACGCATTTCATTGCATGTAAATTATACTTCAATTAAAAAAAATCCACATTCAGGTTTTACTTTTTTCAAGACAATCATTAAGATTAAATGATCACAAACAGAAATTGAAGAAATCTTTAATATTGCTCCCAAATCTCACTCAGCAACTGCAGGGCTTACCACTTGTACTGGCTGGGCGGAAGGACTCTGGTCTAGGTTCTGGGAGGAGGGTGTGTGTGCTCAGTCACCTCTGACTCTGACTGAGTGACTGAGCACCCATGACTCCTGGGCATATCCCCTGGTGGAATGGGATGATCTCAAACAGCGCTGCCGGAATGGAGTCTGTTGGAGTCTGGCAGAGATTGTGAGTTGTGCCTGGTTCCAGAGGTGCCTCTGAAGCCAGAGAGGGTCACACAGCAGCCCTGGGTGGCTCACCTTTCTGGGACTGCAGCTAGGGCTGGCTTCGTGGTCAGTGTTGGACTCCCTGCCTGCTCTCTGTACTTCACCTCTTGCGTGACCCCAGGCTAGACGACTGTGCTGTAGGTGAACTCTGCACCTGCTCCCTTGCTGTGTGTTCTCCAAGAACACACTCTGGGCAACACTGGTCATGTGGCTCTGGGTGACACCAGTCATGTGGCTCTAGAAGTGAGGCCTTTCTGATACCTTACGTGCTCAATTCAGAAACAATTCCTAAATGGTGCTTTTGGGAGAATCACAAGCGAGACTATCTTCACCTTTTATGAAAGCTCATAGGACATAGAAGCAAGCTGGGCTGGACATTATTCTTGCCCATTCATTCATTCGTCCTAATACTTTAGCTCCTACTGCATGACAGGCCCTGGTCTATGTACTGCAGATACAGCAGTAACCAAAACAGACAAAATCCTCGCCCTTGGGGAACTTAAATTCAAGTGGAGGAAACAGACAGGAGTGGTAAGTGCCATGAAGAAAATGATATCAGGGAAAGTGGACGAGGAGGGCAGGGGTGAGGAACTATTTAGATGAGGTGGTCAGGGAAGGCCTCTTGGAGAAGATGGCCTTTCATGACTTGTATGAAGTGAGGAAAGAGAGAGGATCTGAGGACAGAGCAACGGCCGAGTCCCTGTGGTGGGAACAGATGTGGTGTTTTCAAGGAGGAGCAAGAAGAGCGTCTGGGTGATGGAGAGGGGAGGAGAGCGGCTGAAGAGGCGAGGAAGGGACGTGACCCAGATCCAGCAGGGCCGCGCGCGGAGCCCTGACTGCAGCCCAAGTGTGATGGCAAGCCGCTGGGGGATTCTTAATTCTGGTATGATTTATGCTTTTAAAATGGATTCTGGCTTAAGATGGCATGGTGGGAGGAAGGATGGCTGAAACAGCAGCCAAAGGAGAAGCAGATAGATTGCTGTAGGAGGCTGCTGGAGTTGCCAGAGCAAGAGATGCTGGGGCCTGGACTGGAGGAGGTGGGGGGGTGGTGCTGTGTTGGGGTGGGAGGGGGGAGAGTGGTGGGATTCCTGTGCTGTTTCAGGCAGGGCTTGCTGATACAGCAGATGATGCTGTGAGTGACAAAGAGGGTCAAGGTTCTTTCCGAATAACCAGGTGAAGGCTGCTTGCTCTTCACTGAGGTGGGGAGAAGGAGGGGTGATCAAGTTTGGTCATAAATTCAAGAGATTTGTTCCAACTACACTAAGATTGAGGCGTCTATTAAGTGTCCAAGCACAGAAAAGCAAGGGAGCAGCTGGCTTTGCGGGCCTGGAGTTCAGGAAACAAGTATGAACTGGAGATAGAGAACTGCAAGATTTTAAAATCATGGGACTAGATGACATCATCAGGGAAAGACTGAAAGAAGAAAAGAAGGCTAGCCTGAAAAAAAATTATTCTTAGACAATTGTCAAGTGTGGAAATTTGTGAAACTTAACAATTCCACTTATGAAGTAGGAAATTTGTATAATTTGAAAACGACATGTTTAATTAGGTTATTCAGGCTACCTTAGGAGAAACTCTTGCCAAACTTGTTTTTCCTTTACAAGTTGTTCCAGATTAGTAACAAGACCCAAGGTCCCCGGGACTGGGTTAATGTTCTGATGACTGAAGCTCCTAATGCAGTGTTCTGAGAGCCTGAGGCCAGATGAACAGGAAACAGATCGGAGCTGCGTACCTCCAGTTGTGGCGCTCCCTGTAGACGGTTTCTGTATGGGGACCATGAAGAAGAAAGAGAAGATCCCCTGGTATTACCATCACAATACGTTGGAGCTGGCGCGCTGGCTTTGTCCTCAGACTGCACAGAGTAACCTGTTTCCTGGCCAGTGTCTCCAGCTCCTGTTTGACCATTCCGCACTGCTCACCTTGATGGACAGGGTACCCGAACGTGCATTCACTGACATCAGTGGAAACTTCAGTCGTCACCCCATTCAGGAGGCACTCAGCTGTCCCATTTGTATTTTAGGAGCTGAAGGCCTGACCTTTGCTACCTCACGTACCCTGGCACCCCTACTGCGGGGCTGCTGCTCCACAGGTCTGCTCCCTACCCTCAGAGGCAAGGGGAGCTGCCCGACTGCAGCGACAGGAGGAAATAAGGCCTTGTCACATGCAAATAGGAGCTCCCGGTCAGCTGTGTGCTGGAAAGGGGGTGGTGACAGTGGGGAGACCAAGAGGTGGATGCAGGCTCTGAATGGGGCCTGGAGTGGGGACACAGCGTGGGTGGGGGCAGTGACAGTGGTGAAGGGGAGGAAGGTAGGGTAGCAGTGGGATGACTGGAGATGAATGGTGGCTGTCCATGGTGGCGAGGGAGGGGACCGGTGGTGGGACCATTTTCTTCCCTTCTGAGAATGAGTCCCCTAAACGACTCACCACAGAGGTCAGGGGACCTGCATAGGGCAGGAGGAAGATGGAAATGACTTAGTATGAGCCTTTTCATACACAAGAACACAGGATAGGTCCATGAAGGCTGGGTGTCCACAGGCCAGGACCAGAGCCCTTCCATGTAGATGGCCCAAGTTCTGAGCTGAGTGGGGGCAGTGGGGGACAGTGCTGTGGTTCCAGGGGGTAAGGTGGCGAGGAACAGGGGAGCCTGGTGTGCTACAGTCCACGGGGTCACAAAGAGTCAGACACGACTTGGCAACTGAACAACAACAACAAACCCACCCCCATGTCACCTCTGCTCCAAGACAAGGGGCGCTTGCAGATAAACGGTCACACCTGCCTTTGTGAAACTAGGAGCTTCTGCGAAAGAGAAAGGGCATTCTGTGTGACACCACTAGAGGGAGCCCCTGTACCCCGGGTTTCTGGGACCACCAGGACCTGAGGCAGCTTGCGGGTCCTGGGTAGGCGGCACCCCTGATCTTTCTAGCAGTTCAAAAAGTCAGTGCGGAGAGACTCCATTCATTGGTTACTAGTGGAGATCTTTGGGCAGTGCAGGAGGCTATATCATTAAATCTTATGAAATAATCATATCAGAATGATGAAAACCTCCTGGGACAGCTGACAACATAGGCAGTTCACGGAAAATTTGAGAAATGTACAATCCAATGGAAATGCTTTGGAGATGGGGAATAGGGAGATATTTTGACTCAACACATTAGAGACAAGGAAATAGCATGTTGTGAAGAGTTCTGAGTTTGCAGCCACTCAGTTTTGATGTTGAGGTGGTCCAGGGCACCTTGGTTTGCTGGCCCACACTACCTTTCTGTTGGTGATGCTGAAATGCTGACAGGTTATAGATGACAGTGTCCTCTGAAAGGCCAATGGAAGGCTGGTCTGGGCAGGGAAGTTGACAGTGACCTGATCATGTCGTCACATGGGCCATTTTGGCTGACTTCACTACGGACAGTTCCCATTTCTGGGCTCACTTCTATAGACGAGAGAAGAGAAAGCATACTGACTTTGGAGTTCAACAATCCTGAGCTCCTCTTCTGGAAAATGGGAGAGCAAACCTTCCCCTGAGGTCAGCAGAAAAGAATACAACAAATGAACATTAAACACCTGGCATAGCCCCCAGCCAGTACCTGAAAAATGCTCGATCTTTCCCCTTCCCAATAAAAAGACATTCCATTGAGAGGAAATCTATGAAAACAAATCAAAACATCCTTTACATGAGATTTCTCATCTATATCAGATTGTGCTGAAATTTTAGCCTGTGGATTAACCTATTTCAAGTGAACATGGATAGAAAAGATTGATGGGCTCTCATATATTGAGCATTTACTATGTTCCAGACAGTAAAAGTGCTTGATATAGATTTTCTTCATGGGTGAAGGTGATACCAAATTGCAAAAACACTTAAGGTTTTAGTTTGTGCATCTTTTTAACATTAAAATTTCATTTGTGACAAAAAAAAATGAGTTTTAGTTTATGCCCAAGATTTGTCCAAGAAGCTGTTCTCCAGTTATTCAGATAGCCTGTCCCAACTGCCCTGTAGCAGGAGACAAAGCAAGGCATCTTGACACAAAGCAAAACACAAGACACAAAGACACAAGACAAGGCCCTTCCCGGGTGGCAGAGCTGTTAAACTGCCAGGCCCGAGGCTTAACAACTGTCCACAGCAGGAGCTGTGCTGAGATATTAAGAAAGAGACATAAGGGAAAGCTATTTTGAATGTGCATTTAGATGGTTCAGCAGAAAACCTGACAAAGTAATTAGCAGACTCCTGTGAGGGAAGATTTAAGGCCCAGCTGACCTTCTAAGACACTCATGACATCTGAATCTCCACTGTTGGAGATTCATTTCTTGGGATAGCCCTTCTGGGCTCCTCTCAGAAAGTAAAGTTTGAACTTTAAGTTAGAGTATTCAGGGACTAAATGGTGGTCCAGTGGCTAAGGCTCCATGCTCCCAAAGCAGGAGACCGAGGTTCAATCCCTGGTCATGGAACTAGATCCCACATGTCATGACTAAGAGTTCACATGCCACAACCAAGACTCAGGACAGCCAAATAAATTTAAAATATAACAACAAATATTTTAAAAAGTTAAAGCAGTCATTCATTCACTTACTGAATAATTTTCGTTCCTACTATGGGCTAGGCATTATGTCCTGGGAATACAAGAGAACAGGAAAGCCCTGGACCCTGTCCTCCAAGCTCATGGCTGCTACACATAGCAGTGCGGTTTACTCGCCACACAGCGTCCAGTGAGGGATGGAATCTAGCTCACGGTCTGTGTTTCCTGGCACCAGACTGAACTTATCTGGATGAAGGGACACTACTATGTTTGAAAAAAGGTGTGCTCTACTTGCCAAGCCAAGAACTCACAGTGCTCTGTTTGCCCATTCTGATGTATACGAACGCTCTGGAGGAGACTGTCCTGAACAGAGTTACAGGACCATGACTGTCTCACTGATGCCTGCAGAGCCCACTGGTGTGGGCAGAGGCCTCCTCCTGGCTCACAACCAGGCCTCAACAGGAGGAAAGAGATGTGGGAAAGAGAGTCTGTGTTTGAAGCTGGGATCAGGGGAAGGGAAGCAGGACCACGTGGGTGGACTCCAGTCCTGCTGTCCCGTGTTGTGGAACCCACCAGACAACCCTCCTCTCCCTGGCCTTGGCCCCTTCCTCTTCTCTTTCTGGGCAGGTGGGACTGGACTGTGACTTCCCTTGTAGCTCTCATCTGCCCTGATTGGGCCACCATCTCCGGGAATAGGCCTTTGATCTCTAAAGAAACCACCTCTCCCCCCAAAAAAATTCTTCAAACAGAGAATGTGCAAAAGGTCCAGTGAGTGTGGCCCCTTACACTGAGCATAGGAGGGTCTTCCCCACCATGGGAGGGAGTGCAGAGCATCTGGGAGCCTGAGGATGTGAGGAGGAGACCTGCCTCCCATCCCTCTGCAGGGCTGGGCCGACCGGCAGGACCAGCAGACTTCGGGCTCCAGTATAATGAGCCACTGTCACTGCGTGGGGCTCTGGGCAGACAGGCCGTGCTGCCCTGCCAGCCTGGAAGCTCCCTAATTGGAGAACGTCTCAAGGTAGTCTCCTGACAGAGGTCATTAGGGGAGAGTAACAATTCTGATTACTCATAACATAGCTCCCATGGCCAATTAACAGCAGAGGATGCTGAGCTGCATCACTGGGGGGTGATCTATGCAGCTTTGTGCCTTCTGATGGACTGGACATGGGCAGCTGCAGAGCCGAGGAAATGATGGCAGACGGGGTGGCAGAGGTGGGGCTTGGGGAGGAATCACCTCTGAGCATCCGCCCTCCTGCCAATCCCTGCTGTAATGACACGTGGTTAGAACTTCCAAGCCCCTTCTTCAGGTTGACAAACAGCACTGCCTCCACAAGGCAAGAACCCAAACCCCAGACAAAGTATTTCCTCCTTTCAGAGAGTCAGCACAGGTTTGGGAAGGAGCACGCCGACGTTTGAGGTCCTAAAACCACCTTAGTCTCAAGGCGCCTTGTCATATGCACAGCCTTGGATTTCTAAGATCAAAGTCTCAGGGGAAGTTTGGTTTTACTGAATCAGAAAATAACCCAATGTTCCATCTCACAGGCTGACACACATCATCTCCACTGGAAGATCCTGGCAGTGTCACCAGAAGAGTCAGCCAGCCCTGGAACACAGCCTTCTTCTGCTTTCACCAGCTGCGTGGTCTTGAACCAGTCACACAACCTCTCCGAGCCTCAGTTTCTACAGCTATAGAGCAGAGATAACAACCAATACCTTGCCAAAGGGTAAGAGCAGGCTCAGGCATAGTACCCAACTTAGAAGTTTCTCAGTACTTGGAAGTGCTCCATGTTCCATCAGTTTCTTCAGCCAAACTCTATGCTAAAGGAATGATCTGGGACTTTCCCTGGTGGTCCAGTGGTTAAGAATCTGCCTTCCAATGCAGGGGATGCAGGTTCGATCCCCGGTCAGTGAACTAAGATCCCATACACCATGGGGCAACAAAACCTACACTCTGCAATGAAGACCCAGCACAGCAAAAAAAAAAAAAAAAGAACAAAAATAAAGAATCCAGAAGCCTGAGAGGACGACAGAGCCTCTCCTGGCTGAGGAGCTGTAATTCTCCATCTCAGGGGCTTGCTTTTCCCCACAGCAGGGTGGCCGCCATCTCTAGGGCTCCCCAAGCCCCAAGACACTGGACTCCTTCTGGTGGGAGGGTGTGAGGAAAGGGCTATACAGGATTGCTCCTCACCAGTGCTTCCTGCTAGGAGTACACGTAACTGGGGGGTAGGGGTGGGGAGGTGTTCAGGGTAAAAAATGCAAATTCCTAGACACCACGTGCAGAGATTCTGAGGCAGTAGTTCTGGGGCAGGTCCTGGGAGTGTGCCTTTTTAATAAGTGCCCTGCTAAGTTAGGTTGCAAAGCTGTGGACCACACATTGAGAGGCCCCGCAGGGCTCCAGTTTGTGCAGCTTTGACCCAGGCAGCTGCCCTGCCTGTGCTGTGGGCAACACACCCGCTAGGAGCTTCACCTGGCCACATGCACCAGAGAAGTGTGGACATCTGGTCTCTCAGGGCAGGTGCACAGGACATCTGCTTTCCATTATGGATCTTTCTGGAAAGTTAGGGGTGCCCAGAGGGTAAGACAGAGTGAGCTGGGGTAGGGGGCGGTTATTTCAAGGACTCTGCTGAAGCCCCTAATGGGAGAAGAATCACCCTCTAAAACCAGATGTCAACTTCCGTTAGTTGTGAGGTCGCGAGTAATGTGTGGATAACGATGCCTGAGGTGTGCCAAATTGGGAACGAGTTACTTTCAAGATAATGAATTTTGAGTGGATTTAAATTTATCCTGATAAAAATCTCATCCTCACATCCGTGTGCTCTGAAAGCCTGTTGCGTATGTATAAGGGGCTGCGCCAGCATGTGTGGAGCCAGGAGGGGCTTCTAGCCTTCTGTACTTGGGTACACAAGGCAGGTGATGCAACCCGTCACATGAGTCATGGCAGGAGACAGGCCTGCTGCACCAGCTGGGCTGTGACCTGGGGCTCCCTGTCTCGTCCCAGGGCCCCTGGCTGACCTCACCCTGCTGCTGCCTCTGATTGGAGCCAGGGGGTCTCTGGAGGGACGTGAGGGCACGCCCTGCCCACAGCCATCAAAACAGGAAAGGCAGCAGGCGGGGGTGGAAGGGAGGGCTGCAGCAGGCCCATTCTGAGTTCCTGCGGTCCACAGTGAAGCCCAGATATTCCTCCCATGAGAGACATGTGAGTGGGGGACGCTGGGCAGGTGTTCTGCCTGGCAGCAGCCCAGAGCTCTGAGCACGGGGCTACCCTGTATGAACGGGAAGCCAGTGTGCCACAGGCAGGGGCACCCATCTTCACGCGCAGCAGACCAGCCCGGCCCACAACTGCAAGCACACACCTGGGCACTCCAACTCAGGATGTGCCTTTCTATTTGGCCATTAACCTTAATGTGACTCTTTAAAAGCATTTTTTTTTTTTTTTAAGAAACGAGCAAGTGTCTCCTTGTCCACAGGCAGGGATTTTAATTTTCCCTTTCTTGCCTTAGAGCTGGGCTCCGAAGGATACCACAAATGGGAGGAAACCAAACACTAAGTTTCCATAAAGAAATCTGTTCTCTGGACCTGCAATCCCACTCCTAGGCATGTATCCAGAGAAAAACATGATCTGAAAGGATCCATGCATCCCAATGTTCACTGCAGCACCCTTTACAATAGCCAAGACGTGGAAGCAACCGAAATGTCCATCAACAGAGGAATGGATAAAGAGATGTGGTACATTTACACAATGGAATATTACCCAGCCAATAAAAGAATGAAAAGATGCCATTTGAAGCAATACGGATGGACTCAGAGATTGCCATACTGAGTGAAGTAAGTCAGACAGAGAAGGAAAATTATTGTACTATATCCCTTATATGTGGAATCTAAAAAGAAATACAAATAAACCTATAGAGACTCACACAGAATGAACTTACGCTTGCCTCTGCACACTACTATAATTAAAAAGGAGAAACAACAAGGTCTACTGTATAACACAGGGGACTCTGATCAATGTCATGTGGCAGCCTGGATGGGAGGGGAGTTTGGGGGAGAATGGATACATGTACATGCATGGCTGAGCCCCTTCACTGTTCACCCGAAACCATCACAACATTGTTAACTGGCTACGTGTGTGTGCATGATGAGTCGCTTTAGTCGTGCCCCACTCTTTGTGACCCCATGGACCATAGCCCACAGGCTCCTCTGTCCATGGGATTCTCCAGGCAAGAATACTGCAGTGGGTTGCCATGTCCTCCTCCAGGGCATCTTCCCGACTCAGGGATTGAACTCATGTCTTCTGCACTGTAGGCAGATTCTTTAGCGCTGAGTCACTGGGAAGCCCCAGTTGTCTATACACCCCAATTCAAAATTAAAAGTTTTGTTTTGCTTTATTTTCTTTTTTTAAAAAAAGAAATCTGGTCTCTGGAGTGACCTGACCAGGGCTCTGGCTGTAGTTAAACTGGTTTACCCCTGCAAACCCTATGACAGTGGAGATCTGCTCTCAGGAAGCCCATACTCCATAGAGTCACTAACATGAGTAGCTGTGCCCTAGCCCTCAACTCAGATGGTGGTGAGGATGACAATGCTGAAGGCACCACGTGGGCTGGACACTCACTGTGTAGCTGCCCTGGTTGGGGGTTGTTTCCTCACTTCATCCTCACAACAACCTCCGAGATGGGGTTCTGGTATTCCCACGGTACAGGCGAGAAGACAGGCAGGGTGAGGATTCTATGCTTGGGATCAGATCTTGTGCTCAGACCACCATCCAGGGAAATGGGAAGAAAGAGAGTAGCTGTGAACACAGTCATGCTGACAGAAGATGACCAGGATGGACGCTAAGTCCAAGCTCTTTCTCCTTTCAGAACCTGCCTTGATCAAAATTAGGCCTGTCCTCTGAGTGTGGACCTCGAGTCTCCTAAGCTTCAAGACAGGTCAGGCTATCAGGGTTCACTGTCTTATGGGTGTCTTAAAAGACTCTGATGCTGGGAAGGATCGGGGGCGGGAGGAGAAGGGGACGACAGAGAATGAGATGGCTGGATGGCATCACCGGATCCAAGGACTTGAGTTTGGGTGAATTCCGGGAGTTGGTGATGGACAGGGAGGCCTGGCATGCTGTGATTCATGGGGTCACAAAGAGTCGGACACGACTGAGCGACTGAACTGAACTGAACTGATGCCCCAGGTTGCCCGCTGGAAACAGGACAAACCAGGATAAGCTTAGGACCCATTCCCTGAAAGGCACAGACTCTCAGCCTGTGGTCATGCTCCCTCAGTGACCTCCCAGAATCCACCAGCACACACCACACCAAGATGTAACTCAGTTAGAACATAAGGTCCCTCCCCTCCTGTTTCAGCCTAATTGGGCCTGTACCATAGTTCACATACTCCCGTTTTCAGCTCTCTGATTACTGATTAATGGCAGGGCACTGGTCACAGACATGCACTGCGTAGCATCAGCATTTGAGACATGAGCTGTAAATAAATGCTCATAATTAGTGCTTGAGAAAGACTGGGTGGCCCCAAGATGCACAAAGCATTTGGGAAATGTGAGGTGCAATTTTCCCTTATCTGGACAATTTCCAAATTCCAGATGTAAAGCTGCCTGGGTGTGGAACGTAAGTTGAAAGTAAGATTTTTCACACTAGGGACCAACTTCACAAGAGAAAAAAACAATTGGAGAAAAGTCAATTGAGTTAATTGTCTTTTTTTCCCCTGCTGTTCCTAGGTACGGGGAGCTGGACAGGCTTCCTCTGAAGCCTAGTCTTGCTCCAGCCACAGTGCCTGTGGGGTGGGTCTTGCTGCTTCTGCCAACACTCCACTATCTCCCAGGGGTTGAGCTTAATAGGAAAGCGGCATTTGCAAAGGTTTTGGGGAGTGGCCCTGGGATAGTGATGCTTGTTGCCATGGAAATGAACATAAAGTCTCCAGTTCATCACTGTCATCTCAGCAGGACCTGGGAGAGCAATGGACAAGTCAGAGCCCTTATGTGTTTGGTTACAGATGCATTCATGAGCTAACGAAAGAAGTGGAGGAATAACTGCTCAGGCATGCCTTAGCTCACCGCGTGTGTTGTTTCAGCCAAACGCATCATGTCAAAATCTTACTCTACACAACAAAAGAATGGAATATAGCTTTCCAAAATAATAAGCTTCCTCCTTTCTTCTCTCCCTCTCTCCCACAAATTTCTAATTTGTGTTTTGACATGAGTACTTGGTATAGTCAGAAGTAACACAATCATTTGTGTTTCTCACCGTTTCTTGAAGGACACACCTACAATTAGCTATAGAGAGGCTTGGCTGGCCTTGCTTAACTGTGACTTGGTAAAGCTACAGAGAGTGGTCAGAGGCCTTAAGAAGGCACAGACAAAGCTTAGAGAAAAGGGGCACCTGATAAAGGAACGAATCCCCAGCACAGATCTAAGGCCCCACTGTTTCTGCAAAGTGGAGGTGAACAATCAAATTACCTTCAAATGTATGGAATCTATTGTATGGCAGGCAATAGATAATACAATCAGGATAATGTGCTGATGGGAAGAAAACGGGGTAACAGAGAGGGAGCGGGCTGGGCACGCATTCTGAGGGAGAAAGTTCCAAGTCAGAGATGGCAAATACGGAGCACTCATGCCCTGGCTCCAAAGGCAGACAGTGGAAATCACCCCACTCTTGCCCACCGAACCCATGGATGGCCTTCTTCTTCCTCCCTCACATCACTGCAGGCAGATACTACCAAGAGGTACGAGCTACACTGTGGTGGATAAAGAAAGCAACAAGTCTCCAATACCTCTCAGAGGCAGACTCTTAATTCCCCTCTTCCTGCATCTGGTCTGTCCCGAGTGACTTGCTTGATGAATAGAATGGACTTCTGAGGCTTACAAGCCTTGTGTGTTCCACAGAAGTGTCTTAGAACACTCACCCAGGCCACCACCTTAGAGTTCTCACTATCTTGCAGAACAGACTTAAGGAAATGATCTAAAACTACATGGGAGAAGAGGAGGAGTCCAGCTGACCCTGCCAAAGTGCCAGACATGTGAGTGACAAGGGCTGGGACCCTCAACGATAGCCCAGCCAGCCTTTGGATACACTGAGTAGACCTGACACTGCCACTGAAGCAGAGCAAACAATCACTCAGCTGAACCTTTGCCAAATTTCACATGTAGTCATGAGATATAATACAAAGGCTGTTACTTTTAAGTTGCTAAGTTTAGGGGTAACTTGTTACACCACTATAAATAATGTATCACACAAAGTCAAACTCACTGGCCTCCCCTGGGTATAGATAAAAATGTGTTCAGAGCCTAACAAGAGTTTTGGAAGTTTTTTCCAGTAACACAACAGTAAAACTAGTATTACTGAGTGCTTACTATGTGAAAGATACCCAGAAACATTTTATGTGGAATAATTCATTTAGAAGCAAAATTTCCCCAAGTACTCAATCAGTTCAGTTCAGTTCAGTCGCTCAGTCATGTCCGACTCTTAGCGACCCCATGAACCACAGCACGCCAGGCCTCCCTGTCCATCACCAGCTCCTGGAGTTCACTCTAACTCATGTCCATCGAGTTGGTGATGCCATCCAGCCACCTCATTCTCTGTCGTCCCTGTCTCCTCCTACCCCCAATCGCTCCCAGCATCAGAGTCTTTTCCAGTGAATCAACTCATCACATGAGGTGGCCAAAGTACTGGAGTTTCAGCTTTAGCATAAGTCCTTCCAATGGACACCCAGGATTGATCTCCTCTAGAATGGACTTGTTGGATCTCCTTGCAGTCCAAGGGACTCTCAAGAGTCTTCTCCAGCACCACAGTTCAAAAGCATCAATTCTTCGGCGATCAGCTTTCTTCACTGTCCAACTCTCACATCCATACAGGACCACGGGAAAAACCATAGCCTTGACTAGACGGACCTTGGTTGGTAAAGTAATGTCTCTGCTTTTTAATATACTATCTAGGCTGGTCATAACTTTCCTTCCAAGGAGTAAGCGTCTTTTAATTTCATGACTGCAATCAGCATCAATAATTGATACCAAACCCCCATGAGCTGGGCCAAACACTGATGGATCTACCTTGTTAACAGTTGACTCAACGAGCCAAGGGCTTGACAGGCATCAAATCATGTCTGTTCTCTCACTGGCGCCTCACTCTAGCCCGTGTGAGCTGGACAAGGCTGGTTTCATTTTATACCACACGTGTATATATGTATTTTAACTTATGAGGAAACCGGGACTCAGGGAGGTTGTGATTTGTCCAAGTTCACCCTGGTCCGCACAGAAAATGGAATTTGAACCCAGAGATGACAATTCCCTGGCCAGTGGCTTTTCTGTACATCACAATGCCCCTCGAAACATGTGGAGGAAGGTTCTCCTTACCATCACCACCACCACCACCATGCCTGCCTCTCCCACACTATCTATTCAATATGAAGATTAGACAGGATCCTACAAAGGAAGTTAACCCTAACTTTCTAAGAGACACTTGCTGCATGAGAGATTTGCAGCACCTAACATCAAGTTCTCCTCTGCAAAAGCCACTCGTAGGGGTGGTGTGATGATTAAGCTCAAGTTGCTACGCGAATTGAGCCAGGCAAGGCACACAGGAAGTGCTCAGTAAGTGGGGGCAAATACCATCACTCAGTTATTAACTCATTTGACATTAATTAGTAAGTATCCATGAGGTGCATGTGATGCTTTAGGCACAAGGGATTCAGCAGGGAACAAAATAGGCAGAAATCTGTCTCTTAAAGATCTCATACTCCAATGCTGAGTAGAAGCCTCTATGGGAAGAGGCGCTGGGTGGCTAAGCCCACTTACTACTTAAGTGACCTATTAACATCTCCACACAGCAGCCTCGGATCACACTTAATTCAAATTTATTCCACAGCAACATGACAAATGCTCTAGTGCCTTGCTGTGTGAGGTCATGGCCCAGTTCTCAACAGCAGTCCTAAGGAATGAGAATGCTCCCTGGGTCTTGTCCCATTAAAGTGTGGCTCCACTAAGTCCTTTACTTCTCAGGCTATCACGTTGGGAAAGAGAAATTCGTAGAGTTGTGAGGCAAACAAATATCGAAGCTGCTCTCTCTCTCAGTGAATTGAAAGCCGGAGGTGAAATCTTGTATGATTCAAACTGGAGCTCATTGGAATTCACCAAAACCTGGCGAGTTCCCTCGAGACAGACAAAAGCCTAATAGTGTTATTTGTTTGTGAAGCGGGGGACACTGCAAATCCATTCCACCTGCCCACCCACATTAATGTCATTTTCTGGTCTGGGAGGTTAATGAGGGGAGGGAGTTCCTACAACACTCTGGCAGTAGGGCAGCCACATGAGGGTGGGATACCCCCTCCAACCTGCAGATTGCCCAGAGTATTTTTTTTTTTTGAAGATTATTTGTTAAGCAGCCTATTGTGATTTAACTTTTCCAGCATTAATGAAACATTTTTAGTTTCACTTACTAGTTCACGCAGTCAGCTAGCACTTATTGTCTACTAAGGCAAGGTTCTAAATGAATACAGCAGGCTGTGATGGGGTTTGTATTCTAGTGGGGGAAGTGTAGACAATACACAAAGAAATAGACACATAAGAAAAAAAAAGATGGTAATGAAAACTATGCGGAGGATTAAAATACATTGATTTGATCAGGAGGCATCCCAGAGCAGGTCACATGTAAGCTGAGACATGACAGGAGGGAATCGACTACACAGAAAGGACAGGGGAAACATCCGAGGCAGAAGGAGACTGGAGCCAGGTCAAGGCTAGCTCCCCTGAGGGAGAGGTCTCAGCAGAGTGGGGGGAGGGGCAGCTGGAGATGAGGTCACATGGGCTGCCCGGGATCTCTGGGGGCCTCCAGGCCCTGGCAAAGGAAAGAGCTTAGGATCTTACTCAGGGTACAATGGGAAAACCTTGGAGGGTTTTAAGCAGGAGGTATTGAGGTCCGTCTAGTCAGGGCTATGGTTTTTCCAGTGGTCATGTATGGATGTGAGAGTTGGACTGTGAAGAAAGCTGAGCATCGAAGAATTGATGCTTTTGAACTGTGGTGTTAGAGAAGACTCTTGAGTCCCTTGGACTGCAAGGAGATCCAACCAGTCCTTTCTAAAGGAGATTAGTCCTGGGTGTTCATTGGAAGGACTGATGCTAAAGCTGAAACTGCAACACTTTGGTGAAGAGTATACTTTACCTCATGCGAAGAGTTGACTCACTGGAAAAGACCCGGATACTGGGAGGAATTGTGGGCAGGAGGAGAAGGGGATGACAGAGGATGAGATGGCTGGATGGCATCACTGACTTGATGCACATGAGTCTGAGTAAACTCCGAGAGTTGGTGATGGACAGGGAGGCCTGGCGTGCTGCAATTCATGGGGTCGCAGAGAGTCGGACACGACTGAGCGACTGAACTGAACTGACTGTGATCCAATTTACATTAGAAACAAATTACTCTGGCTATTGCATGGAGATTGGCCTATAACAGGGCAAAGGGGGAGGGAGGGACACCAGTGAGAGGCTGCTGTGTTTGACAAGGTAAAAGATGGTGGTGGTTCTGACTAGGGCACAGTGCCGGTGATTGAGGAAGTCGACAAGACTCAGGAAATGCTTTGGCAGTCCGGTTGATAAGACTTGGTTGATGGATTACATATGGAGGTGTGGGGGATGGTTATAAAATAAATGCAATGTGTTTCAGAAAGAATAACTCAACATTTTAGTATACTTTACCCTAGTATTTTCCAGTTACATAAACATACATATGCATTTTCATAAAATTGGATTCTGGATACAGTTTTACACCATGCTTTTCAACTTAATGCTCTTTTTGTGAATATTTCTGTAAGTCATATTTTTTAATGACTGCATAATATCTCATCATGTAGGGCATACCATAATTTCTTTAACCAATCACTGCTTGACATTTGGGCAGCTTCCAATATTTCTGCTATTATAAACAAGGCTACAGTAAACATCCCTGTACATAAATCTTTAGGCAATCTCTTTTTTCCCTTGCGATAAATTGCCTGAAGCAGGATTACCAAATCAAAGGCATTTTGAAAAAGAGACTTGATGAATGGGTACTGCCAAATTACTAGCAAGAGAGGTGGTATCATTTCATATTCCCACTGGCTATATATGATAGTGCCTGCTTTACTTTACCTTACTGGAATTGAATTTTATCATTAAAAGGCCAACTTAATAGCCAAAATAATATATTATGCTGTTTTAACTTGCCTTTTTTGATTACAAGTTAAGCATCTTTCTAATATTTAACCATCATGCATATTTGCTGGGGGCAAGTGAATGTGAGAGTGTGTGTATATGTACTTTCCATTCCTGCTCTTCACCAACTACACTATTTCGATAGCAATCTTTCTTTTTTTATTGATTACTAAAAACTCTTTATATAGTAAAGTCATTCTTAATGCCAACTACTTTTCCCCTCTTCAGTTTTTCATTGGCTTTATGATATTTAGAAGTCTAAAGATTTTATGTCATCAAATATATCAACTGCTTCCTTAATTGTGTCCTCCTTTCTTGTTTGGTTTAGGAACACCTTATTCACCTGGATAAAGGCATATAAATATCTGTGTATATTTATTTGAGGCCTTTTATTGGATTGGCCAGAATACTGGAGTAGGTGGTCTTTCCCTTCTCCAGGGGATCTTCCCAACTCAGGTCTCCCACATTGCAGGCAGATTCTTGACCAGCTGAGCCACAAGGGAAGCCCAAGAATACTGGAGGGGGTAGTCCATCCCTTCTCCAGGGTATCTTCCTGATTCAGGGATCAAACCAGGGTCTCCTGCATTACAGGTAGATTCTTTACCAGCTGAACTATCAGGGACATAGACAGCATATTAAAAAGCAGAGACATTACTTTGCCGACAAAGGTCTGTCTAGTCAAAGCTACGGTTTTTCCAGTAGTCATATATGGATGTGAGAGTTGGACCATAACGAAAGCTGAGCATGGAAGAACTGATGCTTTTGAACTGTGGTGTTGGAGAAGACTCTTGAGAGTCCCTTGGACTGCAAGGAGTTCCAACCAGTCAATCCTAAAGGAAATAATTCCTGAATATTCATTGGAAGGACTGATGTTGAAGCTGAAACTCTAATACTTTGACCACCTGATGTGAAGAACTGACTCATTTGAAAAGATCCTGATGCTGGGAAAGATTGAAGGCAGGAGGAGAAGGGGACAACAGAGGATGAGATGGTTGGATGGCATCACCAATTCAATGAACATGAGTTTGAACAAGCACCGGAAGTTCGTGATGGACAGGGAGGCCTGGCGTGCTACAAGTCCATGGGATCGCAAAGAGTCGGACACGACTGAGCAACTGAACTGAATTGATTGGGTTGGCAAAAAGTTCGTTCAGGTGGTGGTGGTGTTTTTTTAAAACCCAAATGAACTTTTTGGCCAACCCAATATGATTTTGTTTAGTTCTTAAGCTACCATTTCCCAAGTGGTTTCTTCAGAACATGAAACATCAGTCTCATCAAATGTTCTGTGGTCAAGAAATTCTGGGAACAGTAAAGTTCTGTCTTGAAATTATCTAGTTCACAGTAGCAACAGAGATTTTGAAAAGTCTGCAATAAAGAAATATGCTTACCTTGGCTTAACATAATGTTTCTCTTTTCCTATTATGATTACTACTATCCTGTAAGAGTGTTTTGGGACAAGCTTTAGAAGAGCCATTTTATCTAACTAGAATTAAGAAGCAAATTCAATTTTTAAAAACACTTGGTTGTCCTAGCAGCCTGTGGAAATAACCATTTCTCACAGTACCTAAATACCGTCTTTATGTTAATGTTCTGTGTTCTAAGGTTTGTTCCTGGCCCTTATATTCAATTCTATTGGTATGCCAAAGCCTCACACCACAGCTCTTGTTTTTCCTTCTACTTCTAACAGTAACAGTTGATGTTATTTGGTACATGAAGCTCCTTGACCACTGCATCTTCTTTATAGATTTTATCACCATAAAACAACCTCCTTTTTTCTCATTTAATGCTTTTACCTTGAATTCTACTTTGTCTATAAAATTGCTACCTTTCCTTTCTTTTGTGTTTTTGACTAATAGATATTTTCGCACTCTCCTTCCTTTAACCTCCTTGTGCTATCTGATTTTAATTATATATGTTTTCATTGTCTCATTCATCAAAAAATGTATTGAGTACTTCCAACGTGCCAAGTGTTAGGCACTAAGGAATACAATGATGATCATAAAATAAATATGGAGCTCACCTTCATAGAAATGAAACTGAAGTAGGAAAGCTACACATTGATCCATTGAAATGTATAGTAAGCATACATATAAGCATATGTGAATTTACAATGGTAATAAATTTTAATTTGCCTAATTCTGATTACTGTATTTTATGGTATAGGGCAGCATGAACTACTAAGTGGTAGCAAAGTTTATAATGGAATGATGTCACTGAGCTTGGAGGAGAGCTCGGGAAAGGTTTTCCTGAAGAAGAAACATTTAGGCTCAGCTCTAAAGGACGTTTCATTAACCAGATAGAGTGGGGGCACTGGATAGATGGTGATGGTGTGGCATGAAAGAGCTTGTTGCCAGAAAGTGGGCCCAGATGCAGAGGACCAGGAGAATATGGTATGGGTTGAGGTTGGAAAGGTCAGTGGGGTATGATCATGAAGCACCTTTTAGATTCTGCTGAGGATTTGCGCATTCATTTTAGAAGCAATGAAAAGTCATTCAAAGGTTTAAAGTAGAGGATTTACAAGCAGGGAGGTGCTGCAGACATGTGCACACAAAAGCAGAACTGGGCATATCTTTTTCCAAATCTGTGTTCGGTGATAGCACTGAAACAGTCACTTGAAATTACCCATGGGGACTTCACTGGTGGTCCAGTGGCTAAGACTCCATGCTCCCAATGCAGGGGGCCCTAATTTGATCCCTGGTCAGGGAACTAGATCCCACATGCCACAAGTAAGTGTTTGCATGCCACAACGAAAAGATCCCACAAGCTACAATGAACATCAACGATCCCACGTTATGCAACTAAAACCTGGTGCAGCCAAATAAATAACCACCCATGGTATTAGTATTTACACCACAGATATTGGCAAACGCTACATATCAGGGCTCTCACCCCTGGAGAGCTGGTTGTTAAACACTGACATAATTACCAACTGCATCTTGAAGTCACTCTGATATCTGGGCAGAAAATAGCTTCAGGAGAAGAAGATGGGATATAAGGAGATTGGTTAGGATGTAGTTATGAGAATCTTGTTCAGAAATAACTGTACTTTGAGTCAGAGCAGTTGTAGTGGAGATGGAAAGAAGTGGCTGGAGACACATGTAGAATGTAGAGCCAAACAGATATGGTGGAGGACTGGACTAGATAGTTATAGGAGAAAGAGGGATGGAGATGGCTCCTAGATCTTTGGCTTCTGTAAATGCATGGATGGTGGTATCATTTACTGAGTATGCATGCTGGTTGAGAAGCGTTTTGTTTTTGTTTTGGCAGCAGAGTTGGTGATAGGCAAAGACCATAAATTTAAATATGAACATTAGGAGTTTGAGTTGCCTGTGAGATACTAAAGTGCGGGTGCCAAGTAGGAAGCTGGACTTAAGGGCCTGGATATCTGAGCAGAGGTCTGAGTAAGAGCTATGAGGTTGAGTCATAGCACTGTGGTGGCACCTGAAATTCTGAGCATGGGTGAAGTGACTTAAGAATATGGAGTCAGAAGGGAAGATCATCTAAGACAATCTCTAAGATGAGAGCCTGAGGGAAGAATACTTATTAGCCAACATTTAATGTAAATTGTATATAGTCAGATCAGTCCTGGGTGTTCATTGGAAGGACTGATGCTAAAGCTGAAACTCCAATACTTTGGCCACCTCATGCAAAGAGTTGACTCACTGGAAAAGACTGATGCTGGGAGGGATTGGGGGCGGGAGGAGAAGGGGACGACGGAGAATGAGATGGCTGGATGGTATCATCGACTCGATGGACGTGAGTTTGAGTGAACTCCGGGAGTTGCTGATAGACAGGGAGGCCTGGCGTGCTGTGATTCGTGGGGTCACAAAGAGTCGGACACAACTGAGCGATTGAACTGAACTGAACTGAGGCTGTGGTAGGGGCTGAGTTGATTTAAGAGTCTGCCTTTTCATTGGGAAGCTATTATTTTAAAATCACTTTTCCATTATTTCTGTGACTAATGTTTCCTTGCTTTGTCCTTTTGTTTGTATTATTATTTTTCCATTTTTCAGCTCCACAGGTCACGTTTTCCTTTTTTCTTTCTTTTTTCCTTTCCTTCCTTCTCTTCCCTTCCTCCTTCCCTCTTTCTCTTTCTTATTATTAATGAGTTTTTATATGTTACTCTGATTATATACACTTAATACTATAATTAAAACTCATTTGGAATCTCATGGCCCATTCTTTTATGACACAGTTTCTCTTTCTGGATATTTATTTTGATGCATTTATCAATGGTGTGTGGTAAGAAAAAAGCAGGGAGATGTTACATGCTTTGGAACTCTTACATATGTAAGAATGTCTTTCTCTTACCTTCTCACATAAACAACATTTAGGCAGCGAACAAAAGTCTTAGATCATCATTTGTCCTCCAAAGTCCCTAAGTACTGCTCCAGAATTTTCTGGCATTCAGTATTTACAGACAAGAACTCATGAGTCGTTCGGATTTTTCTTCCAGGATGCCAGCAGAATTTTTGTATGTGCATATATTTCAAAACCTTTTCCAGGATTTGCTTTTGGGTTAGGCAGTATTGATCAGAAAGAGAATATATTGCGTTGGTGGAATGAAATATATCAGAGGTTATATACAGAAATGAATCTGTGGAGCCCCTGTAGTCAGGGACGCACACACGGGTCACTGGGATGATGAGGAGAACAGACGTGCAGTGGGGGAAAGAGGCAGACCTGGGGGAACTGCAGGTCTTCGCCTTCATAGCATCACAAACATCGCATGAGTGAGGAACAGAGCGAGTCTGACTAAGGAAAGTTTCCAGTGAAGGCAGAACTGCAAATTCATTATCCCGACTGTCCTGACATTGGGGCTCACACCTCACGAGAACGACTATGAGGGGATAAAACACACGCAAATCAACTACCTCAGCTGCAGAAGATGAACGGAACCTAAATTAGTCCAAGTTATTTCAGGGCTCTGGGTGAGACATACAATTGATATCAGAGGTTTAATATTTTCATCCTGATGTCAGGTGGGAGGTTGACTGTCCTTTCCGTGGCTAAAAATAAAATAGCTTAGGGTTACCAGGAGTTACAAGTTAGGGGAAGCAGAGCACCCCCTCTCTCTTGCATCAGGAATCTTCAGGGACACACGGGCCACTGAGGGAAAGTCCCTTTCCTCTTGGAGTTGTACCCTCCTCCTCTCTGAAACATGGTCTAGGATGTGAGAGGTGAGTCAGCTCTAACACTGGTATCTATGACTGCAGAGATGGCGCCACTGGCCAAAGACAGTCTGTGCCCAGTGGCGTGGCAGGCCAGAGCTCACGTGGGCAGGGCAGGGCGGCCATGCCATGTGGAAGGCCTTGCTGAAGGGGGAAAGCTCAAGGGTATTCATGTGCTTGGCCCACCACCACCCACAGCCCAGTCCAGCACCATCAGTAGTGGACATTCTTTCATTAGGAATTCACTCCCTTAATCACAGGGATTAGGGCTCAGACCTCTGGGAGGAGTTAGATGTTGATCTATCTGTTATAAGCAAGACCACTTGTTCAGTCACTCCAAGGACGGAAGGTCCTTGGGGAGGAGAGCTTCTCAGGTAGTGAGACAGATAGGGTGGGAGGAGGGAAAGGAAGAACAAGTTTGCTGTGAGGCCCTGGCCCTGGCAGGAGGTAGGTTCAGTCTGGCGGGTGGCATAGGACAAGCTCTGGACACCAGGGGCATCTCCATTCACTAAATAGCTCCTAAGTGTTGGCAAGGGGCAGGGACCCTTGGGAGTATGCTGGGGGCACAGAAACAAGCTCCATCCGCCTTGGTGACTGTGAGCAGCTCAAGGGTGCCTTACGATATCCCCCCGGCCCACTTTGGGAGGTGTTTGGACTTCCAGGCACTTGCTTCTGGAGAGGATCAATGTCTGCTGGTGGCCGCTCTGCAGGCCCATGTGTCGCCCTGATCACTCAGCCTCCAGGGTCTGGGGCTGCACTGAGCCCTTCCACTTGCCTGGTTGACAAGCTGCTCATGGCAATGTCCGGCTGAGCTGAGACATCAGCTCCATCTAGGGAGTCACCAGCACTTGCCTCAGCTTATCACTTGCAGGACACTGGTGATCCAGATGGATGTGCCAAGCACTGCAATGGTTCTCCAAGTGGGGGGAAGGCAGCATCAGGACAGCTGCCTGGTCCACAGTCACAACCTCTGAGAGCTTGGAAGGAGAAGACAGTGGCGATCCAGCCAAGGCCAGGCCTGAAGACAGGGGTCCAGGCATCACTCCTCATTTCACTGCACCTCTGCTGTGCCCACCGCGGCATGACAGAGAGGAGGCATGTGTCCTAATGGCCAGATGGACGCACAGGTGAACTCCCTTTTGGCCTGTACCTTCTGTCTCTGTGACAAGGTCAGCCCTGTTCCAGATGATGGCAATGAGAAGGAAAGAAACACTCCCCAAATCAGGGCCTGCGCCACTCAGGGCATGCATTGGGGAACTGGTTCCTTCATGGTGTGGTTCCCGGAAGCAAACGATGAGTCAAGGATCTGAGTGCAAGTAATTTTGGGGAGGTGATCCCTGGAAGCACTGGCAGGGGTTGGGGAAATTAACAAGAGACAGAAGCCGGCACAGAGTACATGAATGGGCAGGTTATTGCCATGGGCAACTGCGGTTCACCCCTGCTGGGCAGGCCCCTCTGGGTGATGGAGGGAGAGCACGATCCCACCTGAGGGTGCAGAGCTGCTACCAATCCATCAACTCTCATTTGCCATTGGCAGAAGGTTGCTCCTAGGGACATGAATGCCCCAGCCCTTCTGGCCTGCCCTGGGCTCTAAGGGAGCACACTCTGGCAGCCAGGGAAAGGCCCACGGAGAAGCAGAGAGCAGCAGGAGACACCTTCATTGTATCGGAAACAGTGAGGACTGGGGCCAAGGGCAGGGCATTGGTGACGTCCACTACAGCGGCCAAGAGCTCTTTGGTGAAGGTATGTAGCTTCAGAGAGGGAAGGTCACAGGTGGCTGATCCATCACCGCAGAGGACGGGGCAAGGCATGAAGAGCTGAGCGGGGTCCTGAGGCCAGCCTCTGTGACAGACAGGAATATTGGACCCAACAAAAGGAAAACTGAGTCACTTATACTAGGGAACGAGGATGGCTGGTGGCAAGGTTAGGAGCAGGGAACTCAGACCTGCTGACTCCTGGACTACAGTGTTGCCTTCCACCTTCCCACAGGCATGCTCCCGCGTGGCTGGGTTGGCTGACCATACTGACAACATTGTCTGTAAAGGCCTCTGTTCACCTCATTAGCCCGGCTCCACTTGTGCATGGGTTTCAGTCCAGGCTGGCAAGGTCTTGGACAGGGGCTCAAGGGTGGAGCATAGTGTCTCTGAGTGGGTATGGGCAGCCATGCCAGTCAACTCATCAGCTGCCGACATCATCCCCCTGATGGTAAAAAGCTGGGCCGATGGGGACAGGGACATCCTCTCTGTCACGTGGAACCCAGAGGAGTTCCATTCCCTGGATCTGAAATGTTAACAAGTCCAGCCATGCACACAGAGGCAGAGCCATGCAGCAGCATCCTCCAGGAGGCACGAGGAGGCATGTCCACGGAACAGTCTCACTGGATGATGTGAGGTGGCAAATAACCTCCCAATGGCTCACTGGCTAAGGACAGCTATATGTCTGTGCCACAGGGTAACTGGATCCCAGCTATCTTTCTCCTTCCAAATGCTCAGAGGAAGATGCAACAAGATAAAAATTGATAGCACAGGCATCCCTTTCAGCTCCCGTCATTTTTCTTTGTTGCTAACTATACAGTTGCAATATCTCGCCATTAAGTCACTGGAATAAAAGATGCTAACTAGTATAGACTAGCATTAAAGGAAAGTTACACGTCTCAAAATAGCCTGGAGTTAAACTCCCCTCTGGGTCCTCCCCACCATTCTATGCAAAACAAAGAACTCTCTCACCCGAAAGAAAAAAAATGGACATTAAGTTTGATTTGCCCAGCTCCCTGCCAGTCCAGCCTCTGGCTGATCTCCAGAATTCCTTGTCCCAGCCATTTAAGAGATAACTACTCTGAACAACCTTGGAGACGAACAGGCCCCCTTAAGACTAGCTTTCCACATATATGTCTATATATACTTACTCTTTTCTTGGGTTAGTGCAGCAGCTCACTAATCTGACTGCTGCCCCTTCTCAACTCATTAAAGGTGATCTGTTCCTGTTAAGTGCTGGTCTAGTTCTTTTTCTGAACCTCGCCTTCTCTAACTCCGTACCCTACAAACATAGTGTCAGATCCATTTTTATTGACCATCCTCTTCTGCAGCTTTTCTTGAGAGATATGATGTTGATTTTTTTTATCTATCTCTATTTATCAAAATAAAGGGAAAAAAATCCTCATCTGTTTTCGACCAGAGTCAATAGAAGCATGTTTAGTAAAACCAATATAATACAGCACGGATGTCATTCTTTGATTTACTTTTTAAAAAGCTCCCATGTGATGGTATATCATCTTGAACTCCAGTGGAAGTAAGAAGGAAATAACACAGAGGCATCTGTGCAATGACCCTCAGTGGAGGGACCCCAAAATTCATGTCCTTTCTCCTGAGTCACATAGGTTCAATTGGGTGTTCCTAGTTACCAGGACCAAATCACTCACAGACTAAGTCACATTATACCATTAAGCCAATACCAGCAATATCACCAGGCTTCATATACATTTGTACCTTTTTGCCATCTATAATTGCATATTTTGTACCTTCTTTAAAGCAACAACAGGTACCCTGCCTACCTTATTAAATGTGAACAAAGCACATTAAGTCAAATATAATGATTTTAAAGAATACTTTTGAAGGTTCAGTTTATCAGAGATCATTACCTCTAAATCCCCCTGCAGAAATATCATTTTTGTTCCATATGGGCCACATTTATTTCCACACATCCCCAACCTCCCTTGCAGAAGGTTTTCAGCACAACACCTTGTGTTCATAAGGTAAGTGTGACATTCTAATTAGAAATCAAACATGGGTGGTGGAGCCTAAATGTGGAATTTAAATTCACTCAAGGTCCAAAAATATCCAACTGTTCCTATCTAAGATTCTTCCAGGTGCAAGGAAGTGATAAGGGCAGTTCAATTCCTCTAATGTGCCTTAAAGAAGAAATGGTAACATTTAAGGACTCCCATCTGGGAAAGGAAAGCCCAAATGTTCTGAATATCCAAGCCTGAACAGACTTCTCACGCTTTCTGGTGTTGGGACAACTCGTGCACATTTTGGGGAGTCCCCCACCCCTTCTGCTACTGTGTCTGCTCCTTAAACCAGGCAGGCACGGAGCCCTTTAGGTGGGAGTGTCTGGACTGCATGGGGTGGGGAAGGAAGTTGGTTGGTGGTGCCTGAGGTCCTTTTAGTGAAGGCACCCAACCCCCCGAGACAGTTCCTCTGATGTTGGTTCAGCCTGATGTTCTGAGGTCCCCAGCACCGGTAGGTCAATTCCTGCCCACAGGGCCCTACAGCCTCATGAGAAACCCCACCTGACCCTGCCCCCTGCACCACATTCCAGCCAGACTTCACTGCCCACAGTAGGCCTCCATTCTGTACCAGACTCTCCCTGCCCTGGCTTCGGCACATCTGTTCCCTCTACTGAGAACAATGCCCCCCCACCCCCACCCCCAGCCTCCTGCCTTTGCCTTTCTGTTTAAACATCACATCATCTGAGACACCTTCTAAATCTCCATTTGGGGATTAGGGTTCCCGCTGTATGCTCCTACAACATCCCCTCCTTCCTTCCTGACAGCTGTGTTGAGCTGTTGCTGTCAGACCTGAGCATGAGGAGGGGGAATCATGTCTGTCTAGGGTACCTTCCATCCCCAGCCCCTTAGAGCGTTTCTTAGATGACTCAACAACCGGAAGGAAGGAAGGAAGGAAGAACAAAACATTAAGACAGACAGATAGGTAGATGCCTCCTTGTCCACGGCCCCTGCTATGGTCTGAATGTGTCTCTCCCCGCCCCATCCCCAATTTCTATGTTAAAACAGCCCGCATGGTGATGGTATTAGGAGATGAGGTTTGAGTTGGGGGCGGGGGCATAATTAGGTCACGAGCACCCAGCTCTCATTCACACAATTACTGCCCTTCTTAAAAGAGGCCTGAGGGAGCTCCCCACTCCTTCCACTACATAAGCACACAGTGAGAGGTCGGCAGTCAGCAACAGGAAGGGGGTCCTCACCAGAACCAGAACATGTGATCTGGGCACCCTGATCACAGGTTCCCAGGCTCCAGGGCATGAGAAGTGAAGGTCAGCTGCTTACAAGCTGCTTGGTCTGTGGTGTTTTATTACAGCAACCCCAGTGACTGAGACAGATCCCGTGGGAGGGCTTGCCCAGCAGACTGCCCAGGCCATTAGACATGCTGAGAGTCTGCTTCTCTAAACAGGTGCTCAGCACCTGCCCCGCCGGCAGCCAGAGTGCGGCCAGGTCTCCCTCTTTAGGGATCACCTTGGTCCTCTGCTCCCGCTTCTGCTCGGACTCAGCTCATTCTCCGCCCAACTCAGGGCAATCAAGCATGGTCTGTGCTATGCCCTTGTATTTTTTTCTCTCTTGCTGGACCACTGTCTGCCCCGAGCTACTGCCCTGTCTATGCCCTGGCCAGCCATGAACCAGTGGGCTGCAGCTCCTGGGCCCTGTTTCCCTTCTCTTTCATCTAGGGGCTGTCGGGACTGGACAGGGGTGAAGGTGAAAAAGGGGTTCCTGCAAGGGACTGGGCAGGGTGGAGGTCTCAAGCAGTCCCTCCCCCTACTGCCCTGATCCATGGCATCCTCCTCTTCTGCCTCCACTGTGCGGCCCTAGGAGAGAAGCACGATGCCTGATTGCCTGTAGTCCCCGTTCAACCCTCATTGTCTCCTACTACGGTCACTGGGCTTGGTGCAGAGCTGCAGAGAGGGAGGGGGCCCAGGGTAGGGCAGGCAGCAGGTAGGAAAGTATAGGCCCTGAGCCCGGCATGTAGCTCCTCTCAAAAGACTGTATTCAAGGACCCAGTCATCCAATCTGGTTCTGATTCCACTAACTTTTCACATTCAAATTAAACACTGAGTCTGTTTTCCTCTGGAGAAGGAAATGGCAATCCACTCCAGTATTCTTGCCTAGAGAATCCTGTGGACAGAGCAGCCTGGTGGGCTGCTGTCCATGGGGTTGCACAGAGTCGGACACGACTGAAGCGACTTAGCATGCATGCATGCATTGGAGAAGGAAATGGCAACCCACTCCAGTATTCTTGCCTGGAGAATCCCAGGGACAGAGAAGCCTGGTGGGCTGCTGTCTATAGGGTCTCAGAGTCGGACATGACTGAAACGACTTAGTAGCAGCAGCTGCTTTCCTCTGACACGGGATGCACCATCCACTTTTAAAACTCAGAGACAGGGAGGGGCAGCTGCCACCTCCCGAGGCCTCACCACTAAGGATCACTCCAAGGGGGCGTTCAGGTGTGATGCAGCTGTGCACCCTCAGATCACCACCCCCCAAGCCACAAAGGCCATCTGTGAAGGTTCAGCCTCACCCCAGTCACCTGTGGGTGGCTGCCACCTCATTGGCTCTGCTTGCCCTGGTGTCTGGCACAGCTCTGGGGCACAGTGTCAGCCAGGCCCTTCTGTCCAGGGATACCTGGGGACCAAGTACACTCTGTAGCAGCCAGTGAGCCCCACCTGGAGAGTATCTAAGACACCAGCTCGTGGGGCCAGACGGCTCCCTCCCAGGGGAGACCAGCACGTGTGCTGGGGGCTGGGTGGGGGTGACGGAATGTGCCTCGCTGGGGTTTTCTTCCCCCAGACCTGTGAGCTCACTTGCCAGTGTGCAGTACCGTGAAAACAGAGGGTGTTGGGGGATTATTTAATTGAGTTCTGAATTTATGCTTGAGTTTCTGGAGAAGGAGAAAAAAAAAGACAACCCTCTTTAAACAAGTTCCAATGAAAGGTTATAAAACACAGATAATTTACATGTGGGAGCAGATGGCAGGCTGGGTGCTGTTCCAGGCAAACCATGTGTCCCCCGGCGGCTCTTTTTAATGGATACTCTGAGTTTATATGTGGTTTATAAACTCAAGGGCTGGTGACTTCTGCATGATTGACTGTAAGGCATAAAAATGCCCACAGTCGTGACCTTCATTTCTCCCGAGGAGGCCTTCCTCCATCCTCCTACTATAGTGGCACCCAGAGCCACTTCAGCCCATCAAGGCTCCCAAACCCTCGTCCACAGGCAGGTTCTGATGACAACCCGACCGAGACTCCACAGCGTTCTGCTGCTCCTGAGCTTGCTGCTGCTGTGTGCCCCAGCTCCCGGTCCACAGCCTCCCCCTCTCAAGTTGGCTTCATTCTTTTGAGAGGCCTTCACCCCATCTCCTGGCGCCCTGTATCAGGACAGCCTGGCCCTAACACACCATGCTGGCCTTCCCCTCCAGGGCCCTCCATCAGGGGAAGCCCTGGAACCGGGCCTCTCTCTGTGGCCTTCCCACTGCCCTGCCCTTCCCAGCACCCTCCACAGAGGTTTCCCGTTTCCAAGCAGAACGTGTCTGCGCATCACAGAGCACTCCCTCTGGCTGGGTCTGGTCCTCATTGGCTGTGTGGCCCAGCACGTCCCCCTCAACTCCTGGACCTTACTGTCTGGGTTCTCCAACCACCGGTGATTAGGCTGTGAGCAGAAGAGAGGAGTCAGGAGGTATGGCTGGGATAGCACAGGTCCACTGCATTCAGGTTAGGATGACCAAGTAGCTCATGTAGGGTGGGAGAGGAGAGAGGACTCCTATTACTCCTATTACAAAGGTGCATTTCCTTCTAACTTTGCAGGTCCAACCCAGATAGTTCACCCTGAGCTCCTCTGCCTGTGCCAAGGAGTCATCGTGTGGGCACCATGTTGACGGGGGGTGTGGTGGAGGGAGGAGGTGGAACAGTAATGGCCCAGGTACCAGGAGGACTTGGGTGCCACCATGTGACACGCCTCACCGAGGGGGTCAGCATCATCACCAGCCCATGGTGCAGAAACTGAGCCACAGAGCAACGGAAGGACTTGCCCAGGGCCACGTGGGGCCACCTAGAGCCCAAGTTCCCCATTAAACCATGGTGCCATTCTGCCTTTTCCCAAGGTGAACCTTTGCTTGATGTGTCAAAGCGGGACCAAACACATCTCCTGGAAATTTTTAAACCTGGAGCTCAAGAGAAGTACCCTGGCTGGCACAGAGGACAAGACAAGATGCCAGGCAAGATGGAGGGTCAGATTCCTGCAACTCAAACTGGATAAAGCTCACAGAAACACACAAAAAGCCACCATGTACACATGGTTATTATTTTTATATGTCATTTTAGTGCATGCTCTGTGTTTCTACCATTCTGGTGGAAGCTTCCCAATCTTTCAACAGAACTCCCCCACCACCACCCTTTTTTTTTCTTGGAACAGATGGCAAGATCTTTATTTCAAATAACTTCAACGAGGAAATTGTTATTTCTACCCCATGTCTGCATGTGCGAGTACACCACATTTCATATATTTGCATGAAAGGAGCTGTGTTTAGTCTTTGCTCACACTTTAGATGCCGAGAAGACACTTTAAATTAAGCACTCTCCGCAAACAGTGATCATAAAGTAGCGGGAAGATAACACCGCACTCATTTGCCCCTGCTGACACCATATGCCACTTCCCTCCCCAGGGCTGCCCTGCTGATGGCGCCTGTCGACTCTGTAATAGAGTCATGGCTTCCACACTTCTCACAGCACCCTCCGTCTTCTGCAAGGCGGACGACCTTCCTCAGTGACATGGGAGAGCACTGGGCCAGTGCCCACCCATCTGAAGGGGAGAGGCACCCAGGGCTGAACACCAGGTGCTTGGCTTCCTGCTCTACAAGCTGGGGAAGTGTGTGCAGGAGGCCTCTGCTGGCCTGTCCCCTTGGGACACTCCTGCCCCTAGAGCAGCACAGTGCTCACACCCTTGAGCACAGCCCCTCACAGAACACACTGGCAGGTGCCCCTCTGCCCCGGGGCTGACGGTGGGGTCACACCCAAGACCAGGGCCTCCCCACCACCACATCTTTCCTCAAAGGCTGGTGTTTCTCAGTCTCCTCCCAGTGGCATGGTCAGAGACACATCAACACCCTCATCTCCCCTGGGGGCTCACATGGTAATGAATCTGCCTGCAATGCAAGAGACCTGGGTTTGATCCCTGGGTTGGGAAGATTCCCTGGAGAAGGGCATGGCAACCCACTCCCGTATTCCTGCTCTGAGAATTCCATGGACAGAGGAACCTGGCGGGTGACAGTCCATGGGGTCGCACAGAGTCAGACATGACTGAGCGACTAACACTTTCACTTAGAGACAGAGGCTGAAGCTGACAGAGATGGCTGCTGACTCCCACGGTCAGATGTTCTTCAGCATTTCTCCAAGGGCGGCTCTGACCTCCCGCAGCATTTGTTAAAAAGTGTTCTGAATGGGATTCAGGATCCCAGGGTGCAGGCCCTGAATGACCCGTGTTCTGAACAAACACTCCGTGGATCAAGGTGCGCAAGACAGCTTGACAGCCACTGGCGGGGATAAGACTGGGATTGAAATTCAGGTTTCCATAGTCAGTGCTCTTTTTAAACCACAGCTGCCACCAGTGTTTCAGGTAATCGACTGACTAATTCACACCCAGATGTTTAATGGCCAACTGACTAATTCATTCTGGGGAGGTAATTCTGAGAATCGTTTGAACAGCTTTTCCCTCCCAGAGAACATTACCTTTTAATGGTGGCCTTTAGGCATACAGACAAACATTGAAAAAGGAATGGGGTCGGGGAGGGGCAGGGAGGTGATCCCTTGGCGTGTGTACCCTGTAGCATGCATTCAACACTGCTGCAATGGCACCCCACTCCAGTACTCTTGCATGGAAAATCCCATGGACAGAGGAGCCTGGTAGGCTGGGGTCCATGGGGTCGCTAAGAGTCATACACGACTGAGCAACTTCACTTTCACTTTTCACTTTCATGCCTTGGAGAAGGAAATGGCAACCCACTCCAGTGTTCTTGCCTGGAGAATCCCAGGGATGGCAGAGCCTGGTGGGCTGCCGTCTATGGGGTCGCACAGAGTCGGACACGACTGAAGCGACTTAGCAGCAGCAGCAGCACCTCACTGAAGCTCATGGCAGGCCTGGGGGGCAGAGGGGCTGTGCCTTTCCTCCACTCAGAACTACCCCAGTGCTTCACCCTATACTGGCCTCCCTCAGGAGCGGGGGGGGGGGGGCTGCCAGGACTGCACCATCCTGGCCAGTCAGTGGTGGGGGGAGCCCTGGGCTCTAGCCCTACCACTTCCACTTAGCCATCTGCACACACCTCGTGCAAGGGCTCCTGCACACTGAGCTCATGGGCTCAGGGGAGCCCTGAGAACCATCATCAGTCTTGTCCTTCTTTCATAATTCAGAAGAATCAGGGTTAAAAAAAGTGCATGAGCAATCGACATAATTTATATGCTGCAAGTGGACGAGCTGGCATCCTCTCGCATCATAAAGTTTAAATAACGGTGGTTTAACACCAGATGTAAGTGCAGCTGTCCTGAGTGGAACGCCATTAGCTCCATTACGACGGGAGACGGTGCTTCTCCCAGCTCAGCATCCCCAGGAAAACATCGCACCTGTCATCTCGGTGCCGCAAGCAGCTGACTTGACGCAGGGGTCTACAGCGCCTCTTCAGATCGCATCCATCAAGGATCTGGGGCATTCACAGGGGAGGGGAGGGTGGGCCGCAGACCAACCAGCAGAGAGGCCAGCCAGGCCAGCACTTAGTGCACGCTGGACAAGACCTGGACTCCAGGTATTCCCAGGTGACCTGGCTCTTCACACTGTTGGGCAGGGCAGCGGGCGTGGGCCAAGTGGAGGGAAAATGGAGAAGAGGGAAGGAGGGAGGAGGGAGGAGCATTAGGAAGGAAGGAGAAGCAGGGGAGTGGAACAGGGACAGAGAGGGAGACAGAGAGCCAGAGGGAGGCTAGGAAGGGGCCAAGGATGGAAGAGGTGGAGGAAAGGGAGCGAGGGGACTGTGGAAGGGGAGAGGCAGCTGTGGGCCTGAGCAACCTGGAGGAAGTCTGCCCCAGTCCCTGGCCACTGTTTCGGCAAAACCCCTCAAGGGCAGGTTGACTTGACCTGGGCAGGCAGATACTGTACACATGGACTCCTTCTACTAGTTTTCCATTCCAATCAAGAAATCTCTTGAGCCTACTACAGACAAAGAGAAAACTTGAGAATGTCAGCAGCAGTGAAGGGGGACAGGGCTCAAACACAGCTGTGGACAGAGCCACTGGCTGGGCTGTGGGTAACAGTGCCAGGCAAGAGCACTCCTCTTACAGACAAGACACCTGAGACCCAGAAAGGAAGGGGTTTCTCTGATGCCCTGGGGGACAATCCAGAAGGCAGCAGAATTGTCGGGGGCAGGCAGAAAAAGCGGACTTCTATCACTTTGGCAATGACACTGCTCTAACTCGTCACCATGGAAAGGGTGTGCTGCTTGATCACCAAGGAGCTGTGGGCACCAAGGTGGCTGCAGCCACAGAGAGAGGGCCACCTGTCCCGCTGTCTGCCTGCCCCATCACTTGCCCTGTTTCAGGAGGCATTGCGGGTGCAGACAGAAAAAGCACAGTCCCTCTTCCTCCAGAAGCCCACGCTTGGCTGGGAGGCAGACCTTTGGGGGTACCCGGGGCTTCCATGTGTTCCATGCATCAGCTGCAGGAGCACAGGGAATGGAGCCCCCAACCTCGCAGAGGGCACAGTGCAGGTCACAGGTGGCCCCTGACAACAGCCCGCAGGTTCCAGGCCAGTCTCACGTCAGTCCCCACCTAGAAGCCACAGCACACGCTGGGGACCACAGCCTGGGCGCAGCCTGTAGGTATGTACAAGCACCAGGGCTCAGAGCTGTGACTGGGCAGGTCATGACCCTCGCAGACCAAGGCTGCTGGGTGATGAGGCGTCAGCGGTCTGGAGGGTGAGCTGTTTGGCCAAGTGCCCCTTATAAATGCTCTGGCAGCATTGCTGAGCGTCTCAGTGGCCTGTCTGATTACCTGGGAAGAAGCTTGTCTAAGAAGATATAGGCTGCCCCGTTTCCATCATCCTTTGCTCATATCCCTCAAGTACCAAACCAAAGAACTGGATTTTTAAAAGATGACAAAGGTATTTGTGTTGCACCAAACAACAAGAGGGAAACAACAAAGGAATACTTAGTGGAAGCTACAGCTGGGAAAATTTTCCTGAGCTAAGAGATTTCTGTGCAGGCAATTTCTGTAGACAGTTCTCATTTAAATGGAAATTCCTCCTGAAACACAAACAACGGCTAACACACCCACTGCTTTACTGGGTGCCAGGCACTATTCTGAGAGGTCTGTGTGTATTAACTCACTTAATCCTCAGCTACCTTGTGAGGCACTTATTCCTACTACATGTGCTTTACCGACGAGGGTGGTGAGGCTGAGAAAAGTTGAGTAATTAGGCCAAGATTATTCAGCTTATAAAATCGCACAGCTGGGATTTAAACCTAGCCACAGTCTGGGTACAGAAACTACCATCTTAACCATGAATGTGCCAGGAATGGTAAATGATCCATAGAGAAAGTATTAAATTAACTGTCACAAGAATTGCTCACACTTCCAATGACCTCTGCAGGTAGTTTGGAGGGATTTATTTAGCTTTTGTGGACTTTGACATAGTTAGTTTTGGGGAGTTCATCTCAGAAAGGATTCAGAAAGGGACTTTTCCAACAGGGAGGAGTGGAAATGCTTTGCCATTTTGAGCTTCTAAGACCTTCTGACACAGAAAAAAAGGGGCTAGTGGTCTTTCACTGGGAAAGCAGGGCCCCAGGGGGCTGAGTGAGGTGCGCTGGTGCAGCTCTCACCCAGAGAGACCACATACAACACAGCTCTGTTGACCTCAGCCAGAAACCACACAGGCCGGGGAAAGCGTCCTCTATGGCAGGCTCACTCTGCACTGTCTCACTGAGTCACTGAATGCTCCCACAACCCTGGGATGCAGCCAAGGTGCAGAGGGGAAGTGACTTGTTGGGATGATGCAAATAATGCCTTGCCAACTTGGATACATGTCAGTGTCCACGAAAGCGCCCAGAGCACATACTCGCTCCAAAATGAATGGACGGATGAACAAGTGAATGAACAAATTCCTCCGGATCCAATGACAACAATGGCAGTGAGAAGGCAGAAAGGACACACAGTCTTTCTCTCTCCTGAAAGGAGGTCTCATTCATGAGAGGGAAGCGCTAGAGGTGAGGTGAGCCCAGCAATAGACACTCCCTGAAGACCCGGCTGATGACACCTTCTCCTCATCCCCATGGCCTCACTGTATACAGTTGTCGGATTATAACTTTCCAAGTTCACACACTGCGACTAGATGGACTCTGGAATGCACGCTTCCCCCCGCACCCCGGCAATGGCATCCATCCCTGGGAGCAGCTCCTGGCTGTGCCCAGTAGAGGCCTAACAGAGGGGACTGTGCTCCATCTCCTCTGGGCTGTCTTAGGGAATCAAAGCCTGATCCAGGTCAGACTCTGGGCTGACCCTAACCCTTGCCCAGCCCAGCCTGCCTCCTTGGAGAAAGAGATGGGAGAGAAGGAAGCAGCCATCTTCTCCACGGTCTCCCAGCCTGAGTCCACGGCTGGGAGCCACAGCATGCTCACAGGTGACAAAGGATGGTCCCCTCAGGGCCCACCATATGGAGCAACACAGTGCCCAGTAGGGGCCCTTGTGACTGATTATGGGAGAGAGGCCGGGTTGAGGGGGTGGGGGCTCGGAGTAGGGGAGGCCATCAACCCCAGAGCAGCGTTCTCATAGTTCTGAAAGTCACTGCAGCACTTCTGTCTTCCATAAGCAGTGGAAACAACAAAGCTGGGCAGAGATGAGGCATACTGTCAACACAGCAGCTGTCAGAAGAGAAGCATAAACCGTCCTCAGCAAGAGAAATATCACATTTCTCCCTCAATCAGCGAGTTTTAATTTATTTATCTAGCTGAGCCATGATGGATACAGTCTGCCCAAATATATTACATGGGGATAATGCAATCTCTTATCCAGAAAACCACCATATTATAGATACTATCAAGCTACTTCCTCAAAAGTGTTTGGTACCCTAGCAACCAAAAAAGAAAACAACTAAGACATAAAAATTGCATTGCATCTGCAATACTTTGTTGGAATTGGTTTTGCAATAAAGTGTGTATTGTAAAAACAAAGGTTTAATGATATATCAGTTTGGTGAAAATCTGATTACAAAGCAAAAACACATACATCTAAGTAAAGTTGCAGAGCTTTTCAAAATGAAGCTTGGTGAGGACATCCTGGGCAAGCTCCATCTGAAAGGGTACTGGATTTGGTTTCTCCTTAATGGTGGGTTGGCATCAATGAAATCCCTTCCTCCATGTCCAGCTCCACGAACGTCAGCCTGAATTTGAACTTGCAGCAGCAGTTACTGAGGTTGGTACACTTACAAAGAGGACAGATGGTTACTTGGACATACGAAACATTTGCCAAGACAGTAAGCTCCCTCTGCCCTCAGAGGTGGCATTGAATAGAGCCTGGGAACCTGGGGAGGTCCCGGCAAGGCAGCCGCCACCGCTTATGATGAACAGCCATCTGTATCCTGCTGACCGGCCTCTGACTGTTATGATGCCACACGGTCTGCCGGTTGCTGGCAGGGGTGGGAAGTCTTTTGTTCAGTGCCCTCGGTCCCTTGGCTGCTGGACTGAGCCTGCCATTGCTGAGACCCCAAGATACGTGAGCTGAAAAGGACTCTGTCCTGCCACTGGGCCCTTCTCGTGGCCTTCTGCTCTGCTGCCCGTCTCCTCCACAGGCTGCAGCACCTGGCGAGAGGACTGCATCTTATCTCACTCTGAGTCCCACTCTGGCGGCGCAGAGCTTGGCATGGTCTTGGCCTCACACCATGTGAGCTGTTAAATGCCCGAGTGGCAGGCTCCATACCAAGGGAGGAGTGCACAGAGGTGAACAAGAGACGCCCTGCTTGGAGAAGCTTCCAGCACAAGCGCGGAGGGGGAGAGAGAGGCGCCCACGGCACGCCCAGCAGTTTCCCCATTTGGCTCTCCCTCCTCTTACTTCCTTCACGTTCCCAGGCTCCTCATCTGGGTACGTTCTCATTTTTCTGCTACAAAGAAAGAATACACTCATTATATTAAAATGCCAGGCATAGGACCCTGAGAAGTGTTTTTATTTCCTAAGAAGATAATAGGCAGGGAATATTTAACCTAAAAGAGTGAATGGGAGTGTGGCAGGTACCATGCCCCCTGGGTGGAGGTGATGCACTGCAGCTGCCACTGCTAACACAGCAAAAGATGAAAGAAACTGGTTTTTAAACATGTATGTACATGCACCTTACTGATTCTATTTCTTAACCCACATGGATTGCCTTTTCAAATAAATTCGCCCTTTTTGAAAGGGTCAAGCATACAGCCTTCACCAGCAAAGGCTGAGGGCAGAAAGAAATCTAGAGGGCAAGAACAGAGAAAAATCTCAGAGGTGGCTTATTTCAGGTAGAGACCAGACCACGGAGGCTTCCATAGCATGAGATGATATTAAAGGTCTTGGGAGAGAAGAGAAAAGATGAAAATCAGAAAGGTGATGGATCTATAGACAAGACTCCTAGCCTCCAGCCTGTGGACAGGGCTTCCTGGGCAGGCAGTCCCTGCTCAGTGAAAATCTATGTTAGCCCCCAACCCCTGGGCAAGAAGGAGAGCCTCGAGGCTGGGCAGCATCCAAAGGCTGTGGAGTGAAGTCCTCAGAGGGCCTGGTCAGCCAGCCCTTCTCCTCAGACCCCAGCCCTCCTGGGGTCTTGCCATCAGCAAGCCCTGCAGGTGCCCTTGGTGTGTTAGGGGCTGTTCTGGCAACAGTGACTTTAGTCGCTTGGGTATTTCCTGCAAAGAGCCTGAGGCTTTTCATTGAGTGAATCAGGCTTTCAGAGCTGACTTATGGATTTCATTATAACCCTGGGGGTCCTCAGGGGAGCTCCGCAAAGCCACTCTGTAGCTTTGACTTCTGCTTTACATCTGGAGCACACCATTCACACACGTGTGTGCATACTAGAGACCAAATGTCCCAGCGGGTGGAAATGAAGTCCTTTGGCTGTGAAGTCGAGTTCAGCTTACAAATGTGGATGGCCAGCTGGTTCCTTGCCTCCCAAACACTGTCTGAGGCCCAGAGGTGGGCTTCCCCTGATCAGGCCGACGGCCCTTGGTTGTCACTGACACTTTGGGTTAGGACCCAAGAGTAGGAAGCTTTCTTTTTTCCCTAGAAAGACTTATCAAAGATCAAGACACAGCATCACACAAAGTTTTGCTTTAAAGAAACAACACTTCAGCACAAGTTAACAAAACATGAGGTCTTCTTCACCAGCTCTGGCCCAGCACAGGGACAAGGCCCCATTGTACCCAACCCGTGACACTACAGGTTCTAAGTGGAGATGGGCCCAAAGGATACCCACCCTCTGCTCATCTGCCCACCTCTGGATCCATTTCCATCCTGAAGACTTCCTGTTTTTGCTCTTCGGATGTCTGCATAGTGCGGAACTCGTTGACAGGTCTCATGAAATAGGCCTGGAGAGATGCCATTTTATAGACCTTAGCCATGCTGGAGCTAAATGCACTGGGTGGAATTTACAATCTACAATTTTCTGTAACATTCTTCCCAGGGTGGGGAGATACAGAAGGAACAAAAAGAAGAAGAAGAAGAAGAAGAAGAAAAAACAAGAAAGCTAAGAGAAAGAACTATAATTTCAAATTCATTCATGATTTATTGGTTCCCTCCCTGCGGCTGCAGGGGAATCTGAACTCCACTGCAGGATGGCCTGGCTATGCGATGCTGCAGGCCACGGAGCAAACAGCTTGGGTGATGTTAACCCCTCCTGTGCTGGCAGCCTCCAGCCCTCACACTACTGCTACCCAGCCTGGCATCTGCTTGATCTCAGCAACCAGGTGGGACATCACAGTCCTCCTGGGGCATGCAGGTGGGCACACCTGACTCAGAGAGACCCACTCCAGTCCCCGCACAGACAAAATTCTCTGGAGCCAAAATGAAACAGAACAGGTTTTGAAATCTGTGTCCTTTCCACTTCTGCTGCTTTCTCCTTTATCCAGTGCCTTCCCTTTGAAATGAGGCAAAGCCCTGAAGGGAGGCGAGACAGCAGTGCAAAGGAGCCTTTCAGAAACGTCAGTTTCCACGTTTGTGAGCCAGGGCAGCAGGGCCAATCAAATGTTCCGTGGCCGCCTGTGTTGCAGGCGCCAGTGGGTTCCATCTACAAAGGCACCATCAGCATCTCAAGTCTGCACTGCCCCACACGGTTTATAAAAGCCCTTCCCCATACATTTCCCCATTCATTTCCCCATTCAATCGGCTTCTGCCATTTAATCAAAGATCCTTTGACTTCCAGAAAGAAAAGGGGGCACAGCGACCTTGGAAGGAGTGGACAAAGCCATTAATCAATGGTCTCTGCAAGCAAGGCGAGGCCATTTGAAGAGCTTGAGCATCAGGTTCCAATTAGTGCATAAGACTGAGTCCAGGGATGAAGGAGTTAATGCCAGTGTCACCAGGCCAAAGCAACACAGGAAAATTCATTCGCACGGTCTGGCCTTCGACAAGCATCCATCTATCTATATGTTCAGCTGAGCTCCCCCATCCCATTCTGCACGGTGAACAGTCATTGTTTAAAAATGTCACGATAATAATCAGCTTTTGCGGCAAAGATATGAAAAATGTATTGCAAGATCAAAAGGGTGATATTGTCTTCCAGCAGATTACACATTCCGCCCAGAGAAAGGCTAATCTGATGTCCTCAGAGAGGAAATAGGTAAACATTTTCAACATTATCGCCATCTGTGTTCCATTTCTTTGGGTCTGCTCAAGAAAACAGTTATTTATGTATAAATAAAAAAGAATGATTTTTGTCCTTAAGAAAATAGTAATGGAAGCCTTGAAATACCTGTTTTGGGTTTTACAATCTCAGCCAGTATATCCGGGAAGAAACATGCATACGTCCCCCAACCTTCTTGGAGAAGAGATAGCTACCCTCCTCCCATTTCCACTGTGTCTGCACCCCAGCCTGAAATGAGTCTTAGAATTGGCCAAGGTCACGTCCCACTCCACACAGCTCACACAGTGAGAAATAGGCTCTCCAGATGGCAGCTCCGTAGAGATGCCCTGGGGCTGGAATCCCTGCCTCTCTGCACTCGGCAAGACTTCTGTCCTGAGTCTGACCCCACCTGTGAAATGGGGATAACCCAGCCTCAGGGGTGTGCCCTGGGATGATGGGCAACTGCTGGCCACTTACAAGGCCCTCACAGACTGTCATTAAACCCAGGATGGGATGAGCGAGGGAAGAGTGCAGCGCTTTGAAACCTGCCTCTTTTTAGTTGACTTCAGCAGGTGTTTCCCAAACAACCTGCTGCATGCTTAGGTCTTGGCCAGCCTCCTGGGAATGACACGAAACAGCCCGATGGAGCACCTGGCCATCTACAAAGTGGAAGGAGGGGATGAAGGGCAGGTTCGCACACTGCCGCCTTCTCGTGGGGGCTGGCGGGGAGAACCAGAGGGAAAGCGAGGTGTCCTAGCTTCTCTGCCTTAAAAGTGGGCTGCTGCTGACGGACAGCTCCGACCTCAGCTTCTCCAAGGGGCAGGGCATTGTCATCTCCCCTTTCTCCAACAGACCCATGGGTTTAGCCCTCCAAGGGACCTTTCAGCCAGCAGGCTTCCAGAAACAGAGGATTTCACTGCTTTCACACTTTCCCTGGGCCTGAGAGACTAACAAAAAGGGCACACATGTTAACTCTAAAGCTGAAAACAAGGAGCAAGGCAAACTCACCAAGTGCTCTCAAGTCCTTTCCCACCACCCTGGATCCAGGGAAGGGGTGAGAAGCCCATCAGCCACCACCCTGCCAAGAGCCTGCCCTTGGAATGAATACCATCACAGAAGCCACTCAATCCTTGGGACTGTCAAATGTAATTAGAATTAGACCTTTGAATTCTAGCTTTTAAAGAAACATCTGTCTGGAATTTCAAGTACAAGTTTAAAATTGTGTTATTTTTAAAACATTGCTTTGCTCTTAGAAATCTATAAGCTTGAGTAAATTCAATCAATAGATACTATCAAACATCTGCTGAGGGGACTGTAGAGAATTGAAAACAAAACAAAAAATAGCTCTTGTCCCCAAGCAGTGTCATCTGAGGCAAAGGGTTTCAGACAGAAGAGGAAAGAGACGTGTGGGTTCCCAGTGTCCGAGGCCACCTCTCAGACAGAGGGCATGGGGAATCCATGAGGGGCCATGCCTGCCCGAATGCCAGCCTAAGCTCTGTGCTATGAGATGTTTTGGCATTTGTTTCTTGTCTTACCCTCAATGGGCTATGGGCCATGCACACTTGGTGGCTGAACTATGTTTCTGGATGACCACCTTCCCCTTCCTTCATCAAGGACGCTCTCCTTCCCCATTACGGAGCAAGTTCTCTACCACAGTCAACCAGGGCATCCACAAAGCTGCAGGGGGTGACAGCAGCCCCCTGGCGTGGAGCTCTGCAGCCCCCACAGGCTCTTAGAGGCACAGCCTGGGGCCCCCACACAGTCTCAATTCTGCTCTCCTGCTATTTCCATCTCCGTTACTTTGACCTTGCTGTTCTTTCTCACAGGAACACATATTTCTGCTCTCTTCATCCTGTCTGTGAGCTCCATGGTGTTATTCCTAAAGAAGTTAATAGCAGTCCTAAGGCTCATCTTTACTTAATGAAGTGCTATTGGCTCAGTCGTGTCTGACTCTTTGCGATTCCCATGGACTATAGCCCTCCAGACTCTTCTGTCCATGGAATTCTTTAGGCGAGAACACTGGAGTGGGTAGCCATTCCCTTCTCCAAGGGATCTTCCCGACCCATGGATTGAACCTGGGTCTCCTGCATTGTAGGCAGATTCTTTACCGTCCGAGCCACTAGGGAAGTCCCTTAATAAAGAAGGAACAGGACATATTTTCTACTGAAACTGGGGAAAACCAGACATCCAATAGGACCCGACACAACTTGGAAGACCCCAAATATATTTGATCGTCTCTTTGCAAGCTTCCCACAGGCCATCTTCACTGGGTCAGGGCAGGACTAGGTTCTAGTCTCATTGGCTGTGTGACCTCCAGTCAAGCACCTCACCTCTCCGAACCTCAGTTTCCTCATCTGACAAACGAGGGCTGGAACTCAGCTATCACTCAACCCCTTCCCATGCTTAGCTTGTCACCTTCCTTCATGTTATACCAAGTAAGGGAAAAAATATTTTTCTCTTCAGTTTTATTGTTTTACTTATAAAACTGGGGTCTCTAACATTAACCACGTATGTATGGTATTTTTAGCTACATCAAGGGTTAAATAAAGTTCTGGAGACTTGTCTATAAATCACCCTCCATTCTGGGGAATATGTCTGTGGAAAAAATGCATTTTAGTTTGCAAAGGTCCAAACAACGGCCTCACGCCAGACGCCAGACTGCTGGGAACAAAACCCTCTTGTGAATTGTGGATGGCTTGCAAAATCACTTACTCAAATTCCATCTGTTGACACCGCTCTGCTATTAAAAAGTTCCAATCTAAAGGGAAAATGCCATAACTAGTGTGGGTTTCAATCCCATGTCTCAATATTGGGAACTGCCATCCATCCTCCTCTGTCATAACAGACTGATTGCCTTCAGAAGTGGTTCTTTAGGAACAATGGGTGATTCTTTCATTCTCAGCAGTTTGGTCTCTTGCAAGGGACTTAATTCAATTCCTAAGTAGTTTACTGGGGCATTTACAGATTCCCTGTCCCACATCCCAGCTCCACAGTGTAATCTCCCAGTTTTCACCCACCAATGTTTGCTGCCACATATCTGTCCTTGAGATATCTTAGGATGAATGCACATTTGATGTTTGATGTTTTTCCCCAGAACCAAAAAAATTTCCAAGTTTTCAAAGAAATTATACTGCAGTTACAGGCTACAGGCCCTGTGGGTGACTAACAAGACAAATGGGGAGTTCACATATATCACACTAGTGCCCTTGGGGATGGGCGGGTGCTCACCCCTGTTCACTAGTGTGCTATTCATACCTAAGGATTTTATAACATTCAGGTGATTTACTGTGTCATCTGATCAGCCTGGGTAAAAAAAAAAAGAAAATCTCATCAATTTTCCTCATCAAATGACCTAGGGTCAAATAAGGAAATAACTATACATTCCCACAACCACACCTCAGAACCTTCCAGCTCTCAGTGAGAATGAGGAAAGGTCTAGGCCTATGCAGGTTTAGAGGGTGAGTCCTGCTAAGCACAAAACCCTTGGCCAGCTACCCTATGAGCAGATGATGGTCTCAGGCAATAACAGGGGCATATACGTTCACAGGGTTTCCCTGGTGGCTCAGAGGTTAACACGTCTGCCTCCAATGCGGGAGACCCGGGTTCAATCCCTGGGTCGGGAAGATCCCCTGGAGAAGGAAATGGTAACCCACTCCAGTATTCTTGCCTGGAGAATGGATGGAGAAGCCTGGTAGGCTACAGTCCACGGGGTCGCAAAGAGTCGGACACGACTGAGTGACTGAACAGAACAGAACAGATACTTTCACAACCACCTGGCCTCGTCCTGAGTTATTCAAAGGTGTCATCCAAGCAGGGGATGGTGAGCATGGAGAAGTGTAGACACAGCTCCTCACAGCCACCTCCTCACTGGGGCCAGCCAGCCAGCGACATCTGCCCCTGTGACATCCCCTCCTGTCTCTGAGGGTCTGGGAGCAGATGGAACTGTCTCAGAGTGAAAGCTGCCCAGGTGAGGGGCTGACCAGGTGCTCACGCAGAGGCCTGGCACACGCCACCCAGAGGGACAATGCCCAGGACCCTGGCACTTGCTTCTCCCCAATACTCTGGAGGGTCCCCTACAAAGCACTGCACCCCATAGCTGCCAGGATTCACCTTCCCTTCCTCCCTCACTCCTTACTTAGCTTCTAGTTTATGAACACTCTGCTCTGCAGCTCAGAATTCCATTCCCACCTCAAGTGGTCTCCATTTAGCACGTGTGAGGGTGGGATGATTGACTCTCTCACTTTCTTTTCACTCCAAATGATTCAAGACGGTCATGAAATTCTATTTCCATGCCAATGACTGGCTCAGACGGGGCCATATATTCCACTTCAGTCAATGAAGTATCAGGGGTAGTCTTCCAGGCCTTACTGATGGTTGGAGCCTAGAGAAGCCCTACCCACGGATAGCTGTGAAAATATCTTTCCAGGTGCTTGAGCCACTTTGAGTGAAGCTATCTGCAACCTGAGAGACCAGGGGCTCAGGGATGGGAGACACACCCTTGGGAGCCTTTACTCTTCTGAAGCTCACAAGCCAGCAGGGTCTGGCTTCCACTTCTTTCCAGAGCCTGGCTGAGGAAGTCACATGAAGTTCCTTCTAGATCTCAGGAGTTAAACCATTTTTACTATGTGTGGAGCGCCTATGAGAACTCACAACAGCCGATGGCCATTCTGGCATCCTTAGTAACCAGGTGCTGGGCCTCACGGGTCAGTCTCCAGTCTGTGAGCACCTGGTGACAAAGGCTTGACCACATTTTGGTCAGGTTCCTTGCGTCCTCTTCTCCACCAGACCTAGGCTTTCGCCTGCTGAGCCCAGTGTGAGGAAAAAATCCTACTAAGCCAGTTAATCCAGAATCTCCCAACTCTTGATAGTCTTTCAAGTTCCTGTCCCTCCATGTCCTTGATACCTAACCAAGGTCCCCTCAGTGATTTCCCATGCCCTCCCTCATTCTGCCTGCTGGCTATAAATTCTAGCCTGTCACTGTTGATTTGAAGTTGAGCTGACTCTCTCCTCTACTGCAAGAGTCTAAAAAAATTTTATTTAAACTTTATACATTTTCTTTTTTTCTGTTCTATGCTCTTCTTTTATTTTCTTCATTTGAGGTATAGTTAATGTAAATTATAAAAGTTACAGGTGTATAACAGTGATTCACAATTTTTTAAAATTATACCCCATTTACCATCATTATAAAATAACTGACTTTATTCTTTGTGTTATACAATATATCCTTGTAGCTTATTTTATACCCTAAGAGTTTGTACTTAATCCCCTACCCACTATTGTCTCTCTGTTTCCCTCTCCCCACTGATAACCACTGTGTGTACATTACATCTGTGAGTCTGTTTCTTTTTTGTTGCATTCACGAGTTTTTTTGTATTTTCTTAGACTGGTGATATCATACAGTATTTGCCTTTCTCTGTCTGATTTATTTCACTTAGCATAATACCCTCCAAGTCCATCCATGTTGTTACAAGTGGAAAATTTCATACTTTTTTATGGCTGAGTAGTATTCCTATGTGTGTATGTGTGTGTGTATCAACAGTCTTGAATAAAATCTTTCTTGCTGTGAGAGTAATTTCTTCTGACACTACCCATCATCCCTCCTCGGCAGTCTAGGCTTTGCTTTCAGATGGTTCGTGCCCAGGCAACAACACTTGGGAAGAGACCTGTCACTCAAAGCACCGTCTCCTCTCACATCTCATCCCAGCATCTCAACCTCCTGGCACAAAATCTTTACATAATTAGGAAACAGATCTTTCCATACCATGAGGATTTAGGTCAAAAGTGCAAATATCCCGTGTCAAGGAGTTTGACTTAACACATACCAAGGTTGTAAATAGTTGATACCTTTTGCTGAGAGCAAATGATAACAGAATGAATACTAACGGCTGCCCACAAGGCTAAATAAATCAGGATGTTGAGCATCTGAAGGCAGCTAAGAGGACAGAAAGGACAAAAACGGCAGGTGGAGGCTGATGAGGCAGGGACCGAACTGCATTACCAACTTGCTGCAGGGACAGCCCCATTCAAAGGAATGCACCAGACAGTTCCACCACATCTGCACTGAGTCTCCATCCTAAATTCAGTTCACTTGGCTCCCTGTGGGACAGACACTGAATGGGGAGTGTCATAATCGCCTCAAGTCTCTAGGGCCTCCCCAGATGTCCTCTGCAGAAACTCTGCTCTTGGCGGCACCACGCACTCGCATCAGGGATGTTAAAGCACCCACCTCCCCTCCCCAGCAGCACAGCACAGGCACCGAGCCTGCCTCAGCCACATTCGGGCATCTGAGTCTCGGCTCCCGAACAGCCCAAGTTACCGGCTTCGGGGCAGCTGCATTTCCCCAGTGACAAACCATTCTTCTCTATGTAGACTCCACATGTAGGATTTTCTATTTAAATAATGAGAAAGACAGTCCCACCCCTACCACCAAATAGCCTGAAAAAGAAACCATACTGAGCTTAAAATGTTCAAGTGGTCCAAAGGAGACAGTGCTCTCTCTCTCAGAAGAAAATGATTCACTGTAGTTTTACAGCAGAGCATCACCAGCCTGGTGGGTATGTTCCTTGGACTGCTGTGGAGGAAGCACCGGCGACCTTCCCTCCTCTCCTCTGCTCAGAAGCCCCTTTTTCGAGGGGGACAGTGTCTCAGACCCCAAAGACAGAGAGCAATTGAGGTAATGAAACAGCAGCGCGAGCCTGTACTTCAGGGCTGGGAGCCTGGAGATAGGTCACCCCAACAGCACATGATCCCCAACAGCAGGTTTGATGGGGGAGAACTCTCAAAGGTGGCGTGAAAAAGAAGGCCATTTTCTTATGTTTTATGCTTTTCCTATGAAATCTTGCTGAGTAAACGAGTAAGCTAAATAGAACCTTTCCAGGGCCCGCCTTCACCTGGACGGTCCGTGTAGTGAAGTACACCTGTAGGCATTTCCCTTGTCCTGGGTGAAAGGCCCATTGCCCACAGAGCAGTTGGCTGTTTCACTGCCAGCCCCGACAGGTGCCACCGTGCCTGTCCTGACCTTTGTCCTGCCTGTTTCCACCTATGCCCTCTAGCAAGCATAACCACTCCACTTCCCATTCATCTATCAAAGCTGGGTTCCAGTTCAGGCTGCTTCTCAAAGCTGTTCCTGTGTGGCTCAGCCCACATCCCTCTCCTCTGAGTGCCTCGAGGCCCCAGGACTGCTCCACATGGACAAGGGGGCACCCTGTGCTGTCTGATATAGTCTCTGTTACCTCCTGAGTGCTGTGTTCTCCCCAATACGGAGTGAGTTTCCTGAGGGCAGCCCTATGCCACTTGTCCTGTGAGGGCCCCGATGGTGCTAAGCACAGGGTCGGGGCTTGAGCCTGGAGAGCAGTGGTGGTTGGGGAGGTACAAACTAGCAGGGGCAGAGAGCCAGAGCCCTCAGGTGCACGTGACCAAGCATCAGTCTGTTCCTGCTCTGGGAAGGGGACAGTGAGATCACACCCACTGGGAGCCAAGGCAGCAGCCTAGTGGGCTCGGAGAAGGTGCCATGGCTGCTCCAGGGAGCATATCATCTCCAGCCAGGCCTCAGCACAAGGCCGGACACACAGGCTCGGCTGTGTGACAGCCCCAGTGTGAACTGAACAAACGACAACGCCTCTGCTGAAGTGGGGAGGAAAAAAGCCTTACTGATGCCTCTGACGGAGTGGCACGCAGACAAGCATGACTAAAATACATCCTGCTCGGGAAGTGGTATTTCCAAGTAATTACATCAATGGTCAAAGATGCATGGTAGCTTTGAAGACGTGGGATCAGGATATGTTTCTGCAGAGGCAGGAGAAGCAGATCAAAGAAAAGAGCGGGGAGGCAGACGAACCCGTGGATGGGTTTCCAAGAGGCCAGATCTGGGGCCTGACAGAGAGAAGAGGATGGATGTGATTCAAATTTCTGCCACTTAAAATTCATCTCCAGTGACCACTGGAATCTCTTGGGCGTGAGTCCAAACCTTCCCTGGCATACGAATCTCCAGGGGTGCTCGCTTAAAATGCCCCTCCCAGACTCCCCCACCCCAGAGACTCTGATTCAGCAGGGCTGGGTAGGGCCCCAGAAGCCGACTTCTAAGAAACCCTCCCAGTAACCGTGGTGCAGATGGTCTACGTCCTTGGTTTGAGAACCCCTGAGTCCTGAGAACAGACCTTGTGGCTGTATCCTCCTCTATTTTCCCAGCACACAATCAAGGAGAACTTTAGATGGACAGGTGTTTCTGTGTTTCAGGATCTTCCCGTAGGGACACAGAGTGAGCGGCTAGCTTGTCCTGAGACCAGACCTCCACCCCTACACCAACCTGGTTCCAGTGCTTATGGGAGAAGCAGAGGCAGGGTTTGCTCAGTGTTTAGGGAGAAAGGCTGATTTGTGAACTTAACTTGGTTCAGAGTAGAAGGAAATAGGACACAGCCTCTGTGAAACAGCTGACCCATTCTTTGAATACATTTCTCACCATATTCTGCTCCCCACAAAGAAGTGGGTGGTGCCCAGTGGAGAACAGAGTCCTCAATTGAATCCATCCCTCTCTCTCTCTCTTCCCCTGGGTTAGTTCTTGATTTTGAGTCGTGCTGAGGTGGAAGAACTTGGGACGAGAGCCTTTACCAATCCTCAGGGCTACTCATTAATCTACTGTCCATCCATCTACCCATCTCTCCATCTGACACGTATTGAATTCTCTCTGAGTAATAGGTCTCTCGCCACATTCCAGGAGCAGAAAGTGAACAAGGCAAGGCCCCTGCTCTCTTAGCTGCACACAAGCTGGTGAGAACAACAGAGAGACAAACGGACGCAACACAGCACAGGCGTGAGACGGGTCCCGGGCCCAGCACAGCACGAAAGAGAAAGTGCCTAACTCCTCCCACTGTGTTAGGAAAGATTCGCAAGGCAAGGACGCCAGGCCTGAAGGCTGAGGAACGGGGAGTGGTCTATGGGCAGAGTGCGTATATACGTGCATGTGTGCATGAGTGTGCCTGAGAATGTGCGTGAGTAGCACACCCCACTGGGGCAGAGGAAGAGCAGCGTGAGGCATAAAGCAAAGGCAGAATGAATCACGGTGATGCTCAAGGTCTGCAGGCAGGCTGGGCCTAGGTGGAGGCTGGTCCTCCACCTCCCCAGTGCTAAGGGTTGCCTGGTGTCCTATAAGAAGCCACAAAGCTGTTTGTGTGCTCAGTCATTTCCGACTCTTTGAGACCCCATGGACTATAGCCCACTGGGCTCCTCTGTCCATGGGATTCTCCAGGCAAGAATACTGGAGTAGGTTGCCGTTTCCTTCTCCAGGGGATCTTCCCCACCCAGGGATCGAACCTGCGTCTCTTGCATCTCCTGCTTTGGCAAGCGGGTGCTTTACCACCGCACCACCTGGGAAGCCCCACAATGCTGTTCAGAAGTGTTTGTGTTGCTTGTGTTTCAGGCAGCCCCCTTGGTAGCTGTGAGTGTGATGGCTGGAAAGCAGGCAGGGAGCCTACTTGGCAGCGACTCTAGTGATCCTGACTGCAAAGGGTGGGCCTGGGCCCACAGTGATGACAGGGATGGGCGAGAGGACACAGCATCCACAGACCTTGCTGGGGCCAGAGGGCAGGGGGTGGGAGTCCAGGATGGCCCCCTGCCTCAACAGGACCCTGAGTACAGAGTCAGCTAGCAGAGTAGAGACTCCCCTGACCTCTTCCCACGCGGCACACTGCTTGCCCACAAAGGTCCCACCCTCCTCAGCGCCTGGTCCCTTAGGCCTCCCTGGTGCCTGTCTGCTTAGACACTGCTGGCTATGAACTAAATGCTCCTGAAACATTTCTTATACACCGCAGACGTTTTTCTACCCTGAAACACTCGGGTGGCTTAATTTGTTTTCTGAAATAACAAAAGCAATTAGACTAATTGCCTTCAGAATGGGGCACTCATAGGGAACAGCCTCCATACCGCACAGCCTGCGCCTGGCACACTGCTTCTGGGTCCATCATTTATGGAGCAATCTGCCTGTCCTGTCACAGGAAGGTGCCTCAGCATGGGAAAGGTATGCTTGGTGCCAGGCATCACACTTCGCAGCCCTTTAGCAACTCCTACTGGAAGTTGAAGATAAAGAGATTACTTCCCGCCCCCGTGAGCCAGGAGCTGCACTCACCCCTCCAGCTCATTACCTCCTCAGGGTCACATGGGTGTCACTGCTCCACAGCATCACCTACGGATTACAGTCGAGTCAGGAGATCTGCCAGGAAGATCAGTCGAAGGAAAAGACATCAACCCACAACCCAAATGCTGGGCTGAGACCCACTCATGCTGAGCAACTGCTCCCTTGTTCCCTCATCTGCACATCAAAACTTTGCTGAGCACAACTGCCCCAGACACCATGAAGGCTGAGTATACCCTGGAGGAACAAACCAGCATGATTCCTGCCCTTTGGGTACTTGGGGTCCAGCGTACCACCTATCAATAGACTAGAAAATAAAATATCACAATAAAAAAACACTTGTATGTAAATAAGAATTGGGATAGGGTTGTGCAGAAAATGAAACAGACACAGGACAAGAAAATAATGAGTGAGAGAAACCAACTTAGAGGGAGCAGACCCTGAGCAGGGCCTAAGGCTGAGAAAAGGGGTGCCATGTGGAGGGCTGGGGGCAGGGTGAGCATGGCTCCTTGGAGGAGGTCAGAGTGGCTGGAGCCAGAGACAGAGGAGATGAGAATGTGCCAAGGTTTGGGAGGTGGGAAGACGCTAGTTCATGTAGACAGGCCTGGTGGGGAACTGGATGTTACTGAAAGGGTGATGGGAGACATGAGATGGAATTTCTCCACCGGGAAGATGGGCTGTGGGTAAGAATGGAAGAAGGGAGACCAGGATAGAGGGGCTTAGAGTCTTTACTTGTCTAGATGGTGGCACTGAGGGTGGGGATATGGGCAGATTGGAGGTGCAAACACAGAAGGCAAAGCCAAGGGGACATGAAGATGGGAACGGGAGGAATGATAGACAACTCAGTCTTCCATTTAACAAGCGGGTGGATGTTAGTGCTATTCCCAGAGGTGGGCATGACCAGAGAAGGAGCAGATACTTCTGAGGGCTGGCAGAGGGACTGTAACTGTTTCACCTTGGGCATGTTTAGCTTGAGATGCCAAGTGCTAACACCAGAGGCCAGATCTTCCAAACAGGTTAGAAACAGAGGAAGAGGCTTCAAAATGACAGCGGTAGCTGCACCGTTTATTCCCTTCTCCTCCTGAGACTCAAAAAAACCTTTAAAGAATAAATCACCAAGATGAAGAGAACCCTCAGTGAGCAAAGGATTTAAAGACACTCGGTGAAGAACATTCACTGGTGAGCAGGACAGAAGGCACCTCAGCCCACAGCCTGGAACCTGTGCAGAAGAGGCAGCAGCTGTACGACCCCTGCCCCAGAGGCAGGGCTGAGATGGGCAGGGGAAATTGCAACTGTTTGTCCAGGAAATACCCTCATTTGGAAAAACACCCAGAGGGCTCTTCTCTAAAGAAATGGAATGAACTGCCTGAGGAGAACCACGGCAGTTACCGTGGGTGTTGGCGCCCTCCCCATTTGGCACTTTGGCCACGCAACACGATGTATGGCTTGCAGCCTGTTCATCCTCAAGTGGAACCCCAGCTGACAAGCCCTGAACATCAGCATTTGTACCTTCTTCATTCTTACATCTGGACAGTCAACCAAGAAACACCAGACCTATAACCCAAAAGAGAGCAATCTGAAAACAGATCAACAAAAAAGAGCAGTTAAAGAAAACCACACACAAAGAAGCCCCACGTGACAAGAGACAAGTAAAAGTAAAAGCAGAACTCAAACAGAAAACCAAAATTATTAACTCCTGCTGCTGCTGCTAAGTCACTTCAGTAGTGTCCGACTCTTTGTGACCCCATAGACAGCAGCCCACCAGGCTCCCTCGTCCCTGGGATTCTCCAAGCAAGAACAATGGAGTGGGTTGCCATTTCCTCAGTAGCCTCAAATAGTTTCAAGGTGTCACTTGGAGAAATCAGAGAGTGAGAAAGTGTGCTTGGGAATTTTCCAGAATATTGAAAAAGATTTATGGAAACAGAAGCTTTGAGAGAAAAGGTATGATAGCAAATACTGATCCAGGAGGTTATATATCCAATTAAGATTTCTGAAAGACAAGAGAGAAACTGAGAGGACAAAATTATTTAAAAATCTGTAATTGCTTTCATTTGAGGAAGGATATATATTTTTAGATCGAAAAGCCTACAGAAGAGGCCACAGAGCCAAACACATCACGGCAAAATTCCATAACACCAAGAATATTAATTATTATTTTGTTCATCATGGACATTTTTTGGGTAATAATTTTTATTTTGCAAACTATTACATTAAATGTTTATCTTGACTACTGACTTTTTGTCCTGAAAGTAAGGGCCTTAATTACCTCGCCTTAATCCCATCTCTGTCATATGACAGGCAGAGATCCTGGAGATAAACCAGTGAAACAGTCCTTACTCTCAAGGACCTTAAAGGAGACTAAGAGATTATCCTTAATAGCTTCCAAATAGATTAAAACAGGCCACCCACAAGGAACAAAAATCAGTCTAGCACTGGACTTCTTATCACTTCCGGCTTGAAAATGATGCCTTTAAAAGTATGAAGATATGATTTTCTCTACAAGCCTATACCAACTACACTTCCTATTCCCCTTGCATCTAGATGGGGCCACGTGACTAGTTCTTACAGAGAAGGTGTGGACAGAGCATGTTACCTCTAGGCTGACTGAGTTGGGAGTTGGTGGGCCTTTTCTATATTCCCATATCTTTGTCTACAGTGACCTTGGAGGCTACAATGTAGGAGGAGTCTTTCTAGGTCTCTGAAATATTGTATGGAGCAGAGAACATCCCAAAATTACAGAGGAATGAGCAGGCTGGATGTGAGTGCATAATAAACTCTGTTAAACTACTGGTATTTGAGTTATCCCACCTTGACTATTGGGACCCCTGGTGGTGCACTGGTAAAGAATCTGCCTACCAAAGTAGGAGATACAAGAGATGCAAGTTCGATCCCTGGGTCAGGAAGATCCCCTGGAGAAGGAAATGGCAACCCACTCCAGCATTCTTGCCTGGAAAATTCCACGAACAGAAGAGCCTGACAGACTATAGTCCGTGGGGTTGTAAAGAGTTGGACACAACTGAGCACCATACGCACATACACCTTGAGTATTACAAGGCAAATTTTCAATTTGTAATACTACATCCAATGTCAAGTATGAAGAAAGAAAAGCATCCTCAGACATTTGAGGAATAGAAAGTTGAAGTCCTGTACATGCTTTCTTAGGCAGTTACACAAGGGTGTACTCCAGCAAAAAGAAAATGTGAGTTAACAAAGGAAGTCAGGCCATCCTGGGAAGAGTGGTGCAACCGAGAAAAAAAAGAAAAACCCATTCTAGATTGGAGCAAGAAAAAGAGGCTCCAGAACAGAGGACTTAAGGCACAAGTTACAACTGATGCTAAGAGAGAAAGAAAGTAGGTGAGGATATATGAAAGGCAAATGATGGAGGGTGAAAAAGATGCTGTCTGAACCCAATGTCAGAAAAAAAAGTCTTCACTAAGTGACACGTGGGGTCAGTACGCTGGTACATAGAGAAGGAAATGAAAAACGAGGACATGATTGATTTTCCAGGGAGCAATATTTCATAGTTACAATAATACAAATATAATCTATCTGTCCTCAACCTTTAGAATCATCTTACAGACAAATGATGAGAGATGATTCAAATGCTGGCATGAGAGGGACAGATCTTGGCTGTTGACTCCAACCCTAGCCTTTGAAGATAATCAAACCGGAGTTGGAATAGGGATGTGAGTTTCCCAAGGTCCCTCAGGGCAGAGTAGGGACTGGAGGAAAGTGGTCTTGGTCGCTGCCCTCATTATGCCCTGTCTCACGCCCTGCTCACCTGCCTTGATTCACTCCCAGCAAGTTAGGCAGGGGAGCCTGCGCCTGTGACCTTGCCTTCCCAGCAAAGGCTGTTTTGACTTTTGCAGAGTTTCTCATCCAGTTTTTGTTCTGAGAGGCCTTCCCGGGCCTGTTCCTCTAGATGGTTTTCCTCCCAGTAGGGACAGCTATCAATTCCCTCTCTAGAGAAGATAACCTTGTCTGTCCAACATGGGCTAATCTAGTGCTCTGTTCCTTTAGTTTGGGGATGCTACTGGAAAGGCTCCAATTTGAAAAGAAAAAAAAATCAATGGTGTGCTTTGTAGAGGTGACACATTAAAGCATATCAGCCGCTTGGCAGGTGGCCAGTAAGCAGCCCTCAGTCTGCAGATCACCAGGGATGGAGGACACTGGGAGGCCTGCCAGTCAGGACTGGCCAGCATGGCTCTTGGTCATGTGCAGCATGTCCCTCCCGGGGCCTCTGTGAGTCTGAGATCAGGACTGATCAGTCATGCTGGGGGTGACATGATGACTGCCCAAGTGGCTAGGGGGTCAAGAGGTCATCTAGGTCCCTGACCAGTGCCACTACCTTGATATGCTTCCACAGAATGTCTTCCACATTCAGGAATTTAGGAAGGACTAATAGCCGAGACAGAAGTTTTAGAGGAATCTCATGCCAGTGGTGGCGTGATCTACTCCACAGTAATAAAACAGATTTCAGGTCTCACCTCAACTCTTCCTGCTGAACTCTCTTCCCATTCTAGGATCAGTGCTGCTGCATTGGAGCCGGCCCCCACCTTCAGCGCTACCTGCGTCAGCCCCAGAAACTGAGCCATGTGGAGGTGACATGTGCACAGCTGGTGCCTGATCAGAGCGAGACCCACAAACCCACACACACAAACTCTCGACGCCCCAATTCTGGCCCCTGCCTTCTGCTCCCTTGCCGAGTCCAGCAGCTTCAATCACATCGCCCGAGGAGCAGGATAAAGGGGAGAAGGAGCCAACGATCTGCTGAGAAATAGTGGGTGCTCAGGACTCAGGCAGAGGACGTGACGTCTCTGTAGGGGGCCTCAGATTCTCCCGGAATCAGGCCCTTTCCACCCCAGCCCATGCGACAGAGCGTGCCGGCTCCCCTCCCGTGCACTGGGCAGTGCACGCTAGGACCTGCTTATCTGTATTACTCATCTATTCTGCAGCTGTCACCAAGGGCATTCAGTGCTCAGGGATGGGCAAACCTCCACGGCTTTCGTGACTTACAGGCAGGTACTGCCAATATTTTGCAGTTTGCAAAGCAGTTATTTGCAAAGAAGGGCCTTCCTTTTCTGTTTCCCTCCCCTGGCATTAATAAGGAGAACACATTTAATTGCCAAGATTGGTTGATATAAGGAGAGAAAACTCTGAGTGCCAGGGTCAGTGGAAAGGGCTGGTGCACTGGTACTCTTGAATTATCTTTCCTATCTTAGCGTCTGCCTGCAATGCAGGAGACCTGGGTTCGATCCCTGGGTCAGGAAGATCCCCTGGAGAAGATGGCTGTCCACTGCAGTATTCTTACCTGGAGAATTCCATGGACAGAGGAACCACCTGGAGGGCTACAGTCCATGAGATTGCAAAGAGTCAGACACGATTGAGCAACTAACACTTTCACTTAAAGCAATAAATCAACAGCAATTTCTTTGTATCTTTGACTTTGTCCCCTTAAGCTGGTCCTGTGATTTTAACTGATGGCTCTCGCTGACACCCACCATCCCATGGGAGGGAATCAGCTGCAAATGTTCCCTGGGGCAGCCTAAGTCACCCCATGAGCCTGAATCATGCTAATGCTAGGTTCCCACAGCCCAGCCCCAACAGGAGGAGGCTGAAAGGGAATGCACGCTGGCTTCAAGGGGGCCATGAGCCCAACACCCAGCCTAGGCTGGGACCGGGCCATGGCTTTGGCAGACATTTAAGTCAAGGAGTGTTCTTAGCTACAAACTGAGAGCTTCAGGCTTAACTTCCCAAGAAGTTTGCTCTGTCTAGACATCAATTTTCCCTGTTAACTACCAACAGGTGGGCGCGAAGGGCACACAACAAAATGTCATTTATAATTTAAAATTCATTACTGAAAAGGGCTCTGCAGTAATAGTCTGACTTCAATCATTTCAAAGATGCCTTCACGAAGGAGGCGCGGTGTCTGGTAACAGGCGGTCGTGTGGGTTTTCCTGGGCTCCTTTCCTTGCTCCCCGCCTTACTGGGCCGAACCCCTCCCCGACCCTGACCCTCCTGTTAGAAAGCTATTTTATCTCTGGAGAAGTCTTATGCCAGGGATATATGACCAGCATACATGAAGGTCTTTTAAATTTATTTTCAATAGCCCTGCTATTCTCTTCTCTATGAAATATTTAGCATTTAACTCATTCTTTCTGCTGCTGGCAAAGTCTCAGGTGCAGGTGGCTTTGTAGAGATGGCAGAATGTCACACCAAGGTAATTGTTTCTCTTTATTTCCTCTAGATAAAGAATAAGTAATAGGCAAGTCTGAATTATTGGGCAGTGCTTCCATTGCCGGCTCCAGCGATAACATGACCTAGGAGATTGAATTTGGAGTCTCTGCATAATCAGCTCGCCTCACCCCCACCCCAACTCCAAAAATTTGCCTGAGAAGGAACCTGCATTCGCGAGCCACTTCTGCTACCCTTGTAAGACCCTGCTTTCTAGAAACTCAGTGCCAGAACTGCCTTTTAATACCCACCCTCAAGCATTGTCTGGGCAGGCGGGATCGGCCTCCTGGGGTCCTAGGAGAAGGCATCAGGACGCCTCCGCGGGGAGGAGGAGAGGAGCCAGGCATGGAAAGGCACTGCAGGGCTGAGGAAGGTGGAAAAGTAGGTTCATGGAGCAAAAGCAAAGATCACAGCACCAGACAAGTGTCCTGATGAGTATCTGAACCACATGGAATCAATCTCCAAACCTTTTGAAGCTTCAACACTTAGCTTCAAGTAAATTATGTTAAGTTCGATTACAAAAAGATGAAGGAAGCAGAGACCAGTACATCTTGTGTTTATGCCCCACTAACATTCTTATCTCCTGTATACCTTATTACAATTCGCAGTTAATACAGAGCAGGCCTCAGCTTTAAATTAATATTGGTCTAAGCACTTGGTTCAGCAGTACACTGTTAGTATCTTATACTGATGCTTTCATACCTCAGAAAAATTGGAGACTGAGAACAAAGTTTGCTTGTTTTCTTCCCCCTTCCAAGCATTTTAAGCAGCCAAGGCATAAATATTCATGAGTGATAGGAAAGCTAGCTAGAGAGCAGTCGTGGTGAAGAAGATGACTCTGTGAAATTTTTATAGACCAGCCACTTACCTTGGTGGTAAACTTCTACTCAGAAAAAAAGTGCATCAGATATCAAATTTATCATCTTCACCAATGAATGTTCATTCTCTGAACAAGAGAAGTCTCTGCCGCATGCAAGTGTCCACCATGTCCTCCTGATACCTCACCTACCACTCCCCCCATCCTTCCTTTGTTCAAGAGGCAGAGGTAAGGAGAGTTCTCTATGGATAGTGGACCTCACTGACTTCATGTCAGTGGGATGCCCCCTGAGTGATCTTCAGATTTACATGCATGTATTATAACTATATGGGCTTTCCACGTGGCAGTGGTGGTGAAGAATCTGCCTGTCAATGCCGAAGACATAAGGTTCTTATGTCTGGGTTGATCCCTGGGTCAGGAAGATCCCCCTGGAGGAAGGCATGGCAACCCACTCCAGTATTCTTGTCTGGAGAATCCCACGGACAGAGGAACCTGGCAGGCCACAGTCCATGGGGTTGCACAGAGTCAGAGACGACTGAAGTGACTTACCATGTATGCACACTATAACTACAATCGGAAGACTAATTTGTAAGTCCCTTCTGATGTCATCATGTAAACTCCAGGGGATGACTGGACGCGCGAACAACCTAAGCCTGGGTCAGGGATACTCAGTCCCTGAGTCTGGGGTCACAGGATCCTTCAGGCAGACCAGCAACGGACCCATCTGAAGGTTGTATCCATAACTTGGCCTCATTGGCAAACACTCAGGGCATTGCCTGACACATAGTATGTGCTTAGTAAATCATTTTATCATTGAAGACTTATGTGTTCTGCCATCACCATTCTGCTCGAGAAGTCAACAGACTAATACCACTGACCTGCAAAGGTTTACCTTCTCTGTTTTAAGTTTGGCTTAAAATAATTGCTCAAGTGACTCACTAATTGTCAGTGAGGAAAAAAATCTAGGAAGGAAGGAATGGAGGAAGGGGAGAAGGAGACAGGGAAGGAAAGGGTTAAATACATTCCTAAAATCTGCTAATATAATTAGTTGGTATATAAGAATATTGCCCTGATTTCTCAAAGGAGAAAGTCAAATTTCTCATAAATGATCAATAGTTCTACCATTTTCTCTCTGCCATTCTAATAAATTCCACTCCTTCCATGTCCTTTGAATAGATTGCCATCATGTTGGGCATATGCTTCATGCTGTATACTTTGCTCAATAACTTTCACACTTTTCAATGGATCCTCTCAGCAACCCTGTGGAGATAGGGCTTATAATGTTCCACCTCCCAGATGAAGAAGCTGAGGCTGGAGAGCATGCGTGGCCGGCCTGTAGCCACAGACCTGGTCAGTGCCAGAACTGTTTCCTGTTACTCCCAGACCTCCGCTCTTAAACAGTGTCCAGTATTTCTCTCTTCGGGAAGATGCAGAGCTGCAGATATGATCCTTTCATGTTTTGTCTGCTTCTCTTCTGAGAGAACAACTTGCTAAAATTTTAATTGGCTTGGGCGACGACTTTTCTGAAAGCATCTTTTTCAAACTTTATCTTCAAAACTCTGAAAAATCTTTTTTTTTTTTTTTTTGAGAAGTGCCAGTTTTCCAGAGAATTCAGACAGAACTTTGCCCAGGTAATTGATTACTCTGTTCATGGGTACTGAAGCACACCTCTCGTTGGGGACATTTCATATTACTTTATGCTTCAATTACTGAAAAGTTCTCATTGTCTGGCCCGTGTGACTTTAACAGCGATGACATCTGAGGCAGATGCCAATCCATTAACGCCAGTGGGACAATTTTCTCTTTCTGAATCTCACTCTGGTACATATTATTGTATGAGCCAGTTTCATTAGGAAGCAAATTACATTCTTCCATTGAAGGTCCCCATTGAACCAAAAACCACTTTTGATGTTCCTCCAAGATTTTACTAATGAAAAATATGTGGGAATGAACTGCATAACCAATTCCATTATTTTTTTTTCTCTTAATAAAATTTATGTTGTACAAAGCCAGCATTGTGGCCCCAATTGGATTTAGACTCACGCAGCTACCTTCATCCTCACGATTTATGATGCAACTGTACACACAAACATTCTAAAAATATCTCGATTGCTCATCTGAAATTCCAACTTTACTGGTGAGCTGCAAGTCATCTGTCTCTGGTCTGCTTCTGTAACCGACTGGGGTCCAAACCACAGGAAGAAGCATCTGTAACTGTGGTAACAGGCAGGAAATAAATAATGCATTTTCAGGAGAGAGCCTTCTTTCGCTGCAGTTTTCAAATGCCTTCCCAATATTACAGGCTTGCAAATTTAATCTTAATTTCTTCTCTGATTTTCTCTTTAAGGTTCTCCATTGATCCCCTGAGTCAAGAAAATGTGTAGTTTATCATCTGCCTGATCAACAATGGCTGAGTTCACTTAAGTTGCCTCATCCGTTTCCTTCCATCAGATCAGGACAAGATTTTAATTTTTCATGAAGAGCAAAACTGTAGCTTTCTACATGGCCAGATAGCTGGGGTAATTTGCTCACACACACTAATGCAGCTTTAGCTGAAGGCTCCTGAGGCCTCTGAGCTGCCCCCAACTGGAGTGGAAAGGACGCTGCCTTGTCAGGCGGGTGTGGGGTGGCATGGGGGAGAGAACTGAGTGTGTTTGAACTCCATAGAGTGTGCAAAGAAGACACACCCCACCCTCAGGCCATCACTGAGGGTCTCTGAGGTATATGGATAGAAATGAGGTCCTCTGTCATAAATCTCTGCACATTTTCCATGCAAAGTGAAATTACGTGGATAATTCTTTAAGTAAAATAGAAATTTCATATGCTGGGGGAAAAAAAATCTAGAGAAAGTGTTAATCGCTCAGTCATGTCCTACTCTTTGCGACCCCATGGGTCCACCAGGCTCCTCTGTCCATGGGATTCTCCACGCAAGAATACTGGAGTGGGTTGCCGTGCCCTCCTCCAGGGGATCTTCCCCCAAGGATCGAACCTGGGTCTCCAGCAATGCAGGCAGTTTCTTTACCATCTGAGCCACTAGGGAAGAGACAGAGCCGGGGGGGGCGCGGAATCTAGAGAAGTTTACAAATGCTAAAAGCGATTCTGAACTCCTTGTTACACGTTCACACACTACCTTATGTTCTTTCCTTCACAGCACTTATCACTAGAACACTCAAACTTTTAAGTATGTTTACTTGCTAACTGTCTCCCTCCACTAGAGTGACAGTCTCACGAAGGCAGGGACCTTCTGCGTCCTGCTCACTGCAGGGTTTCCAGTGGCAGGAACACAGAAGGAGCTAAGTAAGTGTTCGCTTGGGCCAGTGAATAAGCCAGACGGCCCCAGACTGAGTCTTGCTGACTCCACTGAAGATGTAGCTATAACAAGGGCCCAAGCCGAGACTCAGTTTCCTTTTCAATCAAAGAGGATGAGATAATACAGTAGTCTAAAAGAGGAAACCATCCAGATCTTCCTTAACTGGTGGATAGATGAACCAAACATGGTACACAGGATTGTACCTGATTCAGTAATTCAGGGAATGAAGCCCCCTCTGTCCTAAAACAGTGTTTTCTGCTGTTCTTCCCCAGTGATGCCCCTCAGCAGCCCCCTTACAATCTGACATCTAATTCTTAAAGCCTCTGCTCTGGAATGACCTTCCACACAATCCTGAGGAAATGCTTCCCTAGATGACGAGCCTCTGTTTTCTCAGGAAGAGAAACCCGATTTTAAAGTGAGATTTCTCTCCTGAAGGCTTTGTCTGCCTTTCAACAATACTTCCAAGAAAAGGGTAGCTCCCGACCGAACACAATACTTGGGGTGGTGGTGGTGGGAGGTGGCAGGTGACAGGCCATCCCTTGACATAGACGTAGCCCTGGCAATCCCAGAAACTTCCAGGGGGTCCAGGCTATATAGCCAGTGGCTGTTGGTTTAAAAAGCGAGCCTACCAGGTGCTGGGGACTGTGCTTTTGCTGAAGACATCCTGAGCACAGGTCTGGTGCCTCCACAAGCTGGCAGGTGCATGGTCCAGGTCTCTCTGGCCTTGAGATGTCTAACACCAGTTTGGGGGCTAAGTAGTAAATTTTCCTTTTTATCCTAATCACTCATGAGCTGCCAGACATTACTGTGGGAGGAACTCAACACAAGTGGTCACCTGCTCAGCTTAAAAGACATTTGATTTGTACATTCATTTGATAAGTCTTTACTGAGTGCTGTGGGCCAGGCTCTGTCCTGTTGTCTGTGTTCACAAGGGTGACAAGTCAGGACATTCCCTACCTGCGGGGAGTGATCCAGAATGGACCCACCACCAAGGGGCAAAGTCCTGCCCCCAAAGAGGGCAGTCTGATGCAGGAATCACAGGAGGACTGTAAATCTTGGGCTTCTCTTGTTGGGATCTAAGAGCGCACCCCTACAGTGACAAACCCATGCCATCAGGCAGAGCGAAGGGGGTCCTGGCTCTTGGCACTGATTTGTTTTGAGAAGGAGGAAGGGAGGAGGGGAAGGCAGCTGACTCCAGGTGGGAAAGAAAAGCATCTGAGAATGATAAGCAGGACCACAGTCAGGCCATGTCTGCCTGAGATGCAGAGTGGGGGACAAGGGGAGGAGTTGCTCCGGGGGTGGGGGCCTCAAGGCCTCCCTTAAAGGGGAGAGGCCCAGGAATCCTCCCTTAGCCAGTGCAAGGCTCAGCTGCAATTTCACAAGAGGAAGAAGGCTCAGAGCAGGCCCACAGAGGGCTCTGTGTCTCTTGGAATGATGACCCCTGACTGCACGCAGACACTCTACAGAGGCCATAGGAGTGTTGCACAGAGCTTTCAGGCTCTCGTAGACCGAATCCATCCTCAGAGAAAGCACATACATGCAGCAAAGGGTGTGTGCCTGAAGGTTGGCCCCTGCTAGGCAGGTATGTATACACACGCCCCCAACCGTGTGCACACTGCCGTGAGCCTGTGTCCAGTCCCCACCCTAGCAAAAGGTCTAGGATGTGCTGGGTGGAGCTGTGCCTGGACTCTCTCTAAAGCCTGACCTTCTACTATCATTCAAATCCCCTATGGTCGGGCTTGCCATCATTTATTCTTTGATTACAGTTCATCCCTCAACCTGGCCTCAGACTGGCCTCACTCTTCAGCCTGGAGGCCAAGGCGAATTCACCAGGTAACCTTTTCCTTTTGGTGCCAGTTTCACAGAGCTTATACTAGTTTTTGTGACCTGGCAAAGTATACGTGCCGCATGCTAGTGGGAGGCACCAGCAGGTCTCCAGGGCAGGTGGGAGCCCCTGAGCAGAGGCAGAGCGGGGCTCAGCGGAAGATGAATCTTACCCTGCTGTCAGTCCTGCCACACGGCCCACCATCTGCCTCCCTGTCCCTCACTCAGGCAAGTCTCCCCAGAGTCTCCGCCCGCCTCCAGCTCCTCTGCATCCTGCCAGGTCTCCTGGCAAGAAGGTCTGCCCCCATTTCATTTCTTTGGACCTTTCTTCCCACCCCACCTCCACTCCAAATCTCCAGAATCCATATGTTCCATGTCCAGGCTCTAGTCACATGCCTGCCTTTCAGTGTCCCCAACTGGCCCTGTCTCCCATCCCCACACGTGCCTCTGCCCAAGCAGCAGGTCCATGAAAGTTTTCTGTCCCCTGGGTGTGGCTCATTCTCTGCTACTCGGCACAATGGGCAATTTCTTCCATCTCCCAGATATGGCCCCTTGAAATGAAAGGAAGGCAGCCTCAGAAGTGGTACTATCACCATCTCTGAGCCCCTCTTTAAATAAAATGGAAATGCAGGAAGAGAAAAAGCTTTCTGAGAAGGATGGTTTGCTCAAAGACCTCTCATACAAAACTCTGATGATGACACTATAAGAGAGGCCACTTACACAAATAGGATGTAATTTGCTTTTAATAAAAAGAATAAAAATCTTGCTGTCTTGACTAGCTAAGAGGGAAAACTAGAAGATGATACTAACTTAGGTGCAAGAAGAACTATATTCTGTGACATTTACGAGAATCATGTGTCCAGAAAAACATGCTTGGATAAGGTTGAAAACATCCCATCTGAGGATCTCATCCTGCTTTCGCCTGACTGTAAAGAGAACTTCCACTTTCTGGGCTTCTGTCACTTTACGTACACTTGGCAGTGGCACTTTTTACACACTGCTTAGCAACGGTGCCTACTGTCTCTTAAGCAAGAGGATGACAGTGACAAGAGCCTGGGGCCAGCATTCAGGACACTTCAAATCTAGCCCCACTTCTACAACTGATGGCAGCATGAGGGCCTCCGAGTCCCTTTCTGCGACGTGGGGATGTCTTCCTTCTCATCTCATGTGGTTTTCCTAAGGATAAATTGAGCTCCCAAAGGTGACAACTTACAGCTCTCTAAATGCAAGCACCTTGTATTTATTCATTAAGCAACTGTTATTATTGCTGCAAGAAAGACGCAGTTTGGGCTAAGTCTCAATTCAGGCATGATTTGACAGTTATTTTACCCAAAGAACTTTCTTAATTCTTCTCTTGTTTTTATCTCTTTATCATTGATTTCAATACACTTATATTACCCTTGACAGTAGCCATGAATTTTGGCTTAAGAATGAAATGTGACTGCTCCTGGGTGGTGTCATTCCTCAGCCCAGGGGGCGGAAAATGTTTATGGACATTCTAGAGCACCAAAGAGTTTCTCCCAATGGCCCTGAGAGGACCTCATAGCAGCCTGAGCTGCAGGAACACCCATTCTCTTAGCCTGAGCTTTAGAACTAGTTTGGAGGCAGAGTTCACAGCCCCAGCCAGTTCTTGGGAGCAGATATTTAAAAAATACCTGTCCGGAGATTCGTGGAGGAAGCAGCCGGGGAACCCTTTATGGGCAGGTAGTGGCACTGCTTCCCGTGCAGGCAAACCTTACCACCTTAGGCTAATTGGGAGGCTGACCAGCTGTGTTAGTGGTAGCTGAGCTTGGGAACATTGAAAGTGAAATCTAATTTAATTTTGGTTTTGCAGCAACACAGAGTAAAAAGTATGACTAGGACTTGCAGCTTGGCAGAGGTCCTTTAAACCCACTTTATAAGAGGTAAAGAATTTATAACCAGTACATTCCAAGCCAATACGCCAATGGGAACAGCCCAGGCAGCTGCAAACAAGCTGTTGGCTGGGCAGGAGGCAGGCCTTGCCGCAGGTTTGCAGACAGTGCCTGCGTCCTTGCCAACACTCTGTGCCTAGAACACTCAGCCACTTTCTGGGTGTCAGATACTGCATAGGAGCCTGAGTTGCTGAGGTCCACCACATATGGGCACACGTTGGTCCTGAACCATGGTTATCTGAGGGAGTGCATCCTTAAAACCCCAACCAGTGAGCTGTGACAATGTGCTTATTGCAGAAGACAAACGCTCCTTCAAGAGGCAAATTACTACTTTCTCCAGTCCTGGACCAGGCTGACTGTCCTTCCGTTGGTAAACGGACGTATTCCCAAGCTGAGGAGGGACTATCTGCCCCTGGGAAAAGAGCAGTCCCGGCAGGATTGGCTCACACTCGTGATCATGAAACCTTCATGTCAGCGTCAGCAAAACATGGGCTTGTGCTTGAGAGAGAGCACAGAGTGTGTGCATGGTGGGGAGGAGGGAGAGCAGGGCGGAGAGACAGTGAGAGGGGAAGAGAGCGACGGGCAGGCAGGAGAGGGAGAGGCGGGGAGGAAGCCTGGCGGCTAGAGGCTGGCAGAGAGGGACACTGATAAAGAAAGCAAGCTAGGGAGAGGGACTAGGAGAGCATAAGAGAGACTAAAGCGAAGAGAGGGGCTAGAGAGAGGGAAGAAAAGACCAAGATGGGCAAGAAGACAGACCTCGAGAAAAGCTTCATACAGAGACAGAGAGACTGATGGAAAGAAAGGGGAGAGGCTGATTTCTCTATGGGACGAGAAACAGAGACAGAACTCAGACAAGCATTCCTGCCCCTGTTCGGTCCTCAGTTTCTAGCTCAATCATCAACCATGTCTGAAAATGCACTTGAGGGGATAAGTTGAAGAAAAATGTTTCCTTGTGAAAAATTCATCGCCCGACACAAGTTATTTCACGGGCTTACACCAAGGAAGCAAAAACAACCCAGGTGAGCCTTCAAAGCTGATCAATAAATTACCGGAAGAACCTAGAGACACTCCCACCTCCCTGTCCACAGAGGGAGGCCGAAGCCACATCCAGGGGACAAGTCTGTGCATGCTAGTGAGCCTGAGAGCTGGACTGGGGGGTGAGGGGAGCTATGGACCACACTGTCTTCAGCATGGCATACACAGTGAAACTCTACAAAATTATGCAATACTATCCCCATTTGACTGATGAGGAAATGCAGGCTCAGGCAGGATTGTGTGCTTGAAGCTACACAATGGTAGGAGGAGAACCTTGGGTTCCCTCATGACTACTGCAGGTGGCCCTGGTGCCCACCTTCTGAGCAGAGAACTGAGCTTTGTCAAAGATTTCATACATTACACTACCCTTGGTAGTTACTGCGTGGAGGAATTGGGTCTGACTCTGGAACCCAAAACCCAGTGAAACACAGAGAAAAACTAGCAGAGCCTATGCAGAGCAGGCAGACATTGAGCGCATCCTTGATGCCATCTGAAAGCACCCCGTGAGCCCAGAGGACACTCCACTTTGGGCATTTCACCCTGTGAGCCCCGGGAGGTGGCCTGACACTTGGTCTCACCACCCATGTCAAGTGCTTCCATCTCCACACACTCGGCACCCAGGGGTGCTGGAGTTCAGGATGAACACACGAAGGGCAGGCGCCCATGATTTATCTGCTGTTTGGTATTCTCCTCCTCCTGCAGTCTGAGCTGTCACCATCTCTCCTTGCGGATGATGGAGCGTGAGCCACTCTGAGGTTAAGCAGCACTCACCGGGGGCCCTGGATACCTGGTGGCAGGTCCCCCGCTCGGTGAATGTTCTGCTGCCAACCTGCCTCTGTGAACTCGGTCAAGTGACTGCCTCTGAGCTTCAGGTTTTCACCATTAAAAGTAAAATCTGTACCTCACTGGGTCATGTGGAGTGTGTACTGTGATATGAACACATTAGCAAAGTGCTTGGGAGATGGCAAGTCCTCACTCAGTGAAGGAGAGCCAGCCACGGGAGGAGACCGCTTCCACCCGACACGCAGCAGGATCCCCACTCATCCTTCCCCCCCATCATCTCTCACTGTGCCGACCAGCCCCAACGCTCGGCTCAGCTGAGCACGCTGCAGAACCGCAGCGAGGGGCTAGCACCTCGGGCCGTCTCTAATCTCCAGAAGAGTCTGGGAGACCTGGGTCTCCAACCTCCAACCCTGATTCTGTGGGCCTCGGGCTCTCCACCCATAGGACCAAGCATACAGGGGAGGGCCAAAAGCGATGGTCCAGTGTGGCACTGGAAACAGCGGGAACACTGGAAGCGGAAGCACTAGACACATGGCTAACAGGATGCTCCAGGAGGGAAGGCGTCGTGCCTCATGCAAAGACTGCTGAGGAACTAGATTCGGACCTCTTCCTACACAACTGCGTGCTAAACGATCAAAAGCTAAACCAGAACAAATATTACTGTGTGTTTGTAATTATTTTATAATACGCATTTTCTATTACTAACTAGTGTTGATTAATTTTGATTTTGTTGATATAATTATCTTATGTTGAAAAGTAAAGTGGAAGTGCCAGTAGCTCAGTTCAGTTCAGCCACTCAGTCGTGACTGACTCTTTGTGACCCCATGAATTGCAACACGCCAGGCCTCCCTGTCCATCACCAACTTCCGGAGTTCATGCCATCCAGCCATCTCATTCTCTGTCATCCCCTTCTCCTCCCACCCCCAACCCCTCCCAGCATCAGAGTCTTTTCCAGTGATTCAATTCTTCGCATGAGGTGGCCAAAGTATTGGAGTTTCAGCTTTAGCATCAGTCCTTCCAATGAACACCCAGGATTGATTTCCTTTAGAATGGACTGGTTGGATCTCTTTGCAGTCCAAGGGACTCTCAAGAGTCTTCTCTAGCACCACAGTTCAAAAGCATCAATTCTTTGGCGATCAGCTTTCTTCACAGTCCAACTCTCAGGTGTCCAGTTCTTGTGATGCTATGGACTGTGGCCCATGGGAAAAGGTATACTATTAAAGACATACGAAAAGAAAAAACATGCTTTGTAGTAGCATTAATATCCAGGTGTACTTTTAGATCCAGACACATTATTGGGTTTACTGCACACTGACAAAAGAAACAAGTCACTGAGAAGATATAACAATTATGAACCTATATGTACCTAACATAGGTGCTAAACAGACATAAAGCAAAGCCTAGAAACTTACAGGAGAAAATTGACAAATCCACCACTATGATGGAATATTTTAGCACTCTGATGTAATATTTAGTAAGTTTTTAGGCTTTGCTTTCTATTTAGCACCTATGTTAAGGATATTTAGCACCTCTGACAGGCTCCTCTGTCCATGGGATTCTCCAGGCAAGAATACTGAAGTGGGTTGTCATTTCCTTCTCCAGGGGATCTTCCTGACCCAGGGATCAAACCTGGGTCTCCTGCACCGCAGGCAGATTCTTTACCATCTGAGCCACCATGGAAAGCCATCTAATATTATTTAGGATGTTTTAAAAAGTTCAAGAGAAATGAAATGATCATTGTGGTGGGAATCCTATACAGATCAGGGATGGAGCATTACCTACCATGCGCAGAGCAGAGATCCTGAGTTTACCTCTGGTTGAGAAATGTTATTAAAGAGGTAAATCTGGAAGAAAAACTTCTAAACTGAGGTCAATTTTCATTCTTGAGGGTCATGACAACACTAAAACAAGAACTTCCCTGGGGAGGTATACACAGGTCGGATGCTAGGCTGTGAACAAACTAGATGTGCTTCAGAGGACTCACCATCACCCCAGTCTCACAGGCCCCATGATGCTCCCTGCCTCCCAGGGAGGCATCTCACCCCTCCCACTGCCACTGGACCCCTGCTCCTCCCCTGCATCTCGTCTTCCTCCTTGAGACGGCCCATCAGAGATCCACAGGGCTTGGGGGCCATGAAGCTTCTGCCACAGGACCTATCCCCAAAGGCCATCTCACAAAGCGCTCACTGGGCTGAGAGTCGGGCACTGGGAGGGGCCAGGAAGCTGGAGTTTAACAAGAGCAGCTGGTGCCACTGAAAGCTTCATCTCTCATTCCTTTGAATCCATCCTGACACAGGGTACTACTAAGAAGGCCCAGAGGAGGCCAGGACTCTTAGGAGAAACACCAACCCTGAATCTCTGAAGGGGCTAGCCCTCAGGGGAACCCACTTTTTAGCTAACCTCTGGGACACCTGGCTGTCGATTGCCAGGGGTTGTCACTGTGACTCCCTCAGGTGGCAGAGAGGCAGGACCTCCATTTTCCAAGGAGGAACCCTTTGACTTCCCGCCCAGAGGCTCTATCATCCTAGATGCTATCTGTGACCCTCAGAAGAGCCTGAGGCTGAGACTACTGAAACAGTCTTGGAAAATGTGCATAAGCTCAGGGACTGGTGATTGTTCTGGGGAGAAACCTTCCCCGATGCAGCACGCTGTGTCCGGGCAACGATAGATATGCCACCCTCTAAATAACCACCACATCCTCAGCCCCAAGTAGTCCCAGGGGGCTCTGAGACCCTCCCTAGGGGGCTAACAATGGATGATGAGCCACTCATCAATGACATCTGAATAGACGCTGATGTATTAATGCATAAGCCAGGTCAAAGGCTTCCCTCTACCCTGAAAACAAGACTCAAGCCTGAATGCTGCACCCAATGACATCATTTCATACAGCTCATCCCTTTTGCCAGGAAATACCCATTTCCACATTAACCTTGACTGCCAGGAACCATCATCTCATTTCAGGTTCTTAGTTTAAGACATTCTCCTTTTTGCCAAATTTGTTTCTTCCATTTTTAAGTTTTATTTTACCTGCCCTAGTAATTATACATGATTATGTAAAATTATTCTTCATCATAAGTTACCTTCCATCCTTTCCAAATCATTTATGATTTTGTTGCTTTTTTAAAATAAATTTACATTTGTCATAAAAAATGGAGTGTCCTACAACAGAGGTGTTTCGCTCAGGTCCCACGGAGCGCGAGTAACTGTGTGGTGAAATACTACACTTGTCTGTCTCTTAGGTTGTTTCGGCCTTTAAGTGAATTAAACATAAGGCACACGGAAGTCTGTGGCACATGAGCAGTAGTATTATCATCAGTCTTGCCAGAGCTTAATGTACTTTATTCATTTATTTCAGGAGGCCACATATTGGCTTCACGGATTATCAATTGTTTCTTTGTTTTCTATTAATTTCTGTTCTTATATGCATTATTTCAATGTTCTTAACTCTTTTTGCTCTTTAATTTGCAACTTTTCTAATTTCCTAACATTGCAATGAAGGTTATAAATTTCCCTCCAAGTATCACTTTAGCAGCATCCTACATATTTTGATATACAATGAACTCATTATTATTTAGTTCTAAACATTCATTTTCATTATGACCCTTGAGTTACTTAGAAATACACACACACACAACTGTATATATTTAAATTGAGGTAACACAGGTTTATATTATGTAAGCTTCATGTGTACAACATTATATTTAGAAGTATAAATATACCGTTCATTTAAGTTTCTAAATATACAAATTTATCGTGGGTTTTTTGTTACTGGTTTATAATTCTATTGCAGATTGGTTGAAGACTCGTCTATCAATTACTTTATATTTGTTGAAGCATTTTCGTGTCCTAGAATATGGTTACCTTTGGTAATTGCATATGCAAAGGATGCATACTAGGTACACAGTTTTACATATAGTAACTGGACTAAGTTTATTAGTAATAATTTTCAAATATCTGTTTTTAATGACTTCTTTTTTGCTTGATTTATTTCATGAAATACATGCTAAAATATTCCATCATAGTGGTGGATTTGTCAATTTTCTCCTGTAAGTTTCTAGGCTTTGCTTTATGTCTGTTTAGCACCTATGTTAGGTGCATATAGGTTCATAATTGTTACGTCTTCTCAGTGACTTGTTTCTTTTGTCAGTGTGCAGTAAACCCAATAATGTGTCTGGATCTAAAAGTACACTTTGATATTAATGCTACTACAAAGCATGTTTTTTCTTTTCGTATGTCTTTAATAGTATACCTTTTCCCATGGGCCACAGTCCATAGCATCACAAGAACTGGACACCTGAGAGTTGGACTGTGAAGAACGCTGATCGCCAAAGAATTGATGCTTTTGAGCTGTGGTGCTGGAGAAGACTCTTGAGAGTCCCTTGGACTGCAAGGAGATCCAACCAGTCCATTCTAAAGGAGATCAATCCTGGGTGTTCATTGGAAGGACTGATGCTAAAGCTGAAACTCCAATACTTTGGCCACCTTATGCGACGAGTTGACTCACTGGAAAAGACTCTGATGCTGGGAAAGGTTGGGGGCGGGAGGAGACGGGGACGACAGAGAATGAGATGGCTGGATGGCATCACCGACTCTGTGGACATGAGTTTGAGTGAACTCTGGGAGTTGGTGATGGACAGGGAGGCCTGGCGTGCTGTGATTGATGGGGTCGCGGAGAGTCGGACACGACTGAGCGACTGAACTGAACTGAATAGATGAGTCAAGTTCATTAATGATTATTACTGATATATTCAGACTTATTTTGCCATCTTATTTTGTATATTTATTTATTACTATTTTATTATTGTATATTATTACCACTATTATGCTTTTACTTTGCTTCATTTTGTCTACTTTCCTGCCTTCTATACATCTGGTTGAGTGTTATCTAACAAAATCCCTTTTCCACTCTTCTGTGTTAGAAGTTACATCCCATTTATATTCTTACTCTTAAATTTTTAATATGCATTTTGACTTAAAGATCTAAAGTTTATTAAGGCCTATTATCTTCTAAAATAACACCAAAATTATAAACTGTTTTAGCATTTTAATCATCATCACCTTCCATCTCATATTTAGACACACAGAATAGTTATCTTATAATTGCTGTTTTTCTACAGTCAATGCTTACTTATATTTACCTATATGTTTGCCTTTAACCTTTCTTGATAATGATTTTTATATTCCATTATTATCTTCTGGAATCAATCACCTTCCTCCTAAAGTATACCCTTTAGTACTTCTTTCAGAGAGAGTTTGTTAATGGTCACCTCTCAAATCTTTGTCACCAAGTACCTTTGCTTTCACTATTGAATATAATTCTAAGTTAACTATTTTCCCTCACAACATGGAAGGTATTATTCAATTGCCTTCTGGCCTCCATTGTTGCCAATGAAAAGCTTGCAATCAGTAATTGTTCCATTCTCTGCAGTTAATTTTTTCCTCTTTGTTTTTTATTTTTGGTATTTTGCAGTTCAGTGTTATATAACCTGTATTCATCCTGGTGTGCTTCTTCAATCTAGAAATTTATATCTTCCTTCAATTCTGGGGAATTCTTAACCATTATCATTTCCAATGTTTCCTCTCTCCCACTCCCTTCATACTTTTCTTATAGACCTTCTTATTTTATCTCCCCAAATCTTAATATCTTGTAATATCTCTTTTTTTTTCAAATGTTGACCTCTCTTTATTAACAAGAACATAATTTGTTCTGACATGCCAGATAATCAAGAGGCACTTAGCCATCAAAAGGTGCTCTACTTCCAAGAGGTTGAAACAATTTTTGAGTTTTATTTTCTTGCCTTGGCCACATTTAGGATTTAGGAGGCAAGTTCTTTTCAGCCAATTTTTTGGTTTTATTTCTATTTATTTTAAACTTTTTTAAAAAATTCTTTAATATATGACTGTATCACTTTGCTATACACCTGAAACAAACACAACGCTGTAAATAAAATATAGTACAATATAAAAATAAGTAACAGACCTTTGGGGCAATATCTTGTAATATCTCTCAACATCTCAATGTCTTAATATTCTCTCAATTTCTGTTCTATACTTTTCATCTTTATGTCTCTTTAGTTCTTTTCTGGATAATTTTCCAAGATCTATCTTCCAGTTCAATCATTCTCTCTTTAGTTATGTTTAATATGCTTTAATAACTTTAATTTCTGGAAATTCTACTTTTCCAAATTGACCTGTGTTTTTTCTCTACAATTCTTCCTTTATAATTCCTCACTTTCTTTTTACTATTCTAAACATTTCAAACACAACTTTTAAAACAGTTACTCTTCTTACATTGTTTTATGACCTGAAGAATCTGGAGGGACTAATCCTCCAGTGTATTGAGTCTGGTTAACTCTTACTCATGGCAAATAACTTCCTTATGATCAGCAATTTTATATTTTAAGGTTTCTTTTCCCCATGGGAATCCCATATGTCCTGGTGTGGAGATATTCCTTTAAAAATGCATTTACATGTATTTCTTCTAGGATTCCCTGATAGTTTTACTGATCTGGGAACTACCGGCATGCTAATTTCTAGGTTTAGAATTTCAGAACCACTTATAGTGTAAGTGCAGATCCTCACACTTATGTAATGGAGAAAACTTCAGCAGATCACAAATTACTTGCCACTTTCCTGGCCCAGCAGGTAAAATTTTCATAGTCCCTGGCAGTTCCCTTGGTTTTGGCCTTTTGTAGAGGCCTTTCTCAGTGGTGTAGGCAGATCACATCTGTTGCTCTGACATGGGTGTTAAATCCCCTGTTCCCAACTCTCATGGATTATATGTGCATTTGACATTACCCTCTGAAAGTGCAGGGTGCCATCACAGTGGCTGACTCACTAATCACTGCCTTCTAGAGTTCTTTGTTCATTCTGGCACCTAGGAATTTTCCTTACCTTCATGTTCGACCATGTATTTAGAAAACCACCCAACCAACCTTTACCTCCAATAATATTAATATTTTATCCATCATTTATACATATTTGGAGTGGGGACAGTCAGTTGTCTGGTGTCAAGCCAGATCATCCTTCTGTCAGAAAGTGAGTCTTTGAGCCCCTCGCTTGACTATTTGTTTTCTTTGGAGGAAAAAACCAGCCCCCAATTATTGCTTCAACCAGCACAAACTTGAAAGAAAACTCCAACAGTGAAGCATGGAACTCTAGCCTGTGGCTCAGATGGTAAAGAATCCGCCTGCAATATAAGAGACCTGGGTTTGATCCCTGGATTGGGAAGATTCCCTGGAAAATGGAACAGCTATCCACTCCAGTATTCTTGCCTGGAGAATTCCATGATCAGAGGAGCCTAGTGGGCTTACGGTCCATGGGGTCGCAAAGAGTCAGACACAATTGAGCGACTTTCACTTTCACTTTTCAAACAAAGTTAAAAGAAAGAAAACTCCAACAGTGAAGCATAGAGCTCTAGTCTATGCAGTAACAATAGCAGATCCACCACGTGCCAGGCACTTTCTGAGGATTTTAAACACACTGAGACATGTGAGCTCCATGACAGTCCTATGAGGTAGGTATTAACATCCATTTTACAGTTAAGGAAGCTGAGGAACAGAGAGGCTAAATACGCACAGCGGCTGTTTGTTTAACAACATCTAAACAACAGCAGAAAAAAGAAAAGGAAGACACCTCTACTTTCCTAGAGTTGGAATGACAGAGGATTTTATATGTAGCAGTCTCACAACCACTATCTGCCACTCAGGGCTTAATACCGGCTTATTCTGCCTGAGATGATACTCGTGGTGCTGTCTTTTTTAAAATTGTGTTGTACAGATATGTAATTTAATTTCCTTGAAAGCTTCCCAAGCCCTGCATCACACAGGAGTAAGTTTACTGAATCACTGGTGCTGTTACTAATGTACAGAAGACATTAGAGCACATGGACTATCACACTTGAAACATATTTGCAGATATATGGATACCCTGCCAACATAGAATACACCGAGAAGTAGTATTTTTTTTTTTTTGAAGATAAAATGTTCAACAACTACGTCCTTAGACCTTATGGAATTCCGAGCATAGATTTTGATCAACTGAAATCTGAATTCCATGGGACTAAACTATATCTGAAAACTGTGAAATCCTGATGTCCTTTGAAGAGCATGGTCTGGCTTATGCACACATTTATCTCTGTTACAACATTTAAAAGAAGGTGGCCTGCGGCCTGAGAAAACCCACTGGTGGGACTTCAGCATGAACACAATGTCCCAGCACAGAGAGGCAGCAGACTCGCGTGCCAAGGCATCTGATACAAATGCTTTGATCAGCCTGGAAAGTGAACTGTCTTTTTTTCCTACTCTCAGTCCTGGAACCACAGGTTACATTTAGCAAATATTTTGACTGGTGAGGCTGCAAACAACTGTCTTCATTCTGAGGCAGAAAACCAAACAAAGCGTGTTGAACAAAGAGGAGGAATGATTCCTGCCTTGGCCCACAGCATCCTTATAGGAACCAGTCCGGGGAACATACACGGGAATCACTAATGAGAAGGATCAACACAAATGCTCGACTGCTTACAAACTGGCTAGGATTGAAGGATTGCAGCTGATATCAGATGTCAGAGACATGTGCTGTTAATGACCGAGGCGGTGACCTGCCCAGGTTCCTGTGGGCAAGGACAGGGCAGGGTAGTTCCCAGCTCTCGGGGAAACTTGCAGGTAATTTCCAGGGCTTTAAGGTCAAAGAGCAAGTGTCTCAGATGTCATGGTCACACCTAGAAGGCAGTTTGGCTATCAATGAAGAGAATGAAATAAAACTGAACATCAATCCTGGGATGTTCATCGTGCTGTTGCGTCCACCTCTGACAATGAAATTTTCCAGGCAAGAATACTGGAGTGGGTTGCCATTTCCTACTCCAGGGGATCTTCCCAACCCAGGGATCGAACCCCTATCTCTCACGTCCCCTGCATTGGCAGGCTGATTCTTTACCACTAGCACTGCCTGGGAAGCCTGGAAATAAGGTGCTATAAATCACACCCTAAAGCTGGCACATTTGAGGGTATCTCTAAGCAGATGAGAAAATAATTCAAATAACTGAGCTTCAGACCTTCACATGGCAAAACTTCTTTTCTTCTAAGTGCAGTTATTTTGGGTGAATCCCTTCTCTAGGGTGTGACACACACCCTTTTACACAGAGAGAACCGAATAGCCTCTGAGCCTTCCCTGATGGTTCGGCAGGTAAAAAAATCCACCTGCAATGCAGGTTCCCATGGATTTGATCCCTGGGTTGGGAAGATCCCCTGGAGGAGGAAATGGCAACCCACTCTAGTATTCTCACCTGAAAAATCCCATGGACAGAGAAAGATGGTGGCCCACAGGCTCTACTCCCAGGATCAGGGCCTAATAAGGAACTGGAGGGAGGTTTGGGCCAACTCTGAGTAAACTGGTGACCTTCTGTCCACTTCTGCAGTTTCCTTTTGGGCTTCCGTCTGTCCCCTGCACTGTGGCCAGAATCTGCTGCCTCTGGCTTTTCCTTTTCTGCATCTAATTGCTCATGGGCTGGGAATCCACATCATCAAGGTGGTTAGAATTATGTTTAAAGCAGGAATCACCAGGCTCTGAGTCCTGAGAGAGGCTTCTCCTCTCAAGTAATCAGGAGCATTTGCACAGGCTGTGGCCTCAGGATGAACAGCTCAGAGGCCTTCTGGGTGCCTCTGGGCTCTAAGATGTTCAGCGGGCAAAGAAGGGGCAGGTGTGGGGTGGAGCAGCTCTGCTGCTGGGAGTAGAAGGATCAGTGCCACCTATAGCAGGTAACTGGGATTCCACCCTCCCGACTAATGTCTATAACTATGCTCTGAAATCCAAAACCATCTATACTTAGTTTCTTTAACTAGAATGTATTCCTGTGGCATAAAGCTGGTGGGTATGGTGTGCCTTCTGCAAGGGTAAAAACATTTTAACAAAGCAAGCCATCTTGTAGATTCAAATGTAATTTGCTCTTTAAGATGCTAACGTGGGAAGGGAGAACATGCTGTCCAGCCCCACGGTCTGACACCCAGCGCTCTCTCATGTGAGCCCCTCCACTGCCCAGGTCTGCAGAGGTCTAAGATCTGAGAAGAAGGGCTACTGTTGACTTAGCTTTTCCCCTACACCTGGCCACGTGACTCTCCCATCAGAGGACTCTTAGAACCCTGAGACCTGTGTCCTAGGGGAAGACCGACATTTGCTGAATGAGATTCCAAATCAACCAGGAGATGAGCCTCTTCACCACCTGCCCCATGAGATGTAAATGGGGGTGAGGCCTCGACTGGAAATGCACAGGCAAGGATGAGGAAAAAGGGAATCCCATACCACCTCTGGTATCAGATTAGAGCTGTCCCAGAGGAAGACAGAGGACTCCGGGGAGGACTAAAGCATTGGGACTGGCCTCTTCCCTGCCAGTCTCTCCCACTCCCAGCCAGCCCCATGAACTGCTCCATCCTCCCCTGCTCAGGCCTAGCCTTGCTCCTATTCACTTCCCGTGGGACCAGCCAGGACCACCACCTGCACGGCCACCCCTCCTAGGGGAGCTCTTGACGATGGCCACCTTCTGGTCTGGGGAGGCCCCATCTAGTCCTCTCCCCTTATCTGCCCTCAGGGCCAAGCCACTCCCCTTCCCTCCAGGGGCCTCCCTACCCACCTCAGTCCCAGGTCTCTCCACCATGCGTGCATCTCCTTCCAGCTGCACTCCCTGAGCTGTGCTGAGTCCATGGAGCCTCTGTGAGGTCCAGGGCTGCACCCACTCCTACTCCCATTCTGGTTCTGCCAAGTCAGCACCTCACCCCAGACAACCCAGCAAGCACCCAGGAGAATGCAGGCGAATCAGTATGGACTGAGGAGGTAGAGAGGGGAGAATGATGGTCATTTATGAATCTGAAAAAGGCTTCAGGATGTTGGAAAGGGCTTTAAAAGATATGATCTATTATTTGTGAAGGGACAACTTTGATGTGAAGAGTCTAAAATGATAAAATCCCAGTTCTTATCAATCTCTATGTTGCAATTCTTATTAAGCAAGGCCATGAGTAGTGAGCCCTGGGGACATAAAATTTTCTCAAGGATTCCTTTACTGAAGAAAGAGGTGAAAGGATGTAGGATAAACACCAGTGGCAGTTCTGGAAGCACTTAGAAGGACAGCTTAGGGTGTCAGTTGTGCTGGGAGCAGGGGACCCTGAGGATTTACCCTGAAGCCTCATTTGCCCAGCACACTCACTGTTCTGATCAGAGTGTACCTCTTTGAGGGAGGTGCTGAAAAATATTAATATTATGGGAGAGCTGTAGTCTCCTTCACCAGCCCCTCTTGGTCCCACCAGCGTGTAGGCTGGGGCCATGCCTACAGACAGACCCCTGAAGTCAGAGATAAGCACACTGCACTGACTACTTCGTATGGGTTCAGCAGAAGTACCTTCTAGGTAAATTCTTTCTTGCAAATCTCCTTCCTCTAAACCTATCTCTAAATCCTGGCTTTCTGGGAATTCCCTGGCAGTCCAGTGGTTAGGGCTCCATGCTTCCACTACAGGGGGCCATGGTTCAATCCCTGCTTGGGGAAACTAAGATCCCACAAGCTGCATAGTATGGCCAAAAGTCAATCCATCAATCCTGGCTTTCTTGGGGGCATCTCCCACTTTAAAAAAAAAAACAAGAGACTTTCCTGGCAGTCCCGTGGTCAGGACTCCATGCTTTCACTGCTGACGGCAAGGGTTCAATGCCTGGTCAGGTACTAAGAGCCAACAAGCCACATGGTGTGGGAAAATAAATAAAATTGTATAAGCACATTCTGTTCTGCATTCCATTTAAAGAACAAGGGAAAAAAAAAATAAGTGGGCAGAACAGACAGACCCAGGAACCCCTTGAGAGCACGAAGTTCATGTATCTGGGTGTGAATTGTGTTTCAGACTCATCAGAGATGCCAGACATCGGTGCACTGTGGGCTCCAGCCTAGGAGCCTGGTCCGAGGCCTGCAGCTCCAGCACCCTGCTGGCTGACTTCCAGTGTGTGTGACACTACAGCTTCTGGTTCTGATAGAGACCTGGCCTGCCCTTTCCTTGGGTCAAGGGCACTTGTCCCCCACAACCAGATCTCTGGGGAAGAGGCCTGATGAATGGAGATAAGGAACCAACCGCAGGGCTCCTGGGCTCAGCCTGAGCAAGGAGCTGAGGTTTCTGCCCCGACCCTCAAACAATAATAATCATCGCCACTCTACCATTTATTGAGCAGGTGCTATGAGTCAAGCAGTGTGCCAAGGGTTTTACATGATATATTTTGACTTCTGTACCTCCTCTATCCATCCTATCGGAGAGGAGACTCACAGAAGGTGACGATCTCAAGGGCACACAGCCACCGGAGTAGCAGAACCAGGATTAGAACTCACATGGGTTATCAGTCCAGAGTGCTAAGCCCTGCTCCACCTGGGAAAGCGCCTCCACAGTGCAGAAGGGAAGGTCTTGGATAATTCTGTGGTGAGTCAGATACCTTAGAGCTGGACCCAGAGACAAAGCCTATGAGGGCTGAGTTCAGAGGAGGAGATTTCCACCTTTTTTGTCAACATCCATCTTCCCTGTTTAGAGGAAATGCCTATATAATCATGATGTGGATGTCTGACAGAGAATACAGAAACTTCTCAGATCACCCAAACTGAGCATGTTCCCACCATCAACAAATTGTACACATGTACACAGAGTGCTTGAACACACTACTTTTACTCACTGGTTATTTTCCAAATATTAAACAACTAGTGTGGCATGCGCAGTGGCCAGCCAGAACAAATCCCAGCCATAAATTCCCAGTTCAGACAAAAGGTTGCAGTCTGGCTAAATTTTAGCCATTTTCATGGTCATGTTCAAAGCTCCACACACAGGAGATCTAAGTAGCTATTATTTGATCCCAGTCTCACCTGGTCCTGAGATGCCTGGTTTAAAGTTAGGGAAACAGATCCAAGATTAACTGGAAGCCAAGTCTTTGCTGAAATCTCTGGAAGGACCTGACCATTTCAACAGAGGTTCATCTTGGTTATACACATCACTGGGTCCTGAGGGCATCTGGGAGGCATGTAGGAGTCCCCTAGTAACACACGGGGAAGACTCACTTTGTTGTGGGCAGAAGAAAAAGTCAGACTTCCTTGATTAGGGCTATGGGGTTGGAGTTTACAGGAAAGGCTTGCACAAATTATAATTGCCAGCTGCTTCAGTGGGTTCAAACCCAGGAATAAAACAACCTCCTAGAGTTTCAGTTCAGCTGAAAAATTTGCTGTTCATAACAGGAACAATGTATCTTTGCTTCGGTGAAGCACACACTTCAGTTCAGTTCAGTTCAGTCACTCAGTCGTGTCCGACTCTCCGCAACCCCATGAATCACAGCACGCCAGGCCTCCCTGTCCATCACCAACCCCCGGAGTTCACTCAAACTCATGTCCACAGAGTCGGTGATGCCATCCAGCCATCTCATTCTCTGTCGTCCCCTTCTCCTCCCGCCCCCAACCTTTCCCAGCATCAGAGTCTTTTCCAGTGAGTCAACTCGTCGCATGAGCTGGCCAAAGTACACACTTACATGACTATAAATCCCTCTGTGACTGAACTCATGCTCAACAGACCCATCCTGTGTTGGGGATGTGGGGCTGGTGCTGGGACCATGCCCCCCAATCCCTTTGAAATCCTCCAGACAGCAATGACCTCTACCCAGCCCCACCACCATGGCACACAGTTTAGCTTGGTAATGGGATCTTGGAAAGGCAGGACCCAAGTTCTGCTTTCTTGTATTTTGCTTGACATTCATTTATTCAATCAATCAGTATGTATTCAGAGCCCGCTCTGCACAAGTCTTTAGAACTAGAGCAGCGGGGTTGCAAAGCACACTGCATGCTTCCTTTTCATCACTTCTTGTGGGCCAGCAGAAGGCTGGGATGTAGAAGGTGCTTTGTAAACACTTGGAGCATTGAATAAATATTTGCTCTGCTGCAGAAGGAGAGAAGGAGTCCTAAGAACCCTTCATGGGCCCTATTTTCAGTTGAAGGTTCTTTTATCTCAGGAGTTGTGTCCTCCATCCTCCTCTTCCCCGCCAGCATCCCACGGTCACATCTATGAACTCATGCAACCCTCCCCACGTCCCTCTAGGAGAAGCTGAGCCCGCACTCTGCAGAGAAACACAGTGTTCGCGGTAGGTTCATCGACCTGTCCTGGTTTCACACAACAACGAGGCTCGGAACGGACACTGTGATCACACTGACTGAGCCCTGGTCTTTAGCTCATCACGTGGCATGACGCTGCCAGTGAGCAAGGTTAGGAGGACCAAGGTTGTGGGTCCAAGTCCCTCCTCAGAAGCAGCCCTTCCTCGTGTTGTCTGCACAGAATGACCCGCATGCAAAGCTTTGAGCCTAAAGGGTCCAAGTAGATGCATACATGCCTGGAACTCAGCCTCAGCAGCAAGAAAGCCCAGTCACCTCCCGACTCTAGGAGTGATGTGTCATCTTAGGGTGCAAAGGTCAGTTTCCAGAGACACAGAATAACAACGGTGTTAATTTTCCAAGCTTGTACTCTGAGGCTATTTTACAAAATAGCAGTGCTTTAAAAAAAATCAAAGCAATTAACATGTTAACCTTTGAAGATATAAAAGCTGATAAAATAACCAAACCCATTTCCAAAAAGGATTTCCTAATGACTAATTCTCCTCTCTAACCTTTCTAGATGGAGTAGATGATCATATGGTAACTTAGCATAATTAAATTGTCCACAGGAAATTGCCCAGAAGAGAACAAACTGGACACACAATGGGAAACCATTGAGCTCTCAACATTCCTGTGCAACTCGGACACCGACAAGACTCCTGCTCGCCTCACCAAATGGATGCTTTAACTTTTGAATTTGCTTGACATCTGGAGGAGGGGGAGATGAAGGGAGACTCTAAGTGCTCTGTAATTTCAGCCATCATTCACAGTGGGAGAGGCACTCCAGGGGAAGATGAAAAGAGAGGGCAGGCTGCAATTAGGTGGGCATGGATGACTCTAGCCTGCACAGATGCACCTCCAGTGGGCGGCAGAGTGGGGTGCAGAGGGTGCCGGGGAAAGGAAGACGTCCTCCAAACACAACCACATGCAGGAAAATGGGGAGCAATTTGTCACACACGCCACCCTCTGAAGACCGAAATAAAAAGCAAACTTTCCTTTGCTGATAAGTAGAGCACAAAATTGGTCATGATTCAAGGATGGGAGAGTTCTTTCTTACCACAGTTCAATTTCTCCTAAGCCTGCCCCAAGAAAGAGGGAACAGTATGCTCCATGAGACAGTCTTGTTGGGAAGGCAGACAATACACTCAAAACTGGAAGAGACAAGAAAAGGTGTGAACTGAGGTCACACAAAGAGGAGTGCCAGAGGGAATGGAATCTATTTTTAAGTAAGGCAGCAAATGAGACAGTTCCTTAAAGGGCATCTCTGGAGACCCTGGTAGGCAGAATTCTAAAAGTGTGCCCATCCCCCAAAGAGTCTAGGCCCCTAATTCCTGGAACCTGCCAACATCATGAGATCCCATTTCTGTCATTATCTTATATGTGTGATGGCCCTGGAATGGGTTGAGCTGTGTCCCTCATAAACATTTGTTAAGATGTGGCAACTATATACAATGGAATATTACTCAGCCATTAAAAAGAATAAAATAATGTCATTTGCAGCGACATGGATGGACCTGGAAATTATCATACTAAATGAAGCAAGTCAGACAGAGAAAGACAAATAGCATATGAAACCACTTATATGTGAAACCTAAAAAGAAATGATACAAATGAACTTATTTACAAAACAGAAATAGCCTCACAGACATAGAAAGTAAACTTATGGTTATCAAAGGGGAAAGGTGGAGTGAGGGATAGATTAGGAGTTTGAGATTAACATATACACATAGGATATATAAAATAATTGACAATGACCTACTGTCTGGCCCAGATAACTAAATTCAATATTCTGTAATAATCTATACGGGAAAAGAATATTAGAAAGAACAGATATATGAATCTGTATGACTGAACCACTTTGCTGGACACCTGAAATTAACACCACACTGTAAATCAACTATACGCCAATATAAAATAAAAATTTTAAAAACACTTGTCGGAGTACCAACTCCTGGTACCTGGGAATGTCACTATTTGGAGGGTCTTTGCAGATGTAATCAAGTTAAGATGATGTCGTTAGGGTGGGCCCCAGTTCAACCTGACTGGTATGTTTATAGGAAGAGGGTAATGTGAGCATGAACACACACGAGAAGGAGAACACATAGAGGGAAGACAGGCATGTGAGGATGAGGAAGATAGCAGAGGTGCGCTGCCACAAGTCAAGGAATGCCTGGGGCTTCCAGAAGCTGGAAGACGCAAGGAAAGATCCTCTCCTAGAGGCTTTGGAGGGAGAAGGGCCCTGCTGACACCTTGATAGTGGACTTCTAGCATTTAGACCTGTGAGAATAAATTTCCAAAGTTTTAAGCTACCCAGTTACTGGCACTTTGTCACTGCATTCCCAGGAAACCAAGACAAGAACAGTTAACCATAAGATAGGTGGATTATCTAGGCAGGACTGATCTAATGGTGCATTCCTTAAAGATAGAGAGGTCAGAGGTTCCAAGTATGAGAAGGACTTGATGTTCTATTGCTGACCTGAGGACGGAGGGACCACGTGGAAAGGAATGCAAGTAACCTCTAGGAGCAGAGTGACCCCGAGCAGAGGCCAGCAAGAAGTCAAGGGTCTCGGTCCTACTTTCTGAAGGAACTGAATTCTGCCAGCAACATGAAGGAGCTTGAGTGCATGCTAAGTTGCTTCAGTCATGCCTGACTCTTTTGCAATGCTAGGGACTGTAGCCCACCAGGCTCCTCTGTCCATGGGATTCTCCAGGCAAGAATACTGGAGTGGGTTGCCACGCCCTCCTCAAGGTGACCCAGGGAGTGAACATGCATCTCTTATGTCTCCTTCATTGGCAGGTGGGTTCTTTACCACTAGTGCCAACTGGGAAGACCCAGGGTTTTTTCTCCAGAGCCTCCAGACAGCAGCCTAGCCTGCACAACCCCTTGATCTGGTCCCTGTGAGATGCTAACCAGGGAACCCAGCCGGTCCAAGGTGGACCTCTGACCTAGAGAAACCTTGTGATAATAGGTTTGTATTGTTTCAGATTGCTATGTGTGTGATTTGTTATAGCAGTGACAGAAAATGGATATGGAGACTGAGGAAGTTCACTATCTCAACCAGTCATTTGCTTACTCCCTCTCCAGCAGAAGGGGTTGGTAATTTAGAACAAAATCAGAGACTTTCAGAAGAAATATGAAAGCCATCATCAATAAGTCTCCTTCTCAGATTCCAACGGAAATAACCCACAAAATCACACGAGAAATAAAGCTAGTTAGAAACAGTGGTAGGCTAGTAAAAGTTTAACAACCAGCTCTCCAGGATGGGGAAGGAAAAAAAAACCCTAAATTAACATCTGCCAATTTCCACAGTGGGAGTGCTCCTATGGTGGCTGATTTTAAATAACTGGCTCACAAAATTCCTGAAAATTTAATAAAACTTCTCATGAACCAGGAGAGCTGGCTTCAGCACTACACGTGGATTCACCGAGCAGTATGGAAAGAAATTATCTTGAAGGAAGGCAGACAGGTTTGGCCTGAAGAAACCGAGGAGGCGCAGCTCTTTGCCTTCATCACTTCCTCAGGGAAGCCTTCCCAAAGCCCAGACCAGGGCAGGGGCCCACCGTCCCCTGTCTTTATCGTTCATTGCTATTATCACAATTGTACTCAAATAATTATTGGAGCAATTCTTTGTTTAATGCCCCTCCCCTCTCTTGGATGAGCACTCAGGGAGGGCTGGTCCAGCGGGTCCAGTCTCTCTCTACTGAGTAGAGGCACTGGATACTGACACAGGGAACACTGAGGGAGGACCAGGATTTTGGAGGGGCAGATAATGGACTCTGGTTTACACATGCCAAGCTGGATGTGCTGGTTGGGAAGGAGACAGCATACAGGCTATTGGCCAAGCAGAACTGGAATGCAACAGAGGGCCCTGGGTTGAACATGAAGATTTGAGGATCATCAGCTTGTGGGTTGCAAAAGAATCCATGATTGGCTGAAAATGTCTGGGGCCTGAGGGTAGAGTCTGTATCCTCACAACAACCACAACAACTTCTTCATGGAGAGAGGCAGAATGTATAGTTTTTAATAGCAATAAATGAAAACTATACTGTTAAGTGAGAAGAATCAGGTTACAGAACAGAATGTACAGGAAGAGTCCAGTTTTGCAGCAACATCAAAGATGCTTTAACAGAGAACAGGCTGGATATAAATCAGAAGACCATCTCTGGTATTACAAGCAACGTTTGCCTCCCTGTCTACACATAGATTCTTTTTTCCTTTTTTGAACAAAGGACATGTTCTATTACTATAATCAGGGGAAAATGCTATGAAGGGTATTGTTTTTAAGTATAAGAACATAGCAGAAGCATTGTGTCTGAAGCTAAAGAATGAAGGAGGCCCCCACCCTTCTCCTCTACCTCTGGTCCCAAGCATGTCTCTGAACCAGTGAGCACCCCCATAGCACACTCTGGGCAGCATTCAGTTCTCACAAACCAACCTCTATGGACTAGAAGGTCCTGGCCCCATTGAGAACCTGAGACAAGATTTTTTTTTCCCCTGAAGTCTGAGTAGCCCAGAAGACAAACAGAAGAAATGCCTGTCTTCATAGTGCCTTCTTAATCAAAGCCCAGGGGAGATCCCTGGCCATTAAGCAGGATTTTTATTTCCGTTGGGATGAAGATATTTTAGAATAAATGCTCTCTTATTCCTTAAAATGAATTTTTAAGAAAGGGGATGCATTCCTTATAGCTGCCAATTTTACTTTATTTTATTTTTTTGTTACGAGTGGATAAGAAACTGTGACTCTAACATCTATGTGATAAATTAAGGTTCCTACCAGCAGATGAAGCAACGGAAGGTTGTTTATAACGTTAATACTCCTGAGGCCTGAAATCACGGCATCAGGGCTGCATATCAACGTCTGGCAGAAACAAATCAGTTGCAAGATAAAATCCAATAAACTACATCTCTTCTCAACCCCCATCAAAAATACCCATCCCACTTGGCCTGGGAATATATTCTTCAAGTAGTTTTACTTCAGGCCAGACAACTGCAAAATTCCAGAGAGTAGGCAAGGGACTGCCTGTCAACCCCAGCAAGGTGGGGTCTCTTTAGAGCTAGGGAAAGACCTTTAACTTCAGAGAGACCTCATTGCATGCAGCAGCATCAAAGCTGTTACCCACACTCAGCTCTCAGAGAAAAGGCTGACAATTATGTTATAAAAACTAAAAGCTGTGTTAATCCATTTGTTTTCCCATGGATTTGTGACATGGCAGAAATACGCTCTTTCCTATTCATAAAGTTTTAGTCCAGGTGTACCCCCAACTCTAGGTAACAAGGAATCTACAGAACCAAAGTTGAGAGGTGAGTGTGTGACAAGCTGCCGACGGCGTGGCAGGTAAAGCAAGTGCATAGAGGGTAACTGAGTCATAAGAGTGATTAACTTCCCAACCATGAGCTCAGAGGAGCTGACTCCATCACTTGTCACCCTCAAAAGTCAACAACTCAACCTTGAAAGAATGAGGGGAGGGACAGGTAAGAGCTGATGAGCAGGGAGGGAGAGAAGAACTCAACAGGGCAGAATGAAAATCCTGGTTTCTGATTCACCACTGCCTTTGGTAGTTCATACAACCACTAATCATGCTGTCTGTTTTCTCACCTGCATGGCAGGGCTATCATCCAGCCAGCATCGTTGTGAGAACAGATGTGACAGAAACATTCCACAGATTTGAGGGCCGAGGCAGGGCACAAACAAAGGTGAGAATCAGGTTTAAAGCAGAGTTGTTTAAATGTCTATCTCGGTTCCAGGCTCCAGAACAGTGCCTGGCACAAATGGGGTCATTGAATAGATACTTGCTGGAGGAATGGCTAGCGGAATAAACAAAAAAACAGAAAGAATTTCTGCAAGACTGATTTGAAATAAATTAGAATGGGACTTTAAAAAGCACAAATGAACAATGCACCATGCTGTACCAATTCTTTATAGTTTCTCCAATCAGGCTGCAAAAAGCTGGGGCCCAGTGGGTCATTTCTGCAGGTCAACCAGAAGGCTGCTTTGAAACTGGCTCAGAAACTTCCTTTACCATCTCAGTGATCTAACGCTCCCTTTTGAAACTAATACCCACATATAAAAACAAAAAATCTGGCAACAATTTTCAAAATGCAGGTATATTCCCTCTACCCTCTTACAAGTTATCCCCATGTGGAAGGCTCCTTCAGACCCTGGGAGAGCTGCTCCCTGCAGTGGTGGGGGAGCCCTCCTCCTGTGGCTATGCCATGGCCACAGGGCTGCTGCTCCCCGCCCCCCCTGCCCTGGGCCTCCCCTCAGCTGGGCTTCCGGACTTTTCTGGGACACAGACTTCCTCTCCTTTCCACACACAGCAAAGACCTGGCCAACCTACTGCGTTCCTCATTTCCATGTTCTGTTTAGATTTTTCTTTTCTTGATTTCCTCTCTTCTGATTCTTTATCAAAGAGGAACCTTGGCCGTCCCTGACCCATCTCCTCCTTTCTCATTACTGCACCCTCGGCACCCTCACAGAGATGCACATCGCTCAATTCATCCCAAGAAAGCCTTTTAAGGGGCTGGACCACTGAGTGCTCTCGCTATTCAAACGGTTATTGCTCTCAGCCTAGGAAAATGGCTGTGGGAGCTTTCTCTTGTTTTCCTCTAGAAACGATTCATTTCATAACAACAGAGTCCTTCAGTGTGGGACTGCAATAGCATCTGGGTTGCTGAACACTCTGAGTGTTTCATTATGGATAATGGGCCTAATGCAATAACGTATATAAGCAACAGGAAAAGAGGAAAGATATCAAGCCAGATGAGCTGTGCGGTGTGCCAGCCCCACCCTTTCTGCTGCCCTAGGCAGTGCCCCCTGGCCGAGGGCTTTGACCTCCCAGCACCTGCTCTGAACCTGAGTAAGGACCTCAGAAGTCGCACATATGTCAAATTCTTATGAGGCTCTGTGGACCAATGTCTGGCCCAAGTCCCAGATGCTAGAGCTCATACACAGAGAACAGGTAAAAGATCTGACCCACCCACTCATACTTAACAATCGTAGCTAAGGTTTGGGGCCTTATGCTAGGCCCTGTGCCAAGGTATTTATACATGCTATCAGGTGGCACTAGTGGTAAAGAACCTGCCTGCCAATGCAGGAGACATGAGTTGAGGGTTCAATCCCTGGGTCAGGAAGATCCCCTGGAGGAGGAAATGGCAACCCTCTCCAGTACTTTTGCCCAGAGAATCCCATGGCCAGAGGAGCCTGCCAGGCAGCAGTCCATGGGGTCACAGAGTTGGACATGACTGAAGTGACTTAGCATGTGTGTATAACCTTTAAATGCTGACCATAATTCATGTTGCAGGTATGAGCATTATCCCCGTTTTACAGTTGGGGTTAACCAATTGGTCTTGGGCCATAGAGTCAAATGGCATGTCTGGACCATGCAGCTGAGCTTTCCAGACCCCCAGTGCTGAACTCCTAACAATAGGCTGTGGGGCTCACACTGGGCAGGGGTGTTACTCCCTCCTCCAAAGCCTCAGACCTGCAGCGCTTGCCCTGCTCCCCCTGGCTCTGCACCCACTCAGTGCTATAGGCTCCTTACCTGGGCCCTGTCACCTCTCTCTCTGCCACACACAGTCCAGCACACACTAAAACTCAACTCTGACCACACAGGTGTCGCCACAACTCATGGTTTCTACTCTGGGCCCTCACGCTGCTGCTGCTTCTAAGTCACTTCAGTCGTGTCTGACTCTGTGTGTGACCCCATAGATGGAAGCCCACCAGGCTCCCCCTTCCCTGGGATTCTCCAGGCAAGAACACTGGAGTGGGTTGCCATTTCCTTCTCCAATGTGTGAAAGTGAAAAGTGAAAGTGAAGTCGCTCAGTCGTGTCCGACCCATAGCGACCCCACGGACTGCAGCCTACCAGGCTCCTCCATCCATGGGATTTTCTAGGCAAGAGTACTGGAGTGGCTTGCCAAATACAGCCAATTAGCGAACAATGCTGGTAACGAACAAACACAGGAAGAAAGATCTATGGTCTCAAGATGGGGCTTGGATCTCAACTGGACTGGACACTTACCACTGAAAATACACTACTGTTCCATATGCTTTTTTCAATTTATTTTTTGAAATAGAGATGTGACACGGAATAATGTGGTGCTTCCCCCCAGAATTTGACACATTAGATTTTTACATACATTTCACTCAATTATATTGTTACAGATCCTCAACAGCAATTCAGCCAGCAAGCATGTGTTTTTAAACCTCGTTCATTCTGCATCATGAGTTAGGCATTGTGTGCTGCACATTCATGCACACACACACACACACACTTAAGACACTTACATACTCAAGAAGAATAGGTCTTGCATACGATGCTGACAGTAGCCTTAGCTGCCAACACAGAGGCAGGATTAAATTAAACGAGTGATACCGAGTCAATTAACATGAGTCTGAGCAAACTCCAGGAGATAGTGAAGGACAGGGAAGCCTGGTGCACTGCAGTCCATAGGGTCGCAAAGAGTTGGACACAACTCAGCAACTGAACAACAATCACCAAGAAAATGGATAAAGTTTTCTACAATCTCATAGGCCTCCTTCAGAGAACTGCACCTTCGAATGCTTTGAATGGGAATTTTGCTTTGATGATGTACCCTCAACTTTAACTGTGCTATATACACATATACCCACACATATGCTAAGTTGCTTCAGTTGTGTCCAACTCTGTGCGACCCCATAGACAGCAGCCCATCAGGCTCCACCGTCCCTGGGATTCTCCAGGCAAGAACACTGGAGTGGGGTGCCATTTCCTTCTCCAAAGCATGAAAGGGGAAAGTGAAAGTGAAGTCGCTCAGTCGTGTACGACTCTTAGTGACCCCATGGACTGCAGCCTACCAGGTTCCTCCATCCATGGGATCTTCCAGGCAAGAGTACTGGAGTGGGGTGCCATTGCCTTCTCCACATATGTATACACACACACACATATATACATATAAATACATATACATATATACATTTTCATATCATATATAGTCTAACAGGGCATAACTATTTCTTTCCATAAATAAACATGATTCATTATTATATGGGACAAAAGTTAAATTGTGTTCTTTGGTCAGAGAGAACGAGGCTTGCCACTAGAATAAGCAGTGATCACACTGAATTTATTCTGACACAGTGCATGAGAGAGAGACCCAAGCAGCAGCACACTCTGTGAATACAGCCTGTCCTGCACCTCTCCATATGTCCAGTGTGTTGTGTCAGAGAAGCCGCGAGAGGGATGAAAAGATACACTTGGTGAGACACTCATCATGAGCTTAGTTCCTCCTAGGACTTGCAGGAGGGACTGGATTCTAGCGAACCTGTGCTCAGCAGCCCACATGGACAGACAAGGGCAGGAACATGTAAACACCCTGTGTTTTGGCAAACAAGGAACAGGAATGGATCATTATTTCGATGATGAATAAAGGATTTAAACCTAACAGGAGGCTTAGGGCAAAGGGGTAGGGATGAGCGTGGAGGTGAAAACTGCTCATCAGGAGAATATCTCCCTGAGGAGTCATATCAGGAAATGATCAATTCTAGGATTCAGAAGAAAATTTAAGAAAATTCTGCACCTCAGGAGAACTCAAGAAGTGGTGGTTTCTGAGACAGAAGCAGAAATTCATAGAGAAAAGGAATACATTAAAAGACAAGAGAATGAATCAATTCAATATAAAAGGATGGAAGGACAACAGGAGGAAATCTAACGTGAGGTAGCTTAGAAAACTGGAGATTTTAAAGGGCAGAAAAGGAATTTGCATAATTAGCATCCATATAGGAGCCAGTAAAAAGCAGAACTGAAATGGGACAAAACTGAATCAGGGATGCAGAAGACAAACAAACTTCAGAAGCTTTCTCTCAGCAAAGAGAAGGCAGAGGCCAGAGTGCAGGACCAGCAACAGAGATCTACATACGCAGATAATTTGGCAGACAAACCAGAATGAATAATTAAGACATAGTTGAGGAAAATTTTCCTAAAGATCAAAGCCCAGATGAAAAATGCTTACCATGTTCTGGAAGAAAACAAATGATAACAAACATATAACTATACTTGTCTAAATAAAACGTGTTGGTAGCAAAAATGAAGTACAAGTGGTTTGAGCATTGTAATAAGAAAAGAACAATGACAAACAGATTTTCTGCAAGAAAACAAAATCAGGCCTCCTTTAGATATTTTTTCTGGAACACAAAATACTGAAAGATGATGGAGTAATACCTATGGAGATGTAAGGAAAATAATTCTATTTTACTTAAGAAGTATAGCCAGGAAAGTTGTCTTTCATGTACAAAAGTATTATATTCTTAGAGATGCAACATTTCAGGCAAGAGAACACTCATGCATTCTTCCTCCAAAAGCATTGCTTGAAAATATAGTATTAATACAACTAACTCAGGAGAAGAAAGTTATACCTCCTGAAACTATAAAGGAACCTCAATAAGTCATGCAACTAAATAAACAATCAATAAATCAAAATAAAAGTTATTATGTTGGTTGATAAACTGAAAGTCAGCTTTTTACTGAACTATAATTTACATTTTTATATTAGCTGCAGGTGTACAACATAGTGATTCAATATTTGTATAGATTATACTCAATTTAAAGTTATAAAACATTGGCCTCATTCCCTATGCTGTGCATTACATTTTTGTATCTTATTTTATACCTAGTAGTTTGTATCTCTTTATCCCCTTCCCTATCATTCCCTTACCTCCCCTCCACACTGTTAACTATTAGTTTGTTTCTTCCTATCTGTGAGTCTGCTTCAGTTTTGTTACATTCATTCATTTTAAGTTTTAGATTCTACATATAAGTGAAAACATACAGTATTTGTGTTTCTCTTATTTCACTGAGAATAATACACTTTCAGGTCCATCTATGTTATGAAAAATAGCAAAATTTCATTCCTTTTGATGGCTGAGTAATATTTTGTTATACACAAACACACATACACATATACATATTCCACATCTTCTTTATTCATTCATCTTTTGGTAGACATTTAGATTGCTTCTATATCTTGATCTTATAAATAATGCTGCTATGAATATTGAGGTGCATATATCTTTTCAAATTAATGTTTTCCTTTTCTTTGACTATACACCCAGGAGTAGAATTGCTGGGTCATATCATACTTCTATTTGCGGGGGGTTGGGGGGCGGGTAGGGAACCTTTATATTGTTTACTACAGTAACTGTACCAATTTGTATTCTCACCAACATTATACTAGAGTTTCCTGTTCTCCACATCTTCACCAACATTTATTGTTTTCTGTCTTGTTGACGATAGCAATTTTGACAGTGTGCTGTGATACCTCATTGTAGTTTGGACTTGCATTTCCCTGATGATGAGTGAGGTTGAATACCTTATCATGTGTCTGTTGCCCATCTTTATGTCTTCTTTGGAAAAATATCTGTTCAGGTCTTCTACCCATTCCTTAACAAGGTTTTTTTTCATATGAGTTGTATGAGTTCTATGTTTTGAGTATTAACCTCTTATCTGACATATTATTTGTAAGTAGTTTCTCCCCTTCAGTAGGTTTTCTTTTTGTTTACTGATAGTTTCCTTCCCTGTACCAAAGCCTTTAACTTTGATTAGGTCCCATTTATCTTTGCCTTTGTGTTCCTTGTGTGCTGAGACAGATCCAAAAAAAATATTGCTAAGACCTCTGTCAAAGAGCACACTACCTATGTTTTCTTATAGAAGTTTTATGATTTCTGGTCTTATATTTAGGTTTAGATTTTGTATCCATTTTGAGTTTATTTTTGTATATAGTATGGGAAAATATTCTAAGTAAGTGTTAGTCACTCAAGCATGTCTGACTCTTTGCGGTCCCATGGACTGTAGCCCTCCAGGCTCTTCTGTCCATGAAATTCTCCAGGCAAGAATACTGGAGTGGGTTGCCATGTTTCAGAAAATACTCTAATTTTATGTTTTATATGCACATGTCCAGTTTTATCAATACCATTTATTGAAGAAACTATCCTTTTCTTTTTTGCTGGACATGAGTTTGAGCAAACTCTGGGAGATAGTGAAGGACAGGGAAGCCTGGAGTGCTGCAGTCCTTGGGATGGCAAAGCGTCGGCAATGACTTAGCAACTGAACAACAATCTTTGTCATATTGTATATTTTTCTTCCTTTGTCATAGATTAACCATATGTGTGTGGGTTTGTCTCTGAGCTCCATATTTGTTGCACTGATCTCTGTGACTATCTTCGTGCCAGTACCATACTGTTATGTTTACTGTAGCTTCATAGTATCGCCTGAAGTCAGGCAGCATGGTACTTCTGGCTTTGTTCTTTTGCCTCCAGATTGTTTTGGCTATTCAGGGTCTTATGTGATTCCACACCGATTTTAGGATTATTTCTTCTAGTTCTGTGAAAAATGTCAAGAGTATTTTGATAGGGATTACATTAAATTTGTAGATTGCTTTGGGTAGTACAGACATTTTAGTAATTCCAATTCTTCCAATTCATGAACAGGATATCTTTCCATTTATTTGCATCATCCTCAACTTCCTTCATCAATGTCAACATTTTATTTTTAAAGATTTAAAAAGTTTTAAAAATTGATTTGGAGCCAAACCCCTAACATTAACAGAAACTAAAAAGTGGTACAGAGGTAGGGAAAGAAACTGGAAGCAGAAAGGAGGGTAAAGAGTTATGAAAATGAGTTAATACTGAAATTCAAAGACGCTGTTTTAATGGACTCAAAAGCTAGAGAAAGATGGATTTATGGTGCTTCAGAAAATTTAAATGTGGGAAATTTTAATAACAGGGAACAAACTGTGAAGAAAGTGACAGTGTGAAGAAAAAGGAATACTTGTGCCTTGTTGGGAAGGTAAACTGGTGCAGCCACTATGGAAAACAGTATGTAAGTGCCTCAAAAAATTAAAAATAAAAATACCACATGATACAGCAATTTCTATTCCTTGGTATATATATATATAGAATAGAAATAGAAATCAGTATCTCATAGAGATATCTCAACCCCACGTTCATTGCAACATTATTCAAAATAGCTAAGATAGGAAATAACCTATGTGTCTGTCAGGGGATGAATGGGTAATGAAGATGTGGTGTGCACAATGATATACACAATGGGACATTATTCAGCCGTCAGAAAGAAGGAAATCCTGCTGTTTCCAATAACTTGGATGAATCTTGAGGACATTATGCTAAGTGAAAGAAGTCAAAGAAAGACAAGTGCTGTATGCTATCACTTGTATGTGCAATGTAAAAAAGTTCAACTCAGAAAATAACAAATATGGTGGTGGTCACCAGGGATGGGAGGTGGCAGTGGGGGAAATGGGCAAATACCGGCCAAAGTGCATAAACTTTCAGTTGTAAGATTAACAAGTTCTGGGGATTTAATGTGCAGCATGGTGATTATAGCTAATAACGTTGCATCATATACTGTATCCATACTTTGGCCACCTGATGCAAAGAACAGACTTACTGGAAAAGGCCCTGATGTTAGGAAAGATCGAAGGCAAACAGAGAAGAGGGCAGCAGAGGATGAGATGGTTGAATGGCATCACCGATTCAATGGACATGAGCTTGGGTGAACTCCAAGAGATGGTGAGGGACAGGGAGGCCTGGCATGCTGCAGTCCGTGAGGTCGCAAAGAGTTAGACACAATTTAGCAATTGAACAACAACTATATCATATACTTGAAAGCTGCTTACAGAGTTTAGCAGCTTTAGATCTTAAATGTTCTTACCACAAAAAAGAAATATTGACTACATAATGTGATGGAAGTGTTGGCTAATATTATGTTGGTAACCACTCTGCAGTAAATAAATGCACCAAATCAAAAACTTGTACACTTTAAACTTACTGATGTCAATTGTTTATATGTCAATTGTTATATGTCAATTATAATAAAACTAGGGGGGAAGTTACATTGTGGAAGAGCAGAGGGCAATATTCAACTCTCACTGGTAATTGGAAGTGAAATTTTACAACAAAAAATTCAAAATAAAACACTAAAACATGAAAATGAAATGATAGATCCTTGAGTAAACTATGGAAAACAACGACAAAAGAAGCATAAACTTAGAAAACAAAATAAACTGAAAGAAGTAATTCCAATCACAACAGATATAATAAATAGATTAAATACTCTTATAAAATAAAATACTTGATTGGCTCAACAAATAACACTTGTATCTTTTTTAAATAAGAAAAACATAGAAAATACAGGTGGACAAATAAAAATCAATGCTTAGAACATAGTATGTGTTCAGTAAATATTTGGTGGGTAAATGAATATCAGAAAAACCAATTTACAAAAAGGTAGGGTTGGTAATAGTAACATTAGATATATGGTGGCCAATAGTATTTAACAGTTCAATTTATTGGGGAAAAAATGGAATTTCCCAGCTCCTTACAAAGTGAACGATCACTGACATAAGCATGAGAAATAAAACATAAAAGCAAAACTGTAGCCCTATTTCATGAAAATTCATGCAAAGAAAAAAACCATAAATTCAAGTCCATCATGTCCAAGGAGCACTAATTTTAGAATCTGGTGATTATCTGGGCGTAATGAACTTCATACATAGCAATAATAGCCATAACAGTTAATAGCCAATATTTACTGAGTAACTATTATATCCTTATTTAAAGGTGAGGAAACCAAAATGCAAAACGTCTGAGTATTTTATCCAAAATCCCATATCTAGTAAATGGGGATGACAGAATCTGTACCCTGAAGTTTAGATCTAGGGCCTACATTCTTAACCTCTTTGCCAAAGGTGAGAAACCACTTCATAGGTGTAGAAAAGACAGCTGATAAAGTTTCAAAGTCATTCCTAATGTAAAGATCTTACTGAAAAGTAGGAACATGATGCTTGCTCTATATGTTAAATACTACTGACCTCAAAATAACCATCATTTTCAACCATGAAAAAATGTTTCTATCAGTGATCACTCACTTTTACTTAGGGGTATTCACTTTACTTTTGGAATTAAGGCAAAGATCCTTGCATACAGTATGTATGACTTTGTTTTCAACAAAGTCTGCTGCTGCTGCTGCTGCTAAGTCACTTCAGTCGTGTCCGACTCTGTGTGACCCCATAGACGGAAGCCCACCAGGCTCCCCCGTCCCTGGGATTCTCCAGGCAAGAACACTGGAGTGGGTTGCCATTTCCTTCTCCAATGTGTGAAAGTGAAAAGTGAAAGTGAAGTCGCTCAGTCGTGTCTGACCCTTAGCGACCCCACGGTCTGCAGCCTACCAGGCTCCTCCATCCATGGGATTTTCTAGGCAATAGTACTGGAGTGGCTTAGTCATTTGCAATTAGACAAGAAAATAAAATAGCAGTCAAAAAACTTAGGAGAGAAAAATAATCCTCTTTTCTGGGGAAAAAAATCTGCAATTCACAAAATTACTACAAGAATTCATTAAGTATTAAAGCAAAAGTAATAAGATAAAAATACTAGTAAGGCAACTGTTTACAAGATAAATTAACAGAAAAAAAATATGATGACCGAAAAAAACTCAGTTTATAATAGCAATCGGAAGTAGAAAATGACTATAGAATATGCAAAACACATATGAAGAAAATTATAAGATTTTATTGAGAAAAATAAGAGACAACTAAATGGGATTTTGTAAAAATTTAAATTTTCTCTACACTAACCTACATTAATGTGGTTCCAATAAATATCCCAAAGGGGTTCTTTTTGGAACAAAGATTATTCAAATGCGTGTAGAAAATAATTCCCAAAAAAGTACTTAGACAAACCAATATAGGGTGTATGTACCCAACATTAAACTGCATTGTAAAACTAAGGAACCTGAAACAGTGGGGTATGGGAGTAGGAACAGACAGATCAAAATAACAGACTAAGAAATCCAGAAAGAAAAACTTAAAAATGATGAGTGTCTTTTCAAAACAAAGAAGAAAGGATATGCCGTTCAATTTATGATGTCGGGACAACTAGTTAACCACAGGGGAGATAATTAAATCTCTGCCTCACATCAAACATTACATTTCGACAGACTAATAAAAGAATGTAGAAACTGACATCATAATAGTATGGGAAGATAATATTTATATCATCCCTGGTTTGGAAAGGACTTTCTAGCATATAAGCAGATGTGGATAGTATAAAGAAAAAAATGAAAATTTTGACTAAACATATTAAAAAACTTTCGTGTATGTCAAACTAATCATAAATAAAATTAAAAGGCAAATTACAAATTAGGGATATATTTGTAAAATATATGCTGAAAGGATGATGTCTTTACTATTTTAAAATGTTATTTTACAAATCAGTAAGAAAATGAAAAATGATAAAACAGGTGAGCAGGAAAAAGGGCAACGGAACAGTAAGGCTGCAGAGAAATCCATACAAGTGCCTGATAAACAGATGAAGACAGGTTCCTCATCACCAGCAATCAAAGACAGGCACATTAAACCAGGACATGACATTTTATACTATCAAATGAGTGAAGATCTTTAAGAATATTAACACTCAGCAAAGGATAGGTAAAGGGAAAACAAACTGCATTATGTTTAATTTGGTGGAGATGTGAATTAAAATATCCCGTCAAAATGTCAAATTGACACTATGTTTCTAAAGATCTCAAACTCTGCATATAAGGTGCTCCAAATTCCAACAATTTCACTACTAAAACACTACGTTTAAGGAAAAAATTCGGAATATATAGACGTGGATGTTAAGAACAAAGATACTAAATGCTTGATACTCTTAATCCATGCATGGCAAAAAAAGCGTGATGGGACATACATATTATACAAACAGTAATAGTGTTTAATGTCCAGATGGTGGTTTAAAAATATTTTTTGTGTGCTTTGTTGTAGTTTCCAAATTGACTACAATACAGATACATTACGCTGGAAACGGAAAACAAACAAAAAGCTCTCTCAAAACTCAATTACAAAGGATATTATTCCCTGACCACCAGAGCATGTAATAAAATTAACAATAATCTTTGTAAGCGATTAGTCCTTTTCTGAGACTTTCATCAGACCAGAGAGAGAAGACATTATTATTAGCACCAATTTACAGATAAAAGTACTGAGACCTAGACAGAAATCATTTTTATAAACCCAAGCTCTGGGTTCCAAGACTAACCTGTCAGGTGGGGACCAAGGTCTCCCAAACAAGGATGGGGTCCCCCCTCACACCGCTGCCCCTAAAGTTTCATTGATTGTCCTTATTGTTTAATGTCACTTATGTCAATTCCCAAAGGCTACCATTTGTTTGGATTGTTGTAGAAACCAATAGCACATCTGCACTCTAGAGCTCCCCTTTTATGAACCAGAATGTGCCCACTGCTCCATGGACATGCTGCAGTGACTCAGTGGGCAGTAACAATCACCCTCCAGCTGCCTCCCTCCCGCACAAGCACCCCCAGAGACCAGACCCTTTCTGCTCCCACCCAGCACCTGGCACCTGTGAGGAGCTGGTGCTCAGGAAGTCTGTGCTGGGTAGTGTTGGGGCTTTTATGCTTCCTGCAGCCCCTTCTCCCCAAAGTTGCAATGCCCAGGAAAGCCCCTGTGGCCCCAGGCATCTCAAGGCGGCTGGGTGGCCGCATGCCTTTCAGAGAAGGGCAATGACAGTAATAACAGTGCCTGCTCCCTTCTAGCGTTTTTCATGCAATAACTAGCTGTACTTTTCCAACCAGATATTATCCCTCCTTCCCCGGCAAGCTGCCTTTTACAGAGAATTTTGTTGTTTAGCAAGAATCACTTCTGCTCTAAGAGGCACAGTCAGGGACGAGAATTCAAGATATGTCATCTCTAAGATCTTCTAATCAGAGGGAGAGGGCGCTGGGCCCGCGACCCCACAAGTCACATACATTCATTCTGGGTCTAATTACGACACGTAGGCAGCAGATGTAGGTGTTAGCCCTGGCAAGGGGAGCGCCAGAAGATTGAAAGTAAATTTTCTATAGAAAAAAAATTACATAAAATTACTTGGGATAAACAAGCAGCTAAATTAGACAGTGGGCACCACTGAGTTTAAAAAGTAACAACATAAACCAGATGTACATGGAAACACCCTGGAAGGAAATAAACCAAAGAGGCAAAAAGAGGCGGCTTTCCATATTTTTCTTTCACTTTTCCTTCTCCTTTCTTTTACTCACCTCCCTTCTCTTCCTTTCCTCCCTTCCTCCCTGCCTTCCTCATTTTCTGTTTGCAGTCTGATTGTATTACTCACGTTCTTAAAAATATACACAGGGTTTGAGAGGAAGATGCCTCAAAGGCAGATGGGTAGTGGGTCACTAGACCTCAAAGCAGAGTCCGGGGCAACAGGTCAGGTCTGGACCCTGTACCCTTCCCTGCAGCTCTGCAGACCTCGGTGTGGCCTCAAGGAAGGCATTCCAGTCTAGCAGCCCACACTGAGCACAGACTCCACACTGCTAAGTGCTGGGCGCAGCATCAGGAAGTGAAGTACAGGGTTGCCCCTTGATACACCCAGTGTCAGGGGACAAGGGACGGGGTGCGAGCAGGCACCCAGGCAGCAAGGGACAAGCAGAACTGTCAGGACACAAACAAGGTACGAGGCGAGCGTGGTACTCCAGGAGGAGAAAACAGCCCCTTGGGCATTCGGCAAACATTCACAGGCATCTGCTGTGTGTCCAGGGAAGTGCTGAGACCAGGGAGGTGTTTGGTCCCTGTTGTTGGAAAGTATAATGCTGAGTTCAGGCACTGGACAGAAGAAAGTGGCAGGGGGAAGCATTCAATGTAGGGATTTTTATAAACAACATTGTTTATATGAAAAGTCATATATGTGAGTATATAATAATAGATGTATATGTTATATATAATAATTTAGAATTATGCCTTGCTTTAGAAACAAAGAGCTGGGCACCGGAGAATGAGACGTAAGATCAATTCTGATGGGTGAAAGGGCAGGGTGTGTGAGGCATCTGGAGGTGCTGAAAAGGAGGAAGACTGTTGCTGCGGAGAGGACCAGGGAAACACTGCTGGACGCTTCCTGAAGGAGCACAGTGAAGAGGAAGCTCTGGGATCAAGGTCTAGCAGCCCTGAGTGGATCATCTAAGCTTTCTGCAGTTTGGTTCCTCCTCTAGTATAGTGGGCTTCCCTGGTGGCTCAGAAGGTAAAGAATCTGCTTGCAATGCAGGAGACCTGGTTCAGTCCCTGGGTTGGGAAGATCCCTTGGAGAAGGGACTGGCTACCCACTCCAGTATTCTCCCCTGGGAAATCCCATGGACAGAGTAGCCTGGCAGGCTACAGTCCATGGGGTTGCAGAGTCGGACACGACTGAGCGACTAACACATTCACTTTCACTGGTGTAGTGAGAAGTAACTGTCCTCCCCCTCCGCCCTGCCACCCAGCACCCACTATTTCTTCTTAGGATGAGAGTACCAGGCACCTGCTTTAGAGTAACCACCCCAGCCCCACTCTCTGGGCAACACTGTCCTCATCCCCAGCACCAGGTTGTGGGGGAACTTGGTGTCTATTTGACCTTAGGCGCAGCTTTTCCTTCTCTGCATAATGGTTGTTGGAGGATGGGCCCAAGATGCAATGTGGTCCAGCAAGAGACCTCAGGGTTTGAGCTTAAGCAGCTGGGGAGGGGATGTTTATTGTTTCCCAACTGAGTTCTGAATCTAGTCGTGTGTGGAGTCAGTTATCACTGGCCTCTCCAGTTATACATCCCTTTCCCTCTTGCTAAAGACAGTTTGGTTGGATTTCTGTCATTTGCAATTATAAATCCTAACTGATGAGGAACTGCAAGCTCCCAGAAGACAGGAACTGCACCTTTGCCACTCCCTCCTCAGCACCTGTGACTGCCCAGTGTCTAGCCGGCCTTTCTGGAATCACTGGAAGGATGATACAAGTGGAATTATGGCATCTCCTCCATAAATCTGCTATATTTTAAAAGAAAAAATGATTCTCAGTAAACATTTCCTTTTCCATTTTGCTTCCCATTATCCTATAAGTGCTTTCTAAATTAACTCCCCAAGAGGGACCCCATTAACTCTCTGTGGCCATTCATGTCTTAGTGGGAATTTTTATTGAATTCCTTTTCATGGAGAGGCAGGGCGGGCAACCACGATATGGCACCCATTGTTAAGTTAGTAAGAACACACAGGGTGTTTTGGCCACAGAGAGCCTTCACAGGTCATCTGGTTTAATCTCCTGCCTCCAGGTGGCTGGGTTTCTAGTGTGCAGGCGGTCCCAAGAGCACAGCGATGCAGCTGAGGAGGGAGGCCGAGACGGTGTAAAGCTGCCTTCATGACAGAGACGCAGACATTTCAGGAAGGAGGTGCTGCACAAAGTGAGATAGAGTGCAGGGCCCATGCCCCCAGAGCCCCCACAGGGACACAGAGCTGTGGGGGAGATTGTTAGTGCGCTTGAGTTTATTGCACAGCAGCCACTCAAGACAAAGGGCCATCGGGACAGGACCACCGGTAGTGCAAATCTCTTGGTCATTCAGTTCTGCATTTAATCACAGCAAAAATCAAAATGATCAGTGCTTTGCCTCCTCCACCTTTCTTTTGCTGGACTTGAGTCCATAACTCCTATTTAAATTTCCAAGAAAATGTTAAACAGCTGGTCAGCATTCTTCCTTTAACTACCCTGGAAGATAGTAAATTACCCTTTCGCCATAGTCTCTCGGGCAATGGGATTTAAAAAAATAAAAAACCACAACTCTTATCGCTTTCCCTCACAGCATCATTTTCCTTCCCTTAATTCACCCTTGTTGTTCATTTTTGGACCTCTTCCAGCCTTTTCACATTCTGCCTAAAATTTGGAGGCCAAAGCTGATGGCATAATGCTGATGCAGACATCTTTCTGATGTGACTTGCAGCCTAAACAATTTTCAGTTGTATCTTTCACATTTAATATTTCAGTGGCTGCCACTTTTCAAATTAAACTAATTGATTATCCCATCGACACATTCTGAGTATGCATCTTCCCTGGTGGTCCCTCAGAGCCCAGGAGCTTCACCAAGGGCATCATCCGGAATTCATTCTAAAGGCCCATTACCATTAGCAGGGCATACAACTCAATGACATGATCATCAGAAACTCTAATAAGTTCCTTGAGGGCAGGAATCATATATCTCAGTATTTTGTTTTGAGGTACTTTTTGTATATTAATCAGCTGAGTATAGCTAAGGAATTAGAAAACTTCTCCCCAAAATTCCTATGTTAAAGTCCTAACCTTCAGTGTGACTATCTGGAGAAAGGACCTCTAAGGAGGTAAAGCCAGGTGAGCCAAGAGTTCTAGAGACTGGACAGTGGACACGTACCAAGTTCCTCACTTGTTTTTTACAGATAGTGCATCGGTTTCCAGGCCAGACAGATCTAGGTTTGAATCATGGCCATTATGTTTACTACAAAAGTGACAGTGAACCTAAGCTCTATGAATCCTGATTTTTCCATATGTAAAGTGAGGATGATAGCACCAAGCACCTGGAATTGGTGTGATGATTAAACGGGTTACTGCATATAGCCTAACACATAACAGGTGCTCCATAAATAGTGGCTGCTACTATCATTACTGCCATACATTCATTGACCCATTCACTCATTTAGTAATAATAGTCCATGCACCTCAGATACAGTGGTAACCAACTCCTTCAGGGTATCTTTCACTTGGAGCTTACATTCTAGTTCACTGGACAGACAGTAAACTAGACAGTAAATAAGACAATGTTGGATCATCATAACTGCTGTGAAAGAACTGTAACAAAGCAATGGACAGTGGAGGGAAGAGCGGGTTCCTAAGATGAGAAAGTCAGCAATGGCCTTTCCAGGGAGTCACCATTTGAGGGGACATCACACGGTGAGAGGGCGGCAGCGAGAATGAACTCAGGAAGACTTTCAAGGCAGAGGGAAGAGCAAGGGCTAAGGCCCAGAGTGGAATCAAGGTTGTTCTTCTTGAGGGGCAGAGAGAAGACAAATCCTTGTGTCTGGAGCACGGGGAGCAGGCAGGAGAAGGGAGGAGATGAATAGGGAGAGACAGCGGGGGTGAGATCATGCAGGGCCTTGTGGGCTCTGGGAAGAAATTGGATTTTATCCTAAGCATAATGGAAGGCCACCGGAGGGTTTAAGAAGATAAATCATGACCATTACTCTGGGTTTTCCAAAGGCTGACGAGACAGAAGGAAAAGGCTTTATGATGACTGAAGGGTAAAAAAACCAGAGTCGCAGCCTCTGGCAGCGTAAGAGGAAAGGGTCAGAGCAGCGTCAGCCCCAAGGAGTTTATGAGGAACACACACCGTTTGTCACCTTGCCTTGTCACAGATGACTGTAACTTGGGAGATAGAGGTTGAGAGCCGCTTGGCACAGACGAACCTGCTTCAGACAGAGCACAGGAGAAACGTGCTTTCTCCATCAGCCACTGCTTTGGCCAGAGAATCTGCACACGGAGGACCCTCCAAGGACCCTTGCTATGGTGGCTCACATGACACTGCAGCAATTCAAATGTGCACAGTGGGACTCAGAAGGTCACACCCAACACACAGCCCTCCCAGGACCTCTGCTGTCTCCCCCTGCAATACACATCTCATGAAGGATGCTACCCACCTGGGCACCAACCCAGACCGGCAGGTGAACACTGGATATCAGGACTGAATCTGACCTCACTGTACCCAGTGCCCTTTAGCACCCTTTATACTGTGTTGCTCAGTCGTGTCCGACTCGTAGCGACCCCATGGACTGCAGCCTACTAGGCTCCTCAGTCCACGGGATTTTCCAGGCAAGAGTACTGGAGTGGCTTGCCATTTCCTTCTCCAGGGGATCTTAATCTTGCTTATTTGCATGTGTAAGTTGTAGATAAGGAATCCTTGAACAGATCCATGTAGCACTAAGCTCTTAGATTAAACAGGCCGCTGAAACTTCACCTTTTAAACCTTGCTATGTGGCATCTTCTCAGAAGACTGGTGCTCCAGCCTTTTCACCGTTCTGGCATAACAGCCCCAGGGATGGTAAGTCCAAGTCCACTTGACATCTGAAGGACTTCCATTCATTATGAATCCCTTGGTTAAAAATGCAAATGATCTTTGGCAGCTACTTAGACCTCTGTGTGAATTAGCTTATCACTCACATTCCAATCCCAAGCCAAGACAGCCAAATGTGATGTACAATGAGGGCCAGCTCTGGGGAGCTGGACCCCTTCTCCTGTCCATCAGGTTAGCTGATCCTGGCTTCCTCCTCATTAGGAATCTGAGTTCCCACTCAAAGGCAGCTCCTTTATTTCACAATGTGAATGAAGAGATGCTCTGGGAAGGATTAGAGCTAGCTAAATGAGGAACATTAAAACGTCCTTCCCACTAATGTGCCCCAGATCTGGACCCACAGTTTTCTTATTTAATGCTGTGGGGGAGAATTTTTATTCATCTTCAGCAATCTCCTCATGGTCTCTGCTCTCCTGAGACTAGCACACGGTCATCAGTAACCGCACTGGCCTTGGCAATGACGATATCCTCACTAACAAGCTATGTCTCAGCTGTGTAATTGCCAGTTAAAGAGCACCACATCCTAATTAACCTCTTCAGGGAACAAAAATAAAAACATTAAGAATTTCAGACTTCACAGGACCTGAGCACAACCCCTTATCATACAGATAAGGAAATTATGTCTGAGGATGATTAAGGGCCAAGGGTCCATGGCCAATTAGCAGAATGCCAGAACCCGAATCCGGATTTCTAGACCGACAACCAAAGTGCTGGGTCACTCCACCAGCCAAGATGGGCTGTCCACATTCTCACCCTCTTTATCTCTTAAAATACGTTGATCAAACACGTATCATGCTGAGATCCAGGGTCATGGGGAAGACAAAATGGCTCGTTCACTCTTTTAATAACTATCTGTGCATGTGTGCATGCTAAGTCACTTTAGTCATGTCCAACTCTTTGTGACCCTAGGGACTGTGGCCCACCAGGCTCCTCTGTCCACGGGGATTCTCCAGGCAAGAATACTGGAGTGGGTTACCATGCCCTCCTCCAGGGAATCTTCCTGACCCGGGGATCATACCCATGTCTCTTATGTCTCCTGCATTGGCAGGCAGGTTCTTTACCACTAGTGCCACTCAGGAAGCCCAATAACTATCTGTGCTGTGCTGTACTTAGTTGCTCAGCAGTGTCTGACTCCTTGTGACCCCACGGACTGTGGCCCACCAGTCTCCTCTGTCCAAGGGGTTCTACAGGCAAAAACACTGGAGTGGGTTGCCATGAGATCCAGGGGATCTTCCCGACCCAGGGCAATAACTATCTCCTGAAGGCAATGGCAAGCCACTCCAGTACTCTTGCCTAGAAAATCCTATGGATGGAGGAGCCTGGTAGGCTGCAGTCCATGGGGTCGCTAGGGGTTGGACACGACTGAGCGACTTCACTTTCACTTTTCACTTTCACACATTGGAGAAGGAAATGGCAACCCACTCCAGTGTTCTTGCCTGGAGAATCCCAGGGAAGGGGGAGCCTGGTGGGCTTCCGTCTATGGGGTCGCACAGAGTCGGACATGACTGAAATGACTTAGCAGCAGAGCACCTATTATGTGTGACACACAGTGAGGGTGTTGATTAACAGCATTGCTTTTATAGGTAAGCAGCTTTGATTCCTGGAGAAGGCAATGGCAAGCCACTCCAGTACTCTTGCCTAGAAAATCCCATGGACGGAGGAGCCTGGTAGGCTGCAGTCCATGGGGTCACTACGAGTCAGACATGACCGAGTGACTTCACTTTCACTTTTCACTTTCACACATTGGAGAAGGAAATGGCAACCCACTCCAGTGTTCTTGCCTGGAGAATCCCAGGGACAGGGGAGCCTGGTGGGCTGCCGTCTATGGGGTCACACAGAGTCGGACACGACTGAAGTGACTTAGCAGCAGCAGCAGCAGCTTTGATTTCTGGCAGTGGGATTTACTAACTAAAATGAGACGTTGATACTAAGCACACAGAGCTACTGAGTGGTGAAGTGCAGTGATATTTAGGAGGGGCGTGGCCTAATCTTCGGCCTGTAGTATGTAATCGGTATGCTGGAACTGTCTTCATTCTCCTCCCCATGCAGCTGGGAGAGATGAGGGCATCCGTGAAACCTCGTGATCAAGCACTGGACAGTAAGAAGTGGTGCTGGGGTGGTGAGGAAAGAGCAGGTGAGCAGAGAAAGTGAGAGGAGAACTTGGCTGGATCTCGCAGGATACAGAAAAGGTATTCACGACTAGAAGCCGCCCGTGTGTAGAGCTGGAAGTAAGGGAGCTGTGGGAGCGGGATGGGGAGCACTTGAGACATCAAGGATGGCCTTGGACCTCCTGTCAAAGGAGCGGGAATGACACCCAGTGACCTCCAAATCAGC